>NC_136256.1:23864500-25141000 GCF_053564925.1 Oryzias latipes | reverse complement strand
AGTGTACACATTTAGATTGTAGAAATAACAAAAGTGCCAAAAAAAAAATTAATTACCTCGACACAATCCAAGCATCCTTAGTTTAGATTTATAAGCCGTTCACTTTGTGCCTTTTAGCTTGAAACTCCAGGCTCTCCTCTCCATAGGAGCTGGTGGAAAGCTGCTGTAAAATGCTTGGCAGCCCTGACAGCTGAGTGTTGAGAAGTGGTCTCCTAGGGGCCCACACAGACGCACAAACAAGGGTGTGTGTTGGTGTCCAGAAGAGCAAGCTGCCCCGCTCGTGCCTGGATGTGGTACCCAGCCTCTCTACCCATCGCAGAAGAGAGGGGGGGTAAGGTCCCTCTGTCTGCATGGAAGCTCTGGCACTGAGAAATTGGCCATAATCACCCAGATAGCAGACTTTCGTCATCCTAACTGTGAGTGGGAAACTGAAGGAAGGTAGATTCATGTTGTGTAAACTACCATTGGATAATGGCTGTTCGAACAATATCTGGCTCTGGAGCGAGAATCTATCAAAACATATTGATCCTGGAACAAGAGAATTGGGAATGGCATGCGGAGCGCCTTTGTTTCTGAAAAGTGTTGGCTTCACAGAGACTGTACTGACAGCATTAATATATTAGACAGTGACTGTTGAGAGCCGCCTGCTGAGGCTCAGGCTGGAACTGCTGCCTGCTTCAGCGCCTCTTCCTCCTGAGTTCCCGTCTGCGACAAGAGCGCAATCCACGCACAATCAGAGAAGTGCTTTTAATTAAGCTCTTTTTTTTCCTAAACCTAACAGCAGATTTAGTATTTCTCTGGGGATTTCTCGCATTTCCAGCCCTCCCATCGTCTTGTGTTTCCTCTTTTGTCTGAGCTGATGAGGATTGATTGTCATTGAGTATCACTGAGAACAGGGAAAATGGCTTTATTAAAGAGGGTGGAGGAAACCTGACGCTCCGTGTGTTTGTGTGTGTTGAGCGCTGACATTGAGCAACCCTAATGAGTTAGATGTTTATTAGACATCGCTGGAGAACAAGGCCACTAAATCCAATCAGATGCGATTGAGATATTAACGAGGCAGCGGGCTCGGACTCTTTGCTCTCTTCGTGTTTTGACAGGGCCTGTAGTGTCAGCTCATTAGTGCCACGACTCAATTACCTCTAAAGATGATGTGCGATGACTGAATACTTTACCATTTCACACTGTAGCATTCCCAGAGGCTTCTTAAGAATTTGACTTACCTTTCCCACATAAATGCGTGTTTTTTTTTTAAATAAATGAATAAAATAAATGCTTGGTTTGTCAATGAGCTTACAAAAAAGTGCTAAAGTTCACACTTCGATACAGAAAATTCAGGTACATATAGACTTGCTCATGTTTTTTTAGTCAAAATCAAAAAGCTGCAGAGCAACCCCATCCTCCTTCCCCTCCTCATTGTTTAAGTGGTGTCCTGTTAGCTTACAGCCCCTAACACCCCCAACCTAACATTACAGATCGAACAAAAAAGGTGAGTAATATCTGAGATATCCAATCGTTCAATTTTGAGCCAGATTCCAGGTCAGACGAGCAAGACGTACATGGATCTCTCTGCAAGTAGATGCATCAGAATGAAGCAGAGCAGGGAGCTTGTGGCCCGACCAGAGTATTTTTCACAATCTTTTTTCAAACTGAATTTTCTTGTCAGCTCCTGATTTACAATGATTTGAATAAAGAAATAATCAGGAATGCAATTTTTACATATTAAGATGTTACATGTTAACAATAAACATGTTAATAACAACAAAAACATGATTTTCATTGCAGTGGATCTTTAAAAAAAACAACAAGATCCTCAATGGTGGCAAAGTAGGGATTTGTGATTATTATCTGCTTGATACAAATGATTCCTTTTAGATTAATAAAGTTTCTAAAATAGAAAACAATCTGGAAAAAACCTAGGAAAATTTAAACCCCCCAAATTGTATTTTGTTTCCTCAAATAAACTGTTTTAAAATCCCCCAAAGAGTCTGTAATTGATAAGCTTCCAACTGCAAGATATTTTTTTGTCATTTTGCAACATGACATGCGGATTCTGCCATGCTTAGGAATCCAGTAGCAACGAGGTAAAGACGGGAAAAGAGTTTCTCCTCCATGTAATGAAGTGAAACTGTTTGTGTTTGCAAATATCTGAGTTTCCTCATTCCATGAGCCGATGTTGCTTCCAGTCAAATTCAAGACAACCTATATAAGTCTGAGGGAAATATTTAGAAGTTTTTTCCTGTATATGTGCAGATATGCAAAAAAGAATTTGTAAATATACTCTGCTCAGAGGAAGAAGGAGCTAGAGTAAAGTCCCTCATCCCTTTACTCTCCTGCTCATTCATGTCACAACAGGAGGGTGTAGTTTGAGCTTTTGTCCAGAGGTCACTTTTTGCATTTTTGCTTCTTTTTTTTGAAGTACCTTAAAAGCAGATATAATACGTCATCATACATTCCTCTATGCTATTCTATCAACAACAAAACTTTATATCCCTGAACTCTTTTAATGATAAAATATTTTAGTAAAACCTAAAAATGCAGCAATTTTCTCAAGCACCAGTGAAAAAAAAGTTAAAAAAAAAGATACAGTATGTAAATATATGTGTATATGTATACATATATATATATATATATATATAGAATACACAAATTGGATTGGAGCAGATTCATTGGAATAATAAATAATATTTGGGATAAAATGGTTAAAACAAGAAAACAGGGAGGACTTGAAGGAGGAGGAGTTTGTTGTTACACTATTTTAAAGTTTAGATGCCACTGAACTCAAATAATCATGAAACGTTTTATTCACATATTATCTGTGGTATTATTGTTTTATTAATTTGTACCAAAGCATATATGAGGAACTAAGTTGGTTTGCATAAGACAATTTTAAAATGTACCTTTCTGATCCTGATTTGATTAAATTACTTAATTTTAATAGATATTTGGTTTTGCTGATTTCACTGCTGGAAGAATAATTGCCTTTGCTTCTTTGTGTATTTAGTCCTGGAAGCTGGTAGCCACTTTTGTCAAACTTTGTTAAAAGTAATAATTCCAAACAACAGCTTTCAGCGACACATTTGAAAATGTTTTTAAACAAGGAAGTGCAATTACACTAAAATAAGTTTTCTGTGACAGTGATGCCCTTTTACATGTATTTTTTATTTATTTATTTATTTTTTACTGTTTTTTTTGGTATACTTCTACTTCTACCCTATTAATTAAGCTTTTTATCATGTATGCTCTTAGCACTGCATTTTTATTGTATTCTATCTATCTATCTATCTATCTATCTATCTATCTATCTATCTATCTATCTATCTATCTATCTATCTATCTATCTATCTATCTATCTATCTATCTATCTATCTATCTATCTATCTATCTATCTATCTATCTATCTATCTATCTATCTATCTATCTATCTATCTATCTATCTATCTATCTATCTATCTAGAGTCTTCCTCTGCTTACCAGTAACTAGGATAGGCTCCAGCAACCATGTGACCCCAAAAGGAATTCAGTGGGTGTGGAAAATGGATGGATGGATAAAATATATAAAACAAGCCCTTTTTCAACAATAACTGATAGATTTATCAACTATCACACATATAATAGAGTTTTTACTTTTTCCCTCTCACCTGTGGACCCATGGGGTAACCCGGGTGAGACTGGCCCAGCTGGCTCTGCTCCGACGGACTGCTGCTGGCGTCCGATCCATCACGGATCCCTGAGAGAAAAAGAGACAGGGATGCATGTAGAGAACCAGAATAGACGACTGTTCAACCTGAAGAAAGGCTTTACAAGTTAAACACACAGCGCACGGAACGCCGGGATGTTACGAGACAGAGTGGAGCAGCCACAACCGGGGGGGGGGGGGGGGGTGTCTTTTAAGTGCTTTATCAATAACCACTGTAGCACTGAATATATTACAAACCAGCAGAGAGGTTCATTGATGGCGGATGATGCATACTGGCGGGTCCCCGATGGCCCAGATTACCACAGGGAGATAGAGATCCTCAGCGAATGCCTGGGCCATATTATTCAGCCATTTACATCAGTGAGTATCACTCATCCAAGCCAGCTCCCCCTGCCACTGTGAGCCTCCAGCTATGAGGCACAATTAAACCTGTTTGCAATGAGGGCAGAACAGACAGGGAGATGATAATAAGCCTGCTGATGTCTGCGGGGAAAATAAAGGCTATCAATGATCCGTTGTTATTGCTCAAAATCTCAGATTTGCGGCGCTCAAGAAGGTCAGAGAGGCTTGTTTGACCCTTACGCTTGGACATCTGTAACATCAGCAGGTCTCTGTTAGCACAAAGACTTCAGGAGTGTATCATCTACAACCAAAGGAAAACGGAGAGAACTCCAGTTCAGCAGAGATACATTCTTTCTTACGAGGAAAAACAAACAAACAGTAACGCTCGTTCAGAAGTGAGTAAATTTCAGGTTTGTATAATTGTTCACTCCCTAAAATCAATAGAAAACAAATTGATAAAACCCTGAAAACAACCTCTCATTGATTTTCATGAAAATACCTTAAACAAGAAAACTGAAGGAGCTGAATTGCTTTCATTTTTCGGAAGATTAATTTTTTTTTAGGGTCGGTTTAGATGACGACGAAATCTTATAAATAAATGTTCCTCACTGCTTCACATACACTTAAACATCACGCACATTTACTTACAGAATAATGTTTAAGTCCGAATACCTCTTTATATGCCCCTTGTGTGGCATTAGTAAGAAAAAGAGCCATCTATAAATGACCTTCAAGTAGACATTGGAAGCATCACAGCTTTTTACAGGAAACATTTTCTTTTTTATACATCCTTTTTTTATTTTACATTTGCCAGCCTTGTAGGCAAATAAGATCATAAGTGTGAAATTCTTCTTTTCATTTTGCTTACAAACTGTTTCCTGTAGCTATAACGTCATTTAAAGGTTACTAATCTAGTTTTATTATACAAATATTTGAAATAAACAGTTTCAACTTCCCTGCAGCTTGCTGGATTTCTCACAACTTTTTGTCAATAGAAAGTCCTTAAAAGTAAAAGTACTCTGGAGTGACGGATGCAGAATGCACATGAGGATGATGCAAAAGGAATCCTGCAAAAATGTATAGTGTTTTGTTTACAGTACTTTGAGGACGGCTAACGAGAACAAAAATTCATCCATAATGAAGACTGTATTTGGCACCTGCAATAACTACCCTGAAAGAAAACGACAACATTTTTTGAAAAATTTTGGCGGTGAGGAGCTTAATGGGTAAAACATTTCATGGCTGCAGAGAGAAACTTTGCTATTGCAGGAGAAAAAATAAAATAATGTTGTGCTTTATTACCGTCTGATTTTGGTTTTAAAGTCCGACTCAAAAGCATTCCGTCTTTTAATTATGGCTTTTGCCGTTTTTAGCCAAGATTTTAAAAACTTGTCGTTTTCTAGGACATAGGTGTGAGGCCTGCCCCTATTTTTCCTGTTGTCCCTTTGTTTACACTCTCTCCCGTTAGCTTACAGCCCCTCACATCCCCAACCTAACATCAGCGGTGCAACAAAAATGGGGAGCAATATTGGGACTATCCAGCCGAACAGTTTTGATCCAGATACCAGACAACAAAGACGTACATGGGTTTGTCTGTCTTTAACTGGATGCATCGGAATGGAGCGGGGCAGGGAGCTAGTGGCTTGGTGTTGTAGGTCCTACGCCACATCTCCACGCTTTTTCAAATGGCATTTTTAGTCAGAAACCCAACTTTAAGCTTAAATTTTTTAATATATGTCCTTTATCATCAGAAACATGCTACAAAACCATGCTAAAAACACCAAAAACACAATTTTTATTAAAGTGTTTAGCGGATCAAGTACTAATGGAAAAATGTATGCAATGATATACTACACAAAAGTGATTAGTAATTAGTTACAATTACTCATTAAAAATTGAAAAGAATTAGTCTTTGCACAGGTTGTACCTTTGTGTATTTGTGATTAAGAAATGTTCATTCTACTCACCTACTCCTTTATTTACACAAGAATTTGAACGTAAACGTTTCTGTTTTTGTGATTCCACACGTTTTGAATATCAAATGTTATGTGCAAAGGATTTCTCTCTCCTACTTTTAATAGCAACATTTTTGTTCTAACTGGATCATTAGTATCTAAGTCTAGTTTAATAGAAATGTTTTTAAATAATCCTAATTATATGGTATGTTGTTACAGATCATTCCCTTAAAAAATGTCTATTTTTTCACGGATTTTTTATGTAATATGATTTATTTGATAACTACAGGATTCATTGACTCAGTGTCTCAGATGTGAGTGTTTAGTGAATTATATTTTAAAGACTAGATCCAAATACCACCTCTTGGCCCTACATAATATTTTATCTCTGCCTCTTAGACCTCTAGCTTTTAATTTAGCGTTAAACACCCACTCTGATGAAGATTGTGTTGTTGGTGTTTTTAACATGTTCTTGGAGAACATTTATGAAAAAAATCAAGCTTAAAATTGCATTTCTGAGACCTCACTGGTTCAATTTTTCAGTGGTCCTAAGATGAATTTCTAATAAACTCCTGCCACTCTGCAGAAATTCCTAAAAAAATGAAAGGTTTTTTGATTTTGGCTAAAAACTGAAATAAGACTACTGGGAACGATTTTACAATAGATCAAAAGATAATAAGGGTGGGACTTTAAGTAGCTAGACATCAATAAACAAGCAGATATTTAGGGAGTAGGGAGGTAATGGTCAAAATATAAGTAGGATTGATTTTGCGTTAATGAAAACAATTGAAAAAAAACAATTTTCTCTACAAAAACTTCATAAATGTATTAAAATGGCGTAAAACACGTGTGATGTTGTTTTAGAATATTCAAAAGTAAATAAAAATGTTGCGCAAAAACAGAGGAATGCCACCTTAATGTTGAATATTGGTTGAATATCTATTTATTGGTTGAAAAAAGTTTAAATGCATCATTAAACAGAGAACTTTGCAAAATCACTCATTGATCTTAATAAGGAAATGTTCCCTAACCTGCTTCAATTTTTAATTGATGGCCGATCCTCTTGATATTCTCACCTCCAAAAAGCAAACGAGACATTTTTACAAAATCTAGGCCTTTTGGCCAAAGTTTAAAATAAGATTAATAATAACAGTTCCTAAGGAGCCTTTATGCAACTAGACAGAAAATGGTAAATTTATTTTGTTGGACAAAATATCAACAAAAACAGCATTTATTCTTTTATTTTGCAGACATAAATCCCTTAACAATCAGACCTGTCAGGACTTCAGATGTTTTTCTTTGACGTTTTATTCATCAACAAGACCCGCTGCTTTCAGTTTATGTAAGGAAAGTTCCAGTAAATGGGAAAAGGGTCACATTTAAAGGCGGCGGGCTCTGAATGCTTATTATTCATCGTTATAAAGTCAATTTACAGCTCAACAATTTTGTCTTATTTTAAAAGCATAAAGGTGATCGTCGTGTTTGAAGGTGAGTGACCCTCTTTTGAATGAAACATACAAAACCTTCATAAAAAGTTAACTGGGCCTCTTTCTAAGGTCCTGCTTCCCTCATTTAACAGCTCTTCCACACAGTAAAGTGAATTTTTGTGATTGAAACCAAGCCGTCCACGTGAAAACCTATTTGAAGGCCACTAAAGCTTTTTAAGCAACATAATGTTGGCAATGAATTAAAAATTAAAAAAAGAAGTAATCACATCTTAACTGTAAGATTTATTTATTTTTTTGGGATGTCATAAATTCCCTGAGCATTGTGCCGATTGTAATTCAGATTTAAAAGGGTTCCTTTTTCTTTTTCTTAGGTTACACATACATGGCATGTAGTGGTTTGTTTTCACGAAAGCTGCACGCAAATCGCACAATTCAAAGGCCTCGCAAAAAAATAAAATAAATAACGATCTTCATGGCTGTCAAGTATATTTACGCAGTACATTTTCAACTCCTCTCCGCCAACTGAAATCATTTCATCTTTGCATAAAATCCAAATAATTGGTAAATGGCATGACCTATCAAATGAACCTTAAGCATTTGATGGTTGATGTGAAAGCCCAAGGGTGAGCCTGCTTTTCTACCTCCTGGCTGGATGCCCCTGTTTCTTGATAAAGGTCCACATTCTCTCGCTTATCAGACCAGCAATGCTGAGGTTGTTTTGACAAGCCAGTCTCTTTTCACCAATTATTTCACCCATTACAGATCATGTTGTGCCCGGCCCCACCCTGCACGCTCACGATCTAGAACTGAGATCAATGTGAGCAAACAAGGAACACTTGGTGGCTGTAGAAGGTTAAATCTAAAGCAAAAAAAAAAAAAACAAATCTACTGCAATATGTTCAATAAATTAGAAAAATATCCCTTATACTTTATCAATAGTTCTTGCTTGAGCCATTTTGGATTTCTTTTATTTCCCCCAAACATAAATTGGACTTATTTTTATTAACAGCAATATGTAGGTTTTTCAGAAATCTCACCTGTGCAACGTTAAAGCCGGAGAATCATTCATTTACTGTTATTAAAAAAGTCAGTTAGCAAGGATCTTCCCATCACAATAAAAGGATGGGACCTCATCTAATACTCAGTAACCTCCAGACAGTAAAGCTGATGATTGTGGTAAAGATATTGGTTGTGAATAATGTATTTTATCTGATAAAGAGACTGACTGAGTAACGATTCCTTGTTGCCTTTCATCACATTATTCAACAATAACTTAGAAAGGCTTCATCTCCAAGAAAATATCTGTAACACTAACATGTTTATCTCAGCAGAAGAAAATCAATAATAAATAAATGCACATGCACATCTTGTCTCTAAGGATTCTTGTAATTTCTTAAACTTAATTAAATAGATGAACAGAGTAATGCCCAGGGGATAAATCTTAGATATTTTTAAGATAAATAAAAAAAAAAAAAGAAATGACCTCACAGGATGCTAAAAAGATTTCCAAATGGAGATTACCACTGAATAAAGTAGAAAAAGAAAGCAACTACCTTTATAAGTCCCACTCCAAACATCTATTGATCTATTTTAAAAACGTTCCAGGTGGTCTTTTAAAAATGAATATGCTGTTTTCCGCCTAAATTTAAAAGAAAACCTTTGTCGATTTGTAGCACATAGTTTCTGCAGAGTAGCAGTAGTTCATTAGAAATTCACCTCTGAGTTACGCAGAGTGGTGCACAGTCACCCCCTCTTGCTGAAAGTTCTCTGTTTACATGTTCCAGCTAGTTTACTCAAAACTCCAACATAACATTACCGGTGGAACAAAAATGTTGAGCAATACTGGAGATATCCAGCTGTACAGGTTTGAGTAAGATGCCAGCTCGGCGGAGGAAAACAAAGGCGTACATGGATCTGGTCCACAGGCTCCCTGCTCCAAGTGGATTCTGATGAAACTACTTCAAACAGGAAGCTTGTGATTCTGATGAATCCACTCCGAGCAGGGAGCTTGTGGACCAACCAGCCTATTTTCTATGTCACAACTAAGATCTTTTTCAAACTGAATTTTTTTATGTGCTCTCGATTCACAACAATTTGAATACAGAAATACTCAGAAATGCAGTTTTGAGCTTGCTCTTCTTCTTATATAATGGATTAGATTTATTTGCACTTTTCCAGACAGTCAAAGCGCTTACAGTGTGTCCATTATTCATTCATACTTGGTGAAGGTAAGCTACTGATGTAGCCACAGCTGCCCTGGGGCACACTGACAGAGGCATGGCTGCCAGTTCGTGCCTACGGCCCCTCTGACCATCACTGGAACATTCACACACTAGTGGAGCTGCACTAAAGGCAAGGAGGGTGAAGTGTCTTGCCCAAGGAAGCTGGAATCAAACAGCCGACCCTTCGATCATTGACCGACCTGCTCAACCGCCTGAGCCACTGCCACCACTGCCGCCCCACTGTCCTCCATCCTCCATCATCAGAACAAAGCCACAAGAACATGTTAAAAACACAACGGACATTCTGTGGAAAATGGAACGAAAACGGAGGAAGAAACAGGAAAACTTGACATTTATGTGAGACATACAGGCTAAAGCAGCAGCTTTTTTAATGGCAAAGTTCCAGTCGTATACTTTAGCCCAGCTTTGTTTTCATGATCCTGAAGACCTCCATACAACAAGTGACATGATGAGATTTCCACAGAAAATTCTCTTTCATGTTATGGTGAAATAATTATATTTGTTACGAAGCGCAGGGAGCGATCTGATGTGACTTCTTTCATGGAAATATTGCCAATAATCCAGCACTAAATAAATTCTCTTTCATTGATCACCAAAGTGGCCACTGGAGAGCCATTTTCAATGTTGCTTTACTCTTTGTGCACGAGGAGGAGGGAGTCGGTGGGGGTGCAAAGTGCTATATTTATTTGACTTCATTCGGCCTGTCTTAATGCAGGGTGCCCCTAGGACTGCAGCACAAAACAATTAGCCTGGATTTCATAAAGCAATCAGCATGCCACCTTGTCTAATGCAACTACTTCATACGCTGACAGTCTGTATAAAATGGCGTTATTGAAAGCTTTGTGTTCGCGTTAGCTTTCGCCTCGGTGCATTTATGAATCAATTTTTGCCCATAAAAGAAGCTTTAACACTTAAGCTATTTTAGTGGGAATGCATTATGTAAGTTGTCAAATGTATGAGAGAGGCCTGGTAACGATTCAGGCTATTCAGAAAGAACGGCCGACCCCCATTTCTATAATGGTCCTTTTCAAAACGCCTGGCTGAGTGCATGTGTTTGCAAGTTGTCAATCATTTTCACTTGAAATCTAATCCAAATGATTAAAAATTGTATGTTAATTACATATTTTATTGTTTCTCTGCTTTTGGGGAAACAGCCAACAAAAAAACAGCAAAGGTTGATGTTTTTCCGTAAATGTGAATTCTGCGATTCACACACGGATGTCAGGCAGATGACTCTGTACGGTGGCCCTGAAGTCCCAAATTAATCAGAATATACTAAATATCACAACGACAATTAAAAAAGCAAAACATATAATAAAATAAGAGCACTATATTTTTAGAAATCAAAACATTCCAAATTAAAATCAAAAACAAAATACATCTCAAAAAAATGAAACTACGTTTCGGAAAGCAAAAGTAATTTTTCCGTAAATCAAAATGTGAAAAAATGAAGCAGAAAAGGGAACATCACTGATTGGATAATGATGTGCGTTTACCTTTTTTAATCAGAAATTCTTTGTCACGGGTTCCAACAGAAGATATCTCTTTAAAGCTGTAACCCCTTTTTCACAGTTTGGGTTCCCTCTTCTCACAAACTCAAACGTCATTATCTATTCAGTGATATAATAACTATAATATCTATTTCTGGTTTCTTATTTTGTTCCTTTTTTAGTATTTCATTTTGATTTCTGGAAATTACATTTTCTGCACTTTGGTTACTTTCATTTGGTTTTGACCTCTAAAATGTAAAGTTGTTTTTTATCATTTGTTGTTATGCTCTTTAATGTATTTTTGCATCGAATGATTTGTTTGCACTTCAGGGCCACCGTACGTCTGAGCTACTGGAGCGGAAGGGACACAAGTCACATCCAACTCAAAGCTTTAATTCTATCGATACACGGCTAATCGCTCCTGTTTGTTTGAGCATTGATTTAGTTCCTATCAATCGGACAGTTGGATGGCGGAGCGCTTCTGTTGCGGCCTGTGGCACAAACCCCCAAAGCTTCGCAGATGACATTCCAGCGGTGAAAAAAGCGACCCTATGGTGAGGCGGTAAAGTGATTTACCCATCCCCTTCAAGAATTCCAGAAAGCCAAAATCACCAGTGACTTAGCTCAGTTTCATTACTTCAGCCAAAGCCCTCAACAATAACAAAGGGCATAATCTCCTGCCAATAACTCCAGGTGCTCTTAGTCAGATGGCTCCCTCTGGACCCGAGTAATACCCTGTTAAGAAGCCGGGGTGGAGAAACAGCTCAGGACAGGTCAATAGCATTTCAGGGGATAGAAACTCACCAGAGACTGAATTTTGAGTGTCTGTCTGTAACACTATTAGCTACATTATGCTGCTTGGAGAGCTGTCATTTCCCTAATTAAGAGTGCAGCACGGGTTGAGAGGCAGAGGAGCGATCTCTCCGGACCTTCAGCGTGAATGCCGGATTCCTCATCGCACGAGGGGAGCAAAATAAATCGATCTCATTCGTTATTCGGGCACAAAGTGGAATTATGGTGTTAGGGAATTACACAGGAGGTGGTGGCGTGGAGTGCGGCGAACAGAAAGGATTTTACACATCAGCAGTTTTGTGACTGTTTCTGAGGTGATTTTTTAAGCCTCAAGATGATGGTGGAAGACTTAAAGGTCACAGGAAGGAGAAGAGCGGGAAAAGTGTTCCTCTTTCTCCTTGGTGGGAGGTTTCATCTACAGAATATAGTACTCTCTGAGGTGTGGAGGAGAGCTGGTCCTTTCCTGGAGAATGGCAGGGGAATCTGCATGAAAACAACGCTTGAAGCAGGAAGGGTCCGATCCTTGAGCTCTCACTTGCACCCACAGGTCTTACCCGGAAGGCACTTCAGATTCTGTTCTTACCTGTCTCCCCCCTTGATGCTGGAGTGGAGCTGGAAGCAGCACAAGCACAAGAGGGACCAGAGGGAGGTGGAAGAGGCAATGCCTGTTTCAAAGGTCAGGAAGATGGCAGTGAGGGCTTTAGTCTTCATCCTCATATGGGACTTCTTTGCACATGTGCGCCGGAGCGTCCTCCTCATTCCCAAGGCAACCTGATTAGCTTGGGGTTAAAGGAGGAGAACAACGATCCAAATCATCCTTTTACAGCCATCAGGAAAGATGAGGTGCTTCAATGTTAGCCCAGCTTTTGAGGACTGTAAGCCTTTTAAAAGAGGCCTGCTTCAATATTGCTCTTCCTCCCAAATTACTTAAATGATATTTGCTGCAAATAGGATTCCGCTGCCTGCAGAATGCTATGAAGAAAAAGACTTGCTCTGAGTCTAATGTCACATTGTTGCTTTATCTCCATATAAAAGCACTTCAAACCACAGCTAAGACAGAGAGAGAAATGGCAAAAACAAATTCAGTTACAGCTCTCTCAAGCGAAATACTTCACATGTTCTCTGTTTCACGTTGGCTAAAATTGCTCTGAAGTATTGATCAGACAAAAACAAGATGGTTTTTATCTGGAAGTGGTGACGGCTATTCTTCACACTGTGTGTTGAAAAAGTGATTTTATATTTGAACTTTTTGCAAACAATGAAATCATTTAAAGAAAACGTTTTCGGGCAGGCTTTCAAAAACTAATTATTACCAAAAGAATTTTATTTCCTCTGCTTGATTACAACAGATAAAATGTTAATACAGAGGAAAACAGCAAACCAATTGTTGAATACTGAGAGGAAAACAATGTTTTAATCAAAAAATTGAGGTCAAGTTTTGCTTTTAATTTCTAAAAGCAGCATGTTGATGACCTTTTAAAGTGCTCAGCCGGTTGTAAGTGGAATACAGCACTATTAAAATGTCCTTAAAACAAGTTAAAAATACAGAATTCTGGATGTTTTTCTTTGTTATAAGTGAAAAAAAAATTAAGAAAAATGGTCATTCCCTTCCATCTTGAAATTAGATATAAATACTCATATTTCAGTTATTATTTTATTGGATTCCAGTTTGCTTTAAAAAATTGTTATTTTTCTTTAAGGTAGGTACATATATATTGTTATATATTGTATATATATTGTTTTAAGAACTTCAATAGCCCCACTATCTTTACTAGACTACATGTGGCTCCTTTTTCCTTCCATTGTTGCTCTTTGGCTTTGAGGAAAAATGCAAACAATTGACACAACAAATTGGTTCAAAGGTTTGGTTAATTTTTTGGTAGTTAATTACGTTTTGTCGTGTATGTTCAGATTTTGACCAAAATGACCAAAATGATGGTAAAAGGTTTCATATACTGTAAGAATAAACTTAAAGCTCATATTCTGATCTTCTACTAGTTTCGGTTCAGAGACACATTTCTTAAAGTATATAAGTGGATTTACATTTATAGAGAGAAAATTGGATTCTACACCAATATATTTATGTTCAATAATAAGTGGAGAAAAAGGTCATACTTATAGAAAATGTCCTGTTTGATGTTTATCAAATAAATCTGCTGCAGCAGATCTGCATCTTATCTGACACACGGTGTATTTTCTTTTGGAAGGAACTTGATGTGTAAATAAAAGGTTTAAATTGTAATAAATATAATAACACAACACTTTAGTCATTCATCACTATGATTGTTTCATTGTAAATATTTTTAAAATATGGTTCTTAAATGAATGGGTTCATTTAATCAGTAAGAAACTGGACCAAATGGCTGTTTTAGTGTTAAAGTGTTCTAGATCTTGACCATAATCCTCCTAAAGTAAGACTAGAAATACACATTTAAAGATAAATGCTAATACATAAATCTATGTTTACTTTTGTTGAATCGGTTTGTACTATAGGCGTCAAAAAACTTTCAAACAAGTTTTTTTTTAAACTAATCGCAAATAAAACTTCTGATTAAAAATATCAGGTAAAAGTAAAAAATGAACGTTTCAATATAGTCCTAAAACAAGACTTAATGAAATTTAACTAGTATGCTTTTTAATTTTTTTTTATTTCAAGGGTAAAAAGATAAAGTAGACACAGATATTTGGTGAAATTTTATGTTTTTGCAGTAAACATTGTGTATGCACCACAAAAACTGAATCTTAAGAAAGTAAAACGACCCTTGTTTAAATTGTTTTCTTTAAAGAACTGTTGACTTGTTTCTTGGGGGGGGCTGTATTCGCAGTGTTGGTAAATAAATGGGTGCGGGGGTCTAGACACCCACATGTCATGTTTGACACATCAGCCTGGACCCCCCGCAGGCTGTCCAGCTCTAATGCTGCCTATGTCCCACTTTCTACCCCTTGCCCCCCTCCTTCTATCATAGAGGTGCATTAACAGCGGATCAGAGCGGGCGCCGTGGCGCCGGACGATAAGACCAGGTGATGCGAGTGCGTTATCGTAACTCCGCTGAACTAAACGCTTCCCAGGAACGAGTTTATCTAGGATAAAAAATAAAGAAGTGCTGCTTTAGTTGTGAGTGTGTCACAGAGCTGAGTAGGTAGACAAATAATTGTGAAGCCAACCCCCCCCCAGCCTTCATTTTGGCAGAGCAGAAGGAGGGACAGGATTGCTTTGAAGCCTCTATTCGGGAGGAGAGAAGCATCACAGCGTTATTCCACATTCTCACATATAAAGGAAAGAAACCCATAATAACTTCCAGAAAGCCTGAATCTTTACTGCCCTACACCGGCTCTCCCCCTTCTCCCTCCCGTACCCATGCCTCATCCACCCACCCACCCACTTCTTCTCCTGCCTCAATCTTTGGTTTCAAAGGAAGCGAATCAGCCAGAAGGACAGAAGGTTATGCATTAGTACTGGTCATTGCTCAAAGAGCGAGCGTTATAAATAATAAAGGCTTGTGAAGGACACGGGGGCTGCGGGATGCATCTGTGGTTCACGCCACACAAGTCAAAGACAAGACGGTAATTTCTATTTCGAAAATGTGACCCTTGCAGCTTCAATTACGTCTCAACAACACCAACCGTGTCCATGCCAGGAGATGTGATTCCTCTTTGTTGGCTCTACATGAAAGGCATATTGATACTGGTTATGGAGTGCATGCTGTACATACATTTATTTGAAAACGTATCCCTAAAGAAAGTGAAAGGCTAAAATAATTGCATGTCAAAATTCAATCTGCCCCCTCTACAGATGTCCACATACAGAATGTGCGATGTGCCTTTCTTTCTTTCTTTTAGGTCAAAAATAATCTCTTTAACTCATAAAAAAGCAACAACATTGACAATACTTTAAAGTTTTATGTGTTTCTCAAAGTCAAATCTGGATAAACAACTACACAACTGATAGCCTGTGCTGCTGTTTGTTAAGAAAACAAGTGTGTGTTCGGCCTCGCTCCCTTTCTCTGTCCTTCAGGCCACACACTGCTGCTGCCACAAGAACTGCAGGCACATTAGCAAATGTATTACACCTGCTTTATAGGCATGCATTAAGCTTGTTTTCAAGTTTGCTCAGACAGCTGAAATCCCCATAATGAGATCCACCTCCCGGGGAAAGATTTGTTCTCCTTCGGCCCCCTTTATCCGGTCTTATTTACTCCGTGTGGGCCATTCAGCACTGGGTTTGTGCCACTTTATTACTTAACCTCACCACGCAACATTACGAGGCTCTTTGCATCGGCAAGCAGCCTACCCCACCACGCATCCTGCTCACTAAGCTGATTACACAAAAATAATAAGAAGTCATGCCTCAAGCGCTGTGTGCTCATGTGTTCTTTGTGTGATAAGTATATGAAAAAGACTTTAAAGCAATATGTACAGTATACCACGCAATTAATCAAATAATCAAATAAGTATATATAAATATATACAAACTCAAACTTTTTATCTTTGAGAAGCTCTATTTTTTCCGTATATTGACTCATTGTTTACATCAGCAGCTCATTCACAAACACGTCAGAAGTAACGGTTTTGACTTTATACATCCTACATTTGTATCTCTCTCCCATGTTGGCATGTTCTTGTGCCATTTTTCTGATGATGGAGGACATACACCAGTGTGTGACTGTGTGTGTGAATGTGTGTGTGACTGGGTGAATGGGTCTGTGACTGTAAAGCGCTTTGTCCTTGTAGGAAGAAAGGCGCTATATAAGTATACGCCATTTACCATTTACCATATCTTAAGAAATTTAAGCTCAAAATCGCATTTCTGAGTATTTCTTTATTCAAATCGTTGTGAATAGGGAGCAGATGAAAAAATGCAGTTTGAAAAGAATTGTATGGTGACCGAAAGATACAATGGGCGTGTCAAAAGCTTCCGGCTCTGCTCCAGTCTGATGCGTCCACTTGTGGACGACTGGATCCACGTACGTCTTCGTTTTTGCTAGCATGTGGCTCAAAACTGTATGACTGATCGCCATTTTTCTTGCACCAGCAATGTTTCCTTCAGAATCAGGAAGGGGGAAGGGATGCTACACGGCAACAGTCCCGTCCACAACTCTGACGCGAATATCTAATAAACTTCTGCTGCTCTGCAGAAACTAGATTTTGGCAAGAAACGTTATAATCATGGTTAAAAGACCACTGGGAATGCTTTGATAACAGAATAAAAGATGGGACTTTGAACAGCACAACTGCCATAAAACATTAACAAAAATTTAGTTCAAAACTACCTGCAAGTAAAAATGTTGCACCATATTCAGTGATATGAATACATTCCATTACTGTAGTTTGCAATCTTTACATGAAGCTTGATGTGGATAAAAAAATACAGCAGTGTTGTCATGTGAGGGTTGGATTCTCCTTTTTTTTCCCGAATGATCTTTGATAACAGAATCAACGAGTTTTGGTCTTAAGGGACAGGGTGGGGCTTTCGAGGTGACCTTTGTGAAAATGTACCACCATTTTGGCAGAATCCGTATAAGTGCAGACCATTTCATGCAGACAGTAAGTGTACGAAATGAGTGCTTCTGTCGTTCTAGCCCGGCTCTCTTTGACAGCGTGATGATAGAAGCGTCACATCCTTGGGAGAGTAAATGCAAACTGACAAAAGATGAGTCTTTGGTTGCAGAATATAATACTGAATTGTGCTCTGAGTGTCTCATTATCTTGTCTGTTGATGTCTGAAAGGGGGAGATTTGCTTGAGAACCGAAGACACAAACTGTTCGCATCCAACACCATCTTGTCCTTTGAAAAAATAAAATAAAGATTGCTTGCTCCACTAACCACCGCTTTCCTACCTAATGTCCACTTCTACATGGAATAAATACAAGGCAGCAGGAGGTTTGTGGTGCCTCGTAGCCTCTGTTACCTGAAGTGGAAGACTATTTGCACAGGCAAGCTTTTAGATAGAGAACAACCCTTTCACCACTGCAGTAAGCAGGTGGAGGCTGTACAATCTTGACAATATACTCTGACTGTCCTCTACTGACTGATTTCTCCTTCTCGCACTGGAGCAAACTCTTACAAGAAGCCGTAAGGCTCCAGATTGTGAGACGTGGTGCATAATTTTAATTACAGCTAAGTGCAAAAGCTCTGAAAATGAAAGAAAAACTGCAGAAAATTTTGAATTGCAAAAGGATTTAGACAAAAATATTCTTTCTTTATTAAGATCTTGCAGACAACTTCAGGAGATATTTACTGATGCGTTGCAACTTTTTAACTTAAAGTGAAACTTTGCAAAAAGAGACATTCTTTTGGAGTGTAAACGCTGTAAACGTGGTTTTATTTAAAAAGTTTCTCTTTTTGCTCTCTGTGACCTCATTCTCTTTTTTATTAGTTTATTTTATGACTTCTTTTTTTCTTCGAAAACAATTACAGTTTTATTTTAACCTGATAAATCCTAGGAAAAAGCAGAAATTCAAATTTTGTACACTCAAGAAAAAGACTGAAACAAGTTAAGTTCGGTTTCAATATGTTAAAACAATGATCACTTCAATTTTATTCATGTTTATTGGAGGAATTTGCTTTGATAAAACAGATGAAAAGGTAAAAGAAAAGATTAATATTAGCCCCTTTCTAGTCATGAAAAAAAAACCACTTGTGTTTTTGCTTTTAGGTAGATGCTAAATTAATGCATAATAATAAATGTATGCTCTATTCTAAAAAGGTACATTTGGTAACAAGTAAATGAATTATATGCAAGAAAAAGTAATTGCTTGAACTTAGGCACATGGGTTTTGAAAAAGCTTCATTAGTGTTAACTCGTGGTACTAAACCAAATTCAAATTTTCTTCAAAATGTTCACCAAAACCTAAATTAAATACATAAATCATACAAACTACCACCACATCATTTTCTCCCCGCTTTGTTTCCCAGCTGAGGACCCAACTGTTCCACATCCCTTCGCAATTCCCTGACAAGTCATGTGGGCAGCGGTTAAAAAACGAAAACTGCTGGTGGCGCAGCTCAGGGCTCTGCCAGCGGCCAGAGACAGACTCCTCTCATACAGGCAGGAATGCAGGAGGACCACAGTCCGTCAACAAACATCAAACCCCCGAGCCTTTATTTCTTTTACATCCCATCAGTCATTTTTCTACCAACAAATGCCTATAAATATCAATAAAACAAAGTTGGAATAGAATAAAGCTTTTCTAAAGAAAAGGCAAAATAATTAGCTGCAAGTTTAACAGGAGAGGAGTTCAAAAAGAAATGACCAGAAAAAGAAAAAAAAGATCAGAGGTCTTTATACCAAATTGCAACCCTTTAAGATGTTCAGAAAGCCACAACATTCTTTAAAATAATTTAAAAAGTAACTGTCCCGTGGGTTAGTAAATTGAATTCTATTTTAAATAATACTATTGTTGTGTTTTGTAGTGACATTTCCACACAACACACATAAAAACACAAATCAACCATAGAAAAGATGCACTTTTAAAAACACTGCACACAGAAAAATATACGCAAACTCCAAATCCCTGCTTTTGCAGGAAGCAGAGAATCAGACTTTTATGGTGAGGAATAAAATGACCAAAACACATCAGCAAGCAAAGAAGAAAATAAAAAGTTTTGATAAATTGACAGAACCCAAACTGAAAGGTACTGGAAATTACTTTTTAATACTTATTAATACTTTAGACTTCAAATAAATGAAATGGACAGAAAAAACTGAAGAGCAAATAATTGTTTTCAGTCTCTTTTAGGCTTTTAGATTTCATGCAAGATATTTAAAAAAAAAAACAGCAAAAAAGTCATTGTTGATAAAGACACACACTTACTAAGACCATACAGTTAATTATTTTAATTTTGTGCAACCAAAAAAATTAAACAGTTGAATTATCCGATACTGGACAGTTCAACTTGATGAATTAATTTCTGTTCCTATGAAAATTCTTTTTAAAATATCCAGAGAGAAAAAAGCTTTTTCACTAAAATTTCTAATTAGATTGATTATTTTAGTCATTATGTTTATTGATTCATAACGAGGCTCTGTGATTGAATTAGTCCACATGACTGAAACATCCAATTATGAAAACAGCACTTATCTAGAAACAACCAACACACAAGTAATGAGAAAACAGCAAAAATAAGCAGCATGCTGCAGTGGAAAGGCTCTCATTTGGAATAAAATCTTTCCAGAAAAGACATATAGCATCATGTCACGTGTCATTTTAGCAGGAAAAGATTTGAAAAAACACTTTTTTATGTTGCAGCTTTGAGAGAATTGGAATGTTTCGTGAACCTGAACCAATGATAAATGTGACACTTGCTCCTCCTGACATCTGAATTTTTACGGGAATTGTAAGGGCTAGAGTTCACGTTAAAGTATCTAAACAGTTGTAAAGGACTTAAATAGAATTTATGTGAGATTTAAAAAAAAAACTAAAGCACAACAGCTGCAGGAAATGTTATTAGGACTGTTAAAGTATTTAAAAATACATCTTCAGACGTTTCTATGAAAAGGAGCAAAATTCTTGCTTTAAGTCACAGCAACTTTCAGAGCTCTTCACATAAATGAAGCAGCTGATTTTCCTACTAAATATGTCAAACATCTATGTCATGATTCTTCCAGTAAGTTTGTGCTGCGACACTTTTGACACCTGTCCCAGCTCAGGAGGTTTTGAGTTTCCTCTTTTCTGATGCCTGAAGCAAACCCCTGAGAGAATGTCAGCTGGAAGTCCGGATGTGAGGCGTGAGCGTACTCACCGTAAAGCTTGTTGGGAGTGCCCTCTCTGTCCGTGGCGTCAGAGGGCAGGAGCAGGGGCTCATCGTTCAGATCGCTGTCTGGGGTGGCCGCTTTGTCGTCCGCCCGGAGTTCTGCTGCGCTCATGTCGCTGCGCAGGGAGAGCAGCGGCTTGCTCAGCTGCCCTGTAATCATCGGATCCTGGAGGGAGCTGGGAACCCAGGTGGGAATTTAGGGGGGTGAAAAAAAAAAAAAAAAAAAGGTGAAACAGCCCCTGGTTAGAAAATGTGTTACAGCGTCTCACCGGCTCCTTCTCTATGTCTCCCTCTCTCCCTCCACGCTGCTTCTGCTTCCTATCGCTCACTCATCACTCTCCCTCTCCTGCTCCCTCCTCCTCAGCTCCCTCTTTTTATCTGAGGCTGCTGCTGCCCCACCGATGCTGCTGGCTGCAGTCTGGTGAAGAGCGTGGCTCTACTATTATACCCCGCAGACGTAAAACGGTGATGCATTCATCTCCGAGGCCTCGTTACCACCTGACATGTACCTCATCTTCAGCAAACGCTATGCTGACAGCCATCTATGAGGAGGTTCCTGGGTTGTGCACGGATGAATAAACAAACAAACAAACCTAATTCCACATCTAAAGAATAACAAGAATATTAGTTTTACTTAACTTGGGACAAGACTTTCGATTGAAACCTGACGTTGAGGCAACAGAAATGAAATGCCTGAAGCAAAACATTTTCAACCCAATTATCTTTAACTTACATTTTTTTAAAAGAAAGAAAAGTTAATAATTTTAAGCAAAACATATGTTTTGTGTTGCAGTAGGGGTGTAACGATTCATTTTAGCAACAATTCGATTCATATCTTAATTTGTGGTTGACGATCCGATTCATAGTCCACCTAAAATCGATCCAGGATAGATTTAGCCAACAGTTCAACCAAAGATAAATACTGAACAGTGCAGGTGAAGTTGTCCAGATTCCTGGTATTTCTTTGCAACATAATCAAGTGTAAATTAAATTTGTGCACAAACAAACAAGTTAACAAGAATTAATGACAAATCTACTCACATTTTACTTTCCTAAAGTTCAGCCCACTGTTGTTTTTCCACATCAAAAACATTAGAACAATAATAGAATCACACTGTACGGTCACGTCTTTGCGAAGTTCAAAGCGGTGTAGTGATGGCTTGATCGGTTTTTGCTGCTATCACGTGTGTTGTCTGCTGTGATACACTTTTTATATGTTATAGTAAAATGAACCAACTGTTCCTCAATCCATACCATCCATATGGTATTTTCCAATATCGATATAGTCATTTTACTTCATTTTGAAACAGTTCCATAACGGTATAGGTCAATTCTATTAACAACTTGCCTCCCACAGATTGATCTGGTTGGATCGTAGGAATATAAATCAATTCATCGGTTCATCGTTCCCCCCCTTATTAGCAGACTTTATTGGTAAGAATGCTTCCTACCTTGAAAAGCTCCTGAAGGAAAAGCAGTAAAAGGGAGTTTTCAGGAAGTCCAGACGTTGAAATCAGTCAAACGGACGCTAAAACATGTCAGCCCCCCGTTCAGCTACTGCATTCTTCCTCCTGCATCAACCTCCCTGCGTCTGAATGGCAAAGTCAGGTTCAAGCCTGAGGTTGCCTCCGAACCCTAAAGATGTCACCTCCTCCTTCTTCTTTCTCTCCCGCCCGCTCCTCACTCTGTCTCTTCCCCCTGAGAAGCTCCTCAGACAGCGTTCGCCCCACCTCAGGCTCCACGGCCCTCTTCTTTATTTATGAATCTGCTCCATCCTAAATATGTCTTAGCAGAGGACAGGTGACCGGTGCGTACATAAAGAAAAGAGAATAGAGGAGGGGGTGCTGTTATTGGCCCCTCACCCTTCCACAGCCCCCCCTTTGTCCATCATTGTGGTCGATGAACTTCTACCCAGAGGGGCCTTAATGTGCCCATCACAGGAATATGCCCCCTCTGATATGACACGTGATAATCTATGAAAATGTTAATCAATAGGAGTAGTTTAAGCTGTCGTTAAAAAACTCGGCCCAACTGGTCAATAGTCATATCCCTGGTAACAATGTCACTAGTCATCATGGTTTCATTTGTGGGGCACTTAAATGTGGGACACCGCGCATCGATGCATCTCTCTGCCCGCCGAGGTAAACACATTTCCCTTCTGTCTGAGCTCGGCCACACTCTGCATTCATTTGGGTTCACCTCTCTCCTCCCACCTCCCCTGCTTTTGAGCTGCTTGATAGGTCCACTGGAGGGCAAAATTAATACCTAATTGAATCTTGCAGTCATCAAAATAATCAATAGTTTTTTATTATTTATTCTTCACAGTCTGTTGACTGTTTGAAAGCTCAGAGGGACAGCGGAGAGCACAGGCAGCCCTGAAATTTCCACCGTTTCACAATGTAATTTTCACTGGGGCATGAGAGTTTGTAAGACCTATAAAAAATGAGAGCAGTGTTTTTTGTCGGGAGGAGGGAAGGGGGGGGGGGGGGGGGGGGTAAAGAAAAAAATGGGAATCTTTGCCCCAGCAGCTACGATGAAAAATAGAAATAAACAAGCTGGTGAACCTTCAGAGAAGGGCAGGGTCCTTTCTGTCCATCCCTCCATCTTTTTCCCTTTCCCCTTTTCTCCTTATTTCATCATATCAGGAGTGTGGCGGTACCTCTCTAATGCCGGCATTTCTCTTCCTGACAGACTCCAAACAAGTGCTGGGAATGAGATCAGAGCTCTAATCTTGCTCTGGCCTCTGAAGCTCCAGGATAGCAGGGAAACACATCCCTCACCGTTTTACACAGCTGATAATTGCTTCAAAAAGCAAACTTTGCCTATCTGCCATTGCATCACCTCTATTATTATTTAATATAGCTGTAAAATAGACTCTGAGTTAACCAACCTCATGCTAAAATATATAAAAAAGAGCAAGAAAAGCAAACAGGATTATAGAAATTAGATTTTTTGTTTATTGTCCTTACCAGGCTTTTTGTGATTAGTTCTTTTAGATTATTACAAGTTTGTGTGCTGATGTCTTACTGACCCCATCTCAGGAAGGTTGCAAAAATGAGAAAAAGCTCTTGCTGCACCCTCCCCAATGCCTCCCGCTCACCTAATACCCCTGGTGGACAGGCAAACAGCGGTTAGTGGAGAGAGAGTCATCACATATGCATGCTAAGAGCTGCTGGTTTCACCTGTGGTTAAGGGAATTCAACCTGTGACCATTAGAAAAAAAGGGTTTTAGAAACAATAAGTCTGTCCCAAAGGTTTTTGGAGTTCAGTCTCTTAAATAAGAATAAATACATACATTTGAATGGTTATTCCAGATAGAAAGATTTTAACAAAATCATGAATTGTGTATTTAAAATTAAAATGTTAAAATGAATATTATAGTTAAATTTAATTTGGTTTATTTAAAATAAATATCTTATTCAAACATAAGAAAAGTTACATTTAAAGTAATTGGTTTTTCCATGAAAATGACCACTGTTAAATCATAAAAAATGCCTAAAATTAGCACAAACTAATAAATCATAGTTTTTTTTACGTTATTGTGTTTTGTTTATCTTTTATTAGTAATTAGTGCAATAATCTGAAGCTCAGTAAGACCTTTTTTAGTGCCATAAAGTCTGACTGTCTGTCACACATCTAGGTGTGTGAAATTTGTTCTCCACATTTGACCCATCCCCTGGGGGAGCGGTGATCTGCGGACACAGCTGTGCTTGGGAACCATTTGGTGGCTTAACCCCCCAATCCAACCCCTTAATGCTGAGTGTCAAGCTGGGAGGCATTGGGTCCCATTTTTAAGGTCTTGGGTTTGAACCCATGGCCTTCCAGTTACTGGGCAGACACTCTATAACCACAAGGCCACTGAGCTGGCCTACAATAAAAGAGTGGACTACGATAAAAAGTGATATAAATATTTTCTATACTTCGATGTAATATAGCAGTTTTGGAATTTGAAAGCTTCTTGACTTCGAATTTTTGAAACTCCTGTGTATTTTTTAAAAATTATGAGAATACAAGAGTAGATTAGCACAAGAGAACGCTATGTATAATCGTGCATATCATCACTACTTACTTAAATGTTATGCTAAAGGATATTCAATTACAGGTTTCATAAAAAATCCTTAAGATAAACTTAATGACTGATTAAAAGGTCACTACTGAGCATCTGCTACTACATCAATAAGCCTTTCATCCAACAGTCCAATACGGATAATCTCAAAGCAATGAAATGATGTATGTTTATTAATTAGTTGCACTGAGTGATCACCCTGAGATACGGATGTCTAATGTAGTTTGTTGGATAATAATTTGTCTCCCCCTTAGGGTTATAACTCAAACTGTTATCTTTCTAAAAGAAATAAATCATTTTCCTCATACGAAAGCATCACAAAATCCTATTTTCTTTTCAAATTATTCTACTCTTTTATGTGAAGCAGTAAATTTAGTGTAAGTAAATTTTTAAAAGTGAATGCAAGCTGAGGCAAAACTTAAAAAAGATATATATATTTTTTTCCCTGAGCTTGTTGATATGATCAACAGTCCTACCTCTCCTCTCTGCTAAAGCTAAAATGCTCCCCAGTGGACGGTCGGTGGGTCAGTGAGGGCTGAAGGCTATCAAAGCAGTGTATTAAAAGGAGCTCTTTGAAGCTTGTAAACCATGGTGCCCAGCAGCAGGTCCACAACAGACAAGAGCCTCTGATTGGTCAGGTGTGTGTGTGTTTTTGGCTAAATCGATCCACAGAGCTGACATTCTCAAGCATCAAAGCTTCTGGTGCACTAATCTTGCTCCACGTACGCAAGCAAGAGTTGTTTGTGTAATTTTGCCTTTTTTTTTTGTCTATGAGATGCTTATATCTTAGTGCAGCTCATGCTTGCTTAAGATTGTAGGGTTAGTGGACCGCGTTTTAATGGTTTCAAAGGGAATGGACACGTATAGAATTAAGCCCAAGCCGTATTTATCCACCACTAAATAATGCAGCACTATAAAGAGGGAAGTGTAGAGATGTGGAGAATCAGAGGCCTTCCGCTAGATGCACCATTGGCAGCAGAGTGACACCACAGAGATTCACACACAGCTGCTCCTCAAAGTCAGTTTCCCCCTTTCACCGTCTCTGGAGACCTGGACCACATACACACCAGTGAAAGGTGTGAAAATCTGATTTCCCAAAAAGGATCGGTAATTCTCTGTGAGGGTGGAAGCCGCAATCAATAAATCATTGGTAAGCAGATTGTAAAGAAAGAAAAAAAAGAGATCCCCGTTTGGTATCAGTGCATTAGGATTCTCCTGAGGATGAATGAAGCAGGACGGAGGTGTGAGACAATCTCAATAAAAAAGAAGGAACTCAAACCTTTGGAATCCATCTGAACTATGAAATGTCAGTATTGTGACAAAAGAGCGCACTTTAACGTTGAAAAAGTCTGCAAATGTACACAACAAATGAGTAGTTAGATTAAACGTGTATCGTCTTTTCCCTAGCTTTTAACAAAAGACCCCAAAACATCCTTAAAATGGATTAAGCAGAAATGGAAAGGTTTTTTTTAATGTAAAGCAATTTAACTGTCTTATATTTTTCAGTAATTTAATGTTAACCATTTAAAAAGCCATTTATTCCTTCCATATAAGGTAGGAGTACATGATGTGGCACATCTATTGAATGAAAAATGTCTCTATATTCCCTACTTTCCTGTATCCTCTGTTTCTCTTCGGAAAATAGGATATGAAATATGATATTTACTGTGTTTACTTATTGTTTTGTTCTTTTTTTTCCGCAACTACCAAATGGGCCAATGGGCTTGTGTCAAAAATGTGTTCTCATAAAAGCTTAAAGAATAAATTAAAATTATTTTTGACCTACATATAAGGCACAAAAAGCAATATAATATAATATAATACGACTACTTTTGCTTTTATAATTGTATATTAAACTATATTCCTAACACGTGTTTTGAGCTCGGACAGAACATTTTTATCCAGAACTCCTTTTTTTCAGTATTAGTAATTTTAAACTTATAAGGCTGACAATATTCGGTAACTGAGAACTTGAAACATATAAAACTATTTTAATGCTACCTACTTCAGCTGCACTCGTTTTGGCAGCAGACGTCTTCAACTCCTTGCTTGAAACAAACGCTGTTACGTTTGACTACAATACCCAGATTGCCTCGCGGTTTTTGCATTAGTCATGTGATTCAGTGATTCATGTGAGCAACAAGACTGCTCCGTCAGTAAACATCGCATTCTACTGCCTTATTATACGTGCTTTTGCCACAAACATAGTTTGTGTGCGTAATTTAATATGTGTTTCTGCAATTGACACTGATCAAAAACATCTGCTTTCGGAATTTATCGCTATTGGAACCATAATGGCGGAAGTGCAAGAAAAGGTGAGGATAGCATGCTAAAGCTAGCTAGCTTATGATCGTTTTATACGTGTTTTTTTTAAAGAATGACAAATGTTTTGTTAATATTTATGAGATTTTTATTCTGATTTTGATTGTTACCTACAATTCGTGTAAAATTTATTTTAACGAAGGTTTGGGGTTGTTTTAGTTTTAATGATCTTGTTATTTATTTTTCAAACTAGAGAATTTAAAGATCAAACATTTTGATTGTGATTCTTCTTTAAGGATAAAAAGCCAAGCGAGGAATGTACTGATGAGTCTGAGGTAAGAAGCTTAGAATTGTATTATTTTGTGCCGTTTTTTTTTCCTTATTTTATTTACTTAACTTAAACGCTGCTTCAATTTCCTGTTTTCTTCTTTTCTTTTTGTTTTTGTTTTTAACAACTTGAACGTGGAAGTATTTTTTAAGTGTTGCAAAGTTATAAAGAAGCTTACTTTAAGTTTATGGTAGACAAGCATTAGCTGCCAATCACAGCAGGACAGGACTACATTCTTTCCTTTTCATTTTAAGAATAGAAATAAATTAACACATTTCAGAGAAGGGCTGCTTTGAATCTTCAGAATTCTCACATAAAAAAGTTGGGTGAAAAACACATGTATAAATCTTTTAGAAAACAAAATGTCTATATTTTTGACATTCTTTTTGGAGGCTGTTTCAGGACAGAGTCCTCATTGTCATGTTCAAGAAACCAGTCTGAGATGATTCCACCTTTATGAAAGGGCGCCTTATCCTGCTGGAAGTAGCCATTGGAAGATGTAGTCATAAAGGCATGTACATGGTTAGCAACAATACTCAGCGTTGTGGCTTTGTATCCATGCTAGAATGGTACTGTGGGTCCAAAAAAAATATTCCCCACACCATTACACCACCACCAGCCATAACTGTTGATACAAGGCAGGATTGATTCCCGCTTTGACGCCAAATTCTGACCCTACCATCCAATTGTCGCCGCAGGAATGGAGAATTATTCAGCCCAGGCAACGTTTCTCCAATCTTCTAGTGTCACGTTTTGGTGAGCCTGTGTGAGTTGTAGCCTCAGACAGTTTCCTGTTCTTACCTGACATGAGTGAAACCCGGTGTGGTCTTCTGCTGCTGTAGCCCATCTGCCTCAAGGTTGGACGTGTTGTGTGTTCAGAGATGCTCTTCTGCAGACCTCAGTTGGAACCCTGTTGCCTTTCTATCAGCTAGAATCAGTCTGGCCATTCTCTTCTGACCTCTGGCACCAACAAGGCATTTCTGCCCACAGAACTGCTCACTGGATCTCTTTTTGTTTTTTTGGACCATTCTCTGTAAACCCTAGAGATAGTTGTGGGTAAAAATCCCAGAAGATCAGCAGTTTCTGAAATATTCAGACCAGCTTGTCTGGCACCAACCACCATGTCTTGTTCAAAGTCACTTAAATCCCCTTTCTTCCCAGTTTGGTTTAGACTGCAGCCATGTCTACATATGTCTAAATGCATTGATGTGCTGCCATGTGATTGGCTGATTTGCCGTTGGACAGATGTGCCTAAAAAAGTGGCCAGTGAGTGTATAGTAACATTTGTTACTGGTCCCAGCGCTGTTCAGGTTATTGACCAGTTCACCTTATATGTTGCATGTACAGTACTACAAGCAAATATATCTTTATTTAAAAAAAAACAAAATAAGGAAAAATTCTATAACACACCAGTTAAAGTCAAAAATATTTGGTTTGATTAAACTATTTTCTTTAAAATTCATTCAAAAAAATGCTCACACTCAGCATCCAGCTTTCTCTATAGAACTCACACCTTTAAGTATGTATTTACAACAAAAAACCTTTACAGATCAAAGCTTTTCCATTCACTTGCAAAATGAGGGGCAAATTACTTAAAAAGCAACTCCGGCTGGATGAAGCTCGTCTGCTGGACTTTATATATGTGGTTGTAGAGTTAGATAAGTTAATTCTTCTCTAAGAGTTCTGGTAAATCGCCTATCCGTCCTGGGGGAGGATCCCTCCTTCATGTGGGGACCCCTGAGGTTTCTCTGTTTTTTCCGGAATCCGTTTTTTTTAAGGAGTTTTTCCTAAAAGGTCTAAGGGCAGGGATGCCAGTATAGCTTAGTCAGTTTGTTAGTTCATTTTAGTATTTTCCTATTGAACTCTATGTATTTATGATCCTTTTGAGTTCATGTTTCACTTTTGCAATTACCGATACGGAGCCCATTGAGACGACTGTTGTTGTGAATTTGGGCTATACAAATAAAATTGAATTGAATTGAATAGAAAGGTTGGCAGTCATTATTAGAAAACTATTGAACTGAAGATGTTAACCTCATAGCTGAAGGGATTTTAATTTTCCTTTCAAATTGAATTAAGTCCTTTGTATCTTCTGAAGGATAGCCATCATGTATAACTCAAAGGCAGCTGCGTTAGTGTAGCATAATTTTCATTCGCGTTTGTTTTAAAAGCTTTTGTTGAAGTGGACATTCCTATTTTTCTTATCCTGCTAGATGGCGACAACCGGCGTCGTCTCTGTGCGCTCTGCAGAATGTTATCCTTGATGCAGTCCGACTGAATAGTTCAACCTGTTGTATTTAAACTGTCAATAGGCAAGAAAAATGGCATAAATGGCTTCAAGATAAAGGCCAGTGTGGCAGTGGAGAAAACAAAGGGCAACTTACAAGAGATGGGAAAAGTTTTAAAATGGGGATTTTCTCTGTGGGGATGAAGTTTGCCTTTGTTGTTTGATACGCCTTTGAAATCCGTGACAAATGCCCTCGCATCAGAAATCTCACAACCAGAATACACAGGAAATAGCCTAGATATGGCGTTGTTGAGTGGGAAAGGATTGTTTTTGAAAATAACATTTTTTCCACGCTATTGTCCCCCACCTCCAACCCAGTAGCACATAATGGCAGACAATGTTTTGAGTTGATGCACCCTCTGGGCAGCCACAGACTGTGCAGTATTGGTTATAAACCGAATTATGAGTAATATTCAGGCTGTGACTGGCTGCAAATGTTGACTCATGCTGGAAAGTGTAACACAGTAGAATACTTTAAGTTTGCTTTATGAAAACAATAAATTCACGCGTCTCACTGGGGATAAACGGCATTGAGAAAAGATGAAAAATTGTTGTTTTAGGCCTTTCATGCAAGGTAATGAAAATTTGTCCCTTTTTTGGGTATCTCCTACACATATACATGTAAACACTTCTCAAAATAGATTGGTTCTATGCAGAAATACTCTTTCTTGATACAATGACAGAACTCATTTTATTTAGCCAATAGCATATAAAGGTATGAATCCAAATAACACCAGATAATACCAGTTATTTTAATTAAAAAGGTATATTTAAGCTTTAAATGAACATAAAGGTCAGTAACACGCATGTACCATAGTATGAGCATCGTATTGTTTTAAGTTTACATTTTTTAACCAGTAGTCTTTCTCATAGTCTGTTTTCCCTTCTTATCTTTGCCTTCTACCTTTAGATTTTCCACTTTTTTTATGTTGTTTTAGGAGGTAAAAGGACAAAAAAATGTAGCAAAAATCCCCTTGAGAATATTATGGCATAGTATTTTAATAACAGGAATATTAAATAAGTAAAAAAAAAATTTGTATCTTTAATATATTAAATGCTTCCAGTCCATACATTTGTGCTGCTTTGCTCTTTGACATCACATTTTTTAAATCTATTTGTTAATTTATTTAATCTCCTAATATCGGTTTTATTCACTGCCTGCTGCTTATAAAGTGATACACTTCATAGAAATTGTTTATTTCAATATGTCAGGCTTGGATCGTACTTTTACAAATTTCGCAGTTTTAGTTTGTTTAGCAAAAAGGGAGCCGGTTTAGCTCGTGCTGGTTTGCGGCGCCTTCCAACCGTGAAACCAGGGTTCAACTCCGGGCTGCTCCCTGTTCCCTTCTCTTCCTCTGTGCCGGTCCCAAGCCCGGTTTGAGAAGGTTGCGTCAGGAACGGCGTCCGGTGTAAAACATTGCCAAGTTTACCATGCGACTTGTTCACTGTGGCGACCCCTGATGGGAGAAGCCGAAAGAGGAAGAAGAAGTTTGTTTAGCAAAAAAAAAAAGGATCTGCTGATGCTTTTTTGTGGAATTAGTGATGCCATCCAGTTTTATTTGTGGAAAAACAACATTTAAACATCTTTTAAAATGTATTCTATTTCTTTTTTGCCTCATTGACACAAGTTGAAATAATTAAAAATAGGCTTTAATGATCCAATCGGATCCCCTTCTTGATTTATTTTAAAAGTTTTCTCTGCAATCTTTTGAAGATGATTATTCCTTTTTAGCCACAATCTTAAAACCTGCGCCGTTTTCCAGGATATAGTTTCTGCGGGGTGAGTTCATTAGAAATTGGTCTCTTGGTTGTGGGTTAGGGCCCTTGGCGCATAGCAAACCCCGCCCCCTTTCCCCTCCCCGTTGTGGAGCAGGGAGCTGAGTCCTGTGTATTTTATGTTGCAGATGCAATCTTTATCAGACTGCATTTTTTTGTCTGCTCCTGATTCACAACAATTTTGAATAAAGAAATACTCAGAAATGCAATTTTGAGCTGAATTTTCTTTATATCTGTCTGCCATCATCAGATTAATTGGAGTTGTTTAGTTGGCTTATATGAGCTGAGAAGTCCGTGTTATGGACATATTAATAAAGACAATATTTCCTTAGGTGTGGATCTTAAATTCATAAAGTATGCAGTTTAGGTTTATTAAGTGAAGAAAAAGGATCTTCTGATGCTTTTTTTGTGGAATCGGTGTTTCCATCTTGTTTTTCTTGGTAGAAATAGAAAAGATGAACACCTTTTAAAATCTTTTCTAATTGCCTTTTGCATTGATATTAGTTCAAACTGGGTTTTTAATTTCTGAAGCATTCAAAGTCATGTCTTTATGTAATATTTGAAATAAGCATTTAGAGAAAGGGGTCTAAAACTTCATATGTCACATCAGTTTGAAACCAACAGGAAGAGAACTTTTTGCATATTTCAACACACTGCACGGACGTCTTTGAAAGTGTCTTTTGTAACTTCTGTGAAGTGGCTGTGTGTAAATGACTACCTTTAAGAAAGTGTTGAGTGAAAGCCCATTTCCCTCTCCGAACCAGGAGGAGGACAGTGAGGAGGAGGCCAAGTTAAAGTACGAGAGGCTCTCCAACGGGGTGACAGACATCCTTAAGAATGACGCAGCCAGCTGCATGACCGTCCACGACAAGGTAAAGGTGATAATCCCCCCCCCACGCCCGCCGGGGCTTTTCAGTTTCAAGTCCAATCATTTCAGCCAAAGATTTCCCTTTGTTTATGTGTGCATTTGAGAGATGTCATCTTCAAAGTTGGTTTTCATCCCTGCTGCTCAATCTGCAAAGGCAGCCCATTCTTTTCTCACCTTCCTCTGCTTTTCCTCTCAGGGAGGTGCATCAAAAGCCACTATTGTCTTTTCCTCTTTTTATTCCCACTCCTACATATTTTTCACTCCTTTCCCATTTGCTGAATGTTGATATGTTTAAGAGGCACACTCCTCTGCGAGATGCTTAATCGTCGTGGCACCGGCAGCACACTTGCACGCCTGGGTAGAGCGAAAGTCATACCCAGTTACGTCTCCTCACCTGATGTTTTATTAACTGCAGCTGATTTTCATTTATTTATTTGTTTTGTGTAAATCTGCTCCCCCTTTTCTTTTTCCCTTCAGAACGGGCCTCAGCTGAAAGATGAGCGATCCGAGAACATTTTTAATTTTTCTTTTCTCCGTTGTTGTGCACCTTCAGCCATTCAGATGTGGTCACACCAGCCCCCTCCGCCGTGACAAAACTCCCGCAACCTTAAATCACCGGGAGCACATATTGCCTTATGTTGCCTCATATTTTAAGTGTCTGAATCGGAATTTCATTTGAACAATTCCATCCTGATAAATCCTTTTAAAAGTCGCTCCGCCTCACAAGGTTGAACCTTTTATTTATTTATTTTTGGGTTATTTTATTTGGAAGATTGCAGGGGCTCTGTCTGACATGCTCAGCTGTGCCTGTAAATATAAGCATTTCATTATAGACTGCACTGAAGCATGGTGGGCTCGCCGCACATCCACATGCTGCTCCGGGAGGGAGGGGGGATTAGGAGGAGGGCGCCGAGCAGGGACTTGGTAGAAGAACACACACTTAATCTAATGCCAGAAGCCCCACTTTCTATAATGTTTTTGTCCCTGTGGACTGAGGCAAACACACACACACACGTTCAAATGCACACCCGCGCTTTTGCTGAAGCGCGACTCCCAGGAACCAGTTGCTGCTCAGTAGTCTGTTCTGGGCAAGGAGGTGATTGGGTTGCATGCAGAGCATTGAAGAAGTCAGATGTACAGTGCATTTATTATGCTTAAGCATTTTAATTTGAGGAGGGGAAAAAATGCCATTTCACAGTGTCTGCTTTAATAAATAGGGTTTTTCCACCCTCTGCAATTTCACAGTTTTGCCTCCAAGAACACCCAATCCCTTCCCTGTCCTTTTCCTCTGCAGCTCCAGGAAATGTATTTTATCCTCCTGCACAGCCTTCGAGAACGCAATCGGCTGCTTCTCTTTAATTCTCTGCAAATCTTGAACTACTGTTAGATATTTTCAAGTATAAGTTACATTTGTCCTTTTTTTCCCCCTCAGTTCCTGGCTCTAGGCACACACTTTGGAAAAGTTTATTTGCTGGACATCCAAGGAAACGTTACTCAGAAGTTTGTCATTGTAAGTACGGAAAATGTGTTTAAAACCTCCTCCACACATGGAAACACATCATATTAGTTACCTGTTCCTTGAGCTAGAAAACTGTACCATCAGTATGTGAGATTATAATAATACAACTGTTTTTATGTCATCATTTAAACCGTCATTTGTAGTTTTATTGCAGTTTAAGAATAAAGGAAAGAAAATAATTAGATCTTGATTAATTGATGGAACGCATTATAGTTATTTTTTGGAATCCATACAATGTCACCTTTATAAAAAAGAATCATAATGCTGTTTTCTAAAAACTAAACAGGAAGTGCTCCCACGTGGCAGCATCAGGCCTTTACTGTAGGGATTTTATTCTGGCAGAGTGACTTTTACCTTATGTTTGCATTCCTACTTTTGCAGTTTAACCTGAGCAAAGCATGTTGTATGTGTAGTGTGTAAAAGCATTTTAGCTTTTGTTGCAAAAAAGTTGATTTTGAGTTATTTTCTGCGAAAAAAAATCCCCTCGAAAAGCTGATTAATTCATCCTTTTTGTAGGGATTATTGGCCTGAAGTTGATTTAAAATAACCTCAAATAGACTCAAATGCAAACATTTTTGTAGAGGTAACTTTCCTATCGAATCCTCTGATGCTCTTCTGTCCTATAAATATGCCACAGTCCAGTCGGTAGTTTTACGAGTTTATATCTTTTTACAAAAACAGTGGGAGGCAATAATAATCAGTTTATTTTGTATAGGTTGATGAACCTGATTAGCACAGGGTGGGAAAAGGTGACAGATAAAAAAAAAAAACCAGTAGCAACATAGTGGTGCAAAAGTACCAAAAATAAAGAGCTCACGATCTCCTCTCCTCAATCCCAAGTGCAGGTGAAGCAGATGCTTATAAAACCTTTCATCCAGGTGCTACTGAATACCCAATGAGAAAGGTGAAACGTACAAAACTACAAATTAATTGAGAAAAAATGAAAAAAAAACCTTTGGTTCCTACACTTTTACTGTTTATAAAGAATTCCACAACTGATAAGTATGTGAAAATATATGTTTATATTATTTTGAGCTAAGAAAACAAAATTTTTACTTTTTGGTTATCATTAAGTCAAATAGTTGCTCCATGATGGGAAATAATGAATTTTCTTTTGTCCTCAACATTCCTTGAGTTATGAATTTGATTGTTTTCTCATTATTTATCATATAAATTTTGACTTTTTATGTAACAAGAATTGAGACACAAGTTTGAATAATATCAAAAATCTTTTGTTAATACTTAAATAATACTATATTTTTAGAATTAGACCCCAGAAAGAACAGTCTCCACACATTCTGTCCTTTATATCTTGTAAGTTGTTCCAAATCCCAGAGGATTCCGACCAGAAAGTCTATTCAATAATAAATATTGAACAGTACATTTTATTTTTAAGAGTTTTTTATGTGCAAAAGGGAGTCTACTCCACTTAGTATTTATTTCCTCTTCTTGCACCGACACACATGAGGTCAGCTAGCCATTCCATATCTCTTTGCTTTTGCTTTTCCTGGCATTTCACTTAGTTGGGTTAAAATGTCAGCCAGCAGCATTTGGCCAGCCTCTACGATATTCACCCCCCTTTGAAAAAAAAAAAAAGGAAAAAAAAAAGATGCCTTGATATTGTGTCTCTGCAGAGCTCGGTGAAGATCAACCAGATCAGTCTGGATGAAAGTGGAGACCATGTGGGCATCTGCTCCGAGGATGGAAAGGTGAGATCTGTCTACTCATCTCCTCTGGTTACTCATCCTTGAGTCTACATCACCAATCTGTGGTTTGCATCTTCCATAATTCATACATAACCCCATTTTATCAGCCCTAAACTTTATTCTAATGATGAGTAAAGTTAAAAAGAGGGACATTCTTGGAGACTTCATCCATATTTAGAGCATTAACATGAGGTTTTGTCTTCCCTCCATCTGCAATTAACCCTCTCTTTTCCTTCCAAGGTTGCAATTTACAAAGATCTTCTAACTATTTTAAAGAGCAGCAGGAAGGATTGCAGTCGAATCTGTAAAGCTGTCAGTCAGCTATCAGCCTCCTGTGTGGATACCCTCTCCATGTTCTTGCTGTTATCTTGTCTCTTCTCATCATTACCACCATCCTTCCTGGATTTCACAGACAAGATATGCACTCTGATAGCCCCCCCCCCCGCCCGTACTTCTAGCCAGTTTGGTGGCAACAGCAAGATCTTGTCGCACGAAATGTGGAGCAGCACCCTTAAAATCAATGGTTTTGCCCCCAATAATTCAGTTTACTGGTAATCCAAAACTTAATCCTCAATCATCAAAGCAGCTCAAGAGAAAAAGATACCATATTAGTTTTACATCATTTCCCTATCTTTACTCTTTTTTTTTTTTTTTATGGAGCTTAGAGATAAAAATCAAATCAGTTGTGTACTGAAATCGTACCTTAAAGCTTTGCTTTAATGTGGACTGTGCAGCAAACTGAAGCTGCAGCCCCAGATCTGGACTTGTGTTCTAAACCCTGCAGGGTTTAAAGAATCAACTCGTCCACTAATTGGTGACCCAGTGGAGACACATGGAGCCAATCAAAGTCTTCTGACTGCACTTCTTACTCCTGCTGGCCTCACATAGTTGCAGAGGCAGCAATTAAAAGAGACATTTTCGGTTATTCACCTTTGCTTGGTGTTCTGCCACCTCACCTCTTGTTTCAGGTTCAAGTGTTTGGCCTCTACACCAGAGAGGGCTTCCACGAGAACTTTGACTGTCCCGTCAAAGTAAGTTTTGTCTGCAAATCCAGTTTTTTTTATACATATGTGCCCAAAAAAATGTGCTATCTTCATTATCTGTGTAGGTGGTTGCCTTGCATCCTCAGTTCAGCAGATCAAACTACAAACAGTTTGTCACCGGGGGCAACAAGGTACGCCAATTTCTTTTAATGCGTGCTGGTATTACATGCAGTTTTCAGCATTTTTTGGAGATTTCCTTTCTCAATAAATCATCCCAATTGTGTCCAGTTAAAACAGACTCCTGTAAAGAAAAAAAAAAAACATGCAACTTTGACTGGGGTGAAGCTGGGGCCTTTGTCTGGTGTGAAAGCCCTTTTTACTTTTCAGTCTCTTTGGTGGAGTGCTCTCGGCAGAGCTGGCCATTTTCACAAAGTGCTGTTCTCGCAACAGTGTTTCAAGCAGATGTCATTATAGTGAGTGTACATAATCTTAGGATTTTTCTGCTGCATACGATGTCTTTTGGAAGGAATGTATAAGTGGAGGAAATTTAGCCATCAGATTTGTCTTCTTCCCTCAGAAATGAAAGCAGTTTCCGCAAACAAGGTCCCTAAACTGTGCCGATCGGCCGTTGTTGCATAGTCATCTATAAATAAAGGTTTACTGACATTTATGTGGCGGTGTTAGGGGGGAAAACTTTCTCCACAAAACTTCATTATTAGTGTTACTTTGCCATTTTCTTTCAATTGGTGCTGATTCCTCTCAGTTCCATTTGTGAAGGCCTCCGCAAGGTGCCTCTGATGAAAATCAATAAGCCTCAACGGGAGCCCCGTCCTGTCAAAGGAAATTCAATTTTGTCTCCCCAGTTCTTTTGTCATATCATCTCTTTGTAGAGCAAACTGTTTATTAACATAGCCCAACTGCTGAATTAAATAGCCTTCTCCAACACTCCTTTGTTATATTATTCCCTTTTTTTTCTTTACAGCTGCCTACAGTAAAGACAGTAGCAATGTTAGAAATGTGAAAGACAGGCTGCTTTAGATGAAGCTGTTGTGAGGCAATCAATTCCACCGACGGCATTGTGGCTGAAAATAATGAAACGTAATGAACATGTGAGCAAATAGCCTTTTTTTTTTTCCTAGGCTTTACATCGCCCTCCATCTGCAATAAATGGTGGGAAAAATACAAAGACAAGTCGATTTTAGCACTTTCCTTATTGCTCCCACATCATTTCATGCTGGTAAATTTAGTCAGTCACTTGATTCTTTTGAATGACTTTGTCCACCAGTGAACGTGAAGCTATTATGAAGTGTTTTTTTGCTCCACTGGAGTCAGGTGTTCAATTTGTCTTCATTTTCTTTGTGCCAAAGTGTTTTAAAGTGGAATTAATTCTGTACATGGTGGAAAAAAAGCAGGTTCTGCTTCATTATTTTGACTTTAAATTAAATCTTCATTAGGATACCTCAACAATCCCAGCTGTGGGGTGGTAGTTCAGTCACATTCCATGCATCTACTGCCCTCTGCAGGTCAGCTTGTACTACAACATCCTCTTGCTTGAAGACCCACTGAGATAAAAATGGTGTTTTTAACATGTTCTTGTGGCATTTTTCTGATGATGGAGGACACATCAAGCTAGTGGGAGAGCATGTACATAGGCGGGTGAAAAGAAGTGGGGGTTGGGGTTGCTCCGCGCTTATGGTCCCGTCAATTAAGAGGCAAATTCCTAACGAGCTACTGCCGCTCTGCAGAAGCTATGTCTGAGAGAACGACCTTTTGGCTACAAACACTGGGAACGCTTTTAAAATATATCAAAAGATGATCGGCGTGGGTCTTTATAAAGTTAATGTTCTGATTTTTTTTTCCTTAACAGTTGCTTCTTTATGAAAGAAACTGGTTAAATCGCTGGAAGACTGTGGTTCTGCATGAAGGCGAAGGAACGATAACTAATATCCAATGGAGGGCTAACCTGATTGCTTGGGCCAACAACGTAGTGAGTGACAGTTTCACACAGTCAGTCTAGACACAGCAGATGTGCGGTGCTGATGTGAAAATGCCTCCACTACTGCCTTGCATCTCAGGGAGTAAAAATCTACGACATCAGCACCAAGCAGCGGATCACCAACGTGCTGAGGGATAACGTCAGTCTGAGGCCGGACATGTACCCCTGCAGTTTGTGCTGGAAAGACAACACCACTCTGATTGTGGGATGGGGGACTTCCATCAAGGTTCGCATCTCTTCTGTTTACTGCGCATGAGAGCTGGACTGAGCGAGTGTGATGTCATCCATTAAGTTGCCATTTTTTCCACAATACGGACGCCGCCATGTTGAAACCAGATAACATCAGTATGCAGCGGCTGGTCTGAGTCGGTTTGAGTCAACATTTCTACGGCAACCACTCTGGCCAATCAGGAGTGAACTTGTTGAAAGTCCACACCCTTCCACTTAAAAGGGGGGCTACACAAAATCTGTGAATCAAGCATTTAGCATGGGGGCCAGAACGCACGAGCTACTTTTATTGAGGCATCTTATTGGTCAGTTTATAACTTGAATAACTTGAACTACAGAAAAAATATCATGGAAAATAAAGCAGAAGCTCATTAAAACGGGATTTTTGCTTTTTTGGAGCCTGAGCCGGGAGGGGTCACTCAGGTCCAGTTCTCATATATAGTCAATGATCTGTTCTTTTTACCAGGAGGCCAGTGTTGCATTTCTCCCAGGTCTTTTTTTTCCCAATTTCTTCTCAGATTTGTGCCGTGAAAGAGAGAAATCCAACAGAAATGAGAGATCTGCCCAGCCGCTATGTGGAAATTGGTATAAAACACAGATATATAGAGGCTTAAACCAGCTCTCAAGCCTTTATTCATTGTTTTTGTCATCTCAATGTGTGTACATTTTATTTCAGTATCTGCATTTGAGACGGAGTTTTTCATCAGTGGTTTGGCTCCGTTAGTAGATCAACTGGTCGTCTTGTCCTTTGTGAAGGAGAACACTGAGCAAATGGTACTGGTGACATTCCTCAGATGAGTTTTCAGAGAAGAAATAAATGAGGAAGACTATAATAATTGGGGCTTGCACGCAGGATGAAGAGGTCCGCGCACGACCTCGTCTTGACATCATCCAGCCTGTCCCTGAGAATTACGAGGAGATCTCCTCAGATGCTCTGACTGTGCGCAACTTTGAGGACAACGAGTGCAGGGACTACCGCCTGGGTGAGACTGTCAAACCATCCGTCAGCGAAATGTCACGCTGATTTGCTCTCAGCTCTGATTTCGTTATCGAGACGATTGTCAAATGTCGCCCATAATGCACAAAGCCATAAAAGCCTTTTCATTAACAGCGCATGCAGAGGGAGAGCCGCTCTTTTACATCATCAGTCCTAAAGACATCGTTGTGGCCAAAGAGCGGGACCAGGACGACCACATTGACTGGCTGCTCGTAAAGGAAAAGTATGAGGTTAGTTTCGCTGAACTCTTCTGAATCCTGCTTAAGTAAAGGGATAAAACAGCAAAAACAAATTTAATTTTGCTGTGTTACTTTGACAGGAAGCACTGATGGCTGCAGAGATCAGCTTCAAAAACATTAAGAGACACGACGTTCAGAAAATCGGGATGGCTTTCCTCACTCATTTATTGAAGAAAGGAGAATATGAGGTTGCTGCAAGGTCAGTTTCTCTCTTTCTTTAGACAGTTTTGGTCTATAAGAAAAAAACGTTAAAGTTCACGTGTAGATATATTTTTAAAAATTACATAAGAATTATTTATGTGTAAAAAGCATACATTTGCTTGGTAAGAGATCAGTTAAGTCATGTATTAGTGAAAACTTCATATATGGCTTCCACATTATCTTTTATAGTATTTTTTTGTCATTAGATCATTGAAATAAGTTTTTTAGTTTTCCAGCAACAAACACAAAGTTGTCTGCCCTTTCGTTGAGACCCACTCCAATGAAAAAGGTGTTTTTAACAGGTCCTTGTAACATTTTTCTCATGATCTTAAAACAATCTAAGAGTTAAACTGCAGTTTGAGTGTTTCTTTATTCTAATTGGGATGAGTCAGGAGCAGACGAAAAAACGTGCTCGCCAGTTTTTGTTGCACCTCTAATGTTAGCTTGAGGGTGGAAGCTAGTGGGAGAGAGGGTAAACAAATGGATGATGGGATATCAGTGGAGGTTTATTTCCACACCAACAACTCAGAGGCAAATTTCTGATGAACTACTGCTGGTCTGCAGAAACTGTAGCCTAGGAAATGACGGGTCTTTTGATTTGGACTAAAAAATGGCAATAAACATATTTAAAAGACCACTGAGAATGCTTTGAAAATAGATCAAAATAATCAGAGTGAAACTTTAAACATCATAGGGTAATAGTGAAGTCATCCTGTAACACCAGTGAACCAATAAGAACAGTGACGTTATCCTGCAAATTCTTGACAATGTGGTCATGAAAAGAGAATAATCTACTGTAAATATGTCCTTTTAATGCATTATGTCGACCTTCAGAACCAACAGTCTATTTAAAGTGTTTTTAAAGTTAAGTGCACAATAATGTAGCCTGTGCCTTTTTTGTCTAAGTATTTAAAGAATTAGCTCAACTTTTGACCTATTTAAATGTCTTGTTTCTTTACACCAATGTGTTGGTTTGAAGGAACAATTAGTGGTTTAAAATAGTCACAGATTTTGCATTAGGTAGTGCATTTAAAATAAATGTTTAGCATTTTTGTAGTTTTAACTATTATTTTACATCATTGGAACCGTCGTTTCCTTACAGAAAGTGTCAAAAGGTTCTTGGAAAAAACATGGAGTTGTGGGAAAATGAAGTCTACAGGTTCAAAGAAATCGGGCAGTTGAAGGTAGATCAGTGTCTGTATTAATAAAGTTATCTTCATGTATATTGGGATATAATGTTTATGAGTCAGTCTCCATATTTGCCTTTTTTTAATTGATTACAGGCAATTAGTCAATATCTACCCAGAGGAGATCTCCGGCTCAGACCAGCCATCTATGAAATGATTTTGCATGAATTTCTAAAAACTGATTATGAGGTATTTTGCATTTTATTTAATCTCTTTCTTTCTTTTAGAAATCCAAGAGTGCCTGACAATTTTTTTTTTTATCTCAAAAAGGGTTTTGCCACACTGATCCGAGAGTGGCCAGGAGAGCTGTACAACAACATGGCTATAGTTCAGGCCGTCAACGATCACCTGAAGAGGGATCCCTCCAACAGCACACTGCTCACCACTCTGGCAGAACTGTGAGGGAACAAGATTTTGTGTTTATTACATGGAAAATAATCAAAAATAAGACTTTTTGTTGGTATTCTGGCAGAAATAAAAAATGACAACAACTTTCTTGATGGTATTTAATTCTTGGATCTGAATTGATCCTCTTGAATCTGCCTCAGGTACACGTATGACCAGCGCTATGACAAAGCTTTAGAAATCTACCTGAGACTGAGGCACAAGGATGTTTACCAACTCATCCACAAACATAACCTTTTTTCATCAATTGAGGACAAAATTGTTCTCCTCATGGACTTTGACAAAGAAGTGAGAATAGGTTAAATACTTGAATTCTAGTCTTCCTCTCATGGGTGATTTGAGGTAATATTTGTGTCATTTTATGTTGCAGAAAGCAGTTGACATGCTTCTTGACAATGAAGATAAGATTTCTGTAAGTATACATGCCTAACTGTTGACTCTTCCTGACAAAACAGATGCTGACCTTCAATGTATTCTTTTAACAGATAGACAGAGTGGTGGAAGAGCTCGCTGGCAGACCTGAGCTGCTGCACGTTGTAAGTTCGGGGCTGATTCAATGTTTATGTGAACTTTGATGTGATGGCAAGAGTTTAACCAACCTTTTCCCCACAGTATCTCCATAAATTGTTCAAAAGAGATCACCACAAAGGGCAAAAGTACCACGAGCGACAGATCGGCTTGTATGCCGAGTATGACCGACCCAACCTCCTGCCTTTCCTCAGAGACAGCACACACTGCCCTCTTGAAAAGGTACGTCATGTCGGCACACATCCTAGACACCGGAAGTGACAAAAAAATCAAATCCATCAATGTGTTTTTTTGTCTGTCGCACCCAGGCCCTTGAGATTTGTCAACAGAGGAACTTTGTAGAGGAAACTGTCTTCCTACTCAGTAAGTAACTCAAGAATAAATGTTCCATCTTTCTATGTATATTTATTTATTTGAATGTTTTTTTTTCACTTCTAGGCAGGATGGGAAACTGTAGAAGAGCTTTACAGATGATCATGGAGGAGCTGGGAGACGTTGACAAGGCCATAGAGTTTGCTAAAGAGCAGGACGACGGCGAGCTCTGGGATGATCTCATCTCCTACTCTATCGACAAGCCACGTAACCACCACACTCGCTCTATAAACATGTCTTACTAGCTAAAACGTCCACTTCCTCCTAACTTTTTGTACGTATTTTTTTCTTATAGCATTCATAACTGGCCTCCTGAACAATATTGGAACCCACGTTGATCCGATTCTGCTCATCAACCGCATAAAGGAGGGCATGGAGATCCCCAACCTCAGAGACTCTCTGGTCAAAATCCTCCATGACTACAATCTGCAGGTCACTTAAAATACCACCTTCAAAAATAGAAAACTAAATTAAAAAAGGCCAAAACAATATTTGAACAGTCACTAAAAGACCATCTTGTTTTATCAACTTTTAGATTCTCTTAAGGGAAGGATGCAAGAAGATCCTTGTGGCTGATTCCCTCTCCTTGCTCCAGAAGATGCATCGCACTCAGATGAGGGGGGTCAGGGTAAATGGTGAGTGTTTTTTCTTTTTTAGACAGATGCACTAAAGTTGACTTTAGTTGTTTTTTTTAAATTCTTTTTTTATTCTGTTCTTCTAGAGGACAGTATCTGTGAGTCATGCCATGCTGCCATATTACCATCAGGTGAGATGCACACCATATTTTAATTATTTCTGATATTAAAACCTAATTTTTTTAAGAAAAAAACCCAGATTTCTATTGATAATTTACTTTTTTTGGTGTTTCAGAGATGAGCAAGTCCTTCAGTGTCGTCGTGTTTCACTGCAGACACATGTTTCATAAGGAATGTTTACCATCACAGGGAACTGTAAGTGTCTGATGCAAAGATTTCATTTCTATTTCATAACCTTTATTTAATATTTACTAAGACTTTTTCCACTATTTTTCCTCACATCACAGATCCCTGGACTGCAGTTTTGTAACATTTGCAGCGCAAAGAGGCGAGGCCCTGGAAGTGGAATTCTTGAAATGAAAAAGTAACAGTTTTTGTTTTCACAGTGTTGTGAAAAAAATGCTTTCTTCTGTCTAGAACTTCGCCTTCTCAGTACAGCCATTCATAAAATACCCATCGCACATACAAAACTTCCTATTAGTTGTATATTTACATCAAATAACTGTAAATATTTGTTCTGCTTCCCTCTAATAATAATAATAAATAAAGTTGCATAGATGCTGTCTGTGGTCTTTTTCAATGTACCTCTGCCTTAATACAACTTAATTCTGAAATAACTGTGTCATACAAGGTTTCTAAGACATTTTTCAATTGGTGTTCTACATTGAGTTGAAAGACCTTGATTTGCAAAGTTAAGTATTGGGAAGTCAATGACTTATTTTTTTTTCTCCTGCAAATTATACAAAGAAGTTATGAATGTCACCAGGCTTTCTTCTCTCACCACAAAAATGTGTACAAAAGGTTTTTAACCTGCTAAATGGAGACACATTTTATTTTAATTTATAAAAACATTATTGGTCCTTTGATGGTACCAGACCTTTAAATGACTGAATAAAATTGGTACAGCAGTAGAGTCAGTTTTGACACCAGTTTCTTCTGATTTTTTTCCAAATTTATTTCTTGAACATCTATCTGCATATGATATTCTTTGGCACTCATTCTTGATCATATCCATCTTTGTCAAAACCAAAAGAAAATCTTCTTCTGTTTCTAACCGCTTTAAAAAGCATTTAGTTGCTTAACATTTAAATATATTCCAGAAAAAAATAATCTAAATATTGTTTTTATTATTGTATAATTGTTTATGCGCTTTGTCTAATAACATTTACATTCTTTTTAAATGAACAGGCCATCGTAGATGTAAGCATGCATCAAACTTATTATTAAAGTTCTAAAAAAACATCAATCTTTATTCATTTTTTTTGTTTTTAATGTAATAAACACTTTTACATAAACTATAGACAAGTGCATGGAAAACACAGCATTGATCAAAAAGTTTCAGCACAAAAATTTATAGCAAGAGATGTGAATACGAAATTGCAAGTTAAAAAAATGGTAAACAAAATAAAAGTTAAATGAGAGAAAAAAACTCAATAGGGAAGTGTTATAAAAAATAATGAAATTCAGTAATAAAACAAAATAAATGAAATTTGGTTTGAGTTATTAAATTAACTGTATTATCAAAACTACAATAGGTAATTGTTTAAAGTATATGAAACTATTATTTTCTCATTTAAATCTCGATCAATCTGTGATTTTGTGTCTAGCGCTGTTACGTCATTTCCTCCGCTGTCCTCCGGAAGTACAGTTATTTTTTATTCACAGGAAGGGGGAAAAACACAGCTGTTGTTGAAAAAGAAAACATCAAAGTGAGTTTCATGGGTGAACGCTGCAGCTTGGGTTCCTGGTTTGTATTGGGTTGGCGGGGCCCGCTTTGTGGATCGTTTGCCTGCTCTTTAGGTTGAGTTAAGCCCCAAGTGTCGCTCGTTTGCTGCGAGTTGGCAGCAGCTAGCATTAGCTAGCCCGCTAATCGCTCTCGTGTAGCTTTTAGCCTTATGACTATTTCTGTCAACATTCTCTGATGTTAGTGTTTATGACCAGCTTTTGGGAAGCTAAATAATTAACTCTTTTAGTCTGGGAACAAGTAGCGGAATGCATATTTTACATCGTGAGTCCCGATCTCCGCCTTTTTTTTTTAAACTCCCATTTCTGTTTATGTTAGCTAACGCTGTGGGGTGCAGAAAAAACGGGAAACAGTTATTTTATATAGACAGTCGTACAAAATGCGCTGTTTTATTGAGCATTTGTTCTATTTTTTTAGGTGATTGCCATTTAAATTGCATCATAATTTGTGCTTGTTTTTGTTTTAAAAGCAGAAAAAAGCCTGCAGGGTGTGAGAAAAATACAACTACTAGGATGGTTGTGAAGCCTCTGCAGGAATGCTTTACTTGTGTGATGTCATCTTGTATTTATCTTGTAATTTGTTGATCAAAATTGTTCACAGAATGCCTGCCCCAAAGAGAGACGCATCTCCCCCCGATTCTCAGCCCAAGATAAAGAAGTTGGATGAGGATAACGAAGATCTGCCGTGCAAGGCCACAACAGCTACAGATTCCTCCAAAACGGGAAATATGCGAGAAAAGACAGTGGAACCCCGGACTAAGAAAAAACGCTCGTCTTCGATGGAAGGGGAAAATAAACCAACAAAGATATGTAAGCAAAATTCCCCTCCAAAAGATTTCAGCAAAACATCAGACCCACCTGTCAGAAAAGCCAAGCTCTTGATAGCCACAAGTGCCTCCTCGTGTGGTGAAACTCCCTCACTGAACGCAAATTCCAAAGCTCCGTTAAAGCGAACTGCCTCCACGGAGTCTGAAGACGAATTAAGTAGTGATGGCAGCAAAGTTGACTTCTTCAGAGCAAGGGATAGTGATGACAAGTCGCGATGCATCAAAAAATATTCCAACAAGGTCAAAGCTAAGCGTCTGGCTGACGAGTCGTCGTCTGGTCCACAGGAGTCGAGCCAGAGTTTACTCGATGGAAATATTTACCCTGTACAGATAGATCACAATTATGGTAAATTTTCTGAAACCTCCTCTCTTCAATGCCAAGATCAGACGGATGAAACAAAATCTGCTGAAGCTTTCACTGACCCAGAGAGGCAAGACATTTCAGGGGATGTATCACAAAAGGTGTCACTAGATGCCTCAGTTTTACAAGAAGGGAGCAGTAATGAGAACACAACATGTGAATCAGCAGCTGAAGTAAGTGTATCTGTGGAATTAGAGAACAATGGGAAACAAAATCTCATAATTAGTAATGAAACACCAGCATCCTCTGGAGAACTAGTGGATTCCAATAGATCGGCCACATCTGAGGAGGAGGAATATGAAAAGAAAGTTGATGCAGAATCCATCAAATTCCCTGAAGATAAATATAAGCCACTAGTACCATCTCAAGAAATCCTAAGACGTGTGGGTACAGAGAGCACTTCAAGTTGTGTTAGCACAGAACAGAAAAATGAAAAAGAGAAGTCTGATTGCTATTTGGGAAGTCAGACTCCTTTGCACACACAGTTTGTTTCTGGAGGAGATGAAACACAATCTAAAGTTACGGAGAGTGAACATGAGTTGTCAGAAGCTACCAAAATAGTTAGCACTTTTGAAGGCGACAAGGACTATAAACTATGTGAAGCACCATCAATGAAAACAAACTTTGCCCCAGAACAGGGCTTTATTGATAATGGAAAACCGGATTGTCAGACTGTGGAAAATCTACCAGCAGAGATTCAGACAGATCTAAAGATTCAGAAATCTTTAAAAGGGGAATTAAGTTCTGCAAGCAGACAAGACCAGGTGCCAGCTACAGGTGTCACTTTGTGTGAAAAAGAAGACATTTTTTCTGCAAAATCTGAGAAAGAATTAGAAGAAAGCAACAAAGATGGATTAGATTCTTTTCAAACTGCAACTAATACTGAACCTTTGGTTAAAGTACAATGGACTTATGACACTGTGACTGCTGGGAGCTCTGCTATACCAAACTGTGAGGATGTTTGTGGGCAAACTTCTATTGCTCCAGAAGATCTGGATCTCCATGCAAAAGATGTACAGCATGAAGAAAATCATCAACTATCTGGTGACATAAGACAGACATCTATTGAAAATTCTGCAGGCACAGGCATGGAAAAAGACAGATGTGTTGAGAGTGCTTCTGTACTTGATAGCCAGATCAAATGTTATTCATCTAATCTAAATGTTTTAGTACAAACTGAAAGCGAGGATACATGTGAATCTGCTACAAACCTACTGGAAAATTGTAATGAGGATGACATATTGGAAAATTGTCCAGTGATTCAAAACAAAGATGCAACAAACTCGGATTATGGTGATGGACTTGAGGGTAAAAACAAAATGGAAATGGAGACTTTAGCAAGCTCTGAAGTCTTAACTACAGGACCTTTAGTTGGACTTCAAAAGCAGGAAGACCAGGAGGTCAGTCAACACGGGGTTTCTGCTAAAATTCTAATTCAGTTCCAACATAAAATGGAAACTGAGTCGGCTGTAGCAAGCAAGACTTGTAATCCAGAAGTAGAGGTACAAATTCTGGATAAGCAAGCTAGTGATCTGCCTCCAGATACTCAAAAAAATCTGAACACTGTAATTTGTGACAGCACCGAAGATGCTGAAGGTGTTGCTTCTGGTGAAAGTAAAATATTCTTGGATGTGAAGACTGATGCTGCACCAGAAACGAGTTTTAATGTGACACAGACAGTGGACCCAGACATACAGGTGAACGAGGAAGTGACCAAACCTCCCTCAGACATTTCTGAGAAACCTCTGAAACAGCAGGAAAAGGAAAACAGTGAAAGCAGCGAAGATGCTGAAGGTGTTGCTTCTGGTGAAAGTCAAATATTATTGGATGTGAAGACTGATGCCGCACCAGAAACGAGTTTTAATTTGATACAGACAGTGGACCCAGACGTACAGGTGAACGAGGAAGTGACCAAACCTCCCTCAGACATTTCTGAGAAACCTCTGAAACAGCAGGAAAAGGAAAACAGTGAAAGCAGCGAAGATGCTGAAGGTGTTGCTTCTGGTGAAAGTCAAATATTATTGGATGTGAAGACGGATGCCGCACCAGAAACGAGTTTTAATTTGATACAGTCAGTGGACCCAGACGTACAGGTGAACGAGGAAGTGAGCAAACCTCCCTCAGACATTTCTGAGAAACCTCTGAAACAGCAGGAAAAGGAAAACCATGAAAGCAGTGAAGATGCTGAAGTTGTTACTGATACTGTGGGTCAGTTAGTCTCACATACCCAGACTGAAGCAATGTTTGAGATTTCCAACAGGAATCTGGAAAAAGACCATCAAGCCTTTGAGGAAACCGCTGACATGACTGATGCAGTTCTTAAAGATCTGGAAAATGCAAATGATGGGATAAATAACAATGCTAATTGTTTTCCTGCTGCTGAGGATGAAATGGATGTGGATCCACAGACTACAGCTTCATCTCATACCTGTACTGGGGGGCCAAGTGTGGATACCCACTCTCAGACAAACCAGGAGGTCAGTGAACCCACAGCAGAAAATCTAAATGATACTTATAAAGATGGGGAGGACAATGCAAGAGAAGTTTGTGCAAATGCTGCCTGTCAAATAGAAGCTGATGTACAGACCGCAACCTCGTCAGTGGAGGTCTGCAGCTCAGTACCAGCGATGGACGCACAACACCAAATGGGGAGTGGACTCACAGACATGCCAAGGGAATTTTTTGAGGATCATAAGGTTGAAGATCACAAAACTGTTGAACATGATGTGGATATTATAGAGCACAAGACTGTAAGTTGGTTTGAAACAGAGGAGGTTTCAAATCCATCTTCTGTGGAAGAAAATGAAACCCAGACACCAGCGGCCTTCCAAAGATCTGTGCTAGAAATACAATGTGAGCAAATTCAGGAAGTGTGTGACCACATGACTTATAAAATGGCCGAAACAGTGTATGAAGATTCAGATAATAACTTTCAAAACGATGGAGACCCATCACACACGGGATCTCTAGTTTTGCAAGAGGATACAGTTAAAATGCAAATACAGATCCCCTCTACATCAGAGAGTTCGGAAGTTTTACCTACAGTGGAAATGCATTATGATAACAGTCAAAAAGAAGCAGATATGGAGTCCACATTAACACCAGAGCAAGTTTCCGGCGTCCCTGCTGGAGAAACACAAAGCATCCCCAACGTTGATGAACCAAAAACAGATTCTGAGTCAGTAATAGTCCATGAAAGTTCAAGTATTACTACAAATGAGTATGTCCCAAATGAAAACAAACCAATTGAAGAATCTGTTTGCGTTATTGAGATGTCAAATGAACCAGAAATACCAGACATTTCAAAGCAAACAGATACTGCAGAGACCTCAGAACAAGTTTCAAATGTGTCTGCTATGGAAATGCAAGACCAAATGTGTCAAGATGTTAAAGATCTAAACGTAGATCCCCAGCTTGTGACTTCAGCAGAACCTCAACCCAGAATGAAAGATCAACCCCAACCACATTTACCACTTCAAACTGAAACACAAGTCGAGGAGTGCTTGAGAAACAGTCAACCTGAAATGGATCCATCTGGAAAAATCTGGAAATTTTTTAAGGGGGCCAACTCAACTGAATCTAACAAAAATATCAATGAATCACTTAAAGAATACAACACTATTGCAGAGTTTGAAAAGAACATAAGTATGCACCCACAACCTGAAGAGATTTCAAAGCAAGCAGAAACACAGACTGCAGAGATCTCAGAGCAAGTTTCAGATGTGTCCACTGTGGAAATGCAAGACCAAATGTGTCAAGATGTTAATGATCCAAACTTAGATCTGCAGTTTGTGACTTCAGCAGAGCCTCAACTCAAAATGGAAGATCAGTCCAAAACACTTTTTACGCCTCAAACTGAACCGCAAGTCGAGGAGCAACTGAAAGTCACTCAGCCTGACATGAATGTATCTGGAAAAATCTGGAAATTTTTAAAAGGGCCCCACTCGGCTGAATCTAACAAAAATATCAATGAGTCACTTGAAGAATACAAAACTGTTGACAAGTTTGAACAAAACATTAATATGCAAACACAACCTGTAGTATCACCAGAGAAAATTTCAAATATATTTGAGAAAGTGGTGCAAGACAAAACAAGACAAGAGAATAGCGAAGTTGCCCAGGTCGTCGCAGTGTCAGAAAATTCAAACAAAATGGAAGAAGTTGAAAACCCGAAAGTGACAGAGCCGACGCAAGATGCGTCTCAAACAGAAGAATTTCCAAGGAGTCCCTCAATTGATTATCAGGAAAATAAAACGGATGAAGAATATGTTTGCTCTTCTGCAAACGAAATGGAAATCCAAACAGAAACAGCAGAGATTTACAAACCAACATTAAAAGCAGAGACAGAAATTCAGGAGATTAGTGAGTTCACCTCATACTCTGAGGAACTAAAAAATTCTTCTTTTACTGTTGATGTTGACGCTACTGTTGCTTCTGAAACTCATGAAGAATTAGAAATGAAAACATCAGTGACAGCCGAGGAGAATTTTGACAAGACATTTGATGAGGTGATGCAGAACCAGGAAAGCCAGGAGGTCATTGATCAACTAAGTGAGGGTAAATCTGAATGTGATTCTGAGATAAATGCTAATTTTGAAGATACACTGGCATCCGAAAGGCCTTGCCTTCCTGGAGGTTTGGTAGAACACCAAAGCCTTTTGGTAGAGGACATCAGCAACGAAGCTGTGGAGACATCATTCGAAAATCAGAAAACGCAGCCTGTTGTTGGCGCTACTGTTGCTTCTGAAACTCATGAAGAATTGGAAATGAAAACATCAGTGACAGCCGAGGAGAATTTTGATGAGGTGATGCAGAACCAGGAAAGCCAGGAGGTCATTAATCAGCTAAGTGAGGGTAAATCTGAATGTGATTCTGAGATGAATGCTAATTCTGAAGATACTCTGGCATCAGAGGGGCCTTGCCTTCCGGGAGGTTTGGTAGAACACCAAAGCCTTTTGGTAGAGGACATGAGCAACGGAGCTGTGGAGATATCAGTTGAAAATCAGAAAACGCAGCCTGTTGTTGGTGCTACTGTTGCTTCTCAGACTCATGAAGAATTGGAAATGAAAACATCAGTGACAGCCGAGAAATTTGATGAGGTGATGCAGAACCAGGGAAGCCAGGAGGTCATTGTTCATCCAAGCGAGGGTAAATCCGAATGTTACTCTGAGATGAATGCTAATTCTGAAGATACTCTGGCACCAGAGGGGCCTTGCCTTCCGGGAGGTTTGGTAGAACACCAAAGCCTTTTGGTAGAGGACATCAGCAACGAAGCTGTGGAGACATCAGTTGAAAATCAGAAAACGCAGCCTGTTGTTGGTGCTACTGTTGCTTCTCAGACTCATGAAGAATTGGAAATGAAAACATCAGTGACAGCCGAGGAGAATTTTGATGAGAAATTTGATGAGGTGATGCTGAACCAGGGAAGCCAGGATGTCATTGTTCATCCAAGCGAGGGTAAATCCGAATGTTACTCTGAGATGAATGCTAATTCTGAAGATACTCTGGCACCAGAGGGGCCTGGCCTTCCAGGAGGTTTGGTAGAACACCAAAGCCTTTTGGTAGAGAACATCAGCAATGAAGCTGTGGCGACATCAGTTGAAAATCAGAAAACGCAGCCTGTTGTTGAGCTGGAAGAAGAAGGAATTGTGAGACAGACAGAAGCTGTCGTTGAGGATGTTAAAGAGAAAGTCTGTGTTACTAGTTTGCTAATGGAAAGTGCGGATTCTGAAATGGAGAAGGAAACGGGAAACCAAAAGATTGAGACCAACACTAATGCTAAAGGAGCTGGAACTCAGAGCAATGAAATGATTATTTTTATTTCTGAGCAACAAGATGACACTGTTGTTCAAGTACTGGAGGAGCCTATTAAGAGTTTGAATCAATCTGAATTTGAGCATCATGAAAACCAGGTCGTGTACGAACCCATTAGTAGTCCAGAGAGTATCGGAGAGGAGATTTGTACAACAGCAGAGTTGCATGGAGGAATTTCTTTACTGGACCTACAGAACGCAGAGAACAACCACCTTGAAGGAGATTTCTCAAAATGTTCTGGTAATCCAGACATCACAAATACTGAAGATCATATCACAGAGGACAAGAAAACTGTTGAAGAAGAGATTTGTATCTCTAATACTCATGAACTCAATGCAATGGAAGCAGTCAACGATCCACAATGTGTTCCACAATCACAATTAGAACATAGTACTACCACTGCAGACATGAAACAACTATCAGCCATCAGCTCCAGCGACAACATCTGCATGACAGATGCTAAAAATGCACAAGAAAAACAGGAAAGTCAAAGTCAAGCAAATGGCTCTCTGAATTCTGCTGCAGAGTTATCTGAGCAGCTGGAGGTGGATCCTGGAGCGCAGGAGGCCGCAGAAATATCAGTGACGTTAAATCCAGCTCAAACTGAAGTTACCGGAACAGATCCCGCCGAAGAGTTTGTGATCTTAGAGCCCGTCCCGGAAAGTGAAATTCAGTTTGACATCGTCACTCAGGCTGCAGCTGAATCTGGTCTGTCGGCTTCACTGTCAAAGGAGGACTGCCAGGATGGCGTTTTGGTTGATGAAACAGCAAATCAGAGTATTTTGAATGATTCAGAGCAAAGACTGTTCTTTGAAGTTCCACCATCTGGAGAGTGTGTAGATGGAATCGCCGTAGGTGAAGTTGCTGATCAGGAGACAAAAACAGTCATTCTTGAAGGTTGTGACCAGCAACCATCACTTGGTAAGGCAGACAGGATGATAACAGAGTCTCAAGCTCAGCTCACAAATGAAGACAGCAGTGCTGTTGTGACGGAGCCAGCAGAAGGTCGTACTGATCTACAGGAAGTCCAGATTCTGGAGGATATAGAGATTGGTCGTGAGATTACAGTGGCAGAAGACAACGAAGAAGACAATGACATTTCAATTATTGTGAAGCCACAGGAACCTGAGGTTCTTCCAAAGAAGTTGAAAGAAAAAATATGCGAAAAAATCGGTGCTGTCGAAAAGACTGATGGAGGAAAAAAGGGACCGGAGGTGGAGAAACCCAAGAAACAAGAAATGAATACGCAAGCAAGAACCAAAGCCCGTCTCGCAGCTCTGGCTGAACAGAGAGCTGCAGAGTCTAAGAGATCTGCAAACAGACAGCAGCTGAATCTTTTAGCGCTTTGTGAGGAAATCGCAGAGGACATTGCCACAGACAGCATGTTACTGAAGAGGATAGAGGAGGAAAAACTGGCTGCTGCAGCGGCTGCAGCTGCTGCTGCCAAGACCGAAGCAACCAAGAAAATCCCTCCATCTGCCAACCCACAAGATACAGATTTGGGTAATGTTGTTACCCCTGCTGGACCAGAAGGGGCCTCTGCATCTGAGCTGCCAAGCCAAGAAGCAGCTGAAACGCAAAGTGTTGAAGTTCCTGTCTCTCAAAACGCAGAAGCACCTGCAGCAGTAAGAGCTGAAGCACCTGTCTCACAAAGATCAGAAGCATCTGTTGCTCAATCCTCAATCCAAACCAAGCCTCCAGCGGAGCCTTCGAAGAGACGCTTTTTCATCTCGCAGGTTTCAGTGCCGCTGAAAGCTCACGAGAAAAAGAAGCTCACTCGATATCAAAGACTGAGGCAGGTGGAACTCCAGAGGGAGAAAATGTCCTGGGCGCGTGTGAAAAAACTCAAATCCGACCAAGCAAACCAGATGTTTTCAGGCATGGATTGGCAAGCGCAGTTTTCTGCCGCCTCTTTGTTTCCAGCAATTACCGTTGCAGCAAGTCCTCCACCTGCAGCTTCACCATCAAAAACATCTTCAACCAGTCCTGCTACGGCGAGCAAACCTGCTCCAACAGTGGCAGAAGTTTCCAAGGCTCACACTCCAAAAGAAGAACCAGCGAAAGCAACACCTGTCAAAACTGAACCGTCAACAACAGAAACTGCCAAAGTCAAACCAGTTAAAACAGAAGTCACCAAAACTGACCCCATTCAATCAGACGCCACAAAAGGTGTTCCTGTAAAGGCAGAAACTGCCAAAAGCGATTGTCCTGTTACTGAAACCCGCATGACTACAAGGCAAAGCAAAGCTCAAGCCACTAAAGGCGCTGCTGCACCAGGACCTGCCCCCAAAGTTACCCGGTCAGCGGCCAAAAGGAGCCTCCCAGCACTGCCTCCTCCCATGCCCAACGGACTTAATTCTCAAAAGCCAAAACTGGAAATCGAGTACAAGCCATATCGACCCAGACCCAAGTATTCTCCAGATGATTTTGAACTGGATGATGACGACCAGCTGCTAGCTCCTTTGACAAAGCAGAATCTGCCTGTCCGGCCCCCTCATCCCAGCCACCAGTCAAACCCGGCATCATCATCTAAACCACAGTTAAAACCCATAGTCTCATCACAACCTGTCAGTCGAGCAAATCTCAAAGCTCAGGCTCCTGGACAGCCAAAGTCTACCGTTGAAGCTCAAGCTCGTATGCCATCAAAAGCTACAAGTTCCGTTTTACCAAAGTCTGCACCTTCTGCCAGCACTCCATCTCCTGCTGCTCCACAATCCAAACTCGTTCTAGCTCCGGGACAACCTAAAGCAGTTGCTTCTGCCACCCCACATTCCCAGAAAGCAGGTTCCAGTGTTACCCAGGTCAAGCCGTCTCCTCCAGCAGTAGCTGTTTCAGCCACATGCAGGACAAAGCTTGCTGTCGCTTCAGTGCCTCAGAAATCCTCCAGTCCCCCTTCGCAGGAAGATGACAAAACCAAGGTGACTGGACAATTATTTATTCCATAGTGTGTCTCTGTTTGGCAAATGTATTTATTATATCTCCTCTTTTTTTATGTACAGCAGACAGCGAGTGCTTCTTCCTCTGCCTCCTCCCTTGTACCTGCAAAAGACTCGGAAGTGTCAAACAACACACAGGATGAAGAAAAACCTGGAGGCAGGTTTCATTTTTTTAATTTCACATCACTAAATATATAAACCATCCAGCTTTTAACATTACTTTAATCCCTCTTTAGAAAATAAGGCAGAAAAAATCAAGATGCTGGGAAACGAATCGCAAAAGCCTGTCCAAGAGAAGTAGGACTTTTTAATTGCTTCTTACTTTCCCCTTTAGGAAGCGAAACTTTTGTTAATGTGTCTGAATCCCAGCAGCGTAACGAAGCCCCAGGATGATGCAACCCCACTCTCGGATGCTCGTCTCCAAAGAGAAGTCAAGAAAATAAAGGAGGCTGACAAAGACAACACTCAGACGGTCATTGTGAGTGAATTATTTTCATTTTCAGAGCGTTTCCATGGAAGTGTAGTAGCAGTTTAGTGAAGTTGTTTATTTGAGGCACATAAAAATGTGATCTGTTGTCGTCTCTCGGCTCAAAGGATGCAGGACAGAAGCACTTTGGACCAGTGGCCTGCAGCGTGTGTGGGATGCTCTACTCTGCTGCCAATGCTGAGGATGAATCCCAGCATTTGCTTTTTCATAACCAGTTCGTCAGCGCTATCAAATATGTGGTGAGAAAACATTACATCTGTGTTGCACAGCTTGGGGTCATCTTAAAGGTTTTTATTTGATTTGATTTTTTTTTTACTTTATTAAAACCGATTTTATTTAGTTACAAAAATCGAGTTCACAACAATTGAAAAAGGTGAAAACGTTATCATTAAAAAAGGATAATTTACTACAAAAACTAATATAAAATTTAAGAATTACTTTAAATGTGTTTGACAAACCACTAGCCGCGGTTACATGTGCAAAATATCTCGATCGTATCAATGGTCGGATAAAATCCAACCGTGTTCATTGGATCAGAAAAACTTTTTATATACATTTATGCAGCAGCTCGGTAATATACGAAATGATCTTCTAAATGGGATTTTATTAATGTTATGAATATTATGGAGCGCCTGTTCACTCATTTTATTTTTAATCCGTGTGGTCAGTGCTTTTTTTTTGTGGAATAACAGAGCTGGAAGAAGCCAGTGTTATGAGAAGGTTAACACGCGCTAACATTAGCCTTGTTTGATGAACACAAAATCCATGCGGGAAATGCTGCGATCTGCATCCTGGCTGCACGTAAATATGTGGGAATAACATCATCAGCCTTTATTTTGTCGGGACACGACTGGAAGCACAAATCCATGTGATTGTTTGAGCGGTTTCTAAGGACTGAGCAGCATTTCTGCTTTGAAAAGCTCACACACACCGCCCCAAAGCCAGTGTGTGTGTGCTGGTGGCCCGTTCTCTGCTCGGGCACACAGTTCTCCTAAGTCCGGCAGCCGCTAACCCAGAGTGGTGGGACGGATCGCAGTCCGAAGTCTCCCACACATAACAAAACAACAAAACGCACACGTAACAAAGCATCCTTCTTATCCCTCAAACGCAAAGTTATAAGTCCGACTGCTTTACTCAAAGACACAGTTAGCTCGGTCCTCCGGCACCCCAAGCCCGGACCGCGCAGTGTCCAGACGTCATGGTGCACAAAGCGCTCCTCCCCCGCACCCCCTTCATGAGGGGTGTAAGAGAGGGGAGGGTGGAGCGGCGCAGAGCAGCCGGTCGGTCCTGTTTGAGCTCCAAAGCTTTCTCTGGGACGAAATATCGTCTGTGCATGACGTCAAACCACAGCAGTAGTGACACACGATCGGAATGAACCGTTTACATGAACAACGATTGGATCAACAATCGGCATAACCCACCTATCTCCATCGGAAAGAAATGTTGCTCTGAACGAGTCTGATCTGGGCAGACTATTCCGAACGGCGTGTTTACACGACACCTTTTTCTTCCGATCACGCATTCTTTCCGATTACCTATGTCCATGTAAATGCACCTAATGATTTGTTTTAAACTAAAGAGTGACTCAATATTAACCCCTTCATGCCTGAATTGATTTGCAGTTATATAAAAATATTCAAGGTGACGTTAAATTAAGTCTTGGATTGAATTGGTACCTTGTAAATTAATGTCATAATGCATGAAGGAGTTAATTAATCAACTGGTGTTAAACCCAGCCCTATTGTATTGTTTTATTTTAGAAAATACTGACAAATGTTTATTTATGATCATTAGACTTCAGCTTATGTAATTTAAAGTGATAACTTTTTTTTTTTAATTAAAACTAGAGATGTTATTCATGGTTGTAAGGCATATAATCAGAATGAGAATCTTTTATTGTAAATTGTTGCTAAGAACAGTTTTTCCAAAAAAGTATTTAGTCAAGATAAGATAAGATAAGATAAAGCTTTATTGTCATTGTACAGTCACACTTGGTACAACCGCAAAACGAAATTGCAAGTCAGCCACCAATTGTGCAAGTTCTCCCACTTAAAATGATGAGAGAGGCCTGTAATTTTCATCATAGGTAGACCTCAACTATGAAATAATTAAATAATACACATTTGATCATTGCAGAATTATTATTATTTCAAGAGTTTAAATAAATGTTTGACTTTAACCTCAGGGATGGAAGAAAGAGAGGATTCTGGCAGAATACCCTGATGGCAAGATCATCCTGGTCCTACCCGATGATCCTAAATATGCTCTAAAGAAGGTCAGTTTACGGAGAACCTTTTCTAATAAATCTGAATACAGTCGTCTGAAGAGTTCTTTCTGCTTCTCACAGGTTGAAGAAATTCGGGAGATGGTGGACAATGACCTGGGCTTCCAGCAGGTGGAGATGAAGTGTCCCTCTCAGACCAAAACGTTCCTCTTCATCTCTGTTGACAAGAAAGTGGCTGGATGTCTCATAGCGGAGCACATCCAGGAGGTATGAGGCTGCAGAGCTGTGGGACTTTCTTGTGTTTGGGTTTATTGCAGCATTTGTCTGCTCTCAGGGTTTCAGGGTGATTGAGGAGGGCCCTCCTGAGGGCTCTGAGGGGGAGAAGGTGATGTTTGAGCGCCAGAGAGCGTGGTGCTGCTCCACTACGCCGGAGCCCGCCATATGTGGCATCAGTCGCATCTGGGTGGTCAGCATGATGAGACGGCAGGGCATCGCCTCGCGAATGCTGGAGTGTCTCAGGTCAGTCCGCGTATGAGGAATTTGAGCCCGAAAATACATAAAAAGACCATTAATCCCTTTTTCTTGTTCCTATTCATGCAGGAATAATTTCATTTTTGGCTCCTACCTGAGCAAGGATGAGATTGCCTTCTCGGACCCCACTCCCGACGGAAAACTCTTTGCCACAAATTATTTTGGCACTTCTCAGTTTTTAGTTTACAACTTTGTGAGCGGGACACGTTTCTCCCAACCCAAAACCCATAAGGTATGACGGTCAGTGGAAGCCCTGGATTTAACTCACCAGTAACACCTCTCATCCTCTCTACAAGCAGTGTCCAACACTAAGCCTCCTCTGTGTGTAAAAACAACACATGCTGTAAATAACTCCTCAGTGAGGTCTGTCATCGGCTCAAATCTCAGGATGAAAACAACAGGAATTGTTGGAAAAATGCTTTGAATTCACCCTTTAATCTTTCCCCGTATATAATTTTATAACCAATTTAAGGCAAACTGGTTATTTTTTTAAAAACTTTAGTTTACATGCATGACCTGACAGCAATAGAAACAAAAAAGCATATTATGGTTTTGACTCAGCAACCTGCATAAAACCAATATTTTTAGTATTTTTTTGTTTGTAGCACTGGAATTTAAATCCCGTCAACTGAATTGTGTGTTTTGTTGCCTAACAGCCACAAAAACACAACAGTTTGCGCTAAGAGTTGTGAGTTGTTATTAGGGCATTCATCGTGTCATCACCACACCTGAAACGTTGCTCTCCAAGCCGAGCCATATACCTAACCCGTTTCAGGAGGGGGCTGTAGCCTTTAATGTATGACTGGTGGTTTTTTTGTTTTTCTCTGTCTGAATGCTTTTATTTTTAACACTTTTGCCTGTAAACAGTATAAAAACTTTATATTCCTTTAGTTAAACGAATCATCTTATTTTTTAGTAACAAATTAAAATTTATATGAAATAATTATGTAGATTTATGCATACTGTAACCAGATTTTTTTAAGGAAGAGGTTTGAAGGCACACGTGTTTAACGGTATAGTCCGTGATGGTGAATATTAAACAGTTTTGGGGTCGTATAATTGTGTGCCCAAAATCAATAACTCTTATTGATCGGCAGTATCGTTGTTTTTTTCTTCTTCTTTATAAATTAGCTGCTTTTAAGAGATGTGTTGTGTAAGAAAACTAATTTGATTCATACAAAGCTGTTATGTAAATATTTATTTAAATAAAACTCTTTTTTTCGGCCTCTGGGTTTTGTGACATTGATCAACAGCACCATCTAGTGGTTAGTATTTTCTTTTTTCTTCCTTTATGAAAAAAAAAAAAAAACAGACTTTACTATTTTAAATACCCGTGAAGAAACATTGTGGGACTGTGCTTGTCTTTGTCGCTGCAGATGTAAACTCGGCGTGTGCCCCCCCCCACATTTCAGCATGCATTCCTCAACACTCCTGTCACAACACAGGCCAGTTCAATGACAACTACTGAGAAACAAAACAACCTAAGAAAAACACCAATACTTCCTCAAACAGAGACGGAGAAAACGGCTCCGTCCCAAATCAGGAAGAGAAAAGGTCTGCTTGTTGAAGTGTCTTCACACAGTCTTTGATTTTCACCCGAGATTCAAAAAATGCACAAAGAAAATGTAAACATACTTTTATTGATACAGATCCATTTAAAAGAACCAAAACATTACAGCTGCCTCTTTGTAAAACCTTCAAAACAGATATTTCTAATAGGAAATGATTCATACGTTTTTTATTTACACTTTTATTTAAATAACCTCTAGTGGCTACATACATTTCTTCACATTGCAATATAGCTGCATAACTTTTATCTTAATTCCAGAGCCACTGGAGATGTAAACCATGAGCTAAACAGCTCCCTCAGCCAGGATTGGCTTTTTTGCCTGACATCTGCGAGGACCTGAGCAGGTTAAAGGGTTTAAGAGATTACCTTAATGCTGCAGCAGCCTGCTAGTTGGACAGGCAAACTATGTAGAAAGAGAGCTGCTCTGAAGTGTGCATGGCACAATCAAGGTGATTTTTTTTTTCTTTAATTCCTAAAGCTTAAATTTACAAGCTCTTTGTATATAGTGCTTAAAACAATATTATGCAGATTAGGCATTTTTTTTAAGTATTAATGATTCAACTTTGCAAGGCGAGCTTAAACATGTTGGCACCACATCAAATGTATTCAACTCTAGGCCAATAATTAACACGTTTAGGTTAGAAAGTTTAAAAATAAATGAATCATAAGCTTTCACAATAAAGGACAATGCTCTCCGCAAAAGTTATACAGTAAGTCCAACACGTCAGGTTCTTGGAGCCTTCTGTTAACAATCCCCTGACCTTTCCTCGGCTGCACAACCACGACCTCACCTTCAGGCGAGTGCTCTACTAGAGGGTGTACTTTATTATCCATCATCTTAAAGTCTGTGATGCCGACACCAGGCAGCATGCCGTTCCTCTCTGTCCACGTTTTGGTTCCTTCTGAAGCACCCTTTGCTTCTGTGATGCCGTCCCCTGTCATGCTGCTCTTGCTCGCCGTGCTCAGGTCATCCTGACAAATATCTGAGTCACTGGCATGGGGCAAGGAGAAATAGGTACACTTTGTTGGTTGTGACTTTGTTTTGTCTTCTATTTCTGGTTGAGAGGAAAAAAGAGAATATGGTGCATCCTCCTCTGTGTCTTTTTGCAATCTTTCTTCATGCGTTGCATTTTTAAAGGATTTGTTTATTCCAACTGGATCTGAAGCAGACTTTCTAATCATTGTGTTCTCTTTGACGCGCAAGGGGCTGTAGTCAGTAGAAAAACTGTCTCCAGGCACCACTTGTGCGTTGAAAGCGATGCATCTCGTGGCTTCGCTGAAGGCGTCTAGTGCTTTTGTAGAACTGAAGTAGGAAAGCTCAGACATTGCTTTGGAACGCGCTGCGTGGAAAGGAGAGAAGATGCTCGACTGTTCCTTTTTTTCCTGGTTTGGCTCAGATGGAGGTCTGTCGCTTGGTTCCTCTGCGCTGGCGTCTTTATTTCCATAAAGCCTTTCAATGGTTCTCCTCACAAAGCCTCTGGTGATGGATTTCCGTGCCGAGTCATCTTCACCGCTGGACACATCACTCGTGGTCTGGGATTGGTAGCCACCACTGCATGATGTCTCTGCTCTTAACTCAGATAGCTCAGACGAGTTTTGGCTCTGGAAACGTCTTTGCTGGATATCAGTGTTGCTCCTTGCGAGGAACATCTCCCTGATGGATCGGACCCTGCTTCCTTCGGGCTCCATGGTTATGACTCCACTGGAGTCGTAGCTGAAAGACAGCGACGACTGAGGAGCTGATCGGGTACACAGAACCAGCTCTGAAGAGGGTGACTGAGAAGGAGAACCTTCACCGTCTGATTCGAGATGGCTTTTTCTCTGTGAGAAATGTCTGATGGTGCAACACGGAGTGGACATTGCTTTCTGTGCTTCAGCAACCTGCTTTTCTAGAAGAATTACTCTTTCTGCAACTGTTTGGGTTTTGATTTCTGCCGAATTCTGTTTGAATGTTTCAGAAACTTGTGGGCCTTCTGCTTTTACTTCCACTCCAGAAGGTTTTTCATGTTCTACACAGCTTTCTTCTACGTGGATGTCAATGTTGGTTTGTTCCTCCTCTGAGCTGGATTCTTTCTCAAAATAACTTATTTCTTCTTCAGCTGAGCTATTAATATGATGGCCTTGGGTCTTGTGTAGCTCCTCTTCTCCCAGTTCTTCACAACTGCTGTGATCATTCCCACTGTCATCATCTTTATTAAATTGGAAACCTTTTCCTACACTGTCAGATAATGTTAGACTGCCCTTGTCTTCTATGATGTATAAATCCCGATCTCCTCTCAAATCTGCTCTAAGATTATTTTGACCTTTTGGCTGACAGGTTATTGCAACCTCTTCTCCAGAGCTTTCCTGGTCTTCTTCTGCCTCTTCAATCAAAGCTTCTAACTCCTTACTTTTTTTTGCTTGCACCTCAACCTTGGGAGGATTGCAAATGAGCTCTTCCTCCTCTTCCTCATTACCAGAAGAATGTTCCTCAACAATGACCTGCAGTTTTTTTAAGTCAGACGCTGGTCGCTCTTCCTCTGAAGATGACTCCTCTGCCTCTGAGTTGCCTGCACTCTCGTCAGTACTTATGCTGAGCCCCATACAGCTAGTTTGAACGTGCTGTTGCCGTTCTGAAGCCTGACTTTCACAAGCTGAACCACCTTCTGTACTTTTCTTACTTCTAATTATAAGGTCAACAGAGGAATTGGGCATAAATTGTTTTTCAGTCTCAGCGTTGGCCAGATTTTCACCTCCACTACTCTCATGTTTCAGCATCTGGTATGCAACAGCTTTCGCTGACCTTTGCTTGGAGCTCTCTTTTTGGTTTGAATCTTTATTGGCCCTTAGCATCTTCTGTCCTTCCTCATCTGTTTGGTCATTTTGGGGAAATAAATTCTCAGTGACGGGCTGTTTACTCTTTAGCTGCCTTTTTACTCCGCCTTGCTCCTCCATTGTAAAACAGTGTGTTTGGCTGATCACCTCTTTGGTTATTCTTGTCCCTTCTTCCTTAAATTTCATATCTTTGGATTCCTTCATCTGTTCTGTACTGTCTTGATGTCCTACACCTCTGCTTGGTTCCAGATCAGTTGGTGACAAACTGCATAGCTGCCTTTGTTCAGGTATTTGTGAGAAACTTGGTTTAGTTGCTTGGAGTTCGTTCACAGAATCAAGACCGTTTTTACCGCTGTTGGTGGTTTTCTGCCCATTTGGTCTTCGCTTCACTGACTCTGTAAGTTGTTGTTTTGGCTTGTGGTTATCTGAGAATTTTTTGATGATAGACTTCACATCAATCAAAGCTTCATCACTCTGAGGCACAACCTCCTGTACGACAACACCAGTGCAGTTGTCCTGACTCCCACTGTTGGGTGTCGTCTCCAGTGTTGCTGCAGTCCTGGCACTTATTTCTCCTTCATTGTTGCTCTCACTTCTTTCTCCATCGGAAAGAGAAGCCAACTCTTCCTTGAGCTCTGTAGGAATGTCCAAGTTGCCCATGATCTCATCAATTGCATTTCCTTCAACGGCACAGTTGTGTTCAAGACTAGTCTCATTTACAAACTCCTGCTCTGCAGGTGTTGAGCTGCGACTTTTGCACTGGTTTTCAAGTTCCTGAAAGCCCCTCCAGCTTTTCAAGAGCTCTTTAGAGGCTGACTGCTGTAGAACGGACAGAGTGGTTTTCAGTCGGTGGGAATCTTCAATGCTAGCTATTTCTCTGAGAGAATCAATCATCCTTAAAGCTTCTGCACAGCTGACATTGTTTGCATTCAGCTCATTAAGATTTAGGCTCGTTAGACCTTCCTTCAGGGTCATGACAGACAGGAATGCCAGGAGAGCTTTGGAGGACGAGCCAAAGGTTGATGCTACATGAGAGGAGAAGTCCGGCAAGCTGTTTGATTTTTCCAGACACGATGGGCGCTTGTTTTGAGTCATTTGTCTAATTGACTTTATTGAGTAACATAATTTCTCAAGAACGGGTTTCATGTTTGGCTGTTTTGCAGTATTTAGTGATTGTTGAATCGTTTGCCTGTTTGTCTCAGATTTATCTCGATCTGCTGTTGAAAATTCACTGCTCAGAGCAGCATTTTCAGCTCCAGCTCGTGGTAGAATTGACTGTGAGGCCTGATGGTTTTTTCTTGGTGGTGATGTTTTGTCTTGATTCGTACTCTTTGGATCTGCTGGATTGTCCAAGGATAAGTTTCTTGAATTCAACTTTTTACTTGTTTTGTGCTTAACAGGTGGTGATGCCACATCCAGAGACTGAGAGCGTACAGAGGGCGTCAGCTGAACTTTTGTTTTATAAGGCTTTCTTTCAGGGGAGAGACTAATGTTACGCGTTGCATGTTTATCTTTACCAATATTTGGTATAAAAGTTTTTTTCATAGAGTGGCTGTGGACTGGCAGTAGTTTGGGAGAGTTGTTCTGATCCTTCTTTTGTTGAGGTTTTCTCTCTGGTGACGGGCTACTTTTCAGTTTGGCTTTTTTCTCCAAAGTTTGGTTTGTAATACTCTGTGACACTGATGCTTCACTTGATGAAACGCTGGCTGATGACTTTCTCTCGTAGGATGCTGAACTGGCTGGAGAAGGAGAAGTGCAAACTGATTGAGTGCATATTTGGTTCACAACTGATTTCAGGGTTTCCTCTAGCTGGTCTTTGCCTGTTCCTGATGATAAGATCTCATGTTGTGAACCATCCCAAGTGTTCAAGGGGGGTGGTAGTAGGGTTGTCTCTGCTGTGGCATGATTATCTAGTGAGTTTTCATCCAGACGTGCCTTCCTTAGAGACAATTTTCTCTCAAGAGACACATTACTGACCAAAGGAGCTCTTTTGACAGAAGTTTTGGACTGTTGTGTCTCCTTCGGTGTTGAGGGAATGTTGGTCTGAGATCCTCCTGGTTTGTCTGTTGTGTTGTCAATTGGTGACATTGGAGTCAAAGATGATTGAAAAGGATCTGATGTTTGACTACTTGTGGATGAAAGCCTGTATAAAGGGGTACTGGCTGCTGACGACTCATCAGTATTGAGAAATTCAGGTGGTGGAGGAGGGAGTTCCATTGAAAGTATATAGGAAGGAATAGCATATTCGTCCATGTCACCCTCTGTTGTTTCTGTTAAGGCCTCAGTTCTTTGTGGACTTTTTTCAGAGCAGATTCCATTTGCAAGTGGCTTGTGTGGATTTGGAGTTAAAGCATTTGATTTCTTTTCGAAAGATTGAACTTTCATTTGGACAGGAGTTGCCTTCACACTTTCCTGCAAGGGTTCAGAAGCTCCATATGTTTGAATTTCTAACGCTCTCTCCTGCATTGCGGCAATAACAAAATCGTTAATCTTTTCAGATTTCTCTCTCAAGCTGCCATTTGTGTTCAGGATACTTTCCTGAGTTGGGTTTGATAGTGGACTTGGATAAGATTTTTCAAGCCAGGTCTCTACATACTGTCCAGTAACTGAGCTAGAGGAATTAAAAGCAGGTAAAATTTTGCTTTTGTTGATGTCATGTGACTCCTTTTCGCTCCTTTTCTCCATATGCGTTGATGTCTGGTGCCGCAGTACTCCTCTTGGTTTGGTAACCTCCGAAAGAGAAACACTGTTGGTATCAAAAGAAACCTTTGCACTAATCTTTCCTTTAACCAGTAATGGTATATTTGAGTCTCTACCAACAGTTCTTATAGTGCCATCTGACTCCTGTAGGTGCTCTCTGGTAAAATATTTTTCTCCGCTTTGTTTTCTCTTTTTAATTTTTTTCATACTTTTTACAGACTTCATATTCTTTCCATAAATTCGTTTAAGGGAACCAGCGCTGGAGAAGGTTTTTGCTTTTTTGCGAGATATGGCAGAATTCTGTTTTTGCTTCTTTGCTCGAGTGAGAAGGGGTTTCTTGATCTTAGTAGGTTTTGAGGAAACCTTTGTGTTTTTACTGACCTCTTTTTGTTGTCCATTGTCCCTTGAGGACTTATGGAATTGTATTTTTTTAGTACCTTGCATCTTCAGTGGTGCCAAATGGGATCTTGATGTATATAATTGTTTCTCATCTTTCCAAGTTGACTCAGAGTCGGTTCTGGGCATTAACAGTTCATGTTTAAAGTCATTATTTGAGGAGAGCTGCCTTTTTTCTGGAGTTGCTGGTCGGTTGAGAAAAAATCCAGCTGCTGGGATGCAAACATTAGCAAGATAGTTGTCCTGACAGGCCTGCTGTTCACATATGTGAAGGACAGTTTCGGTGATCTCCTCTTCACTGGATTCAGTTAGCAGAATTCCAGTCCTTTTAGATGCTGTGGTTTCCGAAATATTCCTGCTGTTGACATCAACTGAGCCACGCCTCCTCGGTTTGGGCACTGGTTTTGTGCTGCTCTCTTTCACCATGCAGTACTGCTGCATGACTGTTCCATTTTCTGTTCTCTCTTGGTAGGAATAAGAGCCTGCTATTTCTTCTTGAATCCCGTCTGGTGTTACAGATGTGGTGCTTTCTACAGATGTGTGTTGTTTGCTTACTTTTTTGAGTCCTGGTGTTGGTGCTCTCCATGAGGAAACTACGTCTGTGTGGTTCTTTGTGTCATCCTCTTCTTTGTTGCTGCTGCTGAAAGCTCCGTTGCTCAGTGATGGTCCATTTTCATTGTTGCTTTCTGTAGTTTTGTCTTTGTAGAAGGTTTCCAGGCAGTCAACAGCACTTGGTAAACCCAGTGAATCTGCTTTGTCAGAGCAGAGCTCTGGCTCTGCCTCTGCCTCCTGAAGTTGATCGGCTACATTTGAGCGCTTCAGGGTTGTTGTCCAGTGAATTGTTTCCTCTTCTTTAATTGTCAGCCTCACCTTCATCTCCACTGTCATGCTACCATCCTGGTTCACCCGAAAGGACTTCTCGATGTTGTCATCACTGGGCACCAAGCCGTCTTGTCTTTCAGATTCATCTGCAAGAGAGGAATTACCCTCCGTCTCTGCTGCAGACTCCAGGATGCAGTTAGACTCCAACTCCACTGATTTTGCCGGGTCACTTGCTGGACAGTATGAGCTCTCTGCAATGCTGTTGTGGATCTGATGAACTATGTATCTCTTGGATGACGTTGAGAAGTTTCTTGATTTCAGAGAAGAAGATAGCGACTTATTTTTCCCTTTTTCTTCAAACAAACACGTTTCCAAAAAGGTTTAAAGATGTAGAGGAAAGGCCCAAAGTTGTTTGCGATGATTGAGACGAATCCCCAAAGAAGCATGAATGAGCACAAAAGAGAGAAGCAACAAAAGTTAGACAGATAGAAGAACTACTTGCTGCTCATAATGAAAAGCACTAGGCAGGACTGCAGACAGTGCATGTAGGTCATCTACAGTATTATGCATCACATTATTGCCTCAGCACTTTCTCAAGCTTTATCCCTTGAGACCTACCTGATAGATTACTGTAGACACATTGAAAGACTTATACTTCAAGGCAGACATTAACACAATCAACCCAAAATATGTTCTTAAAAAAAGATAGTTAAATGGTTAATTTTTAATTACTTCATAAAACCAAGAAAATTTGATGTTAACGTACGGTTAAGAGCCTTTTGGCTTCTGTTGCCTGTTCTGTTGTTCGGCCTCCTTGGAGGAAATGGTGATTTCTTTCCACTGTACACAGCCGGCCTGAAAGGCTCCCTTCCTACAGCCACCACAGTGCCAGAGCACATGATCAAACCTAGAACACCATCAACCTGAAAAAACACAGGAAAAAACAGATTAGGACTTTGAAAAAGTGGTTTGTTTTGAAGATATTTCAAACAAGGTTTGTCCTACAAACTTGTAAAAACGTGTGTTTGGGATGAACTTGTTTATTGATAAAATTGCATATTCCAACATCAGCAGGCTCTGAATTCAAAGTGGATCTTGAACTAACTGCTCGTATTTGCAGCCTTTCATAAAGCCTTTATAGCACATTAGGATTGCAAAGGAGCTTAACACTTTCTCTTCTCAATTGATTGTCATTTCATGTGAGCTTCAAGCTACTAAAATATGGGCTAATAATGATTCCTGTACAAAAACTCTTGTAAAATTAGTGGCGTTTGGGTTCTGCACACTCACCCGTCTTCCATCCGGAGTATATAGTTTGACCACATGGAACTGCATCAGCTCTGAGATGTAGTCCAGGATAGACTCATAGCTGGGTGTTGTCTTTTTGTGAAGAACAACGGTGTGTCTGACAGAGGGGTCTCCATTCCGAAAAACCACAAGCTTCTTGGGTGTTCGCACAGCTATGGCCTCCTGCCTGTTGATGCCCCGGCCTGGGAAAAGCCTTGCCTGCTGCACGGTCTGGCGACGAGAGCTAACAGGTCTAGCATGATACCAAGGTGGCAGTTTCTTTCGAGCCAGTGCCAGGTTGATGGGCTTCACTTTGCGGCTATCTGAGCAGATGTATGACTTCCCGTCTTCAAAGTCTTCCAAAGTGTGGATACCATGAACTCCCCGAGGAGTGGTGATGTTTCTCACCCCGAACGGCAACGGAACCTTTTTAGACAGACTGTCTAGGAGAGCCTCAAAGGTTTTGAAGGTGCGGTTGTTGATGACGATGCGCAGGCCATTGAACTGAGGATCTCCACTTTTGTAGAAACAGACCCGTTTGGATATGATGGGGTCGACGACAGATGGTTGGCGTGGGGTGTCAAAGGTGTGGCCACTCCCTGAAGAGTGGTCCGGGAGACTTTTTCGTTGCCCTGTTTCATTCATCTTTGCAGACTATATGTAAGGGGAGAAAATGAAGAACAGGTTAGGAAACATATGCAGCTTTGACCCGATCTTGTTTGTTTTCCAGTTAAAGAAAAACTCAGTGACTCCTGTCATTCTTTACCCCCCCCCCCTTCCTGAACCGTTGCAATAAACGTAACTGTTGACAGAAGGTTTTGGTGCTGCAGCAATAAAATCCCTTTCCTTGCACAAACAAGAAACAATTAGCATTTTGCTTGAGTTTGCTTTTTTTGTTGACTTTTTTCTCTTTTGTTTCTGTCTCAACAGTAACTTGGTGATCTTTGACCCATCCAAATTCTTTTTGCAGGGAAAGAATGTTTATAGGTCACGATGACCTGCTGGTTTTAAAGGAAATGTTCAAAGTATGCCTAATCAATATTGCAAAACATCAAAAATCAATGCGGAATTGAAAAAAACTACAGTTGTGGAGCAACCACCACAGACTGTTATCTACTTTTTTCTCTTCTTATGTATGCAAATATGTAAGGAGATAAATCCAAGTGCTGGCACGGCCATAACTGGTCAAATATATAAAATTCAATCTAGCTGAATTTTTTTTTTTGTATTCCTGTGCTTATTAGTGGGTTGTGTCAGCCAACATCAGACCAAAATAGTTATAAAAAAAAAAAAGCAGAGTCAAAGTAACTTTTGACCTCAAACTCAATTGAATCCAACATGTGACTGCAGCCACTTTTAAAGGAGGAATCCCAGCTGGTGTTGTTGAGTTGGAGCCATCAGATAACAAAACATCACCAAGATTTGGGAAGAGGTGCAAGAATGCATGTGGCAGCCATGACTATATATGAGAGCTGGACAGCCAAAGAAAATGGTTCACTTCCGGCTCCAACGTAATGAAATCAATTCAATTGGTTTTTATTTTTTTGCAATATGGACAATGCCATGTTGTAGCCAGATGTCGTTGGTATGCAGTGATTAGTCTGGATTGGATGGAGCCATTTTTTCTACAGCAATCACTCTCGCCAATCATGTGAGTTTGTCCACACCTCTAGAACTGAAAGTGGTGAAATCTGTCATAAGTTTTGAACGCTGGACACGGGGGGCCACCCCATACTTTTATTGAGGCATGTGATTGGTCCGTTTGTAAATTGAATAACTTGCAATACATAATATCATAAAGAAAAGATTAGCAAGAACATGTTAAAAAGGGTATCAGAGCAATAATGGTTACTCTAACATATTAAAACTGAGTAATAGCTGTTTCGATGGGATTTTGTCTTCTTGGAGCCAGCAGGTACTTCCTGTTTTGAACGCCAGGGGGGAGAGGTCAATCAGTCTAGTTCTCATATACAGTCAATGGAGCAAAACAAGAGGCACAGCACTCCCACACCACAGGACACAAGGTGGCTAAGGACCACAGGGCCAGTCGTTCTTGGCTGACCGATCTTTGGGGGAACCAATCCAAAAGTGCAGAGTCCAAGTTACTCCCAATCACAGAACATAAATGTTGCTCCACACAAGACTTCTACACCCCCAAACTTTTAAAAGTTCATTAAGTTTAAAGGTGCTATATAGTCTGAAGCAATTCAGCTGAGGCAGGAACCCCCAAACCCAGGTCAGGTGGGCCATTAACATTGTAAAGTCACCTCGGCCTACATTCTTACCACATTGGCACATTTTCTTTAAATAAACTGCCTATGGGGTAAAAAAAAATGGTCATAAGACATGTTTTCTGAAACTTAGATTGTTTTGCTATTGAAAATCGTTCCTGATAAGATTATTTGTTCTGCAGAAAATAAATAAAGAAGATAAGACAATTTACATTTTTTCTTAAGATTCTGTTTTTTGCAGTTTACCAAGCACTTTTTGGGGGAGTATAATGTATTTGTGCATTTTTTTAAGTCCTTACATGGTGCTGAAGGTAAGTCACGGGATTTCTGATAAACAGTCAGGTGACGTCATGCAACATATGTTGTTTACTTTGTTAAACACGGGTCATCAGGTCATATGACCTACCTCACGCAAACCACCCATTAAGAAAACCATTTCAATTACCGAATTACATTTTTAATGTAAATTTCATTAAGAACAAATAGACATTTTTATTCTAGTTTACAAAGCTAGGTAGCTAAAGTCTTTAAAAAAAAGTCATTTTATACTGTAAAAATTCTGTTTCATTAAAAAAAAAACATGTATAGACCTAATTTGTAGCAAAACTTTTTATCTCTTCACATTAAAACAGTAGTGTTGAGAAGTGATAAAGAGAATCACCTCTCCAAAAACCCAAAAAAACTTCCTTTCTTATACAATAATAAACAAAAAACATTCAGTACATTTTTTTAATCAGTTGTTTGAGAGTAAAATTGGAACCAGCTGTAATATGATGAGAAAAACACGCAAGCTCTTAGGCCAAAAAATCCACTTCCAAAGGAACCTACCTTTTGAGGCTTCCCAAAAAATACCAAAGTTTTCCTGATAGATCCATGACCGGGTCTTCTGTGCTCTACATCATGACTGCGGTTGAGCTAACTGGACAATAACAGTTTATTTCAGGAGACACCATCACTGGTAATTTGCTTAATCTTTGCTCAGAGGTAATCCTCCCTGCAGGTGCAAAGCTTAAAATCCTCTCCAGAAAGATGTCACACACATGCATATGGAGCTAATATATGGTGAGTGAAGAAACAAAAGCGACCTTTCTTTGTTTTTATTTTTCCGTTATTCAATAAAGCCTTAAAATGGTCCAGAAGCACTTTTTTTTCTATAAAATTCAACTGCCAATTCAAAAAAAAAACTAACGTTTAAAGTTCTTGCAAATGTTTCCTTTTTCTTTTGTTATTCTGTATTTTCTTGAATAGATCTGTGTAAAAAATGTAAGCAGTTTCTTTTTATTTTTTTATCAGTAACAGCAGCGGAGACATTGGAGTCCACATGCAATTTCCAACCAGCTGTAATCTTATTAAGCACCTCTTTAGATAATTGGGATTAAGGGGCTCTCAGTGGTCAGGACCCACTGGGAAGAGCTTTTCTTTACATTGAGAGGGATACGAAGCTATCTACAACAAGGACGAAATTGCAAGTTGAAATGTAGATAAATGATTGATTCCGCACATTAAATTGGGATTTAAAATTGTTTTAGGCTGAACTGCACAGCAGTAGAGACGCCCATTGAGACGACCATTGCTATAGTAAATATATATAAATACATAAATAAATTGAATTGTAATAGGGATGTAGTGTGTTTAAAGACCTACTCCAATCCTCTTTTGATCTATTTTTTAAAGCGTTCCCAGTTGTTTTTTCAATATGATTATAACAATTTTAGCCAAAATTATGAAAAACTATCATTGCGTAGGCAACCATTTCTGAAGAGCAGCAGTAGTTTATTAGAAATTCACTTTTGAGTTGTGGGCAGATCCATTGCCTTGCAAGCCCACCCCCACTTCCCGTCACCCATGTGTTTTATATGCTCTCCCACTAGCTTACAGCCCCTCACACCCCAAACATAACATTACCAGAGCAACAAAAGTTGCCAGGATTATCAGAGCTATCCAGCCGTACAGTTGTGAGGAAGATTCCAGCTCAGACGAGGAAAACAAAGACGCACATGGATCTATTTGACTGAAAGCGGATGCATCAGAATGAAGTGGATCAGGGAGCTTGTGGAGCACCCAGCGGATTTCCTTCATCAAAAATACAATCTTTCTCAAACTGTATTCTTTCGTCTGTGCCTGATTTACGGTTTGAATGAAGAAATACTTGAGAAATATGCAATTTAAAGCCTGATTTTCTTCATATATGTCCTCCATCACAAGAAAAACGTAACATGAACGTTAAAAACAACAAAAACACAATTGTCATTAGAGTGTCTCTTCAACAAATGACTACATTACAAAATCAAATAGTCTGAATAAAGCTGTGAGGATGTGGTACTTCCTTCTAAACTAAAGAAAAACTTTAGAGATGGAAAAAGCTTTGTTGAGATGCATAACTGAGGATATACTAGCTGACCATCCTTATTTGTGAACTGTCAGGAGTTACATAACAGTTACCAAAAGTGGACTGAACTAAGTCTATTTGTGTAGTGAAAGGGATTAGTGTACAAGAGTTGACTTCATTCCACAGTAAACCTGAGGTTGAACCTGAGGAATCAAAGGCGTATTTTAAAGTTATCAGGTTTCAGCTCGGTATAAAAGGATAAAGTGATTCCACTCTGTCATCATGTTTAGGTAAAAATACCCTAGGAGTGTATGAAACAGATGATATGCGCTGTAGGAAAGAATTCAGACCAAGACTGGCGTTCAGAAAAACCACAGGAGGCTCCCGGGACCCGAGCGCCAAAGCAACAACAAGCACAAAAATGTGAAAAATCCTGAAAAGGAAGCCGTAGGGGGAACAATGGAGGAGGCCCTCAGCGTAAACAGGTAGGCCCGAAGCCTGCATGCCCCTCATTCCAGCCCTCCACTGCAGAGATAAGAGCGGCTGGTCGCCCTAATAGAGCATCACCGGTGCTGCCAAACATACCTGAGCCCAACTGAAAATAGTCTGGATCTCTGCGCTCACTGTGTCATGGCGGGTAAAGGAAAGTAAAAAAAAAAAAAAAAAAAAAAAGAGTCACAGTTACCACAAACCAGCTGGAGAACACTGTGATATTTCCTTCACGTAATTACAAGTGAAATCACATGCCGCTATGATATCTGTCTCCACACCGTGCTACTTCAATCCCGTGCTATTTTTAAGCAGTTGCGCCGATCCTGCATCTAATTGGCGCCAAGTTAGATTCAAACCTATGCTGTTAATGGGAAAAAATGTGTGAAATGTTTTGTCCCCTCTCCCCCCTTTCTATATTTGTCTGCTGTATGCAGCTGCTCCACCAGCTCTGTCTCCCCGAGTTCCCATCAAATGACTCTCAACAGTCTGCATGCATCGCCTCATTTCAAGTGGGTTTTTTCCCTTTTTTTTCCACTTAGCTTTCTAAAATTGCGGAAATACAGAAAACAAACTTATTTTACTTAAGGTCAAAATTCATTACACAGCACCTTATAAAGCTTATTTGTCCAAAATACATTCATTAAAAACCAGTTTGTCACAAAAAAACAATTTAAATAAATATTTTATCCTCCAAGATACCTTTAGTAAGTTTCAATAATCCTCAAAAATGTTGCTAAATTCCTTTTTATCCTTTTCAGGACCATTAGTTTGAGCTAAAAATGTATTTTGGCTCAAGCGAACCAAAAAAAAAAATGCTTAGTATTCAGAATTCCATACAGGTTACGTGAAGCTGCATCTATTTTTCCCTCCTAACTTCCAGTGGAATTTCCAGATTTTGAATGAAACCCTGCCAAACGGGAATCGTGAGGTCAACACCGCTGACCGTCCACTCCTCACCCCAAACCCTTTGCACAACAACCAGAGGTCCCCACCCCATCCATTTTGAGCGCTCCACAACGGCTGTGCCAAGTCTTTAATCTGCCGGTGACATCCCAGTGTTTCCTGCATGGGAAAAGGGAGAGATAAGCATGCTCCTCTGTGCGGTAAATCACTCCGCACTCACACTCATTCACTGATATCACCATTATTCTATTAGGCTGCATTCAAATGGTTTTGGTTTATTTGGATCCAAGGTTTGCACGATGTTTGCAAACTGTTTTCTGAAACCTAAATTTTTATTTTCCTCTTACTTTAATAGTTTTATGGTAACTGTTCAACAACAAATGCTAACATTTAATTACTTTAAATGTATAACCATGAATTATTACTATTAGCAACTTTAAAAATCAATAAATTTATCTATTTAGCACTTATAGAAGCAGAAGCAACCAAAGTGATGAGCATGAAGTAAATTATTTTAAAAAGTTCCTTAACAATAAAAGCGACAAAAAACAAACAAACAGTAAAGGCAATAAAATAATAACAGAAAGAAAAAACAGTAAAAGCAATAAAAGAATAAAAGTTACTATAAATTAAAACAGATTATGGCAACTTTGTACAATAGAAAAAAAGTGAAACATATAGGGAAATATGAGTAGCACTCAATGTGATTTATGTGCTATTTATTTATGATTAGGAGCAATTATAATGTCATGGAGATAACTCTGTTTCCTTTTTTTATTTTTTGATCAATTTATGCAGTAATATATTTTAGATATTCGATATAGGTATTTTTTATTGCCTTTTCCTGAACGTCTTTCAAATAAACCAAGATTTATTTAGAAGTTCATGTTTATCTGTGTGTAAAAATAGAAAAACTTCAGTAGGCAAATAGGTCTATGAAGACTCTCATTCATCCGGGTTGATTCCATTATAGTAGTAGGTTGACTACTTCAGTAAGTAAAATGAAAACGAACCAATGTATCACCAAAACTAGTGAAACTATCCCCCAATTTTAAAATCCCTGCATTGGCTCCCCATGTGCCTATTTTAATTTTTAATTCCAGTGCTTCCCCAGGTGGATTCTCTCCTTCTGGGTCGGCTGCTGTTCAGCTGCTGCAGCTCTAGATGCGGACTTCCATCGTCGCTCAGTGGCGAGGCTGGTCCCTGCTGGTGATGCTGCATTTGGCTGGCTATGCAGTTATCCACAGCATATTTCCCATTGTCTATCTCCATCAGTTAGGGGGTGGGAGGTGGGGGGCTGTGTATAGGTCTGGGAAGGGGTCTCTGTTTTAAATTTTGTGCTTATTGTTAGATTAATTATTTTATTTGTTTTGTTTTAGTGTAAAGCGTTTTCTGATATGATCTGCTATATAAATAAAGTTTCATTTGATTTGATTGGATAGGCTACACCAGGCTTAATATGAGCCAACTGACACGCTTTTCTTCATTGTTACTCGCCTATTAACAAATTAAATAAGGGAACAAAACCATGAGACATACATTGAGAAGAAAGTAAATCACTGCATCCCTATTGCTTGTTGTACCAACGGTTGGCATTTTAGCACATTTCTGTAATAACCAGGCCTGAATCTTGGAGGATTCCAATTGGGTGACAAAAGTGTGAGAACAAAAACAAATAGCATCAATTTTTACCATCTGTGCAATCGACACAAGCTTAGGCCAAGACCCACTCCAATGAAAATTGTGTCTTTAACCTGTTTTTGTGGCATTTTCTGATGACTCAACTAATTTCTTTATTCATATCATTGTGAATCGGTAGTATACCAAAAAATGCAGTTTGTAAAAGAGTTAATTTGTGAAATAGAAAATACGTTGGGTGTGCCGCAACCTCCCTACCCCAAGCTCTTTCAGGACTGTGGAGGGTAAGGGGGGGCGGGGTTGCTTCACGCCAACAGGCTGCCCTCAACTTTGAGGCTAATTTCTAATGAACTTCTACCACTTTGTAGAAACTTTGTCCTAGAAATCAACATAGGTTTTTATTTTAATGATTATTTTGGCTAAATCTGCATAAGCAAAATTAAAAGACCACTGAGGAAGCTTTGAAAATAGATCAAAGGGTGATTCGAGTTGATCTTTAACGTTTTCAGATGGTACTTTTCCTTTGGCTAAATATTTAACCAAATGCGTAGCCCCAGGTCCTTGCACAGTGCCCCCTTCTGGTCACTTTTGTACTGCATTTTCCCTTCGACTCATTCAGATTTGAGCCATTGAGCAAAATAAGTGTCACAACAACTATAATTATTACCCAATGCTGAAAAACCACATGTGGAAGAATTGATTGGGAAAGTTTCTAATGACGATGTGTATACTATTATTTATATAGTCAGTGTTTTGTATTAAGAAAATGATTCTATAATGCAAGTAACGTATGGAGCCGTTGGTCTTTTTAGAGCCTGGTTATTGGGACGAGGTGGTTTATTCACAACAAAGCCTCTCAACATAAACCTGATATGCATAGAATGTGGACTATTATACTCCAGGGGACAGTGGCAGGCAGGGTCCTCCTAAACAAAGGGCTCCATACCAGGGGCTGTTGGTTTTGGAGGGCCCGTGGCTGAGGGCCAGCCCGCTGACAGGACAACCTGGCTACACGCGACCCAGATAGCAGCCCTGGGTGAGGAGTGATTTATCCGTCTGTGTTCGCATCGGTCAACCTTCCTCTGATGAAGGGTCGGCCTCTGAGCCTCTGACAGAGCTGAGTGGAGAGGGCGAGACGTCGGCGTCCTAATGGGCGAACAAATGAACTTCCCAGATGCTTTTGTCCACCAACAGCGACGGTACAATCATAGACATTTTGTGCACACACTTCATATTTCTGTCATCTTAATAATTTATTCTTAAATACTCAAACACTGCAGCCACGATAAAGAATCATTGAGCCGACCTTGATGTTCCCTGAACCGGACAACTAAAGGATGTGGTGGATCTGAGTTGCCCACTGTTTGACTTGTCTCTGCGGGCCGTTAAAGATCAGCATTCCTGCTGTTCAGAGTTCACAAACGGGTTACAGCCTCCATTCATTTTCATGCAACTGCTGCCTGTTGCACACATGACAGGGAATTCTGCACTACAAATGTAGTGGCAAGATTTCGCCCAGACTGTTTTTATAGCTTTTTTATTCTTTAAAAAAAAAAATCAGTTTTATTTGTGCGTGACAGTAATGAAGTTGCCCATAGACTCTTATCATTCAGTTGTGCTTTATTGCATTCAAAAGCTTGCCTTTTGTTACTAGAAAAGCAAAAACAACATTTACAGATTTTCTTTATGCAGAAAAACACTTTTTTTAATATATGCATTTTTCAGAAGAGAAAAAAAAACAGGTATATAACAAAGCAAGAGAGTATTATCTTATAAGCCTAAAATACCAGGCTGTGCGTCACCATGGCAGGACTTATGTCAAGGATTACAATCTCGCCAAGGTCCATACAGGGCTCGTCGCAGGCTCACGTGCTTTCCCCTTTCCGTGCTCCACAACTTCTCACCCAGTGACTCCAGGGATCACAATCTGCTGTGGAACAGTTACTGCTCCTCCTGTTACAGTTTTTCTCAGTCGCTTTAGTACAATTCTCAGATCAGAATGAAATTCCCAAAACTATTTGTTCAATCTTCACATCATGATGTCACTTGTGCACATCATATAAGCAGTTTCTCACTTCTTTGAACAAGTTGCAATTGCTTTGGTACATCCATGCAAATGATTATGTACAATTCTCTGCTCTTTGCTACATTATCAATTGTTTATGTCATGTTGATCAAAATGTATTACATAGTTCACTGTGCAATAGTCTTTCTCCTCAAAACACCTAGTCATTAGTTCATCGTATAAGTCATTAACGGCAAAATGGTTGACCAAGGTGTCAAAATGTGACAAACATATTTCACTGCATTGCAAGAGAGGATATTCACTGTGATGTGGATGAGAATTTGTGGCCTAACATACAGGAACGACAAGAGGTGTAGGAAGACCACACCAATTCCTACTGCACTGCCTGTACTGTTGTACAGAATATTGTCCTATCTTTTTTTCCCTTTGTGTTACTGTTTGCAGTGGGTTTTTTCATACCAACATATGTTGGTATGACATATGTTGACAACATATGACAACATATGTTGTTACCAACATGGTCAACAAATTACAATATGAACAATAAAAGTGTAAAACAGTGTAAATGTGAATCTTGTCCAGTCTCTTGCAATCAAACAAAAAAGGTGTAACTTACATTTTACAATAACTGTCATCAAAACTTTAGCAATATTTTACATCACAACCTCCCTCTAAAGTACACAGTTATATTGACAACATGACTAAGTCATTTGACTGTCTTGTTCATAGACAATGACACAAGGACTTGACATTCTGATGGCACTGACATGTTCAATGACATAAAGACTTAGTTTTGAGAGATAAACGAAAGATTTTGAGCAAGTTACAGGCTTTTGCAAGAAATCCATAGTGTTTTGCTGTTTGTACAAATTGTTTTGAGAAATGCACACATGTATTTGCAAACTTCAATTCTGATCTGAGAATTGTACTAAAGCGACTGAGAAAAACTGTAATAGTGTTTTTTTTTAATGCACGTAATTGATGTGGTTTCATGTCATATTTTAAATGTTGTAAAGAAATACAAATTGTGTTAAATGGCTTTAAGTATCTTTTTGTCTGACAGGACTGAAGGTTTGACTAATAAAATACTAATTCAAAGTGCAAAGTTTTTCCTTTATTTTGAAATATATTAAAAGTTAAGCACAAGTATTCCCTTAGAGTGCCTTTAACAACATGAAAGATATTTTATTGTTAAAAATAAGCTTTCATTTCATCACCTGAACTAGTCGTTTAATCAAATACTGTAATTTGTTTGCCATAAATTGAAAATTTATGGCAATTTTCAATAAATTGAAAATACACAAGTTGTTGGCACAGCTTAGGCATTTAAATACAATACAAAAAAGTTAAAATATATAAATCTGTTAAAAATATCAGTAATTATATTGTTAAGGTATATATTTAGGTTAATAGTTTCTTTACCGAAAGAACTTTTTATCAGTATTCCTGTGCACAGCTGCCCTCTGGTGGCAAAAGGTGGCTTTACACGTTCTCATAAAGGCCCTCAGTGATGAGTCAGACCGGTCAGCTTTTATACAAAAATAAAAAAATGACAAAAACAAGAACAAACATATGTGTTTTATTCTAAAATACTCTACTTTTACTGTGTTAGCAGTCGCTTCTGTCTTGAAAGAACAAAGGCTCAGCAACAAAAGAGAGCCTTTGCAGATAGACGGACATACAGCTTCAGAGGAACTGGAAGTGGACTGTTTGCTGTTTCAGTGGAAACATGTTTGATATTTTTTTTTGAAGTTTCTAACCCAACAACAGGAGCACAAAGATGCTTCCTGTGCGAGAGTCAGCTCTCAGACCCACAGTGTTGTTGGGAGAAGAAACTCCAAAGAGTGTCTAGACAATGTTTACCTTCGTTTAGGAAAACATTTACTTACAAACACTTATAGAAGCTTGTCTAACTCAAGTGCAATCTGTACTAATTTAGTTAGTTTCGCTTCATTCATTCACTGCAGTATTATCAGTATTGTTGTTGCTTGTTTAGACCCAAATTTCTACAATCCTTGGCTTCTCTTTCAGCCACAAATTTTATAAAAAAGGAATTAGTTCAAATATAAAATTCATTTTTTTTGGTCTAAATACGTTGTTTTCTTTTTGCCAAATTTCCTAATAAACCAATAAACAAAAACATATTCATACCAGCATGAAACAAGTAAATTTGCTATTCACATGTGAAATTATGAGCACAGAGGAACACTATGTAAACGCAGCTCTTCACACAGAAATACAACAAAGGAAAAGCTGACCCAGGTCATGACACTCTTCCCTGCCCCCCCCCCCCCCCCCCCCTTTATTTAGACCTCCTTTTTCTCGTCGTGTGTTTTATTCTTTAGGAAGTCCTACCAGGTGATTCCCAAAATGGAGCGAGTGGTGTGAATTTCACAGAGCATGGCTTCCTCTCGGGCAGAGGATGTTCCCAGCCAATCTTTCATAGATACAGCAAACAGAAGTCATCGGAACGAGGAAGTGGGGACAGGTGCTCTTCTGGAGATTCATAGATTGACACTGAAGAAAAAAACAAAAAAAACAATGGTCCACATTTATCTTTTCCACAAAAACACATGAAATCAATTCAATTTTATTTTAGGCTTTTGTGTTCTGTCAATCATTCACCTAATCTTTTTTTATTGGATTTAATTTACACTGTTAGTAGTTTTCTGTCACTACTTTAGCTCCTGGCTGTAATATGTTTTATTTGTTTTTATTTATCTTTGCTTAGTTGAAAAAGACTTATTTTCTGTTTTAAATCAATACTTCATCTGTTGTTTTTTAAAATGCTCCAACAGTTTGATTAAAACTGGCAATATTTTAGCTGCTGGTTAATATGAATGTTAGCGCCAACTATTCACAGTATTTTATGTCAATTATCTCAACTATAAGTTTAGCAATTTTATTTTTATTTTGGTATTTAGTTTGTTATTTGTTTAGCCATCTAGCTGATATTTTGTTTGTATGGTTTAAAAAGTTTCAAAAGCAAGATTTGCTGACAAAGACATTTTCACAGACACTTTTATAAAATTACCAGAGGACAAAAACACTCGTGTTAACCTTTCTAGAGGTCTTTGGAAATTAAATTTACTAATTCAGTTTTTTTGTTGTTGTTCCTAATCTGTTTTAAACATTGCTGCTCGATGAGATTTAAAGTGCAAAGTATATTAAAACTAAATGTATTTTATGGATTATTATCAGTGATAAGATTAACTATTCAAGTTAGTGATTTTAAATGTATTTTGGCTACTGAAGATAAGAATAAGTATGTCAAAACAGCTCATATTGTCTTGGTTAAATGAGTTTAAAGTTAAATAATAGGACTTTTTTGTAACTTTAAGTTCTGTGAACTGATTTGGTTCTTTAAAATTCACACCTGCATACTTTCCTTGAGTGTAAAATCTCCTTTTTATTTGAGAATCAAAAGATTACAGTGTGGCCCAATTGTAGGACAGTTTGTAAAAGATCAATGATAAAACTCATAGTTTTAAGTTTTCTTCACATTTTCACCTGAAACTGCACGGATTTGTATGAATTCTAAGTACACGCTGTTTCTTTTAATGTGTTATTGTGTTTTCTTGGTTCAGACTGGAGCCGTCATTGACTGACGCTGCATTTAGTCACATTCCACAGCCGTGTTCTCTGCTGCTCATCAGCATTGCTCAGTTTCCTCCTTGGAAGCGTGGTCCAGAGCCAAGTCTGCTCCCAGTCCTGTTGGAGTCAGCGAGAGCAGAGGGACGCTGTCCTCGGCCAACACCTTGTTCCTCCAAAGAAAAACACAGCAGAGCGGAAGCTGACTGCCCATGATCTCAGTCTGACGACTCGCTGGGACATGAGCTAAAAATTGTCCTGAATGCCACAAGGGGATTCAGACAAAAGAGCAGAGCGCTGATCAGAACGGGTGGATTCTCCTCCCTGAGTCAAGTCCTGATGGAGGGGGGAGTGAACACACAAGCCTTGAGTTTCAAATTCAAATTAATTGTATTTATATAGCACCTTTCCTGTAATAAACAGCTCAAGGTGCTGTGCATAAAAACAAACAAGAATGCAGAAAGTTTTCAGAAAGACTTTGAGCATCAGTTCTGTCAGCACCTCTCATTTCGTCAAGAAAGACATTTCTTTAAGCACACTTTTAAAGCTTTTCCTAATTGAAAATTTTAATGAAAAACATCACAAACAATTTTAAGTTTCCTTTTATCTTTATTGTTAGTCTTTAGCGGTTTATGCATGTTTAGGTTTCACATTTGATCTTTTTTTAAAAGTACAAAGTGAAATATTCAAAAAGTGAAAACCTATTGAAGTTTTTGTTGTTTAAAAAGCTGCTTTTAATTTGAATTTTATTTATTTTTTGACTTTTTTAAGCACTTCTTAATTAAGAATCTGTCACTTTTTCTGTTTGAACAAAAAAAAAAATGAAAATTACATTTGTAAAATAATGAATTTAGTGTGTTTATAGATTAACAAGAAAAAGCTATTCCTGGCAAAGAAAAGGGAAAAAGTAACTGATCATTCATCACTTTGGTCCAAGTGTAGTTAGGAAGTGACAGAAGCAGGGTTGGAGTGACAGGTACAAAAAAACTATCAGGTCAAGTATTGAGAGATGATCTGAGATTGACCGTATGTCAAACTATATATAGTGGGGGCACAACTGGACGGTGGTGTGCAGGCAGAGACCATAAAAGTGACCAGGCCGGAGAGGGACAGCATTTGCCCGGGATTATGAGCAACCAGCCCTGCTTTAGATGAGCAACACACCCTCTCCTGCAGCTGTCTCGCATTCTGCATTTGCAATCTACTATCAATAACTTAATCAGCTGGGATCCACGCAGCCTCCATCTGCCGCCTCTTTCGCTTTCTCTGAAACTGGACGGAGGAATTGCTCTGTCAACAATCTTGGCTGCGACCAATCGCAGACACTGATTGATCCCGCTGGTATGTAGTGCACACCGGCTTTGCTTTTTGAGGAATGTCTCTGTTGATCCAACCCCAAATTTCCACAAGTTATTTTTAGGCACACATTGGAGAACATATTTTGCTTCAACTTAGAGGTTTTGTGATCTTCCCACAAAACATAGAGAAGATAAACGTGTTTAGATGTTAAAAATACTAAAGATTCTGTAAGGATATCTACTAACAAACCTCATTTAAAGAAAACAAAAGGCATCCAGAAAATGGGCCTTTTTGGTTAAACAACATCCATTATAGGTAATTGGTTGCACCTGGATTCAGTTCACCTGCACCATCATTGCTTATTCACTAGATTCAGTTCATGCTGCCGCTCCTCTGAAATAATAATAATGACCACTAATCCTAGACTTGTTTGTTTTTTTCATTTATCCACACTTGCAACTGGTTTGTTAAACAGAATATGCCGTCGACTTTGTGGGGAAGGGAAGCCGGGTTTGGTTGGAGTGTTTGTGAAAGGCAGCTACCTGAGATGAGATTAGGGCAGTGGCATGATTAGGTGCTGCTGTGTTAATGTTGCCGCCCGTGTTGTGGTAATCTCTTAATGTGTTTCCGTAGCAGGGAAGCCCCAAGACATACAAACTCATGAACATTAACCTTAGCAAAAAAAAAGAACATTTTATAAAAAAAAAAGAATACAAGAATATTTTTTCTTAAGTAGCCCAGGCCTTTTTATAAACTACTTCCCAGCTTTTCTCTAATAATTTACCTTTAAAACAGATTTTTTTTTGGAGGGGGGGACAATGCTTGATTTCAATCTTTATATTTTTGATTGTATTACACTAACTCCACTATGAACCTAAAACAATAAAAATGGTAAAATTGATATCAAACATTTTTTATGTTTAAAAAGTAAAGAGATGTAGAGATAAAAAAAACTAAGTCAAAACAATGTAAAAAAGTCCAAAAAAAGTAGGCAAAACTAAACTAAATGATTTATTTCAAGGGGTATCACAACTGTGTGTCATAACTCTTTTTGAGTTTGTTTTAAACCAAAATAGCTGAAAACCTTTTGAAACCTTCACGTTGAATTTTGAATGAAACTGTACCAACGGGGGGGTCTGTGTTATTCCTGCATCACTATAAACAGCCGATGAGTTTAGCGAACGCAGCCATAAGTTCAGAGACTGCTGAGAGTTTTTGTGTTCATAAATTTGATATGAAATCCCTTTTTAAAGATGCAGTTAGACTGACAAAAATAATAATTTGGTCTTTCTTTTTGTCCGATTTGGCTAACAAACGTGTCATTCTCCCCTCATCCAAAGCTCTTCCTCATCTATTAGCATGTACAGATAATATCATGGCTGACATGGGGGGTCTGTTTTGCCTTAAGTCTATCCAAATGACCCCCACCCACTTTGCCGAAGCCTCAGGGATGGAGGCCTGAGCCTGTTGTTATGCACCCATTAGTTGTAACAACAGGGAGGATAAAACTGCCACTCAGCCGCAGACTGAATTTAAACCCATTTGCACCAGTTATGTCGGATTCTGATGCTCGGCCTTGAGGCAAACGGGTTAGTTAGGATGAAGTCAAAACCCCCGGACACCCTTAACATGCCAATAAGGCGAAGAAATTGAAAATGTTTTTGTTTTTTGTAAGAGCGGATTCAATTTTTGGAGCAGTCCACAATATTTACCCTAAAACCAACAGCTCCTCCCGCAAGGGAGAATATTTAAAAACCCAGAGCATGAGCACGACACACAAACATATACACCTCTGTAACATACTTCCTCTGAAGTGCTAAAAATGGATTGTGGGGTCAGGGCGATTGACCCCTCAGAGAAAAACCTCTTCCTTTTAAATCTGGGAAAATCTCTATTTTTAAAGCGGCGCTCTTGCTTAGTTATAAATACCTTAAATCATTCTCAAGGTTTCTGTCTGATCCGTTAAAGATTTTTGGCTGATAAGTTTGATTGATGTGGAGGCAGCAGAGGGGCTTTAAAGGATAAATATACCATAGGCGTCCATTGTAACGCACAGAAATAACACCTGATGTCATGACTGGGATATTAAGCACAACTGGAGGATGAATGACGAGGTAAACCTGTTGTGGTGCTGCGAAAAAGCAGCGCGTCACCATTGTTCACTGGAGGTGCAATGCATCACACTGAATTTTAATGGCCTCAGCATTAATCAGAGGAAACCAAATCATTTGTAGGGAGGGTGTCCGGGGAATAAACCGCACTCCCACGCTGTGAAAACAAGACGCCATATAATGCGGACACTGGGATTACCTTCACTCCGTCTTGGCCAGGAAGCCCCGGTTGTGGACCTTTTGGATGCTCAGCTTCCAAACTTTTATGCCTAGAAAGATCATTTTAAAGTCAAAAGACGTAATTAGAGAAGTGTAAAAGTCCACATTAGCCGTGCAATTGTGGTTCCCGTTAGACAAATTGCTCAAATTTTGACAAAAAAAGGACAAGAAGTTTGGAGATTTGTATTTATTTATCAAAAGTGCAAAAGTATAAAAAACACATTCTGTATAAACTTTAAAATAGTGACTGTACAGCTGTACATTTTTATTATGATTTAACACACTTCCCTGCAAGATAAGAAGACATTACAGCCAGTGTTCAGATTATTCTATTGCTTTACTAAATTACTAAACGAATAAGGAGGAACAGCTTCTTCAACGTTGCATTTAAAGCCACTTTGTGTGTAGTTAAAAAATAAAGCAAAGTTTTTTTTTTTGTTCAAATTTAGCAACAGAGACTTGAGGTCAGGTCAAGTGTCCTTGCAGCAACGAGGAGGTTAGGAGTTGTTGTAGCTACAGTAATACACAGCTGTGCTGGCGTCTGACAGCACCGATGATATGAGACTTTCGGGTCCTTGCATGCCTGGCTCGTGTGGCCCGTATGGCAAGCCCGTCATGTCTGCACGCGCTGAGGAGGAGCTTAGATACTGCTCGAACTCGTTGCGGTCGACCTCACCGAGTAGCTCTGAATGGTGCATCTGCTCCATGCTGTCGGCTGACTGAGAGTCTGGAGGAGGGGAGAGCTGTCCTGCCCCCCCTGGGTGCCGTTTGGGGTGGTTGGGGCTACAGTGCTGGGTGTAGTACATGGCTAAAGGGTTGTGGCATCCCATGTAAGCTTGAGGAAGGTTTGGAGTTTGGTGGGGCTGCTCTGAAACTGAGGCAGGGTGTCGATGCAGGATGGTGTTGCTGTGGTGGTTGGAAAGGTGTTCTTGGGGCTGAAAGTCTGCCACCTGGGAGGGGTAAGGGTATGCAGACATCATGTGGCAGTCCTCCTGCGTGTGCGGGGAAAAGAACATCGAGTCTGACTCCACAGCATCCAAAGGAGATGTGTCAGGGGTGGGAAGGCTGTATGGTTCATAGGAGGGGCCCCCAAGAGCTTGAGGATCCCTGTAGTGGCCGAGCGGCTGCGAAGGAACCTGGAAACCGTGCTCGTGGTAGCCAAGGCCCAGACTCTCAACGCACACTCTGCCATCTCCAGGCATCGACTGGGCCTGGTGGTCGGACACGCCGTGGACCAGGAAGCCGGAGTCCAGCCTCTTAATCCTCTTCACCTGTTTCCGCCGCCGAGGCCGGTACTTGTAGTTTGGGTGATCCTGCATGTGCTGAACCCGCAGCCGCTCGGCCTCCTCCACGAAGGGCTGCTTTTCTGTGACAGGAAGGGCTTTCCACGATTTGCCTGTAAATCAAGAGCAGAGTGTGCATCAGTGACACGTCAGGAGACACTGTATGTAATCTGCGGATGCTCACAAAAATAGCCTGTTGGCCTTTTAGGGAGTAGAAACATGTTTTTAAGGTTACAGCTGAAGCTTGATTTTAACAGCATGGTAATTTTTAAACTCATCCATTTCAAAATCAACATTTATTTAAAGAATGTTTCAGAAGAAACATAAAATAACCTAATGTAGCTGAAAGTCTGTAACAGTTTGGAAACAACAGAAAACTTTTAGGGGATACATTTCCCTCGAGTGGATAAATTCACGTACCCAGCATTTTGCTCAGCTCTGCGTTGTGCAGGTCCGGGTTCTGCTGCGCGAGCCTCTTGCGCTCATCCTTAGCCCACACCATGAAGGCGTTCATGGGCCGGCGGATCCGCGGCTCGCTCTTCCCGCGACTCTGGCTGCCCGAACCCGAGGCGCACGGCTCGTTCTTCACTTTGGCGTCCCCGAGAGGACTGAGAGCGTCGGCCCACTGGCAGTGTCCAATTCCAGGCATCATGACTGACATCGCACACCTTGCCTGGGTCTGATCGTCGCTGGCGTAACCCGCATCGGGACTACTCATCTCTGTCCAGATGGGAGGATTGAAAAGCCACTAGTCTGGACGGCTGGCAGAGAGAGAAGTAGAGAAATTTTACCCAAAAAATCTATTAAAGAAATTATCAGGATTTCTGACAGGGTGTAAACGTGATCACATCCATGCGCCGCTTCCAGCAGCAGAGAGGTAGAGACAAGCAATGAATGTGAAAGCGGGTGCTCTATAAACAGACAGACAGCCAATCATCATGGGGAGGGAGTGCCCGCTACTACAAAGGTGTAAAAAAGTTCAGAGAACCCGCCTCCGAGCCTTGTATTGAGCTTTGAGAGTCGTTCAGGGAGGAGCAGTGACATTTGTGGGGAGCGAAAAGATCACAGCGTGACTATGTACAACTAGATTTAACACTTTAAAAGCTGATCCGTAGATTTTACCTCCTTTTAAATAAAGGGATTCTATGAATCTCCCTCGGGGATTCTAGAAAAGCTATAAATCCAAGTTACGCACGGGGTACACTTTTTTGGCAACTTTACGCACAGCTGCTCTTTTTGATTTCAAACGTTTTTTTATGGGAAGCTTTGGATGCGTTCGTTTGTTTTCTTTTAAAAGTATAAAATAAACTGGGGAAAAAAAGATTGCTGACCAAATTGTGTTCATCGAAATGATAGGAATTTAAAATGATGGGAACTTTGCGCTTTTTTACGCATGAAAAACTTTCCCTTACGCACAAAGGCAAACCTGGGTCTGAGATACCAATAGGAAAAACAATTTCTCATAAATCAGGAGAGCAGTGATTATCTGATAATTTTGGTGTTAGTTTTACCAATATTCATAAAAAGTCAGACCAGATTATTCAGGGTGAATTAAAACTAGAAAACACAAACTACAACTTGTACCTTCATTTTGATTAAAAGCAGAGACTAAAAAATCCACTAATAATGTCCATGTCTTTTATAAATTGCAATTTTACTTGATAAAGATATGAAATAATTAAAAAACTAATAAAGACAAACAACGGATAGCTCCAGAAAACACACAAGAGGAAGGTTAGAACAACCTGTTGCACCTGCAATAATCAGTCTGGCTGTGTTCATGTTGCAGAAAATGAACTCCACATTTGTGTTCAGAAAAGCAAACAGTTTCTTATCAGAGCCAGCAGAACCCAACCTGTCAGCTCCGTCTTTTCTCGAACCATTCCCATCTTGTTGTGGTCTATGGTAATGTCAAAAGGGGCTGACAGAAATATGAGAGATGCTTATGCAACCTTTTCATGCCCTTAGCAGACAACAGCAGGGACTCCAGTGCGTGCCCTCTTGGGGTTAGTGGGAGTATGGTTTGGATGGAGCTCCAGCCAGGCTAAGCATGGGACAGGATCTGGACTATAATCATGTCATCGTCTATTTTACCACCGATGACCTGATAGGGTTTCCCCCCCCATCGTTCCTAGGACAGAGGAGAATGAGGGACCCGATGTGTGTGCGGCGTTTGCACGTGTGTCTCCACGCATGCGTGTGTTGACATGGGCGTTGGTGTGAGCGTGCCCTAGCTGCCATTCGCTCTGTGTGGGAGTGAAAAAAATCCTGCCGTTTGATGGGAGAAGTCATAAAGTCTGGAGTCGTAGCCATGTTTCCTCTATAAGGTGAGGTTCAGAGTCAACTGAAAGGAGGGGGTGCAGGGAGATGAGGGGAGGTGACACGCCTCATATCCCCTCTCCTCCTCCCTCCATTCCTTCCAATGTCCCTCCAACAAGTCCCCCACCCCATGCCTGGGGAGTCTGGGGCTGGGTGGGGGCCAGGGCTCCCGACGCCAGCCTCTGGGCTCTGCGCTCAGGGAGAGGTCACTTGGCTTGCTTACACAATGGCATTATCTCAGTTCCAGCTTCGGCTACTGCAGCGGTGAGCACTTCCTGTCCCTCTGCAAGCACTTCCTGTCCTTGGCGTAGCAGCACAAACTGTCCGCCTTCCAAGCCAGTTCTGAACACAGCTGAGCCGCTGGCCGCCAGTCTTTCTGTAAATGTCTGTGGGTGGCTTTCTTGGGAATTGCACAATGTGTTTGCTGGCTCCTTTGTGCTGAGCTGTGAGGCAACACTGTTAGTTTAAATCACAGGGAAGGAAGATATATATATGTTAGCACTCTGTGCTGATCCCCAGAGCTGCACAGGACAAAGCCAGAGCTCCTATAGTGCTCTGCTAATTAGCAGCAACCATCACAGTTATTGTCCTTTTTCACAAAAAAGGATGAGGCCATAAAGAAATGAGCCATTTAATCAGTTAGTCATCCTGCGATTTTGTTTGAATTTCCAGTTAATCCCATATGTAGTCCCATCCCTACATGTTTAGGTATACATGTCTTTGAGAATTTGTAAGCACAGTCTGTTGAGTTGTTTAACATTTGGATGAAATTTCAAGATTTAACTTAAACCTGCTGAAATATTTGCAACATAACCTAAACTGACCTTCTCGAAACATCTGAACACACAACTTTTCTGACTTGTTGCACAGAAGGCTGTTCTCTATTAAGGTCTGCAGGCCCAGCAGAAAATCAAAACAAGGGTCTGATCAATCTTAGTGCTGTTTGCTTCCTTTATTGCTGCAGCTAAACTAATATTTTTGTCTTGAAACGGGGATTTCTGTGCTAATCTGTCTGTTTCCTGTTTTTTTCTCTTGTTGCTGCAGTTTTATTCTCCTGAAACATTTGCCCCACTGTTTTTGTGTCTCTTTCCTCTCAAATTCCAACCGGTCACAGCAGACTTCATCTACTGAATTGGGTTCTTCTGGAAGTCTCATTCTATTCTACCATTTAGAGTTCTCCTCTCCACTGTTACCTTGTGCTTGCTCAGTTCGGTGATCACATAGATTTTAAAGATCCACTCTAACGAAAATCATGTTTTCATTCCATTTTTCTAATGATGAAAGAAAAATATTAAGAAAGCCTAAGAAGCCTAAAATTGCATTGCAGGTTGGGTTGCTCCACCGCAATGGTCCAAACCACAACTCAGAGGCAAATTTCTAATGAACTACTACCGCTCTGCAGGAATTATGTCCAAGAAAACAACACAGGCTGTAAAATTTCTGGCTAAAAACAGCATAATCATAATAAAAGACCACTGTGAATTGGCTCAAAAGATGATCAGAGTGGGCCTTGAAAGGCCTGACTGGTTAGACTAAAATGATATGGAATCCAACCAGTGACACATTTCAAAAACTGTAATATTAATCCTAATCAATTTAGCTTGATTTGATATTTTTGCATTTTGCTTTCATACAACCTGAAGTGGGACTAAACAAACTGGACTAAATTGAGGGAATCAACCTCTACATGTTCTGGTGGAGTTCCACACTTCAGAACTGTGAACAGTATCAAACCTCTTTAGTCAGGTGACGCACAGTAAAATATTGAGATGATTGACATTTATTTCCAAAAAATTCCATTGCTGTTGCTAGCTTTTGTTAGATAATGTAACTAAACTAAAAGTTATTTAAAAAAAAAAAACTCAAGATTTTAAGCTAAGTGACTGCAGTAAAGTCAACTTTCCTAAAAAGTGTAGTTTGACTTGGATAAAGCTTAAAAGATTGTCCATCCACTTCTCTTATTTATTTTAAAGTGTCATTTGTCTTACTTTAAATTACATTATCCCAGTTGATGGACTTTTAACATGTTTAATTGGGCCTAAAGATTAAGTATGACCATTTTAGTGTGATTTGGCATAGAGTTAATCTGTGCTGATCTTGTAAAATGTTCTCAAAATTAGATCAATATGAACCCTTTGAGAGATGGTGCAAATCCATACTTCAATGATGTCAATCGGAATGATGATGTGTTTCCTCATATGCGTGGTTTCTAATTATACACATCTGATGTAATAATGCTTATTTTTTCAGGAAACAATTGACAAAAAATTGTTAATTCGATATTTTTAAATAAGTTTTGGAATTTTATTTATTAAATCTCATTCTTTATTATATTTGAAACTGTAAAGGTTGAAGTTATTACCCGCTAGGTCACATGAAAAGGGAAGTGTTCTCTATAAATGTCCCAGAGGACTTTCTGAAGGCAGCCCATAACCTTTTTCAAATTGTAACCACTTAATTTCCAGGTTTCTTTTTACCTCTTAGCCCAATCAAAGGGCCATTTAAAACCAAAACTAAAAGTAGAAACATCAGTCATCTCCAGAATTACTGTAAAACTATAGGATCAGAACAATAATTTATCCAGAAGTTTTACGATTCATGTCAACTAACTTTTGCCGGTTGAGTTATGTAGACTTTTGATGACTAAGTTTGCCCAAACATCGTTGGTGGACAACTAAAAAATAGAGGAAACCATAATTTTAAAAACGTATTTAAGAGATAAGAAAATATTCCTTTAAAAAATACTTATACACTTTCAAAGGAGGAAAATAATTCACACCTGCCGGATATAGAGACCCAACCCTCATGGTGCATAACCAACAGGTACTGTGGATCCTGCTGAGTCGGGTGTCTTCTTACAGTGTTCTTACACATTAGGAGTTAACATAAAGTGATTTATTGGGCAATGGAAAGGCAGCCCAACAAGCTGTAAAAAAGGTCGCCTTATCATCCACATTAGCATTCAGTTGGAGTCATGAGTCTGCTATCTGGTGACGGTAACTAGAGCACACACACTCTTCTTTAAGCTCTGTTTTTGCTTTAAGAGCGCTTTCATTGGATAGGGTTGAAGACTCAGTGTGAATGGGCGGGGAGGGGGATAATAAAAAATTTCACACCTCCATTTGGTTCGGTTTGCTTTCACACTTGAGCAGATCAAACCGCTCAGAAATGCCATGCAGTAACATCAGCTGCTCATTTGGAGGCATTATTGCCCGAGACGAGCGTTGACCGAACGAGTGCGAAGAGGGAAAACTGGAGGATCCCGCTAGTCGTCTGGCGATCACGAACCGATTAATGCTTTCACCTCTGTACTGCACCTGTGAGGATTGAGCACTTTAGCTAGTTTGGTGGTTCGGTTGTGTTTTTGGTAATGTTTTGAGTTGTACCCCTGTCAGTCACTCCCGTTTCATGTTAATAACCATCCACAGCTGTCTTCACTTCTGTAAATTACCCTCAGTGTATTTAAGGGTCTTGTTTTCAGCTCTTTGTTGTCAGGTTCTCTGTTTAATCACCCTTTTGTTGCTCTCTTGGTTTTGTTTACTTTTATTTATTAAATGTTCAAGTTTCTGGCACCACCACTGGTTCCTTACAGAATGACTTGGCCACCCTTGACGCAGCAGGAGAATCTTTGCTGCTGTGGCAGGTTTATTGCCACAGCAGTCAAGATCATGCTGTACCATGTCAGATGAGTTTTACTGCAGCCATTTCAGAGTCACCCCATGCCAAATCCGTGCTTCCGCTCTTGAGGGGGATTGCCGGGACCATGCTTGCATGTCCTGTTTTTGAGTAAGGTCGCAGTCGCCGCTCCTCTTCATGTGCCTTTTCCTGGGGAGGGTTGCCATGGCCATTCCTCCTCTGTTCTTGAGACGGGTCGCTCCTCTTCATGTGCCTGTTCCTGGGGAGGGTTGCCATGGCCGTTCCTCCTCTGTTCTTGAGAAAGGTCGCTCCTCTTCATGTGCCTGTTCCTGGGGAGGGTTGCCATGGCCGTTCCTCCTCTGTTCTTGAGAAAGGTCGCTCCTCTTCATGTGCCTGTTCCTGGGGAGGGTTGCCATGGCCGTTCCTCCTCTGTTCTTGAGAAAGGTCGCTCCTCTTCATGTGCCTGTTCCTGGGGAGGGTTGCCATGGCCGTTCCTCCTCTGTTCTTGAGACGGGTCGCTCCTCTTCATGTGCCTGTTCCTGGGGAAGGTTGCCATGGCCGTTCCTCCTCTGTTCTTGAGAAGGGTCGCTCCTCTTCATGTGCCTGTTCCTGGGGAGGGTTGCCATGGCCATTCCTCCTCTGTTCTTGAGACGGGTCGCTCCTCTTCATGTGCCTGTTCCTGGGGAGGGTTGCCATGGCCGTTCCTCCTCTGTTCTTGAGAAAGGTCGCTCCTCTTCATGTGCCTGTTCCTGGGGAGGGTTGCCATGGCCGTTCCTCCTCTGTTCTTGAGAAAGGTCGCTCCTCTTCATGTGCCTGTTCCTGGGGAGGGTTGCCATGGCCGTTCCTCCTCTCTTCTTGAGAAGGGTCGCTCCTCTTCATGTGCCTGTTCCTGGGGAGGGTTGCCATGGCCGTTCCTCCTCTGTTCTTGAGAAGGGTCGCTCCTCTTCATGTGCCTGTTCCTGGGGAGGGTTGCCATGGCCGTTCCTCCTCTGTTCTTGAGAAGGGTCGCTCCTCTTCATGTGCCTGTTCCTGAGGTGGGTTGTCAATGCCACTCCTCTCTATGTTCCCTGTCCCTGAGGGTAGTTGCCATTTTTCCCCCTTGGCCCTGTTTTCTGTCCCAGAGGAGGATCCCTATGGCTGCTCCTCTTTATGCCTGTTCCAGAGGAAGGGCTCTCCATGTAACCCCGCAGTGTTGCAGGAACCTGAACTGTTTTCTGTTTCTGTTCTGTTGCTCCTCCAGATCTCCCCTGGAGAGGTGTTGTAGTTTGAAAGAGCATCTTGAATCTCTCCTTTCGTGGAGAGATACTGTGAGGATTGTGCTCTCCAGCTTGGTGTTTCAGTGATATTTCTGTTCATGTTTTGAGCTTTACCCTGTAACTCAGTCCAGGTTTTATGTTAAAATTCATCCACAGTTGTCTTTTTCTCAATTAAGTGTCTAACACCACCGGTTTCTGACAACACCAAGACCCCCCCCCCCCCCCCCAACATCCCTCTGTTGACCTGCAAACGAAACAAGACTCTTGTTTTTAGGCGGTCCAAGGTTTACTCAGGTGACTTTTCACACTTAATAAATAAAACACTAACCAGCTTAGGTGTACCAAGCGGTTCAGTGTGAATGAGCCCCCAACCACATCAGTACATCTTAATGCTAATGCAAACTTCTTTAGAGGCTTTAAATGTTTGTACCACATTTTTTATCTGCATTTTATCAAGCATTTCACATTCTTGCTGAAATGACAGCATTTTTTATGTAGGATAAGTTAAAGTTTGGTTGCAGATGCAAACCTTGTGATCAAACTGGAAAGTATAACAGGAATTGCTTCATTCTCAAAGCGCTTTAAAGGTGTACAGACATCTGTCATTATCAGCTGTAAGATAGAGGTTGTTTAGATTGCCTGATTAGACCATGACTTCCTCCAACACCTGCTCTGAAGAGTGGGAGGTGTTTCAGGATGGCAGGGGTTTGGGAGGCGGAGCTGTCCCGTTTTTCTCGGCAAGGAGGTTAAGGTGGGGAGCACGTAGCAGGTGTGTGGGAGAGAGGGAGAGAAAAATGCCAGAGATTTGTTCTGCAAATAGAAATGACACGTTTCCCCCCCCGCCCCCCCCCCCCCGATGCTTTGACACTAATCAATTCACCCAGGAATCATTTCCTCTTTTTTTTTTTTTTTTAAACCGTCTGCCAGTCAAAGACGTGAAATTAAACAGCCTGACTCTCAATGATGGTTTGATGGTTCGGTGATCTTTGGTAACCTTAAAATCACCCCACGTGGGGGAATGCAGATATGAGAGATCATCCACAGGCTAAAGTGGTTTTATTAAGTGCTTATGTAGGATGTGAGAGTTTGTGTGAGGTCATGTTTTTTCCAGGGTCCTCAATGCAACAGTTGCGTTTGGGCACAAAATCAGGGACTTTAAGTTCTGGCAAATTAGGTTTCCAAAAAATGACAGCAGGTTTTTACTTCTCACCAACATGTACACAGATGTTTTTAAGTGTTACCATCGGTATAGTAGTTCTCTGACCCCAGGGGATTGCTGGGAAAGTTTCCTTGCCGGAGAGCACACACACTAAACCTTGCAGACGGGCTAGCATTGGGGATGCTATATGCAGCAGACAAGTGGGGACACAGAGGAAGCTGTCTCCACTCCTGTCTCATTGTTCTGGAGGCGTTAATCTGTCAGGGATCTGCTGGGAATCAGGTGGGAATCTACTCAGCACTGGTGTGTTTATTCCACTTTTTGCAACATTTCGACATGTTCTGCAGCATCGTCCTCCACCCCCCACCTCAAGGAGATGCTCTGATGATAAAACAACTTCTTGTTTGGGTCTGCTGCTGTTTGGAGATGAGCAAATCCGCCTCGTCTTTGCGTCTCGCCCTCATTCTCCGGGTTTCGAAAACTCAAGTCCGAGTCCAAGACAAATCTTAAATATGCATTTGGTCACTCCAACATGAGGATGTTTGGAAACTTTTTACCACAAGTTGTGATGACCTCTGGGGGTTGAACACTGCCAGGGGTCAGCCAACAATAAAGCGGAAGCAACAAGTAAAATAATCAAAGTCCTTTTCCTGAGAACATCCATGGAGCTGCAGTTTCACTCAGCCGACAAAAGGGATCTCAGAGAATTCATGAAGCCAGTCAAACGACCAACTGGGCATCGAAAAAGTGACTTAAAAAAAGTCAGATTTTTTTCAGATTGTTTTGATTTTTAATGAAGAAGCATGAACTATTGAAACTGAAATAAAAGGAAAAAGGTGAAAAATCTGACCATCAGAACATGATTGTCTCCATTTGGTCTGTACTTTTTTAAACCAGGATTAAAACTTCTCACTGTAGTTCAGAAATTACACGCCAAACACCATCAGTGTGTCACACGTGCTTGTAAAAAGCCAAATAGTAAATTTACTTTAAAATTTCTCATGTGGTATGAAACAAAACCAGAGTTTGACCATTTTCTGACTGAAAATATTCAACATTTTTTCACATTACGAGTTAAAGTGAGAACAGTTGAAGATGTGAGCAGCGTTGTATAGCTCGCAGGCACCACCCTCCTTCCAATTACCACCTTTGTACCTGCCCTCACCGGCTGGGCGCCTGCTACACGCCCCTCCCTCTCCCCGTCTGCCACCCTGGTCAGAGCTGTAATTGAAAAATTATTGGGGAAAAAAAACATTTTTTTTTTTTAATGGCAGCTTTTTTATTGGTTTTATCTCCATAGCAACCATTTTATATTTTGGTCACCTGGGGGTGACGAACAGATTTATGCATGTATCAGAAGAATTGACAAAAGTAAATCTTGGAGTTTCCTTGGCAACTGGGGTTTTTGTTTACCACGCCCACATTCCTAATATGTTCTTATCATAGGTCATGTTGTTTTGGTCAGCTTCAATCAAGAATGACTGCATTCAGTTTTTTTACAATATAAGTGTGTTTTGGTTTCATCACTGGATTTTGAAATATTTTTTGGGCCCCAAGAGGGTTTAGGCCCCATGCTCATTTTCACTGGGCACTAGGTGCATCCAAAAGCAAATTTTGATGGGTTTTTGAGTAAGTGTGCCTTTTTGACTGTGAAAAGGGACAGTTAGTAAAAGGAAGTGTGAAAATATTATGGCTGTTGCAGTCCAGGACGGCTGCAGGCCTTAACTATACCTCACGTTCTTCTTAAAACTGCAGCTCAAGCTCAAACGCATTTTCTTTGTTCCGTCTTTGATATGCCGACATCACAAGGATTAGAAACTATTAATAAAGCATCTCTATTGACTTATTACCATAGGTATGCAGGGAAAGGGAAAAGCCAGATTTCCTCAGAGGGTCTGAAGGGGAGGTCAACTACACGGGAGTGCGGACTCTTTCATCTCTGCACTTTTTACTGGTCCGACCCTAATCCTCCCTACTGGTGAAACGCTCATTGTCCTGACGGAGGCTAATGAAGCCCAAGTTTATCATTTTTATGACTTTATCCACGAAGACAGAGGTACAGTCCACTTCCTCTTTGTCTGGGTTTCTCAACAGACCCGTCGCATTATTAGGGTCAAGCTCAGCTCTTGTGTTAGCGCAGCATTGTTTCTTCTGCCACTATGACCATTCCCAAACTGATAAGACTTGACTATTTTGGGTTTTTCTTTCCTTTTGCCCTTGAGCCAAAATGAGCTTTTTTTTTTTTTTTTACATTAAACCCAGACCTGTGAGACATAATTGTTGTCTTTGTAGATTTTTTTTCAACGAGAGTCAATTAGTTAACCCCCAAATCCGAACCATCAAATTTCACATGACAAGCTCAGTAACAGCTTTGTATCTTTGGGTGAGAAACCAGATGATAGATCATGTTTAAGTTGCATTATTGTTTTCCTGACGGCCACCAGCTCCATAAATACTGCTCTCCACAACTTGACCTGCTTTCGACCCCTCCGCCCAAAGAAGCCCCTCAATCCATCTAATCTGTTCTGCAGCAGCACACTTCTTTCCTCAGCAAACGGGAGATACCAAAATGTGCGATTTTTATGACGATTGACTGACGACCAGTCTAAAAATGAGGACAGGGACGTCTTTGTACATGACAGTCAGAGACTAAATTGATTCCCTGGTTGTGAAAAAAGCTGGGAGTCCTTTCATATGTGGCCTTTGCCTTGCTGAGGTGCTAAAGCATCACCGCAGAACCAAACGCTGATAGCCTGAGGGTGCTAAGAGGACGCCATGTTGGACTAAGGTGGCCCATGATGATCAATACCAGGGTGTTTGATCAGTGGCATCATAGCATGTAGGAATCTGGATCAATAGGAAGCTTTGGAAGGCGTCAGATAAGGGGAAAAAAATCCTCAACTCTTCCTGTGGGGCAGATTATGATCATAAGACTGCTTTGATACAGGATTTTTCAAATATGTTTCCTCTTGCTGCGAAAAGGTGCACTGTCATTTCTGGAGATTACAGAACAAATACTCCCAAACTCACGGGCCCAACTTCCTCATAGACACAACAACTTCTCTTATGATGGACTTTGGTGTGGAGCCTTTCATGCTGTTTCCCCACATCATTGTCGAATCTTTAAACGTCTCCTTATCATGCAAATAGTAGCAAATATAAAACTACATATCACTTCTTGATTAATTTGGGGACAAATCAAGAGTTTTTCTTGTGCTGAGGAATGCACCTTTTGTTGTTTTCAGACAGCTGTGGTTTATGGAGGAAATGCACTGTGTGTGAGAGCTTCCTCTCTGCCTTGTTCCTTTTACACTGCATAGAAACAGGCATCAGTGATAGGAAGATCCGACCCCCCATCGATCCAGTTTGCACACTTTTTTTTACAGTCAAATCGCTCCTTGTTGCAGGAACGTCTTCAGCTCCGTTGCTGGACAGGTGGATGTCCCACCACAACTCCCCTAAAAGCAGAGGAATTCGTGACGAACTAAAAACATCCACTTTTTCCGTTTTTTCTTATTTTAGAAAAAAGGTAAATCTGGGTTTCTACTTCCACAAATGCACCTTTAACACTTTTTTCATCACAGGAGAGCGTCAGATCGGTTCATCCCTTCTTTATCTCACATATCTGGCATATCTTAAACTTCAAGGAGTTTCTGTGTTTGACTAAACCTCTCGGCGTTTGACTTTGCCTGATGGAAATTATCTCCTCGCTTCATTTACACACAATGCTCTGGAGCATCAATATCTGCTCACTCAGCTGAGGTTAGAGTGCACCCAAAGGGTATCGAGGGACCCGTTTTAGAGAATTCAATTCATTTTAAACTTCTTTTTCTTTTTTACCTTTTTTCTGTTATTTAGTGATTTATTTTTTGCCTTAAAAGCAACATTTTTAAGAGGAAATTAACTTTTTTTCTCACAAATCCAAGCGTTATTTGTAGAAATGGTTAAGCAAAAGCTTTTACTAACTTAAATGTCTGCCTTAAAAATGAATGACTTCTTTGTTTCCTTTCAGTTTCATCCCAAAGATAACTAAGAAAAAGAAAAGTTCAAAACAATGAAATCATGATTGATTTAGTGGTTTTCAGGTTTTTTTCCTTAATTGTTAAAAAGTGGCTTTTACACACCATCAGCTTTGCTTAAATGTTTTAAATCTCTGAATTCTTCCAGTTGTTTTTTTTTTAACCAAATAGGACTTAATGTAAGAAAAAAACCTTTAAAACAATGAATTGTCAATTTATTTAGCAGTTTTTAGCATTTGATCCTTTATTTTTACTCTGGAAAAGTAATGCGTTTAAGGTTTATTTCATGGTTGAACTGCATTTTACCAGTTTTGAGATGTAGAAACCTGCACAAGTCAGTCAGGTGTTTGTTTGATGATACAAAATGATCTTACAAGGCTTTTTTTGACTCGCTAATAGCAAGTAACATGTGACCATTTTCTAAAATTCTCAACTCTATGCAGCATTTACATCCAGTCGGAGACAGGAAGTTGTCCTACAACCAAAATCTCTCTTTAAATGCTACTTAGGAAGAATAAATTTAACTTTGCAATCTTGAATGAGATTGTAGGTGAATATTTCTGCAAATTATGTGAGCAAACAAACCTAAATCAGTAAATATCTTGATAAAAGCAGTTCCATAACTGTTCATGAACGTTGTGGGAGAGCAGAAATCATTCCTGTGTTTATTCCTATTTGATTACTTGGGAAAACTCAGATCAGGAAACTCAGGGAAAGTCCCCCTTGATATCACCACTCACTGTTTTCAGACAAAAGCCTGACATACTGTTAATGTGTGAAACAATGGATGCCCCAGAGAATGCTGTATCTGCAGCTGAAAGCTGGTTGCAGGCATGCAGATCGATGCATGCCATAGTGGAATTTGCAACTTTGCAGTAAGCGTTGCATGAGGGTGCAGCAGCAGGTTCAGCTCTTTTGGTCCAATACTATTCAAAACATGTCTTATCACTGCAGGCTGTGGCGCTCCAGGGCTTATCTGATGGCCTTGTGGCCTTACAATAACACATGCTCTATCATGCCTCAGCAGACCTCTATCGGGCCACATCGTCATATAACAGCAACAAGCCAAGCACCTCACAATACCCGAGATACCTCTGCAGTCCTGGATCTATTCTTAAGATTCCTGCAAACTTGAGAACACTTTTTGAAGCAAAAACGACATTTTTCTCCCATCTGTGTATCACGAGGCGCAGATTTATAGAGTAAATCAAAGCAGACAATTTCCTCAGCTTAGAGGAAAACCCCTCAGAGGAGAAGGAGTTCCAATGTGCCCAGCGCTTCCTTTCAGATAAATAAATACATAAATACAAACACGCCTGGACTCCTAAGATTTATTGTTCCTTTGAATAGGCTGTGAAGTCCAGACTTCATTGTTTATAATAAGTCAATTAAGAGAATTGGTCCAGATGAGTGACAGGGGTCCCCCCCATCGCCCCCCTGTGGGCTTCCAAACCCCAGTGGGGCCAAACAACTTCCATTTAAGGCAGCGAGCGCCAAGGGAAAAGGAGGACTACAGTGTTGGTCTGACTGGGCTGAGACCGCGTCACGTTTTCTGAAGTGATAAGAGCCGGAGCAGGAAGCTGCGAGAGGGCAGGAAGGAAGAGGGCTTAAGTCTGGAAGGAGAGGAGCTGTGGATGTGGGGGATGCGGGAAAAGAGAGATGTGAGAAGAGAGGAAGGGTAGAACGAATGAATAAATGAAAAAAAATGGTTTTAAAAGCTGCAAATGAAATATGTGCAGAACACTGCTGCACACGTTTGTCTTCTCTGCTGCATGCAAAGAAGGGAGAGGAAGCTGTGCTGGAGGAGGAACCTGGGGTCCAGGCGGAAGTGAGTGGATGACTAACCGGGTTCTGAAAGGCCACAGTAATGTACTTATGTACCTGCTTCCCGCAGGCGAACAGGCTGAACCACGATTAACCGAAAAGAAAAAAAATCACAAAATCTAAAACAAAAAAACTGCTCTTGACTCGTCAGCACAGATCTGGATGCACTTCTAGATGCAGCCTGTAAACGATTCTCCTCTTGGAGCTCTTTCTGTTATCCTGCTGCACCTAAGCAGCTGTGGTTAAACCTTCAGCTAAAATTCAACACATCCCAGCATCACACTGAAGTGTGAAAAGCCACAGTCATGGCAAAAAAGTTCAGCTTTGGTCAAAAAGGTACAACTTATCCTGATTTCAGTTACGCACCTCACAAAGGGAATTAATAACAACTGTCCTCATTGATGGATATGGGCTGTCTGCAGGTGGAAAATGGGCAAACCTGTAGGGGACACTCAGGAATGTGATAGTTGTAGACCACTCAGTAAATTTGTAGAGTGAAAATGTTCATGCCAATTTTTTGTGGGAGCTGGTAGCAAGACAGTTAAAGACTCTCTCTGATGAAAATTGTGTTTTGGGTGTTTTTCATAATGTTTTTGTTGCATTTTGTTATGAAGAAAATTAAGCTTAGAATTGCATTTCTTTATTTCCTTGGTTGTTAATCATGAGAAGATGCTTCTTGGAAAAAGATGGTAGACGTCACGTAGAAGCTACCAGGCTCAAAACTGTACGGATGGATGGCTCCAATATTTTTGTTGCACTGGTGATGTTAGTTTGGGGTTTTGAGGGGTTGTAAGCTATCAGGGGAGAGAGAGTAACACGGGGGATGATGGGAAGTAAGGGCAGGCTTTCTCCATGCCAACAGTCCTGCCCACAACTCAGAAGCAAATTTTCTAATGAACTCCTGCCGCTCTGCAAAACGGTTTTTTGATTTTGTCTTAAAACGGTATAAGCAAATCAAAATAGAAAGACCACTGGGAACACTTTACAAAATAAATCGATAGCTATTCCGAGTGGGACTTCAAACGATAGATGAGTGAGGGTGAAATAGGTGACATAGGTGTGTCGTACATACTTATTTTTAAACTCCCACTAGCATGCTCTTTGAGCACTGTGCAAGGAGCATGTTAGTGGTGTTCAAACGATAAGTGTGCGCTACTTGCTGTGCAGCCTGACTGTTAGAAATGAGGATATTAGACAATCAGAGTGTAGTTTGCGTGAGCATAAGGGGTCAGTACATTTTTTTGTCCGGTCCACCAAATGAACACAGATGGCAGCTGAAGGCCTCTTGTGATGCACATGTTTTGCTTTTACAATCATGGAGTGCGTTAATGTAAACCTCTTTTGTAATAGAAATGGAACTTTACTGAGGTTTAGCTGCTTGGACAGCATTTCTACATAAATGTACAGTATCTACAGAAGACTTCCTGCCACACTTCACGCCGACCGGCACCTCGTCGTGCAAGTACGTGCAATTGCACGTCCAACAAAGAAACAAATAAAACTTCCACTATACCTGCGTTTAACCAGAAGGAATAAGTGTGTACGTTGAATGGCTTTGTGTTTCCTGATGTGTACTTGATCACATTGAATTTTCCAGTGAGAGCAGGTGGCCCAGCAACCCCCAGAGCCATTGCAGACAGAGCAGCAGTCCTGCCCCGCAGGCACCCAGGGCCCCACCCCAACAGACAGATGCCTACGAGCAACCGCCCACAAGCGTACTAGACCCCTACTTTGGGCACGGAGCGAGAGGACACGCCCCGCTCCAAGTAAACAGAAGAGCTCCGGGGCCTGGACGGGAGGCAGGCCACCGCCGGATGGTCCACGCCACACCTATGACCCCCTGAAGTTGCTGCCCCTCCTCTCTACCACCCTCGTTGGGTCCGGACAACCCAAAAATCTACAGTTCAGGTCAACCCTAACATTTGGGTGCATGTGACGAAGGCTTCGGATAAAAAAGCAAAACTTACAGGTGACATAAAATTATGTAATCTGCCAGCAGATCCAGTAAGGAGAACAGGCCAATACAGAAATGGAGAAAATCTGTTTTTTGTTATTTTTTTTAATAACAACATTTAAAGATTTCAAGCTACAACAACAGAAACGCAAACCTGCACAGAAGTCTGACTTTAGTCAAACATGCAGAGACTTCAGGCCTGACTTGAGGCTTGAACTTTAGGACTTGAAAACAATGTTATTTACTTTGGCAGTTTATCTTTGGCCTTATACTTAGGAAATGACTGTCATACCTGACTTTAAGCTCTTTTGTTACAAAATAAGCTGTAAAAACTATGAAGTTCAGCTTCACAAGATCCAACTCCACATCAAAGGATTTAACTTAGACGTTAAGAAATATTTACATAAAGAGACAATTTCACAGTAAACCCCAATGGAACCTCAATAGCGTAAAGGATAAAGAAGTATCAGTTGACACAGTTTAACTGTATTTTACATAAAGTTTAGTTTTAGCAATAAAATGACAACAACAAAAAAACAGCCCATAGGGCTGTGTAAGTATGACTATATTTCATCCAAGCAATAAGCACAAAATGTATGTGACATGACCTATAAGAGACAAAAACTGACACAAGCAGTGTAGATTTAAAGTATTATGACAAAAAGCGAACAACGGAAAACACAGCTTGAAAAATGTGAATCATGGTAACATCGGTGCTTCCATCACAGAAGTTTAACATCCCTGTTTTCCAGGATTTGCAGAACTTCTGCTGAGCTTGTTGATTGACACATGTCAGAGGACACAAAACCAAAGCCAAACGTTGGCATTTTCTTTTTTAATATCAGTTGGTTTGCTTAAAACGCCATATTTTTTGCTCCATCACTGCTTCATTGAGCTTCTCAGATCTCAAAACAAGCTTGATTTTAAAGTTTACACTCGCTTACATTTTACCCATAAAAATTACCCGAATTGGTTGAGTTTTTTTTATGAATTTCTGCCCATTATATAGGGCTATTTTATTATATTTCTATTATATATTATCCTTAATATTATATATTAAGGATAATATTCCTTTCTGGTTCAGTTGCCCCATTTTTGAGAAAAAAAGGCTTCAACAGGCTGACATTTGAAAACAAGGAACATAAAAAACATGTAAAACTTGTGACCTTTTATGTCCAAGGTAATGCCATGTGTTGTATACTTTGAACAGACTGTGCACTTTAAAAAATGGATGTTACAATGTTTAAATCTCTATTTTAAATCACTTTTCTAAGGTTGGCCAATAAACCATGTTTTTCCTACATCAACCTGAGTAATTCAAAGCTTTAAGGGAAACTTCTTTATGGAGATTTGACAAGGATCATGCGCATTTTCACACAAACAATAACACAAACTGACACAATACTTCTAAAAGCTGTGATTATCCTTGAACTCTACAAGAAGTTATTGCTGATCCCAAGACACCGTTTCTCACAAAACTGAGCTGCAACTTTTATTTTGAAGGAAAATGCATTTCCTTTAAGGCTAATGGTGGCTAAATTGAGTTGAATGTGATTGCTTTATTTGCCAAACAAGAAATAATCAATCTATTGCCCTCTTGCATCTTGGTTTTAACAAAACATTTCATCCAAATAGCAAAGTGCAGATGAATAAAAAAGGTTTAAAATCGTGTTCATGTGCACCACTCAAAGCAATGACATATTGGTTATAACTTTAACCAAACCAATTGTGCAAATGTCATCTGTGCAAAAAAGGCAAAAACACTTTTTATTAGAGATTACATTTATTAAATAACAAACAAAAACAGACAAATCAGGAGGCACTCAAACATAAAAATATAAAAATAGTTTCAACTTCTATTTCAAGAAGCATAACAGTAAATATTACTGAGATCCAAGTTGGCATGGCCCCTTTTCTCATCTCCCATGTGAGAATATCAGCTGCTGGCTTCTTCCACCCACTCATCTGTCCCCTTTTTAATCAACCTGTTCATCTAAAAAGGATTTCTCTATTTTGAGATTTTAATCCAGTGTTTGAGATAATCTCTGAAATTGAGGGATTGAAGGAGAGGGTCGGACGGGGCATCAGAGCCACTCATCGGCAGCCGTGCTCTCACAATTACACCCACAAGGCATCAAGGGGACTAATAAATCACACTCTCAATAAAGCCTCTTGAAAAAATTAATTTTTGGAAGCTTACGTGCAAAAATTAAGGTCAGATAGTTAACATAGGTTTGGTCACTTGATTTTTTACTTTTTTTTTTTTTTGCATTTATGTAGTGGTATTAGTACAAAAAAGATAAACATTTTCAGTTTTGTATTTAACACAAAGAGATCATTTGGGGCTGAACTATAATGTCAATGTCCACTGAGGTGAAATGTCTGTGGAGCAAAATTTATTCGATATTTGCAGTTTGAAGGAAAATATTGTCTTGCTGGGGTGAAACTTTTTTTCACATTTTTATGTAATTTGTTTTACCTTTCTGCTTTTTATATTTTTACAGCTGATGTGCAAGTTTAAATATTTTGAGCACAACAAGGGGGGCCCTCTTCTGGCAGCTATTGGTATTACACAATGAAGATTTTTCTTTTGACGGTTTATAATTTTCTACTTTTTTTCCCTAGACTGTCAACATTTATGCAATCCTTCTTAGTTAAAACGCATGTGATCATGTGAATAATTGAATATTTAGATTGAATTAATGAATGAAGACCACAGAAAACAACTGCGTGAAGCAAACGTCCTCAATTTTCACTGTTGACAGAAAAATTTGAAAGAATTCAAAAATGTTTTTGCATCGTTTGCTTTACTTTTATTATTTATTCCAATGACAGAGCCATTGAGTCTGGCCTCTAGGTGCCCTCTGAAGTCTTTATTAGTAGTCTATTACTGTAGCACTGCTATCAGTAACTGGGGGTGGGAAGGCTGGGAGGGTCTCCCAGGCTGCCACTAAGCAGTAAATAAATTTGAGCCCATTGTATTCTTGTAGCCTCACTGTCCTTGCTCTCCCATGCTGAGTAAATGCTCACGTACAATGGGGGGCTGGACTGACTTGTCATTCCTGATCTCCTTGCATTGCTCCTCTGGGTCTCCTGCCTGGGAAAGCGGCTGCTGTAGGAGGAAGAAGCAATGAAAACGGGATCAGACGTTGAAGTCTGCAGGCAGAAGGGAAGCTGGTGGCTGGTGTGATCTTTTTTTTATTTTGCACGCTCTGGTCCGATCAATCAGTGAACATAAAAGTATAAAGTCACACATTTGTGAGTCTGAGAAGCTGCAGATGACCTATGATCCATTCTGCTTTACATTAAATCACAGTTTTCCATTAGTGTTAAACACGAGTTATAGTTTTGTTCTCTTCGCCCCCGACGCTGGCTCTCTTATTCATCACTCATTGCTTTCCTAAATTAGACGTTGCTGCTGATGTCTGTCAGTGTGGTCACAGAGTCGTATTCCTGCACTTTTTTTGTGTATCTATTGTAGTCGATGACAAACAGAAGCTTTATTTTTTTTATTTTGATGCCGCTTTTCATCACTATATTTTACTTTAAGAAAGTTTTTTTTTTTCTGTTTTGTTTGAGGCATATAAAAAGGTTGGGCCAGCCACTTGGAGCAAAGATTAAATATTAAAGCAAATAATAAATTAATAACCTGTGACATGGTAATAAATGAAAGAAGGCGCTCAGATCCAAAGTGTCTTCTGTACTTTCTGTGCTCTCCACAGTTCCAGCATTTAACTGACTGATGAGGAAATGAGAGAACAATTGTATACAATCAAATAGAATATCTGGATGGAAATAATGTGCAGAAAAGCTGATTAAGGTTGGGCTTGACATGGAAGGAACATAAATGTTTCCAATTAGGCCAACAAGCTGGAAATGCCAAATTTGTCTGTATAAAGGTTGCATGAATAAACTCACGCAGGTAAAAATTAGGCAAGGCAAGGCAAGGCAAGTTTATTTGTATAGCACAATTCGTACACAAAGTAATTCAAGGTGCTTCACAAAACAGAAAAATGTATTAAAATCACAATATATCATAGAAATAATCAACGTAAAATTTACTTTAAAAGAAAAGAAAAAAAAATTGAAAATTGATTTAAAAATAAAGGAAGGAAAGGAAAGAAAAGTGCAGATAGGACCTTTCAGTCATATACACGGCTAAACAGAAATGTTTTAAGTCTAGATTTGAACATGAACACAGAAGAGGCCTGTCTTACGCCTTCAGGGAGGCTGTTCCAGATTTTAGCTGCAGAATATTGAAACGCTGATTCCCCTTGTTTAGTTCTGACTCTGGGAATCAACAGGAGGCCGGCCCCTGAGGTCCTCAGAGTACGAGATGGTTCATATGGCACTAACATGTCAGAGATGTACTTTGGTGCTCGGCCATGGAGAGACTTGTACACAAGCAGAGCTGCTTTGAAGTCTATTCTTTGAGGTACAGGGAGCCAGTGCAGAGACCTGAGCACAGGACTAGCACAGGAAATTAGGTAATGGGAATCTACTTAATTACTACTTAATTAAGCAAGAACATCCCATTTGCTTTTAGAAACATAAACAGAACTTCAATCAATAAATTTAAAGACGTTTTTCTACAATCGTTAAAAAAAGGAAAAAACACATTTTATAGAAGACTAAAAATGGGAAAATTACTAACAAAAACAAGTAATTAAGGAGATCACCATCCACAAATCTGAAAAAAAGATGGTGCTGTATATAGCAATGTATTACAAAGGATCTGAAATAGACGACAAAACTGAAATGACATAAAAAAACAATATTTCAGATTACGGTCTCAATAAAAAAAAAGGTCAAAAGAAAAACTAAAACAAAACATTCTGATTTGGAGATTTTAAGTCATTTTTGTTTTTATCTGGATCTCATCCTTTCCTATTTTAAACTTTTCTAAGATTTGAGGCCTTTAAGGTCCGGCTTTTTTTGGTTTTGGTTATTTACGCTTTGGTTTGTCCAGGTCATGGTTAGTGGTTCAGTTTTCTGTTCCTGCACCTGTAAGTTCCAACCATGGTTTCATTTTTCCATCATAACTTCCTGTCATTTAATTACCTGTCAAACATTGTTATTCAAAAGTTGTGTTTTTTTATCACAAGCCAAGTTCTCTATTACTGGTACTCAATTCTTTTATTTTGACAAATTATAGTTCTGAGGTTTCTAAGTTCAGCTTTTTATCATGTTGATGTTTAATAATTTCATTTCAAATCCTTCTGTCATTTTTTTTGTATTCAGAAAACTAAATCTTTTTCCAAACTACAGCATAACTTTATTCATCACCACTTTTGGAGTAAGGGGTGAATGAATAAGTGTATCAAAAAGACTGACTAAGAGGGACAGTCTGAACTTCAATTTTAGGTTCAAGGTTCATTTTTTTTCTCTAATTGATTTTTTTTTGGTCATTGTTTCTTTGCTTTTGTATCGGAACACTTTCAAAGAAGGCTTTAAATACTGAACTCTGAACACTAAAAGTATTTATTATTGAGAAGAGTTCTACCATTTATGTTTCGTTTGGATGGAACAAAGAAACTGAAAGTTGCGAAGGACCTCCTCGAGCAGCCTGGTGGAGCTTCCTCTCCGGTTTCTCCACAGGAAGAGCCCTGACCGCCCAGCCAGGAGTCACAGGGGTCCAGTCATGAAGGCAGGCCTTGAGCCAGGACGCGTGGAGTGTAGCGTCATCCTCAAGGGACAGCATTATTCAGGCCTACCCCGACCCGGTGGGCCTCTGGGCATGACTCTGCCAGCCCCAGGCAGAGGGCGGATGCTGCCGTCCTGTAATCACCGATGACATACACAAAGTACTTTTCCAGATCAGCTTTCCTGTCCCTCCAGCTGAGTGTGGGGCAAACAGCGCAGGAAGAATAAAACCCATCCCCGGTTCAGGGAATGTGGCCTCCACAAACACGGCGCACGTTAAAAAAATAAAAGCTGGAAGGCACGCTGCTCTCCTGAAAGCAGCGCAACCCTGGAAGTGAGGCTACGTCCAGCCTCATCCAGCAACAATGACCTGTCAGTCAACCCAAATGCTGTTTACTCTGACTCAACCGTAAGGTGCTGAGCTCAAAAACAAAACTCCTGTTCTGAAAAGGCTTGTTTCTTCTTTTTCTATGGCTGTTAAACCAGCTTTTATCAGCCATTCTTGAAAGAAAACTTTAAAGATTTATTGACATGTTTCAAAAATGTATATTTAAATGATCATATGAAGTGGAAACCCCTCAGTTTCTGGCTCCTCCTCCATCCTTATCATTTCACGACCCTTCAGACGGTCCCGTGACCCTCTGTGGGTGTTCTCACACCAGAAACAAGAAGCTCTTTTTTAGCACCTGACATCACAAAAACCAAAGCATTATAAGCAAAGTGGCTTTAAAGCAGCAGCAGGTTAGCACACAGTGACCTTGCAGCATGTGTCATCGTGCTCGCAGCTCGCTGCCTGCTGGGAGACCCGGCAGGATGGGAGGATTTGACCAGATAAGTCAATCAGCGGAGGTGTCAACGACGCCGCGTCAACGCAAACTTACAGAAGCCTCACTGATGTCCATAAGTGGGGAAAAATAAAGACAAAGTTGCAGAAATTCTGACTTATTTCAATGTAAATGATAAAAAAAATCCCTGCAGAGTTTTGGAGGAGCCAGCAAAAAATTATAATTAACTAGAGAAAATATCACTTTTATTTTGGTTCTTCAATAAAATACAGATGCAATGCCTTTTTTATTTTGCCATGAAAAATAGATGTCATTTGCTGAGGTAACCATGATATTTAATAAGTGAAATCAGCACCATCCATCTGAAGAAAAAGCATTTATTTTCATCATTTTTGTCAGAAGCACATTGCTGTTTGGTTTCTAAATTTTGAATTGTTTTATTTATAGAGGGAATCTTTTCTAAGGTTCACAGCAGATGATGTTTTAAGCGGGAAGGGAAGCATGGACTCAAAAAGAAGGCCACGTTGAGGCTGTTGAGGTCAGAAAACATTATCATAATTTGCGGGCTCATTCTTCACAGAGAAACCGAAACTGTGAAGGGGACTTTTCAGGTTTGAAAAAGTGATACTGTGGAAAATCCAGGTTTAAGGGGTTTATTCCCATTTGCACATCTAAGATGAATACATTGGAATTTTTTTTTCCGGCAACTCTCAGGTCAAGGTAACAGAGGGACAACAAAATGACAAAACTAACAATGTTCATAAATAAGATTAGGGACAAAATGTAAGAAAGAGATGAGCAGAGTGAAAATGAAAACATAAAATAAAAACACAAGAGTATAAAATAAAATATAAGTACTGCGGCGTCCCAACCTCTTCTTTATTGCACTTTTGTCAGGTGTTTGACACTTTGTGGTAGTTAATTGTTCATTGCACTTAGTGTCAGCTGGTTAGCATGCTGTGTGGTTCAGTCCCGTCTTCCCTGTTGTAGAAGCTGTTGTGGAAGCGTGTGGCGTGTGCGTGAATGCTTTCCGGCCTGCGGCGTCTGAGGTTGTGTCCTGAGGGGTGGTGTCTGTCCCTGAAGATCTTCACTGCTCTCCTCCTGCTGTGTTGTCTGTAGAGGGTCTCGATGGATGGAAGGTTGCAACCGCTGATTTTTCCAGCTGTGTTGATGACCCTTTGCAGCATCTTCTTCTCTCTTATGGTTGTGTTTTCAAACCAAGCTGTTAGTCCGCTGGTGAGAATTCTTTCTACAAGCCCCCTGTGGGCTCGGGTGAGGGTCCGGCGCTTGAGTCCGGCCTTCTTCAGCAGCCTGATGAAGTACAGCCTCTGCTGGGCTTTCTTCACTGTAGCAACAGTGTTTCTTTCCCAGCTGAGGCTGTCTGTGATCTGCAGACTAAGGAACCGGTGGCAGTTGGTCCGCTCCACCACTGTCCCGTTGATGGTGAGCAGCTGATGTGGCCGTGCTTTCTTTCTGTAGTCCACGATTACTTCTTTAGTTTTTCTCAAAGTTGACAAAGTACAATCACCCACAGCTTTGTCGGTGAAGAAATGGCATCCACTGCTGTCTGGGACAAAAAGCGTTTGGCAGCAGAAACAACTTTGTTGCCTCTTGTGACCACACTTTGTCTTGATGAATCCAAATAGACGTGGTGCTGCACGCACGGAGTTCACCAGGACAAATGTGGACAAACCAGCCCTGCTGTGGGTTACTGTAAAGCCCACCACAATCACCTGTTTTGCTCATTTTGGCCTCAGATTTACCAACGAGCTCAAAACCTTTCACTATGAATTGAAAGCAGGACTAATTTACTTACTTACTTACTAACAAAAACAAAAAAAATCAGTCTGGATGATGTGAGCTCAGAGAAATTCCTGATGCATCCAGCATGATTTAAAAAAAATCTAAAATGTCAAATAACAGATTTCTTTCTTTTTTAAACTGTGTAATCATGTTCTTCAATGAGAGTTTTTTTAATTTAACCCTGGAGAACCCAACAATAATTTTCTTCAGGGCTTTTACAGATGATTAGAAATTAACTTTCATGAGAACAATGAGAAATGTGGTTCTTTTTGGGAAGAGGCAATGAACAGCACCCAAAAAAGTAAAAATAAAAAAAAATAAAAATATACGAAAAAAAATTACATAACAAGGGCCAAATTTGACCCTGTGTGTGTTCTCCAGAGTACAAAAGACAAATTAGTAAATGCTTCCTCTTTATTCCTTTAACGCTGGAGAACCAAAGAACAGTTTTCTTCTGGGGTTTTTTCTAATCTGGAATGGACAGCAACAAAAAAAGATTTTACATCTTCTGCCATGATAAACTGCATAAACAAAAGTCCTTCAATGTTTGCTTCAAATGAGGCTGGAATCCATAAATTACAGTGTTATAAGAAAGTTTGGGCACGCCTGATCATTTTCAAGATTTTTCTTCATAAATCATTGGTTGTTTGGATCATCAATTTCAGTTAAATATATCAGCAGATGAACACAGTGATATTTGAGAAGTAAAATGAAGTTTATTGGATTAAAAGAAACTGTGCAATAATTACTTAACCAAAAATAGGCAGGTGCAAAAATTTGGGCACCCCAACAGAAACATGCCATCAATATTTAGTAGATCCTCCTTTTGCAGAAATGACAGCCTCCATTCGCTTCCTATAGCTTCCAATAAGGGCCTGGATTCTGGTTGAAGGTATTTTGGAACATTCCTCTTTGCAAAACGTCTCCAGTTCAGTCAGATTTGATGGATCCGAGCATTGACAGCCCACTTTTAATCACACCACAGATTTTCAATAATATTCAGGTCTGGGGACTGACTGAGATGGCCATTCCAGAACATTGTACTTGTTCCTCTGCATGAATGCCTTTGTAGAATTAGAGCAGTGTTTAGGGTCATTGTCTTGTTGAAGTATCCAGCCCCGGCGCAACTTCAACTTTGTCACTGATTCTTGAACATTGTTTGTAAGACTCTGCTGATACTGACTGGAATCCACTTTGACAAGATTTCCAGTTCCTGCACTGGCCACACAGCCCCAAAGCATGATGGAACCGCCACCAAATTTGACTGTGGGTTGTAAGTGTTTGTCTTGGAATGCTGTGTTCTTTGTTCGCCGAGCATACCGCCCCTTGTTATGTCCAGATAACTCCATTTTAGTTTCATCAGTCCACAGCACCTTATTCCAAAATGAAGCTGGCTTATCCAAATGTGCTTCAGCATACCTCAAGCGACTCTGTTTGTGAAAAGGCTTCTTCCGCATTACTCTTCCATACAGCATCTCCTTGTGCAAAGTGCGCTGAACGGTTAAAAGATGCACAGTGACACCATCTGCAGCCAGATCACGTTGTAGGTCTTTGGAGCTGGTCTGTGGGTTGAGTTTGATTGTTCTTACCATCCTTCGCCTCTGCCTATCTGAGATTTTCCTGGGCCGGCCACTCCGGGCCTTTGCTTGAACTGTGCCTGTGCTCTTCCATTTTCTCACTATATTCCTCACAGTAGAAATTGACAGCTGAAATCTCCTAGCAAGCTTTTTGTATCCCTTACCTAAACTATGATGTTGAACAATCTTTGTTTTCAGGTCCTCTGACAGCTGTTTTGAGGTTCTCATGTTGACATTCTTCAGAGAAGATAAAAACTTGTTCTTGGCCACCTTAATGCCTCTTCTCATGATTGGCTTCACATGTGTATGTAGGTCAAGGGGTCAATGAGCTTATAAACACATTTTGTGTTCCAATAATTATTACTAAAGGTAGTCAAATCCATAAAACAACAGGGGTGGCCACATTTACGCACCTGCCTATTTTTATTTAAGTAATTATTGCACTGTTTCTTTAAATCCAATAAACTTCATTTCACTTCTCAAATATCACTGTGTTCATCTGCTATATGATATATTTAACTGAAATTGATGATCCAAACAACCAATGATTTGTGAAGAAAAATCTTGAAAATGATCAGGGGTGCCCAAACTTTCTCATTCCACTGTACATCTACAGTGACTTATTAAGGAAGAAAGAAAACAAAAAAGAGGGTTTATAGTTTAAAAACAGACCAGTAAAATCATGTAAAATCTTGTGGTTTTCAAGCGGTTTTATTTAAATGTCCAGCAGAGAATGGTCACATAAGTGAGGCAGAAACAAAAACAGTGCAGAAAATAGTAATTCACATTTCTGCTAAGTCTAGGGATCGGGTTAATCATCCTGTGTGTTTGTTTGTTGACAAAGAGCTAAGAAACCCCGACAGAGTATTGTATCTGCACAGCGGGTCATGCTGCCACACCCGGCAACTCTGTTCTGATCCCCCGTGTTCCTGCAATCGTCTGTCTGACGGATGCAGAACGGGCCTAAACTGACGACAATCACGCAAAAGTTGTGTTCTGTCATCTCTCATCTGTGCCTTTATTTATTTATTGTTCATACTGGACCTTTCAAAATAAAAGCAGGCTGTTTCTCCTCTGAACAACAGGAGTCTGGCACAATATATGACCATCTCGTTACGTCTATTCCATTTACATCATCAACACAAGATGACTGCAACAACAAATATTAATAAATAAAAATAAGTAAACAGTTATTTATTCCAAAATAAAACCCACTTCCTTAACCGATCTAAGTTACTGGTTTACAGTTTTATTTAGCCTAATTAATCTCCATTTTAGGCACTTTAACGTTGGGAGTTGGGTCATCTAGACCCACTAGACAGTGCTCTGAACCTTTTTTCTTCAATGATTTGTGATCTTCACTGGTGTCCATGGATTACATGAAATCTTTCCACCTTTATCCACCTTTGTCATGGTAGGGAGAACACGTCAATGGAAGGGGGGGGGGGGTCATATAAGATAGCACAAGGGTTAAACATCTACTTACTTTTAAGTGTTTGTTTAAATGTTATATCCACACATTAACACCATAAACTGATGTGTCTGTTTCAGAATTGTCCGTGCATAAGGAGTTTAAAAATTACATTTCCTCCTTTTATTATCTTTTTTTTCGTTATTCAAATATAAGTGAAATATACCATAATGTAATTTTTTTTTTTTTACAAATTTTGGTTGGAAAAACACAGAGAAAGCAATCATTATAAAAACAATTAAGTGGTTAAAAGAAAAGAGGGAGTTTTTTTTAATTATTTTGCAAACAGTAAATTAAACCTTTTTAATTATCTAAATCTGAAATGTTTACAGTGGACACTTGGGATAATTTCAGTCAAATCATGTTGATATAAAACTGTCACCATGAAATCAACAGATTAATCCTGTAAGACCTTATAAATAACTTAATGATATTTTAAATCAATTTTAAACACGTTTAGATGTGTTTTTGCAGACTTTTTCTCTTCTCTTAATGTGCACAGTTAGAAAAATGTTTCATCTGCATGAACAACCGCTTTCCTAAGAGCATCTTAATAAAAATATTTATGTCATATTCCCTTATTTAGACTTTTAAATAACTTTTTTTCTTAAATCTAATGTTAAAAAAAAAACTTTTCTTTTTTTAATGACATTTTAAACTTGATTTTTTTCCCCCTCTTCTTTTCTTAATCGATGTATTTTTAACATGAATCTGTTAAATTCAAAAGCTATTCTACTTTGTGTTTTTATTATTATCTTACAGATTGGAGTCTAAAACCAAAATAAGAGGATCTTAAAGGAAGGGGGGTGTTGAGGATGCAAATCTGTGAGCCCATTAAATGAAAAAGTTCACTGCAGAGCTGCTCTGATGAGGTTATAGTAATCAGATAGGCCCAATTAGTGCTTGATTAGACTGGATTGTCAGGAAGTGATCAAACAGTTCAGCCAAAAGACTATTTTCTCTTAGATGTTTTGACTGGATTAAGGATTTATAAGTAAAGATTTTACTGCAGACACAAAGGAAATAATGAAGCCTTCACTTTGACTCATAATTTGCATGGGATTATAAAAAAAGTGTCTCATTCAGAACTCTTCCTGCTGAAACTTCCTCCTCTGCCCCGTGCAGAGCAGACGTCCCTGCAGAATAATACTCGGATGAGGATTATCTGCAGACGGCGGCCTCAACTTTACTCAACGTGCACTCTGGACAGGAAACTATTGATGACCTTCATGTTGAAGCAAAGACAAGAGAAACCTAAATATGGCTCACAAAATCTTAAGAATGTGTTTGGTTATTCAATGCAGGCCTGTTTTTAGGTTGATTATAAACTCTAAGCTATTCCTGTGTCAACACTGCATATTTATGCCCTTTAATCTCTAACAAGGAAAGTATTTTAGGGGTGAGGAATGTTTCCTCTGAACTGTTTGACATGAACAGATTCCTGACATTTTTTGTCGAGGATAAAGCCAAACATGCTTTTGTTAACTGCCAGCACATTTTTATTGCTACCTTTAATTGATTTGTACATAATTTTAATTCATTTACTTCATTCTTGCTAGTTTAAAACCCTCCAAATGCAAAAAAAAAAGAAAATCACAACAACCTAAACATTTGTGAATTGCAATGCTGCTGTTTCCATTGCTGTTTACTGTTAATTATATTTTCACCTGAAACTCTGATATCATCCAGTTGTTTGTCCTTCAGGAAGTTCCTGCAACTCGTAAACTGTTGCCCAGGGGCCGAACTTTGAGGAAAACAAGCAACAGCTTTCAGCTCAACCCACCAGGAGAGGAAATTTAAGGCCTGAGGGTTTACTTTATTTCGCAGATCTACTGCATTGCTGTGTTTTTTCTGCATTTCACGTGACCGCGCGTTTTGTAATTCTGCCATGGGAGTTCAAACTGACGTCAGATTTCTTCCGCTCATTCAGGTGCCGCTGGACCACAGCAGGTCTTCACTTTCCTAATCAGCTCCTCTGCTCTCTCATCCTTCCCTTGTCCACTTCCTTCCAACATTTTAAGATCTGATTTCCACTCGTCTGACTCATAACACTTCCCTCAGAAAACATATGTCCAAACTGTCTGACTCCCCAGGTGGCTGCTTAAGAATATGTCAGGTTTGAGAGCTCCTCCTCTTGAGAAACTTCTTATTCTAGTTTTCAGCAAATCATGGTTTCCAGACCTCCACATGGATATGTGCTTTTATTGGATTTAGAGTCTGAACAGAGTTTACGGAATGCATTAATAATAACTTCATTTTAAAAATTCCTGTGTCATGGTCTGGATGGATTATTATAAAATCCACATCATAACTCATTCACAAAAGAGCATCTCTGCGTCACATTCAGCATTGTTTCTTTATTCAGATAAACAGATTTATTCATTTTATTCTTAATTTTTGACTTTCTATCAAAAAAACTGCTTTTTATTTCAAATTATTTCATATTTAAGATATGAAAAACCAACGAATTAGAATTTTTAATGACCTGTAAAAGATCATAAATTCTATATTTTCAGATACATATTGTTAGTTTGTGTTGCTTTTTGTTAAAATTATACAATTCATGGTTGATATCTGTGGACATTTTTGTCTGATTATTGGGTAATATAGCTGATTTAATTACCAATAACTCTAAACTATCCTCGTTTGAAGTTTTACAGAGCACTTTATTAGCACATTTCCTTTCTTTTTTTCTGTCAGTGTCTGGGTTACATCAGAGTGTAGGCTCTTCAGTTTGACATGTCCCTGACCAGGTGCTGACGGTTGGATGGATGACTGTGGACCAGAAAAAAGGAGCTGGACCAGCAGATTGTGTACACAAGACTGGGCTCATTTGGGTTATTGTCATCTTTGTTGGAGCCTTTCTTTGAAATCTTTTTCTCCTGTTTATTTCACTGGCTAGGCGGTAAGTTTGAACTTTTATTTTTTATGGTTTTCTTTTTTTTTTTAGAAAGTCTGTTTTCTTTTTATACTAGAGGTGTTTTGTTTGTTGTTTTGCTCTTGGCTCTTATTGAAGCTAAGAAGCTCCTAAATAATAAATCTAAGTTATCATCAGTTTTATTTTATTTTTACTCATCTTTGTTGGCCACATGATGGAGAAACAGTGTGGCATCACACTTTTTCTTAAGTCAAAGCTTAAACGTGTGGTCGGCTGAGGAGTATGATGTAAAAACACAAAGATGATACTGTTTTTTTGTTTCATTTTATTTTATTTTTTTTACTTTTTTCTCTGCAGTTTGTAACAAAAGCTGGAGAAACTGGTCTCCTTACACCAGTCCAGAGTTCAACCTCAAGACTCCGACAGAAGATATGGGACCAGGAAGTAAACATTCACCTAAATGGGTAAACATTTGGCAGCCAAAGCTGAGCCAGTGTGGAGATTTGTTGATTTTTGGAGCATATTTTTAGAGCCTTTGTGACATGTTTAAAAAATGAAACAGGAAGTTGGGAGCTTTATGCTTTTGGTGCCCGCCATGCTTTCCTCACCAACATGGACATGAATAAAACAGGGTGTCAACAGTTCGCCAAATGTACAACTATAACAACATTGTACTACTATAATCGTGTAACAGACAATTTAAAAAGTCATTTTTAATTCCTAACTTTATACCTTAGATGCTATTATTTTCCTATTTCTATGTTTTTATTTGAATCCTTATACAAAAAGAAAATAAAACTATATAAAGAATTATCGTAATAAAAACAAATCAATGACTGATTACTTCCAATTTACAAGGTATGACATCAAAAATTGGAAATAAAACATCCCTGGATCAATAAATGTTTTGAGTTATGAGTTGATTTGATCCGATTCATTTTGCTGGTTTAATCGGTGTTTATGCATTTTATAAAGTGACATTGTTCAGAAAAACACAAACTAGATTATTAATTTGATATTTTATCAAACTGATAAAGTAAACTGAGAATATTAAGTGGTTTTGTCGAGTTGCACTGTGGGAAATGTGGGATTTAACTCAGAAGTTCTTGTTCCTTCAGACTTAACGGCTTGAAAGATGACTTTTTTCCCCCTAAAATTTGTTCCTGACTGACATCATATTACAACGTTTTAGGGCCAGTTTACAAAGAAAATTATTTTTTTATTACGACTTTTATGTCGTAAATTAACGAGAAAGAATGTCATAACTGTTAAATTACGAGATTTTAATTTCAAGAAAAAATCTCGTACACTTATGGAAAAAAAAGGTCATAGAACTATAAAAAACACCTAAGTTTTCCGTTTATCGGAGCCTAGCTTGGGGATGAAATATGCAAAGCCTTTTGTGAAGCTTTAATTCAGGATAGGTTTAAAAAACCGAGATTCGGAACCTTTTGGCGAAATTTACAAGTTGTTTTCTCATAAATTTACGACCTTAAATCATACTTTTTTAATTACTTTTATAATTTATTTTTTTTTGGTGGCCCTAAAACTGTCGTATCATTTTGCTGCATTAACTTGGATATTTTCTTTTCAATATATTTTGCTAAAACTGAGTTTTGATTATCAATTTAAAAAAAAGGGAATCTGATGTTAAGTTAGAAATATTTATTGATATCATTGATTATGACAGAAAAACAACACACTCAACTCAATATCACAAACAAAAATATAAAATTCCCAACATGTTATGAGGTGACATAATGGAATAATAAAAAAACTACACTAAGCTAATGAGATTTATGACACTGAATTTGTTTCTTTGTTGCTGCTGGGACTTCCTGACTCCGGTTTGTGAGGAGCTGGGCCCAAGTACTGTTCAAACTCGCTGCGGTCCAGATCATACAACATGTCCAGTTGAACCTGCTCTAAGTAAAGCTCCAGGGAGGGGCCCCCAGGGTGCTGTGAGAGCCCACAGACTTGGGACTCCCCCTGCTCAGCGCGAGGACCTGCAGAGCTGTGGAAACCAAACTGCTCTTGCTGGGAGCCAAAGTACATCTGATGCTCTGTCCTCAGGATAGGCGGGGTTGAGTGCATGGCAGGGATGTTACAGAAAGCCTCTGTTTCTGATGCTGATCTTGGGAAATGTGTGGGGTCTGTATAGGCGCCATGCATGGGCACGTGAGAGAAGGAAGGTGCATTTTGCTGCTGGTTCTGGAGCAGGTAGGTGAGGTTGTAGGGAATGCCGAAGCCTGAAGAAGCTTCTGATGTTTGAGCTTTGGCGCCCTTCTTCAGCTGCTTCCTCCGACGAGGCCTGTATTTGTAGTTGGGGTAGTCAATGGTGTGCTGCACCCGAAGTCGTTCAGCCTCCTGCATGTATGGACGCTTCTCTGCCAAGGACATGGCCTTCCAGGTTTTTCCTGCAGGGACACAGACTTGTAAAATATTTCTCCATTCATTAGTTTGGCAAACCTTTGACCTTTACAGTCAAAGTATCTGAGAGCATCATGAGGAAGACCAAAAACGTGCCCCCTAAGGTGAGCTACAGATGCTTAAAATCCACAACACATAATTCAAATGCGTCATTACCAAGGATTTTGCTCAGGTCCGTGTTCTCTAGGTCTGGGTTGAGCTGCGCCAGCCTCCTGCGCTCCTCTTTGGTCCAAATGATGAACGCGTTCAGGGGTCTCCTGACCCTCTGCGTCGAGGCAGACTTGGGTTCGGGACTGTTGCAGCTGGAGTCCGAGTTCACAGACATGGGGCTGGAGGGCCTTGAACCCGGCGAGCGCAAGTCGCTCATCTGTTCCCGCTCGGCGGCCCCTGGCTCCTCGCTTTCGAACATGTTTGCGCGGGGCTGGAGGTGAGCGAGGTCGTGGCTGAAACGCATGTTGGAATCGATGACACTGATGCTTCGGCTTGGCGGCAGGCCACTGTCATCCTTACGGTGAAGCGGAGTGACGGATTTAAGGGGCCGCTCCACCAACAGGAGGAAGAGGAGGAGGAGGACAAGGAGGAGTGGATTCAAGGTGTGAATTTAAGGTATTTTCTCAGGTCGGTGATAGGCCCACCTGAAGCCCCCCAATCAACGACCCCACAACGTTTCAGCTGGAAGACCCAAACATTAATAAACTTCACAACTGATTCACAGAAAAAAGTGAATTCACTCAAAAAGCAAAGAGTCACCTTTGCGCTTGGGATGCGTAAAAAGCGCGTAATGATGACCCTTTCATATAAATGTTTAAAGTCAAGCAAATATAATACAAGTTATAAAAAATATGCATGTAATTGATTATTGTCACAATTATCAAATAACGTTGGTTTTATAATAATTCAATTTTAAAAACTTGAAATCTGAACTTAAACTTTTAAACAAAGGACAGAAAGAAATCACGACTCTTCCTCTTTGATTCTTTAAAAGTACTTTTGAAACCAGACGACACCTTTTACCGCCGCAAAGAAACAAAATGAATAGATTCTTAGGTGATGAGACGCACGCGGGATAAACATCAAAGTTTTCTCTGGTTACTAATTACATGGCTGTACTCAAGCTCTTATCGGGCCATCCACTGCCTTTATCAAAGCGCATTTTACAGGACTGAAACAAACATGATCAAGACGTGTTTATTACACGCTCACAAGTGTTTGAAAAAGAGGAGGAAAAGATAAAGGAAGCGTGATGAGCTCAGGTCTCCATGAAAAGGAAAATAGGCTATCTTTTGTTTACCTACTCGTGGAAAAAGAGGAGCAGGTTCACAATCAGAGACGCGAGATTCCAGCACTTTAGTCTTTTACAGATAACATGGTACATTTCTGCTATTTTCTAAATAAATTAATCAAGTAATTAAAAAAAACACAAAAGTTATTGACCCAACTTTGTTTTGACCAGTGAAAAAGTTGAATTTCTACGCAAAACGTTTGGAAAATTATCCTAAATAAAGTTCCAATTGGAAAACGCCCCTCACCCAAGCCTCATGAACATTCCAAAATCTAGAAATAAACACCTCTAAAGCAACAAATTGGAAGTTATTTTAAGGATGCCATTAAAGATTTAATGCCTATTTTGTTCCTTAATGAACATAGGAGAGATCATGCTGGACGATGTCATTCCAGCTTCCTTCAGTAGATTTCATGATGCTGACAACGCCAGCGTGAAAACTGCAACACGCTTTCCTGCATTAACTGCACCTGCACCCACAAGCTTCCTTTTAAATTCACAATCACTTCAAAATAAAAGCAAGTGTAATTAAGGCAGCCCCAAATAAAATGTAGTTTGTGCAAATGTTGATGTTGATCTCCGTAGAACATTTAGTTTTGATGAATTAAAAGTTGTAAAGCAAATGAAATTATCCATCAAAACAGCCGTGCCTGCTGAAGAACGATGTGGAAACCTCATGATCCAGGTAAATGTGTTTCTCTCAGGTCGTCAGCATTAGAGCCCGAATCCACATCCGCCGCGTGAAAAGGCGCACGCTCCAGCGCGCAACGAGGAGCGCAAATGGATTTAATCAAATAGTTTGAACGTCCCAGCTGGAAAACAAAAACGTGAGTTTCGGCTGACCCTTAACGCGAATGACGTCATCTCAAAGAACAGAACAGAATATTTGTGTGTTGTGGATGAACTGTCTGAGTCATCATTATAATCATTTTTTCTGTAAATTTCACCTTAACGTCGTTCCTATTGGTAATCCTAATCTGTGCTGACCCTATCAGAGCATTGTTTCATCAGATTTTTGCAAGTCAATGTGCTTTCTAAATGGGTATTGTTCTCTAAGAATGTGTCATTGCATTGGACAGAACTCATATATGGGACACTCCTCTTCTTCTTCTTCTTCACTTTGGAGCAGTGATGATGGGGCTGGCACATGTAGAGGACCTGCAAGAGCCGGAGAAGCCGAACTGGATTTGCGGGGAGATTCTGACTGTTCTGGATTAGGGATGGAGCTTGCAGCAAATGTGGAAGTAAGACATTACACTCATTTGGGATTTAGAGCACTTCTGATTTTTAATCTGACGGACGTAAATAGATTCTAGACATTTGTCTATCCAAGGGAAGATGAGGAAATGACAAAAGTGCAACCAGCAGGCCCATCTTGGCCTCTGATAAAGAAAGCATTGTATTCCGACTATAGCGTCGACAACTGCATTGTTTCATAGAGGTGTGAAGAGGACCTAATACTGTTGTCTCAAGTGACCATGATCTTCGCAGCGAGGGACTTTATTGCATTGTGTTGGGCACAGCAGGTCAGCATCAAGATGCACTGTAAAGTCTCACACACTATATGCAGCCCCCCCACCCTCCCACCCCACTCCTCAATCATGCATTTCAGCAAATTCATTTAAAAACTAAAGCTTGCAGGGCAATGAGTGTGAGCCTCCACACTCCCCATGTAAACAGCGCCCTGCCCAGCGAGGCCCGGCCCGGCCCTGCGTCAGAGGATTACATGCCTCCCGGTGGGGAGCAGCTTAATGTAGCCTTATTAACAGAACACTGATGCCCCCACCTCTGAGCAAAGACAGCCGTTCATCCAGGCTTCAAACACTAGCTGGATGCAGGTTAACGTTTTTCACTCCAGACGACTTAACTTTAACCTCTTGGGATCTGGCGTCCACGCGTGTGGACATCACGTACAAAATTCTGCTTAACTGGGGCTGTGTCAAAGGAAAGTGAAACAATTTCTTGGGTCTTAAGAGGTTAAGCCAATGTCTCCTGAATGAATGAGGACAGAAAAGCTTTTTCGTAATATTTATTCCACTTGAGTATGGAAACAAGCAGCATCTTTCTGAAATTGAATATTTATGTCAGCAGATTACTAAACTGTTACTACTACTCAAGTTTTAAACTAAAAACCTTTATTTACCTTTCCAGGAGTAAAACATTACTGTTTGTGACTTCTGGTGCTTTAACTTGTTACAGAACATTTGTGATTTTTTCCAACTCCCCGTAAAAGTTTATCAGTGCTTTAAATATTGTTTATTTTATTTTATTTTTTATTAATAACCGTCTGCAACCCAAGGTTCTAGAGCCACACTCTATCCTCCCTTCAAGCTCTTTGGCTGTGACGAAAAATGCTAACAATTTGAATAAATAATGGGTTATTTAGTTAAGTTTGGTCATTAATTTTTAGATTTTTTATCTTACGTGATTAAAAAATAGTAGCTTTTCCATTCCTTCAAAATGCACACATAAGATAAATAAGCAAAATGAGAGTAAACTGTTTAGGATCTATCATTGGAATAAGGTTAAACTCATTCTTTTATTGTGTCTAGTTGCTGTTCAGAGACAAAGTTCTTTAAGTTAATTGCAAATCTATAACAGCAGGATCTTATTTGACACAAGGTGCATTTTATTTTTGAAAGATGTGCTGCTGTCAAAAGTTAGATAATAAGAGTAAAACACTATTATTTCATTCCTGTACATTTTTACAAGCTATTTTTTTAATCTTTTATAAATGAATGGCTTGATGGCCAAAAAAATATAAATAAATAAACTGTATTTTTCTAAACGGTAAAGTTGGACTTTGCAGCTTTTGCCGAGTTTTGGTCATTGAAATAACAAAACCCAATGGCTCTTTTAGTGTTTGTAGGTCACGGACCCCTGGTCTGGCTCCTTTTCTGGCTCTATAAGTTAATTTAGTTTGTCGACCATGTTGGCTTCTAAAGATTGAAGGTGACTAACGAGGCAAAGCTCCTGTCTTGGTGCAGGAACATCTCTATTCTTTGCAAATTAGTAATTGTATTCTGCAGTGATAAGACTCTTATCTGTGGAACTGATGAAGTCCCACTTCTGAGCCTTGTATGTCCTTCGCTTTTAACATCTGTGGTGTTTTCCGTTTCATCCTGATTCACCCTCTGACACTCGACTGTCCTCTGCAGACAGCAAAGGAAGATTCTCGCAATTAGCTGTAATTAGCTCTAATTATTACCCAGAACTTGACTGTCACTTGTGAGACACCGTGTCTGTCCTAAACGGCTCATTCACGGCAACAATCTGCTCAGCTTCTCCGGCAATGTCTGAATGTTTAATTAAAACGTGTGAACTGGTTAGACTCAGACATTAGATTATTTGGAGCGCCAACTGCAGACAACAAAACGCTGACAAACTCTCCTGGGCCAAAGTAAATGAATGGTTTCCAGTTCTTCCCTGTTTTCATGCAAACCCTCAGCAGCCACACGTTCACAGGCTGGATGTTTGCGTCTCGGTCACTCCTGCTCCCTCTCTGCTGCTCGTCTGAGACCTGATACAAATTCAAAAGGATCTGCTGCTTTGAAGATAAGCGCTGTAGTTCTGCCATAAACAATGATTGTGCTGTTTCTTTCCTGTGGCGTGATTTATTTAAAGTATTATGCTATAAGAATTTGGGCTGGTTTTTCCTGGCAGGGCTGCCTGTGTGTGTCCACTGCTTTATGAGACACTTCAGATTGAGGGGAGACCTTTGACATAAGACCATTTTATCACAATTAATAGGAAAGCCCATTCTAAATATATATATTTTAATACATATATAAGGAAAACACCTTTTCTTTAATGATTACTTACATAGAAGAGATTTCTTTTTAAAATAATGCTATTTCCTTTCATTAAAATATTCAGCGTTCCTTAAAACAATGTGTAAAATGTCAAACTATTAATAGAGCGGCATTTTGACTTTAAAAATAAATATGGGTGTATATTAAATAGACATTTATATTAAGCAGACATTACAGCCTCAGACATAATCTGAAAAGTCAATTTAGTCCCAAAAACATGTCAATGTAACATGTTTAATGAAACTTTCGGCACTTTTTTTTTTAAATATCTGAGAAGTCATATGATTGTTTGCCTTTGATTGTATCCCAACAGGGTGAGGAGGGGGAGTTTGGATCCATTGAACATCAGGATACAGCTGCCTATGACTAATTTCAGACTCCCCTACTAAGGTCCGTGCAGCCCGCTTCACAAGTAGCACACATCAGCGGGCATCTGTTTCCTGTTTTCATTCTTTGAGTTATCTTATTTTCCTCATTTCCTCCTCACCTGCTGCATCTCGCGTTCCTTCCATCATCTAACATGAGGCAGATACGCTCAGACTCATCAACATGGGGTGTGCGCAGCATTGACTATCATTAAACCGCATGAAATCTACAAAATTGAGTCTTTAAAGGATTCCCTTTATTTAAATCACAGCATTATTTTCAATATAAAATAATATACTGTACACAAAGAACCTATGACGTGTAGTATTTCAGCAGTTTTTCATCAGTTGGTTTCAGAATTTTCCTCTCTGCCATGTTAACAACCCAGCCTGGAGAGAGCCCAAAGAAGACCTGTCGAACATCCTTCCTCATAGCCAACATGTGATAAAGTTCGTCCCTTGAAATATCTGGCAACACGTAGCCGTACTTCTGCGCCAGGGCCAGCCGGGCCTGCTGGATTTTGTCTGGATCGGCCAAGTAACCTCGGTTTTCAGCGCTCGTGTAGTACGGAACCATGTCCTCCCCGGGTAGCATTCGCTTCGGGATGGGTTGGCCACGCATGAAGAATGGCACGGGCCTGATGAGAATCTCTGTAAGAGAAAAACACGTTACAGCCCGTCCTACTAAAAGCATGGACATATGAAACTGAGAGCGCTCACTGGTTAGTTACCAATACTTATGGGATCATAGAAGCTGGTGGTGATGACGCCTCCGTTTCGTTCGACAGCAGCGATGGCTCCTTCAGATGCTCTCTGAACCTCTATGTTTATTTTGGCTGCAAAAATATCAGAACCCTGAAAGAGCAAAGATAAAAAGGAGCAGGTGAACAAACATCTTTATCTGTGTATGTTAGACAATGCTGTCCTGCAGTGCCCCCTGGTGGCAAGAGTCAGTTCTGGTTGAAAATGTTCGTCTAATAGCTTCAAAATCTGAATGCAGACTTGTAAAAATAAAAAAAGGTTTGCATGAAAAGTTAAAAAACCTCTATAGCATCTTTATTGACATATCAAAGTGAAAATCCATTAAGGATTTATTTAATAAAACCCAAATTTGTTCTTTCTTCTATTAGCCAACCTTCAGGAGAGTAGTACTCATGTATACATATTTACAACAGACTATTATGGAAAAATATAACTTTGAGTTGGATTCTAACTCTTTACAGTGTGTGTTTTAAACAAGTACAATTTAGAGTTACCCTTAACCTCTACTAAGAAAGCACAACAGAGACCTGGTTACCTCATCAACAAGCTGGACTCCATAGTCCCTCTTCAGAGGCTGGATCGTCACTCCTCTGGCATTGACGAGCTGGGTCAGGTCTATGGGCTGGGTCGGGTCAACACGGCCCAGATCGATCAAGTACTGCAGTCGTTTCAGTGACAGAGGCTGGTATTGAGGACGTCGACTAAGAAAAACAAAAAAGACAAACTGGTCTTAATGAGATTTTCATTTATCTTTCCTACAGAAACAATGCAAAAATCCACGTACAAAATGGAGAAAACCTTAATGTTTTATTGGTCATTTTGACTGAGAATATTTGATTTCAATCCTCAAAGTTTTACATGAGTTCAGTTTGAAGTGCCAGGTCTGTCAAAACAGTTTGATGACGATAAGCGTGTGTTGTTGTTGTTGTTTTTTTTAATGAAAACATGAAGTTGAAGTATTTAAAACTTTAAATCAAATATGATCTTTTGAATAAAAAAAATGAAATAATTTAAATTCACAGACCTTATAAAATACATACTGTAAATTAGTTAAAATCATAATAATAATAAAGAAGCCTTACAACTAGTACTTTAGAATTGTTTTTAAAAATTTATTAGAATCCATGTTTACTTTCATAATTTTTGGCAATATTAACATGTCTTCTTGTTTGAACGTATATGAAGCTGGATGTTGTTTACCTGTGTCCTTCATTAAAGCCATATTTAGGTATAGCTAGATAAAACGGGGTCTGCCCTCCCTCAAACCCCAACCGAGGACGGGTCCCCCTCTGCCGCTCTCCTTTGTGACCTCGTCCGCTTCTGTTTCCCCCGTGCTGTCCTCTTCCCCGTCTTCTCTCCTGAAACACAAAAGCGTTAGTTTTATAGTCCAGCAGCCATGCATGGTCAAAACCCTTCACAGGGTTTAAGCTAACTACTAGTAGCTACGTTAGCAACACAGTGTTAAATAAATGTTAATATAACAAAAGGAAGAAAAGTAAAATTACCCGTTTTCTCGCTCCTGGCTCAGGCCGTAAATTCGCTAATGTAATTCGCGGAAGATTCTGCAAAACATCCAACGCTTTACCACCAGGTTTTTTAGGAAAAGACATGATTCCGGCTCACATGCCAAAGTTAGCAAACCAAGGACATACACATCACGTGATTTGGCGGAAGCGGATGTAGGGGAGAGGAGTTTTCTGTTAACTTCAAATTAAAAGTTTGAAAACTCCACGAAATAAACTTTGCGTAAACTAGTGTCAAAGTCAGTCATGAATATTAGATTTGATTGAAAAATAATATTTATACATAGTCTTCTTTGTTGTTATTTTTAATGATAAATAATTTAGGGAGCCCAAGCATGTTATTGTTTGTTCAGTGGCTACATTCCCTCCTCACTTTTAATGTTTAATATTAGCCCATCGTTGCTCCTTCATTATAAACTTTTGACAATTTAGACACCCAGCTAGTAAATTATTTCAATTATTTTTATGTTTGTAACATTTTTTTTTTTTTACTAAACTGACTAAATCCTTTAGAATCAGTTTTCTAACATGTTTTGGCCACATTTTTATTCAAAAACAACTTTTTGTTGCAATTTGTTTTAACATATTTTATAAATCTGTAACTTGATCCAGCTACTAGCAGTAATACAAGCACTTTCGCAGCAAGTGTAAATTTTTTTTTTAGTGGTCACTACTCTTACTGTGAAGGCAAATCAAAGTGACATGTTTTTCAACCAATCACATTTTCCCTAAAGACGGGGAGCAAATGAAATTAAAGGTTGTTGCTTCGGGGGCGGGGCTACAAAGGTTTGTCTTAGCAGAAGGCGAATAGCGGGCGAGTAGCTACTGAGCTGACTTGGCGTGTTGTTTACTTGGATATTTCCCTTTTTTTTTAAAAACAACAACATATCCATCTACAGGTGGCAGGAGGCAGCGCTACTTTATTCTGGATGGCCAGCAGGTGTTTGTTTATTTTAGCGTCGTTTGTGCTCTGAAGCCCGTAATTTCGACTCAGATTGACAGCAGGTCACGTCGTTATTAGCAACAAGGTGCTAACATCCCCCGTGCATATCAGCTGTCTCAGCGCTGTATGTGCGGCAACAACATGTCAGCGCCTTTACCTGCCATAGTGCCTGCTGCCCGGAAAGCCACCGCGGCGGTGAGTTTACAACAAACAACACAACGACAAAGAAAGAAAGCGTTGATTTCCACGCGCCCTTCCTGATTAGTAGTGTTCTTGTTGTTTTGTACAGGTCGTATTCCTGCATGGACTTGGTGACACTGGGTATGAAAGACAGGCTTCTTCTGTTCTTAGGTGCTGAATAGTTTCATAAAGAAAGTGTTTGTTTTTGTCTGTCTTGACAGGCACGGCTGGGCAGAGGCTTTTGCTGGCATCAGACTACCTCATGTGAAGTACATTTTTCCACATGCGTAAGTTTGGAAAAGTCTTAATTGCTCTGATTGATATTTGCATGTACTTGCTCAACTCCCCTCTCTGTTTTTTCACAGCCCCACCATGCCTGTCTCATTAAACATGAGGATGTCCATGCCTTCTTGGTGAGGGTCACCGTTGTTTTTCTTTGGACCTGTTCATGCCCGGTGTGCATGTCAGATGCCCGACTGCTTCTTGAACGTGGGTTTAGCACACGGTGCTTAAAGTGGACTGTTGCTACCCAAAACAAGCGCATGTACTCGGCGTTAAAGGAGGTGTGCAACGTCAACGGAGTGCAAATCTTGCTCCAGGCTTTTTTCTTTCAAAGCTCTATTCCAATATATGAAAAACTTTGTCATTTAACTGCAATTTGTAATTTCTCCTCCAAGATTGATTTTCAAACGCTTGGCTCTTCCGTGTTTTAGAAGGGATGCCATCCATCGATACTACCAAACCCGAGTCCCTGATTAAAGTTCAACTTTTATCGTTCAAAATGAACCTTTTGACCTTATAAATGTATAATAATATTCATTTCTCGCTATAAACAACCCCAAAGCAGTCATTTTGATCCATTCACGCATCTTTGAGCATTTATCTGAAACCCTGCTCTCTGAGCACCAACCCCTCCCAATCCACAAAAATGAGCGGGTTCTCACATTATGACTTCGCAAAGTGAAAGAGCAGAGACTGAGCTGTCAGCTCCGCCCCCTGGCGAACACACACGCCCACTTCCTCAGTGGAGCCAGGGGTGATCGGTTAAACGCTTTCCTTTTATATACACAATATGCACATCCACAGCCGATGCTGCCGAGGCCGGTTCTAGGTTTACCCACAAGGAGTAAAAGCGGAGCCGTAGAGATCCAGGCGTCTTACTTCCGGGTAGGAAATTAGCTGCGAAAATAACTCACATTTCATAGGAAATGTGTTCTTTAGAGTGCCAAAGGTAACGTATGATCTAATATATGGATGTCGTTTATTCTGAAAGGCTGAAGAATAGCACGATATAAGCCCTTTAACCCTTGTGCTATCTTAGATGACCCCACCTTTTACATTGATGTGTTATTCCTACCATGACAAAGGTGGATAAAGGTGGAAAGATTTCATGTAATCCATGGACACCAGTGAAGATCACAAATCATTGAAGAAAAAAGGTTCAGCGCACTGTCTAATGGGTCTAGATGACCCAACTCCCAATGCAATAGTGCCTAGGATAGCACAAGGGTTACAAAACTAGCCAGAGCTTTGAACATGGAAGACCAAAGGGTGCATAAACGAGCGTTTACGTCGACATTTCACTGGAAGTGGTCGCTTGAATTCCCATTTCTAGTGTGAACATAACAAAAGTTTGTCTTTTTCAGGTTTGACATCTATGGGTTGAGCCCAGATGCAGATGAAGATGAGGCTGGAATCAAGAGAGCTTCAGAGAATCGTGAGTCTTTAATGTGGGTTTTAGTTGCGAGTTATTTTATTGCAGATTTGTCAGAACTTTTCTTTTTTTCTAAATTTGATTTTCAGTTAAAACCTTGATAGAGCAAGAAGTGAGGAATGGCATCCCTTCACACAGAATTATCCTGGGAGGATTTTCACAGGTAAGTGTTGCAGATGTCAGAGGGTGCAATAAATAACATAAATCAGTGTAAAATATGACTAAAGCACTCTTTTGTTTTGTTTTATCAGTTAAAAGCACACTATAATTACATTTATTCAATAAAAAATATATCAATTATTTCTTTTTAGGGCTCAAAAGAGATCACTAATACAAAAAGATGTTATGATTTAAAGGACAAAAAGCCTATTTTTGTTGGAATCGGAAGCTTCGCACCACTTCCCTGTTGACATGATGCTAGAAGTGTCTTGTCTGTTGTCTGTGGTGATAAACAGATCCTGTGTGAGACAAACTGGATGGTGGGTTTGTTTTTCCAGGGTGGAGCATTGTCTCTTTACACAGCACTGACAACTCAGCAGAAGCTGGCCGGCGTGATCGCTCTAAGCTCCTGGCTTCCCCTCCGCAAGTCATTCCCTCAAGTTAGTCAAAACTACCGTCTTCATCCTTCCAGTTCCAAAACATATTCCAAGTAGCTGCCAATAGGCGCTTTCATGGATTTGAGCAATCCTACAGTCATGTGATAATCGGTCGTAATCAGATCATAGGAATAACCCTAATCTCTTCTATTCTCAGGCAGCAGCCAACAGTGCTAACAAGGACATGCACGTGCTGCAGTGCCATGGAGACGCAGACCCTCTGGTCCCATTGATGTTTGGCACCCAGACGGCAGAGAAAATGAAGAGTTTGATCAACCCGGCAAACATGGCCTTCAAGACGTATCGAGGTCTACCTCACAGCACCTGTCCTGAGGTCCGTGTGCTGCGTCCTCCAACCGGTTCCCTTCTTTGACTTTTGTCCTGTCCTGCAAAAATGGGGCAAAAATCTCTTATGGGCGTAAAACATGTGTTTCAAAATCCACTAACGAAACCAAAAACGTGTCTGTGATATCAAAAGGGAGTTTGGAAATGATTATGGGATAGCTGCAGGTTCTACGGCTTGGCAGCCGTTAATGTGACAAAGTGTAAAATTGAACAATTTCCACATTTTCGCACAACTTGAGAACCGGAAACGTTTTTCTAAGCTATTTTTTTACGACATTTCAGACACACTCCATCTGGTTAAGTCTAAAACCACAACCAGAACTTTTTTTTCTTCTTTTTACCAGAATATTGTGAAGTTTTAATACATTAATCTTTGGCGTTAAATATGAATGTTTTAGAAATGTGAGCATTGTTGGCCAAAAAACAACAACAACCCTGTTGTGAAGATAAAAAAATTAATTGACTTTTGTCGATTCTTCTAGAAATTACATAGACCGGTTTGTCATCCCTAGGTGACCCAAACATAAAATAGTTGCTATGGAGATGAAGCTGACAAAAAAGCCAATATATACATTTTTTTATGATGAATTTGTCACATATGGTTCTTAGCAGGGTGGCTGGGGAAGAGGGGGAGAAAAAAGCGTGTGTAGCCGGTGAGGGCGGGTCAAAGGGTGGCGGCAAGAGAAGGGACAGGTAGCACTTTTGCGGGCCTCACAACGCCGCTCGTGGCTTTAATTCATTTATGTTTCTGGCTTTTGCAGGAAATGGTGGACGTTAAACGGTTCATAGAGAAACATCTTCCCGCCGTTAGCGATGAATGAACTTCGGGCATTTTTGTTTGGATTCAGTCAGAGCTCCACTCCAGCGAGACCAGACCGGAGGAGCACCGACTCACTTGACAAAAAATCCATGCTGCTATTCCATAGATTCAGACGGGGACTGGGACAGTTTTCCTGGGAGAGGCATGACTGGCGCGGTGCTGCATTCTGACCTGGAGCCATGCGCAACCCTCAGTGTTACAGCAGAAATACCTTATTTGCTTGATTGTTAAGATCTTGCCATTCAGATGAGCCATTTCTTACTGGAAATGTGTTTTAATAACCAGGGCTATACATTATGACTTAGTATTTACTTTCTTATAAGTATTTTTTTGCCATAATTACTTAGTGTAGTACTAATTAAAGCTTGTGTTGATTCGTTGAATTAGATATTTCCAATGTAAGATCCGTTCTTTGTTGCTTACAGATTTTTAAATTTGGATTTTGCTGCTTTTTATTTTTGGATTTATCTTAAAAGAATTTCTTTCGTGTTTATTTTTAAACAAGCTAAACATGTGGGCTTCTTGAATGCCTTAATTTGTCTTAGCATCCTCTGAGGGCAATTTTGAAAATCATGTGTAATTTCAAGGCAAGCCAGTGCAAAGCTTTAGCTTTAGAAAAGAGTGGAATATTCTGTGAATGTTCAAAAGAAACGGACAACAAAACGTGATCTGATTGTGCTTTATTTAAATTGTGAGAATTCAAATAACTATTTCACACAAATTGGTTTTAAATACACAAATATCAGTGGTCATAATCATGTATTCAGTGTTTGCTTTCTTCCCTGTTTGGTTTAAATGAAATATGTGACTAACATCACAGTATTGGGACACAGGCGAGATTGATTCCGGGCGTCAGCTCATCGAGTCGTACAAAGTTTCGTCTTTGAGAAAGAGCTGAAAGCACCAACGTGTGAAGTCACTGTCGCACCATTCGTGTTTGAGCAAAGATGCTTGTGTAGAAGATGTTATTCCAAGGCACTTTCCTTCTTTTTAGGATTACAGTTAAAGAAAACCTAGACGTTTCTACAAGAACTGGAAATGCATTAAGGCTCACAAATACACCTAAATACAAATGCAGTGCTTACAGATACATGCTTCCTTTCACTAAATAAGGTAGAAAAGTGCAATGTGGAGCGCTAGGGAGTATTTATAAAAATATAGATTTGTTTTTTTTTTTCTTTTTAACAATTGCAGTAACTGATGCTGAACCTAGCGCTTGATCTAGTTTGCTCTGAGGGTTTTGGTAAGCTAATGGTGGGTAAATAAACAGCAGTTACAGCTGGACACAGACTGGGAGTCTTCAGTTCTCCACCAGTTGGTCTGGAAATAGCCGGACGCCAACACGAACATGAAACTTCTCTGTGTGGGATGCATGCGCCGCAACCTGAAGTGCCTGGCAGGGTGGGGGGGAGAGTCTATGGCTCTGGAGGAGCCTCCTCCAGGTTCTTGAGGAGATCCGTGTACATGGACGAGTTTATGAAACGAGGGTACGAGTCTCTCTGCATCAACGTGTAAATCTGCTGCTGAGCATCGTCGAATGTTTGAGAGGTCGGCTCCAGCATGTTCTTGTTGATCACCTCTCGAACGCGTGAATCCAGACTGACCTGGAGAGGAGGAGGAGGAGGAGGCATAGTGAGGAAAATATTGAATAAGTCACCTGCTGAGGTTAATGCTGGGCAAAACTTGTTGGACTACATACAATTTTTAAGTTTTCATTTGACATTTTCATACCTGAAATTAGATTCTGATGTTTTGCTAAAAGTCCACAAAGATGCTCTGATACTTTAAACATTACTTACATACAGATTAATAAAATTTTCCGCTCGTATATTATAAAAAAAAATCAACGTTTTGTTTTTAAAAAGAGGTAATAATCCTTTATTTCCTTTTTTATAACTACAAACCTAAAAATAGTCATATATAGTTTATTATTGGACCGCATTGATTACCAATTGGAGAAAATCCATAACATTCACTGTATGTCAATGTTATGGAACTGGAGCGAGTGAGCATGATGTCACCCAGGCTACAGGAAATGAAGTCAATTCGGTCCCCAGATGACATCAGTAAGCTGCGATTGGTCCAAATCGGACCAACCTTTTCTGTGGCAACTATTCTCACCAATCAGGAGTGAGCTTGTTGGAAGTCCACACCACTCAGGGCTGGACAATAAACCGATTTTATCTAAAAAATGTAAACATTTTTGGGAAAATTTTAGATTTTATTTTCCCTTGCACTCTGCTTTCTTGGGTTTCCGTTGTTTAGAGTAAGGTCAACCTGCCCATTTCAGCAAAGAGGAGCCTGTTACCAAACACGAACCGCTTCTTCTAATAGAACTAGTTCGGTTTTGTGACTTCTGACAAACGACGTGCTGTTTGAAGGCTGTTGCTAACGAAAGTGCGACAAATTTCTGTCAACACCTGAAACAGAAACTCTGTCAGGTGCAACAAAAGTTTCTCTTCACGAGTTGCTGAAGCTAGTGGTAGCTCACAAAACACATTGCCGCTTTGTTGCACTTTGTGTTCAGGCCAACTTCCAAAGAAGATGTTTAATAAAACAGTTTTTGTCATCATTTGTAATTTTTGTTCAGAGAAAGTAAAGGGAGAAAATCAGAAATCGAATTAGGTGTGGAAAAAATCGAGAGGGACCTAGCTGCAGGCAAGATGGAGCCTGACATCATCGGCGGCTGGTTGCGGAAAGTACACAACTTACCCTTACCTTAACCCTTGCCCAAAAAAAGGTTCAAAAATGTAAAAAAAAGAAGAAGAAAAACTATTAAAGCTTAAAATGGAGAAAATTTGTTTATTTTCAGGCGATATGGGGGAACTTTCAGTTCAATTCGAGGACTTCTGGTACTGGATGTTGATGTCTGCAGCCAAACAGGCTAATTAAATTATATAATATATATAGAAGTCTATAGAAGTCTACGGGATTTTGGCTTCTTGGAGTTAATGGGTACCATTTGGAACGCCTGGGAAAAGGGGTCACTCAGTCCAGTTATCATATACAGCCAATGATCCATAACAAACTATATGATCAATTTTGATTTCCCTAATTTATCAGTTTTTTAACAGAAACATATTGCCTAGTTTGACTGTATATTTTTCAGTAGTAGTCACCTCTTTTGGAGATAGGATGGAGATGAAGTCCTCATAGATCTGACGTACTTTCTCCTCCACCACAATCTTGTTAGTCTCCTTTTTGAGCTCCTCACAGGCGAGCCAGAACATCATGTTCTCCTCGCTGAACTCTGTCCTCAGGAACTGCCTGAAGCAGCTCCGTCCAGCTGCACTTTTCATCACCCTTTCAAACGACACTGCCCAAGAGTTAGCGTCTTCCAAAGTGGGCTTTGGACTGGAGAAAAACAAAAAAAGAAGAGATCAAGTTATTCATTTGAAGGCTTTACTCCAACATGCTAAAGGTGTTTGTCGTAAGGTGGTGCAATCACCTTTCTTCACAGTTATTGGTTGTCTCTTCTGTCCTGTGTTCAAATGTAGATCTCTGTATGGTTTCGTCTTCCCCTCTTACAGTCAAACTGAAACGAACATCCGTTTTAACATCAGTTCACCTCTAAAGTGCATTTTAAGAAGCAGCTGAAAAAGAAACCATGTCCAAATGAGAAGTAGCTTTCTTGAACAGAGATTTTCATCACAGCGGATGACTTCAGAGGAGGTCATTCCATGTGTACAAGTAACATTTCATGTCACAGCTGAGCCTTTTTTTATATCATTTTTACTTTTAAATGTTCCTTTTTCATCCACGTAAAAGTGTGGATGGAAATATTTCACTTCCTGAACATTTTATATGCTTAATCAACAGAAGCAGCCCCATACTATGATAGTACCCCCACAGGCTGGCAGAATAGGGAATAAGGTATAAGATCTAGGTCATGCCATTTGCTGTTTTTGTCACCTAGGAAGATTTTGGGACAGAACAGGGTAAATTTAAAGTCAAACACCGTGGTAAATGTTTTGTCTTTATCTTGGGGTGAAGTTTAGGTCCTCTATTTTATTTCAGATCAGTATTGTTGATGTAAATTTGAGATTACACATCTCGTTAGTCCTGATCTCTGTAAACTCACAAAAGTTCCCTTACTTGTTCTGTGGTTTTGACTGAAAACTTTATGAACAGATTTGGATCTTTTGAAATGTTCGTCCTCTTTTCAGGACATAGTTTCTGCAGGTCGGCAGTGGTTCATTTGAAATTTGCCACTGAGTTGTGGGCGGGTCTGTTGGCGTGGATTAACACCCTCCCCCCCTTGTTGCTGAGAGCTCTCTGTTTACATGCTCTCCCTCTTGTGGCCCACCAAGTGTGTTTTCTATGTCACAAATAAGTTATTTTTCCAACCTCAATTTTTTCATCTGCTCCTGATTCACATCAATTTGGAAAAAGAGATAGTCAGAAATGTAATTTTAAGCAAAAATGTCTTTAAATATCTCCTCCATCATCAGAAAAATGCTAAATTGTGTTAAAAAAACACAATTGTCATCAGAGTGATTGAGTCTTTAAAAAACGATATAAACCATTGTTTTTCCAGGTTTCCATCATATAATATGTCGGAACCTCTCCTAAAGTATCTTGTTGTTGGAATGTTTCAACATGACAATACATTTTTCAGCCTGGCTGGTAAAGAAATAATGAGTGTGACCCACTCTCATTAGGGGTAAATTATGTTTACAGGCTCTCAGCATGGTAATCACTCCAGTACTTTTCCCAAAAATATGTGTTTAATTAGTTTAGTTCAGTCTTTAGATCTAAAAAAAAATAAGTCATCTTAATTATAATTCAACATCATAATCTGGAAATTGTAATGCAACATTGCCACAATCCTTTGTGTTTATTTCTCATAAAGCTGATTCAACCCCATCCAGAGGGAACTGTTGCGTAAATAATAAAGTGTATCAACTGCCTTCTTCATTGTGTGGGTCTCACCTGTGTGTAATTAAAATGTTCCCAGTACCTGTAGGAGCAGCTGGGCTTTGACTAATTGGTTCAGGTGAGTCCACAATAAACCCTATTATATGTATGATGATTACAAGGCATTTAAATACATCGTGGCGACAACATATATTCTTGTCCTCAGAGGGGGGAGTTAGGAATGAGTTAGGAGTCGACCAATTAAAACTAAAAGTGAAATTCTGTAAATTATTGCAGAAATAACCTGATGTTTTGCTGTTCATCGACCAGCAGGAACTCACATGTAGTAGCTTGCAATGAGAGACAGACTGGTCTCATGCACAGAACACACAGTCTGGGATTACAGTACAGAAAGGGAAAGTATGCTCACTGCAAATATTGGTTTGTTTCTATATTTAGTCTCAAAATGAGAACAAAGCTTTGAGATGCATTTTATTGTTTGGATCACAATTGTTAATGAGGTTCCATGTTTATTTTTTATTATATTGTGAGGTTTGGCAATCTATTGCTTTTGTGTTGAAACCAGCTGTACTTTTATTTATTTTTTACCTCAGTTAATGTGTGGGGTTTTAAAAATAGCATCTTTTATTTATGTAAAACCAAAAGCTGTGCATGAATGATCAACATCACAGGCTCTGAAATGAAAAGAAGAAAGGACAGGGTGCAGTACTGCTGTTGACCAGCGTGTGGCTCTGCAGTTTTTTTCCCCCACTCCACCCTTTTGTTCAAATATGGTAATTCCTCAAAACTTCTTAAGGACAAGCTAATATCAACTTCATAGGCATACAATTTTTAGATTCTCGTTTATTTATTCTATATTTGTGCAAACACATTTTAAAGATAAGTAAGTTTAAAGAGCTGACATTTATAACCAAAGCAGCACATTTGATTCAAATACCCAATATTAGGTGACTATTTTCTAATTAACTTATTTTAGAAGTTGATCAAAATTAGATATTTTTGTTTTGTGTGGAATAAGACAGTACATTTTATTTGGAAAAGTTGCAATTGGGCCCAAACCGCATTTGTATTTTAAACTATTGGTCTCTTATCTGGAGAAAAATGCTGTGTGTTACCAGGAGCAGCTACAGCAGCAGCACCAGCAGAAGCAGCAGGCGTTTGAGGCGTTCGTGGGGGTGTTTCCCATTCTGTGGCGCGCTTGGAGGACACTGGCAGCTGCTTCCTGATGAACCTGCATCTGTCTCTTGCGCATCTCCGCCCGCTCTGAGCCCATGGACTGCTAGCAAAGGAAATCAGGGATATTAATGGGAGATAACGCACCAGGAAGATGCTTCACAAACAATTAAATGATCAGATTACACATCCAAAGCAGGCCTGAAATGTTTCAGAGTTTCCCCGAATAAGCTCTACTGATTGTCATGAAGGGGAAATACCTGCGGAATGCACTTTAGGATGTTGATGTGAGACTTTTACGCACGCGAGCTTGAAAATCGATGTGTTTGTATCCACAAACAGCGCTTAATGGGCTGCAGCTTAACAAATAATTGAGTGAAAACAGCTCAGGAAGCCATCTGCAGATATTCCACTGAGTATGATGAACAGCAGACCTCCACGCCTCCCTCTCATTCCTCTCCGCGCAGGGATGAGCAGTGATGACAGCGACAAGGCGTCACTCTGGACCGCAGAGATCGCATCCATCAGTTGTATCCTCGGGAGGATGCGCACGCGTGATGGTAGACGCAAGAAAGGCGCTCACCCCCAAAGCAAGCAGCCATTTATAGTAACACAATGAAATTATTTGATCGAATAGGGTGAAAATGTGTGTTCTGACAGAAAAACAAAAATCGGCTGTATAGGTAATGATGTCACAAATCCAAATCGCTTTGGATGACTTATCCAAAATGAATCCTAATATCCATCATGCTGGAAAGATGAAGATGCTCCAATCTCAAAGGATTCCCTCCGTTATTTTACCATTTAAGACGAGTGTTTAAAAAAATGGTACGAGCAGTACAAAAAGGCTTATTGTTAGAAAAAAATATATACGAAGGATTACTTACTGTGTCACCATGAATGCCAGAATACAGGTGATTTTCAGCTCGATCACATCCGTCTGCATCGATTTGACACAAACCAGTTGGTTTCATCTACGCGCATGCGTTTCCTGCAAGTGTGCAAAGATTTTTCTGCGCTCATGCATTGATGGCCAGAACACAATGTGCGCTGCCTTCTGCGATGGCTTCCTTCAGGACAGGCTGGAGCTGGCAGGCTGTTGCGCGGCGCGCATCACAGTTCCGTCACCGATGACTTGAGGAGCAAAATTACGCAGAACTTCATTGCAGCTCTGTTGTCACTGATACATCCCTTTATTGTCACCCATGTCTTCATTCATCCACAGCTTTATTACCTGTTAAAAAAATCTGAATCTGAACGCGTCATCCTGTCCGTAAATGACGCAGTTCCTCCCAAATATTTAGATACAGCGCGTCAACGCTTTAAAAGACTCAGTAAAACATCTGGAAACCTCAGTTTCAACATCTGTTATCGTTCTGTCTCCTGGTTCGGCTGATTAGGCCTCGCATCCACCAGAGGGCAGTGTTGATTCAATCAAAAACACTGTGGTCCAGCTTTCCAGTACAGATGAGACACCATGTAGAACAGAGAAGACTAGAAGTCAAGTCAGTACGGCTGCAAACTTTATGTAACTGTGAGCCTCTGAAATATAAAAAACAAACCCTGCGAGGCGTCTTTTGGAGATGTCATGGATGTCATTTTTAAAAATGTATTTATTCTTTTTCTTTTTTTAAAACGTTCTTTTTTAGTTCTATCACCATGTCTGGCTACTGTTAATTTCTGCTACACAGAACAAACAAACATAAAAATAAAAAATAAAACACAGTTAAATTACCGTAACTTTAAAGACCCACTCCACTGAAAATGATGTTTTGGTATTTTGAATCAGTTATTGTAGAATTTTTCTGATGATGGAGGACAAATATATAAAAGATAATTAAGCTTAAAATAGCATTTATCAGTATTTCTTTGTTCATATTGCAAATCAGGAACACACAACAAAATGTCGTTAGAAAAAAATCTTATTTTTGATGTAGAAAATATGGCCACAAGGTCTCTGCTCTGCTCCATTCTGATGCATCCACTTGTAGACAAATAGATGCACATGCATCTTAATTTTCCTTTAATTTTGAGCTGGCATTTGGCCCACAACTGGCTGTAGGGCTCCAACATTGCTCCCCAGTGTTATGTTGGGTTTGTTTGTGTCTGTAAGCTAGTGGGAGAGAGTGTGAACAGATGGATGATTAGAAATGGGGCCGGCTTACTCCATGCCAACAGTCTCGGCCACAACTAAGAGCTGAATTTCAAATAAACTACTATTGCTCTGCAGAAACTATGTCCTAGGAAGAAAAAGTTTTTTTTTTTGTGGCTAAAAATGGCATCATCGTAATAAAAAGGCCACTTTTACTTTAGATCAAAAGATAATCGAAGTAGGACTTTAAAAACTCAGAATAAAAAAAATTGTTCTTGGGTTCTCCAGGATCGAAAAAGAAGATCTATATCAAAAGTTGTGTGAGCAATTAGTCTTAATAATATATTTTTGTCCAAACTGAGGAACATAACAAGTAAAACACAAGTGTGAGTCAAAGGGGTAGTAGAGAGGAATGTTTTTGAAAATAAACTGTGACTTTTTGGTTTAAAAGTGACCACAGACTTGGAAGGACACATTACAAAGCACCCACGTCTAATGTACAGAAGAACATGTACAAGGTACACTTATGTAACAAAACCTTAAATTATAATATGTTTTTGCTTCACAGTCTTACTCTGATCATCTCAAACATTCAGAAAATGTGAGAAAAATCTAAATGAGCTAAACTGTGTGTGTTTGCTAAACTCCAAGTTCATCCACATCCTAAAGTCTCAGAGGGAGACAGATTATCTCCAAGTCTACAGTTGCATAAATCCTTCAGAAAATTTGTTCTAGTTTTTTTTTTTTACTTCAGCTAAACCCATGGAAAACTGCTGCATGATCTAAGCAGAATAGGATTTGCAGAAAAAGTTGCATGAGCAGCAAACTCATTCACTAAACGGAATAAATATACATTTGTGAGCCCTGTTTTGCAGCTTTATTGCACATCTTGGTATAATCCGTCACCTGGAGTTACAAATGCAGCAGAACGAGGTGTGTCCATCACATCCCTTATATATGACAAAACGCTGTTAAACAGATTCAATATGGAAGAGTCTCTTCCTCAAGCCAACAACATAAATCATACTTGTTGTAGCTGCAGTAATGTTTGAGAGTTATTGCCTCTTTAATGGACCCTGCTCTCTGGTGAGATAACTATTACTGTGATCTACAGCTGGAACATATAAACACACATGCAAATCTTTTCAGCGTTTTGCAAGGACCTAAGTGCCAATAAACTGCAAGCAAATCTGGCTTTGCTCTATGAATCTCATTTAAAATTTCAATGCAGTTTCTGCTTCAAGAGCCTGCAGCCTCCTGCAGAAAGATCCAGCCTCAGAAACCCGTTTGGTAAATCACCCATCCAGCTCTCTGCTGAGGCAGCTTCCCACAGAGCTCCTGCACAGAAAATGTGCTCCTGCATTCACTCGGAATATTATGATTCCATTCTGTAGCTTGATACATTAAAAGTCATCATTTCTACTTTGGAAATCAGGAGACATTTTTTTTGTTGGTTGAGTCTCAGGAATAATTGTTTTCCACCAATTCTCTTTACTGTGTAATCTCCAGACTTTGGGAGGCTCAGCAGAGTTTATCTCAGAGCTGCAGAAGTTTCCGCTATAATGATTCTGCTTCCTTTTTTTTTAACTGTCTGTCTGCTCAACAGTTTGGTCGGCTGTGCTGGACTGTCGCTGAGTGCGAGGGTGGCAGGAACAGCCCCCAGGCCCAACAGGGCTCTGGCACGAGCAAGTAATTGAGAGGTGAGGACACCTGAAGTGTGCTTTGGGGAAAACATCTCTGCCACTCAGAGCTTCAGCTGCACCAACATTGCAAGCAAGAAAACAAAAATCAGAATGAAAAAAAAAACACATTTCTGCACAAACTGTAAAAATGTTAGAATTAAATATCTTGACCATTTATTAAAGACTCACTCCATTGAAGACCATGTCTTTGATGTTTTTAACATGATCCTGTAGCATTTTTCTACTGATGAAGTAAAGAAAATTCACTTAAAACAGCATTATGAGTCATTCTTTATTCCGAAAAAACACATTTACAATAGATCAAAACGTGATTGTAGTGAGTCTCTAACATTTAAATTTTCCTTGGATCAGAAATGATTTACCACTGTGCTGTGAACATCAAAATCCCCAAATCTTAATTCAATTCAATTCAATTCAATTCAATTCAATTCAATTCAATTCAATTCAATTCAATTCAATTCAATTCAATTCAATTCAATTCAATTTTATTTGTATAGCCCAAAATCACAACAACAGTCGTCTCAATGGGCTTTGTGTGGATAATCTTCGAATTTGTAGGTCAAAATTCAGAGAATCTTGAAAAGATCAAGGTCAACCAACAGTTTGAAATATATATACATATATATATATCCTCCATCATCATTAAGTTTAACTAAATTAAATTAATTGTTTTCACTTTTTATATTAAACTTTTATGCTGAACTTACATATTACAGACAGATCTTATACAGGGCATTAAAGTGTTGCATGACAAGAGGATTGAACAAAAAAAAAACAACAACAACTGGCTTAATTTAAGAATAGCATGTACATTTTACAGATTAGTTTGCTATTTTTAATTTCTTAATCCATTAAGAAACTACAACAACCGTTTTCTTTGTTGCAGAAGCAGATGGGCTGTTCTTGATTCTGAGTTGTTGCTTGGCGACCAGCGGAGACTCACTCCAAAATCATTACTCTTTATTTCTGTCCCACAGACGATCTTTTTATAATACAAAACCCAAAGTTTTCAACAGCAGGACATTTTATCAGCAAGTTTCTGTCTGATTAAACTGCAACCTTACGTTGAAAATGTGCAGACCTTCACAAAGCAAGTCATGCAAGTTGAATCCCTTCTGCGCAGTAGGATGTATCTCTTCCCAAAAATAAATGATTACATGGTTTTTCAACCAGGGTTTTCGTAGAATTGTTAGTTATATTTTTGTTTACAAGATATCATTTAAGGGCAGCTTGCATATATCAGTTCTTACTGGTCTATATGAGGACCCACTCATTCTCGTGGAATACACAGAAATGCATGAATGGATCAGAATACCGCTTTGAGGTTTATTTTCATGAGAAATGAACATTAGATTATACTGAAAAGTTCAAAAATTAGATATTTCTTGATAAAGACACTTTAAAAACACCAAAAGCCCAATAAATGTGTGGCAGAGCTGAAAAATACTCCAAAACAATTTTTTAAATAACCTTTTGTTAAGAAAAGATCTTAAACCTCTTAAGACCTGGCATCCACATGCATGGACATGACACTTTGGGTTATACTACCACAGTATTTTTTTCTGCTTAGCTGGGACTACTTGTGTGGAGGGTTAGCTCAAATATTAGCCTGCCTCTCAAGAGGTTATTTGCTGTCAAGTAATTTTAAGTAAAATGTTGCTGAAATAAGGCACGTTTTTTTGAAATTCTCTCATCATTGTTCTTGCTGAATATAGTCTAAGAACTAAACTTCTTCCTGGATAATTAGTTTTCCATTTTAACCCAAGTCACTGTGACTTTTTAGAAGCTAATTTCTAATTATTGGAAAAAAAGTGTTTTCTGAGTGAACATCAACACTTATCCACCGAGGACCTTAACTCCCATCCTGCCAGTCAATCCAGATAGATTATTATATCGACATTTTCCTTTTGATAAAAAGAGAATTTTACCTGATTTGTTTGTGTCGGTGATGGGATGCTGAGTCAGCGTTTTGGGATGCAGTTGTTTCTTAGTAAACAGGAGGCAACACTCCAAGACTGACACGCAAAATGAAAATCATTATTTTAAATCTTTGCTGCAGGGAGAAGGACTTAACTGATGCATATTACCTTGCAGTAGAACATTACACTCCTATATTTTATTCAGGACTCAAATAAAAAATGCATGGTTCTGACTTGAGTTTAAACAATGTGCCTTTGTGCTGGAATTACCCCCAAATCCCTGCTTTCGGGTTGTGGGCTTCCAAAGCAGCTCTGAGAGTTCTGTGACACTTAATATTTAAACTTTGATTTACAAAAAGACTTACATTTGGAGATTAAGTTAAAAAAAAAACAGTTTGGATTTAGCTCACAAATGTGCTTCTTTGTACTTTTTCTAGTCAATTTGGATCTATTTTCTTGCCAGTTTCAAATATATTTCTGGGTTCTTCTTCAACAGCTCTGTTCACATCTAAAATGGATTTTAACTAAAAAGATTTGATTTTAACTTGCAATATGATCTTTTTCTGCTAGAATAAATATTTTTCAGTTTTACAAACAGACTTCACCTTAGTTTATCAATGATGATTCAGTACAAATGAGCTTAAATACAGTTGCAGGCTGTATTTTCTTTAACATTCAGATGAAAAAACGTTTTTTCTTTACATAACTTTAGCAGCAATTTGACCAAAAATGACAATAGGCGGGTTCAAGAAGGTTAAGATGACTAAATGCAGCATTTGGAGGATGTAAGTACCTAGCAAAAATGATTACTGCACATCCTTTTTTGATAATTAATTTTAAATATTTCCCTTTAAGTTGCAGATTCGTGCATGAAATGTAAAAATCTTTTTTTTTTTTTTAGAAATCACAAATCATTAATATCAGGTTTTAAAAAGTCTTTTCCTTTTCAAATTGGTTCTGAGTTTAACATCTAATCTTGCTTGAATGAAACCTCCCACTGAAAAACATTTTGTACTGAGAGCAGTAGAGGACAAATAATATGGTTTTCATTTTGTTTCCCTAACAAGGTTACTATGGTGGCTTCTCTGTGAACCAGAGCATGAGGCAACAACAATAAGTATGGCTGGAAAAAAAAGATACTCTCGACATGGATCACTGTAATGAATTTTATTAAATCCACAAAATTAAATGGTTTTCTTGTTATGAAAGTTGAAATGAAATAGCTAAATTAAGTAATGAGCTGCTGAGTCACTTTATAAAACTTGCTTTCTTATTAATTAAAACACAATATTAAACTGGATCTCAAAGTCCCACTCTGAACATCTTTTGATCTATTTTGAAAGCGATCTCAGAGTTTTTTTTTTTTAATTATGATTATGCTCTTTTTTGTCAAATTCACAAACCTGTGTCATTCTCTTGGACAGTGGTCCCCAACCTTTTTTAGGCCACGGACTGGTTTTATGTCAGACAAGATTTTCAAGGAGCGGTCACTGAAAATCCCGGTCCGACGTTTTGCATTTAATATCTTTAAGCTTCGGTTTTAAATTAAGATGCTACTCAGAGAGTTTTAGAAACTCAGAAAACAATGGTGGATTTATTTTTTCTTACAGATAATGAAGATTCAATGAAACAAAATTGTTGATTTGTAAAAGTTGTTTCTGATTTGTCAATAAGTCAATAAAAGCAACACTACAGTTTTTTTCATAGAATTTTAAACTGAAATCTAAACCAAGTCTCAGTCAGGGCAGAAAGATTTATCATATTTTCATCGGAGTTTGTCCCAAAGATGATGTTTGAAAATCATGTTACTTTAAATTGTGCTTTGTTCTTTTAACTTGGGCTTTGTGTTTCCTGTTTATTCAATTTTAAATTGACCTAATTTGTAGGTTTTTCTTTTAAGCTTTTACTTATAGTCTTTAAAATGTTTTTCTGTCTTATTTTTTCTGTTTTGGTTTATTTTCCTGTTGTATGCATTACTGCAAAAACGTCTATTCATATAATTACTGTGGCAAGAATATGGCATCATCTTCTTATAGTTATGCCAATTTTTTAAAATTTTCTAATCAGTGTATTATAATTTCTGAAACGGGTTTGATATTAAAGCTATTTTTTGTAATTGTTTTATTGTCTAATTCTATACTTAAATGCTTTAAAAGTCAAATCAAATCAAATCAAACCAAATCAAATGCTTTCATTTCAATTCTCATTGATGAATTTTGTGCTTAATTCTAAAGACAACTCAACAACACATCATTTTTCTTTGTTCTACTTCCTAATTATGAAAACAGTAGCATTTAAATTATTGTCAAGGACGATCATCACATTTCTCTATTTACCATCCAATTATTTTGTACTATTTTCTATGTTTAAGAATTTACTTAGAAGTGCATTCATTTTAACTATAGGAGGGTTTTTCTCTTTTCTTTGCTAATTCAACAACCTTTCCCGCAAAGAAATAACACAAACACCGGTGTGGCGTGCTGTCACCCATTTCAAAAGCTTTGCAGTCAGAGTGCATATCCAGGGGGAAACAGTGTAATGAGAAGGCACAGAGAGCAGGTAATAATGTGATGAGGAGTGAAGTACTTCATATTCATGCCTCATTCACCACCGCCGAGCAACAGTGTCCGCAGAAAGTTAAAAGGAAACACACAGAGAGCTGCACAAAACAACAACAGGTCAGCATTGACTCTGATTCCACACGGGAGGCTGGGATCATTATTTAGCTGGTTTTCTGGCTGATGAAACGGGCGTGTTATCCAGCTGTCATGTTAAAATGATGGGACGATGTGATCCAGCTTTCTGTGTGCCTGTGGGTGCTCACAGTTTCATTTCAGTGAAGTCGTTCACCTGTGCATTCTCACCACATGCAGCCCCAGAAAGGGAGACTTTTTAGAGTCTGTCAGAGCAGAAGCATGTTAAGATTTAATAATCTGACACCACTTCTCTGTTCTTAAGGTCCAACCCGTCTGCAGCTCGGACACCGGCTTAAAAAAATTGCTGCAGCTAATTAGTCAGGCCTCAAGAATGAGAGGAAAGTTGGGTGAAATGGAGTATGCTCCACTGAAATAATTGGACTGTGATAGTGCAGCTTGGTGACATACACGGCTGCACTCAGGCGAGGAAAAAGAGAAGAAAGAAAGACTTTATTGGCCTCAGCTTTAGCATTAGACGAGGTCTTGTTTCTTGTACTACTGGATGTTGCAGAAGAGGGGCGAGCGCTGTTTATAAAAAAAATGGTAAAGGAGCAATGGATTGAGAAATAAAATCTTTTTAAACAGTTTTCACACAAACTAAGAAGGAAACGTCACTTTTGCTGATAACGATAAGTCTCTTAAAAAAAAGAATAACATTTGTTCAAATTTATGCAAATGTTACTATCTCATACAATTCCCTATTCTTAAATTTAGCCGCAGATAAATTCTTTGAACTCCGAATGAGAACTACGTCTGTGTTTTTCCAGGATCGATACAAAATCCAAACAAAAACAAAACAAAATAAAAATCAGTCCTTAAAGCGTTTTTAAATCAAGGAGAGATTAGGCATAAATGGTGTTTCTTTAAAGGCTGTAGAAAGAATAGAACGATGTTCTGCAGGCACGGATTGCTCCAATGTCTGCACAGTGGTGTGATTTTATTTCAGCCGCCGATGTTATGTCTGGGCAGAAATATGCCTCAGAATCACCTCATTCAGCCACATTCTTGTCAGAATCTGTTTGCTTAGACATTGGAAAGGCGTCCCATGTCACCGCCGTCGTCTTTCTCATTTATAAAATGTTAAAATTGCTGTCACTTTCTTACTGACAGGCAGTTCTGGCCAATTTTTTGGCATTATTTTAGAATTTATAGTGACTCAATACTCCTCTTTTTGTTTTGCTTTTTAATATGGTTCCTTTACTAAGTCTTATATATTGTATTTATTTTAAGGTATGGGCGATGTATCGCTGACAGCATCGGTATCGGCTGATATTTGAACAATTTGAGTGTATCGGGATCAGTACAATATAAAAAAATCCGCTGATGTACCTCTGACTGCTTTCAAGAACACTTTATTTTTTTATTGAATATTTGTTCCTAATAGACTGGGAAGCTTATGTTTACAGTCATAGTCAGTAATTGACCTTTTTCAGGTACATTTCTGATGGGGATATGTTTTCCTAATGGATCTCTGGCAATGGGGAGCTTATGGTTTACAGTGATGTCCTATTATCAATAAATGGTCTGAATGCTGTCAGACATATTTATAGGAAAGTTTTAAAGTGATTATTGTTCCTATGAGATCCTTTACTGTATGTTAAAAAGGTCAAGTACAGAGTGATTGTCCAGTAAAACAAAAGTTATGCATTTCTAAAAAAGAAACAAAAAGGAAATCTAGGCAAATATCGGCCACATTTGCAGAGGAAATATCGGTTATTGGTATCGGCTGGAAAAAGTTACATTGGCCCATCCCTATTTGTCTTTACACATCTATCTGATCTCTTTTGTGTGCTGGTATATATCCCACCCTTGTTTTTAATTGTCATTGTGATCTTAAATATGTTTTTGCACTTAGTGATTTGTTGGCATGATTTGCACTTTGGGGTCACCATTTTCTTTAATGGCACCCCATATAAACGTGTTTTATTAGGCTTTTATGAGTTTTTTTTAGCAGTTATTATGCAATGGAAAATGTCTATTGTATTTTAGGTCATGCAGTCGTAGTTTAGTCTAGTGGCAAATCAATTCTTGTTGTGAAGATTATGAAGTTTTCCACCTGTCCATCGTTGGTAAATACACTTTCAAAGAACTTGTTCTTAATTCACAGCCTCTGAAGCCCTGCTGTGTCATTTCTGACTTTCTGAGTCACATCCGTCTCTGGAAAAATTGACCCATGAGCTCGTTGAGGTCCTATAAGCTTGTTAAGGTCAGGGGAGTTATTGTTTTTTTCCTATTGTCTGGGAGCAGCTGTGGTCGATTGAGCGCCGGCGGAAAATTAGAAGCGTTGTGCATTTAAAGTCATTTAAAAAAAGGACTAAAAACTAAACATTAGGTTTAAAAAAATAGACACATTTGGAAATTAAAGCAGTCATGTCAACAGAAAAAGGAATTACTGATCTCTCATTTGCTTTGCCTTCAGCCGCCAGATCAATAATAACAATACAATAGTCCTCTATTTTATGTCTCTCACGTCAACTGATGCTGGAAAGAGCTGCAGGCCTGTTATTCAAGATTTTGACAAAAGACGAAGACCCACAAGTGCAACCAGACATGATGTCCTTGATGTTCAGAAACACAATTTGTGGGTCTGTATGAGGAGAACAAGGTCAATATTCGATTTTTTTACAGAAGAAAATAAAACATTTGATTTTCGTTAAAAAGGAAATGCAAAAATAAAAAAGATGTGATTGTGAGAAAGACAAAAGTGTTTTAAATCTCAAATAAACATCATTTACGGTTGTCCGATCAGACTTTTTGGCCCTGATCCGATTCAGAGTCATTTGATTTGAGTACCATGTCCGATCTGATACTTTTGTAACACATTTAGAAAATGAATAAACTTAATACAATTTAATGAGGTTTTCACTGACTTTAATCATCTTTTTTCACTTAAAACTTAAATGGAAAACTATTGTGAAGTAGCTTAAACAATCAAGTAAAAGTAGTGCAACTGTCAGCTAAGAACAATACTAACTAGTAAAAATAGGTAATAATTAGTCCTGTCAGTTAGTTTGATGACTATCACTTTAGGATTTTCAGAACATTTGAACATTTTTGGTTAATATGTCTATTAAAATTTGGAAAAATTCTCAATTAACTCTTTTGTTGTAGTATGTTGATGATAGGTATTCATGATTACCTCAAATCAATGTAGATAGACGATCCCTTGGCCGCCATCTCACTGCCATCTTTTTTTTAAACTCTATTTAAAAATTAAACATTTTTTTAGAGATGCCTATTTGGGTCGATGTTTTCTACAGACAAACCAATAGAGACACCTGCTGTCAGTTTGAAGTTATGAAGCCCGGAAGTCCGAATCTGTGAATAATTCAGCTGAACTGTGTAAGCTAGTGGCATGTTTTGCTATTTTAGGACAATAAAATGTTATAATTCGTTCATGATATGCAGTTTCTACAACAGTATTTATCTGTAATAATAAACTTAAAATACATAGCGCTTATCATAATAATAAGGATAAAATAAATGTCCGATTCCTAATCGGAATGCAACATCGATAGAGTTTGAAAGCATGGGATTGGCTGATTTGCGATCACGTGATCAGATTGAACATTAATGCGTCTTTGTATGTAAAACAAGGAAAATCCTTGAGGTGACCTGAACTAGCTTCTCCTCGTTATGCTTGTTTGTACAGTAAAGGTGTGCACCTTTGTTCAGATAGATTACACTCGTCCTCTACTAAAAAACACATCTTCTTTAAAACATACAGTTATTCCTAGCTAAATGAACTCTGTAAATGAATCTGGATGACATTAAATAATTGTAACCCTAACCAGTGGTTTGGACTAATTACCTGGATAAACAGTGAAGATATAGAACCTTAATGACTTTGTTTTTCCAGGATGACATCCTGCTTTGAAGTGGCCACTCTGCCCGTGAAATGAGACCGGACTGAACGAGTGTTGTGATGCCTGAGCAACACTGATGTTGTTGATCAGTTGAGGATTTTCGCTCACAGTGGACACAATGGCAAAAAAAAAAAAACAGTTTCAAATTTACTGACATAATGTGAAAACAAGCTTTTAGTGTCGGCCCATTCAAAACTGCATGGACAGATGAACAGATGGACGCTTTTCCCACCAGCATCATTAACATGTTACCTAATTATAAGGAGAAACTGTCAGAGAAAGCAACTCCAACAGAAACAAACCAAAGAAAGGGAGGTAAATAAACATATCACAAATAGATTAAATTGATGCCATTCATTTGTACCAGTGCTTTTCTGTACTTTAAGCATTTATTTTTGTCTAAATTAAAGAAAACTTTAAAAAAAATCAAACTTTATTTACTCTATAAAGCACTTTTCAAGCATATGTACGGTTGCCCTGAAGTACAAATCACATCAACAAATCACTCAAAAAAAAATACAAATTGGAATGACACTTTAAAAGCAAAACAGATAAAAAGGAAAAGGCAACATTAAATTTTAGAAATAAAATAAAAAAGTTATGGTCAATATGCTTTATATCATTTTAAAAAGTCATAATTGTGTTATTTTTAATACATTCTTGTGTGATTTTTCTGGTGATGGAGGACATATAAAAAGAAAATCAGCTTAAAATAGTGTTTCTGAGTATTTCTTTATTCAAATCGTTCCCTCAACAACGGGGAGGCGCTAATGTTTCTGCCCACAACTCAGAGGCAAATTTCTAATAAGCTTCTGCCACTCTGCAGAAACTATGTCCTAGAAAAGTAAACAGGCTCTTTTTTGGGGGGCTTAAAATAAAAAAAAAGGGCATAATCATAGTTAGAAGATCACTGGGAACTATTTTTAAATAGCTGAAAAGATTATTGGAGTGGGACTTTAAATCTTTGGTTTGGGTCTGGACTGACGATGTCTTGCAGGTGTCACAGGGGGATTTTTCCTACTTGTACCATTTATGGGTTTTTAGTCTTATTTCTTATTGATCCTGGTTGTGTAACCTAAAAATCCAAGGGCTCTTGAATGGCTCATGGCAAATCGGCTGAGTCACAGGTGTGTGTAATCAAGGTGGGTTGGAGTTTTCATCCTTTAACCCTTGTGCTATCTTAGATGCCCCCACCCTTACATTGACATGTTCTTCCTACGACAAAGGTGGATAAAGGTGGAAAGATTTCATGTAATCCATGGACACCAGTGAAGATCACAAATCCTTGAAGAAAAAAGGTTCAGCGCACTGTCTAGTGGGTCTAGATGACCCAACTCCCAACGTTGAAGTGCCTAGGATAGCACAAGGGTTAAAAAGGATGAACAGCCGGACTTGGAGAGGGGATGCGACGGACACTGCAGAGGGGTGTGGTTGCGACCCACCCCTGTTTCAGACAAGTGACTTACCTTCTTAGTGCAAATCAGTATTAGCCCAAGACAATGACGTTTTCTGAACCCCCTCTAATGGATTTTTATTGCATGTGTTTCTACTATTTTTACTGTTTTATACTAAGTTTTATTTCATTTTGTGTTTTTTTTTTCTTTTCTCGATTGGTGTTTGGATTGCGAGCTCCCCAATCATCCTGGACCATTTGGACTGCCAGAGGCTGCACACTTTTGAACATTCTGAGAATAAAACTTTTGCATACTTGTACCTGGTTGATCTGCTCCTTACACTGAATCTGATCTACTAGAATCTACCTGTGTTACACAGGCATTGGATAAGCTCGGTTCAGAGGCTTGACACTGATGGTGGTGAAGGGCCAGACCATGCCAGAGCTCCCTTCCAGGTGGAGACCTGGGTGACGGAAGGCCGACAAAACTAGAAATTGGAGAAAGGAAAACTTGTGAATTTAAAGGTTAAATGTGAATGTGATTTGCTGAAATGAAGGTGGATAATTTAGCTAAAGGAACCCAAAATTCCAGGAAACAAGATGGATCTTCCTCACTGAAGTTTCACAAAAACTTCATCAAACATCTTAAAGAAAGGCCTGTTTAGTTTTCCATCAAATTTTGCAAGGAATGAATCATTTATACTTTCTTTTATTGGAACGTTGTCCTTTTTTGTGCGGAAATTGCGTCTTTGTGTCTAACTTCCAGCTTTCACACGGATCTGGCTTTTTTTCCTGCAGCAAATTTAGAGCATGGAGGGTAACCAAGCTGCTCCAGGTAGTGCAAAGAAAAGAGCTATTTCTGCTTTTGTTTTTCCCCCCTACACAACTGGTAGATGTTTAAGAAAATGAAAGTTATTTGTGTCTGTTTTCCATTTGTCCGAATCCCTGGAGCTCAGCTCAAATGAGGCCTGTATGAGTCGAGCGTACCTGAGAGACTGAGAGATGCTGTCAGAGTCAATCTTATCTGATGGCTGTCCGAGCTGTTTTAGAGCTGCATCTCTCTGGGCTAAGTGCACTCCGGCTAAAAATACTGCAACAGCCGGGAGGAGTGCTCAACTTGAAATTATTGTATCTACTCAGCAATTTTTCTGCTGCAGGTTCAGTGTGGGCAATAAAAAGATAAGAAGAGTAACACGGAAATTCATTAACCACACTGGCCTTGTGGAAAACTTTTAGAGACGTGATGAACGATCTCTCCAAGTCAGTTTCCACAATAGACAAAGAAACATAAAGAGGATTATTTCACTTGTCTTAAAATTTGCTTTTTATATTTATTTTTTTGGAAAACCTAATGTGATATCTAATTAAAATAGGAAATCTGCCTTGGCATTGTCATGGAAAATTAAAATTCTTGGAAATTTTAAAATACAAATGAACAATTTTGGCTGAGGATGGGATTCATAAACCTTCTCTGGAATTGCAGCACAACTTACAGATGTTTACAATTTGCAAATCTGTGCCTTGAATACATTGGTTATTTTCTGGCTATGATGGGTCATATTTTGCATAACAAAATATTCTTGCTATGTCTGTCATAGAAAATACTCCTAGTTTTTTTCTCTCCTTAACTCGATGTCTATCAATGTTTAAAACTACTGTATATTTTGGAGTCCTGTTTTTTTCTTTTTTTCTTCTTCCATAATTTGGCCAAGTTTTGGCCCACTTAAAAGCGACTTATGTTTGATTTAGAAAATAAATATTGGCTCAAATATTTGCAGTTTTCCTACCAACAACTTGTTTCACTTTAGTGGTTGTTTCCCACTAACAACCGCTAAAGGGCACTGTGTGTGTGTGTGTATGTGCGTGTGTGTTTGTGTGTGTGTATCAGTATTTGATATATAATTGCTATAGAATTTTCTATAGAATAGATCTTTTGTAAAAACGCACTTTGTAAGGACATTTAAAACTCTTCACTTAAAAATGACACACATTAGACTGTCAGAAGTAAGACCTCTGTCTCCCCCTCTGGTCATTGGTGGGAACCATCTCCAGAGTTATGATCACACTACATCTCCCAGCAACCCCAGCACACAGTTTCTGGATGCCACACACCTGACTCATTTGCAATCACTCACAGTGTACTTAAGCACTGTACTGAGCCTCACTCAGTGTCAAGTATTGTTTGTGCTACTCTGCCTGCATTACTGAGCATTATGGCCAGACATGAGCTTATGGTTCCTGACCCTGTTTTGTCTCTGATGCTGTTTGTCTACCCTGACTCTCACCTGGATCCTGTCTAACCTTCTTGTTATTGACCACTGCCTGCCTGACCTGGATTCAGCTGTGTGGACTGTTAGCTGAGCTAGCAAACCTGCATCAGTTGGAACCACCTCTGTTTCGTGACAGAATTGTCTGAGCTCAATGCTACTGCCGCTCCACCGACGTCCTGCCCGGCTGATGGGGTGTACACCCCTCCGTCCCATCGGAAACGGGTTCTCCACCTTGTGCATGACTTGCCTGCATCTGGACACCCAGGTATGTCCAGCACTTGAGCATTAACTGTGAACTCTTTCTGGTGGGCCACTCATATTGGTACACGTGTACCAATATGTAGCCGGGATGCATGGTATAATGCAGAATGCTACCAGGCTTTTAGGTACACAAAGAAAGCAATGTGCACAGTAACATGCATACAGGAAAACCTTGTCAAATTCTTTTGAGAAGCAGCTTTTTCAGCAAACTGGAATAAAGGTTGTTTTTTTAATTTTATTTAATTTAATTTTTTTAAATCACCAGCAAATCATCACTAAAGTTGCTGCACGGTAGCACAGTGGTTAGCGCTCTTGCCTCACAGCAAGAAGGCCCCTGGTTCAAGTCCCAGCTGGGGGTCCTGAAACAGAACAACAATGGGGGACCTTTCTGTGTGGAGTTTGCATGTTCTCCCCGTGCATGCATGGGTTCTCTCTGGGGTCTCCGGTCTCCGATTTAAAAAAACTTAAATCCCTGATTAAAATTCAAAATTGATGGAGCAATCTCTGCAAGTTTTATTTTTGAATTTCTTTTTTATTAATGTAATTTACAAGAAATTTATATTGTATGTCATTTGATTATGGGATGTTGTCACACCATTTTGTTTAATAAATGGTTTATAGTTTTTGTTTTTTGAAGTATTTTGGGGTTCGGTTTTTACCGAAGGTCAAGTTTCAAAGACTTAAAAGTTTAATTCCAAATGAAACGTCCACCAAGTTTAAACTATGGATAAGAAACCCTGAAAAGAAAAACTGTAAATTTTGGTTTTCTTCATATCTAACTGAGGAGATCTTGACTAAGGTTTCCAGAAAACTGGTCTCCCTACAACCCTGGTGTTGGTCAGCAGATGCTGCTTTAATAATGTTTTTGATCTCCTGACCCTGTTGGTTTATCACTGCAGCAGAGACTTTCATGCTTGTTCCCGAATAAGTCTATAGATGAGCCAAATGTTTCCGTGTTATTAAATTAATAATAAAAAAAAAAAAACTGCAGCACATAACTGGTTAAAACTGATGCAGACTCGCATCAAAGTTGATACTTTCAGCAAACTGCAGGATTGAGAGGAAAAACAAAGCATCCACTTTAAAGAAAAAAATTAAAGAACTAAAGCTCCCATTTAGCCTGTGTTGAACCCTAGCTGGAATTTCATAGATAACTGTTTAGGGAAGTGAACAGCGGCAGTTATGTGACCGTTTAAACTCATCCTGTGGAAGGCAAAGGGCATTTGGTCCAACAAACCAGTGATGTCGGTTTCAATCCCTGTCAAACGAGCTATCATGAAACAGCTGTCTGAAGCTGTGAACCCAATGGCGGGGCAGGATGGAGAGGGTGTAGATACACTGGAGGGGGGGGCAGAGCAGGGGGTTATTGATCTGATCTGGACATTGCTTTATTTTTTAATTTTTTCTGAGTGACTATACAGTTCTATAGAACATCCTTCATAAATTTATCCTCTCCACTCTGAAACAAGATAGATATAAGGAAGCTGAAAAGTTTTTCGGGTTTCCAAAAAAAAACTATATCTAGATAGATATCTCTTAGTTAGTAAATTGTGCTTACTCACAGGTGAAAATTTGAAATGATTCACCCTGCACTCTAATAATTGCAATATATAATATAATCAGCCATACAGACACCAGTCAAGCTTTTAATAATTAAATTTTGTGAATAATTGGGATTTCTGATTTGTAGAATTGGGATAAAATCTAAACGCATATAATCTTTAATTTATAAAGAGTAAAGTTAGGTCATACTTACCTGTAGTTAAATATCAGATTTGCTTTAACCAACAGAGAAAGAACTGATAGAAATTACTTCCATAATGGCTTTTGCATTAGCCGCTGCGAAGATGCCGCATGGGAGTGTTTGGCACTCCGAGGGTCACAGAACAGGGTAAACAAATGTAAATGCTGTTTATCTGCCTCTAATGCATGCAGTCCCCTCTTGGGGTTTTATATTACAGCTTGACAGTGCAATTTCTATATTCAATGCAGAAGTAGCTTGTTCTGAATTATGTTGTCCTGTTCTGAGCAAAAACCATTAGCCCACCACTGTTCAAACAGAAATCACAACACTTTAATGTGGCCAGTGTATAATATCTCCAAAGTTAAAACCTTGTTTTTAGGCATTAAGATGTTTTAACAGGTTTGAAGTTAACTTTTTTTTTTTTTTTTTGCTTTCTTTTCTCAAAATCAGCGCAGTGAAAAGATTAACAAATTTATATATTAGGAGCTATGGACTAAAAAAAAAGAAATGTATTATTAAAATTGAGCATCATTTTGTTCAACTCTTGACGAACTTGATTTATAGCTCAAACTCAAATTACACTGTAATGTTTGGTAATTTTTCAACAAACAATTTCAACAAATGTTGACAAGATCATGGTCAGAAATGTAGATTTATATTCTAAGAAAAGTGATAGTTTTAGATTTTGAGGATTCATTTAAGATGGGACAACTTGTGCTAGGAGAAAACTCTCATTTTGATCTGAAATGGGTCATTTTCACTTATTAAACCAGTTTATTCTACTTCAGAATAAACTACAATTAGGTACATAAAACCGCAAAAAATACAAGAATTACTTTAACCTATTTTTTCCCCCTTTTTAAACACTCGTCATTTTAACTCAAGTTAAAATGACTTTCTGCAGTAACAGATCTTTTTCCTACTTTCTACAGATTTTCTTCTTAGAATTAGTTCTCTTTTGCTATTTCAGGCTATACCTCTTTTTACTTGCAAAAGTCTTTTTTTGTTTTTTTGTTTATGTGACCAAATTAATAGGGCGTCTTTGTTTCAATTATGACATGAAATTCATTTTACTTTAGTAAAACTAGCAAATAATTGTACAAAGAGGCAAAAAACTTATAAATCCTCTGTGGCTTGTTGTCAGATAAATGCATCTAGACGTTAAAGAAAAACACAATTAGAAACAACAGACCACAACAGGAATCAAGTTTCTCATGCACGAGGGAGAAAAGCAAATGTGATGGAAAGGCCCACCATGCTTCTCTTCTCAAAGGACTGCTTCTCCCCGTGCTGTTTTGATTAAAAATTCAAGTGGGAGGTAACAATTTTTCTAGACAGAGAAAAGTTCATTAGGGGGTGTCGTATAATGACCCATTTGGGTGGATTCTAAGTTCAAACAGTATTCCTTATCAACTCAGGACAGCGTGTCGTAAAACCCCTTCATCCTAGATGCATTTATCTGACACTTGTCTATTGTGCCATTTTCTAAACCAGCACAAAATGCTGAATGACTCATGTTGCTGCTGTTTTAACACAGTCAAGCTTTTAACTCTCCAGACATGTTTTTATTAATATGTTCCTTTATTTTCTGTACTTTGCTTTCTGGTTTTGGTCGATTTTTAAAGGAATCAACCAAACCCACTGCAAGAATACGCCCCCAAGAAAGAAGTTAAAGTTTCTTAATGTTGCTGCTGCGGTGGGGTCTTGGTGTGGGGGTGGCTGGTTGCTCCTCCTCCTTCTTTTCACATTCCATCATCCATTTTAGAAGAACATAAACACTCAACTGAGCACAGGTGTTAGCTCACCTTTGCACTAACAGTTTGCGTGAATGAATTAAATCTCACACTAGTTGGCTTGAAGGCATGAGTATGCATGTGTGAACAATATCTGTACTGTGTACATGTTGACATATGGACATTTTTGCAGCTAACAGGTGTGTTTATAACATTTGAGTGTGTGTGGACAAGCCCCGCCCCTTTGAGATTTGTATTCTATCTGAACCTTACTGTAATGATAAACACCCAGTAACTTGTTGCTTTATGCTGCTTCATGGTTTTACCCCCCTCACCCTCCTATCCCCCCCCCTTTCTAACATCCATCTCCCTCCTTTCCTTTTCCGTCCGGTCCAACAAAAGAATTTCAAAAACAATTAAAATGAATAAAGTTTGGCATCGATTACAAAAGGGGTTAATTCAGACATACCTCTGGTTTGTCATAAGATTAATAACCCCTGTTGTAAAAGTAAAATATGTCCAACACAAGAGGCCTTCAGCCCTCAATTGTCTGCCCAGCTGTTGGACAGGACAAGTTAAAAAAAAAAAGTCTTAAAATGTGAACATTTTTCTTTGAATAAGCTAGAAAATCTACCGATAAGGTAAGAAGAAATGCTTTTACCAAGAATTATTTTAGACATAAATTAAGACATTTTTTCTTGAAGCCAGTTTTTATTTTAAATCTTAAATTCCATTTTTGCAGTGTTGAAAGTTGTCTCTGGATAATTACCCTGCTAAGGCATTTCTACCAAAGCAAATATTTTCCTTCTTTTTGAGAGGAGGGGCTTGTTACTCCTTAACTCGGTTGGTGCTTTACCCCCCCCCCCCCCATCCCCCAAATCTTAATGAAAAAATAAAAATAAAAACCTGCTAGATTTCTGGGTTGATAAACCTGGTTAATAGTTTTGTTTTTTGTGACTTCTAAAGGCAGAAACGCCTAACAGACAGGAGCACAGCTTATCCAAGGTGTCACCCCATTTCTGTCTTTCTGAAGTGTTGGATTTGCAGATGATAAGCTCTTTAACTGCTTTAGATAAAACAATAACTGCTCTATTATTGCTTCTGGCATGTAGTCTGTAGCATGTAAGGTCATCCTGGCAAATCTAGAAGGCATACACCTCCCATTAGCCGGCTGCCTGTCAGGCTGATGACCATTACTACAATCGTACTTGCCGGTTGTCACCTCCATTAGCGTGAAGAGCAGTGTGGGGAGCCTTGGGCTCTAAAGGTCTTAAGCAATATAAAGCTGGCTGTGGGTGAATAATGCCACTGAAACTGATAAATTATGCATAGCCTGAGCTATCATTCTGTATATCTGAATCTCACTGCTCTGGTTCAATCAAAAACTGATCATTAAATAAGAAGTTAAAGCAACTAATAACCTTTGGCATTCAAGCCCTAAAGAATTTTTTTTTGCCCTCAGCTTGAATGCATTTTATATATTAAATTACATGCATTGGAAAACACTATCACAATAAATATCTGTTATCTTTTGGCAGTTTGCTTCAATCTGTGTGATTTTTTTGATTTAAAAGTTTTTCTTCACAGCAGGAAACCAAAATCATTTTAAAAATGGGGCTTCCATTTTTGTCAGCTTCCATAACTTCGGCTCATACTATATTATTTTCTTTTAGCTTGTCTAAAAAAAAAAATAGAAATGGCAAGTGTTGCAAAAACAAGGATTTGCTGTAATAACCCCAGACTGGGGTATTAGCTCCAACTTTAGATGAAAACGGAATAAATGACCTCGAAGAATTTTCCTGCTGTCATATGTTTAGAAAAATCTGATGAAAAAGTTTTTTTTTTTTTCCTTGTCAGGGTAGGTTTGCAGGAGCTGGGCTGCTGAGCTAAATGCAATTAAACTCAGTCTGTTGAATTTTAAAAAGCAGATCTAACTAAATATACAGCACAACAACCTGGTGCAATAATACAGAAGAGGATTTGGACCTTAGAGAAAGGAAAAATAAAAGGGCATAGAACATTCAGACTTTCATCTCAGAATTCTGAGATTCAAAGACAATAAACTATTTCAAAGTCCTACTAGTGGTCACACAGCTGGATGTGTGTAATTTGTTCTCGCATTGGACCCATCCCCTCGGGGAGCTGTGTGCTGCAGACACAGCTGTGCTCATGAACCATTTGGTGTTTTAAAACCCCCAATCCAACCACTTAGTGCTGCGTGTCAAGCAGGGAGGCATTTGGGTCCCATTTATTTATTTAGTCTTTGGCTTGACTCAACTGTGAATTTGAACTCTTGACCTTCCAGTCTTGGAGAAGACACCAAGGCCACAGAGTTGGTCTATCTCTAATTCATGGAAAATCATCCACACTAAATGAAATATGAATAATTTTTATTTATATTTCTACTTTGTAATTTGATTTGGCATGAAGCAAAATTACAAAAATAAACATGTTAAATAGAAAATGGCACTTTTAAATTGATGGGCAAAAAAGGAATTATTGAACACTGAAATTGGAATGCACATTAGTTAAATCATTGACTCAGATTTTGTGTTCAAGCTGTTTCTGTGCAGTTTTGAATGGGTTTCTTGGATTGGTAACGTGGTACTTGTGTATGTTTGGCTCGTCACCAGTGAACAGAATATTGGCGCGAGTGAATTGTTTTGGCAGGAACGTGCTGCTGTAATCCTACATGTGCTGCAGCTTCTCAATGTGGAAGCCTGATTTTTCTTTTTTTTTTTTTTTTTTTTCTATCCTATCCCCACACCCCTTGTTACCATGGAGTTTTTACATGTGAGGAGAACAATAAGAGACCCAGAGCTAGAGAACTGCAGAAAGGAGAGAGTTTGGTGATTGGATCAATATCAAATCAAACTTTATTTATATAGCACTTTTCCTATAAAAACATAACACAAAGTGCTTTAAACTAAAACAAATAAAATAAATAATATAAAAACAAGCACAAAAATTCAAATGGAGCCCCCTACCCAGACTTGCACACAATCCCCAACCCTTTCACCCCTCCCACCCCCTAACTGATGGAGAAAGACAATGGGAAATGGGCTGTGCACGAAAACAAAATTTGGTTGTTGGAAATCTAATATTCCCTCCCTGTGAATAGCTGCATAACCAGCCAAAAGCAGCATCACAGGTGGGAACCAGCCTCACCACAGCTAAGTGGCGATGCAGGCCCCCCAACTTCCCTCTGGGTCGACAGCCCAGAACAGCCAGCAGCCGACCCAGAGGGAAATGCCCTGAAAATGAAAATAAAGATGTGAAAAGTAAACATACTGATAAAAGCAATAAACAAGGAAACTCTGAAATAAGGAATATTAAAATGGGTATTAATAATCTAGTGTTAATTCATAAAACATGATGATGATGATGATGATGATGATGATGATGATGATTATTATTATTGAGCATTTGTGTTTTATGTTAGTTTTTGGAAGACCAACAAGCAGTTACCAGGAGAAAAATATTTTAATTTTTACCTCTGTTAAATTAAACATTAATGTGATCAGAGCAGCCAGAATGTCTGGATTAATCTCCAAAAAGTGTCCCTTGATGAACATTACATAGAGACAAAACCACCCTTTCTTTGTACTCCATTAAAACTCACAATGAGAGAGTTGACTCTAAATCAGTTGAATAATACATTATTGAAGCAAGTTCTCTCCAAAAATTCAAAAAGGAAACAAAAAACATTGGTAAATCACACTGTATATGATGCTGGAGTCTGTTTTAAATTGAAAATAACAGGAATTAAATGTCTGCATTGTAAGTCCCTTTCCTCTTTAAACAGAGGCTGCAATTATTTTTACTCTTTTTTTAAATCTCAAACAAGAAGACAGGATTTCTACTTTCAATACCATGTAAATGTAGAAAAATGAAAATTCAATTTAATTTGCAACCATAAATGTCCTTAACAGCTTGCAGTGTTCAAACCATCATTCTCACAGGGTTAAAGTGTGTTAATGTTCTTCAAACACTTGTAACACAAACAGAAAAACTTTAAAAATCGTCATTAAATATTTTAGCTCCTCTTGAGGAAACTGTCAGTTAGTTAGCCCTGGTTGAGGATAGGCCATCAACTCCCAGCTATCGTGTCCTTGGCTTTCCTTTCCAGCTCCCTCCAGGTCTCCTTAACATCAGCCTTCATAACCCTTCATGTGTTGCTTAGTCCTCCTTGCTTTATCTTCCCCTGGGGATTCCAGGTCCGGGCCTGACAGGTGATGCTGGACGTTGATGTCCTCAGGGTGTGGCTGATCTAACCCCATAGTCTTCTGCTCTTCTTCTAATGGCGCCCTTGTGTGTTCTTTGCCAGAGCTCTTTGTTGCTGATCGTTTCTGGCCAGTTGAGCTTGAGAAATCTTCTAAAGTCTCAGTCACGTTGACCCGCAGGGTTAACTCGTATGGGTGCTGCAGGTTTTGGGGTTGTCCTGGCCCATGGAGGGTCATAGACAGGAGGTGTGTCTTACAGTTCCCTTGGGACTTGTGTAGCCACCTGAAGGGAAGTAATAAAAATGCTAATACCATTGTTGTTCATGCTTTAAGTGTCTCATTAAGTATTTGGAGAGCTAATGACATTTTTACATTCTCAACATGTACGGCTGATGCTGTAGTACAGTGCCCTTATGCCAAACTCTAGTTTTTAGTAAGGTGTGAGTACTGGCTTATTATGGAACGTACACAAATGCTGCGCACATGAGATGTGCAAGTAGTATGTAAATAGGATGCTCGTAGGATAAAGACATAAGCTACATCCTGATTAATTTCTTAATTTCCAACAGTAGCGTACATAAAGAAATGTGTACTTATTACTTAAAAAGCCCTAATAGGTTTGGAGGGGTTGAACAAAGGAAAAATCCATACGGCACGCCTGCTTCTCAACTACTTCACCTTAAAGTATCCTTAGAATTGTAAAGGTGCTTGCAATGACCCGTCGCTTGCAGCATGCCTGCAGAAAACACATGTTGCCTAATATTTTTACTCTACAGGCTCACCGGGTGGTCCTCATCCTTGACATGTTGTGTGGATCATCTGTTTGCTCCATATTGGTTTGCCCATTTTTTGCCCACAGACAGGAATTGATAAAAGTCTGTAATCCGTTCATGGTGGCTTTTGTTGATCTCCATGTTTCAGTTCTGCACAGCAGGACAGACTTGATGTGTGAATTGAACTTGCAAATCTTGATGCGCATTGTGATGAGGTTGGATCTCATGAAGTTCTTGAGATTCCACTTGCACATGCGATGAAATCCTTGGAGAAGTTCTTTAAAGATTCAAAACTCTTAAAACTTGAAATTGCTTTAAAATGAATTAGAATTCGGGATGGTGATTGTCATGGAGACTTTTCCTTTAAAAGTAGGAGATATCCTGACTCCCTTAGCAACCGAGCCAGTGTCCTGACCCCACTTCAATAACCTGAAAGCTAATACATTTAACTCTGCAAACATGCTGCCATAAAACAAATAATCTATGGAGAGAGTATCTTTTGATTATAATTGGTTTTATATTCTAAATGATGAGTTTTTACAAGACTTTATAAAATCTATTCAAGCTCTCCTGGACTTTAGCAGGCACTGGTCTAAACAACCTGTATCTTATCCCTAGAAAGCTCAGTGACAGAGCATTTGCATGGATTAACAAGATTATTAAAGCACGTGATAGACTAATGCAAACAGAAATATAATCAAAATGTATTTAGACAACGTGAACTTTATTGTGGCTATAGGAAAGAAACACTACATCTGTAAAGGCTGCTCATTTTCTGTGGTAATTATCCAGCGTTTACTCAGTTACTGAGATAATTAAGGCAGTCAATGTTATTTGCTGATGGATGTCTGTGTTCCACCCTGACAAGGCTTATTAGTAAGAGTAATGTTTTCCGTCAGGAGTCCACCTCCGAATGGATTTTTTTCCTTGCTAAGTAAAGGAAAGTTTTTTGTTTTTTTTTTCTTTTTGTTTTTTTGTGACTATCTAAAATTTATATGCTCATCTAAAATGACAAGGATCCAAACACTCCTGCAATTAAAATGTCAATTTCAGTTTTGGATTTGGACAAAACTTACCTTTTTGTTTTTATCAGAAATTCTTTGTCTAATAAAAATGCTTGATTCATATTTTACTGTTTCAAAGTTGAATCTGTGGTCAACACGCTGTCTAGTTGAAGTTCCAATGATTCATAAGTGATTCAAGAGTTCAAGCATTTAAAAAGAAGGAATAAAATTCACCCTTAATCATCTGTATTAATTTTAGGTGTTTAAAGTAATAGTTCTCTCTTAAAAATGCGGTTTCTTCTAAAAAGAACACTAAGTCACTTATCTGTGAAACTGGCATTTTTAAAAAAGAGAAATGCCCTTTTTGACACATTTGCTGTGGGTCTTCATGAAATGTCACAATCTTTGGTTAAAGAAAAGCTTTTCTTTCCAAGCTAAATGTTACTTTTCTGTTCTCACAGCTCTGTGATGGTTTGTGAATCAGCAAGACATTAAAAGCTTTATTTGCATGTCATGTTTATAAATTAATTCAGATGTAATTTTTTTTTTTTAGTTTGGTTTTGATGTTTTTGGCACATTTGTTGTGCTTGTATGTCGTATTTGTTTTTTTTTCCGTCAAACATTTCTTTTAACGCAGGGACTGGCGGACGATGAAAGGACTCAAAGATGTCAATGGCTACTAATGGTGTTTTTCTTTCTGTGCTTATTTATGAAGCAAGAAGCCATATTTCATGTAAACGCATCATTTAGGTTAATTTTTGTATAGAAAAGCAGACACAAACGATTGGGTGAATAAGGTGTTGTAAAATTCTTTGCACATTAGAAAAGCATCACACGGTCCATGGAAACAGAGTTTGACAAATCTCTCATTGGCTGACTCTGGACTTGGATGCAGACTTCTGTGGAGAGACGTCTCCGGTAATGAAAAGATTTTCTGTTTACAGATGGATGTAGTGGTGGAAGCAGACAGAGCAGTGGACAGAGATCTGTGTTGTGTTCTTGTTTTAATTACTTGACTTTAGAATGATTTCCTGCTCACTGGATGAAAGCAGTGCAAGATTAGAGAGGACTAATTTTAGCCAAGGGTACAATACCATCAGCTGATCCAATTTGGCAGCAATTATCCGGCTTATCTGGGTTTTTGAGTCTTGCCGCCGATGGGATTGTTTACCATTCTGTCAAAAAGGAGAGCACCTTAAGCTTTTGCTAAGTATTTGATTCGTCCAACCGGGGAATTCTGGAGTTATGCTATTCTGGAGTTAAGTATTAATAAGGGACTCTTAGGGTGACTTAAGACGGGAAACATTTGGTTTGCTTTAAGAGAACCAGAGTTCATTTCCCCCGACAATCCGGAAAGAATTTTTCAGCCGAGTGGACCAGGAACCGCTCTCTGACCAATCTTTTGATGTAGTCTCTGTTCGTTTCCAGTCGGACTGAGCTCCGGTTCATTCTGAGTTTCCCCAGTCAGAATATGGTCCAGAACAACTGGACCAAACGGCCGCCGTAGCCAGGCATTACGATGTAAACGGAGAGCCGCGGAGAAATGTGAAGCTATGAAAAGACACAGCAACTCATTGAAATTTGGTCAGATTATGCAGGCTCATTAAAACAACTTTTAACATGATACACATTGTGTCTCACAACCTACATGTCATAAACCCTTATCTATATACCTTCATAGCCGTCGTCTCCTCAGCAACTGCCTTGTAGCTTGCCTCAACTGTACCAAAGCAGCATTAAAAAGCGTTGTACCTGATGTTGATACATAAGTTTTAAAATTGATCAACGAAATGTAAAACTAAGTGAAGTATTCCAACAAAGACTGCAGCACTGGACTTCCGTAACTTCTGCCTCTAGCTGCCTTTCCTTGCCATCATAATTCCTAGCCAATGATTGAAAAGATCTTTAGTCACGTGGTTTTGTTTACAAGCTTTGGTTCCAAACTGGAAAATGTGCTTGACTGCAGTCTAAATACAGACCAAACGCAAGGTTCAGGACTCGATCAGGACCAAATTAACTGAACTCTGTCCGGACAAAACAATTTTTCCAGTCTGAATACACCCTTATACAGAGAAAGGGTGGATGTAATAGAATCATTTATATAGGGGCAGTTTACGGATTTCTCATTCATGACTGGGTAAATTAAAGCCAAACGTGCAAAGACAGATGCTGCTGAAGGTCCTTTCAAAGAAAGTCAAAGGTGATTTTACAGATAGTTCTTTCACATGCAATTCTACACATCTACATCCTCAAACGTATGGAATTGTCTGTGGAAAACTTAAAGACCAGCTCCAATGAACACTGTTTTTAACATGTTCTTGTCAAAAGAATGTGATTCACTACATCATGGCATTTTCTCATGATGGGTCTCAAAATTGAGCTTAATTTAGCATTTCTGTATTTAATTTGTTGTAAATTAGAAGCAGATGAAAAAATGCCCTTTTAAAAATAGTTTATTTGTTATGTATAAAATATGCTTCTGCTCCTCTCCATTCTAATGCATCCACCTGCAGACAAACTGATCCATGTATGTCTTTGTTTTTTTCATCTGAGCTGGATTCTGGCTCAAAACTGTATGCCATTTTGTTAGACCAGGAATGTCAGGTTGGGGGTGTGAGAGGCAGTAAGCTAGCGGGAGAGCATGTAAACAGAGAGCTCTCAGCAACAGAGAGGGGAGGAGGGATTGCTCTGTGACAACAGTCCTGCTCACAACTCGGAGATGAATTACTGATGAACTGAGGCTGTCCTAGAAAACTTAAATTTTGGCTAAAAATGGCATAAACATAATTAAAAGACCACTGGGAATGCTTTGAAAATGGATGAAAAGATGATTGGAGAGGCTCTTAAAGTTAATTTACAGGATGTTAGACATGGATGTGATTATTTATTTTTCTTCTCCCTGAAACTTATAACAGCAAACTATTTTATTGTCCCTTTTAATATATTCAAGGTTCAAGCTTCTGGGTTTTGCCCCCAATTTTTCCAGACAAATGTTCTTTTCTTTTTATCTGTTGGTATTTCTCTGGAGCTTTAAATCAGTTTTTCATTCAGATTTACTCTGAACTAGAATGAGTCAGAGAAAGGGTCAGTCTGTGGAAGTCTTGTCCTGGCTCTCAGCCCGCAAGCCTCTGTGCAGATTAATAACATTGTTTGCAGTCTGCTCACAGTGATGGATTAACTTCAACAAGCCTCTGGAATATCTACTCGGTTTTTCAGAATAAAATTAATGAGCTTCACAGTGAATATCTTCTTCAGAGCAGAGACTTTCAAAGGGAGACAAATAAAACGTTGTAAAACGGTTGAAATTGTCACACTGATCTAATAATCATTTTGTGTATTTTTCATCATTTCCTTTCCACAAGTCAGTTAAGTGCTGAAAGCTAACAAAAGGCAGGATATTATGAAGAAATTACTTTTTTCCTGGTAAGTTTGGACAATCACTGGGAATGCTTTTTTTATTACAATGGATTCAAATAATTTATTTTTGCTTTTACAGTTAAAATATTGGAATGGAAAGCGTGAAAGTTTATTCATTTAAATGTGCTGAAAACCCCTTTGGCTGTTTGTTTGGACGTCTTCTTATATGTTTCACATCAATGCAATGAATTTTTCTTTACAGCGTTTGACCCCACATAACAGTAGTTCAGCTCTTCTAAGATGCACTGCGGCGTGCTCTGATCCATCTGCCCTTCATGTTGAGATGTTCCCTTGCTTCAACACACCTGATTCAAATGCATGCCTCATTGTCAGATGTCTGAAAGAGCTTTATGGGATGCTGCAGGGCTGATCCTTGACTCTGAAAGAGCGTCTTTGAGCTGAGAAGACGTTAACTTGTTGACAGCTTAGTGTCCCCAAGACCTGGATTAACAACCAAAGCTCTTTGGGTCTTTTTGGATAACAATCTGATAAGAGTGAAGGAGGTAATATGTGTCCATGAAACAGATAGTGTTGCTGCCCAGGCAGAGAAAGAAATGCCTGAATCAGACTTCTTCAAAACTAAAAGTGACCCTTTCCATGGTCTTTTCTGAAATATCAAACATTTTTGGCTGTTTTCACTAGATGAGACATTACTGCTAACATCACACTGGAAACATGGAATCTTAAAGTACTGACCCTCATTAAAGAAAAGCATTGTAGCGACCCAGCCGGACCGTCACTTAAGCGGTAAAGAACCAAGCTGCTACCGTAGAGGCTTCATTGGAGAATTATCGTGTCCCATACACTGTACGACTCCGGACCGACTCCGGTTGCAAGAAACAGGCAGAGAAGTCAAGTGGCCTTTTCAGCATCAAACCCATTTATTCAAACACACCTATCAAACAGCATGGATGTCACTTCTGTTGCCAGTCCTCTCACTCATGGTTGTCACCCCAAAACTGTCCACTTCCCATCAGCCTTAGGGGCTAACCCCCAGGTCGCTATAGTATCTTATTTTATTCCTTCCACATAAAATAACTGTATAAATTGATAGCTAAATAATCTTATTTTAAGAAAATGTGTCTTAGGCTACGTTCACAAGGCAGGGCTTAATGCTCAATTCCGATTTTTTGAAAAAATCCGAATTGTTTGCTAGACCGTTCACATTTCCAAGTAAATCCGAACTTTTGTGATCTACAGTGTGACCATGAAACAACCCAGAGTAGACCCGCATGCGCAGAAGAGTACTCAACGTCGAATGACGTCACTCGTTTGCGGAAGTAGCTTACGTTAACATGGATGTCAACAACAGTGTTGTCAACAGCGGAGCTCTTTTTTCATTAATACATTTATTTTCACAAAGGAGCCAGCACAATAACAATCTTCCCATTTTTAAGAAGGCATTGGAGCCAGGATCGTCTGTAACCACTGTTGTGGAATGGGAATGTGTATGTATTGGGCCCCCACGCGCGCGCGCGTTTGTGTAAAGAGCGCGTGCAGCGGGAGAGAATGGGGGGGCGGCAGTGTGGGCGCGCATTCATGTTGTGTGTTACGGAGGAAGGACAACGGTAATAAAAGAAGGTTTCCCCCAAAATAAATGCTATGGACTCTTTATTAACCCATTCCGGAGAATCCTGGAGAATCTAAGGGTCAGAACAGGGAGGAGGAGGAGGATCCGCCTTGGGTCCCCCGCGCTTCTGACCACGGTCGGGAAGGGGAGAAAGAGAAAAAAAAAAAAAAAAAAAAAGTACTCGCGAGAAAATGTTCAACACCACGCTCGGCCATTTAGCTGTTAATTTTTTTCAAAAACCGCCCGGTTGCGATAAGAGCCCTGGAGTTTGGCCTGAATAGTGCTGTCACTCCAAATATTAATACAATCGGGGACATCGCTTCCCTTCCACTGACGGGTCTCTGCAGCATCGTCCGCCGTGGTTGCTGTTTACGTTCTCGTTCCCGCCTATTTCAACGCAGAATGATGACGTTTGTTGCGTATCGATGACGTACGATTCGGATTTAGGTGGCCTGGCCGGTCAGACGGCGGTCGCAATTTAAAAGATCGGATACGTTTCGGATTCAGGACGGCAAACCCAAGTGGCCTGGGTCGCATTTGAAAAGATCGGATCTGTGTCATTCAGACTGTCATGAAAAGATCGGAATTGGGTCGCATAGGGGCAAAAAAATCGGAATTGGGTCGTTTCAGCCTGCAGTGTGAACGTAGCCAAAGTGACTTAATTTTTTTTCATAAAATAAGAGTACATTCTTGGTAAGACTTTTTTTTTTGTTTGTTTTGTTTTCTCCACTGGAAGATTTGTTTTACTCATTGAAAGAAGGTTGATCAACTTTTAATTTCTGACTAATTTCCGAGGAGGCAGATATTCCAGAAAATAGTGGCTTGGACGAGTTAGCTTCTACTCTGAATTTTGGCGAAACTCTTAAAACAACTAAATTTGCTTTTGGATTTCGCCAGACAAGCCAAAGAGATAAAGTAAAGCAAAGTTAGATAAAGCAAAGATAAAACTGAAACCTCATATCCAAAGAAAAATTGTCCATGGGCCAGATGTGGAAAATAAATCAACAGTTGACTACTTTTCTTTTTTCTTTGAGGTCGGTGCTTCTTTCAGAAAAAAAGGTTGTTGTTTCTCTTTCGGCTTTTCCCATCAGGGGTCGCCACAGCGAACGAGTCGCATGGTAAACTTGGTAATGTTTTAGGCCGGATGCCCTTCCTGACGCAACCCTCTCAAAGCAACCGGGCTTGGGACGGGCACAGAAGTAGAGAAGGGAACAGGGAGCGGCCCGGAGTCGAACCCTGGTTTCACGGACGGAAGGTGCCGCAAACCAGCAGAAATATATATATATATATATATATATATATATATATATATATATATATATATATATATATATATATCCAAACTCAAAGGAAAGGATCTTGCAGAGTGGGAAATGCTAAATAAATAGTTGTCTCACAAAAAATGAATAGAAAATGCAGGCATTTATAGAGCCACATGGTGTAAGGATTGTTGCTATTCTGGAAACTGAGCACAATTTTTGAACAGCTCCAATCCGATTTTACGTAAACACCCATCTGCCAAAAACCCTCGACAGACATCCGCGCATGTCAACAAATGACGAATGCAAGAAACGACACGACATGGCATTATTTATGTGGTTAGATTCAGGTAATCTGTTCTGCTTTGCCACCTTCCTTTGTTTCTTCATGCATTTTGTCATTTATTCTAAGTTTGAGTTTCTGCTACCAAGCATTTTAGGTCCTACACCTCTAGTTCCTGACACTAGAAATTCTACAAAAATACTTGGGATGTTGCGTTGTTGCAGTGCAGACAAACTCCACTAAAGAAGCATGTAGAGGACATCTGTAGAAAATGTGCTTTAGAGTGATTAAACTCACTGAGATTTATTCAAATCAACAGATGTAAAAACATGTATTTTAGCATTCATTTCAAGAAAAAATGCATAAAAACACTCCACAGAATCAACTTTATTGGTCTTTGTTATCAGTATTGACTACAAAAAGTAAACTTTAAGAACTAGTAGCAATTTAGAGGGTCTGAAAATTCCCCTTATGTCTCATATTTCTAACCTGCGTTGATGACTAAAAGGAAAGACATGACCTGGCCCTTCATTATTTCCGACTTGTCATTAACCACCAGCCTTAGTCGAAGTCATTTGTGTGCCACGGTCAATTGCTCTAAAGAGCCTTGCCGGGTAGCTTTTGTATCAGAGCAACACAACCTGACAGTTATTAAAGACCGTACAGAATCCTTATCAACATGTTCTGTTTACACAAAATGTTGTGGTCTCAGCTTTCCTTTCCATTTGTAACCAAAGAGGGAGTTTAAATATAAACCTTTTATCCTTTCAGCCATTAGGAAATCCCACAGTAAAGAAGTAATCACAGCTAATATCTGCTGGGGTGGATAATATTTATGGTGAAGTATTTACAAAGTTCTGACTTTAAAGAAAAAGAATGAATGTAGCATCATAAGCCTTGAATTCTGCATTTTAACTGGATTACAGACTTTTTTTAATTTTTTTTATTTTCCCAGGACATTGATGTGTCTCTGATGTATTCAGGTTCTCAGATGCATTAAGCTTTTTCTGCTCCCACTGACGCAGCATCCCATCATTATTCCACTAGTAGCAATCTCTGGCTATTTACAGCTCCACTTCAGATGAAAATTAGGCCAAATGGAGCCACTACTCCCATTGGTCAGCAGCAGGTGTGTTGGATCCATGCTTTTTGAAAGTGACTCTTGAGGCTTTTAGAAAGGAACAGCAAATAACTGCAAATGTACAAGATAAGATCAAACTGAACAAGCTTGGAGGCCCCCCCACCACCACCACCGTTTTCAGACAAATGACGATTCATCTGCCTACTTTTGAGACAAGCCTGGATAGATCTCAAATGTTATTTATGAAGTGATAAGATTTCTTGCATAAAGCTCAAAACATAGTTGAGGTTAAAAATGAGCCAGGAATGACTCATTCTGTGTAAAAGTGGATGAAAAAGTTCCCATGAGGTTTCAACCTTCTCGTTGTCACTTCAAAGAGTTTTTCTTGAGGGGAATGATCTTCAATTTTTTTCTTTTCTCCCTCTTGAGATTTTAAAGATAATTTTCCTTTGCGCTTATTCTCTTCACAGCTGACTAAACACAGGATATATCGGCAACTTTCCTCAAATACATATTTCGGTCTGTGAATGGCATTGTTTTTAGAGGTTGGATGTTATTAAATACATGTTTTTTTTATTGGTTTAAAGGCACTTAGTGTCCACATTTTCCAACATGTAATTAGACGTTGTCAGAATTCTCTTCTAATGCTTTTTGCATGTCAGAAATGAACTTTTCAAATGTCCAAAACGTAGTCAGACAAATAAAAGGCGTGATGACTTTTTATATGCGCATAAAAGCCGTTATCTTATTGCAACCTCTTTTATATGTTAATAGCTGTAAGGAGTTACTGCGTTGCAAACATTCTTGAATAACATTGAACAGAGTTCTACAAGTGAACCCATTAGTGACCCCATGAAAAAAAAACTGAATGTGGGAATTATGCTCTTGGATTTGGTTTTGTCAGTTGTCTTGTTTTTTGTCAGGTCAGAAAGACAATTTTGATGTCTTTTGTCATCAGAAAAAAATGTCAAGAACGTGTTAAAACGTCAAAAACCAAATTTTGTTTGAATTGTTTTCTTTAGGTTTATTAATTAAACCTTTGAGTGTCTGCCAAAAGCCTGGTGTCCTGCATTTTGGGTCTAGTTGGGTTTATTCATCTCTTCTAAATAAAAAAATATAACAACAAAAAAAACACCAATTTGTTCAATAATATTATTTTGAATATTTTGCTTAAGAAAAAACAAAGACAGCATGATCGTTGAGAATAATTGCCCTCATCTCACACCCACAGCCTGCCGATGGCGCTTTGACCATATCAGAAGCCTCGACACGTGATACTCCACTTTGTCAATTTGATGTTTCATGAGGCCTCGTTTTTGCTATCCATACTCAAAACTGTGTCTCCAAACTCTCACTTTAGTCTGGATTTATATCAATATACTAAACCACTTCCTGAATCATACACGTAGTACAGCAGGGCAGCGAAGCTTTGGACAATGTCATTTTCAGTTCCTTCCCTAATTGAAGCAAGCCAAAAATACGGGCTTCACTGAAAGCCTTCCTCCACTACTCCTCCGTCACATGACTAGTTTAAATTTAAGCGTAGGGACTTAAATTATTTGGCCTGAAACTCTGAGGCAGGTTCATTTTTTTTGTAATGCACAAAAGTAAACCAAATACTCTGTCTGATAACTTCTTGAATTTATTCTTGAGCATAAAAAATGAGTAAACAAAAAAGGCTATTTTTCAAGGTTTTTCTAAATCATTCAATGGAATCTGTTGACATGCAGGGATGTCTGTCGAGGGTTTTTGGCAGATGGGTGTTTATGTAAATTCGGATTGAATCTGTTGAATGATGAATTCCCATTAATTCATTTCCAGTTGTGTATTCAACTCTTAGTCACTTTAATTAAATTTTATAATAAGGTCTATTGGTTCTGCCTTTGCTTGTTTTAGATAAAAGAAATGACATCATTCATGTTGTAGAAATACCTATGCAGGTGAAGGAAACGCCACTCATTTCATTTTCTGACTTTTTTTTTTTACTTGGTTCATTTAAATATTTCTATTTGTTCTTTATATAAACTGTACAACTCTTTTAGTTTTACTTTTGTTTTAGTTACTACAAACACACACAAGACAATGTTAACAAAAAAAAAAACTTGATTTCCTAAAGTAAAGTGCATTCATTCTACATTCCCAATTTGTGTTTTTTCATTCTACTTGTATTGATTTTATGCTTAAATAAAGTTTCTAAATGACAGAAATGATTTTCAGAAAATGGGCTTCAGCACAGAATTTTGACTCGGTGTTAGGCTGATCTCTGAGCGTGCCCCATTCTCCTCTTTGTCCATAGCAACAGCAGATGCAGAGAAGACAGTTCTGCTGCCAACCTTGTTAAAAAGACATTATGTGTTTGCACATTATGTAGCCAGCTCCCTGTGCTGTGGAGCTCTGGTTTGTTTTTTCCAACAGAGCCAGCTGCTGTAACATTACTTAAATGAATAGTTGTTGATCTACTTTTGCAACTGGCAAAGTGGTTTCGCTTCAGTTTAGTAAACTTAAGGTGATGGATGAGAACAGTGACAGAAATAATCCTCTTGACCGTTCTGCCTTTTTAAAGATAACTTTAAGAGACACCTCCTCTTGATTTTTAATAACTTGAAAAAGTACAATGTAAACTAACTGAAAATCATGAGATGGATTCTACACACAATGAAATGGAGGCAGACCAATGTAAATCAGCCATAAGGCTTTCGCATGAGGCAGGCTGGTAAATGATTTGCTGCCTCCCAGATGCTGAAGGGTGTGAAGAATGCGTTTTTTTTTTTCCTGCTCTTCATTCTAGCCGATGTGAGTGTGCTACAGGTCTGAAATTGTGGATTATCCCCTTATGATGAAATAAGAGATCTGCATCATGGAAGTACAGCTAAAAAAAAAAAAAAAAAACAGCAACTGCTTTGCATCAATAAGAGTCAACATCTCTGAAGAATCCTTGTAAATCTATGCCACGAACCACGAGGTTGGTTCCATTTTCACAGGGCGCATCTCTTAAACTTGGCTAGTCAGTTTGTACATCTCTGGAAAAAGAAAAAAGCTGCACCTTTGATTCTAAATCTCAGACCTGCATGTAAAATTTCAGCTTTTGTGTTCTCTGTTTTGATGGACTTCTGTGATGCTGAACGTGCTAAGATTTCACATTCTAAATATCGAAGAACATAATGTTTCATGTTTTTTTTAGACGTATTTTGCTGTTCATGAATACTTCAATTATTATCCTCATCATCTTAGCTATTTTGAAACTCAGCTTTTCCACAGAAAATGCTGCCTCTGATTGAGGACACTTCAGGTGAAAGAATGCTTATTGCCATAATGAACAATAAAAAGCAGAATTGCTTATTTATTTATTTTTAGGTAGGTATGCATACTGCTGCTCTCCATCAATCCTCGTCAGAAATCGGGGTTAAATAGCTTAACAGCTGCACAAATACAAGACAAAAAAGGTTATGTAGACCACCTTCAATTCCATACTTCCTACACTATTTGCACTATTTTCTCACTGTATCGTTTTGCTCTGATTGATAAGTTCCATATACGCAGCTCAGAGAGAGGATTATAAAGATGTAGAGGGGTTACACATGACAGAAATGGGGTTCAAATTGGGTTTTGGTCTGACAGGCCTGCAGGGAAATTTTCAACAGCAGCAGGGTGACTTTTTCATCCACGCAGCTCAGGCCAAGCTGACATCTCCTCAAGCTGGACGTCAAATTTTTGCCATCATCAATTCAAGCAATCCCTTTGTGGCAGAAATTCGGGCAGCGAGTCCAGTGAGAGCACATTCAGGCACATCTTTGTTTTTGTTGCATTCTTGACGAGGGGCACAAAACAAGAGTTTTTAATGAGGTTCGCTTTTGCACGGCTTTTAGGATCAAAGCATTTGGATGCTTGGCCAAAAGGCTTCTTCATGGTCAAACTTTATATTCAAACTTCATTAAGTTGTAGCTGCAGGTGCAGTTTCAATGGTAAAAGGGAGGGAAGGACTTTTTAAAAACACCTCTTCAAGCAATAACATGTTTAAAAAAAAAAAAAATCTGCAGCACATATTTTTGGAAATATGGCTGCCAATTTACTTTCATTACCTAAATCTCATTCTGCTGACTGTTAGACCAAGTTTGAAGCCCCAAAATACACACTAACTACACCAAGTAAGCCCTGACAGTGCTCTCCTGGTCAACGACATTCATCTTTGTTATCTTTATAATACAGGAGGAGCTGACAGGGTTTAATAGAAACCCACTTCCAGCACTTTTAGCGTCCCTCTCTGCCTGATATTTTTATTAATATTTGCCTCTTAAGATCCATGCAGTTCCCTTTAAGCTGCTGCCTTGTGTTTGTGGGGAAATGATTGAAGCGATGCTGGAAAAATATCAGCCTTAAATGCTTCTGGAGATGAGGCAAAGTGGTTAAAAAAAATAAATGCTTTGCAACAGTGCAGACGCAGACGGACTGAACATTTTTATTTCTGCAAAAAGCAAAGTTTCTACATTTGGCATGCTGGAAAACTCAACTTAGATCTGTATTTTATTTATTTCTTTTCTTTTCCATAACACAACAAAAACAAAATATCTTATACCTGGGAATTAAAAGGGAAAAGAAAGAAGAGCATTTTTTTTCCTGCACCTTTTACATACTTGGAAAAGAAAATGCAACAGAAAAAGTTTTTTTAACACAAATAATTACAGACACTGTCTGGCAAGTTTGTATCTTATTCTACTATTTGGTACCTTGTATTTTGTAGCAAATATTTACTTGCAAGTTTTTGAACGTGACTGAAAACAAACATTATTTGTTTTCTTTAATTGTCTGTTTCAGACTGTTCCAGATCTTGAATCCTTAAATGAAAACACATCTTTCCTTTGTTTTTCTTCATTTTTGCAATGAGAAAAATCTTGTCATTTTAAATTTTAAGTACTTTGTTTTTTTTTATCTTTCATTTTATGGTCATTTACAGATCAGCTAATAATCATTTGCTCAAAAAATTGGACCTACTCTACCATTCTGCCATTTCATTTATAACAAATGCTCCCTGTAAAACCCACCACGGTAGCCTCTACTCTTCACTAAATCAGACTTCCTCATGCACTCAACGTAAAATTCACTGGTTTCTGTTAATTTACAAAACTCTCCTCCTTGTGAACAAGCAAGCTTTGTCACACTTCAAGTACAACACACTCTGCAAAACTGATTCTGTAACAGTTCCTGCATGGGTGCTGCTTTCAGTCTGCAGCACCCATGCAGAGACTGGAATAATTAACAAAACACCTTTTAGACAGGACACTTTTATTTCTAATCAGTTTTTCAAAGGAATTTTAATGATTGTAAAGGAAAATGTTGCTGTAACCTAGTTTTATGGTTATAATTGTCTGTGTTAATGCTACTTTGTCCTGATTGTTCCTGTCTGTCTCCTTTAACTTCTTTTATTTCTCTCTCAAAAGGTCTTGCCTTTTTCTTTGCTAAAATAAGAATGTTTTCTTAATCTGTCTTGCCTGGATTAATTAAGGTTAAATAAAGTAACGTACCAGTAAATAAAGTAAAAAATATATTGTGTGGCAGACAGTTCTGACTTGCTTTATACATCTCAATTTAAAAAAACAAACATTTTCTGAGGCATCCGGCCACTTATTTGGATCTCCATTTCAGCATATAAAAAAAAAAAAAAAAATGTGACTTAAGCCAAACCCAATAAAATCATCTGCCGATCTCAATCGCCACCCTCTAATGTGTGTCAGCTTCAGAGCATTTGCAGTGGTGTTGATGAAGACGCACCCATAATGTGATGGCACAAAAGCTTGTCAGGCTGATCATTTATTCTCGTGGCCTAATGCACATTAGCATCAGTTCCAGTTCTTCCACTGTAAAGCATGAAATCGGCACTCTTCCAGCTGTTTATCTCACAGCTCAACATCAAGTCAATTTTTCCCTCCGACACATGAATTAATTTTTTTCCTGGTCCACCAACAACATGCACATGTTGGAATTAATTATTAAGTCCATTACAAAGCGATGACTATACTGCACTCCTCGCAGTCCTGCTTTCCTTTCAGTGATTTAATTTTCCAGGTGCTCCAAACACCTTGTAGGCACCTCATGTCTTTATTTAGTTAGTTTTATTTGCAAATAATTAAGAAATATACCGAATAATTCTTTTTGAAAGGTCACCACTTGCCTTGGTTGCCATGGAAATGCCAACAGGAGAAAAAAAAGGAAAGAAAAAAACAAGTCATCCGCTGCAACAGAAAAAGTCATTACATTACCACCCTATTTGTCTAACGTGCCAGTGGCTGTGATTGCAAAAGCTTGACAGAAAGGGGAGGGGGTCTCTTTTGACGCACAGTGGTCCTAATGAATATTGATGGTCTAAAAATTTCACCTCCTTAAAAATGCTCTTCTGGATCTTAGGGGCTTTAAGAACATGGATTTAAAGCATCAACTCACAGCTCAGTTCATAAATTGGAACTTTGTCTTTTTCTATTCAAGGACTATTTTAAAAAGAGGATTGAAGCATACTTAAGCTCCTAAAAAGCAATCAACATGAAATACTTGTTTGAGATTACTTAAATTTTTTACACTTTGTTTAGTTTTATGTTTTTCTTGCATTCTTTGTCAATGTCTTCATAAAGTTTGCTTTACAAAAAAGCAAAACTTAATTTTACTATTTCAACTTTTCTAACAGGATGTTGTCAAACTCAACCTAGTTATCCTTTGGACAAATGACAAACTAAAGACTTCACCTCATAAACCTTGAACAAAACAAAAATCAAAATTGCACTTTAAGATCCATCTCATTCAAAGCGAATAGAACACAATCATTGTGGACAGTGTTATCATAAGCGTGTCCTGTGGCTCATACACTAATACTAACGCCTATGAATTACTGCCACTTTGCAGAAACAAGTTTCTAGAAAACGACATGAGTTCTTTGATATAGATGGATAGATGTTTCAATCGATCTTTTTAATTCTCTCTGTTCATGTGCTTGTTGCAAAAAACATATTCTAACATTATTATGCATTTTTTTAATACTATAATTTACTAAAAGACGCTGACAGTTTGGCTGTGCTGTATCATGAGTTACGTAAGGGTTAATGGCCGACGAAGTGTGCGGTTACTACTTTTTAACGCACGCCGTGGAAGCCTGAACCGTCCGACGCGAAGCGGAGGACGGTTGCTTCCGCGAAGTGCGTTAAAAAGTAGTAACCGCACACTTCGAAGGCCATTAACCCGCTTATACCATGGTCACTTACAAAAGCAATACATATTAACCAGGTTTTAGTCCTTAATTCTTGTTTTTTTTTCCGATTTGTATCACTTTTCTCATAAACAGCGTACTATATGTTACGTGATGCGGCGCATCGCGCCGCATCACGTAACATATAGTCCGCGTCGCGCAGCACCACCGCTGCAGTTAAGATTCGGCGATATATATATGCTGATCGTCCCGATGGGTTGAATAAAGCATCAATTCAGAGGGAAAGTTAATCGCTTACCGCTTGTTTTTGCCCCGATGATGAAGCAAAAGGTTGTTTTACAGAAGCCGGCGCAGTGATACAAATCATTTAAGCTAGCCGACCGGAACTTCTTTTTTCACCGTGCGGTTATCAGGTTTTAACGCATACCCAGCAGCCAATCAGAATCGAGTATTCAACCGGACCATGGTATAAATGAGGGATAATGGCAGATGGACGGCTCAGCTTTTTGTGGCGTGCATTGGTTTCTGATAGTGCACACTTCAAAGGCCATTATCTCGCTTATAGCATGGTCACTTATAAAATAAATAAATATTCAATTAGCTCTCACAACTTTATTCTTATTTTTTCAGTTTAGATTGCTTTTTTTTCCACAAAAAGTGTACTATTTGTCACGTTGCGCCGGGTTGTCACGGTGACCTGAACTTCTTATTTAGGTGTGAATAATCACTGTGGATTATCAATTTTTAATTCATGCCCAGCATCCAATCAGAATCAAATATTCACCCGGACTCTGGTATAAAATGACTTTAAGTGCAGACCAGAGAAGTGTTATCATCTGCTTTCATTAACTTCACTGAGAAATACTGACATGGAAGTCGTCCAACATTTTTTGGTGAGACTTTTTATCCTGGTGACTGAGCGTAAAATGCATTTGAGAGCAAACGAGTTGATTCTTGCGCTGCTCTAAACACCTCAGACAGAGAGGTGAAAGCAGACAGTCCTTGAAATGAATGTGTCAACAAAACTCATTTATCACCTCATCACACTAAAAAAAAACATTTTGTCATGACACAAAGTCCATTATTCAACCCTCCACAGAAATGTGGAGGGTTGAATAATGGACCTTGTGTCATGACATGGAAAAAATAAAATTCCCATAAATTAATATCTTGTTCCCATGAGTGAATATTTCGTTCCCACTAAAGACTACTTCGTTCCCTCGAAATAATTAATTTGTGCGAGCGAAATGATTATTCACGTCATAAGTCATTCATAAACACGGATATGGTCTCCGTCCGGCCGCAAAAGCCGCTTTCAGTGGTAACTTCCGTTACTCTGTGACCCACATTCGTTCAAAAAAGGGAATATAAAAACAAGAATGATCAATTTATTATTGTCTCAATGAATATAAGAAAAATATAAGATTTAGGATACCTAGTGGGAACAGAATATTATATCGTGAGAACAAGATATTAATTTGTGGGAACGAGATATATTTTATTTTTTCCATGTAAGAACATTGATTTTTTTTTTTTTTTTTTCTTGAGAAGTTACAAAAACTTTTGATATTCCGGTCTAATTTTCTAATTAGCAAAGAGGAAAGTTTTTGAGAATTTGTTTTGGCATGAGGTTTCATTTAAGCTTGTTTTGATCTCCACATCCACACTGAAGTTTCAGTGGAGTTTTCAGGCGGCAGCCGCAGACCTTTGGGAATAACCTTAGAGAAATGTCACAACAAAGAAAAAGTAGAGACTTTTACATGCCCTTGCCCACAGGCTCCTTGTCTCCTGATATATCCATGCACTGAAGGCTAGCCGCTGCACCGCTGCCTGTGCAGGACTGAGGTAGTTACAATGAGCTATTGTTTGTCTCTGGCCACGAACAGCATTCTCAGTTATCGTAAAAAACAAGAAGCTGCTTTTGTGTTTATCACACAGGCATTCATCAATAGACAGTGTTTTAAGAAAGTTGAGACTTTAAACATGGAGGGTGCTTTTTAGAAAAAAAGTAATTTTGTACAGCTTAATAGTTGAATTACATATGGAAATAACGGTTTATTGCTGACAAAGCATTCAATGCACTACTGCCTCTTTGGATCGGGTATTTCCTCTTCTGGCCCTGTATATATAGTGATGTGATTTTATATATAATTTTTTTTTTTTTAACTTGTTAGTCCAGCAGCTGAGCAAACAGATAAAAAAATGAAGGTCTCGTGTTGGACATATTTTACTTTGACAACTTGGTGTTATGAATCTTCTGACGCACAAGGTGTGTATTTGTATAAATCGCTTTTGTCATGATTTCCTTAGCGTGGCAGACCCAAGTGCTGGAACCCAGAGAACGAGATAGGTAAGTGACAGGTAAGAAGGTCATTTATTATTTTCTCCCAGGAGGTCCGAAGGTCCGAGGGTGATCCAGAGGCGGCTGTGGTTGGTGGCGTGGCTGGAGGTACGAACGTGTTGGGATTTCTCCAGCGGTGCTCCGTGAAGCGGGTCCTGAGTTCCACTGATGTCACTCGTGGCAAAGGTTCCCTGAAGCAGGAGAGCAAGGTTAGTCAAAGGCGAGATGCAAGACAGAGAGCAAAGCAAAATCTGACTTGAGACCAGGCTTAGTCACCATAAGGGGTAACGATCTGGCGATGAACTGGTGGATGAGGTCTCCTTTTAACAGCAGGGTTTGATGAGGTTGAGTGACGACAGCTGGTGGTGGTTAGGAGAGGAGCAGCTGGAGGAGGGGAGGGGAACTGATCCGGGCACCATGACAGCTTTTGTAATTTAGGCCAAAATTTATTTATATTGACTATATTTATTTCAGTCTTTTGTTGGACCAGATGGAAAAGAGGAGGGAAGAAGAGAGAGTAAAGTAAGGGCACAAAAGAAAGGCGGGGGGGGGGGGGATCAGGGAAATAGGGGGATGATTATAGACTGTCAGGTGTAAATGTTAGTCTAAAAGGGGCGGGCCTGTCCACACACACTCTAATGTTACAAATATACCTGTTGGCTCCAGTAATCTTCACAAACATGTCAACATGTACACAATAATGCTACAGTTCACACGCACATACTTATGCATACAAACCAACACATGTAAAGCATTCTGTCACGCACACTATTTGTGCAAAGGTGAGCTGGCACCTGTGCTTGAGTGAGTGTTTATGTTCTGCTGGGGTGGATAATGGAATATACGAAAAGAGGAAGAGTGCCTTTTCATCCCCACACAAAGACCCCCACCGAAGCAGCAGTGGTGGCCAGAACCCCCGACACCCGCACAATATAGCAGATCTTCCTGCTGGGCGATCAAACAAGCCACCCTGACGAGGGCTAACAGGGCCGCCACAGGGGCCCCCAATGCCATAGAGCAGGTAGGCACAGGAGCACCCCCCCCAGGGAGCACCCCCAGCCGCAAACGAGGAGTTCTGAGCATCCTTCCAACCCCAGGCACAAACCAGGGCCCCCCAAGGGAGACCCGCCCGCGGTCCAGGCAGCCACCCACCCGTGGGAAGTCCAGGAGAGCAAGCAATTCAGGGGCCACCCATAGACACCCAGGAGGACCCCCCCCAACCCCCCAAGAGAAGTGAGAGATTTTCAAGGGTTGTACAAGTTAATAATATTTACATATTTCCGTGCACTTAAAGCATTCATTCATTTTTCTTACTGATTTTTTTATTTTTTGTTAATCTTATTTTCTTTCGCCTTGATTTATTTTGAAAAATACTTTTGCACCTGATGTACAGAGCTTTTGTGAAAATTGAATTTCCTCATGCTGAATATATTGTTTTGCCTTTTCTGCCATGATACAAAAAAAAAAAAATTAAATACAGTGATTTGACATTACAATTTAAAGATGTTTTTGTGCTCATAACTTATAGAATTATGAAAACACTATAATTTTTTAACATTTTTTTGTTCTTTATAAACTGCAAAAAAAACTAACTGCAACATTTTTTTTGCCTTATCTTGAAAAAGTAAGTTATGAGGGTAGAGCTGAAGTAAAGACTAAGTACTTAGATGTTTAATGAAGTGAAATATGCTCCACCAGTTCCTGAGACAATCACGCACCTGTTGCACAGACTTTTCTCATATTTAATGACTTGAGTTGGCTGCTAGTTGGTTTTAAAATATTAAAAGTGAGACTCAGCTTTAAAATGTACTTTGAGAAAACCCCCGTGTACACACTTCCACAAACGTAATAAAAAAAACATCAAGTATGGCTGCTGCCGGATGAGGCATGCCATCTGTGGGATGGTGTTTGTTACAGCGAGAAATACAAAGTGATTCAAAAGCAGTGGGAGGTCTCATGTTATGTCACTGAATATTCCTGGCATCCGCTTAAAGAACGGTTAATTTTAGCTGCCGTTGTGGTGCGTTGGTGGTATCTAGAATGAGAGACACATGCATACATCGTGTTTTTGTGAGACCAAAACTGCCTAAAGCAGTGTGTGAGGCATGAGCACTTGCAAATGCTGGAGCAGAACCTCCAACAGGAGTGAAGTAAAGATGCTGAGATATGCATCACCACGCCTATTGATTCTGTCCATTGACAGCTCTCACCGCTCATTAAGTGGCTGGCATAAATCAAAGGAACAGCAGGATCTCAGCAGGAAGCTGCAGTGACTGATGTGCAGAGAGGGCCGAAAACCTGTCACGGCGAGCGAATGCATGAGTATGCTGCAGAGTAGATCAGGATTTAATATGAGACAACGCGCAAGGCTGAAGTGAATCTAGGCATGGATAAAACACCCAACAAAGATGTTCGTGTCTGCAGGGAGGCCAAAGTGCTGTCTGCACAAGTACAGGCAGCAGTTTTGATGTTTTGAGACAAGTAGTTCACCCTTTAGGTGTTCGGTTCAACTTGATGAACACTTCAGCACTTTGGGATTTTATTGCATCCTTTAATTAAATTGATTCAATCATGAAATTATGGTAATTGTGAGCTACCAAGATTTCTTTTGTGTGTGTGTGGAATTTATGTGACCTTTGCTGATTGAAAAAAGTTTTATAATTATGGATGTGACTTTTGGTTTATTTATCATATTTTTCTCATTTTGGTAAGGCTTTCTATTACAGTATGATGCATACAAAGTTTACAAGGTACTTTTTGCTATGTATTAATGTGGTGCTACTTGGTTCATACTTTTGTTGTGGCTACTAAGTATTTAAATACTACCTATTGGGTATTTATATTGTACCCGCTGGATTTTGACATAGTACCTACTGGGTATTTACGTGTTGAGTTAATGGGTCTCGTCTAGTTATCACCCCATCAAAGGACTGGGTGAGTACAAAAACTTTGAACTTTGCGTCTTCAATGTGTACATATCAATTAAAGAAATGTATGCTGAGTTTATACAAATATACACCGCATGTGTCCGAAGATTCATAACCTCCCTTTGCAGCAGTAAAATCTAAGTCAAGAGACCTTTTGCTGTTTGCTCAGCACGACAAGTTAGAAAAAACAATGTAGGTGTCAATGTATTGTATATTTTAAGATATGTAACAGTGGTCCCCAACCTTTTTCAGAAAATGGATTGGTTTAACGTCAGATAATGTGGACCGGCCTGTACGAGGCTGAAGTGAGCATATGATAACTAAAATCTTTTTAGCTTCCAGTTCCCTTTAACTTTTGAGGGTGAAAGTTTATCTTTATCCTCTGTAAAACATCTGCTCGGCTTTAAGTTGTATTTTTTGACACGTCACCGAGTGATTGGCATGTGTCAATTACTTGGTTGGGAGTGGGGAGAATCCAATAGTTTTTCAAAATAAAACTTCTTTGAGAATCAAATTGTAAATTGAGTGGAACAAATGTATATTCTTTTTTCTTTCTCTGTGGCCCGGTACCAACTGTCCCACAGTCCGGTACTGGTCCGTGCCCTGCGGGTTGGGGATCACTGATACATTTAGAATAGAATAGAATAGAATAGAATAGAATAGAATAGAATAGAATAGAATGGCTTTATTGTCATTGTGTATAGTACAATGAGATTTAAGCATCACCATCAGTGCAAGAACAGTAGTGAAGGGAAAAGTAGTAAAGATAACATTGTAATATAATAAAATCAAACAAGGGATAGTGGCAGACGAGGTGTGCATTATCAGCCTGAACCAGGAAAGCAAGAAGGTGCAGTCAGACGGTAAAGTGCGTTAAAGACTGATACCATAGTCATTCACAAAAGAAATGGGTGTTAAATCAATTTTTGCATTTTTATGGCCCGCAGCAGCAGTCACTGACTGCAAGGACCATATTGTTTTCGCAGTTGGAACGACGACTTCGCCGCCTTTCAGCGAGAATTTGACCCCCGCCGCATGCTCGAAAAGTCACCAAAACGTGCACGCACCTGGGATAAATTGCAAATGAATATTCCACAAAGTCAACGTCACCCCCCCGAAGACGATGACATCACGGCCAGCGATCCCGTCAAAAAAATGAATGGGCCGAAAATCGCGTATGGGGCCGAACAAAATGTACTTCAAAATACAGCCGCGAAACCAAGACACACGTGTCGGGGATATCCCAAAGATGTTTTGAAATCATTATGGGACAGCCACACGACCTACGGCTTGGCGGCCATTTTGTGGCGAACTCTGAGAATTGGCGATTTTCGTGTTTTCCCACAATATGGGGAAAAGACACTTTTGTTTGAACGATTTTCAAGCAATTGCACACACTTGCTGCCAGCTCCAGTCTACAAACACCCCAGAAGTGTCGTTGACCTTTGACCTTGGGAAAAGGCCGCCATCTGGAATTTTCTCAAAAAAGCACCTTTAGCACCAGATACAAACGAAAACTCGTCGTTGGAATTTTCATCAATCGTCTCGTAACTTTTCGGGCACCAACGGCCAGCTACTCTGGACAAAATGTTGGAATTAGAAGTTGTAGATTTTGAACGGCGTGCGCGTGGCGAGCTAGCAACCGTTGCCATCTTGGCTAGCTCGCACATTTTTCATCGGAATGTCGTGAAGAGGAAATATGCGATTCCTTGGCCCGCGCTGAACAAAACGATGCTACGCACGACAAGATCGGTAAAGGAATGTGGGCGTGGTATGCAAAAAACTGTCGCAAAAAATTGTGCCGACTCGGCAAAAACGAAAAAATTCGGAACTTTTTTTGAGAATCGACTAACGAAACCAATATACCCTTGTCCGCGATATCCAAAGGACATTTTGAAAACATTACGGGATGGTGACACGACCTACGGTTTGGCGGCCATTTTGTGCCAAAATCTGCCATTTTGAGTTTTCGCGTTTTTACACAATATGGAAAAATGAACTTTTTTTCGAGCGATTTTCACGAAATTTGACGCGCATGTCCCTAGCGTAAGTCTACAATCACCTCTGGAGTTTCGTCGACCTTTGACCTCGGGAAAAGGCGGCCATTTTGAATTTTCTATAAAAAACACCTTTACCACCAGATTCAAACGTAAACTTGTTGTTGGAATTTTCATCGATCGTCTCGAAACTTTTTGGGCATCAACGGCAAGCTACTGTGGAAAAAATGTTGGAATTAGAAGTTGTAGATTTTGAACGGCGTGCGCGTGGCAAGCTAGCAAAGTGGCGCACTGTTATAACTCCCATGCATTTCAATACGATACAGTGAAAATTGAATGCATGCATTAATGCCTGAAACTGAATACATTAAAAAACACTGAATATGGACATATAAGGAATGTGGGCGTGGTTAGAATAAAACCACTGATGCTAAGGACAACAAAAAGTTTACTTTTACCGATTTGTCCGAAACTGACGTCAATCTGTTCGTCCTCCCGAGGGGACCAAAACATAAAATGGTTGCTATGGAGATAAAATCAACAGAAAAGCCACCATTTGGGAAAAAGTGGGTTTTTTATCAACTTATGACATATAGCTCTCGCCAATGGAGGAATGTGTTTTTCTGAGTCAGTTGATGATGCTAATCGCTATGCTAGCACTTTTAGCTATGTTAGCATAACTAGCATAGTTAGCATAATTAGCATTTCAGGTAATGTGTTTTTCTGAGTCAGTTGATGATGCTGATCGCTATGCTAGCAATTTTATCAACATTACCATAGCTAGCATAGTTAGCATAATTAGCATTTTAGGTAATGTATTTTTCTGAGTCAGTTGATGATGCTGATCGCTATGCTAGCACTTTTAGCCACATTAGCATTGCTAGCATAGTTAGCATAATTAGCATATTAGATAATTTATTTTTCTGAGTCAATTGATGATGCTGATCGCAATGTTAGCACTTTTATCCACATTAGCATAGCTAGCATAGTTAGCATAATTAGTATTTTCGGTAATGTGTTTTTCTGAGTCACTTGATGATCCTGATCGCTATGCTAGCAATTTTAGCCACATTAGCATAACTAGCATAGTTAGCATAATTAGCAAATCATGCCTTGACTAGATTTTAATTTGTGGGCGGTGAGGTAGGTAAGGGCGGCGGTGGTGGGTAGAGTTTGGCGTGGAAGGCGGGTTGCGTCTGCGGGCCTTACAACGCCGCTTGCGGCTTTAATTTAGGTTTATGTTTAAAAAAAAAAAAGCTGGCTATTTGATAGATGATGTAACGCGTTGTTATGGTAACGGCTACAAAGGCCACACCAAACTTTTTCTGCAGCATTGAAGAAAAGTGATGTGCTAAACTTCTTGATAAATTAAACAAAATATCAGTTCAGTTCGGTTCAGTTGCTACGGTTACCAGCTGTAATTTACCCAGGCCAGTGACGGAAATCATTTGGGCTATGTGACTAGTCTAGTTAGTAAACGTAAGCTACCATTAAAGTACTGCGAAGAAATGTCCAGAATTTCATATTTTACTTAGTAATTAATAAGTCAAAAAGTACTACATAAATACACAGCAAGTACTATACAACAAAAGTACCAAATAATTCATTCATTCATCTTTACCGTTTTTCCCTTTCGGGGGGTGGTGGGGTTGCCGGAGCCTATCCCGGCCACAAGGGCGTAGGCAAGGGATGCCCTGGATTGGTCGGCAGTCTGTCGCAGGGTAGAATATCCTCAATCACACGTCCATTCACTCTCACCTATGGACAATTTAGAGTTGCCAATCAACCTATGAAGCATGTTTTTGGACGGTGGGAGGAAGCCATGTTTTATCCATGCCGGAGAGAACCCACGCATGTACGGGGAGAACATGCAAACTCCACACAGAAAGGTCCCCCGTTGATGTTGTGTTTTTCATGTCCCCCAGCCGGGCCTTGAACCGGGGGCCTTCATGCTGTGAGGCAAGAGCGCTAACCACTGTGCCACCGTGCAGTACCAAATAAATACCATTTAAATCCCCCAATTAGTACTGTACCGTAAAGTGTTACCTAATTTTGTTTTTAGGTATTTTTCTACTAAAACTTAAATTCAGTGCCATTTGGGAGCAATAAAGCCCTTTGTAGGGCAATTAGTGTTAACAAAAAAATAAAAGCATGGTGTGAAAAATATATTAAGGATTTAAGACAAAAAATGCTGTAGTCTATTTTCTTAATAACTTTCATTGACAAAAGTACATTATTTAAATCCTAACAAACACTCTGTTTAAATTATATGATTAAACTGTTGCACCATTAACATATTCCTGTAATTTCAGTGTGATTTTTGGCGAGGTTTACTAAAAAGGAAAAGGGTTAATGGCAGATTGCTGCCGTTCTAATAAACTAGAGCAGAAGGCTGCTGCCCAAAAACTGTTATGAAGCCTCTTTTCCCTGAGAACAACAGGGGAAGGTCTTTTTACTTCTAAACAATGTATAAATACAAGATCATCAGGGATCAGACTCAACTTCCAATATAAAACTGTGAATGAAATGAATGCCATGAGAAACACCTGCTCTTCGAAGGATCTTTCATTTGGATTGACAATGTTCTCCTCAGTAACAAAGCACTCTTGACCTCCTGTGTCTATCAGCTTCAACTTAACTGAGATGAAATCACGCAACAAAAATGCTCAACATCAAATCTAAGAGTGTAACACAGGAACATAGTTTATGCGAACTGATGCAACAGAGAAAGACACTTTGCTCTGAACCCACTTCTAGCATAATTTGTCAAAGTGTCAAAAAAAATAAATCAACAAGATTACTTTAACACATTTCTGACAGCACTGAAAATGAAAGCAAGGTCACAAAGCTTTCCTCTGATCCTTGGTGGGTTATCACTTTCATCTAAGAGGGTGGAGGTTTCAATGGTGTTTTTTTTTTGGGATATTTTTTCTTATGCACTTTAGTTTTTGCCTCAGTCCTGCAGTGCCTCTCAACTGCAAATAGAATAAAACATATGCATAATTGGAATGGACCAAGTAAAAATGAGCCACGGGTTGTAAAATTATGAAAAAAGTTGGTTAATTTTATTTCCCAAAAACAGTAACGTTAAATATCTTTAGAAAATTTCATATTGGGTCTATAAAAGATTAATTGAACATAGGTCAAATGTACATATTTAATAGCAAACAAGAGCTTCATCATGCCTGACTGACTCAACAAAGAAACAAACTAAAGTTAAATGCAGACAGTTCTTGAGGGGTTTTATATAAGAGCTGTTCAGACACATTAGACACAGATAACTACACAATACATTTATGTTTTACACATAAAATTAAATCACTTGAACAATTATTTTTACTAGTTTAGTTTAGTATTTTAACAAAATTCTTACTCGAACAATCCCAACATTTACATTCTTTCTCTGTCTCCGGTGACCTCCCAATGAGATTCAGCACAAAAATAATTTCCACTCCCTTTTTGGTACCCAACTCTGATTTTATTAAGTTAAAATGAACAACTTAGACATCAATTTTGGTAATAATTACTAAAAAAGGGTGTTGAATCTTTTTTTTTTGATAGCGCAGGCATTAATCAAGAACTAACGACCCGATCATATTTTAAACAGTATATAAAACCGAAAAAACAACAGTTCACAACCTGGAGCATTACAGAGAATAATCTGTTTCATGTTTTGTTGAACATTTTATAGCCTAAAATTAGTTAAAATCTTCAGGAAACTTAATCCTCCAATGTGTATGATTAATTACAAATAATCTGACAAGTTGCATAGGAGATGATTAAAGAACAGAATGTTTAGAAAAATGTTTGTCTGATTACAACTAGGACACATTTATTATATATGAGTTTGACTTTGGCTACGATAAGTAATAGATTGGAGTATTTAAGTGAATCGTCTATTGAAGTTTGAGGTGCAGAGCTGCAGTCTTGTTACACCCTTGAACGATGATTGCTCTAGCCAGTAAGGCAAGACTCTCTTTTACTCCGTTGCCTTTTCATTTTGTCTAAAACTTCCATCACTTTGTCTCTTTCTCCAACTTTTCTAGTACATCAACCCTTTTACGCTCCGGCTGTCTTGGTATGGTGATCTAGAGGACCATGTTTTAGCGGTCCAGTCGCTCGGTCAAGACTGTTAATGTCCCCTTTTCTCACAGTGCACATTCAGCAGCTTTGGAGATGATCTACTGCTCCCCCGATTCATTGATCAAATCTAGTGAGCTCCTCTGGCTCCAGTGTCGAGCAGTTTCCGCCTTTGCCACTCACCCCCCCATGCAGAGGAACCCCACCACTTATGCCCCAAAACAATTCCTATGGATGCAAAAAAATTCTTCAAAATTGTCACATAGTTTGAAAAAAATCCATCAAAGAATTTGCATGTAAATACAACAAAGCACAAGAATAAAATCAAATTATAGTTGTGTATAATGTAAATATATTTAATATAATTTTATAGTTGCACATTAAATATTTAACTTAATTGTACATAACACTTAAGTTTATATTTAATAACTTCTAAATTACATTTTGACCACCATTTGGTAAGATTTTTGATAAAACTAATGACAAAAAAAAACTACAGTATTTTATTGCAGTTACTTTGAAAAAAACACTTTAATGTTCTTATGCTTTAAAGTTATTGATGAATAAATAATAGTGGAATACTACAAAGTGACTATTTGTATCCAATTTTGTAAATACAGTACATGTGCCCAGTGCTAAACCTTTTTCTTGGCCGCACGGACGTACGTGTGGCAGTAACTGAAACATAAACTTTGTAAAGGAAAATTATTAAAGACTGCAATCCAAACAACCGCCATATTTATGTAGAAAGTTTTTTTTTTGTCATGCATTGTATTTTATAGACCATGAAGTAAAAAAAAAGATTGTTTTTCTAGATTTTTGCTATCATGTTATTTCATCATAGGAGTGTGTATTGGCATACGATACGATACATATCGGGATACATCCAAAGAGTGTACCAGAACAAGTTTCAATTTTTTTTTTTTAAAGAGTATGACTTAGAAAAAAAACTCTATCACTAATCCTTTTAATGGAATAAAATGGTAAAATTTCTTTTATTTAATGATCACAACTTTAAGTACTGCACATGTATCTCATTTACAAGCACAAATTCATAGTGGTTTTTTTTACATTAGGGGTATATTTGCTCCTAAAGAGAACAGTCAACATTGTCCAATTTACACAACAAAACAGGTTTTAGTATGAGAAAAAACATATAGAATGAATGCGCCTCAAACAATAAGGCTCTGTAGGTAGTGCATGCTTCATAACTGAATATTTAACAAGAGCTGATTCTCGCGAGATCTTGTAGTTGTTTTGTGTGGTGTAGAGCTGCTCACAGAGGCTCACTGTGCTGTGCCACGGTTGTCAGATGCTGAAGGATGCTAATCAATAAATACATAACATCTTGACAACAATTTAAATCAATATGTGTCACAAATGAAAAATCGAGATATATCATCGAATCAATTTTTTTTCCTCCTGCACCCCTATATCATCCAATCATTTTGCATCATTCCAATGTTTCCAGAAAGTTGGGTTGTTTCCACACTGATCTGTTTTCTTGTCTTTACATGTCTTTACATTTTTGGTTTATGCTTTATATTCCTGTTACTTAACATTTTATAGCACTGAAACTTTTTACATTCCTAAACTTTATTGATTTATTTATTTGAGTCTCCCAAATGACTTGGAGATCATCTTTTGATCTGTTTTCAAAGCGTTCCAAGTGGTCTTTTAATTATAAATATGACGTTTTAGCCTAAATAAAAAAAAAAAAAACCTGTTGCTCTTTCTAGGACATAGTTTCTGCAGAGCGGCAGGAGTTCATCCGAAATTCACCTCTGAGTTTCGGTGAACCAGTAAACTTTTGCGTACGTTTACTTTTAGATAAGTCGTGCTTAAACAACATATTGGGAATAACAGCCAAATTACTGAGGTTATTGCTAATTGTCCAAGGTGTGTTCTGAACTATTTAAAAGTTGATGCAGATCTGAGATATTTTAGCCAATGTTTATATAGGATGTCCACAAGGGAGACCTTTAATCATTAGGGGGATGGTTGGAGGTAAATTAAATCTCTGGCAATTGGGATCCGCAGAAATTATCATGCAAAATGATTATAACTGGCTTGAATCTCACAATCTAATCTTTGTTTTTGCAACAATGTCATAAAATGTTTTAATAAACAATCTAAGTTCCTAAAGATTATTATCTTCATTAATGAAGGATGGTAACTTCTGAAAATAGGGTGTGTTTAAAAGACAAAATCAGGATTTTTCTTCTTGGATTAGCTTCCATTTCCTTTGCTTTGGATTCACTTCTTGATTATGTATAGTTTTAATTAAAACGGGTTGACAGCTCAAACGTCAAAGAATCTCAGTGATGTTCTGGAAGCTGAGCTCAGAATCCCTCTGGTGCCTTTCATTTATGGTCTTTATGGCTCAGAGGCTTGGATTAATGACACGGCCACAAGCACATTTCCATTTGAAATAATTTGTTTCTTTGTTTCCCTGATATGGGACTCTATGAATGAGTCAGGCTGCAAATGGCTTTGTTTATTGAGTGCAGCCCATGTGTATTTGTCAGATTTTTATGCCCACAAGAAGTTCAGACCAGATAAACTGTTTCCAGGGTGCTAGTGAAAACACATTGTTCAAAAAGAAAATCTCACAAAAATGCACTTTCATTGCCATTAAAATTCCAAAAGTAACAGAGCTTCTACAGCCACATTTTTCCATTATTTCCATTCACTGATAAGAATGGTCACTGCCTTTGACGCAGCTGATACAATTTGCAGACACAATTTATCCTCCTGACCTCCGAGACAAGGGATTACTACCAGTCTTATTTATTTATTTATGCTTTTTCAGCAGCACAGAGATGCATTTCAGTGCTGAGAGTATTTTTAATAACTCGCAACCATAAACAAACACATTGCCTTCACTTCTAATGGATGTATAGCTGCTTTCACGTCTGAGCATTTTCCATCCCTGCCTCTTACAGAAACCCACTCCAATGATAATTGTGTTAACATGTTCTTGTGGCTTTATTTTTCTAATGATGAAATTGCATTTCTGAGTATTTGTTTATTCAAATTTTTGGGAATCAGGAGCTGATGGAAAAATGCAGTTTGAAAAAGATTGTATGTTTGACAAAGCAAACACAATCGGCGGGTCACAACCCCCTTTCATTCCGATGCATCCACTTATAGATCCATGTACGTCTTGGTTTTCCTCGTCCAAGCTGGTCTGTACTGTATTTTTAAACAAATGCAATATTGCTCGCCATTCTTGTTCCACAGGTAATGTTAGGTTGGGGTTGTGAGCTACCAGGAGAGCATTTAAACAGAGAACTCTGCAATGGGTGAGGGGAAGGGGGGCGGTGTTGCTTTGAACCAATGATCCCGCCCACAACTTAGAGGTAAATTTCTAACAAACTCCTGCTGCTCTGGAGAAACTATGTCGTAGAAAACGACAGAGTTTTTTTGATTGGCTCCCAACAACAAAAAAAGCAAAAAACAGTATAACCATAAGTTTAGAGACCACAGGGAACGCTTTGAAAATAGATTAAAAGATGATCGCTGTGGGACTTTGTTGTTTTCTTTACTTTACTTTACAATCCCTTTTTACTGCTATAGCTCTTTATTGTCAATTCAATAAGACTTTAAAATGAAACGACATATATCAAGAAGGGAAAAAAAAAAAACAGTTGGATGCCAAATTGGTAGTGTGTGTAGATGAGAAGAAGAATGAATCACAGACAACACATAATGAGTAATGTTTGTCACCTTGTGTGTGAAGTGTGGAAGAAAACCCCCCAGCACGTTGGCGTTTGATTAAAGCCTCAATAAGGAAGGTTTGTGGGCGTGACTGTGCTGGAAGGACACAAGCAACCCTTTTGTCATTAGACACTGAAGTTCGATTGAAGTTTCCCTGTCTGACCCGCTCGCGTCTTCAGAAACATGAAGAGTCGTCCATTTGTCCGTTCGCGTCTGTGAGTTCAGCCGGAGTCGAGAAAAATACTCCGGCAACCTCCCACACGTTATCATGAAAGCTGCAAATATAAGTGAACTGTTAATGTCATCATTGGTCAAATTGATCGTGCCTCCTTTCAGAATCGGATCAAAACATTTTTCAAAGCACAAAGTGAGTAAGAAATCAATCTGAAGACATATATGAGCTGGTAACCAGCAGCCTTTAACGCCATACTTGCTTCCAATGGTTTGTGTTAGATTATTGTACTGCAAATACATCAACAATTTTAAATCTTTATCTCATCTCTGTTACTTGCAGCAAACAAAGCAAGGCTCATCTGATGCTGTTCACTGGTGAGGACAGTCACAGATTTCCAGACTAATCTCCCTTTAAACCTATTTAATCCCTCTTTGTGGCTTTATATAAGTTCCATCACAGTAGTCACACATTGATTATTTTTATTTAAGCTCACGACATTTGGAATCTGTGTGTACAGAGGGTTTGATTTGTTGAAGAATAATAATGTAATTAATTGATCCTCAAAAGGTGACTTGTTTAAAATGTCCTCTTCATGTCAAATCAAGTTTAGTTGGCAGAATATTGTCCGTGTTGGCTGCAGTCAAACAGTCCAAGCCAAACTGTGTGGATGACAGCAGATTTCAGAGAAAGCTGAACAGATGTGAACAGGAGATTAAAGCACAGACTTAACTCTCCAGCAATAAAGGGTCTAAGGTTTAAAAATGACACAGGGATTCCTGTCTGTTGTGTATCTATCAGTGCTAAACTGCTGGATGGCAAAGATGCAACTCGAAAGCAGCTAAGAGTTAGATGGATTAAGTAAGGGATAATGGGCGACAAAGTGTGCATTAAAAGAAATTAACACACGGCGTTGAAGCCTGAACTGTCCGCAGCAAAGATAAAAATGTTTAACCAGTTTTTAGTACTTTATTCTTGTTATTTCTACGGTTTAGATCACTTTTACTTCGCAAAAAGGGGACTGTTTGTTACGTGGTGCTGGCTCAGCCAACGCGAACCTTGAGTGCAGCGGCAAAGGAAAACAATATCTATACTGATTGTCACGAAGGGTTAAGTCAAGTATCAGTACAGAGAGAAAGTTCACCTCTTACCGCTTTTTTTTTTGTCCAGATGACAAATCTAGAGATTGTTTTAAAGAAGCCAGGGCAGTGATGAAGAATATCTAAACTATGTGAAGGGAACTTCTTTTTTAGGCATGTGCTTATCACTTTTTAATGCACACCCAGCAGCCAATCAGAATCGAGAATTCACCTGGACCATGGGATAACAGCTTTTCTAGTGGTCTTTTGATTACGATTATGCCATTTTTAGCCAAAATCATAAAAACAAAGCGGGAGAGCAATATTGCAGCTATCCAGCACATTTTTGAGCCAGATGCCAGCTCGGTCGAGGAAACGAATAACACCATTGTCATCAGTGGTTCTTTAAAAGAAAATGATCATGAGCGGTCTTCCTGCTCAAAGGCAACTAACTTCTTAACAAGCCAAAGTCAGCATGAGTCTTCTTAAAAGTAAACTATTTAGTAGTAAACATGCAAACGTCTATATTTCCTATTTTCTGTGGCTGGATTTTCAGATTTGCACTTGGGAACTTTTTGATAAACCTCAATATTTTTCTTCTTCATGTGGTCACATATTTGGCAAGCATATCTTTTTTTTTGCTTTTTTTAATTGCAGATAACAATCAAAATCCATAAGTTGTCCTACCTGTTGTCCCTTACTTTAAAAAGAGAAATTGTCTGTAATATGTTACCCTGCCAAGATGGTGACCATATTATCTTATAATAAACCAGTGATATATCTGATTTTGGCTTTTTTTTCTTTTATGGTCACTGAGTATGAGCCATGGAAGAAGATGGATGAGGAGATCCAGGGTGTCACCAGAATGCAGATGTTCCAGGAGGACATCAAATAAAGGGTCTATCAGGTCCTTTTTTTTACAATTTAGACACAAAGCAGGGAGAGGTAGATCTGTACATGTTAGGAAGAGCGACAGAGACGGAAGGATGTGGTGTAGGTTAGAGTGATCAAACACATGGATGAACATGTGTTGGCAGGTTCTACAAGACTGAATAAAGATGGAAAGAGACTTTGAAGAGCTCACGAATGAGGAAAACATTGGAGTATACAGAGTAGTGGAGACAGCTGTTGTGAAGCAGGAAGTAGCAAAGATCAGTAAGGATGAAGTGAGGAAGACTTTGAAGAAGATGTCAAAAAGCCTGACAGCACACCTGTGGAGGTATGCAAGAGTTTCAAATTGGTGGCAGAATGGTTTCTGACTAGTGAAAGGATGTCTGAAGAATAAAAAAAAGTGATCTGGTTCTATTTTTAAGAAGAAATGATTTGTACAAAGTTGTTGAAACTACAGAGGAATTAAGCTGATAAAGATATGGAAAAATGGTAGCTAGACTGAGATCAAAAGTGAACAATTGAGTCAACAGTTGGTTTCATGTAGAGAAAGAGAACCGCAGATACAACATTTTTTTTGAGGATGTTTCCAGAGAAGAACAGAGAAGGTCAGGAGGAGCTGCATTGTGTCTTTGTAGACCAAGAGAAAGTCTATGACAGAGAACAGAGAGGGGAGCTGTGGTTAAACAGGATTGTGGGGTTTGCAGATGACCCTGTGATCTGTAGTGGGAGCAGGTGGAGGGACATCTGGAGAGGTGGAGGTTTGCTCTGGAAAGGAGAGGAATTAAATGCAGCTGCAGCAAGACATAGTCTCTGTGAGTAAATGAGAGGAACTCAAGAAGAACAGTGAGGTTACAGAGAGCAGAGGTGAAGGTTTTTTAGAGTGTAGGAAAGAGGTGAAGAGGTGTGTGCAAGCAGGTTGGAACGGATGGAGGAAGGTTTCGGGTGTTTTGTGTGACCAAAAAGCAAGAATATAAGGAAAGGTGATGTAGAGGACTGTGGTGGAGCAGTCATGTTTGTTCTAGAGCAGGGGTCTCAAACTCAGTTTACCTGGGGGCCACTGAAGGCAGGGTCTAGCAAAGGGAGGGCCGCAACTTTGACGCACACACATGCAACTTGAGTGTCTGAGAGCCAATGAACTTGTATGGAACATATACTATGCTATTAACTATACTCTATTATTAACTGTTTTAAACACAAAAGAAGACTCCAATTCTACAGTTCTGTAACCTCCATCAATGGGTTCTTCTGAACACGGCTTCTTTTCTCTACTTCTTACTGCTGGACACTTGGCAGCACTTATACAGCTGAGACCCTCAGTGTGATTGAAGATGATTGTCTGTAAATCTGGACTGTACTTGAACTTATTGAAAGAGAGTATGTGCTCCCAATTTTGAGTCTGTGGAGACATCTTTTTTTTAAGTTTACTCTTTAAATCAAAAATCAGTAAAGGAAAAAAAAATTCAGTAACCATTTTTAGATTACCTTGGTCACTAGTTATTGTAGAGCAGCCGGTCATCCACTCCTATATTTTTATACTGGATTCAAACAATGGTTCCTAAAAGAACGGGGGCTGTTCACTGGAGATCAGAACAATCGTTACAGATCTGAGATCAAAGAAAGGCTCAAAAACGGATGGAAATGCATGTTGGCGACACCAAATATGTGCAGCCAAGATGCACAATAAGCATGTTTGAGATCACCCAGGTGGACGAAACGCTGCGCAGATCACCTGGTGTGTGACATATGTTTTTGTTCCAACATCACCTGTCAATCATCACAAAATCTCACGAGAAAGGGGCGGGAGCAAGGCCCCAACTAAGCAAACACAGCTGGAAAATTAGTACCGTGCTGACCGCAAGCCGCCAATAGACTACAAAATAATGCATTATGGGAAACGTGTCCTGATGGTTTTTGTAGTTGAGTGATCAATTCAAATCATTTCAAATACCTTTTGATTAAAAAAAGGCTACATACATTACACAACATTAAAATAAATATATAAGATACAATAACACAGATCATGCTAAGGGGAAGAGGTATATTAAAACTAAATTGAATGTTAAGGACAACAACTTGCAGTTCTCCTTCAGTGTTGCTGCCCCCCCGGCCTGGTCTCGCTAACGATCCAAGCGAGGAGCTTTGTCATCTCAAACACGTCTGTTGTTGCATTTTCCACACGTATTTTCAATGTGTCTAAGACTACATGTTGTCGCTCGCACATGTTTAATGTTGAAGCCCCGTTAGCTGTCACGCATGTAGGTGTGGGACATTTATTCTCCTCAAACTGGCCCATCTCCTGGGGGAGCGGTGGTTTGCAGTGACAGCTGCGCACGAGAACCGTGCGTAACTGTAACCATAACCTTAACCCTCCTCTGGGTCTGTGCGGCCCAGAAAAAAGTTCAGCACAAACTGCATGTATTTAGAAAATTATGAGCGAATAAATACGTTCTAAAAAGGAAAGTAAGTAACTCCTAAATGTGGGAAGGAGGGGGCTGTCAGGTGTCCAGCCTTAAATGTTCCCCTGCTTTCATGCCCGGTCATTGTCACGCCCCCCAGAGTCATATACCCCACTGTGATTGGTTAGTTTGTCAGCTCTGCGCACAACACAGAAAAAGTGTCATTCATACAAACTGGCAGGACGCATTAACATTAAACTTCCATATTAAGGCGAGGGCCGCAAAATATCATCTTGGGGGCTGCAAATAGCCCAGGGGCCGCAAGTTTGAGACCCCTGCTCTGATGCTATGTTCACACCACCCTTGTAACTCGCATTCAAGTGACCACTTTCAATAAAAAAGTCAACGTAAACGCACAAATAGGGACATTTTGGGCACAAAACGTGCACCCATTGAACGTGCGTTAAGAGTTTAACCAGTTCTAACTTTGACCGATTAGGGACTCGGATCTGGTAGTGATAAATGAATGGCGTACCTTTCAATTCATGGAAGTACCAACCATTTAAAAAAATTATCAGGAAAAAGAAAATAATAACTGCTGTTTGTGGGTGGCTGGACTTACACGACACCAAGTCTTTCATATACCAGACTAGAGCTGTAAAAGAAAAAGCCTGAAGCAAGATTCACGAGATTTGCACCGCTTTGACATTTTGCATAAAGCCTCTTTCAACTGTAGGTGCTTTTAACGAGTTCTAGAATGCACATTGGTGTGAACGTAGCATAAGAAAGAGACAGGAGGCATAGCGGAAGATGTTGAGGTTCTCTTTGGGAATAACAGGATGGATAGAATCAGGAATGAATCCATCAGAGGAACAGCTCATGGTTGGTGTTTGGGTGATAAATGCAGAAATCAGAATGAGATGAAATGGACATGTTTGGACAGTGTTGGTAAAAGGATGCTGAGGGTGGAACTACGACGAAAGAAGCTTAGAGGAGGTTTGTGGATGTAGTAAAAGATGACTTAAAAGAGGTGAGGAGGAAATAGAGGACAGTGTTGGGGAACCCAAAGCGGAGCAACCAAAGCCAAACTATATTGCAAAAGGACTAAATTTGTCTCCGAGATGGGAAAGTGATGTCTGAGTCCGGCAAAGGTCATTCCTTCCATGATCAGAGAGAAAATGAAGATGTCTACCTAATTTAATTTACAGAGGTTCCAGAAACCAATCAGCTTCTTTTCATTTAGGTTTGATTGTATTATGACTCACTTTATGATGAGAAGTCATGTTCCTGTCTCAAATAATCATGGTCTTGTGATTGTGCCTCTCAAAGCTTGTTGGTGGATTACCTGGAGATGAAATGGTGATTTATAGCAGATTAATTATGTTGGTAAGCAAATCTGTAAAATCATTCGTCACACAGAAATTAAGTGAAATGACTAAATGAAGGATTTGGAAACCTATTTTGAGCTTTGACACAAAAATTGTGTTAAACTTTTAAAGATGAAGATGACACTTGATATGAAATGAAGTTTAGAAGAAGAACAGTGTACTTTAAAAAAAGCAAATGTCACATAAAAAATGTGTAAATGGGAGATTCCTTGACAGACTACATATAAAGAAGAATCCCATAAAGCTTTATAGAAATAAGTCATTTCCAAGTCTGTTTAAGTTGCTTTCTTCCTGTCTCTAATAATGATTTTTCCATGAAACATTTTCATTTGCATTTACTGGAATAAGCTCACATAGCTGTGTCCTCCTGAGAGCCTTCAGGAAATAACAAATGAGACCTTTTCGTGTCCCCAGATGTTAGCGGTAATGCACGAGACTGGCTCTGACCCCAGCGAGGACACGTTAGCAATGATTCATGCAATGACCCGGTGCAAATCAATGCACTGTAGCATGCAGAAGATTACCCTCAGGGCGTCTGATGTAAACATTTAGATTTTCTTTTTTGTTTCATTCTAAGTGTTATTTTTTAGCTGCTGCACCCTCAGGACAGCTGTTCTGTTCAATGCAAATGAAAAATATAATGTGATGTAATAAAGAATCCACTGAGGACTCAACGGTTTGGTAAAATGTGCTCCTCTGGAATGATTTGGATAGTACAATTGTACTGTGTGAGGGGTCATAAGAGAGTTCGTATAAATGTACAAACTTAATGAGGAGCTAAATTTAAAAAGCATATTTTCTAAACGTATGTGCAACACAAAGTGTGTGATATATAAAAAGCAATAAAATTATCTAATTTCTAGTTGCTGTGCTTGACTGTCCATAATTTTCTTCCTTTTTTGTTGATTTACGTCATTTTCTGTGATAGATGTTGTTTGGTTTTTTTGGAGCCAAAAGGCCTCAACTTTATTTTTCTTACAGTAACAGGAGCGTCAATCTCTCTCTCTCCTGCTTCTTAGAAGTAATTCCCTTCAAGTGTATTTGCATCGGTCCTTCCATTCCGACTCCTTTTCATTTGATCCACACGGGGAACCCTTGAAAATTCTGAAATCAGAATTTTTTTCAAGTCTTTAGACAAGTTTGGCTCTTTGGTTTGCAAGTCTAACTCAAAGATATTTGATTTGCAGCCTTGTCTTACATTTCTTGACAGAATTTAGAGATGGATGGATGGATGGATGATTTCACAGAGAAAGGTAAATAAAAAAACAACTACTTAGCCAAAAAATAAATAAAAAAATAAAAAAACTTAGATAAAAATCCTAAAATGAGAAAAAAAATACCAAAAAATATATTTTTGGAAATTAATATTTAATTTAAAAGTGTGAAAACAAAACAGAAAAAACAGTGTCTGGTGGTGGAGGGGGAAGCAGGACTTCCACGGTCTGTCTGTGGAGTGCCCAGGGACAATGGATGAAGGAAGCTTCTCCTTTCTTAGAACACAGGACAGTTGGTGGTTTCCATGAAGGAGCAGAACGTGGCCAGCCTTCTCTGCAATGTTAACTGTCTTCACGAGTCCAGTCTCAGTCCTTCAGTCCCTGCCTTCTTTAATGATTTGTTCTGCAGGCTGACACTGCTCTTGGTGCTGCAGCTTCCCCGCAGCAGACCACGGCTTACAGCGGCACACTGGCAACCAGTCTGTGAAAATATAATAAATAAATAAATAAATAAACTGCCAATCTGGTAAATGCATTGGTAGTTGGATACATTTGTGGCAAGCATGTTGTATAAAACATTGTTTGATGAAGACAAAACATTTACAAGGTCTAATAAAAGGCTGCTTGTGTAAAAGCAAAAAGATTAGTCATAACATAGCATGTTAATACTTGTGTTGTTACAACTGTATTTTAAGTGGGACAGTTTTGAAAGTTCTCAGATCCTCAGGTTCTGCTCTCTTATCTCTACCTGAGAACGAGGATTCACAGCGAGGCCTCTTTTTTGGACTGTGGTCCTCATCTGCAGAATAACTTAACTATGGAACTGAGACTTTCTGCAACTGTGGAGACGTGAAAAAGTAAATGAAATACTTATCTTTTTAAAGTTCCACTCTGATCATCATTTGATCTATTTTTTAAAGCGGTGTTGTTTTTATGATTATGCCCTTTTAGCCAAAATTTAAAATGTATGTCATTTTGTAGGACATAGTTACTGCAGAGCTGCAGTTTTTTAGAATTTTGCCCCAAAGTTGCAGGCTGTAGCAATGGTTTGAAGTGAGCCTTCCTCCCTTCCCATCATCCATTTGTTTAGACTCCCCCTGCTATCTTACAGCCCCTCACACTCCTCACACTCCCAACCCAACATTAGTGGTGTAACAAAAATGGCAAGCAATGTTGGAGCTATCCAGCCGTACAGTTCTGATCCGGATTCCAGCTCAGACGAGGAAAATGAGGACATACATGGATCTATTTTTCTGCAAGTGAATGCATGAATAGAATGGCGCAGGATACTTGTAGTCTTCTGATTATAGATTCTATTACCCAAATTAAATCTGTTTTAAAACCACATTTTTTTGTCTGCTCCAGACTACAGTGATTTGAATAAAGAAATGCTCAGAAATGCAATTTCAAAGTAAATTTTCTCACAATTTCAACATGAGAAAAATGGCAAAACAACACGTTATAATATTAAAAACACAATTTTCGTTGGAGTATGTCTTAATATTTTCTGCTTTTAAGTATTTAGTGGATTTAATGGTTGATTTTTTTCTACTTTTTTTGCCCTTACAACTTTTAACCCTTGTTCTATCTTAGATGACCCCACCCTTACATTGACGTGTTCTCCCTACCATGACAAAGGTGGATAAAGGTGGAAAGATTTCATGTAATCCATGGACACCAGAGAAGATCACAAATCATTGAAGAAAAGAGGTTCAGCGCACTGTCTAGTGGGTCTAAATGACCCATCTCCCAATGTTAAAGTGCCTAGGATAGCACAAGGGTTAATCTGTTTACTTCCCTACATTAGTCAGTGTTTCTACCGTCTTCTGTTCATCTTTTGTTTTAAGTCTATTGTGTTTTTGGACTCCTTATTGTTTTAACCTATGCTTTTATATTACAACAAAGTGATTGATTTAAAAAAAAGATTCAAAGGTTGTCATCTGGACTTGGTTTTTGAGGTTGAAGACATTTCACCTCTTATCCAAAGTGCTTTGTCAATTCTGAAATAGCTGGTAAAAGAGCTGGTTTATATGTGTTCATGGGGGAGGAGTCAGACCTGAAACTGGATGGCATTGTCTACTTAGACCAGTGTTTTTCAACCGGAGTGCTGCTGTGGGAGATGGCCAGGTGTGCCGTGGGAAATTAACCATTTTCCCTGATCTAAAAACATATTCCATCTCCAGGATATCAGCTCTTTGTTAATCAAAACAGGCCCTGATAAAACACTGATTAGTTATGAATATGAAAGATATACTTTTTTCTTTGTGTTTATTTGATTCTATTAAAGACACTTTTATAAGAATTACGCTGCCATGATTTAGCCGCAGCTATAGCTCTGATTTTTGGAAAAGTCCCGCCATCATTCATACGTCATCAGTCTGACCAATCAGAAGTGGTTAAAGTGTTCACTTCCTTGTTCCGATTTAGCTCATGTCTCTCAGTTCCAACAAAAATACCAGCTAAATCTCGTCTTTAGCGGTGTAGCTTTCCACAGAATCCGGTGTCAGAACAAGTGAACAAAACAATGAAGCTCAGAGAAGCAAGTCTGTCTTCGTTTGGTGGCTGTTTGCACTACATCTCCCATGGTGCATTGGGTTAAAGTGACAGCGTCTCAGCGTACAATGAGTCTTCCTGTTAAACGTCTTGAAACCACAACGAACACACAAACAGTTTTTAAATCTTCTTGATGAAATTAGAGGTCAACAGTTTAGTTCTCCTTCAAGGTCTGTGTTTATTAACAGCCAAACATCCCAGAGTTTGGTCCAAGTCATCTTTCTAACTGAAACACTTTAACGTCTGGATTATTTGTCATGATCGGTAGGCGGGACAGACCCAGACGCTGAAACCCAGAATGATCACAAGAGTGTTTTAATGTCAATTCTGTTTTGGTTGGAAGATGATCCTTGGCGAGAGCGTGGCTCGTGGCGTGGCTGGAGGCAGAGTAGCGGCTGAGCGTCTCCGTATTCCGTCGTAGCAACAGGTAAGCAGCCGAGGTTTTCCACACAGGTGACCTTCGTCGTGATGAATCCTGTGACAGGGATACACAGGGTTAGAACGTGGCAAGACGAGAGTAAACAAGGCATGAGCAGGCTGACCAGGCGTAGTCACCATAAGGGGTATCGATCTGGCGTCGAATGGATGGACTGGATCTCCTTAAGAGCAGACGGGTTGATGAAGGTGAAGTGGTCACAGCTGGTGGAATCAGGAACAGAGCAGGAGGAGGCGGGGCAGACAGGGGCACCGTGACATTATTTTATATGTTAAATTTGAGAAGAAGTGAAAACAACATTTAAGAAACAGGATTAAGGTGAAGTGGCCAACAGACACAATTAAACTAAACTAAAACAATTTAATCATCTAAAAAGAAATGAAACCTTTTTGTTAAAGTTTTCAAAAACTTCATCTTTGATTAAGACAAAAGAAAACTGATCAAACTTCAACATGTTTACTGTTTGTGTAGCTACAGAAAACATAAACATAATGTTAGTCTTTTTGTGTAAAATTTATCAAACATATTGTGATCATATTGTTCAAAAATTACAGTTAAGTTTGCACCAACATTTAAAAAATATATCACTATTTAGAAAGAATATATATTTTTTTTTTGTGAGGTTACATAAAATTGCATGTTAATAAACCGGAGGAAAAAACAACCACCAGGGTAAAATTTAGTTAAAAATTATTACTGAAAACTAACTTAACTTTTATTACATCTTTTAGAAAAAACAGCTAAAACTTTCAGCTTTTTCTGCCACAATTATCACAAAAATGCACGTGAGATTGCGGAGGGGCTGTAGATCAATACAGACCATAGAGTTTCTTCTTTTTTAAGTTTTGGATGCTGGTGAGCCGTGGGATTTTGTCAAAGGTAAAGTGTGCCTTGGCTCAAAAAAGGTTGAAAAACACTGACTTAGACTGTCCTCAGCCGGGCTTCCCTCCCCAACCTAGGTTAAACTGGTTTGGTTTGTTTGGGTTTCAGAACACTGCTGTAGATGGATGGATGGAAGGATAACCATTAAATGCAAGAATAAACCTGAGACCACCATTAAATAAATGTTTCTTGTTTAGCTTTTTTTTTTTTTACATCAAATATTTCAGAGCGGAACTAAAGGAGTTTTTTGGCTGCATTAAAAATAACAGAATCAACAGCATGTGTAGAGCAGATGCTTTATTTTTAAATTGAATGAGGCCTTGGTGAGATGCCATGTAAGAGTTGCTTTCTGAGAAACTAAAGTGTTGCTTTTTTTTATACTTCTTGCCAGTTAGTTGTCTGGTGGGGAGAAATTCACCTAAACACAATTGATCGACATTTTTCATCCAAAAGAAGCATTAAGTCCACTGGCAGCTAAGTCGGAAGTGCTATTTTGTTGGTTTTTAGCAGCATGGGATATTTTTATTGCTCTATAGAGTTGGATGCAGGAACTTTAAGGTTTATATAAGAAATAAAACTAACAAAGTCTTCTTCAGGCACTGATCCTGAAACGAAAAAGTTTAAAAGACTTGCTGGAAAACTTCTGGGTTGGCTGACACCTGCAGCAGATTCATTAAATCACAATAACTCATTTTCTTTTTTATATAGAAGTGAGAACAAAAGTGAAACTTTTCATTGTAAGGTGAAGGTCTGCTAAAGCTTTTTAAACCCATTATTGATGTGGGAGTGAGAATCCTCCTTTTGGCCGTAGGGGCTGTGGAGCGGGAACCTGCTGGGACCAGCTGAAGGAGAGATGAAGGGTCATCAGTGATGAATTTTATTTTTCTTTTAACCTCAGGTATGAGAGAGTGGTGAATTTGGCCCCACACCAAAGGTTTTTGCGAGTGTTTGCCTTTCTAGTGAAGAATCTGATGGAGAATGGGAAGAGGTTTGAAAACCTTGTTTGTTTGTCTTTTTTGTTTTTTTAGATGTGAGGCTGTTTGTGCACCCTTACCCAGAGATAAGGGTGAAGCCCTTTGAGATGTCGTAATATTGAGCAATATAAATAAAACTGAATTGAATCTCTGTATTTATAGGGGTTTTGACCTGTAACAGCATGGGGCTGGTGTGGGCAGACAGTTTTTTTTCCCAATACTATACAGATTTCTAAACTCTTTGACTTGTAGGTCAAAAACCATGTCCCCACAACAAATGGCATTACAAGATTTTTTCTATTTGAAATCCCTCTATGATCAAATGAAAAGTCTGATTGGGTGGTCTAAAGCTGCAGCTTTATATAGTGGTTTAAAACTGCAGCTTTAAACCACCACATATCACATTTGTTCTGTTTGTGAAATGCAGTAAGCAGAAACGACCTGAAATGTGCCTGATTGTGTCCTGTGGAAGCGGTTATGACTCCCTATCACATTTTGATGCTCCAAAAATACCCTAAAGTGCTGACTAAAAATGCCCTTCAGATAGGTATCATTTACAAGGTGTTTTATTTAATCTGCTTAGGGCTTTGCATTAAAGCGTAAATGAGAGATGCCCTGCGTAATGATGCTGAATGCCTTTTTTTGTGACTAAATTGCGGGGAGCTGTGCGCCCGCCTGCAGGTTATTGTCATCGCTCTGTCAGCTCATATTTTCAATGACTGTGCGTGTGGGAGTGCGTCTGTGCTGGGCAGGTCTAGCCTGAAAGCGCGTCACCTCACCCACCATCCATCAGTGCGTGTGCACGGGGGTCCGCAAAAAGCCAAAGCCGCTTCTCCTCTCCGCGCGCGAGTAAAACTTTGATGGGCTTTAGACACGCGGCCAAACACAACCAGGGAAGAATTAAACACCTGGAGGACACAGCCTCTCCATACTGTCGCGCTGATTTTGGGGGATAAAGGTGAGTAACCCGAGAGATGCGGGTCAGTGATGTGGCTGCGCGGTGCGCGCTTCTCCAAGAACGACCGGAGATGCGCATGTTCGTTCCGACGATCTTTTTGCATGATCCACAAGAGAAAAAAAAATATTCTTGCAAATGTTTGTGCAAAATGACCATAAACACAATTTTTTATTCTTTTTTCTGTCGGATTTAAGTGCGTTTCTGTGGCTCCGACGCGCATCCTCGTCTTTTCCAAATCTCACACGATCCAAAGTCATTTTCTTGTATTCGTCAAGACAGGTGTCGCCATGGAAAATACTCCTGTTGAAATTTTTAAAGAAGACAACAAGTGCCTATTCCCGCTGCTGGAGGGCTGTCCGGGGAATTCATCAGCTTGGATGTCCGGTTACTCTGACAGCCGCAACGTGACCCACGATGAGGGCAGCTGGGAGCAGGAGGGCATGTCGCCCATCATCCCCATCATCACGGCTGTGTATTCGGTGGTGTTTGTGGTCGGCTTGATGGGAAACTGTCTCGTTATGTATGTCATCATCAGGTGGGTTCTTCTTTTTCTGGTTCTTTTTGTTTGATAAGCCACGAGATGCGCCAAAAACAAATCTGTATCCCAGAAAATATGACTCAAAATGACTTTTCTTAAAAAAGAAAAAAAAAGGCACCCATGCAGTCAGAAGAGGGCTGGATGCGCTTTCAGATGTTTCCTGTAGAGCTACAGGCCTGTGGTTTATCAGCACTGATGTTAGATATTTGCTATCGCCATAGCTTGCATCCAAAAACGGATGAACTGTAGAAAGTGTCTCTGTTATATAAAAAATTTCCCAAAAATCTGTTTTTTTAATACAATAGCTCTCAAACCTATTAAAGTACAACACTATTGTCTTGAATTCTGCATGTGATATTAATTATAGATATAGAAGTGCTGCTTTATCAATCTGATGGACCGCATGCACCTTATCATTTATGATCTCCAACTCCAACAAATCTGATTTAGTGTAACTGGTTTGCAGAGGCTTCTTCCAGAATCCTTTAGTCAACAGGACAATTATCATATAAGAGATGAATTGCTGCTTCTGTTGGTGCCAAGTTCATCACTTCAGATGGAGAGGGGAAAATTATGAGGCCAGTTCAGTCTAAAAAATGCACATTTTACCTCCATGGAGGTCAGTTATGCTGTCAAAATGCATCATCTCAGGGTGATTGGGAGTGAACAAATGTCTGGAATCGGTCTGATGGACTACAGAGGAGATGTTCAGTTGTAGAGGCTTGGCAGAACAGTTAGTAGTTCAATGTGCTGCTGTTTGGGTGAAGTTATTTGACGGATGCACACATTTTTATTCCACAGCTTTTGGTAAAACAGAAGCAAAACTATTAAAAGGTAACGCATTTCAGTGCATTAAAACTATTAGAACACATTCATGTAATCTTTTTAATTAGGTGTTTTGGAGGATTTACCCTGCGGCTGAGGCAGCAATTACTTACTTCATTAATTAGGAAATTCAAAAGAAAACTATTAAGGAGAAGATGCCAAAGCTGGTGACAAAGTAATAGCAAGTTTTAGAAAGATTTTTAGAAAATGCACATAAATCTGTTAGTTTCTACAAAATAATCTTTTCAGCACTGCTGTAAAATGATACTTGTCTTTTTGTGTGCCATCGTTAGATGAGATATGTCCAATTTCCCAGCTGTATTTTAGCCACTTTGATTTCAACTGTCAATTTTTAAATTGAATGTTCATTTATTTTCATTTTTTTATTAAGATACTGTTTATTCCTACAAAAAAGTAAGCAGCTGTGTTATGCAAGACAATGCCAAATAATGAATCTGCATATCAGTAAGAAAGAAAGATAGCATTGATGATATGGGATTTTTAATTTTTTTTATTTTCTCATCATTCATCCATCTGAGATTAAAGGGAATCACTAACTGTTATCCCTGCATTTTAGTTGATTCTTTGACAGCCAGGATGTGGGGAGCCGGTTTAGCTCGTGCTGGTTTGCGGCGCCTTCCATCCGTGAAACCAGGGTTCAACTCCGGGCTGCTTCCTGTTCCCTTCTCTACTTCTGTGCCGGTCCCAAACCCGGTTGCTTTGAGAGGGTTGCATCAGGAAGGGCATCCAGCATAAAACATTGCCAAGTTTACCATGCGACTCGTTCACTGTGGCTACCTCTGTTGGGAAAAGCCAAAAGGGAAACAACAACTTTGACAGCCAGGATGTAGATTTGAAGATTAAGTACATAAATAAATAACATGCATTTGTCAAATTGGATTTAAGTCACAATTAGTTTGAATCAACTATGGTCAGATTTTTGCAGGTAAACTTTAGCTGAACTACATGAAAAATGGGGTCAAATCCACAGGATGTAAGCAGAGTTACTGGTCCCCTCTTCCCTTTTTTGTTTTTCCTTTTCACCCACCTTTTCTGAACAGTTTGACGGGATGACTCTGAACAGAAAAAACAGTTTGACTTATAGATTTATTCTTTTTTTTCCTGGTCTACAGCTGTGAGATTCAAACTTGTTCTCATCTGAATATTAAAACCCTTTAGTTTTAATTCATCACCATGGTTAAATACCTATTCAGATGGAAAATTGTGTTTTAAACATGTTCTTGTGGCACTTTTCTCATGATGGAGGTCATAGATTAAGAAATGTTAACACACAATTGCATTTCTGATTATTTATTTATTCAAATTGTGATGAAATAGGAGCAGATGAAAAAATACTGTTGGAAAAAGATTGCAGTTGGGAAATGGAAGCTAAAATAAGCAGGCCCCTGCATCCACTTGTGGACAAATAGATCCATGAATGTTTTTGTTTTCCTTGTCTGAGCTGGAATCTGGATCTAAACTGTTTGGCTAGCTAGATCGTTCCAATGTTGCTTGTTGTTTTTGTTGCACCGGTAAGCAACGCTACCACCAACAACTTGGAAACAAATTTCAGATGAACTACTGCTACTTTGCAGAAACTGTCATAGATAACAACACAGGTTTGGTGGATTTTTGTTAAAAAACGGAAATCAAAATTAAAAGACCACTTGAACTGCTTTTAAAAATAAATTATATCTATGATAGATGATTGGAGTGAGTCTTTAAAAATAGTAACCCATCAGATCCAGAAACAGTTTGTTTACAAGATCAAGAGCAGGGATCAGACCCTGAGATCAGACCAATTGCCTTGGCACTCTTCCTCCTCCTCAGTGCCTTCTTCCCTTCTTAACTTTGCTATTTGTTGCTCCGCAAAGGTCACTTTTTGTTGTTGATCACTGTAACCTGCTGCCTTACCCCCTAAAGATTTACCCCACCCTCATGTGTGTTCAATCTGTCATTTAAGTCCTAAATGTTCTTTGTTTGACCTTTGCCTCCTTCACCTTTACTTTACGCTCCATCGCTCTCTACTTCTGTCCTCTGTGTCCCACTTTTTCTTGTTTATCCCTCTCCTGTTAACATCCCTCTCCGGTCATCTTTTGATCTGTTTTGAAAGCCTACCCAGTGGTTTTTAATTATGATTATGCTTTTTTTAGCCAAAAAAAAATCAATGTTGTTTCCTTGAACATAGTTTCTGCAGAGTGAGTTCATCAGAATAATCAGAATTTTGCCTCCGAGTTGTGGGTGGTTCTTTGCCGCTGAGTAAGCCTTACCCCTTTTCCCATCATCCATTTGTTCACACGCTCTCCCGCTAGCTTACAGCCCCTTAACTCCAACCTAACATTAGCCATGCAACAAAAATGGTGCACATTATTGGAACCGTACACCTTTAAGCCAGATGTTAGCTCGGAAGAGGGAAATGAAGACGTTCATGGATTCGTCTACAAGTGGATGCATTAGAATGGATCCTTCACCTTCCTGGAGCTTGTGGCCTGCCGACTGTTTTTCATCTGCCCCTTGATTCACAACAATTTGAATAAAGAAATACTCCGAAATGCTATTTTAATTTTAATTCTCTTTATATATGTCCTCCCTTCATCAGAAAAATGCCTGAAGAACATGTTAAAAACACCAGAAACAGGATTTTCATTTGAGTGTGTCTTCAACACGCTCCTTACCTTCTTCATTCCACCACAAAGTCTCTGTATCTGCTTTCCAGATGACTCACCAAATGCCTTCTTCCTGAGCATGTTAGTTGGAGATGTCCAGTCTTCTGAAAGAACCTCCAAAAGCTTGTTTCACCTCCTCCCTAAAAGCCTCACAACATTCTTCCCTTTTAACTTCCCCCACTTGGCTGTCTTCTCTTGTGCTATTCATCTTCCTCACTACCAGAGTCATCCTCACACCACCATCCTCTGCTGTCCATAGCAGTCTGATCTCTTTCAGATTAAACCATCTGAAAAGATGGAATCACTTTTTGTTCTCCTCTCTTTTCTGGAAAATTGTCTTCATCACTGACATTTGAGAGACATGTCCTTCTGGATTTCTGTCCTGAACACTAAACTTCCTCATCACTTCCTCGTCACTTCTGTTTCCTTCACCCACATCTCATCTTTCCTCATCCATCATCCACCAGAATTTCTCCTTCTCTTCTAGATTACATTTTTCTAGGCGAACATCACATTTTTTCTACTTCCAGCTTCATTCTCATCACCCAATCATCACCCCCTCCATGTCCCTTTCCACCCACACCATAAACCCTTCTAGGTCGACATTCCTTCTCTTAGTCCTAGACTCCTCCTCTTACTTTTCTCTCTTTTCCTACAAATATGTCTTCCTCTTCTTACACCCATTGTACTATAGTCCAATTTCCAACTCCACTCTATACTGTAGGTGAGAGACAGCTAGACAGGCAGGCAGGCAGGAAGATGCTATCCAACATGGACCCCAAAAAACATCTCAGACAAAATGTAATCAAGAAAAACCAAATGTGATGCTTTAGCTTTAACTGGTACAGACTTTCCTGTGGGGGTGTAGTGCAAATGTACAGAGAAATGACTTGCCTGTTAATCATTTTCTCATGATACCAACCAGCCAATCAAATGTGTGATTTACAGGTTATTAAATTTAAGCAGAAGAGGAAGTCAGAGGCAAGTTGCACTCAAAAAGACCAGGGCAACATCCATAATTCACTGGAAACAAAAGTAGAGAACCAGGAAATTGTACCAACTTTTGGAGACATGAAGACTATTGCACATGAGAAATGTGAGAAAAAGGCAGTGCTCACAAAGAGAGTGAAGCAGACAACACAAAGGGACAGAAAATAAGACTTAATTGGCGTTCTCCAAGAAAAACCAAGAGTGGACAGCGGAAACAGAGTGTTTAAGCTGAAATCAACTGTTCAGACTTCACTTTGAGAGCACATGCAAGGGCCAATGTGAAACACCAGCACAGAGAACAGAAAGGTTTTTTTTTTTAAACAAACATTTCCACCTAAGTAAGATCACAGAAAAGAAATAGCCTCCAGAGAGCTCAGTGTTTTCACTCATTCACAACCTACAACCTGTTCAGGAGTGTTTCCTCCGAATTTCTTGGATTTTGGCCCAACACAAAAAGCCATTTACTAATGGAGAGGTTCCTGGAGAATGCAGTATTGGAAACCCTACTTGAGGAAAAACAAAAGCAAGAACTACAGGATAAAATAAAACAACAAAAAAAGATACTATTGCCCCCTGGCTCCAAATGGTTCCTGAGATACCTTTTTCCCATACTTCTTGTCCACGTTTGACTCTATATGTAACTGCAAGGCATCTTTCTTTACAGTGTATAATAATAAAACCATCGTTTAAGGCTCATCAATGAACCCCTTTATGTATAAATCCACTCCAACTCGGATTCAACTCCTGGCAGGACACGCTGTGGCTCAGATGTATTCACAGAGTAACAAAATATAAGAGATTTGACTCTTAAAGGAGCAGAAAACAAGCCTCTAAAAATGTCCAAATGTGTAGAAAACATCCCTAAAACTAATTTGAGATATTGAACTTCAAAGACCATTTTAGTGTTTATTTTATTTTTAAGTGCATATGTTAGTTTGTTTTGAAAGACAGCTTTATTTCTTCTAAGTAAATGAGAAAATATTAAAGTTTAATCATCTTTCGTAATCTATTGTAAAAGCCCTCCCAGTGGTCTTTTAAATATGACAGTACAGTTTTTAGAGGCAGGAATTCATCTGAAATTCACCTCTGACTTGTCGGCGGGACTGTTGGTGCGGAGTAACACCGCCCCCCTTCCCCTCCCCGTTGCTGAGAGCCTAGAGCAGGGAACTTGTGGCCCGCCCAGCATATTTCCTACGTCTACAAATAGGATCTTTTTCAAACTGCATTTTTGTTTCCGCTCCTGATTCTCCTGATTCACAAAACCAATTTTGCTTAATTTTCTTTGTTTGTCCTCCAAATGCCACAAGAGCATGTTAAAAACATAAAAAAAACACCATCAGAGTGGGTCTTTAAAGAAAGAAAGAAAGAAAGAAAGAGTGGGTCTAAAAAGTCTAAATAGAAAAGACTAAAAACTGTTTATAAGTGATAAAAAAACCTGAACATCTGGGACAGCAGCTTAGTACAATATCGCACTCTGAGAAGGTTATATTTTTCTTTAAATACTTTGATTACTGTCAGCCTTAAGCTCATATTGTGGTCCCTTAAAAACTTTGACAACATGGTGACTAGTCTGAATATATTACTGTCCTCCTTAGATTAATTCTGAAGACACACAGCAGGAATAAATGCTGCATATTTGTTCTGCAGGTGCAGAAGGATTAAAAACCAGAAATGTCCCTGTCTGAAAAACGGTTCTCTGAAATCTAACAAAAGGGATGTTTTTTTCTTCTTATCATCCACACAAAGTTTTACTGGGTTCGCCTTTTTCCTCCTTATGTAATCTTGCACCAAATACAGTAAATGGAGCTGACTTTCTTTATCTTTAAACCTCAAACTTCGTACAAGTCAGCCTAAACAAAAGGTCATTGCGCCTTAATGTGATTTAAATAAGCTGATAATGCCTGCTTTGCAGCGAGCAGCATTGCATACATTACAAAGGGAAGAAAGCCTCGTTGGCAACTGTTTAAGGTCCCACTCTGATCATATTTTTATCTGTCCTAAAGGCTTTCCCAGTGGTAATTATGACAACACAGTTGTTAGCCAAAGTAAAAAATAAGAACTGTTTTTTTATAGGACATATTTCCTGTTGAGTGGCAGTAGTACATTAGAAAATTTGCCTCATCTCTGAAATGTTTTCGTAAAGACCACAACTTTTCTGTCTTTTTCCACGTATTCTCATGAATGACCAATTTTCATCTGTGCAAGTTGTACGTATGTTGCTGTGTGGCGTGGCCTTTACAGCCCCTCACAACCCCAACCTAACGTTACCGGACAGCAATTTTGATCCAGATACCAGCTTAGACGAGGAAACCCAATACATCCATAGATCTATATGTCTGCAGGTGGAGGAATTAGAATGGAATGGAGCGGGGAGCTTGTTGCCCAGCATATTTTCTACGTCATAAATAAGATCTTTTTCAAACATTTTTTCATGTGGTCATGATTCAGAATGATTTGGATGAAAAAAATATTAAGAAATGCAATTTTAAGATACATTTTCTTTATTCTTCATCATCAGAAAAAGGCTACAGCATAATAAAACACCAAAAGAAAAAAATGTTAATAGAGAAACAGCCAAGAGGGAATTCCAGGTAGAAAACAAAGCAATCACACCTGCCTGAGGAGTTGGTTAGCTCACGTCTCAACTGGACGGCTTTGTGTTCTATGTGTTTAACAGGTACACAAAGATGAAGACAGCCACCAATATTTATATCTTTAACCTAGCGCTTGCTGATGCCCTAGTCACCACCACCATGCCCTTCCAGAGCACGGACTATCTTCTAAACACCTGGCCCTTCGGTGAGGTGGTGTGCAAGGTCTTCATCTCCATCGACTACTACAACATGTTCACCAGCATCTTCACTCTCACCATGATGAGTGTGGATCGTTATGTGGCCGTGTGTCACCCGGTCAAGGCCCTGGACTTCCGTACCCCCATCAAGGCTAAGCTGATCAACGTGTGCATCTGGATCCTGTCCTCGGCTGCAGGGATTCCTGCCTTTGTCCTGGGCGGCACCCAGACGAACAGCGGTGAGAGCGCTTTTTTAATCATTTTCCCAGCAACTGCAGATTCATGGCAACCTTGAACTAATAGGATTTTAAGAGCTGGAATATTTTTTCATCAAATCCATCTGTCAGTGGTAAGTTTTCCATTAGCCACACACCATACCCATTATGTCTGAAAACAGATGATGCCAGACAAAAGAGCAAAATGTTCCCTTCTGAGTGCTGATTAGCCTTCCACAAAAGCTGACTAAATTGATGGAAAGCTTCAAAATGGATTTTTATTCATGGTAAAACAGAAGTGCACTTTGTCATTTAATGATCATTTTCTCCCGCCTTTCCTTCTGCAGACATCACTGAATGTGCCTTACAGTTCCCGGAGCCGTACGCTTACTGGGACACCATGATGAAGATTTGCGTGTTTGTCTTTGCCTTCGTCGTGCCTGTGCTCATCATCACCGTGTGCTACTCCCTCATGGTCCTGAGGCTGAAGAGCGTTCGAATGCTGTCCGGTTCGCGCGAGAAGGACCGCAACCTGCGGCGCATCACACGGCTGGTGGTGGTGGTGGTGGCCGTCTTTGTGGTCTGCTGGACGCCCATTCACATCTTTATCTTGGTAAAAGCTCTTGTGAGCGTGCCCGAGACCACTGGGATTATGGCGGCCTATTTCTTTTGCGTGGCGCTGGGCTACACCAACAGCAGCCTCAACCCTGTGCTCTACGCCTTTCTGGATGAGAACTTCAAACGCTGCTTCAAAGACTTCTGCCTGTCGGCCAGACTCAAAGGTGAGAAAATGTCGGGGAGCAAGAAGACTCCCAGCACCTTACAGGAGGCCGCTATTGCCCTGGAGAACCCGGATGGGACTAGTCGGCCAACATGACTAGCGGTGGAACTGTCTTCGATTTCTCATATAGGAAAAGAAGACTCCAATGATCTGGGTTTAACACACATCACATCAGCCATGTAACAGGATTTTTATCAGAAAACAGTGCCATTATTGATAGAAAAATGCTTTTTCTATTATTTCACTGGTTACTTACAAACACAGCGTTGTTGTTGTCGATTATTCTGTCATCCAGGGTGTTGAGTTTTAACCCTGCTTCACTGCGAGCAGCAGAAGTTGGGTTTGAAAAACAGGCAAATGTAAAAGAAAATGTTTCTTTTTTCCAAGAAAGGCACTACTCCTTATTTACATGCAGTACTGAACTGAAGAAGACCTTTTCTCTCCGAGGACATCTTGACAGGAATGATGGAGAGCCGATGATGACTGCACTGCGTTTAAGGGAGCCATCTTTGCTCTGAATGGCTCTAACTGTCGTTACTCAGTGAGACGCTTGATGGAAAAGAGCTTTGGTGATGTTTTTCAAAGGCATCTGTGCCTTTTCTGCTGCGTAAAAGCAAAATGTCATCTGTGAAACATCTACATTGAACAACTGCAGAAGAAATATTATATTATTTTAATCTTAAAAATGGCTAAAGTCCCTCTTATCATCTTTTGAGCTATTTCAAAAGCGTTCCCAGTCGACTTTTTATATAATTAGACAATTTTTTTTAGCCAAAATGTTTTAAAAAACGTGTCGTTAAAAAGGTTGCAAAGCGTTCATTAAACACGTGTATCACTCACATTTGATCTGCTTCTATAACATGATTCAAATACGGATAATTATTAAAATCACCTCAACAAAATGAATTTTAAAAAAGTCACAATTGCTGCAGCTTTCTTGCAGAATCTCCTTAACTTTATTTTTAACTTTTGGGCAATCATATAAAAACTTTCTGTATTGAAGACCCACTCCAATCATCTTTTGATCTATATCTATGATCTAAAATCGTCCCAGTGGTCTTTTAGTAATAATTACGCTATTTTTAGGGAAAATGAAAGAAAAAAAAAAATGTCCTATTTTTTTTATTTCTAGTTCATTTGAAATTTGCCACTAAGTTGTGGGCGAGACAGTTGGAGTGGAGCAACCCTGTCCCCTTTCCCCTCCCCGTTGGTGAGAGTTCTTTGTTTGCACACTCTCCTGCTTACAGCCCCTCACAATCCCAACTTAACATTGCTGGTGCAACAAAAATGGCCAGCAACGGTACAGTTTTGAGCCAGATGCCAGCTCAGACGAGGAAGAGGACGTACCGCAATGGACTGGAGCACGAAGCTTGTGGCCACCCAGCTTATTATCTACACAACGAATATGCTATTTTTCCAACTGCATTTTTATTGTCTTCGCCTCAATCACAACATTTAAATAAAGAAATACTCAGAATTGCAAATGTGGGCTTAATTTCCTTAATGTCCTCTTTTATCAGAAAAATGCCAGATGTTAAAAACACCAAAAATACAATTTTCATTGGAGTGAGTCTTTAATTCGTTTTATCAAAAAGTATTCTAAAGGGAACTGGCAAAGAAAAAGAAAAAAAAGCATTTCATTAAAAATAGAATTTATTATTATTTTTACTATATCATTGCCATGTTTGCCAAAAGTGCCTTCAACAGTCCAGGATAACATGACGGTAGCAGCTGAAGTGAATACCGTTTGCAGTGAAACAGTACCTTGCATGAAAAGGTAAACGTTAAAGATGGTGACACGAAACTCTGGCAACAGACATGTGCCAAACGCTTTTTAACCCCCCCTGAAGTGCGTGAACAGCACTGATTGACCTCAGTGTGAGTGACTCACAGTGGAGGAGATGAAGTTAGGCAAGAGTTAGCTGAGAATAAAAAAAAAATAACGATATATTCAGCTACGACAAAGCTCCTTTATGGAAGAGACAGAAATGGAATCAAATCCTGGACTTGAATGTGCATTTCAATTTGACAGAGGGCTCCCTATCAGTGTCCAGACTGATACATTCATGTGTGAGTTTATACCACATGCACTGTTTATGGCTTCTACCAAGATAAATCATAGTCCTGTTATGCTGTGATTGTTGTGCAACCTGAGCTGCTGTTGTGCACCTAGAGTACATGCTAACACCTGCAAAGTGTGGTTCTGTAAATTCTTTATTTTGTATAGATTAAAATAAGCAAAGTATTCATGTACAGAGGTCATTCAAGCAAACTGTAATTATGGCATGCTAACCATTTTTGTTGTATTTGTAAATGTAACAACATAATGGACTGCTGTTAGTTTGAATGTGCCACAAACAGACTGTAGTTTGTAAAAAGAATTTCAGCTCATTTAGAATTAAAATAGAGGGGGAAACTCTGTAACTGGCTGCAACATGTAAACAGACACACACAAAAAATGACATTATGTAAAGCAAGAGATGATTCCAAGAGTTTACAAACGCATTGACAGTTTTGAGCTTTTCAATCTCAATGCTCACCCTTTTAATATGTATGTAGATTTTGTCTCCTGTCATTTGTACAGGATGTGTATTGATCCTGTCTGTGATGCTCTAAATGTTAACGCAAGTTTAATAAATCTAAACTTATTCCGCTCTCCCACAGTGACAAGCTCATCTTATTGTCAGGTTTCATTTGTGGCGACTCAGTGTGACGGTGGAATTATCCCCGGCTTTGCTGTTCATCAAAATCTCATAGAGTAGACATTTGCTTTTAAATCAAAGCCTCCACACACGTTGATTTTCACACGTTAGGCATCACAGTTTTAGTTTTTGCACGGGGATGGATTCATGTTTTATTCTGGTCAAGCTTCTCCCCCTGGCGGACAGACAGTGTAATAAATAATACAACATTTTGAAAATAAGTTTGCGTTTAAATGTATTGTTGGTACAGACAGTAAAAGTTTCTGATTAAATGATTTATGTTATAAAATTGGTAATTATATGTGAAGTAAAATCCAGTTAATTTAATTACTAGCAATTAAAAAAAGAAGTAAAGTTGGGCACTAAAATGAAATAAACTAGAGAGCAAAACTGTACAAATATGCTCATTATTTCTTCTTATTATTTTATTTAATTTCTACTAGATAATGGTTGTGGGCTTACGTAGTTAATAAACAAATTGTATTTTAATAAAGTTGGGTGTGAAATATCTCTTGGGGGCGTTACCAAATGAGTAAGCACCATGTGACTCTTCTGACGTCATCTCTCAACATCTTCCGGGTGCGGATTGTCGACAAGGGAGCAGCCCAGCTTTTCTTCTACTTTTAATTATTAAATCTAGTCAAAATGAATCGTATTTTTGGTACAGGTAAACCCAAAGCTCCGCCACCAAACCTGTCTGACTGCATCGGAAACGTAAGTCTAAACCTAAGAGACAAAACTTTATTGACTTTTGTTGTGAACAAAGTAAACAACCCTGCTAACAGTTAGCTAACTTTGTGAACAGAAGAAGGGTGGAAAGTAAACGATTTGACGCAATTTCCACGTGAGTTGCTAAAACAAAACACCTTGTTATATATGTTAAATAAATATTCTTTATGTTGACCATGACTGAGTGTGTAATGTTCTATTGCCTACAAAAACCACTGATTACAGTTTTTTTCTTTGATGAAACATTTGCGGATTATATGGCTTAAGCTCGTTTCTTTTATTCTTATTTTGTAAGTGAGGATGGAAAAGTTTCATACATTTTTGAGCAGTAATTGGATCCTTTTAGGCTCTTTAGAGTTGCTAACGCCATCTAGTTTTACCGGTTGGTCGGCTATATTATTAGCCGCTTGGACTCGAGCTAAACCAAAGAAGAAGTCATATTTTCCTTCATATTTAACGCCCTAATAACCCCGCTGATTAAAATATAAATATTTACAAGCTTTTTGGTAAATTAACTACATACTATCTTTGTATATATATTTATTTATTTTAACCATTGTGTTGTTTGCTTGTAGGTTGATTCTCGGACGGAGTCCGTCGACAAGAAAATCGCGAGACTTGATGCAGAACTGGTCAAATACAAGGATCAAATGAAAAAGATGAGAGATGGGCCCTCTAAGGTCAGATTAATTTCCATTTCGTGGTGTAAATATGGACTTCAGGAACCTTTCAGTCTCTCTATAGAGATATGATTTATGTTGTTATTCTACAGAACATGGTGAAGCAAAAAGCAATGAGAGTTTTGAAGCAAAAAAGGATGTAAGTTGTTGTTTTTCTCTCCACCTCACAATGCCAAATGTTTTCAACTAAATGTCTGTTTTATTTCATTTATTTTCTGTCCCAAAAAAATGTTTTTTCCAGGTACGAAGGCCAAAGGGATAACCTCATGCAGCAGTCATTCAACATGGAACAAGCTAACTACACCATCCAGACACTTAAAGACACTAAAACTACAGTAAGAAGTTTGGCATGGAGAGGGAAAAAAATATTTCTTTGTGCCTAGGTTTTTTTTAATGTCTCTTCTTTAGGTTGACGCCATGAAAACAGGCCTTAAGGAAATGAAGAAGGCATACAAGCAAGTGAAAATTGATAAGATTGAGGTATGTTTGTGTTTAGTTTTTCCATCACCTTAAAAGCCTGTTAGGATAAAACAGATAGGGGTTTTAATGGATTATTGTATTTTTTAATAAAGGATATCCAAGACCAACTTGAGGACATGATGGAGGATGCTAATGAAATTCAGGAGGCAATGGGGAGAAGTTATGGCACACCTGAAATCGATGAGGACGACTTGGAAGCAGGTTGAGAGACAATTTTTGATCGTTTGATTCTCCTAATGTTCAATGGAATAGCTCTTATTTTCAAAAGTGCTTTTCCACACTTATCAAGGTGCTTTTCAATAATTCACCAAACTTAAAAGGTGGAGAGAGCAAATATATATTTATTGTGTTTTTCCTTCATTTGTCTGCTTGAGAAACGAACCGTTGGATAATGAAAATTCTACAGATCCTAAAACTAACAAGTCATTTTTATCCTCAGAACTGGATGCTTTGGGAGATGAGCTCCTCATGGATGATGACAGCTCCTACCTGGATGAAGCTGCGACTGCTCCCTCCATCCCAGAGGGAAATCCGGGCGACAGAACAGCCAACAGGGTACAAAAAAAAAATGTTCTTGGTGTAATTACTGTATTTTACCCCCAGGCGTTCATAGCTAAATCTTTTATTTCAGGATGGTGTCCTGGTGGATGAGTTTGGCCTCCCTCAGATTCCTGCTACATAAAGAAGCGATCCCACTAGTTTCACGTGTATCATCGCCTCTTTTCTATTTATCCAACTGGCACTCCTGGCCTTAGAGCGCAACAATGTAAACCCAAAGCATCTTCTGCCTATGAATGATTGAAACTGCTCTATAAAATAAGACTCGGTTCTTCGACTAAACTTGTGTGAAAATTTTGGGGGGGATGGGGTTTCTCTTAATGCTGTACAGTTTCTGCAGTTGCAATAAAATAAATTATATTTTTCAAACAACAGATAAGAGTGAGACTGAATTCATGTGACATTTTTTGATAAATAGCTTTTATTCGCATAATAAATAGGCTGAAATCAACGACTGCTTGCAAAAATAAAGTCTTTTTCTCTAAAGTAACGGTAGAGATCAGACCGTTATCACCAGCTCATCCTGTAGGTGTGGGGGAAGATTTTTTGATGAAGGTACTCCACCACACTGGTCTTGCTGTGCAGCTTTTCAAATTCATAGTAGGGAATCTGAAAAAATAAATAAGTTAGGGATATTTATGGTTAAGTTTTCATCAGTCCAGGCAGCATGTATCTGATGAGGATTAACTGTCTAACCTGAGCCACTTCGTATCCCAGGAGCCGCAGATGCCTCTGCTTCATGGTCTCTTTTCCCAGCAGCTGTCTGGAGTTTGAAGTGAACCTCCTCTGTCCATCAATACACAGAGCTACTCTGTAACGCAAATCAATACCGATCGATCAGCTCCTCATCGGGAAGTTTCCTCTTCTATATAGGATCATTTACCTCTTACAAACGTCGTCAGTTTGACTGGCGTGCAGCACGTATCCTCCCTCGTCCAGTTTGATCTCCACGTCTACAACAGAAGAATGCTGCACACTGAGTAAATATACAGAATTACAAAAAAAAAGAAAAAGACTTGTTTTTTACCGAGTGTATAGCAGTACGGAGTCAGGACTTTGGATGCAAAGTACGAGCGGTCTCCTAACAAATCCACTAATCCATTTTTCACAGCGTTGTATAGATGCTGATCCACTGGTGTCTCCAAGGAGCGACTGGACATGAGGAAAGATTTGACTCTGTACTTTGGGAGGAGCCTGGGACCCTAAAGATGAGGATGGACAGAAAAAACATTAAATGCAGTTTATACTATAATATTTCTATTTAGTCGCGTAAGGACAACAGAAAAAGGTGTGTGAGGTTGTGGAATAACGAGGTACAAATGTTTATGAAAAAAAGAAATACAAACTCAGACTTTTGGTCAATTACAAAATAAAAGGCATGATGGGACATTGCACAGACAGTCATGAAGTCACCTTTATGTTTTTTTCTTTTGCATCTATGTGGATAATAGTCAACATTTAAAAATGTTGTGCATAAACAGTCGTAAGATTGGGAGTTGATTCAATTTTTCTTTTAACCACTCCTTTTTTCTTTAAGGGATTTATCCATTTCTGTTCATCCTGATATTTAAGTATCTTGAGTTTGAAATCAAAAGAAAATTGACTGTAACAATACATTTTTGCCACATGATTTTGTTTAAATGTTTTCATTTAAATTTTGCACAGAAAGCCTGAGTCGTCAGCCTTTTTGTTGCTGGAATCAAGTTACAGAACATACAAAAATAAAAAGGTTTTTATGAAAAACCTTAAGAATGAAGTGAAAGATTAAAAAATAAACTTCCAGGAAGCCTTAAAATCTGTTTTTATATTTTTATTTAATTATAAAAACTTGACCTCTAGTCTCATAAACGTTTATCTTTTTACTGAAAGTAACAAAAAGCCTTTTTTTTTTTTTTTTTTTTACCAAAAAACTATTTTAGAAAGACTAAATATTTCGGGTTCTTAGGTTTTGTGTTTTTGCCTGCAAGACACAAAACAGAAAAACTGGTTCTGGCTGCAGATGCCTGACACACATACTGAATAACACAGACGGTGCGCTTCATTATCCTCGGTAACGAAGTATTTCAGTACCTCGTAGAAAGGACACTCTAGCTTCACCGTCATGTAGAGCTGAGTCAGCTGCGCCAGAACGGCCCGGTCCAATCCGGTGGTCTCATCTACGCCACAAACACAACAATCATCACAAACTTTCCCTTTTCGCCTGCTTCTGCCTCCATTTGGGATGCTCACCTTGAAGCTGCTGGAGGAAGTAGCTGCTAAAAACTTTGGAGACAAAATTGACGGGGAACCTTTCCACCAGGGTGCAGGCGTGGAGCAGGCTGAGCAGCACCCGCGGGTGGAAGTGGGAGAAACGCAACTGCAGGACGGTTTCTAGTTTCCCGAAAACCTGGCCCGCGTTGGGCGGGAGGTAACCCAGCTTTCCAAAGGCCACGATCTGCCGGGCGACCTGGGTGGTGGTGTAGTCATCCGCCCGGTACACAAAGCTCTCCGCAAGCGCGTTGAAGACGACGGGGGACAGGATGTTCCTCAGAGCGAAGAACTGCGCCACTTTGGTCACCGTCTCTGGGTTGGAGGTAAACGTCATCGTAGGGACATATTTCTCCATGGCCTCAACCAAGTAGTGATCGCTGTGACCAAAGTGCATGAGCGCATCCAGGACACAGGAGAGCTCCTCGTCGGTGAAGTAAGGTATGTGGCGCACAGCTTGTTTGCACAGAGTGATGACAAGAGGCATGGCCTGTGTCTGGTTAAGGGCAACTAGAGCACTCAGCAGCTCACTGACACCAAAAGGATCCATCCTGGAGGCAACTGTCATGGCTTGACTGTGCATCTTATTCAGCAAGTTCCTGTGTTTTCCAACATCACCCCCACATCCCTGCAGAAGTCTATAAGCAGCGACAAGTTCTTCCAGGCTCCACAGAGCCGGCTCCTGCCTCTGGATGAACTCCATCGCCTGCTCCAGCATCCCACTGGTTGGACCCTCCATGGCCAGCATGGCCTGGCCCAGGGTGCACAGTTGTCCCACCGTCATCCGTCCCTGGTCGAGCCGGGCCTGGCTCTCTGACGCCAGGCGGACCATCAACGTGCTCCCAGGGTCCAAGAAGAGGCGCGTGCCGGCCAGAAGGGCTGACACCAGCCCAGCGTCCGTCAGCCGCGCAGAATCCTGCTCCAGCTGGAAGCACAAAGCCCGGATGGTGTCTTTCTCCAGCACCGTGGGGTCTTTGAGGGAACTTCCGTCCTGTTCCAGGTCAGCCACACGATGAAGCGCAGCTGCAGCCATGGTGTCAGACAGGATCTCCACCGAGTGCAGGAGTTTGAAGACCTCCTGGGAGGAGGAGCATCGCTGGAGTTGCTGCTGGAACCCCCGTTCCTCCCCACACGAGGGGCGATGCAGCTGGGTTAGACAGAAGTGGAGAAACGACTCCTTGTGGAGTCCGACGGAGCTGCTGGCGACGAACACGGGCTCCCTGATGGTGGTTGTGAGGCGCCTCGTCCCGCAGTTCCGCTGGAGGTTTCCGTGACTTGGGACGGTGCACGGCCCACACAGACATGCTGCGCACTGGAGCGGGTTGGAGGTTCTCAAAAGGCCGGTGGGACAGACAAGTCCAAGTGCAGACCAACAGATCCTGGACCTCTCCAGCAGCAAAAGCCTCGGGACGCGTCCCAAAGCCATAACCTGCTCCAGAACTGCTTGATCCAAACGGAAAATAGAAAATAAAAGAGATGGAAGAGCAAAGGTCATGACCTATGACAAAACCAAAACAATCCATTCCAATTATGAAAATAGAATCATATACAACGCCATGAAAAGCAGTTTATATAACGTTTCATCCTAAATGGGTCATTTCATTCTCATTCCAAAAGTTTATAATTAAAAAAAAAAACTTTCAACACTTCAGAGCTTCTCTTCTCATAACAAGCCAACCTTGAGCCTCATCAGGCTAACATTAGCCACCTACGGCTACTCCAGGTTAGCATTTCCTCAACTTTAAAGGTTTTCTGCTGCAACAAGCAAACACAAGCCCGGCAACTTCTCCCTCGACAAGAACCAGTGAAGCAGGAGATGCGTGGAAACAGCTAAATGCTCACCTGGAGCCGAAAAAAGCCGGACAGGGTCACAGCGCCGCTGAGATGTTACCAAACGTGGGTTTCAATCATGACGCGTTCAGGAAAGCTCGGAAGATGGAACACCAAAAGCTAAGAAGTTGTATTTTGTCCTCCATGTGCTCTTAGATGCAAATATTAATTAAGTTATAAAATACCTATATACTTCTTATTTTTACAGTTATAAAATACACAATTAGCCTATTCTCCCATCAAGCGAATTTATTCATTTCCTTTTTTTTTACTTAATAAACATTTATTTTGGTCAAATTTACTTTTCCCCCCACTAACTTTAAGCTGATCCTGATCCAAACAAGCATAAACTGTACTACTTAAAACGTACAATGCGATTGTGACGTTTCCAACTTTTTATGAGACATGAACGCATCACCTCCAAGTTGTGAGACTTCCCCTTAAACACTAGAGGGAGACAAAAACTACAAATATGACCAAAATAAGCTGTAACACTGGAATCCCGGAGCCTGGAAGAGTACCCATCTCTAGCCCATCGTCGTGGCTCACGATGAGCCATGAACTAACAGGTTGTGTGGGGGAAATGGTTACCTGATGTGAGTCAAGACAAAGCATCTCAATGGCAGCAAGACAGTCAAGAAACTCCATCCTGTGGAGGCCTTATCTCCTTTTCAAGCACTCCCAGATGTGGACTCTTGAGGAGTTGTGAAGAAGATTTTTGAGGAATCAAGAGTTCATCCTCTCTGATGAGGATATGCCAGTACAAATGAGTTCACAGCCTCTCCACATGAGACCAACTCGTAAGGAGACTAAAAGACATAACTGTTGAAGAGGACGATGAGAAGCCTTCATCAGTAATATGAAAGTCTTCCCAATTCAAGAAAGGCAATCAGCATGTTGAAGACAAAAGTGCCAAAAACACAGGTGCAGTTGAGTCTTCCTTATAGGCCTGGTCCTCAAAACATTTTTTCTTAGATGTGTAGTACACTGAAGAGCGTGAAGGAACCAGGGTTATGCACCCAGGTCTAATTTGCAACTGGAAGGTCCAGTCATGAGGGTGATCACCACACTACCTTGAGAGGGGAGGGGGACTTTGCAGCAGAAGCTGGGGGTTCTTCTCACAAGATTTAAATTCAGAAACTTCAGATCTAATTGATTTCTTGGTGGTAAAACTTTTTTTCCAAATACCCAAAAAGCGTCTTTTTTTAATTGTTAAAAATGCCTCATTTTACAGACAAGGCTCCACCCACCACTACCTTTCCACCTCATTTAAACTTGTGCTCGTCAGAACACGTTGAATGAATTTGTGGAGTCCAATGAGGACTTGTTGAGACAAACTCCCAACGTAAAGGAAACCACTGAAGAAGAATATGTAAAACCAAGAAGAAAAGAAAAAAAGACTGTCAACTTTCAGATTGTGTTTTATGGAAGAGAAACAGTCAGCAAAAATACAACTTAATAAAGGGCTTTATTCAAAAAGTCATTCATGTATAAATTCAGCTAAACCTGATTGCATGAGTTTCATATTTATATCCCTTGGAGCTTCCAAAATTCGGTTACTTCACATCTGCTCATGATGTTCTAAACAAAACTATTCAGATGTGAACCTCTGGCAGAGGCACAATTACAGCAAACAGTGTGAACAGTTATTGCTTTGGTTTGTTTGGAGAGTGGAGGTTTGTGGCACGGTGTTGTAGCTGACGGCAGACAGGCGGGGCGGGCGGGTTTGATGTGACTCCTTAATCGTCCTTATCCCTTGCGCCGTGCTTTAGGATGCGCGTGAACTCCACATAGTTGAAGTTACTCTTCTTATCAATAGGGGCCTCCCTGAAGAGCTCATCCACCTCCTCCTCTGTAAACCTGTCCCCCATTGTTGTGAGCAGCTCCCTGAGGTAATCCTCTTGGATGAAACCTACAGTCAAACCAGGTAAGATCAATATTTTTGCGTGAAAAAAGGTCTTTTTCTAGAAGTTACCGCTAGATTATTTGTTACCAGGAAGAAAAAAAAGATTTTAAAAATGAAAATCTAACCAAAAACGAGAAATTTCTAACTGAACCACTCAGAAAGGATATCGGAATACAGCACAGGATTCCAGGTGTTGGGACTTACCTGTTCCCTCTTCGTCAAAACAAGCAAACGCGTTCCGTATTACGTCTTCGGGGTCTGTTCCGTTGAGCTTTTCTCCAAACATCGTGAGGAACATCGTGAAGTTGATCGGTCCTGGAGCTTCATTCATCATAGCCTCCAGGTAATCATCATTTGGATTCTTTCCTGTGAAAATAAATAAATATGTTTATTCAATGAAAGCCTCACATTAGTGATCTTTTGAACAGACGTTTATAGATTATTTAAACTTTTTAATGCTCATTGGGAGTATTTTTTATAGTAAAAACAAAACCCAGTTATGGCAAATATGTTTAGAGTTTCAACTTTAACAAAACGATTTTAAAAAGATGAAAGCAAATTGTGAAAGTTGAGGTATGTGAGCTTGTAAAACTAGTTTTCCACTTTCACTGACTTCAACTTCAAACCAGCAGCTTTTTCAAAAGTCTTTCGTACCCAGGGAAGCCAGCATGTCGTGGAGATCCTCCTTGTCCACAAACCCGTCCCGGTTCTGGTCAATCATGTTGAAAGCCTCCTTGAATTCCTGAATCTGGGACTGGTCGAACATGGCGAAGACATTGGAAGTGGCGCGCTGAGGGCGCTTCTTTGTGGACTTGACCTTAGCCTTTTTGCTAGCCATCGTGAAGGGTGGTTTCTTTTTTAAATCTGTTGAGGTAAAAACAGATGGTAAATCATTGAATGTGGTTTGAATTTGACAAAAAGCTCCAGTCCATCAATCAATTCCCATTCTTACCAAGTTTTATAAATAAGATTTAAATTCAAAAAAACAAAACTTTAAGCAGAACAAATACAAAATTAATCTAAAATGGCTTTACGAAGAAAGATGTTCTATTTTTCTGTCAATTTTTTGCAGCATTTTTCATCCTTAAACTGAATATTGTTTGTCCTTTATATATTCAAGTAACTAAATCCTTTAATTTAACAGCTTTGAAGTTTGTTTGTTTTTTGCATTATAGGCTGCAAACATTGCCTGGAGGCAGTATGTCCAAAGGTGAAGCAGATTAACCAGTTCCCTAAAATATCTCACCCCATCATTTCTACATGGTGCTGTAACTTTAATGGCAGCGAGTCTCCACAGTTGTGTCCCTGAAGGATCTAAATATGGAAATGTTCTTCATTTTTGTAGGTTAGTCAGCTCAATGCTCTCTCAGCGAGAACGAACACATTCCTCAGACTAAGTTATGCGGCCTTATCAGGGAATCTCTCCTATGTAGAAAATAGGAATAAATAACAGTATTGTGTCTAAATTGGAGTGTAATAGTTCTAAATTAACTTAAAACGTGAGAATTTAACTGATAAAAATTATCGAGTATTTTTACGTGCTAATGTTTGACGCACATTACCATTTTTAAGCATAGTTTTTAACTTTTAGTCTAGTTTTGCAACCTTTTTAAAGATGATCATTATTTGCTTGTGAAAGTCTATTTTTACCTAATGATCCCACCTGGCGCAGTTGCGTTCATGCTAACTTTGCGGCCTAATTTGAACCGCCCACAATATAAAGGATGAACCCACAAACAACAGTTACAACGATTTTATCCTGTATTCTCGAAACAAATTCCACACAGATGGTAAAAGTTAAACTAGTAGTGGTGCCGATAAATTCTATGCCAGCGTACCGAGCATAACAACATTAGCTGCGTACCTAGCTTAGCTAGTCAGGTTTTCAATCGGGTCTATCGGAAATACAAACATCGCATAGTGGAGAAAGTTCGAAAATAAAAAAAGCTTTGAGACTTTAAATTAATTTAACACAGAGAAGACGGAGGATGAAATCATCGGCTACGTACCTTACAACGACAAAACACTCGTCAGCTATCCCGGAGCGAGTCAACCACCGCCCTTTACTTCCTGATTTTACAGTTGGTTTCGTCTAAACGATCAGAATGAACCAACTAAAACAATAGGGGTGACAGAGGACTGACTTAACCACTCTGGTTAAATAAAACAAATACAACAACGCTAATAGTATCTAAATACTACTTCATATTTTAATTAGATTAATAATAAATCACAAAATTAGGCACACACTATCTTTATAACGGATAATAATGTTGAGAATTTACTGAGCTACCCCTCAGGTAACTGTAACTTCCACAAACGCTCCCGTTGTTGTATATTTCCTTTTAAGGAAAGAAAGGTCTCTTCCTCTTCTGTAAGGCACATTTTCCTTTCATGATCCTATAAGGAATTTTAATTCTTTTCAATTGGAAGACCGCCACCACAGCAAATGCAGAAACTTAGGGGAGAATATGGTAGTTCGTTTGTTTGTGAGAATTAATTAAAATAATTTATAACATCATCATAGTTTTATTTGTCACAGAAAACAGAATTTTTCCACAATGATTTGAGATTTTCAATTCTGTTTTTTTTAGATCCACCTTTTCTTTCTTTTATTAATTATTTTAGTTTTTGTTTTATACTGTTTAGCACATTGTTTTTTATACTCTAGCTTAAAGTACAAAACGATCCTGTTATTTATTTTTATTTATGTAAGGGACAAATGAATGGAAAAATGACAGGATGGATGACAATAGACTTTGACAAGTGAACCAACAGTTGTTGCTTCAATCAGTGCACCAAACTAAGGCTTAGTGCTCCAGCTGACTCACTTCTAAGTGTCATGAAGCCATTTGACATTCAAAGTAAACAATAAAATACATTTTTACTATCCACAAATTAAAATACATGAAAATATGTGGTAATATTTACAAAATACTGTAAACACGAACACTAAACAATAAGAAGTAGAGCAGAAATTTTCCATTAAGATATGTATTTATTTTTAGACTATGATTTATTTGAAATACTTATACTTCACTTGTAACTTGTGGCTTACTCAATGTAAGTAAAATGTTGTAAACATATTCAGCTTTACTACAATAAAGAAACATTTTTGAATATTTTTGAATATTTGCAATTTGTTTTTATTTTATTACACATCACCATCATCTATTTTGCCCAGGGGGCCTTAACCTGTGGCTCTGGAGCCACATATGACTCTTTTACGCATCCATTGTGGCTATCTGGTTAAAAAAAAAAAGGAAAAAGTAACCGTGAAATAAAAAGTAAGTAAGCACTGGTAGTAAAGTAAAAAAAAACAAAGACAAAGTAAGGTTAGAAAACTCAAACTTTATTTGACTCATTCACAAAAAGTTGGGTACCACAGGTTGAAATCTGTTGGAGGTAAGCACACACAGATTTCAGGCAAACCAGATTACATGGCAAATTTTCCATTTTTGACTAGATTTTTAAGGATTTCAAGTGGTTTGAAAAATACAGTAAGGTTAACGGAATTAGCTCTTGTTAGTAAGATTTAAATAAACTGTGCTTTGGTTTTTTAACCCTTGTGCTATCCTAGGCACTTTAGCATTGGGAGTTGGGTCATCTAGACCCACTAGACAGTGCGCTAAACCTTTTTTCAATGATTTGTGATCCTCACTGGTGTCCATGGATTACATGGAATCTTTCCACCTTTATCCACCTTTGTCATGGTAGGGAGAACACGTCAATGCAAGGGTGGGGTCATCTAAGATAGCACAAGGGTTAAATCACTACTGACATTACACCACCTACTACTACATTCGCTGCATTGAGATGATTCAATGTGAAACAAGGTGTCTTGTATTTTGAAATAAAGCTACGTAAACCTCTATCAAAAGTTAAAAATTATTTTGTAATGAAAAAGAAAAACACAGCAATTTTCTCTTCAGGTTTATGTTTTATTTATGTCAAAACTATATTCATTATAACAGTAACTATATCACAAATACAAGTCAGTGTCTTATTTTTCTAAAACTTTGTGGCTCATATTGGGTCGTAAAGGAGCCACAAAACCTCTTTAAGTGTTGAAGGTCGTAGACTGTTAATTTAGCCGATCCATTAATTGATAGATCAATTGGAATGTGTGATCACATAACAGAAAACTTCAAAAGAGAACAGATATCTGTGTTCAGTTTAACAACTTAACCACAAAAATAATCCCTGATATGTAAGGTTTTATTCACAGGTGATGAGGAAATCGGCACAAAATCCTGTCGTGGATTTGGGGCCAAATTCTTCCTAAATCTAGGAGCATCTGAGCCCAATGCTGGATGTTGGTGACCTACAAGCCTTAAAGTAAAACGATCATGTTGGCAAGAGATTCATTGGTTTAAAGTTTAATATAAGAGTAATGAAATGTATTCGATCAACAGCATGAACTCTCGTAATCCGTCTTAGTTTCTGCATTTGCTCCATCAGTGTCCAGTATAGCGGGTTAATCTCGTTTAATGGGCTCAGGCTTCATATGGCTCCCAGAACATTTTTGCTATGCTGTTATGCTGACCGTTGTATTATGCTGGAATGTTCTGGGTGAGCGCCAGACAAGAGGAACGTTTGTCACAAAAGGGATAAGTGTTCGGTGGCATATATTTGTGTTTTAGTCTTTTTCCAAGATCCATTTTTGTTTTCCAGCAAAGGGACCCCTGAGATGACACGGCCATTTGGCTTCATATAACTTTCAAATATAAACACAGACACATGCATGTCCTTCAATAAGACTGAAGCTGAAAGAGAGAGTCACGGCAAGATTTTAAGTGGCATTTGTTGCATGTGAATAACAAAAGCTCAGCTAAAGTTAGCAAAGGTCACAGCTGAGGCTTTGGCAGTATAAAGGTAGCATCAGAGCTGGTGGGAGAGAACAGCACAAGCCAGACAGGCAATTGACCTGCAAGGTTGTAGCAGACTTTTTTAGGGAGAAATGTGAGATTAATGTCAATCAAACATTGGGTTCAAGTTTTGTTTTGAAAAACTGATTTAAAAAGACTGAAAATTATTTTTTTTCTGTTAAAAAACACTGTACATTACAGAAATAAAAGATAAATCACAAAATACAGGTGCAAAATGACCTTGTATATATTTTATAAATGATCTAGAATGGATTTGCAACCTTCAACCCTTAAAGAGCCTTTTGGGTCAATTTTTCACTGATGACAAACCAGTAGGAACCACTTTTAGAAAAGTAAGATTTGTGTTTATCATATTGTTACTATTATAAGTGTTGGCCTAAACAAAACCAAAACATGACGTAAAAAAAGTCTTTAAAAAAACATATTTGTTTTCAACTTTTGACAGAGGTTCCCATAACTTCCTTTCGGAAATAAAATACACCCTGTGTACTGTAGAATCACCTCAATGCAGCAAATGTAGTAGTAAGTACAGAAGAAAAGAACAAAACACAAAAAACAATTTATTTTATTGTTTGTGATGTGGTGCATCTCACCCAGAAAATTTGTAAATCTAACTAATTGATTTTCTGTGGTACATGGAGCTCAAAGATGTGTTAAAATTTTTTTATAATTTTGACTCTGTGATACGTACTGTCCTTCATCTGTTTGGGAATCAGTTGAATAAAGTTTGAGTTTGTTTACCTTAGTTTTTTTTTTTTATTTTACTACTTGTTTTTATTTTTCACAGTTAATAAAAAAAATACTTTTTTAAAATGTTTACATTTTTTCTTTAACCATAGAGCTTCAATGGACAAAGAGCTGCAAGTAGCAAAACCCTTGACCTAGGGAAAAAATGAGAAAAATGTTGATAAAATCATTTGACATCTTGGATTTGTTTCCTCATCAGGCAACTTTGATTGTTGCCTTAAAGACCTTTACTCATTAATGCATTGCACTACAGGAATTAACCTGACCCCACCAGCTTTTCTCTCAGCTATATTTATCTCCTCCGTCACCATAAAAGGCTGTGACTGCTGCTTGGACAGTGTGGCAAGTGCCTGCATTATTTTTGTTGGGTAGACTGCCGCTCTGTACACACTTGTCTGTAGGTTTCCTGGGATATCAAGCTGTAAAAGCGGAACTGGACAGTCTTTTGCTTTGAAGCGTGGAACTTGAGGGAATTTGTCCAGGGTAAGAACCTGAAGGGGGGTGGAATGTGCTTTTTTTAAGGTTATGGATGTTGCATATGTCTCTGTTAGCATGCTGAGAAAGTGCCTGACTGTATGTCTTGAAAGCCGTTTGAGTATTTTGAAGCCTCACGAAGCTTGATTTGATCAATTGGTGGTAGTTAATGCGACAGAGAAATTCATTTTTTTTCCGATCAGCATCAGTAAGTTAAAGCATCTTTTTATGTCAATGTTGTGGTTATTCTCTGCACATAACGTCAAATCTTGAATACTAACATGACAACAGAAAGAAAAAGCCTGAGGGAGGTGAAGGAGCGGCCTGAAACATGTCTGGTTCTATACCATTCTACCAGAAGCACCATCGCCACTACGACCGTAGCTATCGCAGCACGGAAGCAGAATCTAAAATGAGCCACTACACAGCCAGCAGCAGATATGCTGCTGGCAGCAGCATCTCCAGCACCAGGAGCAGGGGGTAAGGACAAGGACGGGGAGAGGAAGATGGACCATAATAAGTTTTGTAGATCCTTTTTTTTGGAAAGCCCCACTATACCTTTCTAATTCCTCTGCCGTCCCCCATCCCAGCTGATCAGGTTCACCTCCATTACCCTTGTTGGTCGGATCCCTTCCCTGTCACAGCTTTGGGATCATCTTTCCTTGACACCAAGTAACCATCTTTCCCCCCCTTCTGATTTTTTCTGCCCTCATTTACAAAGAGAAAACCTCTGTAAATCTCACCTCTAACCTTTGGTGCATGCTGCCTGATAGACATCGTGTTTGTTTTATGCATACGTTTTAATATTTAAAGCATTTTTCACAAAGTAACTCTTTTAATCCTCAACTTTTCATTTTAGGGTGTTCAGGGAGTTTGTCAGCTGTATGTGAATTTCTTCAATGTGGATTTCCTTAGAGCAGGATTTTCATGGAAACTGGTTGTGACGGAAAGGCATCCGGAGTAAAAAATATCTCTATCCGTGTGACTCGGTGAAAGCTGCGAATCCCTGAAGGCATATAAAAGTCTAGTGTTGTTTACCAGTTTTTAATGGTGTGCGGCGCAAACAGAGAAATACAAATGTATTGAGCGGAAAAATTTAACATTTGCTTCGTCTCCCAGACATTTACGTGATGCGGGTGGACCCTGAAAAACAAAACACTCAGTTCAGTGATGTGTCAACTTTTAAATACACACATATAGAGTGTGAGCAAATCTAGGGATTTCATTTGATTGTTAGGGTGACTCTAGAGCTGAAGAATATTTTGCTATGAGGAAATAACATTGATTTTGACTGAGAACTGGATCCAGTTAGTGTGACGTCACCCGCAGAAAATGGTTTACATCCGGTTTCAAACAAATGAAGTCAATTCAGTTGCCCTAACCCGTACGTGGGCCACACAAAATCTGTCAATCAAACGTGGACGTGAGATCACCTAGTTTTATTGAGGCATTTTATGAAAAAAACCCAGCGGGTACTCCCTTTTGGTCCAAGCTGGTCAACTGAATATACACAGTAAATTTAATTGGGCTTTATGACTGACCCAGATAGATACTGGAAAAATCGAGGACAGCTGTCTCTTCTCCATCACCACCTTTTTGTTATATCAGACAGATAACGTCCACTCTGGTCCCCAAAGCTTATCCGTTTAAAGTAAAAGACGTGCATTTGTGTCTCTGTAGTGTTACTTTAATGCTCAGAACTTGTGCACTGTCTCTGTACCGTTGTTTAAATTTGTTAATGTCCAAACTAAACCAGTGCCATCCTCAACATTTCATCTAAAACTAATCAACCCTTGGCTTTTACCTCCATTCATTTTCATGGTATGGTGCTGTGTCTGGCTGTTGGCCAGGCTGATGGTGTTCTGTATGTCTCAGACTAAACGTGTCTTCACACTCGGGGTTGGAGGAAAGCAAATTAAGTCCGGTTCCCAAGAGAGCAAAGCCATCTTATTTGGCTGTGGACAAAGAGAATCAAATCATCGGCTATGTAGTGCCGATCTTCAGAGGCAGGTAACAGAGAGTTGCATTATGTTCTTCAGGAGCACCAAGGTAATTCCCTTCTAACACTATGCTTTACTCTTTCAATGCACTCCTGCCTCAATCGGCTCCGCTGACTGCAATAGCCAAGGGTTTACGACAGGATTGTCAGATACAGAGGAAACCAGAGTAAGAGAAACTGCTGCGTACATGGCACACAGGAATTTGTTCGCCAAAGGTCTGGAGATGGAGAGGTCAGAGGTGATCTCCAGGAAGGAGGCCATGCGTGAGTCGGCTGAGCGCATCTCTCTGAACAAAAGGGTCAGTGGTAGAGTCTTCCCTGCTCATAAAGGGTGTAAAATGTAAAATAAAAGTTTTTTATTTTACTTCATGTTTGCTTTAGAATGTTGTTAGAAGTTAGCTCCTATTCGTAAAACCATACAGGATCCCATATGACAACATAAAACTGAAATGTGCAGCATCATGAGGGACCAGTTTTGTCCAAGAACCTGAACACGCACTATAACATTTACAGAAAAATGGTAGTTTAGTTTGAAATATTGTGGGTTTCTTAAATTTTTCACATAACTACCGGTAAACATTTTTTTGGGGGTGTGATATATCTCAAAAAGTACCCATCCCAACCTCACAACCTTTGTGCATCATAAAATATGGTAAGATGACAACAAAAAGGCTTATGATACATGCCAGCAATACGATCTAAATCTCATTTGTGAAATGTATCTTGTAACTGTGACACCGCAGGGAATTAAAAAAATGTATTTCAACCATCATACAAGGATTTAGACATTATTTTTATTTGCGCTGCCACCATCAAAATTCAACTGACCACAGCAAACACAGACAAGCTTTGGAATGTCAACCACATGAGGATAAATTACTTTTATCACCCCTCTTTACCCGGGGGAGTTATTTATGCCTGTGGGTGATTATGTGAAGTAGCGTCCCGTCATTTAATGGACATTAAAGTAACCAAAGTTACACCCCCGCTATAATCATCTATCTCCACTCTGCCAGACGGCTCCTCTTCAGAGTGACAAATTCTTCAGGAGATCGTCTTTCTTAAGACACAAGGAAGCTGTGTCCCAGTGGTGTTGTCACAGTGTGTGCTTCACATTATAACTATTCATTCCTTTGCTATTTATGAGACACAATGGACAAAAAAAAAATCCTAAATTCCCAGCAACAAAAGCAGCACATTCTGTGTCTTGCATGTGCATGAAAATATAGGTAGGATTATGCAATGTTTGCAAATGGGATCCGTTTGTTTTTGATGCAAGTGTGCATTGTGATGTTTTTTCCTCTTGAGAATAAACTTATTTGCTTCAAAAGCAAAGCTGAAGTTGTCGTTAAGATTCACTCAGTTCTATTTTCAGATCCATGATCACGAGGAACACTTCAAGCGCATGAACGAAGACAGCCTGATGCACCCCCCAGAGTTTGTGATCAAGCCACGCTCCCACACTGTGTGGGAGAAGCAATGTGTGCGGCTCCATTGCACTGTCAGCGGCTGGCCGGATCCCAGGGTCATCTGGTAGGCTTTGGTTATCGTTCAAAACATTCTATCCTGTCAACACCTGACTCAACACGTTTTCATATTTTACAGACTTACATTTTTTTGACCGTTGTGTTTTTCTGTAAGGTACAAAAACAATGTGGCCATTGACCCTATCACCTCCCCTGGCAAGTATAAACTTGAGAGCAGATACAGCGTCCACTCACTGGAGATCAACAAGTTAGTATACAAGCAACAGAACTTAAATCATCTCCCTAAAACAGTATTGTTGACACAAGTAAAGCTGTAAGATGGATATGCGACAGAGATGTTGAATTTTGAGCATCTAGAGCAGGGGTGTAAAGCTCCTGGCCTCTGGGGCTGTCTTCCTGAATTCCTGCCTTATCTTCTGCTGTTTACCTGGATCAGGTGTGTTTAGCCAATGGGGAGCTTCAATGGCAGGTTGGTTGGAAAGCATGTCGGACGCCGGCCCTCGAGGCCTGGATTCTGACACGCCTGATCTAGAGTACACCTTGGATTTATCTATGAATCCATCCAGTTTCTAAACCCGCTTTAATTTGGGTTGTTTGGATCACTGGGTCACTGGACCTGACTATTGAGGGGAGAAGTTGGGGACAGTTTTCCAGTCCATCGCAAGGCATCACAGAGACAAACAGCCACACACACTTTGGGAAAATTTAGAACCACCACTTGACCAATGAAGTATGTATTTAGACTGTGGGAGGAAATCTCCCACACCTCTACACCAGTGGTCCCCAACCCCCAGGCGGCTGGCCGGAACTGGTCCATTGGACAGTTGGTACTGAGCCACAGTGGGAAAAAAAACTTGACTTACATTTTTTCTATTGTTTTATTTAGAATCTGATTCTAAAGGAAGTTTTATTTTGAAAAACTGTTACAACTCCCTACCACATCCGACTTGTTGCATGTCAAGTCACTCGGTCATGTGTTGAAAATGCATCTGCTGCTTTGTTAGCGTGGCTCCGTTGACCAATGATTTGAACCCCACAAGCTAGCAAAGTTAACTAACGTTACAAAAACAAACGTAGTTGAAAAGTCTTTTTATAACAGAAAAGAGCCAGTAAGGAAACATCAGAAGAGCCACCAAAGTAAAAGAAAGCTGCATTTAACAAAAAAACAGGAGTCTTTGCACCAAATATGGATTTATTGCAACAGTTGTTCCCACAGACCATAATTATAATACAAAATCTAGAGTATAAAAGATATTTTTAAAAAAATGAAGATTAACTTTACCATTAAAAATTTAGGGAAACTGGAGGCAAAACCCCCGCCCCCCAAGAAAACCAGAACGCCCACTTCAGCCTCGTACAGGCCGGTCTGTGAAAATATTGTCTGACATTAAACCAATCTTGACAAAGTTTGGGGACCACTGGTCTACTCCGCCGTGCAACCACACCTTGAATCTGCCTGTGACAAAATTATCATTCATACCAGATATTTATACTAGCAAACAATGATACACAATTTAGTGAAAATGAAAGGAACACAGGAAATGATTTGATTCGACAAGACACACATTAGTGGGAGCAATTGGACGTTTATTTCTTTCACGAAGGAGGGTCTAAGGGCAGGGATACCAGTTTAGTTTAGTCTGTTTAGTTAAAGTTTACTATTCTCCTATTGAATTCTATGCATCTATGATCCTTTTGATTGTATGTTAACTTTACAATTACCGGTACGAAGCCCACTAAGACGACTGTTGTTGTAAAGTTGGGCTATACAAATAAAATTGAAATTGAAATACTTTGCACTTTGAATTTGGCATTTGAACCACACAGTTTAATGCCATTTTACCCACAATGCATTCATATTTACCTTATACCATTTTATGTAAAGGGTGGCAAAGTAAAGTCTATTAAACTTTCATTTTATATTTAAAACTGTTTACATTTGGGCCTTAAGTTTCTGTTCATCCTATTGGAGATAAATATTAAAGCAGATTTTACGTTTCGGAAAATATGTTGGTGTCCCATACGTGTTTCATCTTTTTACCCCGTCTGAAGCTATTTGAGTCCATAGATGTCTGTAGTACTTCAGTGTGGATGTGTGCTCCTACAATCTAAACCTGTGTGCAAGATTACAATCAAACAATTCCTTCACAAAACTATGCAGCAGATCACCTAAAAGAAACAACACCAAGCATACTTTCAAGTACAGAGATCAACAGCTCCTGATGGAAATTACATCACTCATGGTGTCTATTTATTGCTCAAGTATTCCTGGCAGGGTTTTTGGAATGCGTTACAGCTGAAGCCCTCGTAGTTAGTATCATGCACGTAGCTGAGAGAACTAAGGTTGGAGGAAGGGCATTAAACGTGAATCTCCGTATCGTGGTCACCGATCAGCTGATCTTGGTTTCTTGCAGATGTGATTTTGATGACACAGCCCAGTATCGTGTCTCTGCTATGAACTCTCAAGGAGAACAGTCTGCATTCGCCTCTATTGTTGTCAAAAGTAAGCGTCCACACATCTCATCCCCACCATAAACTATTCAGAGAACAGAAATATTTTTGTAAAAAAAATCTTTTAAAGGTTGAATTCTGCTCATTTGCTGATGTAAAGATGTAACTTAAATGTTTAGAGATAGTGTAAAAAAGAAAAGTGCAGATATTTTGGTAGAATAATAAAAAAATATATAACAATAATAATAATTTTCGCCTTTTCTAAAAAAACAAGTGGATCATTGAATCTCAAATATGTGATATTTGAAACATTTATTGTTCACAAAAAAAAACAGCATTACCAAAAAATATCCCCAAAAACTGAAATAACTGCAGTTAGTTTTTACGGTCCGTAGTGATTTTGTTTACATGGCTAAGAAAACCACAATGCACACCTGCGTCAAAAACAAATGGATTCCATTTGCTCAGTTATTCTTTTTACAAACTGTAACTGAGGTCTAGCATCCCAAACACAAGTCATAGTTGTCATATTTGTGTCCTCACATTTAACAAACCAATACATTGTTTCAGGTCTACTAAATGTTTTGTCTTTCACTTATTAAAACTAAAACAGAAATTCAATAATTGGAATCTGATATCAACCTCATTTTCACTTGCTGCTTCAACAACTTGCATTATTTTTTTCCCAATACATTTGAATAAAATGCAGTTCACGTTAATTTATATTTATAAAATCTTACATTTTCAAGTGAACAGATTTTAATTTTGCACAGATCTATAAAACGTTAGTGTGTTTTCTAATGGCTGCAATACTGTACATTCAGTCCATCCTGCTGACATTCAAGCTTGTGTGTTAACTGTAAGTATTAATAGTAACTGCTGCTTGTCTTCAAAGGGTTCAAAGGTGAAGTTGATGAAGCCCTGCCTCCACCCAGATGTAAGTGTGGACTTATGTCATCTATTTTATTTTGAAGACATATTTTAATACAAATTTAGAACCCCCCCCCCCCCCCCAACTGCTGCTGATGTTGACAACAGCAAAACCAAAACCGAAGCAAAACTTCTACAAGAAGGCGCATCCATGGACTGCATATTTTCCTTTATTGACACAACTGATTTTGCTCATCTGTATCGCAGACCTGACAGAAAGCCACTGTTATTTAATTTAAGTGAGAGATGGGAAAATGATAAAACATTCAGGGTAGTTCATGAGGACCTGGATTAATAAAACATTTAGCCAGGCAACATTAGCATTTGTTTTAATATTAGTTATTTTGTTAAAATGATCTTTGGATTTTATATCTGCCTTTCTGAAAGGCAACCTTAGTGTGAGTTTTTTGGAGTTTTGTGGAAAATAGAAAACTGCAGCTAAAAAAAATCATTTTTTTTAATCTCTCATCAGTATTCCATTTAAATATTTAAATTTTAGCAGATTAACTTGAATTAAAACAGGTCACTATCAGCTGGAAGCAACCTCTTGTAGACAACGAAGGAATACATTTGGGGAAAAACTGGCTGATTAGCTTGAAGCACTTATAAACATAAACAGTGTGCCAAAAATAATAAAGTACAATTTTTATTTTATTTTAATTTTGATAGTCATATTGTCTTGTTGACATGCACATAACTGACCTAATTTGGGCAAAGGGTAGTGGGTGGGAAGAACAGCGGGTGCTTCTGCACTAACAACTGTTTTGTTTCCTTGATGCTTCGGCGACAATGCAGGGACCGTTGCCAAAGGTAACAGGGTCATAAACCTATATATGAACTTGAAAGCTTTTCTTGTGAATTACCTTCACTTGCATCCATGCATGAATCCACGTTTTGCCTTTGAAATGTCACAGTAAATATCACATGGTGTGTTTGACTCACCAAACAGGTCAAAAGTACAGATTGTCCTGCAACCACTTTTGCATTTTCATCTCTTTTTGCACAGTTTTCCTGCTGCAAAATTCCTCCTGATGCATTACAAGTCGCTTTTGATCACATATTTCCAATGATTGAATGCTGATTCTTATCAAAACCATAAAATTTATGTAAATTAAAAAACTTACTAACATCAGATGAATATTTTAGTAGATCTTTCAGTTCTGGTAATGTAAAATAGATGTAAAAACAGCATTTTATGTGTCTTCTTTGTTCAACTATTTCATGCATGACAACAAATTGATTTTTCTTAGCTCTTTTGGCAGGAACGAAGACATTTTTGGCTGTTTTTCATCTTCTTTATTGTTTTGATTATTCAAATGGTTGCACTTTATATTTTTTAAAGTGCAATGCTTCTTCGGTTGCGTTTTTTTCATATCATCAGTGACTTCTTGTAAAATTATACATCAAAAGTTCAGATTTTGTTGCTTTTCTGTTTAGATGGCCCAATTTCTGAGTACGGCATCACCTTTCAGACACACATTGTTGACAAGTTTGGTGTGTCATTTGGAAGAGAGGGTGAGACCATGAGCCTGGGGTGTACGGTCATCATCTATCCTGCCTTGCACCGCTACCAGCCAGAGATCCAGTGGTACAGAGATGGTTGGTGGAATTGATTGTTTCTGCCTAAAACAACCTCTTCATGTTACCAAGCTTTGCAGAAACGTGTGTTATTTTTGCTCCATAAAAGATGTACTGCTGACTCCATCTAAATGGACCCACGTGCACTGGAGTGGAGATCGAGCCACACTGACGCTCACACACCTCAACAAAGAGGATGAGGGGCTTTACACCCTGAGAGTCATCACCAAGTCTGGATATGAAACCTACTCGGCCTACGTGTTTGTCAGAGGTGGGAAAATACTTTTGAACATCTCTCCTTCAGTATTTAGGTCCAAAATAACCATGCAAAAGTACTTTTCTCAATGATTACACCTCAAATTTGTATACAAGTAAGAGGAGAAAAAAAACAGATTTAGTGTACTGTCTATTATAACCAGGACACTTCCACAAATAGATTTTCACAGCGTTTACTGGGAAAATGTACTCTGCCTTGTTTTTGTATTGTCAGATGAAGGTCACAGTCACTGCAGCACGTCCACTTACACCAAATAATAACCCTGTTGTTCCAATGGCAGGGAGTGGGTTTTAAATAGGATATATCGAATGGAGACACCACTGGGCAGAGTGTGTCTGGCATCTGTCGGAATACCACAGAGAAAATCCTTCTGTCAAATCTATCCTTGGTGCTGTTAAGGACACTTGAAGCTTACCGAAATCTTCTGTTGAGGTTAGAAAATAGACCCTGTTGTTTTCCCTCTGCGGCTCAGAGTCACTTAACAAAGTAGACGTCCGATAAAGTCTCCATAATCAAACGCTGTGGCCCTTTCTGCAGGCGTGCTATTCTGAGAGGGCTCTGCTATGGAATGAGTCTGATGGAACGAGTCTGGCCGTGAGTGCAGAGCTGTCAATACCAGATGGAAATAAAAATAACAGGCTGTTGAATTTCTGTTGTTAGTGCACATCCTGGAAAGCTTTGCAAGCCAGAAATGATAATCCTCTTTGTTTAAAAAGCAGCCCTGGAATTTTTGTTAGGTTTGCACTCCACCTTTTTGAAGTTTAAGTTATCTGGAAAGTGCTCATTATACTGACCAGTTATCACTGAGATCATACAAGACAATGGGTTGTAGTTAGACTTTTACTAAGGAGCACAGCGGACACATTTAGAAATTCACCGGTATCAACCTTGCTCTCTATATTTGGCCCCCTGTGACCTGCCTGCCTAGTTTTTAAAAAAAGAAATTGCATCAGGGATTGTGAATGCTCAACAAAGACCAACAAGGTCATTTCAGTGGTTTTGCAACATTGACTCAGATTTTCAATTTTAGAACCACAAACCAGAATATTTAGTGAAAAATTTATTTTTAAACCAATTTTCTTCATTTTTCACTTAAAAAACAACACTGATAAAAATGGCGTTTTTGGCATTTGTAACACCTTCTTGAAGAAGAGCTTAATTGTGGGTCTTTATTTTATTAAATGAAGCCAAAGTGGTGCATCCATTGGCAGTGCCAACCCAAGTTTAGCCTGCTACCTTAGTTGCACTGTAGAAGTAGTAGCTTTCCTTTTTTATTACCCTGACCCCTCCCAGTTCTTCACAGCAAAGTAAAGCAAAGTAAATGTTTATTTCTATAGCACCTCTCTCAGGTAAAAATCACAAAGTGCTTCACAAAAGTAAAAACACATAAACTTAAAACCAGGCAACATACATATATCGCAGACTACTAACTTGGAAAAACAAGGTCTCGTCTGGTTTTATAGCAGGTTTTTGTATTTGTATTGCAAATTTGTTGGAAGACCTCAGGGAACAGGTCAAAGAGTAGAAGGTTAAAAGGTCAGCAATGTAATCAGGGGTTGATTTTCATTTTTTTACATTTTAAACTTTTAAAATGAACTTTAAATTGAACTGTGAGCCACTGTAGTTCCCTTTTGTTGACCCAGCATCATTCTGTCAGCGTCTGGCATAAATGGTGAAAACATGCTCAAAGCCATGCTATTATTAACAATGAAGTCATTACCACATGCTTTAGATGCGGATGCTGAAGTGGAAGGTGCTCCTGGTGCTCCTCTGGATGTGCGGTGTCTGGATGCCAACAAGGATTACATTATTGTTGCCTGGAAGCAGCCAGCTGTTGATGGTGGAAACCCCATCGTGGGCTACTTTGTGGATAGGTCAGTCAGTGTGTAATTAAAAAATGACAAAAAAGAAACCTGTTGGAAAACATAAAGAGAAGCAGTGTTGTAAAGAAGACTTATTTTGATGTTTTTGCCCAGGTGTGAGGTGGGAACCACTCACTGGTTTCAGTGCAACGACACTCCGGTCAAGTTCGCTCGTTTCCCCGTCACTGGTTTGGTGGAGGGGCGCTCTTACATCTTCCGTGTGCGGGCTGTTAACAAGAGCGGCATGAGTCGTCCATCCAGAGTCTCTGAGCCGGTGGCGGCCATGGACCCAGCAGATCGCCTCCGTATGAGAGGTACAAGCACCAGGCCGTTAGACGTCACGCCCAGGACGAGATTTCCCCTTAACACAGAGGTTCATGAACATCGATATCCAATAGCTGAAGACTATTTGTAAAACTTGGGCATCGAAGGTCTTTCTTGACAAAAGAATTTAATCATCTCTTTTGATTATCATATTTTTAGGCTAGAAAAATATTTGAATTAGTGTAAAATGTAGAAAAAGGAAAAATCCAAAGCCTGATCCTCCACAGGGACTTCCGCTCCCTGGACTGGACAAATCATCGTCACAGAGGAAGAACCTGCAGGTAGAATACCAGTTTTAATTTATAGTCGGTCAAAGTAAATTCGTTCACTTCCTGTTTCTTTTAGCTTTTTGAGCCTGAATTCTTTCCTAATTGGTCATCAGAGGGTGTTGTTCCTGGCAGACCTCTGGATCTACAGGTCACAGAGGCCACCAAGAACTACGTTGTTTTGAGCTGGAAACCGCCTGGAGAGAAAGGCCTTGAAGGCGTTATGTACTATGTGGAAAAGGTGAACTTTTAAAACCACATTTTTACTTCGTAATGACTATTTTTTAATGTTGCACCAGCCATGAGCCAGTACTGGCCTTTTTGTCATTACAGCCTGACCCTTTCCTCTTTGTTTTACAGTGTGTCGCTGGCACAGACAGCTGGCAGAGGGTGAACACAGAGTTGCCCGTGAAATCCCCTCGCTTTGCTTTGTTTGACCTCGCAGAGGGAAAATCCTACCACTTCCGCGTCCGCTGCTGTAACGCTGCTGGTGTCGGCGAACCTTCCGAACCAACTGAAGCCACAACAGTTGGCGACAAGCTTGGTCAGAAAATATAGAGTTAAGCAAATGTGTAAACTGCTTTATATATTTTCTCCCAAACAATGCAATCAGACCAGCCCAGTTCTGGTTTTAGCAAAATCAAAAGACACAACATTTAAGTGGAAGCATTTCACAGGGATGCTTGCAAAGTCTAGTCTAAATCAGAGTTGTCTCCGGGGCCTCGGAGCTTACATTCTGCTTTGTAGTTGAGATATCTCTGCCCTACCTGATGCCGATCACCTGGGACAGGTGTGTTTTGCCAAAGAGAAACTACAAGGGCAACCTTTAATTCAAAAGTCAGCCCTCAAGGCCTGGGGTTTGACACTGGAATTAAAGTAGTGTTTTGTGTATTGCGTTAGCTTAGTGTTTTGGTTTATTTAAAAGCAATTTAGGAAATATTTTGTTTTTGTGCCTAAAACCTACACATTCATGCCATCATAAAGAGCAGTGGTTTCTCTTCTCAGTGATGAGTCCTAAACATTCTCATTTGCAGACATCCCGTCGGCTCCAGGAAAGGTAGTTCCCACCAGGAACACGGACACATCTGTTGTCGTTAGCTGGGAAGCGTCTAGTGATGCTAAAGAGTTGGTGGGGTACTACATCGAGGCCAGCATTGTGGACAGTGACGTGTGGGAGCCGTGCAACAACAAACCTGTTAAGGCCACCAGGTACAGGGAAATCCCTCCTTTTTTGTATTCTGTTTGTGCAGGTTTACTTTAAAAAATCCTGTCTTAACCGCCTTTAGGTTCATCTGCCATGGGCTGGTAACAGGAGAGCAGTACGTGTTCAGAGTGAGGGCAGTAAACGCAGCAGGACTCAGCCAGTTCTCTCCAGTGTCAGAGCCTGTGGAAGTGAAGGCAGCAATTGGTGAGCAGCATGAAGAGTTCAACTGAGAAAACACAATCGGGAAGGATTGTTAATATGTTTCAAGCATCGACTGTATCAGAGAACTGGACTGATGGAGTGTGACATCATGCATTGAAAATGATTTACCTCTGGCTCTAACCAAATAGTCAGTTCAGTCGCCATTTTTGCATGAGACAGACGCCACCATGTTGGAGCCAGACATCGTCAGAAAGCAGTGATTGGTCCGAGTTGGTCTGAGTCCATGTTTCTATGGCAACCACTCTGGCCAACTGGGAGTGGTTGCCTACCAAATGAAAGCGGGCTTTATAAAATCTGTCAAATGTTTTGAACGTAGGACAAAGGGGCCAGCAGGCTCCACCAACTTTTATTGAGGCATCTGATTGGCCAGTTTACAATTTGAATAGCTTGCACTACAGAAAAAAATATGGAGCTTGTGGGCACTCCCTGTTTGGAAAACAAGGGGGGAGGGGTCACTCAGTCCAGTTTTCATATACAATCAATGGTTTTAAATACAATTTTTAGTGTATTATTGTGTTGTTTAGCTTTTTGGTAGCTTATTGAAATATTGTTTTGTTAAAATGTGCAAATTAAAAGATAACACATATGAATGCATCTTAAAACCAGACTTGAAAAGATAAATATGTAATTTAAGGCTGAGTTTTGTTTAAAAAAATAACTACAGATTGTTTTTCTTTTTTGCTAAGTTGAACAAAAAAATATTATTTTGCAACAACACTAAGTTGTTTTATAAAAAAGTCTGGGAAAATGGAAAAAGATTCCTCAAGTTTGCACTTTGTTATCAGAATTCAGGGTGGCCTGTCGGGCCTTTTTTTATTCTTTGAAAGAAAGATGTCTTCAGTCCTTTTCAACATCCATCAATACCCTTTTACATTCAGCATCTATTACAGCTCTCTGTCACATTGCTGTACACCGCTTAGTCCTCTCCCACCATCTCCTCCCACCTCCACCACCTCCTCCCTGCTTGAGGCGGGTTCGGGGTCAGGACTTGTAGACTTCCTCTCTTTTGGATCGGTTCGATCCAATTCAGCGGTTGATACAAACCAGCTCAGTGTCACACACCACCTCCTCCACATGCTGCTCCCTTCCCTCTTCCTTGGACACAGAACGTGTCGGCAACCCCGCCTGGTGCTAAAAGGTACCACCACATGGACCTGCGAAAGCACCAAACTGCTGCATGTTCTGAAAGCCTAACAGCATGTTATTGCTTTGTGACTCTAACACACAACCTTGACTAATGTCTGTTATTCTAAAATACAATTTCAATGTTTTCGCTTTTGCTACAGAAATGACAAGAATTCCCCCCTTATTTACTTATTGTCTATGATTTCACCCAGTTTCAGGGCAAGTACAAATAAAAATGTCTACAAATTTATAAAATGCGTTTGTAGAAGACTGAACACAGCTTAAGCGCTAGTCAACACTTCCCTTACATGTGGATGCAGGTAGTCTGCAGGCGAAAAATATTCCGCACGAAGTACCAAAGATTGCCGGGTGAGCTCGTAAGGAAAAAATATTCATGCCCTGTTTTTTTTCTACGGGCACACTGCGGATGACAGGTTATGGCGAACATTTAAACAACACGTAAGGGTGAAGTGGGTGAGACGCAGGCGTTCCCCACATATTTTTCATTCTTTCAACCTGTCCCAAATCCTACCCACTGTGCAAGGAGCCCGTTAGTTCTTTTCCCATAGTATGTTCCATGCTGCAGCCTGACTGTTTGAAACAAAGAAATTAGACTATCAGAGGGTAGTTTGTGTGGACATCCTTCAGGTACCTACAGTATATATATCGCCTACTCAACCTCTGCGTCAAGCATCAATAAGGAGCCTGTACTTTCACATTACTAATGACTAGAGTGTGGCATAAGGGCACCGTACGATAGCATCACCTGTACGCCATTAGTGCATTGAACTTAGTTTTGCTGTACAAATACTTCACAAAACTATGAACCATGACAATGGTACGTTCCATTTTCATGAGGTCTCTTGAGGCGGCTGCAGTCGCCTCAAGACACACCTGCAGCCAATACTCTCTACCACCCTCCAGGGGCAGGGCAACCCAAGAACCCACAGCACGGGTCAACCACCCACGCTGGTTCATGTGACTATGGCTTTAAGTAGTGACATAATTATTTTTCCACTTGATTTACTATGACTCATCAATTGAGTTTATGGCCAGCTAGAAACATTTCAACAAAATATGTATTAAGGAAAATCAGCATACAATAAAGTCCTTGAAATATTATGCAAACACAATATTATAATATTATAAACTAAATGTTTCTAATTCTCTGTCAAGACACAGTAAATATCTGTCATGTTAGTGGGTAGAATCACAACCACATTTATTTTTTGTTGCCTTTAAAAAAGAAATAAAATTCATTTAGAATATTGTTTTTTTTATGATAAAAGGATCCAAAGGAGCTAAAAATTGACAGACTGAAATTTGGTAATAAATCACACTCTTCTGTAGTTTGATCATTTTAGCTGGAATTGTGAGATACTTTGGTATTTGACCCAAACAACAAAGGTTCATTTGCTGTTCTGCTCTCTTTGCATGATGTTCAGCCCTAATTTGGATGTTTTTTGTTCGTCATCTTGTCTTCATTTTCACTCCCATTAAAATGAAGACATTGTTCTGTGTTTTACAGGCTCATGGGATGAATATTTCTATTTTCATGCTGCTTTTGTGAAAACTGAATGTTTTTGTCTGTTTGTAAAAAGCCTCTTTTGCTTTTCTCTGCTAACACCTATAGGGGGCGGCATCCCACACGGTGTGTTGCTGAAGACAGGGCCGGGGGGTAACGTGGGCCAATTAATCCAGCACATGCCACTCTGGACGGTCGTGCATGAAACTGTCCAGTGTCCCCTTGACACTGAAAGCAGGGAGGGGGCCAGGGCTGCAGGCAAAAGGGGCCATGTTTCCTGGGCCCCTGACCTGGTTGATAACCTTAGCACAGGCTCAGTTTCTGAGCTGATTACTGGCATGGCTGCATGTTTTCCGGTTACCATAGAGGGTCACGATGCAGGGACAGCAGATGAGCCTGAGGGCCAGCAAGCACGTAAGTTCTCCAGAAATGCCTCTGCTCGCCTGGAACAAGATGGCACGGACTGTCAGCGTCAGGATGATGCAACAAAGGTTGAAACTAAGTTTCTCAATAATGCTTCTGCTGATCAAGATCCATGCTCTAAAGGGGATTTGGTCAATGAAAACTGGCAAGCATGTAGGTTCTTCACCAAAGGGACGGCTAGTTACTGGAAAGGTGCTACTGAGGTGCAGAAGCTACCAACAAAGACAGTTAATGAGCATGACGACCAGATGGCATGTAAGGTCTCTATAGATGCTGTCACAAAGTGGGAAAGTTCAGAGCAGAGGCCCAGAGGAGAACAGAAAGGTGAGCATCAGTCAAAGAGGAAAATCAAATCAGAGGAACACCAATTTCCTCCTTTTATACCTGCTTTTAAAGTACTACAACAGTTATGTTGTAAAAAAAAAAAAAAAACACCAACAAAACTACACAAGTGGCTTGTTTACAGGTAAGTCACTGCTGATGGCACCTCAGCATGATTTAAACCTGCACAATCAAGCTTCCTGGCACTTCCTGACCTGGGGTCAGTCACCTCCATGCCCAGAGCACCCTAACACACAAACACTCCATTATACCCGTCTCCACCTGGGTCTCCTGACTCAAGAGCTTTCTGGGAACGCAGACCTCCTAGGGTCTTTGAACTAAATATCAACCTGCACTTGGAGAGGCGATCAAGTTCATTCGACTGTTTGTTTGTGAGAGGAAGAGTTCGTATCAGCTTTGTTACACGACCCGGCTTTTGTGGAGACTCTTTGCTCACAGGGGTTTCTTTAACATGACGTCTGAAACTCCTTTAAACAGAGGTTTTCAAATTTGGTTTCCTGAAAGGAGCAGCTTTCTCATGAGATTTCTCATCAACATATATAACTTTGTTTCAAAACTTGTTCCTCAAATGTAAAACAAATATCATATAAAAAGGCAAAATAAATGTCTGTGAGCATTTCAAAAGGGAAAAGCTAAAATAACAAAAACTGAAACCGAGACATGATGCGCATTACAATTCTTCCAATGTAGGTTTGTTGAGGCAGCAAAACTCTGACTTTCCACAGCAGGCATTCGCTGTTTTCAAAGCTTCAGTAACCGGTTGCCGTGGAAACTGACTGGATTTTAACTCGTTTCAAGAAATTCAGCAATGAGAAAGTGATGACAGGCCCTCCCATTGTTTTTTTTTTTTTTATAGGTGTGTTAGAATCTGAATCTGTTTGTTAGAATAGACAAGCTCCTTCCAGGGGTGTTTTTCTGAATCTGCATGTGAACCAACTGTTTTAAGAGGCAACCCATCATCAGATCAGTCAGGTTTCAGTCTTTCTAGTTAGTTTAACTAGATCATACATTCAAATTCATTAAATACTTTTTTATTGGATTTACATTTTCAAATCCAGTAGAAAAAAGAATTAAAAAACTACAGTGAAAAAATTAATTTATCCAGATATTTTCCAAGTAAATTTGTATCCCTGTTTACTTGTGTATACTTTGTGTACTTTACTTGTGTATACTTTGTTTTGCAGTGCAATACATATTTTATCATGAACCAATGATTTAAAGAAAAATTAATAATAAAAAAGCATCTTTATAACTGTCAATAATCTAATCAGTTGCATAAAATATTGTTTAAACCTAACATTACACATAAACAATCCTTCTATTATATCTTATCTTTTTTTTTCTCGCAACAAAGTATAAATATCAAATGTAGATTTAAATCACTGCAAGTGTTTTTTCTATTATTCGTTTTCTTTGTTCTCTGATTCTGATACTATGAATGATCATAACTATAAGTAAACTATAATTACACTTTTTCATCTCATTTTCTTGTCAAAATATAAACACCATTTTATTGTGTGTTGCCTTTTGTATAATCTTTTTTGTTTGGTTAGTTGCTGTTAAAAAAAAGAAATAAATAAATAAAAACACCAGTAAAATACATAGAAATAATAGATCTTTAGAGAATCCGTGGTTCCCTTTTCAGACTCTCGTTACACCAGGCAACAAAGTGTTAATTAGAGTCTGTGTCTCAGCCTCACCTGCTCCACCGTACGGCATCTCTGTTCTGGAATGTGTGAGGGACTCCATGGTGCTGGCCTGGAAACAGCCAACCTTCATCGGAGGCGCAGACATCACCGGTTACTTTGTGGATTACCGTGAGGTAATTGATGGCGTGCCAGGGAAGTGGCATGAGGCCAACATCAAGGCGGTCAGCGAGAGAGCCTACAGGGTGAGGAGAGCCTTCCATCCTGGTCTGGATCTATCTAAGCAGCCATGGTTATGGGAGAGCTCATCCGGTGTGTTCGTGTTCAGGTGTCCGATCTGCAAGAAAACAAGAAGTATCAGTTCCAAGTGCGAGCAGCCAACATGGCCGGTGTTGGCATCCCCTCACTGCCCAGTGAGACCTTCCTGTGTGAGGAATGGACCATTGCTGTACCAGGTTGGTGAAACCCTGTTAAAACCAATTAATCAAAGTGTACTGTTTTATTTAAAAAAAGAAGGTATTTATGTATTTAAAATTGTGTTTTTGGTATTTTTAATATGCCCTTGTGGCATTTTTTTAATGATGGAGGACATCAATTAAGTCAATTGATGTAATTGCATTTCTGAGTATTGCTTATCTAAATCATCATAAATCAGGGGCAGCCGAGCAATTGCAGCTTGAAAAAGAGCTTATACAGGAGGTGGAAAACACAGTGGGAGGGCCACTGCTCTCAGCAACAGGGAGGGGATGGGGGGCGGGCTTGCTCAGTGCTAACTGAGCACAACTCAGAGGTGAAGTTTTAATGAACTTGTGTCGCTCTGTAGGAGCTGTTTCCTTGAAAACGACACAGGATTTTGATTTTGACTAAAAATGACATGATTATAATTTTAAAAAAATGTGGAACCCTTTGAAAATTAATGGAAAGATGATTGGACTGGGACTTTAATAGTTTTTTGAATTTTCTTTTTTTTACTAATGGAGAAAGCAAGAATCTTTCACACTGTAAAAGAAAATTCTGTTTTTTAAACAAAAAAAACTGTTTACAGAATAAATATGTAAAATGTTGCTGCATGCATGAAACATGATCAAGTCACATGATTTTGGTAAATTGGGTGAAAGGAAATGTTTTCAAACATAAACAGAGATGTTCATGAAAAAAATAGGAATAAAAAAGATAAAATTAAACAAATGCTTGTTCAGTCAAATTTGTACTTTTTAGTAATCTGCGAGGATTAGGTTTCTCACATTATTGCCAACAAATTGACTACAAAAATAATCAAAACAAGTATTTTAATCTTTTTTCGTTGTCAAACACACCTTTTTTTCATTGCACGTTTTTTCCCTCCCAGGACCTCCTCATGACCTGCAGATCACAGAGGTGCGAGGCGACTCTTTGGTGTTGCTGTGGAAGCCCCCAGTCTACCAGGGCCGAGATCCCATCAATGGGTTCTACATTGACATCAAGGAGGCAGATGCACCGGAGGAAGCCTGGAGAGGAGTGAACACCAAGGCTGTAGAAAAACAGTTCATCAAGGTGTCCAGCAGGAGCACGCGTCTCAGACAAAGTCTTCCTCGCACGTGCCATCTTAACTCTTGGGTTCCTCGCTTCATCCTGCAGATTAAGAACCTCAAGGAGGGGGAGACGTACGTTTTCCGGGTGCGTGCACAGAATAAAGCTGGTGTTGGAAAAGCCTCAGATGTCACAGAACCGATCCCAGCTGTGACCAAACCAGGTTAGAAAGGACTCCACCAGAAAGTGCACTACAAAAACACAAAGCATATTTGTCTCATTCCTCAAAACTCACTAATGACTTTCTTTAAGATGTGATGATAAATCTTAAATATCCTGAATAATTTGATTTAAAAACCATCTTATATTGAGTAGAATCTCTAATAAAACATGTTTTTCTTTACTTTGCATGCTATATTCATGCAGAAGTTTTGTTTGTGATGGTGAGTGCAATCTTGTTTCAGAAAACAGACCTGCTTGATTTAGGAAAACTAGAAAGTTTCATTTGACTCATTACACTGACAAGTCGTTTAATGACAATATACCTCAAAATGTAAGTGTCATTCTAGTATTACTGTAATTATAGGACTATAAGTTGCTCCAAAGTAAAAGCTACAGCAGCCAAAAAATGTGTAACGAAGAAGATACAATTCCTGTAAAAGTACCACCTGAGACTAAGACCAAACTTTGCAAAAACCTGCAACTTATACTATGAAAAAATATGGTACTTTTGGATGATTGTAATGCTCATAATAGGATAATCTGGGGGAAAAGTGTTTAAAACCCTTGTGCTATCCTAGGCACTTTAACATTGGGAGTTGGGTCATCTAGACCCACTAGACAGTGCTCTGAACCTTTTTTCTTCAATGATTTGTGATCTTCACTGGTGTCCCTGGATTAAATGAAATCTTTCCACCTTTATCCACCTTTGTCATGGTAGGGAGAACACGTAAATGTAAGGGTGGGGTCATCTAAGATAGCACAAGGGTTAAATAGACCTACTTTAAAGGTATGAAACCCATTTTTGAATAATACACGCTTAGTTTAGGACATATTTCTAATTACCAGATCAATATACCTCAATATAGGTGTTTATAGCTAATTTAAACTTTAATTCTGCCTTAAAGGGAAGGTCATCACAATTTATTTTAATAAATATTGAACTTCTACTAGTTCTATTGGCAAAATTATTCACCTATAACAAGAAAAAACAATCTTACATCCCATATTTTTTTACTTTGAGAAGGGCAATATTTCCAATGTGCCTCTGTTTCATGTTTTTTTAGGTACCAAAGAGATAGTAGTGGAAGTCGACGATGAAGGTGTCATCTCCCTTAACTTTGAATGCTGCGATACAACTCCTGACTCCAAATTTGTGTGGTCCAAGAACTATGAGGAAATCACAGAGTCCTCCCGCTTGACAATCGAGACCAAGGCAAACAAGTGAGAGGAGGATCGTTTTAGGTTTGCTTAATTGAATATTTTATTGGGTTTAATCTGTGTTTACCTGACAGGTCCAAAACTGTTTTTAATACTCCCGGGGAAGAGGACATCGGCATTTACTCGTGTCTTGTCACCCATACTGATGGTGCTTCATCCAGCTACACTTTCTCTACAGAAGGTTGGTTTGAAAGAAGGAGATATTTTTGTTGAAATTATAAATGTCTCTATTATCCTTACGATCATTCTCTTGTTTTTTTTTTTTTTTCTAGAGTTGAAGAGGCTGCTGGAGATCAGTCATGACCACAAATATCCCAGTAAAAACCAGTTTGTGTTAAATTTACTGGTCTTTAGATGTGAAATCAGTTCCATGTATCACTCTCCATCCTTTCCATAGTAATTCCTCTGAAGTCAGAGTTGGCTGTGGAGCTGCTGGAAAAGGGAAGAGTGCGCTTCTGGCTGCAGGCAGAGCAGATGTCGGCGAACGGCAAAATCGACTACGTTTTTAACGACAACGTCATCTCTCAGAGCGAGGTCCATTTTTCTGTGCTCCCATAAACTTTTGATCATGATGTTGTGCTTTTTTTTTAAAGACAATTTCACTTTTTTTTTTTGTTTTATTTAACTGTGCAGAAATACAAAATGAACTTTGACAAAAACAGTGGCATAATTGAGATGGTCATGGAGTCCCTGACCCCTGGGGACGAGGGCACCTTCACCTTCCAACTGAAGGATGGAAAAGCTACAAATCAGTCCAGCTTGGTGCTGATTGGTGACGGTAAGTTTAACAACAAAATCGAATAATTATTGGACAAGTCAGATAAAGTGAACTATGGAAAAGAACAAATTCATGTTAAAGATTAAATTGCTAGTGACTATGATGTTTTCATTGGGAACTTTTGTGGTATTTAATATATTAAGACAAAAATACAGAATCCAAAAGTGGTATCTAGTCAACACCAGCATGCAGTAAAACAGTAAGAAAGCAGCTAGGCCAGGGGTTTGCAACCTTAAACTAAAAAAAGGCCATTTCTTCCAAAACTTCACAGCGAAAACCACAAACTTCCACTTCACTGTTTAGAAAAAACACTCATTTATGCTTTTGTTGCCATTAAACCATCCATTTATAAAACTTTGCAATACAAATACTCATCAGAATTGAATGTTATATGAGTGTTTTTAAACTTCTTTTACTTATGACCGCAACACACACAAATCCTTTCAAAATAAAACTGACTTTGTTAAATAAGATCCTCCAGCTGCAGAAAATTGTTTTGATTAAAATGAAATTTTTTATCACTGTGACTGTGCACCTTCCTCCCTTTTCTCCTTTTACTTTCAAATATAAACAATATTTATGTAGAATCCGATTTTTAATATAAATCTATACATATAAATGGATTTATATACTTTAAGAAGAACTTTGCTTCTGAACAGCAACTAGACACTGTTGTGCAGCAGAAGATAATGTATGTGCTTTAAAAAGCTTTTTATAACAGCAGTAGATTAAACCTGTCACCATCATTTTGCTCAGTTATTTGACATGTTAGATGTCTTAGCATAAATGACGACCCCTAATAAAACAAAACAAATTGACCACAATAAAAAAAAAAACCATCATTTATTTAAATTATTAGCATGTTTTGGCAGAGCAAAAGAGCCACAATGGAGGCGTATGTGTCTCTGCAGACCCATGAGCTGTTCCAAAGTTTCATGAGGTGGTTGAACATAAATTCACATCCATAATAGGTAATCCATACTTTTAAATGTCACATCAATAGTTTTTTTTTTATTAGGAATAAACAAATCAGGGTAAAATAAACAAGAAAATAAGCATTTTTCTGGGAATCTTTTATAAAGTCAAGAGTCAGATGTCATAAATATGCTTTTTTTTAAATAAGTTTCCTACAAATAAAGAAGCTAATTTTGAAACTTTGTTGAATTTTCATGCAAATACACTCACTGGTTGTATGTTCAGATGCAATTAAGCTTTATTCAGCTTTAAAGGAAGCAACAAACACAAGGAGCTCCTGTTTTTAAACATTTGAAAACCAAATTTAAACCCAAGAATTATTTTTAATGAAAATCTATTTGTACGAATTCTGTTCACAGTGTTCAAGCAACTGCAGAAAGAATCTGAGTTCCAAAGGAAAGAATATTTCAGAAAGCAAGGTACGCCACCGGACAGCTGTCACATAGGCTATAAACGTTCATCTTTGTGCTGTGGTTGTCGTCTTTAAAAGCATCGCTTGTGCTCCAGGTCCTCACTTTATTGAGTATCTGGGGTATGAAGTGACACCAGAGTGCTGCGTCCTGCTGAAGTGCAAGGTGAGCTACAGCTACAGGAAGAGACGAGCCATTTCTTCTCTCGGAGCATAAATCTGTGAAATCATCTCCCCGCTGCTCTCCATGTCAGGTTGGGAACATAAAGAAGGACACCTCGGCTCTGTGGTCCAAAGACAAGCATCAGATCAAAGCAGACGAGCAGCTGGGTTTCACAGAGGGAGTTCTGAAGCTGGAGATCGCTCAGGTAACTTTCACCTTTTCTTAAAAGAAAAACAAAACAACTTCAAGCGATCCAACTGTTTGAGTGACTTTTCTTGCTGACAGATTTCCAAGAAGGATTCTGGTGTGTATGAGGTTGTTCTGAAGGATGACAGAGGACAGGACACTTCTACTTTGAGTCTGGTAGATCAAGGTAATGCCACTCTAAGAATTAAAACTTTACCATTAACTTTACCTCACTGCCAACCCAACTTTTGTTTTGTTTTTTTAGGTTTTAAAGACTTGATGAATGAAGTGTTCAGCTACATAGGTAAGGCAAAAAATCTACCTAAAAGGATCTAACTGTATCAAAGTATTAACATGTTTGTCTTTACAGCCAAATCCTCGACCCCCCTGAAGATCACGAGTACAGACGTGGGCATCCGACTCTACACCTTTGTCAGCTGCTATAACGATTTACTTCAAGTCACATGGCAGCACAAGTAGGTCTACGAAGAAAAAAGAAATCCCAACCTCTTTAGGATGTTTTTAGAGAGTTTCTCTCTCTGTCAGGGATTCTGCCATTGCCTTCTCCGACCGCATTAAGAGCGGCGTGGTGGGAGAGCAGCTGTGGCTTCAGATCAACGATCCCACAGAGAAAGACACGGGAAAGTATGCCATCGAGTTTAATGATGGGAAGGGCGGCCTCCAGAGGACTGTGGAGCTCTCTGGTCAAGGTGAGATCACAGCTTGTGGACAAAAACAACTAACTTTAGGAGTAGTTGAGCGGTTGATCTTTATTCTTTTTAATTTCTTCATAGGTTTCACCATAATCATTGTTTAAAACAATGTTTGAAGTCCCACTCAGATCATCTTTAAAGCGTTCCAATTGTTTTATTAAAATATGATTAAGCCGCTAAAAAAAACAACTGTTTGCTTTCTAGGACATGTTCAGCAGAGCGGCAGTAGTTCAGCAACCCCATCCCCCCTTCCCCTCCCCGTTGCTTAGATCTCATAAGAGGGAGCTTGAGGACCATCCATTGTATTTTCTGTCACAAATAAGCTTTTTTTCAAACAGCTCCTGATTGACAACAAATTTTTTAAAAATAAAGAAACATTTTTAAAAAACGCTATTTTTAGCTTAATTTTCTTTATATATATATATATATATATATATATATATATATATATATATATATATATATATAATTTGATCTCCATCAAAAGTAAAACACCACATGAACATGTTAAAAATACAATTTTTAACAAAGTGGGTCTTAGATTTGAAGTTGGGAGTAAATTAAACCTTTTTCCTTTAAACATTTTTTGGGGAGATGTTTAAAGCCTTCTTTTTTTTTTTTTTTTTGCAGCATTTGATGATGCTTTTGCAGAATTCCAAAGACTCAAGTAAGTTTTTAAAAACTCTTCAGTGACCATTATAATTTACATGATAGAATGTTTCACTAAAAAGCACCTGAAAGGAAAGGGTCAGTGAATAGATTTGAACATCAGAGTTGTGGCATTTAAATGTTGCTTCCCTGCAGAAGGAGCAGTAGGCTAAATCTGCGGCAGACATTCATTTTTGTTTTTTTGTTTTTCACTGGTTTTAGAGTCAGTCAGTTAGGATTAGGTTGAGCCATGCTAGTGCTGACAAAAGGATAATCTATTGATCCACGTGCCCATCTTTTCACTTTATATTGTACCTGCACTTCAGGTTTTTGACCAACGTATTTCGTCTAATTTATTGGATTTCATTTAGGATCATAACCTCACTTATTCTTACGCTGGTTTGATGAGCATAACCTAGTAAATATTACATTTGTATAGAAAGGAACAATAGGAAGTAAAGGGGAATAATTTTGTATCAAAATATGATTGGTAATTGCAGATTAGGCAATCAGATATATGACACAGAGTGTTGTTTAACTGACCTACTTTTGTCTCGAGTTATATAGTTTTATGAAGAGAACTCATGCTAAATATGTCAGAAATGCAATAAACTTGAATCTAAAAATCTGATCTATTCTCCTGTTTCTTTGTTTAAAACCTTCAGAGCTGCTGCCACAGCAGAGAAAAGTAAGTAATAGTTTGCCCTTTTTTTATGAAAAAGCAGATTTTATTTTAAAAGTGCTCATTTGCATTTATCTTGATTAATACATTTTGCATTTTGAAACAAAATCTATGATAACATTTATTAAATTATTTTTTCCTGCCATTAAAGTTACAATTTCTAAAGCATCTATTAATAGGAATACATATTTTTTTCCAGATCGTGCCCGAGTAGCAGGAGGTCTTCCGGATGTGGTCACCATACAGGAGGGCAAGGTAAACTAATTTTTTATTTGGCATGTTTTTACCCTCCATTTCCTGGCATTTGTCGCAACCCTTCTCCCCCCCACAGGCTCTCAATCTGACCTGCAACATTTCGGGTAACCCTGTGCCAGAGGTGACCTGGCTAAAGAACGACAGGGAGATCACGTCTGACGAGCACTGCATCCTCAAGTTTGAGTCGGGCAAGTTCGCCAGCTTCACCATCACTGGTGTGAACACCTCAGACTCTGGCAAATACAGCATCCTGGTGAAGAACAAGTACGGCACAGAGAGCGGCGACCTCACCGTAAGTGTCTTCATCCCTGAAGAGGCAGCCGGCAAGAACAAGTAAAGTGCGGTCCAAGTCTTATCGTAAATATCTGTAAATGACAAACATGGGAAAAATGATTTAAAAAGGCTGTAGAACTATAAAAATGTGGGTGCTCTGAAAGGACAAAGAGTTCGGAGTCCAAACAAGAAAATATTATTTGTATTCCTCCAACATGAAAATATCAATCTGTCACTGATAAAACAAAAAAACAAACAGTTTTTTGTGTAAAATTGTGGCATACAGAAGGACATTTTGGTCTTAAAAAAGAAAATCAGGCTCGACTTTATAGATTGATTAGTTAATTAAATACATTTTAGAATGTCTATAAAAAATATTTACATTATTTGTTTTCCATTTGTTAATAATTACGTGGGCTTCAGAGGAAAAAATTTGGAATTCACATGAGAAATCTTCCGTTTTTCCTGATACTTTTACTTTGTCAAACAATAAGAGTTTAAAGCTTCCATCGGTTTTGCACCAATCTGATATGACGAAGATATTTATAGATAAGAAAAATATCACAGATTTTAACTGACTGAACGTCTCCAAACTTGTGTTGCCTGTAGATTTCTTCCTAGAAAAAGGTTTTTCCTTCCTGCTTAAAGATTCCCTCCGAGCATTTTTTCATCTATTTTAAAAGCGTTCCCAGTGGTCTACTAATTATAAATATGTCGATTTTAGGCACATTTTTAAAAAGAAGTGTCATTTTCTAGGACTTAGTTTCTGCAGAGCGACGGGAGTTCAGTGGAAAATGTTGTGGGTGGGAATGTTGGAGCAGAGCAACCCTGCCCCCATTCCCATCACCTTTAACTAAGAACCCTCTGTATGCAGGCTCTCCCACTAGCTTACAGCCCCTCACATCTCCAACCTAACATCAATAATGGAGCTATCCAACACAGTTTTGAGCCAGATTCAAACTCAGACGAGGAAAACCAAGACATACATGGATCTAATCATCTACATGTGAAGGGAGTGGAGCTTAATTTTCTTTCTATATTCCCTTCATCATGGGAAAAAGCCACAAGAATTTTGTTTTTTTATCTGAGTGGGTCTTTAAGTTCTTTTTTTTTTAACACGTCAACGTTGTTTTAAAAAGTTGAGGACAAAACAGACAAAATAGATACAAAACAACGCCTTTTTTTCCTGAACTTTTTTGTTGAAGCTAACCTTCCCAGTTTGTCTAATAATGAGAAGTAAGATGGAAGCAAATATTTCATCAGTTCACCTTTGTTTGCTCCACTGTTTTCTGTCACTTTGAATGCGATCATCACTTTGTCTCACTGTCTGTAGTAATCAGTGTATGTTAGAACATCACTGCTGTTAATGTACTTCACTGTTGTCATGGCAACCGTATCACGGTCCACATAAGTATTTATTACGGTGTACGCAGTGATTGGGTCGCCACAACAAGGAAGCCTGTGAGTTCTCTGTTAATATATAATAGAAATGATTCACTTCCTGTCCCTCCTGATGAGACTAATAAAAGTAGCACATATTTCCCTACCTCCTCCTCCTTCTTCTCCTTTTTTGAGTTGTCTCACTTTCAATCCTTCACTTTTAGCCTCTCACACTCTTCTTTTTTTTCCTAGTTCACTTTTTCCCTCTCTGTCCCAGTTTCTGCTGTCCAGAGTTGGACGGAGTTTAAGATCTGCAGCCAGCATGGAGACCAAGCAAGCCCTACTGTTTGACCCCGATAAGCACTAACAAAAAAAGATATAAGGATGAAGATCAATCATCTATTTTTATTTTTTAGGTAGTATGAACTTTGGGTAAAACTATCCACTTTACTACAATATAATACTGAATAAGCCCTAATGGTTGATCTGGAAGTAAAATAAATATCAAACAAAGTTCTTTTTTTTTCCCAGTCCAGCTTTAGAATTGATCTAGACCATCAGTCTGCAACCTTTAACTCTAAAATTGCCATTTTGGCCTGTTTTCACAGACTAAAATGCGGTCGCAAAGCTGCATTTCACTGTCAATATTTATGTTTTTCTGACCATTATAAAATTTATTTATAAAACTATAGTTTTTGAATATTTAAAATAATTATATTACAAAATCAATATGTCTTTATATTTTTGAAAATACATCGTCTTCCTTTCTTTTGACTTCGGCACATACAGGTTTCTTTCAAAAGAAAGAACACATGTCAAATGAGATTGAAATTCAGCAGCATATTTACTTGACCTGCAAGATCAAAAATAGCACTCTTTTAAAATGACGTAAATATACACAATCCCCCTTTTTCTCTCCTGAATACCAAATAAAGTCTTGGAAACTCTAGTTTTTAAAAATAATGTTTAAAATTTATATTTTTTAATGTGAAATTGGCTTTACCCCAACTAGAAAATAATGATAAACTATTTTAAAGATGTATCAAACTTTTTAACAACAACTTTGTTCAATGATCTGAAATATGCTCATTTTAGATGAGTGTTAAAGCAGCTGTTTGGGGTTAGAGGTTAATTTAAGCAGTGGTCACCCTCTTCATACCGGAATTTATTTCCATTTTATGCACAAAAAATATTCTGCAGTGTTTTTTAATGAAGGGAAATCCTGGAATAAATGGTACAGTGTGAATTAGTGACATACATGGCGTGAAGAGGTTAAGAAAAAACACAAGAATTATCTCCTCAGTTGAAGATAATCTCAGTTCAAACAATAAAATGATGTTTAATCGTCAAATTTGAAAACCTAACTAAATAAAACAAATTAATGAAACTTTATTAACTATTTAAATGAGCAGCTTTTCTTTTTGAGGTTGCAAACTGCACATCCCAACTTTTCTCCATACAAGTTATATCTTTGGCTTTTAAAATGGACAGTTTTATTCCAAAAAATCAAGTAGAATAGGAAGAACAAAAATAACCACACACACAAATCACACACAAATGTATTTAGCCTGAGGTGTCTTAGTGATAAAAGTCATTCATTCTAATCAACAAGGCAGTGACTCTGAGACCAACTCAAAAACTTTTAACATCTTTGTTAAGAATGTTGGGCTTTTTTTCTTCCAGTAAAATTGAGTTCATTGATTCGCAACTGTAACCAATGAGTGTCTGTGAAAGCTTCTGTCACTATAGGCATGAATGAATGCTGTTTAAACACTCACATGTTTGACACAGAGTTGGTTTCTTCCCATCAACATTTGGAGATCACGCTGCCAAAGATGAGGCTCAACTTTTTTTTTTTTTTTTTTGGTATTTTAGGTTTTGCGGGAAAAAAAATCATGAGTCACAGATAAAAATAAACAAAATCTAACTTATGCCTTGGTCACAACTGTCCTAATAGATGGACAAGGGCCGTCTACAGTAGGTAAAATGGGCAAACCTCTACAGAGTTTGGCAGGAAATTTTAAAATTGTAGACAAACTATTGAGCCTATAAGGGGAAAATGTCACCGCACATTTTCATGCTGTGGGCGACAGGTTGGAGTGAACACTTAATGATGCAGGCATGTCGTATGGATTTCTCATTTTTTTAACTCCTTCTGAGCCATGGGCATTGCGCAGGGAGACTGTTAGTGCTGTTCAATAGAAAGGTGTGCGGTCCCTGTGGGGCAAGGAAAACAAAATGAGGAAATTGGGCATTTAGAGCGTCAGTGTGGACATCCCACAGGCACTAAGGTATCAAGCTACATTCACACCGCCGTCATCAACGCATGTTTAAATGACCAGTTCCAATGAAAAGTCTATGTAAACGCGTGCAAATACACCACTGACGCATGGATGGACGCCCTCTTCATTCACAGAAGATCCAACTGTTTAAAATAAAGCAAAAAATAAATATTTCTTTTATTGGAATAGAGCTGTAAAGAGAAAAAGCCTGGAGCAAGATTTGCTCTACTTTGGCAGTTCGCACCACACCTCTTCCAACTGTGGTGCGGATGTTCAAGTGAACTGTAGACAAAGAAGAAGAAGAAGAATTGCATCCCTGTTTGTCCAGCATGAACACCACATGTGTGCGGTCAGTAAGGGGCCGGTATTTGCACCTTACTAACGTAGAGAGTGACGTAAGGACACTAAACGTCATTAGTGCGTGTAAATTACAAATATTTCCTGATACATGGAATGGTACATTCCAGTTTCATGATGTCCCTCAAAGAGAATTGCAAGACACACCTGTGCTTCCCTGAAGATGCGGTTGCAGCTCTCTATGACCCTACTCGAGCCCGGACAACCCTAAAACCTGCAGCACCCGTAAGGTTCAACCTCCCGCAAGGTGCATGTGACCAAGGCTTTAAAAAACAAATCGGATTGTCCAAAGTAAAAGTTATGGCTGCACATAAATCCAATTTAGGAATGTATACAGACTTGACTGCAGAAAAGGCAAGAAGCTTTTTTAACAGCCGTCAGTGTTTACATCACAAAGGTTCCGGTTTTCTGCAAGAACTTGTAACTGAGTGATAGGTCTGACCTCAGTCAGTAACCTTGGTAAGTAGTTAGCATCCCTTTTTAAAACAATCTTGATGTGTTTCATGCTGAATTTGTTGTTTTTATCTCATGACAGCATATTACTTCATTTCCCCTTTTGCCAGCTTGATGTTACAGAGGGAACACCCGACTTGGGCGTGACCTCCTACTGGACCGACGCCGAAGGAAATGTGGTGTTTGGTCCAAACACTCCAAAGGACAAGTTGAAGACTTCGGTCGTTGGAAAGAAAAGTCAGAAGCGGAAGGGTAACAATACAATCCCGTGAATCTTTGGGGCCACAGTTTGGGTCACAGGCAGTAAAGTGCCTCAAACATTCATCTCCTGCAGATTCGATCTCTCAGAAAGCTTCTGTGGAAAACCAAGATGTTTCAAAGGCAGAGCAGTGTTCAGAACAACCAGAAGATGGCAAAGTTCTGAGTGACCAATCAGTGATCGCTGACAGCTCAAATGTGCCGGCGGATCCTGTGGAGCCTGAACGAGAACCTGAGACACAAACGGAAATCACTGAATGAGCACAGCAATGATCGTTTTGTTTTGTGGTATGAATTTGACTCATTATAAACAGATACACTTGTATATTTGCATGTCTCCTTGACAATAAGACTATTTTGTACACGTGTATTAATAAAAATTGTACTGTTGTGCAGTAATTAGGAAATAACAATAAAGTGCATTTGAATATGAAAAATGTGAGGTAACTGTGCCAGAATAATCACAATGCACAGTTATAAAAGAAACTCAATGTGCTCAAAGATAAAGTATACTTTAACAACTTGGTACTTAACAGTACCCTATTGGTCTGCACACTGCAGCCAGGGTTAACTGGGTTTAGTACAATTACAGTATTTTCCAGGCTAAACTATGAAAAAACCCTGCAACTTATACGCCAGAAAATATGGTAACCAAATAGTACACGTAAAGATAAAGAAATTAAAAGAAAAACAACCTTATAATTACAAGATTTGATTAAAAAAAAACATCAACAACATTTGCATGCAAAATAGGTTTTGGATTAAAAGTTTATCCAGGATTAATTGCTACAATTTATTATTAATTATATAATAAACTTTGTATTAATTGTATTGATTAAAAACAGAAAGAAAAGTAAGTTACATTATAGAAGGGACAGTGTGTCGTTGCTGAAAGTTGCGGGAGGAACCCCGCATCAAAGTGAAAGTGACGGTCACCTGCTCTCCTCCGTCACGGTGACGTCACGCGCGGCGCTCTAGGCAGCGCAGCGGAGGAAGTTGCTGCTTCCCCGGCTGAGGCGCGGAGCGACGGACGGCGCGTCCGCCTGCGGGTGACCGTCTTCCATCAGGTAGGATGGCTTCTCCGCCGCCTTTACGCACACAGCTGTCCCGTGGCTGCGTGAGGTCGACGCATTTCCGCTCCTAGATTCGCGTCTGAGTTAACGGATACTTTGGATGTCGCGACTCCTGTTGGAGACTTTAATGTCTTTCAAACTTCACGGTCATGTTTATTTTAAGCACTTCACGCTTCTTCATTTAATCTGGTTCACCTAAAATCTTCGTTGTGTCCGTCTGTCCTTGAACGCCTCATCAGTTTATTACTGAAGTATTCTGCATGAAATCATAATGTGCATTAAAAAAAAAAAATCCGCATGCGCACATCAAAGGTGGATATTAGGATTAATAGTAATTTAAAATGAAGTTATTAATAAATATATACCCAGGTAAATGTATAGGAAGAGATTTGAACGCAGCATGTTGTGTTGCTTGTTTGGGACACCCTCACCATCAATCTTATTGTGTTTTGTTGCATTGTGTTTATGCATAAACACAGCATAGAGATAAACAAACTCAATCACTTCTTAGTAAGAACTGAATTATTCCATTTTATGATTAGTAATTGTTTAATGCAATTGGTTAATTATTTGACAGCCCAATAATAAAAAAAAAGGTTTAAATAGATTTGTTATAAATGATTGAACAGTGCTCAGAAGGACTTGGACTGCGAGCGGGAGAAACGTGCCAAGTGCTGGGAAGCTGGATCTGTTCTAATCTTGTAAACAGGCTTAATGCCTCTTAAGGTCCAGTCACCCCACACAGTGAGAGTGGCGTGGATGGAAGCCGATTTGTTCAACGATGTGGTAAAGGCCCCTTTAAAGCACTGACTCTGCAGAAACTGCAAATGAAGAAGAAGTCTGTGCAAATAAACATGGAAGTGCACCTTCCCCTTGTCTCTGCTTTGGTGGGTTTTTCCATTAAATTAATAGTTTAATAGTCAGCTCTTCTGGTGGATTTCCCAGTTTCTGAATAGATTATATTTAGGCTGCAGGACAAACTATGAGCCGTTCACACACCAGGGAGACCTCATTGTCATCTGCCGCCCATAGCAGTCCTGGTAATGCTTATCTAGACACTTCTGTGTTGTAGCCTGAACAAGAGCTCATTGCAGGTTCACAATACACTCACTGTAATGCTCATTTATGTTGGGTTTCATCAATGTTTGCAGCTTACGCCTTGGTGACAACTGTCCTTACGGGCGGTTTCTGTGGATGAAAAATGGAGAACGACAAGATGCTTGCCGAAATCATCGAAAATTATACAACTTACCTTAACCCTAACCCTAAGGGCTCAAAGTTGCAGAAAAATATTTTATTCAAGATCAAAATGGGAAGAAAAAAAGCGCAACTATTAGGGTTGGCAGTCAAAATAAAGTTTTTCATATGATACGAGGCACTTCCAGTTCTGGTGGAGGACTTCAGGGTTCTGGAAGTTAATGTCTGCAGCCAGGTCCTCCTGGAAAAATGGACAAACCTGCTTTTGGCACTCAGGTGTCCTGCATAAAATATCAAGATCGCAGATTGCTCGGTTAGCCCGTAGAGCTAAAATGTCATTGCACATTTATTTTGTACGTGAATGCTGCACAACAGGTCGTAGAGAACACTTGAACAACATATCACACACATGTTTTAGCTGTGTATTAATTACCTACACAAGCCGTACATCATTTTTTCAATCCCCCCAAAGCAGCTCAAGTGATAAGTGTGTGCTCTTTGTGTGCAGCCTGGCTGTCATAAATTAGTAAAAATGCACAATTGGAGCTTAGTTCGTGTTTGGGAGTCCTCCGGGCACTTTATGTCACCTGCACATCCCATATTTGTCAGTAGGACACCAGTTTGTACCCCTTGCTAATGACTACAGTGTCACCCATCAGCCGTACATCATAAGTGTGTGCAACTTCCGTTATCTGTATAATTATTCCACAATTTGTTTACAACAAGCATGACAATGGTACGTTCCATTTTCATGACGTCCCTTAAGGTGGCTGCACTGTGAGATGTGGCCTCTCTATGACCCTCCACAGACCTGGGCAACCCAAAAACCCGCAGCACCCTCAGGCCACATGTGCCTATGGCATAAATCCGTGAATAAGCAACAGTAACGGGGATATATTCACCCAACAGTCGACTACCTTTTTTTTCCCCCCACATCACTAAATTTTAAGCATCTGGGTTGACGTGAGAGATTAAACAATTACTCAATCAAATTCGATTATAGCCGTTTTGCAATCATGAAGGTTTTTCAGAGCACGACAGCGCCAGCCGGAGTTTGGTTTTAGGATTTGTTATGCAAGACGTTGGTGGTCATTTACCCAGAATGCACGAAGCTGGGTCACAGCAGCTGTAGGCTTTCAGGACATGGAAGGCTGAAGCTCACCTTTGTGTAGTTCGGGTGGCATGGAGCTGGAAGGGAGGCTTCTTGTAGCGCAGCAGGACCAGAGCTTGAAGTCCCCCTGGACATTGGTGAGCTTCCACACTGATTTGGTTTAGGTCCTAATAGAGAAATATCAGGCAAATATCTCAATTCAACAGTTTTAACAACTAACTTTAAGATTAATAACTAATTGTGCATTGTACAAGGTTTTAAAGACTTGCAGGAGTCATATTGAATAATCAGATGATGCCTTTGGTGTGGCCCAAAAAAATTAAATAATAAAAATTAAAAAAGTAGCAACTGAGGTGAAAAAAATGTTCAAACAACAAAAACGAATGAACAACTTTAAAGATACTTACAGTTTTATTTTTTTTAAATGACAAACATCTTTTGAAATATTTACATATCAATTAAATAAACAAAATAACTTTGTTAAAGTACCATGGATCCTAAAAGGGGAAATGTACATTTACTGAGATTTTGCACATATTTTGCACTAAAACCACAGAAGCAAATTTCTGTTTTTAGTTTGATTATTATTTTTGTAATTTTAGAATTTCCTTCTTTTCTGCCATGATTATTTTTAGCGCCTTAAAGCAACTTTGATTATAAATGGTTGGTTTTTTTTGGTGAAGATTTCTGACCTACTTTTAACTTTGCAAAAACTCAATAAAATATCCGTGTATCTATTTTAGTAGCTTAAATCATAATAATCTCTTTATTACCTACTGTTAATGCAGTTTTAAGGCTTGATTTTTCTTTAATTTTTCACACTTTGGAATTTTTCAATGTTTCTGTCGGTAGTTTATAATCTTCTAAGCATATTTTTGCTCTGCTAAGTGCTTTAGAGTTGAGTAAGTACTGGTGCTGCCTCAAATCTCAAAGACTAAAAGGGTTGAAGGTCCACTCAACTGGTCTCCCCTTCTGATTTAGGACGTTTGAATGAACAGAAGTAGTAATTTATAGGAACGCACACATGAAAAAGAGCACAAAGGAAGTGGTTGTGTGCCATGCCAAGCCTGAATGAAGCTCATGTATGTGCTGAACAGACTGAAACGTGTTTGTTTTTTTGTTTATGGAAGTGTACACAAAGAAAGCATGCCGTTGTTCTGTTGCTGCGAAGTAAAAAAAAAGCCAAAAGCTTTGTGAAAAATATGCCATAATGTGGAAGTGAAAGGTGAGATCTTGTTATACCAGATTTATTTTAACTTAGTTCCTACTCAGTAGTACTGATAACTTTATCAACACTCACTTGACATTTAATAGTTGTGATTATGTTCCGTAATTTCATCCAAAATGGTAAATGATGCAATGAAAGCCACACGGCTTTGGTTAAGATGAATGAGGTGCACGTTCTACAAAACATCCGGCGCATAAATCATTGCCGAAGTTGAGCCACAAGCATCCTGTCTGTGTTTTCACAATGCTCAGTGTAAAGCGACATCTGCAACAATCTCAGATTAGATAATGACCTTTTTGATTGTCTCTTCTTAAACGGGGTTTGTCTTCATGATTCATGTGATTTTTTTTTTGCAATAACTTTCTGATAAAGAAAGTAAATTTCCACTGAAGTGACCCAAAAAATGTAAAATGCACACTACTCTTATTGTTACACACTCTTTTATTGTCCTTATACTCACTATTGCTCTGTGCACTGCTGCTGTTGGACCACCCACAATTTAACTGCTGCTGGCAATTACTGTAAAGTCTATTCTATTCTATTCTGTAAGTGTTCGAAACAGCATCATGGGTGAAAGTTTACTTTATTTTGACTTTAAAAAACGTGTACTTTTTGCTGTGTTTAATTCCAGACCATGCTGTGTGTAAAATAGGCTAATACGGGTTTATAACAGCATTCTTGGAAAATAGTTGGCCTAATTCGTTGTCATATGACTTTAGGAACACTCTTGCACACTGAAAACTACATGTGGTAAACAATTTTATGACCTAATTTGAGTTTTTGCAGGTCAATCTTCACCCACCGACCAGTGTAAACATCAAAAACGTTAATGCAATAAAAAGGCGTTGAGACCTGGACAAAAATTCTGATCAGGAAGGAAAAGGGGACAGGAGGGGACAGAAATGATGCTGCGTTCAGGGACTCCATGTTCCAAAAAAGAGAATATTTACTATTTAGTTCATGCCAACAAAAAAAGATCAAATCAGAAATGAAGGAGGTGTGTTTATGCATACAGGTGGACACCATGAACTATGTGGGCCAGCTGGCAGGCCAGGTCCTGGTGACGGTGAAGGAGTTGTACAAGGGGATCAATCAGGCGACTCTGTCAGGTTGCATCGACGTCGTCGTTGTCAGACAGCCCGACGGGACGTTCCAGTGCTCCCCGTTCCACGTCCGCTTTGGAAAACTGGGGGTTCTGCGGTCCAGAGAAAAAGTGGTGAGTCTGTGCCGATGGTAAGGTGTCCCGCAGCAGTCCTGGACTGCAACAACCGTAACGTTTTCTTTTTTTTACAGTGCATTTAAGAAGCAAATGTCGTCCCGTCACATGCTTGACATAGTGAACAACGTCGCCCTAAAATATGATGACATTAAGAAACTGTCAAAAAAATGAATGAGGCCAAAATGGAGGCCAAAAGTGTTGGGGGTGTACAAAGGAAGTTTAAAGTTATTATGGGATGGCCACAGGATGTACGGCTTGTTGTGGCAAAGTGTGAATTTTGGGGACTCACTTTTTTGCAAAATATGGTAAAAAAAATATTTTATAAATTTCACATGCATGCTGTCAGATGAAGTCTACAACCACAACCATATTTTCATTGACCTTTAACCTCGGGAAGAGGCAGCCATCTTAAAAAAAAAAAAAAAGAAAATATATGAAACACAAAATGAACGTATTAGAAATGTGGGCAAAAAACTTCAGCTGCCAAGGAAATTCAAAAATTTACTTTTGCCGATTCTTCTGAAAACAACATAGACTTGTTCGTCCCCTCCAGGTGACCATGAAATAAAATGAATAAATACATTTTTTTATGAATTTGTTGTGCAGCTCGGACCATGGTGGTAGGGGCAGAATGGGAGGGTGAAGGGCATGTAGCCGCCGCTCAGCCAGTGAGGGCGGGTCAAAAGGGGGCGGCGGAGGTGGGTAACACCTGAAGGCCATACAACGCCACTTATGGCTTTAATAGGATTTGTCGCTCCGCTTTTCTTTTGTGCTTTGAGGAAAAATATATGTCTATTTAATCGAGTTGTAAAAGATACTTCATTGAAAAATGAACAAAGCAGCAAAAAATGACCAAAAAGCTGCTCTCCGGACACTGACAAATTCTTGTATGACTAAAAGTCTAAGGAGGAGATGCTCTCAGGTTTTTGTCGGCCGAACTGCTCTTCTCTCTTTCCATCTCAAATGCATGGAGATCCATTTCACTCTGCTTCTCCTGAGAGCAGGCAGGCCCTTCTCGCTATTTATAGAGACCGTCTGCTGAGGCCCTGTATGGAGGGCACGGACTGAAAACTTCATTAACCACATAAACACTCAACGTGGAGAGGTTTATCTCATTAATAGAAGCTTCCTACTGTGGCGCCTATCTAAAGTTACAGGGGAGTTAGACCATGCAGGAAGCAGTGGATGATGCTGTGATTCCTAAGGTGGTCTGATGTGAAAGTATAAGCAGGAAAAACAAAAGAAATTAGTTACTCTGTTTTGTTTTGTAGATTGACATAGAGATCAATGGAGAAGCTGTGGAGCTGCAAATGAAGCTTGGAGATAATGGGGAGGCCTTCTTTGTCCAGGAAACAGAGCAGAACACTGTGAGTTTTGGCTTTAATATTTAATCTATTGCCTGTTTTATTCATCTATAGATCTATAAGTTTGTTTATTGATGTGTATTTCCTGAAACAGGAGATTGTTCCCGCCCACCTGGCAACCTCGCCAATCCCCACAGAAGAATCTCTGATCAGGAGCAGAGACTCCAGATGTGAGAGGTCGTCAGCAGGGATCGGTCAGCCCAACGACACAGCAGATCCAGCCTCTGGAGACCTTCATGTCTGCTCCGGCACCACCGGCAAGAAGAAGAAGAGACGAAGGAGGAAGCACAAAACCGACCCACGCAAGGAAGAGCAGACGTGTGCCGTTGTAGAGCCAGATGAGAACAGTTCAGATGAGGATCCGCATGTGGTTGGACGGTGAGAAGAAACTCCGCTCTGGTTGGATGTTGGTCGTAACTGTTTGTAATTTCAATGTTTTCTCTCATCAGTGAGTCATCACTGTTTTTGACAAAAGAGGACTGCAGACATTCCCCTCTCAGTGCTCTGGAGTGGGACAGCTACCCGTTCTCTGATGGAGATTGGTCCCCCTGCAGCGTGTAAGGCCATCTCAAAGAGTCCATTCAGTCTTTACTGAATTTACAAAACAAAAAAAAAAAGAGACAAAAAGACAATTAAGCGAGTGAAATGTGATTTTTATGCTGACTTCAGGGATGGGTCCGACTCCATTTCACCTAAAAGTGATTCGGAGCTGATGGTAAAGCCGGAGGAGAGCCTGCTGAGGGCCGATGCTCACATGCAGTGGAGCTGGGGGGAGTTTCCAGAATCAACCAGGGTAAGAAGGCTCATGAACTTCTTCATTTTCAATCTGCCTAGATTTAGTAGCAATCAAAAAAATAGGTTCAAGTTTTTGTTCTTCTTTAGGTCAACAAAAAGGATAAATCAGAGCCAAAGACTTTAACCATCACCCCTTCAGAGAACACACACTTCAGAGTCATCTTGAGCTCGGAGGCCATGGTGGAAGGACCCGCTGCAGGGCAGGAAACCACACAACCAGTTTGCCATCTTGTTAAACCAGAACCTCGGACCATCAAACCCGACCAGTGCAGCTGCATCTCAGATCACCCCGATGCTTCGACACGTGGTCCGAACATCCCAGCGGCCAAGTCAGACCTCCCTAGCAGCTTCTCCTCTGAGCCGAGCGTTTACAGTTCAGACGTTAGAGCAAAAACTACTCCCAAAGCCAGGTGGACTTCTTCTCCACCAAGTCGCAGAGACAGCTGCTCTGCTGCCAGTGCCAGAAACAAAAGCACCGGAGACTCGACAGCAGTTTGTCCCGATGCAGGAGCCGGCAAAGTCACAGACTCCCCAGTCAAGAGGAAGGGTAACTCTGCTTTTACTGTAACTTATTCTGACACCTCTAATAGTTTAAGCACTATTATTTATATGTAAAAAAAAAAATGGAATTTGGATTCCCTGGGATTCTAAACCCTTTACAAATAGTAGGATTTCAGAATTTAGTTTATCCAAAATACACTTTTATAATTTAAAAAATGAATCTAAAGTTTTAAACTGTTGGGGCTTCCTTCAGGTTTACAGTCACCTCACCCAGTTTGAATGCATGTCAGTGTGAACAGGAAGGATGTGGTTTCTGTTTGTCTAGGACTGATCTGTTTTCAAATGCAGAAGTTAAAAGAGAAAGAAAAGCAAAAAGAAAGAAAAAATAACTCAGCAGTTTCCGAGAAGTCACTCTGTGTTTTCTTTTGTTTGCTTATAAATTGAAGTTGTGAGAAAACGGAGCCAACATCAGGGGCCAGAAGATATATACTTGGAAGACCTGAATGCTCTTGAACCTGATGTTGCTGCTCGCTACTTTCCTAAAAGGTCCAGATATTTCATCAGTAGTTTTCGGTTATTGTTGATTCACTATACTGTTAGTTTTGGGTTGTTGTTTGAGTGTTTCTAAAGCTGGGCTGTCCACATTTCAGTGAGTCTGACCAAGCCTCTAAACACTGGGTGGAGACGAGTCAGCACTCCGGTTCCCAGTCGCCCCAGTCTGTTGGCAGCGCAGCGGCGGACAGCGGGACGGAGTGTCTGTCGGACTCTGCTGGTGACCTTCCTGATGTCACCCTCTCTCTGTGTGGAGGCGTGGGGGAGAACTCGGAGATCCCCAAAGGTGATAAGAGTCCAGGCCGAGTCAGACTTGTTACCATCCCATGGTAGTCATTGACTGAAATGACTAGTCTCTAATTTCTTTTTCATTTTTGAGTTGAAATTTTAAATCTTTAACATCTGAGGTGCAGAAGGTAAACAAATGACTGTTTAGTTTACATTTTTATATAATAGTATCTTAGCTTTTAAGTCAACTGCAGGATTTTTCTTTTGCTTCTCTTCAGAAAAATTTATGGAGCACATCATCACCTACAACGAATTTGCTGAAAATCCAGCAATCATTGACAATCCTAACTTGGTGGTCAGAATAGCAAACAGGTGAGTTGAACACGTGGATTGTTTTTAATTATCACATAGCTAAATATTAATTTAACTCCCCTCTCCAGATATTACAATTGGACATTGGCGGCACCACTGATCCTTTGTATGCAGGCTTTCCAGAAGAACTTGCCAAAGGTATCCATCTATTGGGAGGAGTTTAGAATCACCTGATCGCACGGCTAGTGATCAGTACTGCTCTGTTTTGAAAATGTTAGGCCACAGAAGAGGCCTGGGTGAAGGAGAAGATGCCCAAAAAGTCTGGACGCTGGTGGTTTTGGAGAAAAAGCAGCACAAAGCAGGCATGAGCATCCCACCTTTGGGTTTCATTTGAATAAGTTTGCATTGCAAATGATGAACATTTTGTGCAAAAGGCATCTGTAGTCGTGGCATCTGTGCATTATTTGTTAAAGACTCTTCCTTCATCCTGGTTGATAGTTCTTTGTGACACAAATGAATCATCGAGGTACTCGCACTTCCTGCTTTCTTTAGTTATCAGAAACGAAGCTGGAGAGACAGGAGTCGCTGAGCACAGAGAGCCCTGCCCTCCACCAGGCCGCAGACACGCGGTGAGTCAGTACATCAGGCCTGGCGTCTCCTCCAACATTCACCAACACAAAGCAGTGTTGGGTAAACATGTGTCACGCTGACTGGATTAGCTCGTTAGCCAAAGAACAGTGTTGACATCTCAAAACTCCAAAAGAAAAAGCTGAATTTGAAATGATAAAATGCTTTCAGCTCTGGTTCTATAAAAGAAGATAATATTGCATAGTCAGTATGCAGAGATGTTCAAGTTGGGTAATTCTATTTCACTAGTAGCTTTTACAATGTTGCACATTTTGAGTAATATTTTCTTTATTGTGCAGGAAGAAAGGTGCGGAGTGGTCCAGTGATGACGAGACTAAAGAACTGAACACAGCAGCACCAGCTCGTACGGCCACTGAGCATGTGCAGACGGACGGCTCAGCTCCGGCGCAGTGCCACTTTTACAAGAAATCCCTGCGCCTGTCCTCTGATCAGATCGTGAGCCCACTGTTCCCACTCAAAACACAGACAAACCACAGAGAAAGAGTTACTGCAACAGGCAAAAAATACAACATTTATCTTTTAAATTAGAGAGCAATAAATTTCTGCATAAAAATTAGAATAACATGCTGAAAAATACACATATAGGGATGTGCAAACTAGAGTGAACACTCCAAAATAAAGGCAGCAATTATTTCTGCCTTAACTCAATGTCAAGATTTGATGCTTTTTAACCCTTTTAATCTAAGTGACAGTTAAGTAGTTCAGGTCTTTGTTTTCAGTGAAAAATGTCAAATATCAATGTTTTTCATTATAATCAAGACCGCATCAGCAGTCTTGGACTGCAGGGACCGGATTCTTCTTATGTGTTTGCGTGAAAAATATACCCGCGCCACATACTATAAAAATTAACAAAATGTACCTAGTACCCGTTGAAAATGAAATTTAGGACGACCTTTACCAAAAAAAAAAAAAAATTATGACATCCAGCAGGAGAAACCGTCAAAAAAATGAATGGGGTCCAAAACCTCTTATCGGTCTCAAAATTGCTCAAAATCCACTAATAAAACCAAAACAAACGTGCTGGGGATATACAAAGGAACTTTAAATTTATTATGGGATGGCCACAGGACCTATAGCTTGGCTGCCATGCTGTGGAAAAGTGTGAAATGTGAAAATGTTTTCTTTGAGGAATCCTAACGAAATTTCACACACCGCCAGTTTAAGTTTATAACCGCAATAAAAGTTTCACGGTCCTTTGACCCCGGGAAGAGGTTACCATCCTAAATAAAAATAAATGAATAAATACGTCATGTTGAGTTCCATCCATAAAATTTAAACTACGCCTAGGGATTTCGAATTGATTTAGGCAAAAATGTTAGTTTTAAACTTGGTGGACTCACTAAAGTGACGTTCCCTTGTTGCTTAATACATCAGTCGTTGGCTCAAGCTAAATCCAATACAAGTACCTTATATTGAATGGAAAACTAATTTACATGTTTTTTTCTCAATTTTTTAAACTCAAACAAGAACAGTAAGTTTAGCGTGAACACGTATTCCTACACTATTCGAAGCATAAATCTTTTTCTACCAGTCAGATTCATGAATCGTTCATTCATTCATTCATCTTCTTAACCGTTTTATTCCCTTTCGGGGTCACGGGGTTGCCGGAGCCTATCCCACTTGGGCGTAGGCAAGGGATGCCCTGGACTGGTCGCCAGTCTGTCGCAGGGTAGAATATCCTCAATCACACATCCATTCACTCTCACACTCACACCTATGGACAATTTAGAGTTGCCAATCAACCTATGTAGCATGTTTTTGGACGGTGGGAGGAAGCCGGAGATCCCGGAGAAAACCCACGCATGCACGGGGAGAATATGCAAACTCCACACAGAAAGGTCCCCCATTGATGTTGTGTTTTTCATGTCCCCCAGCCGGGACTTGAACCGGGGGCCTTCTTGCTGTGAGGCAAGAGCGCTAACCACTGCACCACCGTGCAGCCCATGAATCGTATTTAAATAAAATGTTATATAAGTAAAGTCAAAGTTTCTTCCAGGCCAGTTTGAAGCTGCGAGACGGACCGAATGATGTTACCTTCAGCATAACTACTCAGTACCAAGGAACGTGCCGCTGCGAGGGCACCATCTACCTGTGGAACTGGGACGATAGGGTCATTATCTCTGACATTGATGGAACCATCACCAAGTAAAAGACAGAACATTTTATTTCTCTCTCTTTTTTTTTTTTTTTTACTGTAAATGATTGATTGTTGCCTTGCTGTAATGTTTCTCAGATCGGACGTGTTTGGACAGATTCTGCCTCAGCTGGGTAAAGACTGGACCCACCAGGGCATCGCAAAGCTTTACCACTCGGTTCACGAGTAAGACCCAGCCACACCTCCCACCCTCCCGACAGATCACAGAGCTGACCACTGAATACCTGTCGCTGCAGGAACGGCTACAAGTTCCTGTACTGCTCAGCCCGAGCCATCGGCATGGCCGACATGACTCGGGGGTACTTGCACTGGGTGAACGACAGAGGGACGCTCCTGCCTCAGGGACCCCTAATGCTGTCTCCCAGCAGCCTCTTTTCTGCTTTCCACAGGTGGGAAATCCGCGGTTTTCTCATCAACAACATAAACTGGAAACAACCTGGATTATCTTTAGGATTTCACTAATGAATGTTTTTCCAGATTTGAATCTGCGCCTCCAGGAAGTTTCAGTAAACACAAAAACTGAAGGACGTTTACAGTGTTTAGCCTTTTTTTTTTTGCTTGTTTCTGCCAATATAGCAGGTCATGTGAACCGCAGCCAGTTAACACAGTAATTATATGTAAACCAGCTTCTCACCGATGACCTGATTTAAACCCTACTTTACCATTCGTATCATATTTGATACAAGGATTCCTGAGACCCTCATCTTATCAGCATAATCAAAGCTTAAACTACCTAAAAAACTCATTTTACAGAACTTGGTCCATGTTTTCTGCCCTGTAGTTTCGCTAATTTTCAAAACTTTATGGCACAACGGAGTGTTAGTGCCACCATAAAATTAAAATTATGAGAAAAAATTCAGAATTTCACTGGAATAAAGGCGTACGTCTATGAAAAAATAGACACATTTACATAATCAAAAATTTGATTTAGAAAGTCTGTTTGATAAAATATATATAAAAAAAAAAAAACGATTACCGGTAACCTATATCACAATATTAAGAACACCATAAAAGAAACATGTATATAATGATATATTATATTAATATATTAATATAGACATGTCATATATTACATTAGTACATATAAATAAAATTATGAGAGGAAAGGTAACATTTTACAAGAGTAAAGTCTTTAATTTGTGATTTCAAAAGTTGTAATTTTACAAGAAAAAAATTGCTTTTTTAAAAATTGATCTGCTATTTGCAAGATTTTTGAGAGGTGTGATGTCTGACCAATTTTTTTCTTCTTTTTTCTCATCTGAGCAAAAACTTTCTAAATCACCCAATGCATCATAATTGATACTATTTGTATATCTCTATACTTTTTATATAAATGACATGTAATTCCAAAAAAATGTAACTTTTTGTCAATTTTTTGGACTATATTGGGTTAAAAGGATTGGACTTTACAAGGTTAAAAGAATTGTTTCATAGATGGTGACTCTGATAATAGTGGGAGTTTTCATGTTTTTTAGAGAAATCATCGAGAAGAAGCCAGAGAAGTTTAAGATAGAATGTCTCACAGACATTGAGAACTTGTTCCCACCAAACACTCAGCCCTTTTATGCTGCTTTTGGAAACAGGAAGAGTGTAAGTTTAACTTTTATTTCTTACCTTTTCATCACTTTAGACATTTTTATTCAATTTAAAGCCTACTGGTTTATTTTTGTGCATTTAAAGGATGTTTTCGCTTACAAGCATGTGGGTGTCCCTGTGTGCCGGATCTTCACGGTGAATCCAAAAGGGGAGTTGATCCTCGAGCAAACGAAAGGCAATAAAACCTCGTAAGTAATCAGAGCCTCAGTGGAGCTCCTGTTTGTGTTTTATTTTTGCTCAAACCATGAATTAAAAAACTGTGTTTGTCAGTTATGGCAGGCTGAGCGAGCTGGTGGAGCATGTTTTCCCTTTGCGAGGCACTCAACACAACGTCACTTTCAGCTGCCCAGAGTTCAGCTCCTTCAGTTACTGGAGGCAGCCCATTGCTCCGGCGTGTCTGGAGGAGCTGCTCTGACCTCCAGTTTTCCTTTAAGTTGCAATGGGTTCCCCCTTTTTTTTTTTACACGCTGCTAAATGACTGTGAATTTCTTTGACAATTTCAAAGATTCTAAACTATAGAAACTATAAATCTATGTAGTGACTTTTGTGCCATTATTCCAAGCACAGAACACACTGTTTTAAGCATAAAACAAACGGTTTCGTCTGCTCAAAAATAATTATTTTGGTTGTGAAAGTGAAAAATTCATGAAATATAATAATTTTGCTCTTAAAAACTGAAAAACACGTGCAATCCAAACAATTTACATTTGAGAGAACTGACACGTAAACCGTAATTTTTTATTTTTTCTTTGTTTCAAGTGCATATTTCTGTTTTAAAAACAAAATAATTTTTCAGCAAACAAAATTGGTAGTTTCACGCTTGGAATAATGGCACAAAAACCCCTCAGATCAGCTTAAAGGGAATGAAAAACCAGATTGTAAATCTAAGAAGAAAAAAAAACTTTAACTCAATCACACAAATTGTAAACTTAAAGGAAATATTGAAAATTAAACATGTTTTGAGATATATTTCATTTTGAGTAAAAGTTGCACATTTTAATGAAAGAATGTATTTCAACTTAAAAAGAAATCCAAAAAATTTTTTAAAACATTGCGTCCCTCCTCTAAACACTGTTTTGGAGCAGAGACTACATGACCATGACTCTTTTTGACAATCTTAGTGTTTAATATTTAATTGTATCCTGAACTATAATCAAAATAGCTAAAATGTTTAGTAAATTTATAATAGTGAATAAATAAACTAATAATAAATTAATTATTTACCTATGTGAATGTATACCGGTACATATTTTTAAATAAACTATCGTGACTTATCATAATAATTAATATATCCTTGTATAGATATACTTTTCTGTTTGCCATGTTTTTGTATTATTTCTGCTTTGGTTGCTTGAAAGATATTTCCAAATGCAAATCTGTCACCCAATGTAAATCATGTCCCGGTGGCCAATGGGATGAAAGCCCAACTCCCACATAAAATTCAAAGTAAAACTGTAAGTTTTACTTTTGAAAGAAATGAAAACGTTGGAAATGCGTTAGCTGTTACAAATAAAAAAATTTCATTTTGTAACAGTTTTAAGCTTTAAAGTTTTTATAATAAAGTTTCCAATTCATTTATTTTTTTCAAAATGTCTTTCAAGTTAAAAAAAATATATTTTTTCAAATCTTTTTTTTTTTTCATTGTTGATACATCGTTCAAGTTAAGAATGTGTTCTATCGAATTAAAAGCCGTTTTCAGATCTTATTATTACTTATTTATTTAATAATTTCTTTTAAATTCACAATGTAGTTTTTCATTCCCTTTATGGTTTATGCTGATCTTGATTTGACCCCATACCAATCTTCTTTAAAAGTGTTTAAATTAATTTGCAAAAAAAGCATGTAAAAGAAGGAGATCGGTCGTTTTTTCTTTCTTTTGTTTTTGCTACAAAAGAAAACTAAGTAAAGTGAAAGTGAGTCAATAAGTATGTGGAAACTCCCTAATGACGACTATAAACTGACATATTGTGTTAAAATCTAACATGTTGTACTAGGAGCTGCTTTAGTTTTGTCCATTTAATGCCTTATTTGTTATTTAAAGTATGTTATTACTGCTGAAATTAAGTTAAAGCCTAATTTTTTTCACAAACCTTTATTTGGTTTGTTGGACCCATATAGGTATTTCAAATAAAATGTAAAGGTTTGCAGCTATTTTTCCCCCCCAGATGTTGTAGTTTTTTTTACCGGCCTCTTATCTCCGTAAAAACTGCCTACGACTGACTTAATCCTTTCTATGAAAGTGACACTTTGTGTGGAGACAACACACAGCTCCTCCTCCTCCTTTTATCAACTTTATTCTGATTTTGGTGAAGATTGTTTTTGATGCTGCTGCATTTTATTGTTCCTATCTGATAGTTAAATGTCCAAAGGAAGAAGAACTGAGGCTTTTGCTGTATACTTAGTGTTTGTAGTAAAAACTGCAAAAAGCTTTAATAAAGAGATTTATGAGCATCAGTGATGTTTTCTGCGGAGAACTCTTTATTTGTTTCTGGTTGTCTGTTTTTTGTGAAAAATTATGGACGTTATATGCAAATGTAAAACACTAACAAATAAAAACATTTCTACATAAACAAATCAATATAATAATACGTAGAAAATACATTTTCGTGTTTTTACGACTTTCTTTTTTCCCTCAAATCTTAAATATAATGTCTTTCTGCTCCTTAAAAATGCATCAAACAGCTCTTGGTGTGTCACCGCACCTCGAGTGAAGGAATAAAGGAACTACCGTTTGGTAGGGGCGGCGTACAGGAGCACAGCACTGAAAGATGAGAGGATCTGTGGTGACGCTGAGATGGCGAGCTTTCCGGCGGTCAGAACAAGACCGGCGCGGTCTCCCTGCCTCAGAGACAGAACCAGGCTGAGAGAGGCGGAGCTGCTGCAGTTGCATTGTGGATGTGATGTGGATGCTGCTGCAGCTTCAGACCAAAACCCAGCAGAGTCCAGCTTCTGGATGCTGCGATTGGACACTGAGAGAACTGCCTCGATCTTCTGGCCTGGTTGCGCCGTGAGCACAGCGGTCAGCAGGTAGCGGCCATCTGTGGGAGCTGTGAAGATGCCTGAAGCAAGATGGGGTGCTATTAAGCACTTAGATGGACATTTGATCCATTTCATGCTATTTTAAAACCAAAATTACCACAGTGATGCACGAAAAAGTAACTTCACATTTGCTAGAAGCATTTCCCATTGAGTTTGGGAATTAAGGACAAGAAATTACTTTTCATTTTACTCAAAACTTTCTTAAACCTAGCATAAATAAAGGCAGAAAAACAGTTAAAAAGATCACAATAAAACTTTTGGGAAGGTGTTGGAACAAAATGCTTTTCATCACAGAAAAATGAAGTACATTTTTTGTGGAACACGCTTTGTTTTTGTTCTTGACCACTAAACGGATATATGGTAGCCTACCGTATATTTTCTAAACAAGAAATTTGTCACGCCAAATTACGTTGTACGTGTACCAACACACAAATGAAGACCTTTGTGATCTTGAACATGAACGGCACATTTGTTGTCAGTTTTCAGACTAAATGTTGGGCTGTGTGCCATGTTTCTGTTTCACTGTAGGCTAACTTAAGGGTGTATTCAGACTGGACACATTTGGTTCACATTTTCCATCTGAATACACCAAAGCGGACCCTGGTCTGGGACCAGGAACAGCCAGGCCTAACAGCCACCGTAACCAAGGGTAAGTGAGGGTTAAAGGGATATAGCGGGGGGAAAAATGGATGGATGGATGGATGGATGGATGAATGGTTAAAGAACTGCTTCATCCTCAAAAGAGATCAAACATACCTGTATCAGAATCATAATGTCCTCCATCGTTGACCAAAACTTCATTGAAACGAATGACTCCAACGTCTCCTCTGAAGGGTGGAAGAGTCAGACCAGCTGAGAACGACACTTTGTCCTCTGAAAGCAGGAAGAGAGGCATAACGTAAATGTGACCAGAGCCACAACAGCTGAATTACCATTACATGGCGCATACCATTATATGCTCTTTATCGAAATTCTTGAAATGTCAAAAAAAAAAAAAACACAATTTCACAATGACACGGTTTCCATGAAATCAGAATTATGTGAATAAAAACAAACCAACTTGTGCGATAAGTCATTCAAGAACATGGCGACTGATGTCAACAATACTGTTTTTACAAGAGAAAAATGTACATTTCTGCCACGGGACTAGCGCTCATCATCATCTATCAAAGGACACGTTGGCGTTTCATTCAGGTCGTGGAGCAGCGAGCGCCTTACACGTGGGAGCGGCTATGGATGAAGCCATTTTGGTAAATGTTGGGTGGTGATTTTACAGAGGAGCTGTGGATCCAACAATTCCTGCTGACATGCTCAACTTTTGATGAGCTGTGGGATGCTGTGGTCTCTTGTGGCGCTCGCTGTGCGGCGCTCAAGGTTGTTGGTCATTTGATGAAAGCGAGTTTTTGTGTTTGTGTATTTATTAGGTCAAATTTATTATTATGCAAAACCAATTTGGACAATTTCATAGTCAGTGGAGATACAGCAAATGAGAGCTCACCAAGTCCCTTAACCCAAGCTGTGCCACTTCTCCTTTGATACTTTTGATTATATTTCATGCATCATTCCCAGAAAACCATATGCTTTCTTTATGTACAGCACTAATAATACCAAAAAAAGGCACTGTAGCTCCTTGGCTGTCACCTTAACAAGGCCTATGTAGATATTTTGGAGCAATGAATCAGATGTTTTACAGCTCAGTGATGAGCACTGCAGAGAGGGGGTTTGAGCAACATGAATCAAAAGAGGTCCTGCGTGGGTTTAAGGCAATAAAGCTGCTGTTTATTGCAAACATGTGTTTTTTAGGGGCTTTACGTCAACCAATGACTTCTAAGGTCATTTCTGGGCCTTATAATCAGAAGAAAAACACAAATTGAGAATTTACTCTTACCTGCTAGTGTGGCAGTTTTCTCAGGTGCAAGTCTTTGTGGTTTGCTCACACCTGCTGATCAAATGATAAAGGTTTTATGAAAACTGCAAACAATTGTGGCGTGGCACAGAAAAGGAGCCTTCACCTGAGATCTGGAGGGGGTCGGCCTTTGTGGATTTTGGAGCAGAAGCTGCGAATTGAAAGATGAGAGATGAGATGCTGCTAGGACATGTGCAGAGCTGAGTGTGTGGATGAAGGAGATTTCACCTGGAGCTCCGGCAAAGCCCTGAACACCCAGCATACTGCCGGCAGTCCCCTCAGGCAGTTTGGACAGGGTCATTTTGCCTGGGGGGCCTGCCTCTCCGGTTTCGATCACAGGTGGCCGTGGGAGGGAGGAATCCGGGGGGAAAACCGACAGCCTGACAGTCGGAGTGGAGCTTTGAGGAAAACCTGCTTTTCCCAGTCCAACCTGAGAACCTGAGATGGAGAGATGAGGTGATCTCAATGTTTGAGGACTTCAAAGGAGCTAACAAATCCGCTGGTTACATGTCATCTTAATATATCTAGGGAGTCAGTTTTCAAGCTGACAAACCTCAAATCTGCCAGAAAAGGTTTGCTGCCATTATCCGGCTGTAAATCCTACAATTCAGTGCTGATTTTTAGGAAGCAGTTTGGACAGCTGCAGCGTTTAGAAGCAGCCCAAGTTGTGTCAATCTGCACCAAAACGTCATCTCTGCTGATGATCTGGCATGAACACTGTCTTAGTAAAAGCCTTTTAGTAACAATTTACTTGTTTTATTTTTTATAGAAAAACTCTGTTGTAAAACTGTCTCCACCCAAGTTCATATTTGTGACCTGCCGTTTGGATGTTGCCTCCCCTCTGATGGTAGTAATCATCACCAGTTTAGTGTTTTTATATATATATCTATATATATATAGATATATATATATGCTGAAAGGCCTGCTGACTGGTGATGAGTTCAAGTAACACCCTAAGACTTTGCTGTATTGCAAGGTTAGCTGAAAGGTTATAGGTTATAACTAAAAACTTCAGGACCTTCTTGACCCAGCGGAAACTGCATAATGATGCAAATCATGGTGACACTCCCTGGAAAGGCTGCAATAAATGTGCCAAGATGAAAAGGGCAAAGGCTAACGTGGACCCACTCCTCAATGTAATGGAGCATTACATCAATTAGGTTTGCATCTGTTTTATTTTTGCACAACTTTCAACCTTTGCATTTCAACAGAATTAAGGTTTAAAGGCCTTTTTAAGGCCCTATCAGGTAGATTTTTACATCGGTGTCTTGATGCACGAGCCGGTGTCTATAGCCAGTTTGGCCGGCGGCATAAAGATCCTCATGTCTTAGCTTCCAGTCCAATTCTTTGAAAAGTTTCAAACCTTCTGTAAACTCCGATAGCAGCTATCTGAAAGTCAACAAATGAACTACAGGAAAGAAATACTTCAAGGACGAATTGGGGTTTTACCTGCTGAAAATGTCCCTGTGGCCCCAGATGTGTTGCAGCGTGTTGCAAACTTTGAGATAAAACCAGCATGTCTATTCTACAAATCAAACATTTTTCCCTTGTGCATTGGGTTCTGTAAAAACTTTGCAATAACTTTTAAATATGTCCCTCTTTTACATGATTTGAAGAATTGATCTATTATTAAATATTTATTACATGTTTATTATTAAAAAGTTCTTCAAGACTTTTCAACAGTTGCTGTTGCATTTCCTCGCTACAAAAGTAGATATGTTTTTAGAACAGATATCCCAAACTAAGCAAATTTTCACTTCTAATAAGCAAATTGATCTGCCAACATTGGAAAGAAAAGAATGCTCTTTAAAAACAATGTTTTCTGTCCCTGGTAAACATAACTTTTCAATAATTGTGTTGTATTTGTTGTGTGATAAGTTATTTAAATGGAAATTGTGAAAATATGCTCGATAAAATTAATGAGTTAACACAACTTCTCTCTTAATTCTGCTATTTCTCACTTATTTTGCTTTAATTCTCCCCTGACCAAACACTTTTCTACCTATAAAACTAAAATAACCAAAAAAAAAAAAAAGGAAAACAGCAGAAAGAAGAATGATTTATTTTAAAATAATTAACAACTATTTATTTTACAATGGTTTTACTTTAAAAAATGAGCAATGTTTTACTACTAAAAGGCAAATTGATATGTGAATGGATAAAAATGAAGAATTATTTGTTAAAATAAATCATTCTATCTCAGCTAAATATACATTTTAAATCACAGTGTTGTATTTGTTGTGCAACAAGTTATTTTGATAAAAACTGTAAAGAACTAAAATGACTCAAAAAAAGGAAAACAGTAGAAACTACAATGATTTGTTGTTATGAAATACATTGTAAATGAATTCATTTTAGCAAATTGATCTGAAAAACAAATCAGTAATATTTTGAAAAATTGTGGTTTATATTTTATTTTTTTCTGCTTTTTCTCACCTGACCAATGATTTTTCTACCTAAAAAAACTCAAATGCTTCAAGAAAAAGTCAACAGTACAAACTAGAATGATTTATAGTTAGAAAATACATCCCAAAATAAGTTATTTTGCACTTCTGATTAGCAAATTGATCTGCCAACAGTAAAAAAGTATAAAACATTTTTTATTAAAACAAGTCATTCCATCTCAGTCAAACATACCTTTTTTTTAAAAAAATAATTGTGGTTTATATGAAGTGCAAGAAGTTGTTTTGATGGAAATTGTTTTATAGAATTTACATTTTGGTAATAAAATAAAACATCTTTTTTAATTCTACTTTTTCTATTTATTTTACCTGTTTGTATGGCAGGACTACTGGTTAACCTCATTACTAAAGGTCAAAAAATGACAAACGCACAAACCTGGGCAAAAAACCAGGTAAAAAGTGAAAATGGTGGATTTCTATGATCCAAATATCCAAATGTCTTCATTCTTCAGCCACTGCGTTTCCGCCTCCACCCAGAGGGGGTAATTTGTAAATCACGTTGTCGCGGTTTTGTCCTCACAGATCCCCCCCCCCCCCCCCCCTGACAATTTGCTGCTTTGAAAGGGAAACCATAACATGAAAGGAATACCAGCAGCATACCGAGGCTGGGCCGCATGTTCAGTCACCTGGCAGCTCGTCTCCTCACCCCAGGGGGGGGGGGCTGGTTTACTGCAGAAGCAGAGATCTGCTTGTTAAACTCAACATCTGCTGGGAGACCGGCCTGCAGCCATATAACAGCACTGGGGGTGGGGGGCACGTCTGCACTTTGGTCTGCTTTCCTCAGTCATGCTGCTCCTCTTAAAAAGCGAGGCATGCTCTCCGTAGTGCTGACTTTGATGTGAGCAACTAAAAAACAAAATGGATGTGGTGCCCTAAAGGAGGAAGGGCAGGATGTGTATCAGTGTTTATCCGGAATGAGGAGGTGAGCTGTAAACACTCGCAGACAGATCAGCTGCAGACCTTACAGAGTGCATGAATGCTCGAGTGTTTATAGTTGCTCAAGCAGGAGTTATGGTTTTAAGAGTCCCTCGTTACACAAAGGTGACACTTTCTCCATCGGCCCTGGAATCCACAACTACGACTTGAGCAATTAGGGATTTCAGTAGAGAAAGCGAGCAGCTTTCATTTATCAGGAACGCCTGTCAACAACGGCTTGAGCAACAAAAGCTTGATTGTTCCGTCAGGCTTCATCTTGTTTGTGAGGGGATCGTGTTTGACCACTGACTGACGGGTGTGCGCTTTATCTCCCACAGGTCAGAGGTCAACAAGCCTCAAACGCAGAGCGACGTCAGAAGCAGGGAGGCGTGCTTTCTTATCGCCAAAGTTTCCAAAACAGAAACCCCAATGCCTGAAGTTGCTCTACTAAAGACCAACACAAGTATCACAGGAGATGAGGCTTTAATACATTCTTCTACCTTACAGACTGTCCAGAACCTCTACAGTCTTTACCAAACCACAACATACGATGAAGATGAAGCATCACTATATTTTTATGGTCTTCACCTGCGTTTAACCACCAAATCCTCCTAATGTTGCTTTTAGCTCAATTTTGTCTGGATATTTTAGAACATCTATAGTTCCTTAAACTATGCATACTTTTATATGCATTTTTGACTAATTATATTCATACCAATAATCAATATGTATTAGGTAGAAATTATAGTGGTTTTATTTTATGTCAGCTTGGATGTGAAAGCACTTTTAAATAGCTACACCTTTCATATTTTTTCCATTTTATTCATATTGTTGTTTTCATTTTTGAAAATAATTCATTAAATTAGTAGCTTTCTTATTACTAATACTATGTGTCTGATGTTACTAATCTTTAGTGTTTCTGATCTTTAAATTCCTTTTTTATAATCTGAACCTACTGTTTTTTTAAGTTTACATTGAAATTAGTGCCCTTTTAAGCATTTTTTAATTGAAATTTCAGTAAAGTTGATATTGCTATCACTCAGTAACACTAGTTTCTAATAAAAAAAACATAAAACTCCGTAAACTGTTTGATGAAAAAACAAAACAACACTAAATATTTTAAGTCATAAAATTATGACAAAAAAATCAACTTTTTACAAGAATAAAAATTGTAAATGTATTATTCAAAAAGTCGTAACTTTACAAGGACCAAGTCGAGTTTTTTCAAAATGAAAGTTGTAATTTCAAGAAAATAAGTTGTATATCTGTAGAACAACTTAAAGCAGGTTTAGCTCTATTCTTCAGCAGAGTGATGTCATCTGGATTCTCTGAATTGTCTGCAACATAAATCAAACTATTGTTTTTGTTGAAACATTTTAAAGCCAAAGGTAATATTATATTGCCAAAATACAACATTTTGCCTTGCAACTTTTGGAAGCATACATTTACGACTATATTTTTTAATTTTTGTAAATTGTTTAATATTTTCTTGTAATTGGACACAACTCTTCTTTTAATAAGGGAAAACTCTTTTAGTAAAAACCTGACTTTTTCTCATGATTGAATTACTTTATTCTCATAAAATTATGACTTTTTTCTTAGACCTTATTATCCTAAATTGTTTAAATGTTTTTCAAAATCTTAGGCTACGACGTTTTATTATAATGACAACTATTTTTTTGCAAAAATCTGACTTTTTTTCATAAAATTTGAAATTTCTTTTCCAAAAAAGTTTATTGTCATAAATTATTAAATGTTTTTAAAGGCTATGACATTTTTTCAAAATGGTACGACTTTTTCTAATAATTTTATGACTTTTTAAAATAAAATGTACACTTTTTTTTCATAAATTTACAACTTCATTCTAAATAAATTCCTTATTTTTTTCCTCATAACAGAACAACTTATTCTCATAAAACTTGGATTTTTAAAAAGTAATTTTACATGTTTATTTGCATAATATCTTTACTTTTTTCTCATATTTTAAAACTTTAAACTCATAGGTTTTTCAGCCTTCTCATAATTTTTCAAGTTTCTTCTTGTTAAATTGTGACTTTTCTTTATAATTTTAAAACTTTTTTCTCATAATTTAATATCTTTCTTATCATGACACGTTTACTTATTCCTCATATTTTAAGCTTTTATTCTAATGTATGTTTATTTTTCTTGTTTTATGGTAGCCCTAGTATTTTGTTGTAGTAACTTGCATCCATTATGGTTGAACTATTCCAAGCATGGAGACTTGTTTTCCCACGAGATGAAATTCAGAGAAACAAATATTTCCAAACAAATACTTAAATTTAGGACATTAAAGGTTCAGGAAGGATCTTCATGTGATGTAATGTGTCATGTTAACATGCTTAAGCTGTCCACAGCTATGTTATATTCAATGTATCACCCAAATTTATACTATTTTATGCCATTACAAGGAGTAGTAAATAACTCCAAGAGTGTTGGAGTACACAGTGAAATGACAGCTCCTTATTTCCATAAACAACTCCTCTGACATCACCAAAACATGCTTCCATTTGGCCTTTGGGAGCTCTGCAAATGGATGGCAGGCGCTCAAAAATACGAGAAAACTCCAGACCGAGGAAGAACTTAACTTCTAATCTCAACACGTCAGCGGTTTAAGATGAAGAAGTGATCACTGATTAGTTCTTAGCAGATTGTGACAGAGCAGAATTTTCCAGTCTCTTGAGTTGATCCGAGGGACAAACATGAGTATGTGAGAAGTGTGAGTTAAAAAAAAAAAAAAAAACAATCCACCAAGGACAGACTGATTCATTGATCGGCATAATGACAAACAGAGACGGGTGGAGAAACAGCATTTTTCAAATCCTGACAGACTTCTCCTTTGGAACGGAAAAAAAAAACCCTGCATGTGTGACTCAGACAGAAAATGCCTTTTTATGAAATAATCTGTTGGCCCAAATAGAGAAAAAAAATCAGACCCACCTTATATGTATTTTTCAGACTGGCTGTAAATGACTGAAGCTGCTCCCAAAGGACAAACCGTGGCTCATGAACAGCATGAGAACATACAACAGTAAAAGTCGATCTTCTTCTCGTAGTATTGAGCACATTGGAACAGCGCAACGCATTCACCAATGTGAAACCTCTACTAGCAGCCAGCTATCACATCAGCAATGATTGTTTATTTGTATGATCTGCCGCGTACCTACTTAAAAGATTTGCCAGGTGCGCCTCTTGTTAGAGCCAATCATTGAGTGCCCAAGTAAGACGTGGGGAAAGGTTGCCCTACAAGCCGATTGTACTTTACATTTCAACCAAAATACTGTGAGGCTAAGATTGCACCTTTGACTGTATGAGAACGAATTGAGTGACCCCACCCATGGTGTTACAAACAGGAAGCACCTGCTGGCTCCAGGAAGCCAAAAAAATTCCCAAATAGGCTGTTCTTGATAATCCTAGTTTTTCTGTAGTATACATATTCAAGTTATAATCTGGTCAGCAAGGCTCCAGCAACCCCGTAACCCAGAAAGGGATGAAGCAGGACTAAAATACAGAAAAATGTATCTGTCATGGATGTCACACAAAGCACAAAACATCGCCTTCTAGAAGAAATATGGACAAACACACACAAATCTGCTCCTAGATGCACAAAAAAAGCCTGGTGAGGAATATGTTTTGTGCCAAGGTATTGCTCAACTCAAAAAGCCTTGCATGTGTCTTCAATTAAGTCTGCCTTCTTCAACAGAGAACACACAGTTTAGGAATAGTCTAACTTCCTGCTGCTCTGACTGCGGCACACACTAACTATTGGAGTGAGCCTGTCAAATGAAAGCACAGGAAAGCACTGGAAATCTGCCTAGCAACAAAAGGAAGTACCATAAGATAACATTTGGTCAGAATTTTGTAATTTAAAGTGAGAGGTCAGACTGTGGAAAACTTTCATACTAATAAACTATGTCAGTTGTCGTTTGTATTTGGGGCCGACTTACCTTCTTTTCCGGGAGAACTGTTCTCCAAAACGTGGAGGTTCCTGGAAGCGTCTGTGTGATTGTTCTGGAAGATCTGTAAAGATCCCCTCAGCTCTACAATGTCACGAGCGTGACCTCTAACTGTGACATTCAGCTGGTTCACACAAGTCCACAGTCCGGTGACGTGCTTGTTCAGCCCCTCTTTGATCCTCTGGAGGCTTCCAGTCATGGGGTCCAGCTTGCTGCATACCGTTTCCATCTTATCGATGCGGGCGGCGATGTTGGAGGCCTCCTCTCCTGCGTGTTGCGTTGCTTCTCTGCAGCGGTCGGCATCTGCTTTGACCTCCCTGCCCAGCTCATCCAGCTTCCTCCTCATCTCCTCCTGCTCGTCCTTGAAGATCTTTAAAATATGATTGGGCTCCTGTTCAACCTCTGCGCTGACCTGGATCCAGGAGGAGTTTAGACTGTTTGGTGCTTCAGAGTGCTGTTGTATTGATTCCAATAAAGACTCCTCTGTTCTGCCAGCAAGGCCTTGAAGGTAACTTAATTTGGTGTTTATATCATCAATGCTGATGCTGTGGTTAAGGATCTGCTGGTCCATGGCTCCAATATCTCTTCTCTGATCTTTTAGATTCGTTTCCAAAACATCTACAGTAGCTCTGAAACTCTCCACGTTTTGCTGCAGGGTATCTCCAGCAGTCATATTTGCCCTCCACCCTTGTGCACAGAAGTTGTTGAGTTTATCATCCAACGTTTGGACTGAAACTTTCAAAAAATCAATATCTTTTTGCAAATGATCTTGGTTCTTAATCTGATTTCCAGACAAACTGGTTTTGGTGTCCACCAGCAGAGTTTGGAGCCTGTCCTCCATGGACAGCAGTTTGTCCTCCACAGTCTCTTTCAGCTTTTTGACAGCATGCTCCTGCTTGCTCTGCAGTTTCTCCTCCGCAGAGCGACATTGCGCTGTCAGGGTTCTGTCCGATGCGTTGACGTGAATTTCCAGCTTCTCCACACGAGCCAGAACACCTACATTCCCTTGTTCAGAAAGTTTGGCCTTGAGTTCTTTTATCTCGTTACGAAGATCACTTTCCTTCGAGTCCATGAGCTCAGCTAGGCTAAGGTAGTTCATCTCCTGTCCTTCACACTGCTCCCGAACAGAGAGGACTTTATATTCACAGGAGCTCTTTAGGTCTGCTAGTTTGATTTCGATGCCTTCCATCATTTCCTCCCTCAGTTCCTGAATCTTGTTGTCGAGGTGGACTCGCATGTCTGTGTTCGTGGACGGAGTAGCAGGAGAGGGTGTGGACAACAGGGTCTCCATCAACAGACGGATTTGGTCATCGTGGTGGTTGACTCGACCCAGCAGGTCATCTAAATTGCTCCTTTTGGACTCCAGATCATAGGTGACCTGGTTGATCTTGTTCATCAGCTCATCCACCTGTGTTGTCTTCTGATCATAAGTGAAGTCCTGCACCTGAAAGCTTTGAATCTCATCGCCGCGCGCACTGGCAGGGTGCTTGACGTTGCTGAGTAATGAAACCAGCATTTTACTGGCATCCTCCTGGAAATCCAGCCTCAGATTTGAGGCCATGTCTGTCATTCTGGCCTGCATGTCCAGAACCATCTGAGACAGGCGCTGCACCTCCTCCTCCACGTGTGCTGGATGTTGGGATCTTTCCTCACCACTGATTAGTTCTTCTCCACTCAGTGACGGGTTGCTCTGGCCTTCAGATCTTTGGTTTGGGACTAAAAAAACATTAACAAACAAATATTCAGCTTTTCTTTCAGTTTTTTGGGGAAAAGCCGTCACACATGTGTTTTGATCGGTGATGCCCACCTTGTGGGGCTGGACGACGCCCAGAGACGGGCTGGGAGAAGGGCGGACGCTCTGCTTGAAGCACCCTTAAGTCCTTCACCTCCATGCAGTCATGACCTCTATAACCCGGACAGCATCTCCACTCCAGCTCTGTCACAGTCTTGAAAGCAATTTTATACATGGGTCTGAAATGTGTTTGATATCTGAGAAAAAGAAATGTAAAAAAAAAAAAAAAAAGTTAGTGAGTAATGCATTAAACTTTAGTGACCCACTCCAGTGAAAATTGTGCTATTAACATGTTTTTCTGGCATTCCTCTGTTGACGGATATAATCAATTGAGAAATTTGAGCTTAAAATTTCATTTTGGAGTATTTCTTTATTCAAATTGTTGTGAATTAGGAGAAGACAAAAAAAAAGCGGTTTGAAAAATATCGTAGCTGTGACGAGGAAAATACGCTGGGTGAGCCACAAGCTCCCTGCTCTGCTTCATTCTGATGCATCCCCTAGCAAACCAATAGATTTAGACGTCTTTATTTTCCTCATCTGAACTGGAATCTGGATCAAAACTGTACTGCTGGATAGGTCTGATATAACAGTAATATTTGGTTTGAGGGACTGTAGCTAGCAGGAGAGAGTGTAAACAGAGCACTCTCAGTAATGGCTGAAAGGAACAGTTCTAAAAACAGTTCTAATACAATCCTGCCACTCTGCACAAACTATGCTATAGAAATAACTTCTTTTTTTTTTTTGCCTAAAACAGCATAGTCATATGGAATGCTTTTACAATTAATCAAAAGTTGATCAGAGTGGGACTTTGATTTGTTTTTTCTCATTTATCTTTAATGAAATAGAAATTTTCATGGTCATCCCTGTGAATAATGATCTATCGGCATTTTTAAAATTTCGTTATTTAGGTCAAATTTTGACGCGTAACTGAAGTGTGAAGACAGATGTGGGGCAAACCACTGTGGGAAATGCGCAAACGCGCAGCTCTCATGATGCACTACTTTTTGGTTTAGTTGGACACTTAAGCGCCGAAACAAGCAAAAACCAGAGAGAAAAGTGAGATTTGAGTCTGCAAAACGTATTTAGGTTAAAAAAAAGTGAAAAAGCTAGGGTTTCATTTTTCTACTGACTTACATGACTTGTTGCGCACAATTGGGCAGCTCCGGCGGACAAGGCAGAAGCTCCGGTTGCGCAAAACTCTCCGTTCCGCCAACGACTGCGCAGCTCACATTTTTATGCACAACGTATGCGCACCAGTTTCTGCAAACATATTGGGTCCTCGTTGCTGTTGATCATAAACCGCAAATGCATGAAGTTGGATTAGAAAAGTCAGGGAACTTACTTGTTTCTTTGACGCGTTCCGGAGGCAGAATGGGCTTTTCCCTGAAACATGCTGTAATGGAAAGGTGTTCCACTGACGAGAGGAAACGTTATGGCAAAGCGGAGGAGCTGCAGTCCGGGCTTCATGGTTATTGCAGCTGCGGATGTTCTGTGCGCAGTGAAATCATGGAGACAAGCGCCGCTTGTGAGGTTGGATCAGCCGCTGCAGCGCGCAGAGCTTCCACAGGCTCCTTTTCCAGCGTCCTTGGATGTGACGTTTGACATACCCCCCCCCCCCCCCCTTTCCACAGACCTCTCCCCCACACAAAATAAAAAGCAGACCCAGCTGTGTTTATAGGTAATTGCCCCATCAGATTTACACCCACTTATGTTTGTATAATGATCATCTTTGCGTCCTAACAACCGTAATTGTTCGGTGTGTAAAGTTTCTCCGCACTTAAAACTAATTAATATGCTCCAGAAAAGTGACAGAAAACTTTTAATAAAACAATTTATTTTCTTTTTGTTACATTCAGAATGATAAAGTCTTTTGCAAAAACAAAACAACCGACAATTTCAAGAGTTACACAATAAAGATGAAAAGATTAAAACAAAACTTGTCAGGAGTCAGTTATGAGGAGAAGAAATTTCCTCTTTGTCTTTTTGAAACATTGGAGGGCTCAGCAGAACATCTGGATGGCCTCTTCTGTGGTCTTACTGATGCTGCAGGGAAAACATCCAAAACAAAAACAAGGTAGTTAGAAAGTACGACATTAATAAGGGCGCAAGCAGCAAGTGCTAACCATCATCGCCCTTCCAGACCCCCCATTACGTCCTTTATACCTGCCCTCACTCTGCCCCTTTGCCACCCTGATCATTTTTTTTTTCAAAACGGCGGCTTTTCTGTTGATTTTATCTCCATAGCAACCATTTTATTTTTTTGGTTGCCTGGGGGTGATGAACATCTCATATGTAACTTTTGGAAGAATGTGCAATAGTAAAATTTTGGATTTCCGTGGCAACCAATGTTTTTGGTTAACCACACCCCACTTTCCTAATATTTTCAGATTGTATGTATTATAGCTTTTGGTGCATGTTTTTGGAGGGTGGGAGGAAGCCGGAGTCTCCGGAGAAAACCCACGCATGCATGGGGCAAACATGCAAACTCCAAACAGAAAGGTCCCACATTGGTGTTCTTTTTTAGGTTAATTGGTTTCTCTAAATCCAGGCCTCGAGGGCTGGCGTCCTGCATGTTTTCTAAGCAACCTGCCATTAAAGCTCCTTATTGGCTAAACACACCTGATCCAGGTAATCAGCAGCAGATAAGCCTGGGTTTTTTGGGTAACCCAGGATTTCCCCAGCCTTCGCCCACAAGCGGCCGGGATAGGCTCGAGCAGCCCCGTGACCCCGAAAGGGACAAAACGGCTTAGAAGAAGACGAATGAGTGTTTTACAGTTTCATTCAAGTTATATTTGAGTTATATTTTATATTTAAAATATTGGGAGTGGGTCTTATATTTTTATACAATATTATGATTAAAAATATGCAAGAAACAGGGAAACGCCACTTTTGCCAGCTCAGCACGTTTACGTTGTTCAAAATATACAACTTCTAAATCCAACATTTTTTCCAAGTAGCTTCCCAATGACACCAGAGGAGCTAGGAGGTGATAGATCAAAATCCCTAGAAACTAAAATTTCTAGCTGGTACTTAAGGTGTTTATTGTTTTGTTTGGAAAATTTGAGACTGCAGCCACCAAGGTCAAAGGTCAATTAAACTTCTTAACCTGGCGGCATGTGTGGGAAATTTTGTGAAGATCGCTCAAAAAAAAGTTTTTTTTTTTTCTGATATTGTGGGAAAATGTAAATACAACCAACAACATGCACACCAAGCTATAGATATTGTGGCCATCCCATAATAATTTTAAAATGACCCATGTGTTTTGGTGTCATTAATGGATTCTGAAATATTTCTGGAGCCCAATAAGAGATTTTAATACCATTCAATTTTTTTTTTTACCATTCTATTTTTTTTTAGTGTTTTTTTACGCAGTGTGAGCAAATTTTGGTGAGTTTCTGAAAATGCGGTGGGGGGGGGGGGGGGGGGGGGGATTTGGGCAAGAAGGCGCAGTAAGAAAGAAAAATAAGCAGAAAACAATCTGGTTCTTGCCGTCCATGACAGCAGCGGGACAGAAAAAAATCTCACCAAGTTGCTTTTCAATCTCCTGAAGTTGCATCTTCATCTGGGTGACTTGTTCCTGCTTCTGCATCATTTCTGGCGATTCCAAAGTCTTTAAGTGATTCCTCTGTTCCTCTTCGGCTTTTTCCTTTTTCGTTAAGGCAGCAAAGTACTCGAGCAGCATGTCTGATTCACAAAAAAACAACAAAAAGACACAATCAAAGTGAGCAGATACACACAAACAGAGCAGCTACGTTCACACTGGACATGTCACATGCATTAAAGAACACGCTTCTAGTGGGTTCTTGAACGCGTGTGTTGCATGTCGTGTTCACACTGGACTGTCGCTACCCAATACTAACGCATGTGTGCATGCAGACGGAGGAAGCTTGGTGCAAATCTTTCTGCAGGTTTTTTCTTTCACGCCTCTCTTCCGGTACACGACAGACTTGGGCTGAACCCGAAATGCTTCCCTACCGCTCAAACTGTTGGGGCATTTGAAGCTGTAGTGGTGTCCAAAATAGTTAGACCTAAGTCTGGTCCCTCCAGCGATAGCGTGATCCGCATCGCACCGTGGAGGCGAGGAGGAAAACATCTCTTCACGTGAATTGAAAGGGACGCCACCCATAACTCACTTCCTAATCCGAGTCCTTGATAGGTCAAAGTTCAACCTGGTTTCACTGAGTGTTTTGAATGTAGAACCCAAAAACGGTTGTAGAAATGAACTCGAACTGAATTCCAACTTTTCATTGAAAGTGCTGGCTTGAACGTGCGTTGCCGAGGGTGATGTGAACAGAGCATCAAGTCGAACCGGGGCGGCTCTCACCTGTTTCCTCCTTCAGAGCGTAGTAACGTTTAGGGAAAGGCGCTGAGAAGACCTGCAGCCCCTCAATCCTAGGCGCTTTGTTCTGGGAGCCTCCAAACTTGCCTTTGGCGCTGACCCGGTTCCCATCTCTGGTTAGTATGGTGGGGCAAAACGCCTGGTTCCTCAACACCTGGAAAGAACAACTCATTCAAAAAGTAAACAAAAAGCCCCCCATTTCAGGAGGAGCCGCTCCGGCACCCACCTCCCTCCTGTAGTTGGTGGCAGAGTTCAGGTCGTCCATCACAATGGTTTCCCCAAGGAGGTTTTTAAACACTGGGAGGGAAACAGAAAAATGAACACAAAATCTGAACTAGTCCCACAAAAAACCCCCAAAGAAATCATAATGAATACATTAATTTACAAGTCACGTCACAGGAAGTCCCTCCCCCTGGGAGTCCCTCCCAGGTGGAAAGATTCGCCCAAATGCAAAATCTGAGAGCCTTTCAGGTTTGAATCTTACAGAGATTTGCTCACCAGTGTCACAGATCTGCTTTTCCTTGGGGCAAATCAGCAAGTGGCGGGCATAAACCGGATTCCCGGCCGGAGCAAAGAGCGCGCGGCCGTTTTTTGTGTGTGGCAGCGGTCTGCGAGCAGATCAAACTTGTATTTTAGAAACTCGGCGTCAGCAAAAGACAAAACAATCTAAACAAAGCTAATCTTTTAAATGTTGATTTCACATTTTCCCAGAATATTTTTGCTTTACCCTACACGGCTAGTAAAAGCTGCCTTTTTTTATCAGCCTAGTTTTAATAAGAAAACACTTTATTCCTGTTTGAAAGTGAAGCAAGAAGAAAAATTATTTTAAAAAATAATTTAGAAATAATCCAAAAAACTACATTTTTGGATTATTTCGATAAATCGAGGGCAGAAGTGCAGAAAAGCAGAAAAGCCTCCTGACTACCAGCAATGCAAATATCCCCGACCACTGCATACTACTGAATAAACTCCTTTTAGTATCTACAGGGGACATTTGGATTTTTCAATGATACCAAAGGTAAAAAAGGAGAGGGCTCTGGGAATTGTAGTTTTTTATCTTCTTTTACTGGACTACAGATATTTCTCTCTGGTAGTCAAGAGGATTTTACTGTGGCTCTGAAATGTGAATCATACCAACAAATTACTTAATGCAAAAACATATTAAGTATAATACATATACAAAATAATTTCTAGAAGTAAAAAAGTTCAAAAAATGAAACCAAAAGAAATTGGAAAAGGTATATTAAGGAACGTCCCTGATTGGATGATGGTGTTTGAAGTCTTATGTCTGAGTTTTTTTAAATGTGTCTTCAATGTTCCAATAGTTTGATCAGTACGGAGCATATTCAGTATCGCTTCATGCCAAATAACTTTTGGAGAAAATGACGGACAAACGCCATCATCCAATCAGCGATGTCCCAAAATAACTACCTTTTCCTGTTTCTTATTATGTGTCATTTTTAACTTTTTAAACTGAATTCTTTTTTTACTGCAACGTTTTATTTAGTTTTTGGCTCATTTTCTTGGAATTTTGTTTTGATTTCTAAACTATAAAATAATTTTATCAAGACTTTCAGTAATGTTTTGATTAAACCAGGGACTCCCCCTGTTGGCTGTATGAGGAAATTGCATAAACACTTTTGGAACTTGGTAGAAAAAGTCGTAAAAAAAAGATCATCTGACTTCCTTCTTTCTCATTCTTTTTTTTTTTAATTTAGTGTACATTAAACCAAAAGTGCTTCCCTTCAGATTTTTCCTTTTAATGAGCTGCTCAGAGTTTAACAAAAGCATAAAAAGGATCCATTCTGTACCGTTCTGCTGTATAATTTGAAATGCTGTCCAGGGGCATGACTTGCTGATTGCCATGAGTGTCGGCGTAGATGCTTCTGGCTGCTTCTGTTGTTCTGGTGATGACGCAGTCCATGTCCCCTCGGAGATGCCAGGAAATGACTCTTGCAGCCTCATCGTCCTCGATTAGTGCCAAATGTCCAACCTGCATTTAAAAATGACAGATTTAAAAGGCTCTAGTTTGCAAAAAGAGAGAAAAAAGAAGCAAAAGCAGATGTTTGTTTTTTTCATAAAATTGCCAGTACCACTCCCAGAACATCTGGCCCGCTGAAGTTGTTTGGGATGGAGCAAACTCTCCTTGGTGCTCTCTCAAACTGTGCAGCTTCAGCGGTTTTCTCACTAATCATCTGCTCAATACTTGCGATCTGCAAAGGAATAACACAGCAGAAAGAGCTAACTCCACATTCACACGTGAGATTAATACCATGACTCATATAATATTTTATCGATGACTTACAGATACAGATGGGAGGATTTTCAGGCCCCGTCTGCTCATGTCATTTCTAAGGGCTGTCACTTTATTGTTTGCATTTTTGGATTGTTCTAACAAGAGAAAAAGAAATGTTTTGTTTTTTTAGTTAAGTGTATTTTTAATAGATGAAAATATCAAACATTAAAGTTGTTTTTTTACTCACGTCCATATAAATTCTGGAGTTTGCGAAATGTTTCATTTGTTTGATCAAACTGAATAATGGCTGCTGTGAGATTTTCTTTCTTCTTGGTCAGTTCTGACATATTTCGCTGGTTTTCAACATCTGATAAAAAAAAAGTAAAACATAATGACAGGAAACTTCAAGATACAAAAAACCTTTTTTTAAAGTTATTATGCGTTTACAAGCTTATTCTGACACGGCATTGGTCTGGAAAAACGTGCTCTGAATGAATTAAAAACCCACTCCAATAAAAATGGTGTCAAAATGCAGAAATAGTATTTCTTTACGACCAGATGAAAATAATGCCGCTTGAACAAAAGCTTATTGCTGCGAGGCCACAAGCTCCTTGCCCTGAACTCTCAGCAATGGAAAGGAGAAGGGGAAGAGGGGGTGGGGTTGACCAACAATTCAAAGGGTGAATTTCTTTTTTCTTTTTTTTTTCTCCCAAATGGGTGAATTTCTAATGAATGACTGCTGCTCTGCAGAAACTTAATCCTAATTAAAAGACTTTGAAACAGATCGGTGTTTGTTTTTCAAAATAGAAACGTTTCATGAAGTTTTCCTTCGTGGCTCCAGCAGGTTTAGTACCGTTGTAGAAATGGAAGTTGAGCTGAAAAGGATCCAGAGGTGTGGAAACGTGTGGATGGAAGATCAGGACGTAGGTGCTGCCGTTCTCACCGGGACTCTTCTCCATGAGGGCCAACCTCTGAGAGCAGGGATGGCACAATGTTTGACATGGATGACGACAAAACACCTGATGTTTTCTGAGGAAGACGGCTTACGGAGATGTGGGCTTTTCCTTCTTCTAAAGTAAAGTCAACGCTCTTGGCTTTCCCCTCAAACAGAGGAAGATTCCTGCTACCCTCCAGATCGGGACAGCTTATGGAGACGGTCACCTTCCCCTTAAGGTTCTGTCCTGCAGGGTTTCCAAACTTATCCTGTAATCAATCAGGACAACTCAGTCACTTTGTCAGCTTCATTCATGGGTTTGTCTAAGTCTTAGTCACATGAAAGCGTATGGCTGCTGTGGGTTTCTGGGTTGTCAGAACTGGTAGAGCAGCTGTGCCCAAATCCAGGCCTTGAGGGCCGGTGTCCGACATTTTTTCCAGCCAACCTGTCATTGAAGCTCCTTATTGGCTAAGCACACCTGATCCAGGTAATCAGTAGCACATAAGGAAAGACTTCCGTAAAAACCAGCAGGAGGTCGGCCCTTAAGGCCTGGATTTTGGCACCCCTGCCGTAGATCGTCGCAGAGAGGAGCGGCGAGGGCGTCTTAACAGTTCCCTCGAGGCTCGTATGGTCACCCTAAACGACGTCATGAAAATGAAATGTTCCATCGTCATACGTGTGGTAGGAATATCATGAAGCATTTGTAAGATATAAGTTCTGGCTGACAATACTGGCCCCTTACTGACAGCGCACTGATGCTGCACACACGGGGAGTGCGGGGGATGCATAAGCGCACGTTGGGACATCCGAACAAACTACTCTCTGATTGTCTAATTTCCTCATTTCTAACAGACAGGTTGCAGCCATGCAGGGAGCGTTGAAAAAACTAAATAGCCATGAGACACGCCTGCATCTCATCTGCTTCACCCTTACGCGAGGGGGAGTAATGTTAAGCAGCATGCCTGTAGAGAAATATATGAATAAATGAATTTTCCGTTTGCGGGTTCACTGAGCGCTCTACGATCTTAACATTTCTAGCGGCCACCTGCCCGACCCGTACAGGTTTGCCCGTTTTTCACCCACAGATCCATCTATAAGTCCAGCTGCGACTGAGGCTTTAATGCTTCAATAGGTTATCAATAAAGTAAATCTCTCCGTGGACCGAAGCTCACCATAATAACCAGAGTGACGTTCTCCACCAAAGTTCTGCTGGCCACGTCGACGCTGTAGGAAACAGATGGAGTGTTGAGGGGGGAGGTGGGGGCCAGTTTGACAGGATGATTGGGGACAACGATTATCCGGATCTGGCAGACGGAAAACACGGAAATCAGACAAGTTTTGATAAACAAAGCAGGATGGTCTTTAAAACACAATTGATCAAAATTAATGTTTGATTAGAGGGTAATCAATACGTTTAATTAGGCTAAACCAGTTTCTCTGTTGAGCTTGGTGACATTTATTCAGGTTTTAGAGCTGATGCAGTTCATTTAATAGACATAAACTACATAAAGTTTCCTCACATTTCAAAGTGATACATAAAAAATCCTCAAATGTTGAGGAAAAACAACAAAACTACACTGAAAACTATTTTTTCCACACACACACAAAAAAAACTTCAATAGATCCAGTTTGACTTTAGCTGCCTGCAGCTACAATGAGAACAAAAGCGAAGCTAACATGCTCTGCTTCATTTGCTCTTTTTTATTAGAAATAGGTGTAAAGACCGGAATGTGATTAAACATTTAAACCAACCTGATTGACAAGCAGAACTTCTTTTTTGTCGTTTTGCAGGGTGAACTGAATGGTGTGTGGTCCGATCTGCTCTGGGATGGACTTTTCTCTGCAGCCAGAAGCACAATCATGTCAGCAGGGGTGGGCAAACTACAGCCCGGGGGCCATTTAGGGTCAAGCTATTTAGCATGGCCTGCCAAACTGGAATAAATCATATCGATAATTTAGGTGTCAACCCATACATAGTGCACTACAAATAGATTAATCTTTGTCTGTGTGCACAAAGATACTCTGCATCCATGTGGTGTTGGAAGATTGGTTGTTGTTTTGTGGTCATGTGCGTTTTCAGAGTTGGAAATTCATTTTTCCGATCATTCCAACACCACATGAATGCAGCATTTCTCAAAGTTTGCATTTTTTCAGATGGACATAGATCTATTGATGCAATTGGCAATAAAATGAGAAAATAAATACTATATATATATATATATATATATGATTATCTAACTGCTGAGTGTTTGGTGCATTTTGTCTAATTGGATAAACCATTTCAAATCAAATCAATCCAAATTGAAGCATGTTTCTTATTATTTCTTAACAGTGCCTTCAGCCTTTTGTAAAGTCCAATTATAACAAAATTCACTGGCTCTTTCCTGCAAAAAAGCTAACTTGAAGGTATAAATTCTTTTGCACAGCCGCTTTAAGAAAGTAGCAGATGGAATTTTGACACGTAACCGAGCCACTTGAAATCAAATTTCCTTTAGAATCAGATTATAAATAAAGCAGAAAACAGTGGGGGTTTTTTTCTCTGCAGACCGATATCAACAGACCCGCGGGTCAGTAAAGGGGGTTGGGGACCCCCGCTCTGCAACACTGACACGACAAATGTCAACAGTTTCACTAATCATTAGAAACAGTAAATTCTCCGGATGTTCAGACTCCCAGCGTCACTCCAAACGGATGAAAGAGGATGTTACCTGAAATAATAACAATCGTTCTTTCCATTTACCACTGGTTTGCTGCACTTCAACGTGGTGACCTGAGGGAGATGAGAAAACAACACAACAGAGAGCTTTAAGACTCTTTTTTTAAACGCAGTGTAAAACCTCTCCATCTTTCTGTATCTAAAGACCGTTTTTGGAGGAGTGGGTGACTCTCCCTTCCACAGCAGCATGGAAAAGTCCACTGGGTTGATGTCGGTTATTGGACTTCCCTCGTCGGACACTACAGTCACTGAGAAAACTGAAGACAAGCAGTTGAGTTTAGTGTGCTGGACAAAAACAGACTTAAAAAAAAAAAAGGCCGACACAAACCGGGGAAGGTGCCTCCTGCGAAAAGCTTGGCCTTTTTGTTGTACTCCACTGACAGTTTCACAGGTTTGTTCGGATCAGGAATAACAGTGAGGGAAACTGAGGGAGCTTTGATGGGTTTGTTGTTGAAGGAACCTTTAAAATTCAACTGATGGTACCCCCTAGAGACAAAAAACACACATTTAAAGCCTTGAAAATGATCTTAAGAAGACAAAAGAATGCTTTAAGGTCTGGAGCGAGTCTTACTTTGCACCGTTGATGGCATTAACATAGAATATGGCTTTCCCTTCTGCATCCACGGGCTGGGACAAGACTGGAATTGTCAGCTATCCAAGAAAACAGATCTCATCAGCTTTCTGTGACTTTCTGTGTACATTGAAAAGTGCTGCTCAGCCAACCTTCAGTGATTGTCGTGAAGATGCTATTTCTACCACCACTCTCTGATCTGGTGAAGGGTTTCCCCACTCATCACACAACTGCAGGAGGAATGGGGTGGGGATGCCCTGGCCTTTTAACACCTGCAACGGCTGGCAAACACAGAATTTTGGCGTTTGGGCGGTTTTAGTGGGACTTGAGCTTTGGGTTTCGCGCTTTACCTGCTCTGGTCCGCTGATGAGTTTAAGCTCTGCAGGGTCCCCAGCTGTCATTTTGATGATGACCCGCTCCTCAAAGCTGCTGTAGTGGAAGCAGAGCTCCCTGGGGCCCAGCGGGCCCGAGTGGAAACGAACACCAGTGACCGCAACAGAACTTCTGCTTTGCTGCAAAAAACCAGAGGGCAAATGGTTCAAATGGAACTAAGGCTGTGTCCAAATTTCCCCCCTAACCCCTGTTTAGTGCACTATATAGTGCATTCGCCAATGTAGTGTTGTCTGAATCAACAATTCTCAAATCGAGTGCCCTAGAAATTTCCCAGAATTCTCTGCGAAAAACAAGTGTGCTTCAATGCTCACTAGTTCTGCGACTGCAGACCACAATGCATTGCGTCGGAGGTATTTTTGCCAGAAAAAATGTATTTTTTTAATAAATCATCAACGTTTTTATCTTCAGAAGACAGTAAACTCATAAATAATCATCGCAAAATGATCAATTAATTCGATTTTAACTTTGTGAAACGTCATATCTGCCGTTTACAAAAAAAAAAAAAAAAAGTAGTGAGCATGGAGTCCAAATTTGGGAATCATCTTTACAGAGTAAAGATGTAAAATCCCAATTTATATCTAGCTTTACATAAAGTAGGCGTTGATTCACTAATAGTTGCCAGTTATTTGCAAACTCTTTTATGACTTGTGTCCCAAAAAAAAAAAAATCAGTCTAGAATGATTTAGCACTAATTCAGGATTCCTCATTTTTCTTTGTTGACATTGAAAACCTTTGCTTTTTGCAAAGGCGAAGAGCAGCAGCAGAGGCCTATTGTGGTCCTGACTTTGAACTCGCAGTTGATGTATTTATGTTTGTTCCAACCTGCCATGCGAAGGAGATTTTGGATTTATCCAGCCCCTCAGCTTCTACAGTCATGTCCTTCACACAGCTCGGCGTGAGCCTCCTGGTTTCATTATCATATTGGTCCACGAGGTTCAAGTCTGCAGGACAAAACCACCAAAGGTCATTTAATGTGCAAAGGAGAAAAAAAGAGAAGTTACAAGGGAAATGAAACTCACAGATGGGTTCTGTCATGACCTGACCGAGCTTCAGTGTGTTTTGAGGAAGAGTGGCTTTTAGCCGCGATGGTTCATTCGGACAAGGCCTATTCAAGAGAAAGCACGGAAGTTGAGTATTTTTGCAGATAATCACACTGAAATGTGATATACCATCAATATCTATTCTAATAGTTTCACAGCTATGGCTTCTTCAACCTGCAGAGATTTGTAAATGTCTTTAGTGGGAGTTCACATTATTGAAGACAAAACCAAGAGCCAATGATTTAAATAGAAAATAGTGGCTCAAAATCAATTAATAAAAAAATTAATTAATTAAAACAACTTTCACAGATGAAAGACTAGTACACATCCAAAACAGAAAACAAGACTTCTATGATTCAAACTTTTTTTAAATAAAAAAAATTAACTTAAAATTTAGTCTTTTTTTTGGAGCTGCCTTCTACCATTTTTTCATTTGCTCCTGATTTACATGGATATAGTCAAAAATGCAATTTTAAGCTAAATTTTCTTTATATTTGTTCTCTATTATCAAAAAATCCTACAAGAACACACTAAAAACACCGAAAAGACCGTCTTTAAGTCTTCGCTATTAACCTTAGAGGAAGAACTCACACGATGATGAAAGAAAAAGACACGTTCTGCTCCTGGTAGGAAACCTGACAGAAGCGCTCCTCCTGCAGCTGAGTGGGCACCGGGATTTCCGGCAGCTTCCCGAGAACCAAATCCTTAATATTTGTGTCTCGTGTCCAGTTAACCTACAAAAAACACAGTTAGAGGGCAGAAACCTAAACTCATTTAGTGCAGAACAAGTGCTTACTAAACAATGTTGGTAGTAACCCAATGCCTAAGCAAAGTAATATATTACTTTTTATTTTAACAAGGCATTACCAGTGAATTCTGGGTAACATTTTACTCATTACATGTCCAGTTATGTGTGTATTTTAATAGAATTACCTACATTTAACGCTCCTTTTAGGATCCCAATCTTTTTTGGTGACTTTATAAATTTTAAATGAAAGTCCTTATAGTTTTATTCCTTAGAGGTGTGTCTATGGTCCTTTTTTTAACCCAGAAATGCCTGTTTGGTCTTTTTTACTTTGACTTATTTCAAAGCAAAAAGAAAAAATGAAATCCAGGTGGGATTCGCTTTTAAGCATAATAATTTATAATGAATGAAAACAATGTCTCATATGTGTGTACTTTATAAATAACTGAAAATTTGTCTATTTATGATTATTAGTAACTTCAACGTCAGGAAGATGGTATCATCTTCTTTTGTCTTTATTTTCTAATTAACCTGTGACTCTATATCTGAAATAGGTTTAACATGTTAATTTTTTTTATTGTTTTATTTATTAATTTTTATTTATTTATTCCGTTATTTTTAATGATTGAAATAAAAAGATGAAGCAAAGCACCTTCTGCCTTGCATGGACTAAACGGACTAAAACTGAGGGTTGCTCTTTTACTTGGGCTTTAAATTTCCAAAGGGTAAGCAATGTTATTAAAAGTCTACCATACATGTTTTGTAGGAACTGCGTCAGAATCAGCTGATCCACGTTGATCGCGTAAAAGGTCGAAGAGTTGCTGTATTATGTCATTTAAGCGTAGCCGGCAACATCTCCGGTGTTAAAGGGTTAAAAGTAATTTAAAGAGACGTATCCTGTAAACAATAATAATAAGTAAGCTGTAATGTCCCACACACCTTTATCTTGGAGGTGATCTTAGCGGTGAGCGGCACCTCAACGCCGCGCTCATCAAACAACCTGTAGCACAGGTTCTCCAGCAATCCTCCTGCTGGCCAGCTGATTTTCTCCTCGTTCTTCAGAACCAAACACTCGTTCTGAGAGTAGACCTCCATCTGCGCGACTCGGCTACTGGGTACGACTTTCAACCTGATCACGACAGGCGGGACTTTTTCCGGCTGCGAATAGAACGCGGGGGGAAGACGTTGCAGTCTTAGAAGAGATTTAAAAAAAAACACAGCTGAACTTTTGGTTTCTAACTTACAAGAAGCTGAAAGGTCACTTGAAGCATCTGCGGCTCTCCGCCCGTTATGTTCAGCTGAATGGGCTTCGTTACAACCTGGCCCGCTCCTGTTTTGCTGCAGTCAATCACAAACGGTTTAAGCCCCTCAACCTAAATAAAAAAAAAAAAGATTTGAAAACACTCCAAAAAGGTCATTTGAGTGCTAAAGGACTAAAGATTGGTGATTTTTAAAGAATCTCCATGTCCTGGCGGATCAGCAGTTCATACCTGATAGCGGACCAACTGTTTTGGGTTGGCGGTGAGGTTTCCAGCCTCGTCATGAATTTCAACATTAAGAATGGCGGGGCTCCCATTCTCCACTGCCACTGTCTCTTCCTTCACGTGCAGAGAATGCGGAGCGCCTGAAACATGTTTACGTCATATATGTTAAAACACCTAAAAGACTTCCTTTGCGGGTGAGACACTGAAGGAAAACAAACAACAACGAAGAAAGGTAGTGGACGGAGCTCTAAAAGGAAGCCCATTAAGATAAGATGGTCGCACAAAGTAGTTTAACCCTCCTGAAAATAGTAAAAATTATTCTTAATTGGCCTACTTTTCCCTTCCAAACATTGTCAAGATGAGTTTTTTTTATCAGTTTGTTTGGAAGGTAGGAGGTGTGAGCGGATAAAACCGAAATGCTTACATCTTCCTGTTTTGACTATTGCAAAAATAATGCTTAAAAGCTAAAACATGTATATAATATGTGAGAAATAAAGACTATTTCTCTATAGTAGAGGAAGCATCTAAAAAGATCAAAACTTTTCAATGTAAAGCCAAATTACCTGGGAGAAGGCCAATTTGTTCGGTCTGTTTGGGTGTGGTCAGACCTGGCAGGGTCACCTGAAGGTCATAATTCTGCCAAAGAACACATTTATGTTAAAAATGAAGGGAAAAATCACAGTGTAGTTGCAGTTTTTTTATGTATTTAGAGTTCAAGTTTGGGAAAAACAAATCAAAATGAGGAAGCATCTTCAATCTAACATGCTCTTATTTTGAATTGATGGCGGTACAGACAACAGTTTTATGGGTAAAACTTTAAAGAACTGGTTCCTGTCTGGGTTATTTAGACTAGAACTTGTCTGCTCACCTTTGCCTGCTGGTGCATCTGGATCTTTCCTCGCACTACGACCCCTTTGATGGTGACCTTGGTGTCACTTTTGCTCACCGTTTCATAACTTATGTCAAGGCCACTGAAGGAATCGTTTGAAGACATTACTGAAGCTGTAACATGACGACACTTGTTTTGCAGTTTGTTTGGAGACTCACCTGCATTTCAGGACGGGCTTGGTGTCGGAAGACAGAGGTGTAGGGTGGCCGTAGCAGTCCTTTATCTGCAGAACCATGTTGAAGGGAATTCCCACACGACAGGTTGGGCTCAGCTGGCAGACAGTGAAGTTGTCTTCTTTGGCCGCTAACGTGGATAAAATGTGGCAAATGTGATAGATAGATCCAGGAAGAAATACACAGAGGATTGAAATATTTAAAATTTGGCTTTGGTTTACCTTTGATGGAGAAGTGGTGAGTGCTGCTCAGAAGAAGCCTGTTTCCAAGAGAAGTGGAGCTCAGTTCACCTACAACGGTGCTCAGGACTAATGTGTATTTGCCCAGATCGGTTAATGGTCCTCGAAAAAAAAAACAATCATACGCTTTCAGCTGTGGATCATGAAAATGACAACTGTTCGAGCAACATCAGAAAGTTGGAGAGAAAAAAAGTACCGATTTTTTTGAACCAGTGTCCATTTATAGCCTTCACAAATGGTGCGCTAAAAGTGGCTATCGTCTTTTCTTGTTTGGGTTCTAAAACCAGAAAGCATAAAAATATGGAGTCAAATTAAATCAAAATACATACATCAAAGCAAGAATGTAGACATTACAGTTTGACCGTACCGTGTCGGATGACTTGGAGCTTGACACTCATCGTCCCTCGTCCCTGACCACCCGTGTTGATTTGAGAAATCACATCCCCCTTTCTGTTCAGAATCTCCACTTTTAGAGGCCCTGAAATATTCCATATATGTGAGCGTTAGGCTTTTCCCGAAAAGGCAAAAGTTTGAAGTAATTTGAGGAAATAGTACCGATTGAAGTCCCGGCAGGAATCTCAGGGACGATGACGTCCTCTTTCCAAGGGATTTGCTCCTGCCACACCAGGCTAAGTTTGTCTGGAAGCCTAAAATGAAAAAACAAACATAAATATTAGGGCTGCAAGATATGAGGAAAACCTGCGATATTAGTGAATGATATATAACTTGCGATTCATGAACAAATAGCAAAACAACAAAATGCATAATTTCCGTTTCACTGCAACAGTTTAATTTAAATAAAAGGTAAACATAACTTAAATTATACTTCAAATACCCCTTTTATGCCTCAGATGGAGGCATAAAAGGGCTCCTTCTGATTGGTCAATGATGTAAAGGAGTCCATCTGATTGGTTAAATGAATAAATCGATTTATTCCATTTGTTAAATACTTCAAAGTACTTTAAGGTAACCATTTGTCGCAACCTTCGCCGACTTATGATATGCGTATTGCACAGCTTGATACTGCGATGAGGATAAATTTGCCATATATTGTGCAGGCCTAATAAATGTAAATATCAAACACACACCATCACACAGGCATGTATAAATAAAGCATTGCCTTACTTGTCATTGTCTTTCGAAATGCCCTTTTTGATGACTTCATCGCTGGCGGTTCTGTCAATTTTGGAAATAGGCATGGTTTTCTTCTCATTATAAAGAACAGACGGCTCCTGTAAGAGGAGAACGTATCGATGTTAGATTGTTCAAATTCAAAAGAAGGTTAAGAAAATATTGACACCCTTAAAGCTAATCAATGATTGTTGTGTATTTCCTGGTCACTTCACAGTAAACGAAAACCTAGAAAATGTAACGATTTGTTTTTACAACAATTATATTTATATCCTAGATTGTGATTGACGATCCGATTCAGTTGATTTTGGTTCATATTGAGCGATCCGATTCACTGACCTAAAATCCACCCAGAACATCCTCAACCAGTGTGACTCAGACATAAATAGCTGGGTACTAAACAGGAGAAGTTTTCAGGATTCCTTGGATTTCTAGCAAGATAAGTTCTTTAGTTTCCTAAAGTTGTTTGTCCACATCAAAGTTATATAAAGGGAACATTAATACCGCACTGTATGTTCACATATCTTTACAAACTCAAAGTGTTTCCACACATTGGATTGGACTGATCCTTTTTTGCTGCCTTCACATGCGTCTTTTCTGCTGTGATGATATTTGGTCTTTATTTATGCCATAGTAACATAAACCTACCGTACCTCAATGCAAATGGTATTTTCCAATATCGATATTAACGATTATTTCATTTTTAAATGATTTTATAATGATATAGGTTAATCCGATTAATAACTTGCCTCAGACAGATTGATCTGGTTGGATTGTCAGAATATAAATCGAATCATCGATTAATTGTTACACCCCTAACGTGAAATTTGAAAAAAAAAAAAAAAAACCTGCAAAAGCTCTGGGACAAGGACAGAACTGAGAATGGAGGAAGAGATCCTTACACGAGTGAACTCCACCTCTCCCCCGGTGGCAAAGATGTCTCCATCATACTCCCCACAGAGCAGGAATCGAACCACGGTGCCGTACAAGGTAGGCGTTTTTCTCTGAGACTTTACCTGCAGAGGACACACAAATACTTAAAGTCCAACTCTGATCATCCTTCGATCTACTTTCAAAGCGTTCCCAGCAGTCTTTTAGTTATGATGATGCCGTTTTCAGCCCAAATCAAAACTGTTCCGTTTTCTAAGACATAGTTTGTGCAAAGCGGCAGGAGTTCATTAGAAACTTGCAGGACTGTTGGCGCTGAGCAACCCCATCCCCACCTTCTGTCACCAATGTGTTTGCAGCCCTGCAGCCTCTTATACCCCAAGGTAACTTTAGTGTTGCAACAAAAAGGGCGAGCAATATCATCAGAGCAATCCAGCCGTTCAGTTTTGAGCCAGATGCCAGCTAAGACGAGGAAAACAAACACGCTAATATATTTATTAGTCTGAAAGTGGATGCATCAGAATGAAGCAGAGCACGTAGACTTTGGCCCACTGATTTTAGTTTCTATGTCACACAAGAGAGCTGTTTCAAACAGCCTTTTTTTATTTGCACCTGATTCATCCCAAATTCTATAAGAAAATAGTCAGAAATGCAGTTTAAATCTTAATTTGTTATATATGTGTCCTCTATCATGAGAACAATGCTGCAAAAACATGACTTTCATTAGAAAAGAACTTTAAAGAGCAATCATGAAATACATTTTAAGTTAAAAAAATAAAAAACTTTCTTACAAGTTGGCCAGCTCTGTAGATTTTTCCATCCCATTCGATGGCAGAGAACTCTCCCCAGGGAGTGTTTTGCTTGCCGGGCCCATCAGTTCGCGTTATGGTCTTTGTAAAGCCGAAAAACTTCACCTGCTTGTCGTACCTTTCATGGCAGTTTTGAAGCCACTGCATGAACTCCTTCTCAATGTTCCCTCTTTTTGAAAACTTTTGCTGAAATGCAAAGAAAAACATTGTAAAGAAGATTTATAAGAAAGGGAAAAAAAGAAAGAAAAAAAAGACACAAAAGCTTGGTTTTTGCACCAAAAAGGATCCATTTTTAAAGCTGTATGGCAGGAGGCATAGATTTTAAATTTTACTCACTAACAGTAAAATACATAATAAAAAAGGAATATTTTCCTAATAATTTTTCATTTTTCAGGTTTTAATTTTCAAATTTCATTGAGTTTTTGCAGTTTTCTTCAGGACTTGGTGAAGTGTTGCTGGTCACCTGGTCTTTAAAAATGGGGGTGAAGATGGTTTCCTTGTTCCTCAGCTTCAGCTCCAACTCCATAAACTTGAGTTTGTTGGTGCTGACGGCAAATTTGTCATTGGTGAAGAGAACCCCCGAAAGGCGGCTGAAACACTCCGCGGGCAAAGCGCAACTTTTCTTTGGTCGAGAGCACCAGTCAAACCTGAAGGATGGAGCAGATAGAGAACATCAACGAAAGCAGTTCAAGGGCAAAACTCTAGATTTTCTTTTTAAAACAAAATAGGTGTTTTCTGCTGTTAATGTTTTACAGAAATCTAACATGTGCCTTAAAACAGGGAGGGTCCCTAAGGTGGAGAGAAGAAACAGCCTTTCCTGCACTGAACACATCTTGAGGAATGGCAATCTCAAGGTTTTATTCTGATCAGATCACCTCCTTCTTCTCTGATGCTATGCACTTTCCCCTCATGGAAACCTTAAAACTGAAATTTGCAGAAAAACTCTTCATACTTATCATCCTTGCCCTGCACCAATGAAGCCAGATTCCAGATGAGCTGAAATGGTTTCACATCATGCTTTAAACAAAAAAAACAAAACAAAGACATCTAGACTAAAAAAGTGAATTTATCTCCTGGTGGTTCGGATTAAAACTGTGGCATTGTTTTTATTCAATGCACTTAATTATTTAATGTTCTTGACAAGCTATTTTTTATCATCTTTGTGTCCTTCCAAAGCTCTTTGAACTGTTACATAAAGGTGCTTTTGCTCATCGCATAAAAGACGTAGAGTCCAATGACAGAAGGGAAAGCTCCAAACGAGAACCAGTCCCTCCCCAGCACAGACTAATGCTGCATTCACGCCATCAAATTTGCGCCCGCCACCTCGTCAAATTCGTGGCTCCTCCCACACTCCTGCTGCGTGTGGGAGGAGCCACCAACCTAAGCTTTTACCCCCATAGCTACATTATTGAAGTTGTTGAGAGATCCGGTTTAACTGCAAAGGCGTTGGTAATCATGTCTGGATTGATCAGATCCTTTGGAGACTCTTCCAGTACGGTGAGCTTCACCATCTAGTGCAGGAGCTGCGTCTAAAGTACACCTTTCACGGTACTTCCATCTTTCTGTGACTCCGTTTAAAGACTTGAAAGACTTTAAAGACTTAAAGACATTAGTCAGAGGAAGGAAACAATAACATTAGGAGAGGACCTTTGTAATTGCCTCCATACGACTAAGAAAAATATCCTAAAGCTCAGGAGAACAAACAGCAACGTCAGCTTTTTCTCCATGTTGGTTTTGGACTACAACCCCTGCTCAAATCATCAAGACGTCATCACTGAAGACTAATGCCCCATGTATTTTAACTCTGGAAATATTGCGCTGTGTCTGACGCTCAAAATGGCTCATCATGTGTGTAGATTGACTTAACGTAAAAACTGGACGCCCCTGCCGGCCGCGTGAATGGCGTTTAGCGTGAAAGCAGCTTCCCATGTACATACTCAGACACGGTGGTGTACGGGACGAGCCGTCCATTCCAGAAACACTCAAAGATGTCTCGCTTCCCTCTTGCTTCACTTTCATTGTCATCACAGTCATCATCATCGGACTCTACAAAACAAATTGCACATTAGAACTAAAGGTTCGTCGTCTATTGAGAGAATATCCCATGTTTGAGTACCGTGAGAAGCACTTGGATCTTTGGGGTACGTCTCCTTGTCGTAGAGGAACGGATGATACCGAAGCACGCCCTCCACGAAACCGTCATCCCCTGGAGGGGTGGCCTGGAACTCGAAGGTGTCAGCAGCAGAGTTGATGTACAGAGTCTGCATGTCATTGTTCACCTCCCTGAGATTCAACGAACAGAGAGCTTTTGGAGGCTTTTCCCGCAACGTGACCTGCGTAAAAACAACAAGTTTGACTTGAAAACAGCCTTTCCAGCAAACCTGCAGGCGTGCACACCGACATACTGGTTCATTATGAGACGCCTGAAAGGCCCACCTGAAACGTGAGGGCCTCATCTACTGTGGAGGTTTTTAAGAAAAAGATAAATATAAAAAAAAACATAAAATAAAATATCTTTGTAGTTTCGCTTTGTAGATAAAGTTTTACACTTTTTTGGTAACTTTGTTTTAGATTTTTCATTGACTGCTTTTGTTTCTGTTAGTTTCATATGCATGTGTGGTGGATTATTAAAGTGTTCTATAAATAAAGTTGAATTTGAATTTATTTTGATCATTTTTACCGCCTAACTTGTTGTTGTTCAGCAGCAGAGCAGATAGATAGGTGCTGAAGCTGTAAGACAAACTTTAATGTCACAAAAAAGGTTGTTATTCTTTATTCTTTTCATATTTTTTAATTTTGAACCCTTAACAATTTAAAGAAAATTAAAAATGTGATAACAAACCAAACGTAAAACCAAAAGTCCAACTCCTGAAAAAGCTTAAAGTTTTGAAAATAAGAGTGGCTAGTATAGATGACAGCATGTTGAAGATTCTATGTCCCCGAAAAGAAGGAAAAACCAGGGGCCGCTTTATGAAACTGAGAATTAATTTCCTCACAGGAAACGGCAAAAGCAGAAACCCCTCATATAGGCAGAAAATCCTGAAGAAAGTTTCAATACGACATTCGGTCAGACTTAAAGAGTTGTCAAAACAAAGAGGATCTCAGAACATTGCATTTGTGATTCCAGATTACAGCAGATTACCGGGATTTTCATGCAGAAAGAGAATAAAACCAGGCAGATTTATGAGCCTCTTAAATTAATTGAGCTTGAAGGAACTTAAATTGATTACAGCCCACTCAGTGATAACAAATGCCTGATCCTAGAGCTAGCACTGTGTAGACGGTCCCTAGGCAGTCATCTCTTCCTGAAAATTGCTTTACCATGCAAAATCAACTTTTGGAGCTTTTAAGTGTATTATAATCTTCATTACTCACAAAAAACAAAACCAAAGTGGCATTTTGCTCAGGTGTTGAAAAGAACATGTTGATTAAAAAAAAAAGATTGTCAAAAGTACAGAAGATTGCTTGAAAGGGAGTGGGAAAAAGGAAATTTATATAATCCCACCCATGCTTTGCTTTACTTAACTTTTGATATTTTTATTTTCCTCTCAAATTAATATTCTTAGCTGTCATTTATACTTTGCCAATATAGATTAGGGTTATTAAAAATCCCTAAGATTCAAAACTTCACATGACAAGGATGAAGTACATATTGATTATGTAAATACACATAACTATTTCAAAACTCATCCTACCTTGTGCAGATCAAGTGACAAAAATATGTGCAGATTATTTGTTAATAGAAAAAATATCTACCGGAATATAAAAACAGGATAATTCAAGAAATTATTTTTACCCATAACATATTTGCCTATCATCAGGAATTATTATTTTAAATCCCATATCAGGAAACACAGTGAAGTAATGTCAGATAAATGCATCTAGACAGTAAAGAAACACACAATTAGAAACAATAGACCACAACAAGAATCAAGTTTCTCATGCACGAGGGAGAAAAAACCAGTGTGACTGAAGACAACCGCCACGCTTTTCTTCTCAAAGGTTCTGTCTCTCCTCATGCTGCTTTTATTAAGAACACAAGAAGGAGGTAAAAATTTCAAGACAAAGAGAAAAAGTTCATTAGGGGGTGTCGTATAATGACCCATTTGGTGGATTCTAAGTTCCCTTATCAGCTCAGGACAGTGTGTCGTAAAACCCCCTCAGCCTTGCTGGGGGATGAGAAGCAGATGAACAAACACACAACTGTTTTATAAAAAGGTCGATCTGAGTTAACATTTAAACAAATACATTTAACCAAAAACATTTAAACAATGATAATAATAAAACAATTTCCTTCACAAGTAATATGGTTAAAAATCGAATTACTTAACAATCATAATTTATTCATCTTCTGCCGTTTATTCCTTTCGGGGTCACGGGGGTGCTGGACCCTATCCCGGCTCGGGTCGCCAGTCTGTCGCAGGGTCACAATCACACACCCACTCACACCTAGGGACAATTAAAAGTTGCCAATTGACCTATGAAGCGTGTTTTTGGACGGTGGGAGGAAAGCGGAGTCCCCAGAGAGAACCCACTCATGCACGGGGAGAACATGCAAACTCCACACAGAAAGGCCCCCCATTGGTTTTCTGACTTGAACCAGGAGCTTTCTTGCTGTGAGGCAAGAGCGCTAACCACTGCGCCACCGTGCAGTCAATAATAATTTATGTATTTATTTTATTATTTTTGACAGTTTATTTTATGTTTCATAGTAATTTTTTAGCACAATTAAATGTTGTGATATGCAGGCTACTAGTAGAGTATTAATTTGAAAAAATAAACCTGATATCCATACTCATAGATCATAATAATGAGAGAAAAATAAATATCCAATCCCTGATTGGGATGCAACATTCAATTTCAATCGAGTCTGAAATTAATCGCACTAGATTTCGGATCACATTGGTGCACTAATTGGTGCATTAATTTGTTCTCGACACATTGGTGCACAAGTATGTTGTGTTATCCATATATTTGGGTACAAACATTTCCACCTTCTCAGATTCCCACAAATATGAGCAGCAGAGAGAGGCTGCGTCAACATCCAAGTAATAGTAAATTAGTAAATTAATAGTAAAACAGCCTTACCACAATGTCGATTCTCTGGGAGGGATCTCTTGGTTGACTCAAGACATTTCCATTGGCGCCATGTATGTAGTAGTGATAAATGTGCCTGCAAAACAGAAACCCCTTAAAAAAAATAAATAAAAAAGGCAGAAGGCTTAGGATGGATGTCGTTGTTTATGCTATAGGGGGGCTCACGCTAGCTCTCTGGTCCACTCTTCAAAGTCTTCCTTCAGGTGATCAATGTGATCTGGAATGATTCCTGTGATGACGACAACAGTGAAGCTTTGTTTTTCAGACTCCTCTTGAATAACATCATGGAGGAAGCGCTCGTCCTTTGTTATGTGGGAGGAGACGCCGGGCTGCAGAGAGACAGTGCGATGACACCTTTACATCGCCCTGTTATTTTACACAAAGGCTTTGGAAAAGCACCCACCATTCTGTTTAAGATGGTCCCAGAGAAAACATCCTGGTTGCTTTGCTCTTTTCGCTTAAACTCCTCTTTGGATAAGAGCAATTCATGAACATATGGAGAGTCCCGAGGTTTGCTGATCATCTAACAGTAAATAAACAACAACAAACAAAATAGCGTCATTTTGTTGCACTTTATACAAAAAGAAAAAAAATCCTAGAAGTGTGTCATTTGTTCAAGATTCTTTGATTTGTCATATAGAAATCATTCCAAAAATACAACCCAAACCAGATCAGACAACAGAAATACCCACAAACAGTTCAAGGTTGATTGAGGCGCACCTGAGATGGCACGCCTTAGACAGCATGGGTGTAGATGGGTTACAGGGGGACGATAAAGTCATTGGTGACAAAAAAAAGGTTGCATCTCCACAATGTGTACGATGTGTAGACCATTGACTGTTTCTGAGAACTGGACTGAGTGATCCCTCTCCCCTGGTTTTCCAAACAGGAAGTAAGGTATTCACTGGCTCCAAGAAGTCATTCTAGCAGTAAAGGCCCGTACACACCGGGACGAATATTCGCCAGGCGTTATTCGCCAGCGTTTTTCGCCACGTTTTTTGTGTTCACACCCAGGCGATTTTCGCTGACGATGAGTGGAGTGAACATGCAATTTCATTCCCTGACATTAGATGGCGCTTAATGTAAAACAGAAATACTCCTGTACACAAGGTGGCGCTGCGCAACTTTACGCTTCTTAAAGTCGCTTTTCACTCAGAAGAAGAGAGCAAGTATTTACACGCTTGTCAGAATCAAACAAAGAAAACATGAATATTTCAAGCACCAGTAGCTCCAACTGGTACTTGGTTCGGGGATGTTTTAGAATGTCCGTCATTATTGCTTCGCGGCTGTGTAGACGCTACTTGGCGTCTATCTTCTTCGCTGGTATGTGTGCTCAGCAAGGCAGTTTTGTGTTTGAGCGCCCCCAAGTTGTGTTTTACTGTAACTTCAGAAGCTCCAGACACGTGAGCAAAAGCGCCATTCTCATTGGTCGAGTAGATTTCGACGCGACGCGTCGAAAAAAAAAAACGAACCCGAGGCGTTTTTTTTTTGACGCGTGGCGTTTTTACGCGTCGGTGTGCACACTCTCATTGGTGCCCTTTGTTTAGTCACGAGGCGTTAAACGTCGGCGAAAATCGCCGGCGAAATTCGTCCCGGTGTGAACAGGCCTTAAGAATAACTGATTTACCTTTATTTTTCAACATGTTCTTGCAATTTCTAATTTTTCGTTTTATGATATCTACTGTAGTGCAAGTTACTCGTGTTATAAACCGACCAATCAGATGTCTCACTAAAAACATGTGATGCCCGCTGGCCCCCACATCAAACGTTTGAAACATTTGATTGACAGATTTCCCGTTGTCAGCTTTCAAGTAGTGAGGATGTGAACTTCCAACAAGCTCACTCCTGATTAGTGAGAGTGGTTGCCATAGAAACGATTACTCAAGCCGACTTTGACCGATCACTGCTTGCTGACAATGTCTGGCTCCAACATGGTGGTGTCCATATTGCAAAAGAAAAAAGGCAACTAAATTGACTTCATTTGGTTGAAGCTGGAAGTATGGGTGACATCACACTCACTCAGTCCTGTTCTGATTTACAGTCAATAATGGTGTAAACACGCAAAAACATAATTACACACGGAAACACAGTCCATGTGGTACAATGTGGATTGGTGAATTAATCCCGAGGCAAAGCTATTGGGCACATATGCACCACAACATGTACACGGGGGGGAGGGGGTGGGTTACTGGAATCTCAAGGTCAAGAGCCGAAAGTGTCTTTCTCCACACAACAGCAACCTTTCACTGTAGAAGCAGGTATGTTTGAAAAGAGCCAAGTGCAACACCCTCAGCTCAGAGGAGTTGGGGGAGTCAGATTTCATAACATTCTTCCTCGTTACAGCAGTTGTTTCGTCTTCTTGGCTTTGTCCTTGACTGGTCCAATAGAGTATTTGATGCAAATTTAATGGTTCGCCCTATGGGATATTTTGATCCGGTTAGTCTGTACTCCCCAAAGTGTCTTTCCGCAGAGCTCTGAAAGCGCATCGCTCGCTTTTTTCCCGATAAATCAGGTAGTCTTTTGCGAGGACTTCAATAATTCTAGAAGTGTCATTTTTGGCTTTCTAAATCAATCAGGCAAGACAGTATTATACCTGATGTGGACAAACATTATTTGTTCAAGAACTTCTTTTTTGTTCAGTTTTGTTCAGGCCTTCCTGGACTGGACTTAATGATGCAGTTCATCAAATGACCACAAGAGGTTGGTTTCAATGAGAAGAATTGACTCCCACGTAACAAAGTCTTAACTTCTGACCATAATTTAACATAGAAATGGCGAGGTGTCAATGTTTATTTTATGGTTATCCCATTACTTTACAATGACGTGTGTACGTTGCAAAGTGGTAAGCAGCCTTGTTTTAAAGCCAGAAGCCCTTAGTTCAAATCCTAGGACCTTCCTGTTGTGGACTTTGCATGTTCTCCTCTTGCAGACTTGGGTTTTCTCCAGGAACTCTGGTTTCCTCCCACAGTCCAGGAAACATGTTTCATAAGTATATTAGCAACTCTAAACTGTCCAACAATGGCTAGGATAGGATCCAGCAAACGCATGACCCCAAAAAGGATTAAACGGGTTTGAATGAAAGATGGATGGACAGATCTTATATTTGTTTTGTATATAAATATATTCTTGGTTGGACTTTTTAACATAGTAGCTCATTTCTGAAACCAGACACTTGAAGAACAGCAACATAAATATTTGCAGGTTTGTTTCAAGTTGCAGAGCAGAGATTTGGGTTTTGACGCTGAGACTCACCCTGACAGAATCCCCAATGAAGAATGCAGCATGCTTTCCTCCAACTCCAAAGTAAGATATATCACTGTTTAGACTGCGGTGGATGTGATCAGGGCGCACATATCCCTCTTTCTCACTAGAGTGGGTGTGGGGGTGTAAAAAGTTATTTAGCTCAAAGCGACAAAAACTATTCAAATGCATACAGTGAAGCATTTGAGTCAGACTTCGGAAGTGAAAGAATTCAAACAAACCTTGTAAATTTGTTTCTTTGCTTAGTAAATTTGGAGAGCCTGTAGACGGCCCAGTTGTTCAGCTGCTCTGATGTCATGCCACACCCATTGTCCAAAACAAGAACTCCATGTTTTCCGAGAGTTTTGTCAAAGATCTGGCAACACATAAGACATTTAGCCAGAAGTTAAAGATAAAATAGCAGAAGATAAAGACTTTTAATCATATCAGTGAATAAAATGGAAGTGTGTAACAAACCAGTCGGATTTCTATCCTCCTCAATCCTTTGTTTCTAGCTGTGGCTGAAAGGGAGTTGTCTACCAGCTCAGCAAGAGCATAAGCTGGGAAAAGGAAAAAGCAGAAAGATGCACACCCATGTCCATTTTCACAGGACTGTTTGATACCGTAAACACTCACGCAGAGATTTCTGGTTTTCGGAGTAGTACTCATGAGTCCCACTCTTGATCAGGGTGTCATAATGAGGCGTGAACATGATGTTCTTCTCTGTCGCAGTCGGCAGAGTCTGACCTTCATGCTGCAACAAGTGCAGGGTGCAGTCATCCTGAAGCTCATCTGCAAAAAACAGGAACAGCTGAGTAGACTCTTCAAAAACAGGTGCGTGCATCTATTCTCACACTCCGGTTAACTTTTGCACCACATTTACTCACCAAATCTGTCTTGATCCACAACTACCCTGTCAGTTGTGACCAGGGCAAAAGTCTCTCGTACGTCAATACCAAAACTCTAAAAAAGGAAAACACAAATAAACCTTTCAGCTGGACTTCTTCAGATTAAATAAATAATAATTTTGATCACCAAAGCAACCTTTACGGGTCCTGCAGGTTTTTGGGTTGTCTGGGACCATGGAGGGTCATAAAGAGGAGCAGTCGCTCCTTGAGAGGCCTTAAGGGACATCATTAAAATGGAATAAACCATTGTCGTGCATGTGGTAAGTACATTGTGAAGTATTTTTAAGTGTATTGTGAATTGCTCACACTCATGACATTTGTGTGATGCTGTTGTACGGTGGAGCACTTACGCCACACTCTAGTCATTAGAAAGGTACTAGTACTGGCCTCTTATTCACTGCACGTAAATGCTGCACATGATATGTAAATGCTCGTAGAACACCCTTAGGATATGCCCACTAACTAGATTCAGATTGCCCAAGTTCCTAAATTCAAACAATTGGGCTGCAAGCAAGGACAGCGTCAGGAGCGTGCACTCATCACATGAATGGAACCAACGAGGCCCTTGCGCCGTCTGCAGGATTACTTATCCTTGCATGTTATTTAAGTATTCGCTACAACATGTTGCTTGCAACATCCCAGTAGAAAAATGTGCACGAACATTTTCGCTCTACGGGCTCACCAAGCGGTTTGAAACCTTGATAGTTCATGCGGCCCGCATACCCTACTGGTTTGCCTCTTTTTCGTCTAGAAGTCACCTATAGGACATGCTGTACTTAAGGCATACTATATACCAGTAATCAATATTTTGTATTACTAGGTAAAACCACATTTTCTGGTGTACTTTTATCACTGCCCTTTCTTTCTAATTTCTTTTTTAGGTCTGTTTTTCTTGTGTACTCTTGGCACAGCATTTATTATTGTGTTGTGTTTGCGTTTTTCTGTATGATTGATTGGACTACGAGTCTGGAATAACTTCTATCTATCTATAATGAGAAAATGTATATACATTAGCAGGGGTTGACATAGCCCAGAAATTTGCACTGGCCCACAGGGCCAGTAGTTTTTGAAACTTACTGGCCCTGCCTGAAAGTTACTGGCCCGACACCGCGCATAGCGGGACCCGCCGCTCCGCAGGTGCTTGCAACTTTAGGGGGGTCCGGGGGCATGCCCCCCCATAAAACTTTTAATATGGTGCAATTTGGTGCATTCTGGTGACATCACTTATTTCTACACTTTTCAATGACTGAAAATAGACCATATCAAATTAAAATCTGCTCTAGTCTGTTTCAGATGTTTTGAAGAGAGCACTGCAGTGTAGTAGGTAACACTAGTTCAGAAGTTTTCATGGTGCTTTTAACGGCAAATATCGCAATAAATCATAAACCTTAAATGTGTTAAAACAATCTAATGGCAGCTTGAACCATTTAACGAATCAAATAAATCCCTTAATGCATTTGACCAATCGGATGGACGCCTTCACATTGTTGACCAATCAGATGGAGCCCTGTTATGTTAGATGTTTGTAACCTATGTCAACGTGGGTCATTTGGAGTATAATTTTTAAACTGGGAATGGTTATTTGGTTATTTTGCTGTTTGTTTATATACCGCAAATTATATCGTTATCGCAATTTTAATCTCTGATATCGCATATCTCGAGTTTTCCTCATATTGTGCAGGTCTAACTGAGATCATTCAGCTAACTAGAAATACTTACTGCTTACAGTGTTGTAAAGAAAAACAAAATTAAGTAGTTTAACATTCTACTGCATTTGAGTCTGAGATTCAGGTATTTGGAGTTGCCTTTGATTCTTTGACATTCAGCTTAAAGCTTAGTGGATACAGTTTCATCTTCAATGCATTCATTAAATATCTTGCTGTCCAAACTACTAATTATACCCACTACTCCATCCAACATATTCCTATCTATTCCTGCCATGTCTTCCACATCTCTGACATGCTTCAGTCTCTCTTCAGTGACGGTGTCGGATTTATAATCAAATGTAATAATAACCCACTGGCTTGTGCCTTCGTTGTTGCTGTTTAACATTGTTTTGTATTGAATTTTTACATTCAATAAAGTTTGAAAAAAAAAAGTAGTGAGCGCGTGCCGCGTGGTGCTCGGCAGTGAAAGCCGCGCGGCGCGCAGGCGGGAGAGAAGGAGAAGTGATCAAAGGTTTCCCATAGAAACCCTTGAAGTCTGAACACAGGACTAGCAGAAAAACTAAATTATGAAGACGAGGTAAATTTACACGTTTTCGCAAAATTTACTTTATTGAAAAAGGTGAAGAATATATAAACCGTTAGATATTTTAGTGGCCCGAGCGGACAAGTGAAAAGTAAAGTCTTGTGGTCCGCACTGCTCGAAAAACAGGACCGGGCCAGCGGACAAATGGCTATGTCGAGCCCTGCATTAGGGATGCCACAGTTCTTGGTTCAAAACGGAACTTTGTTACACCACTAAACCAGATTGTGGGGAAAGTGAAATGTTGCATCCTTACCACATACGTTTACATGTGCTGAAAGTGTCAGAGATGTCAGAGGGTATAGGGATGCCGTCAGATTCCCTCCTCCCCGTCAATCACATCCCCCAGCCAATCAAAGGCTGAAGAGGAGGAGCCTTCAGCCTTAAATAAATACGCTTTTTGGATTGATTGACGTTTTTTGTGTTGTTGTTAGATTGTAAGTAGGCCTGCCCAATATACTGCAAATTTATCGTTATCGCGACATCAAGCTGTGCAATATGCATAAAGCAAAAGACGGGGAAAATCGCAATTAATTGTTACCATAAATATGCTAAAACAATCTTTTGGCGGCATGAAATATTTAACAAATCATATAAACCCATTTATGCATTTAACCAATCGAAAGGACCCTTTTATGTTTGATATTTGCCTCCTACGCCGACAAGGATCATTTGGAGAATACATTTTAAACTGTTGCAATGAAATGGGAATGATTATTTTGGTTATTTTACTATTTGTTTATGCACCGCAAATTATATTGTTATCGCATTTTTAATCACCAATATCGCAAGTTTCCTCATATTGTGCAGCCCTAATTGTAAGAAGAAGAAAATGAAAAAAAATGAAAATGGAAGAAATGAAAGAGAAAGACTACATTCGTGTCTGCACACAGAGGCGCAGCTGTGACCTGACAAGTATTAACAGATATTTGTCCCTGCATTTCCATAGAAAATAAATCGCATGCAAGTTAAACTTGTTAAACAGGTCTCTCATTAATTTTCTCTGTCATCTGAGTTCGTTTTTTCTCACTTCCTCCTGTATGGGTGTCAATGCTTGAACCTCCCACAGCTCATGATAGCTGCATCTTGCAACTGGGTGCGATTTCTGCTTGCAGAGAAGTTTTATAGAAACAAAATGTTTAACCTTTCTATAAAGTATGATTTAGCATTATAATATGAATATTACACTCAAGCAAAAAAAAAAAAATCAATAAAAAGTATATTAGGAATGCAAAGACTCACTTTTCCCACAATTCAGTTTAAACCTCGATTTTTGGGTCCCGGTTTTGTTTAAGTTCGAACTATGATTGGTGAATTTCAAAACAACTACAAAAAACTAGAAATTCAGAAAAATCCTTTTTCTGATTCGCTAATCAGCAAGTAACAGTCAGATAAATGCATCTAGACCACAAAGAAAAACACAATAAGAAGCCACAAACCACAACAACAAGTACGTATTGGGGCTCCAAAATTCCTGAAAAGTAAACCACCACTTTTGTGATTTTCTTCTACATTTTCATCAAAAATAGGATCAACGTCCCGCTAAAAGCAAAGGTTAGGGTAACAGGGTTAGGTGCATGTTTGGGACACAAGTTAAATAGATAATTATTTGAATTTTAAAAAAAATATATATATTAAAACTAATGTTCCCACAGCAAGAGTCTTCAATAAAACAATAATTTAATTTGAACTTTTATTTAAAACTCGATTTTTTTTTTGGGAGGGAGATGAGGGAAAATGGCATTTTAGAGACGGAATTACTATTTTCAAAACTAATTTCAAGCACTCTCTTCTCTTGGTTTTCAGTAGATTTGGTCTGAAGACTTGTAAGTTTAGCATGGTGTAATTAAGGTTTTTGAACATGCGTTGAGCAATGGCAATCAAAAAGTAGGATAAGTCACCAGGAAAAGTAGAGTATAGACCAGCGTTTTGGACGTCAAAAACGACTTTTATACTCAAGCAGCAAACGTGCCGCGCAGCGAAAGGCGGTCGACGCCGGTCCCCACATAGACTCTCAACAGCTCCTCTTAAATAAATCATTGTTTGTTTTTCTACCACACTTCAACATCTTCTTTCTTGAGACTTTGGCAAAAAAAAAAAAACATTTCAAAAGTGCAATCTATCGACAAGACAATGCATAAAAATCTGGTACTTATTAGCCTCATATGAATATGCTTTCCGGTTACTTTACTTTTTGGAATTGTTATTTTACAAAAATATTGCATTTTTTTTAAATATATATAAAACTAATGCAGTCGCTCAGAACCCCCTAAAATCCTGGAGCCGCCCCTGCTGTAGTCCATGTCCCTCCCACGACACTGAAGTTGGCTTCCAATTCGCTAGGGCACTAAAGTAACATTCCGATGCATTTTTCGCACTATGATCACCTAAAACCGGGTCCTGTTCAAAAACCGCTGGACGTGGACTGCTCAAACCTGGATTAAATTATGCATTAGATACTAAAGAACACATTAAATACAGTTTCTGACTTGTGAAAATGTAAAATAGAAGGATTTTTTATCGCATGATTCTACGCACTGAGTCCACCTTAGTTAGTCCAGGTCCTGTGCAAAAACCACCGGACATAAGATGCTCAAAACCTGGATTAAATTATAATTTAGAGAGTAAAGAACACATTAAACAGTTTCTCTGATTTGTGAAAATGTGAAATAGGTTGATTTTTTTCGCAGTGGTTTTTGCACAGGACCTGGTAGGTGGACAGTTCGGTAAAGTTAGAAAGATATTCACAGATTCGGACTTCCGGCCTCAATAACTCTTCCAATAAACGTTCAAATGTGCCAGCAAGTATCTAATTCCTTTTGTATTAACCCAGAGAGTGAACTACAAATGCACTTCAAAAGAAAAAAGATCGTTTTTTCACCTTTTGATCAAAATTGTTCTCTTCGAGGTGTGAATGCACACACGCAGCGAGCCAGCAGCCAAGGGACCGTCAAGAAAGTGCAACCTCTGTGAAACACCTTTCTATAAAAATCAATACTCTTTTGAAAAGTGAATACATCTCTACATTTATATGAACTGCTAATGAATATCTGTCAGAATATTCATGCTAAAATAAATATTTTGTGTGTCTTTCTTTATTATATTTTATTGCACATATTTTTCACATTTATTAGGGACACAAATCAAAATTAAAGTGATCAATAGCTTTTAAAAATACTGAAGCTACAGTCACCAAACTCTCTGTACTGACTAATCATGACCTTATTGTCCGACTACAACAAAGACTTGGTCAGAAATCCGCTTTGTTTATGTTTTAATGTTTTCATATAGAAATATGGATCATATTCTGTCAAAAATCCTCAATAGCTCTGAAGATACTGAAGCTACAGTCACCAAACCTTTTGTACTGATTAATCATGACCTTATTATCCGACTACAACAAAGACTTGGTCAGAAATCCGCTTTGTTTATGTTTTTCTATTAGTCATAAAGAAATATGGATCATATTCGGTCAAAAATCCTCAATAGCTCTGAAGATACTGAAGCTTCAGTCACCAAATTTTCGGAACTGATTAATCATGACCTCATCGTCCTACTCTTTTGTTCTCTAAATATAATTTTATCCAATCTGTCTTATTGTTACCTTTTTGCTGAGAAAACTTTTTAAAAACATGTAATTTATTGGTTCTTAAAAAAGAACAAAGAAAATTTCTGACCAAATATCTGTTTTAGTCGGACAATAGGGACATGATTGTTGTGTACAGGAAGTTTGGGGACTGTAGCTTTAGTATTTGCAGAGCTATTAAACATTTTTGACCGAATATGATCCATATTTCAATATGAAAACATCAAAACATAAACAAAGCGGATTTCTGACCAAGTCTTTGTTGTAGTCGGACAATAAGGTCATGATTAGTCAGTACAGAGAGTTTGGTGACTGTAGCTTCAGTATTTTTAAAAGCTATTGATCACTTTAATTTTGATTTGTGTCTCTAATAAATGTGAAAAATATGTGCAATAAAATATAATAAAGAAAGACACACAAAATATTTATTTTAGCATGAATATTCTGACAGATATTCATTAGCAGTTCATATAAATGTAGAGATGTATTCACTTTTCAAAAGAGTATTGATTTTTATAGAAAGGTGTTTCACAGAGGTTGCACTTTCTTGACGGTCCCTTGGCTGCTGGCTCGCTGCGTGTCTGCATTCACACCTCGAAGAGAACAATTTTGATCAAAAGGTGAAAAAACGATCTTTTTTCTTTTGAAGTGCATTTGTAGTTCACTCTCTGGGTTAATACAAAAGGAATTAGATACTTGCTGGCACATTTGAACGTTTATTGGAAGAGTTATTGAGGCCGGAAGTCCGAATCTGTGAATATCTTTCTAACTTTACCGAACTTAGGTGGACTCAGTGCGTAAAATGCGATAAAAAATCCTCATATTTCACATTTTCACAAGTCAGAGGAAGGTTTCACAAATCATAAACTGTGTTTAATGTGTTCTTTAGTATCTAATGCATAATTTAATACAGGTTTGAGCAGTCCAGGTCCAGCGGTTTTTGAACAGGTTTTTAGGTGATAGTGCGATAATGGAATGTTCCTGTCCGTCCCTCCCCTTAGTCATCTAAAATCTTGGACCAACATTTCATCCTACATCATATTTAGCACTTTTTCTGTATGTTCAATTGATTAATTGTATTTGTCTTGTTTGTTTTTTTTTTAATGTATTGGCCTGCTTGGCTGACCCGATACATTAGACCCGATAGATTTAGTCTCGAAAAAGTTTTTGAATTCTATTTTTTTTTTTTAAGAAACACAGAATGCTAAAAGATATTTAAAAATAAAAGTACAATAAAAATGCATGCCCACACTACCTTGTGGAGGATTTGGAGGAACCCATGGAAGTCCAAACCCCTGGTTTCCAGAACTTTACTCGCCACATCTTCTTCATCGCGGCAGTCGTAAACAAGGATCCGCTTGTTGGGTCTTCCTCCTTTCAGGAGGGCAGCAGCGGCTGCAGCCCCCGCCGGGATGCGGTGCATTCTCCCAAAAAAGACTTAAATTACTGCTACCAAAACTGTTTTCGACACCGTTTGTTATAAACAGATCAGTTAGTGTTCCCATCTGCGCGCTGGTGCGCCGCGCATCTCTTCAACACCATAGCGGATCTACGGGTAGCAGGGAAGGACAATCGTGTTTTGTTACTCTCGCGCCCGGCGGTTAGCTTTCAGTTTTGTTTCTCGCAAATCCAACGATTTATTTCGCAAATGTTTCTGTTCCGATTTGAACGGCATCGTAATTGTGGGTGGTCCAAAGGTAATCTTCATGTCGGTGGTGTTTCAGAACAGCTCCGGATGGGTTCTGGACGCGCTCCCGCTAATCAACGGAAGCTATCAGCGGTGCGTCCGGATAGGAAAAGGTGGCTCGAGCCTGCTGAAGTGTAGTTTTAAAAGACAATATTTCCAAACATCAAAGAGCTATTACTGCCAAAGCCCCACTGCTGCCTTAGCTGGAGGAAAAGCGGATGTTTTGCAAGCAACAGATAAAAAATCGAAGGTAATTCTGCTGCAGAAACTGCATTTAGCTTCTCGTTTCATTAATTTGAATGTTGTAAACAGTTTGAGAGCACAGTCACACCGGAAGGGTCCATATAAGGACATGTTACTCACTGTAACTAAATCAGCCAATTGTGCAATGAAACAACACAGTTTCCCCTAAAATCAACAGATTTACATATATAATCTATACAAATTCTGTAAAAAAAACATTTAACACAATATTTAAACACTGTTTATACATCCACACTATGTGAAAAGCACAAATTAATTATAACAAATTGAATTACGTAAAACAATGTCGTCTTTCTTTTGGGAAAAAATATTTTTTGCAGCTTTTTTCGCAAACATTTCTATTAGATCAGGTCAGTGTGAATCAGTCATTTATTATTGACCTATGATTGAGGATGATTGCTTTGCTTAAATTAAACAGGATTTTATGAAAAAGCTCACAGTGGGGGTGACATTTCTGTTACATGTGTTATTCTGTTCTTAGTTGAAGCTTGAAAAGTACACTTCAAGTTGAAGAAACAGCCACTGATATTTATTTTTGTGCTAATCAGAATTGCTGTTTTTCTTCAAAGCTGATGATTTGCATTGCTGCAACTACTCAAATATCTGCAAGCCTGTTTTGGTTTTTCAAAATTAAAGCTCCTGCTGTGAACAATTTCTGGGGGATTTAGCAGATGAGTTGAGTTGGCGATAGGAGGGACATTTATTTGCAAATCTATTTTAACAAATAGCAGACAGTATTTAAAGCTGGAGCAACATTGTTTTATTGCAAGCAACAACAGGCTCAATTTGCATTTTCAAATAAACTTGAAGAGATTTTGAAGTCATCTTGATTCTTGTAAAAAGATGGTTTGTTGACCAGATTCTTTTAGAATGAACTTATAAGTATTTTAGTCATCATAAAAGAGAATTTCTATGGCGCAACATTTATTTTTGAGAAACTCACAGGATGACATGCAGACACCAAAATCATTCAATTTAGACAGATTGAACCTGCAGATATGCTGATACATTTATTTTATATATTTTTCAAAGGTTTTTATGCACAAATTTAGTTTTAATATGTCCTATTTTGTTTGATTTTTATTCATGATGTCTTTTAGAAAAGGAAGCGCAAACGCAGTGAACTCAACCAGGGAGAAGTCGATTCCCAGGCCTTCCACCAGAGAGTAAGTTCAAGTCTCTAAAGGAATTTCATTCTGTCAAATCAAAGATTGCTTTTTCTCCACTCAAACCCAAAAGTAGAATAGTCTACAGTCAAAAAATATTGATGTGAAGAATGGTTCTTGGAGTCAGCTGTTTTCAAAATGTCTATAGTAATTTTTTAAAAGTTTTTTACAATCTGGTTTTTCATTCACCTTAAGCTAATCCTGAATTGACCCCATGAAGGACCTTCTTAGTAAAAGTCAACACATATCTATCTACCAGACAAACAGGAGATGTTAACATGTGAAGAAGAAGCTGCTTCCTTTAAATTTAAGTTGTATTTAAGTTCAGAAAATGTATGATATTAATGTTTTTTGGCAAAACACATAACATGTGTGTCATTCAAATCTCAGCCAACACACTATTACACTACTTTCTTCACATTTTTCAATGTTTTAGTCTAACCTTGCACTTACATAGAATATCTATGGTGTAATTAGGACTTTTAATACATATCATGACGCAAATCTGTGTGTGTGATGCAGGTCAGGTCTGTAATCCTGGAAGGAACCAAGTCTTTAGTGGCTTCTGCCCAATCCCGCGGTTACTTGAATGGAGACGCAGATGCGGAAAAGGAGGCTCTTCCGGCCCCAGAGTGCGGCCTTGCCGCTCTGTGTGAGATGGCTAAAGAGCTTCCACCGGTGGACGATGAAGAGCTCAAGGAGCACCCTCAGCTCCTCATCACAGACGGCAGCTGTACCCCAAACATTGACCTGTTCACCCAAGTGACAGAGCACAACTCGGACTGTGGTGCAGTGGTCCCACTGATGGGGCAGGAGTACGTGATCCCGCCTCACACAGCCTTCCTGCTCTCCGATTTCACGAGAATGAAGCCGCTCATCGACTGTGAGTGATTATGAAGCATAAGATACAAAAAAGATGAATTCCCTTAGAATTTGACTGTTAATGGTTTAGGAACCAGTTTGTAATGATTCCACTAAACATGTTTGTGTTTTTTATTTTTCAGATGAAAAGAAATTTGACCTGATTGTCATGGATCCACCTTGGGAAAACAAGTCAGTGAAGAGGAGCCGAAGGTGAGCTGAAGATTTTTTTTAAGAAGAATTTACTTTCAGGTAAAAAGAAAAAAAAAGGAAAAGATAAAAATTAAAGTGGCTAAAGGAACTTGTAAGTGAGAAAAGCAGACAGAGATGAAGATCCATTGAAGAGATAATTAAGAAATCTCTTAAAGTTCTACTGCAATCATCTTTTGATGTATTTTCAAAGCGTTCCCGATGGTCTTTTAAAAGGCCATTTTCACCCAAAATCAAAAAGTCAATCATTAGAAGAAGTAACATTTTTGTCTGCCTCAGGAGGTTTACCTGGTTTCATAAAGTATATAAGTGAACGGCAAAAAAAAGGCTGATTGGATTAATATTTTTTCAACCCAGATACGGTTCTTTGCCTTCATCCCAGCTGAAGCGGCTCCCCATTCCCCAATTTACATCTCCAAACTGCTTGGTAGTCACCTGGGTGACAAACAGGCCCAGCCACCTTCGCTTTGTGTGCGATGAGCTGTATCCATACTGGAATGTGCAGGTCGTGGCGAAATGGTTCTGGGTCAAGGTACAGGAGATTTCACCTAGTGTGGAATTCAGGATCGTCATGCCTCGGGTCACTTCAACTCATTCTGTTTGTTTCCTGTTTCTCAGGTCACCACTTTGGGTCAGTTTGTGTTTCCGCTCGACTCACAGCACAAGAAGCCGTATGAGACGCTGGTGCTGGGCCGATATCACCCCTCTGCTCCCCCGAGGTAGAAGACCACAAAATCCCACCAAGTATTTTCCTCCATTTTCTAGATCAAATAAGATATGAGACAAAACTAAGTTACCAGTAACAGTTGTAATGACTTGTTTTAGGACAATAAATCTTGAAATATTTATTTACCGGTGTATTTATTAAGAAAATTAAGCTTAAATAGGCATTTCTGGGTAATTCTTCATTCAAATCATTGTGAATCAGGTGCAGACAAAAAAAATGACGTCTAAAAAATGATGGAATTTGTGATGTAGAAAATACGCTGGGCGGGGCCACAAGCTCCCTGCTCCGCTCCATTCTGATGCATCCACTTGCAGACAAATAGATCCGTGCACGTCTTTGTTTTCCTCGTCTGAGCTGGAATCTGGATCAAAACTGTACATCTGTATAGCTCCAATACTGCTCACCGTTTTTGGTGCAGCTCTGCTGTTGGATTGAGAGGGGCTGTAAGCTATTGGGAGAGCGTGTAAACAGATGGATGATGGGAAGGAGGTGGGGTTCCTCGTGCCAACAGTCCTGCCCACAACTAACAGATACATTTCTAATGCACTGCTGCCGCTCTGCAGAAATGATGTCCTAGAAAACGACAAGTTTTTTGTTTTAGCCTAAAAACAGCATTTTTAAAATGGGAACGCTTTTACAATAGATCAAAAGATTATTAAGTAAAATTTTGACTAAACCAAGTTGTTTTATTTTACATAAGAATTAAAAGCAGAAATTTTATTTGTCATGATGACTGATTTTGTTTGATTAAAAGAAACCAAAATGTTATATGTGACTCCTAACACAAGTATGAATGTATTTAACAACAACAGGAAAGACGGACATACATTTGCATTTAATTTAATTCTTAAGACAAATTCATCTTTAAATGTGTAATTCTAAAATAGTTGTAGTCTAAAAATGTTTAAATATACCTACTTTGAGGTAATAAAACTATTTTTTAGGCAAGAGACAGTCTTGCCAATAACAATTCACCAAAATACGAGTGTTTATAGCTAATTTTGAGATTTAATTTGGTTTTAAAAGGCAGAAGATCAAAGCTTATTTTTAGAACTCTTACCAAGAGAAATTGTACTACTTCCACTGTCAGAGTTTTTTTTTTTACTAATAACAAGTGAACTTTCTGTTTGGATATTCTATATTTTTCAACTTGTTTTGGGAAGGACATTTTTCAACAACTTTGTGTGTGAAGTGAGATATATTCAGATCACTTTTGTTCTTGTTTCAGCACCTCAGAGATGAAAGAAGTTCTCCTAGAAGACAGCCGCTTGATCGTCAGCGTCCCCTCAGCTCTACACTCCCACAAGCCCTCACTCTCAGGTAAGTGCAGTCCCTTACTCGGCCACTAGATGGCAGTGCTGCAGCATAACTGATTGTTATTTGGTACATTACATTGAGGAGTTATGGCTCCATTGTTGAGGTGTTTAGCTTTGCAAAATGAAAATGTTAACATTACTTAACACGTTAGCAGGGTGTTCAGTCTTATAGGTTTCACAATTGAAAAAAAAAAGTTAAGTTTTCAAACGCAAATTATGCAGGAATAGGTTTCTTTTTTATTTTCTTCAACATAAGTTAAACTTTTATGACCATTCTGGGCTCGTCAGCTTGCTTTACCGGATCAACTTAGGACCATCAGCAATGAATATGCAGCGATTGTGAATAAGGAAAGCTTGACGTCATCCGGCCCCTCTCAGGGGAGCACGATTTATTGTGTAGTCTGAAGAAAGAAACATGGCCGTTGTTTGCTGGTGCTGCTTTCAGCAGCCCAGAAAAAAAGAAATAACTGGATATCGTTTTAATACATTGATTTAAATTATAATGATGCCCCTATGGAGCTGTGATACCATAGAGATTAAGAAGATTAGCAAACAGATTGTGTTTAGTCTCCATGTGTGATTGTTTGTGCAGAGCAAAGCCTCTCAGCACGTTTACGAACAACTCTAGGAAGTTTTCTTTTGCAAATTTTAGGGCTGAAATGTTTTTTTTTTTTCAGATTTAAATTATTTTAGATTATCAGAGTTCAAAATGGTTTGCGGGAAAAGGAAAAAGCTGCACTGATTAAATGTGTCCTAACTGTGACACAGCGACACATTCAGAGAGCTGGACTCTGATCACCAAAGCTTATACAGCTTGATTTAGTGAATTATTTCCCATGATTTCACACCTACCAGTCAGAATTTAATCAACAGAAATCCCGAGCCTTATATCATCCCTGTTTTGAGAAGAGTTTATTTTTTCTCATCGCAACTTTGGTGGCACGAAGACGTGGAGGCCACAGTGCAGAAACACTTGTTTCTCTCTCAGATGGAGCTCCTGTCACTGGCATCCTTGGTTGCCATGGCGAGGAACGATGCAGCGTTGCTCCATAGCAGATACAATCTTGCCAGATGGTCAAGCAGCAGAGGAAAAAGTGTTTTAAGCTTTTTGAAGAGGGAACACGAGTCAGTTGTTAATTATGAGTGCGATGTTTGTTGTAATCAAGGTCTCGTTAAATTAGATTTGCCTCCTAAACCTGCTTGTTGGAGATTTGGACTGTCAACAGCGATTAAAGTGCATTATTGTATTCATAAAACTGTAGAGGACAAATCAAATAATTTTTCATGTTATTTTCTGTCACATTTGCATCCGCATCACTCCATTAAAGTTTTTTCTAGGTTCATCATCTCCTATAAAGATTTTTCTTTTCTGGTGTTTAGTTTACAACCTTTTAAATTCAGTTTTATTAAGTCTTTGTTTTTCAGTCTGATATCACTGTTTAGCTACAATGGAGTAGTTTACATAAAAACTCATCAGGGGCGGAGCTAGAACATTTTATGTGATCAACAAGTGTTTAGATGAACAGATAAGAAAATATCTTTTTGATTGATTACTTTATTTTAAGCATTTATTTAAATAGATGGAAAAAAAGATAATAAGAAGGAAAATACATAAATATATTGAGAAAAAATAAAATTCATAAATTGATTAGAAAATGAATAAAAGAACAGGATACTATCTTCTTGACCTTATAATCACTTCTAATCATAACAATACATATTTTCACACATGCAGTTCTTACACATATCACATTTTTGCTGTGCATTTGTTTCCCTTTTGCAACATTTGTGTATCAAGATTATCAGTCTGCTAATCAGACACGCTAAAGGAAGACACTAGACACCCACAACAGAAATTGTGCGTCACATATATTTATTTATGGGCTATAAATAAAGAGTAGGTTGGGATTTGAAATCCGGCTGAGTCCTCTCCGTGTGGAGTTTGCATGTTCTCCCCATCCCTGCGTGGGTTTTCTCCAGGTTCGTCCCACAGTCCAAAAACATGCACTGCAAAAACTAAATGTTAAGAAAGTAAAACGACAAGAAAAAACGTCTTATTTTTGGTCTTGCAAGAAAATAATCTAATCAAGGAAGTTTCTCAATAGAAAAAATTATCTTTTTTTTTTTTTTGTTAAAATAAAAATGCTGTTACTCCACTGGCTGATTATTTTTGTTAATTTTAAATATTTTTTTAACATAAAGGATTTCTTACATGTTTTTTTTAAGTGTGCACAAAAGGTCCAGGTTATAAGAGTTAAATGAGAATTCTTCCCTTAACTTGATTGAATACATTAAATTTCCATCTGCTCCTCCTACTTTTCCTGTAAATTCAAAGACACACAATAGTTACCCTTCTTTGCATTTTATAACAGTCTCAATCCAATAAAAATAGCTTTTTTAGGCATATACATTTATTAAAGCATACCCTAAGATTGTTCTGAAACTTTTTCAGCTGAAGCCTGCACACACTGCTGTAAATACAGGCTGAGGAGGTGTCTCGTGGCACAAGCATCTCACCCACAAATCCAGCTCTCTGTTGGTCTTTTCTGCTGAGAGAACTTAAGAGCCACAAGCCAATATCTTCCCGTGAGTGACAGAAATAGACTGCATCCGTCTCTGACTGTGTGATGTTCCTTTAGGGAAGATGAACATTATAAAGCTTTCTTTGGAAACACACAGGAGCTTCGAGGAGAAAGATGCCCACAAAGCCGCAGTAAATGGAAGCAGTTCCGTAAACAGCTTTTAATGGAGGGAGAATCGTCTTTATGACGCACACATTCAAGAAAAATCAGATTTACTTTCCTCTTCAAGGAAATAGGACATTTTCCAAACTTTGAATTTGAGATCAATGCAATAAACTAAATTCTTCTGGAAAACCTCTTTCAGATTTTCTTTTTTTAACACGCATCCCTTTGGCAGAGTGGAAAGTAGTGGCACATATTTGAGAACCGACAGGTGACACAACTGTCCAGCTGTGAATTGGACAGACTTTGGCGCTGTGGCTGCTCAACAAGGTCACGCACCTCCCACTTTAAAGTCCTAAAGTGATGATTGAACCAAACGATGCCCTGCTGAGGCGGTTTGGTCTGATGGATCTAGTTGTAGTACTCAGTCATCTGGGCTCATGGCTTTCTGTAAGGTCAAACATGCAAATGTTAACCCTCTCTTACTGAGACACCCACACCGATGAAAATGTTGTTTTTGGTGTTTTTAACATGTCATTGTGGCATTTTTCGGAAGATGGAGAACATAAATGAAGAAAATTAAGCTTCAGGCCCAGATGTAAATATGCAGCTTAAAAAGGATTTGTGACATAGAAATTACGCGTGGCGGGGCAGAAGCTCCATTCCAATGGATCCACCTGTAGACGACTAGATCCATGTTGGTCTTCGTTTTCCTCGTCTGAGCTGTCATCTGGCCAGCTGGTCGTAGTATGTGATGTGCAGGGGTGAGCTATTTGGAGAAGTGGCATCAGTCTAGGAAATGAAACAAAATAATCCAGATCTGTGACAGATCCGTGCCTAGAGTGCCTCCCTGTCCATGCGATGAAGGTTTCAAAATCTGCAAGGTCTTTCCAAAAGAAGTGCGGCGCAGAATATGAATTTACTTACACGTGACTTTATATTCCTTGCTGCACTTACAGGCGGACAGATTCACGGACACGGATGTGTCCTAGAGTTAAGACGCAGTGTGAAAACAACTTAGTGATCTAGCCTAAAAATTCAGTGCTAAGTTGACAAGTGTAGCATTAAGCATTTAATTAAGTGTAACCTAAAGCCACAAAAACGGCAAAAAACGGCATAGTAAACACAAGATCGAAGAGTTGGCACAGATTTATAGGCAGCCTGCTAAAACTGACATGCGCAGTGAGTGCTGGTAGGAAATTTTCACGGGTAGGAAGGATTTATAGAAACTGGAAAGAATGTAAATGGAGAGCTCTCAGCGACGGGGAGGGGAAGTGGGATGGGGGTTGCTCCTTGCCAACAGTCCCACCCACAACTCAGAGGCAAATTTCGAATGAGCTTTTGCCGCTCTGCAGAAACTATGTCCTAGAAAACGACCGATGGTTTTTTGATTTTGGCTAAAAACAACACAATTATAATTGAACGACCACTGGGAACGCTTCTGAAAACAGATCAAAAGATGATCGGAGTGGGACTTTGAGAGATTTTGTGGATGGAAACTGCATCCTTTGACTGCGTTAATCAGTGAAAAATAAGCTTTTCTGCAATAACAAAGAAAACCTATTTACATGAGAAAAATATGAGGAAGGAGAGATAAAGCTTGTTTGATTCTCTTAATTGTTAAATATCACCAGCAAGTTTTCGGTGCAAAGATAATCCCGAAGTGACGCCTTTCACTGGGTTTTAATGGCAGAGGTTTGGCTCATACCAAGGCAAAGAGAGCAATTAGGCTTTAACTGGCTTTTCATCTTGAGATCTAAGTCATCGTTTGAAGATGGGTTAGCTACAGGACTGCGTATTTGGCCTTTCCACCCCAAGGTTCTGTCTCTATGGCGTACAGAAAAAAAAAAAGCAGAAGTTTGTGAAGCCTGGCGTGGAGTTAGATCAGTTTTCAGATCAGACGTTAGAGCTCATTACCTCCAAGAGTGCTGCCTGAGCGGAGTGTCAGAGGGGCAGAGGAAGTGAAACGCATCTGTCAGGTGTGCCTCTTCTGCAATATTAGAACTTATAGAGACAAGGTCACTGCAAGTCTCTGCAGATAAAGATCTGTGGTGTGAAGGAGCTGGGCAGGAGCCAACGCCGACCTCTCATTACAGAGAAACAGGCAAAGAGCTTGATAACATTAATGAGGCGGTTTTCTTCTAATGCCAGTGAAGAACCAAAGAAAGTCGAAAAAAGCTGGAAAAATTCAAAAATTGGATGAAATTTGTGGAATGACATTGTTTATTTAATAACATTTTTTATTAATAACTTTGACTTTTTTATGTTTCTGAATGTTTCAGAGTGATACTTTGATTAAACAGCTATAGGTGATGGGAAGGGGGGGGTCCCCACCAACGGTCCCACCCACTCAGAGGTAAATTTCAATGGAACTACTGCCGCTCTGCAAAAACTATGTCCTAGAAAATGACACAGATATGGGGGGATTTTGGCTAAAATGGCAATATTAGAATGAAAAGACCCCTGGGAAAATTTTTAAAATTGATCAAAAGATGGGACTTCAAAGCTGCAGCATACGATTGTGGGGCATTTTTTCCTTCTAATATTATTTCCCAACATTTTTGCAAAACACAGGGACACTTGGTGAAGTTCCACTGATGTTTATAAGATAATCTTTGATGTTTTAAGTTTAGGTCATCTACATGCTTGTCCATCACTTTGCTTAGCTATGTTTTAAAAATAAAGTATATTTAATTTTAGCGCTTTATATGACATTTTAAAAGAAGAAGAAAACATATCTTTGAGGCAGATGTGGTCAGAAAAGAATAAACTAAACTGCATTTTTGTTACTTTATTTTCTGAAAATTATGACTCCTGTGATCCGGTTTAGCACAGAAACATGCTTTAAATGTCCCACTCCCATCTTTTTAAAGCATTTGCAGTGGTCTTTTATAATGATTGTCGTTTTTAGCCTAAATTAAGGAATATCTGTCGATTTTGGGACATAGTTTCTGCAGAGCGGCAGGAGTTTTGCCTCTGAGTTGTGGGCGAGGCTGTTGGCACGGTCTTCCCATTATTCCTTTAGTTTCCCACTAGCTTCCAGACCATGACAACCCCAACCGAACATTGCTGGTGCAATGCAACAAAAAATGCAAGCAACATTGCAGCTATCCACCTGTAGAGTTCTGATCCAGATTCCAGCTCAGATGAGGAAAAAAAAGTGGCTACATCTGAATGGCGCCAACTGTAGTTTTTACAAAGGGCATTTTTTGTCTGCTCCCGATTTATGACGATTTGAATAACGAAAATGTCATAAATGCAATTTGAAGCCTTATTCTCTCTTCATATTTCCTTTATCATCAGAAAAATGCCACAAGAACACATTAAAAACACAATTTTCATTGGAGATTAAAAAATTAAAGATTGAGGCTGTTTTTTTAAGAATAAAAGCAAACTCTGGATGTGTTCGCTCAGTGAAACTGTTTTGCAGCAGTATACGAACACCAGAGGCCCTCCAGCGTGCCGACCGTGTTCTGACTTTTGTCCCACACCTTCTCTTTACAGAGGTATTAAAGCCATATATTAGGCCTGGAGCAGAGTGCTTGGAGCTGTTCGCCCGCAGTCTGCAGCCTGGATGGACAAGCTGGGGCAACGAGGTGCTGAAATTTCAGCACAGCAGCTACTTCACTTTGACACCTGCAGATGATTCAGCCGACACCTCTAAAGAGGAGGCTCCTGATGGGCCCTCAGCTGCACCAGCGCGCAGTTCTCCCCCCCATCACTACGTGAACTGATGACTAACGTGAAGCGCCCCTCAGTTTTTCCATTTGTTTTTAATGAAGATTCAGCACCAAAAATATTGCTCTTGCAACTCCTTTTGATCTAGAACGTTCATGCATGCACCTTTGATTTCTTCTTTTTTTTTCTTCAAATGAGTAAATATTAAGGTGGTGAAATGCAAGTCTGAATATGCTGTTAAGAGAGATGAAAGAATGTTTTGTGCAGCAGTTTTGAGCCCAGCTGCTTTCTACACACAAACCAAACACTTCTTTTGAGCTGTTATTGGCACAATTTCTGTCTTAGGGACGATCAAAGTATTTCTATTTATACTTACTCCATGCTGTTGGGGTTAAAAATATTGGATATTTTCTGTTTTTTGTTTTTTTTATCGCTCTAAATGTGAAAAAATGTTTTGAAACGGACTCCAGCTCCAAGGTTTTTCACACCAGTAACTCTACGACGTCTCCTCCTTTATCCTCTTGTTCTGTCAAGGGCATTCAGATCATTTGGCCCCTCATTCTCCCCGTTTTTCTCTGAAAGATGAGCTCGCCCGTGTCACTTCTAAGCGGCCGGCCTGCCTTTTCATGTCGGGTGGGGCCTCTCTAATGAGTCAGATTGTGCTGTGTGAATGAGAAGGGCTGCCCGTGAGGAAGACGAGGAAGAGTTGTGGCCTCTGTAGCACACATCAGAGCTAACGAGGTCAGAATGCCACTCCAGCAGCATTGCGATCACATTATCTTGTCAACCTGGCTGTCCTTAACACACACACTGTTAATCAATAGACTAAATCATTTAAGTCTATGTAGTCTTTAGTAATAGTTATAAGTAGGTCATAGTTATAGTTTTTTTTTAAAGACTTTGTTTTGTAAACTTGCAGCTCTTTTAATAAAATACAGAAAATTTGACTATTATTCTGTTTTTGTTATTTTTGGTCCATTTTAGTGCTCAAACAAGCCAACTGTGGGTTTTTCTTCAATGGATTCTTTATTATTCTGGGTTTTACAAGTAAAAAAAATAATTTTCTTATGAATCCAGCCAGTCCAGACCACAACCATCACTACGACAGGGACAGACTGCAGAGAACCATCAGGTCTGCAAAGAGGATTTATGTTAAAGTTAGGTTCCCATTAGTTGTCACACATCTTGGTGTGTGAAATCTGTTCTCCGCATTTCACCCATCCCCTGGGGGAGCAGTGAGCTCGCGCTAGGAAACCATTTTGTGGTTTAACCACCCAATCCAACCCCTTAATGCTTAGTGTCCAGCAGGAAGTCCATTTTTGGAGTCTTTGGTTTGAGTTGACCATGAACGTCCAATCTCAGGTCAAACTCTCCTCCACTTAGCCACTATTATAGATCTCAACCTTCCCTCCATCCCAGCCCTGTACCAGTCCAAGGGTTAGGTAGCTAAAATACTAAAATCTTGCACTCCCCTAATTTTAGGCTCCTCCCCTTTGGCTGGCCTTTCAGAGTTCTGTACGCCAAAAGCACCCGCCACAAGACAGCTTCTTCCGATCAAGTTGTAACCTTGACCCCATTGAATACGAAACCACATTTGAGAATTTCCCCCCCACACACACACACACTTCTTTATGCTTTGTCCTTGTACATGAAGGCATAAGTATGTGCACTCATACTTGACCCATCAAGCCGATTCTAAGCTTTGAGCCAGAAGTAAAAAAAAATAAAATAAAAATAAAAAAGGTAAATAGTGGAGTTCTTTGAATACAAGGGGTTTAGTTAAAAAGCTCAACGCCTCCTGAAGGGGTCATTTTCTAATATTGTCACAGGCAAGATGTCTGATTTACAAAATGATCCAAAATAAGCAAACGACTTGCAGATACCGGTTGGTGGGGTTGTGCACATTGATTGGCTCCTGTGCATATGCTCGTGTCGTGTCCATTGGAGGATTCTGGGATGCGCCAAGGTCTTCTTTTATCGCAGTTTATTATAGCTTAACTAATAATACTTCACTGATGGGAATGTCCGACACAATTAAAAATAAAGAGATGGAAAAAAATCCTGTATTGATTTTAAAGTCATCTACGGCCTTATTGGACCAGAACTTTGTCTGATCTGAAGCACAGGACTGGTGACCTTAGCGAGCCCAAATGCTCATTTACAGGTGTTTTGACCATACATGTCAACAAAAATAGCTCACATCCTTAACCGTCTAAAAAAACAAATTACTGTAATGCATCTTTTCACCTTGAAGTTCTCCAGACAAGAGGACAGAAAGATGCAAATGTGTTTCTGTACATGGAGATGGAGGTCATGGAGGAAACATGCTGGTTGATGAGATTTTTTTTTATGGAGGTTACCACTCCATGGTGTTATGAGTTTGTGCACACAGAAACAGTGTTCAGGAAAAGGAGAAATTGCTTTGCAAAGCTTATATTCACTAAGACTATAGTCACATATCCCAAATATACAGTAAATGCAAGTTTTTTCTACAAATTCAGCACGTGGTTTTGGTTTTGTTGACCCAAAGCAACTGCATGAACCAGAAGACTCCGGCCATACCACTTTAATTCATGCAGTTCTGTTAAGCTCACTGGAGCATGAAATCCACCCAATCTTTGACAAAAACATGAATAAAAATGCATGTCGTGGTAAAATCTTGTATTGACAATGACACAAAAACTTTCTTGGTGACAAGAGTTTCCTTATGTCATACAGACATCAAAAGGCAGAGAACACAAAAAGTACTTTTGGATGCGATATTGTGAGGTTGCAGTGGAGAGGTCCTCAGCGTTGTCAATCAGGTCTCCAAGGATTTTTCCGATATTGTCTGTGTTCCCATAGAAACAAGAGACAATCAAGGAAGTAATCCTTGAATTTCTCCATTCTTTTATGAAAATCTGCATTAAAAAAAATGCTTTCAGGCAAACCAAATCGTCTGAATGACACTGTGCAATCCAGATCTTTACAGTCCGATCATCATTTTTAACCAGTTTTGGAATATTTATATTTGCATGTCCTTCAATGTTGTTCTTTTTTAATGTTATTTTTTTGCCACTTTTAATTTGTGATAACTTTGCATCTTTATTGAAATTATTTTTCATTGAAAAGACTTTTATTTTTCTCTTTTAGCTAATATTGATTCGTTTTTCTCTTTTTAAAAGTTCTCTGATCATCTCTCGATCTTTTTTTCCCAGTGGTTTCTTGATTATGATCAGATGATCAAATGTTATCATCATTTTAGTCAAAGTCAACAAACCTCTGTTGTTTCCTAAGACCTCGTTTCTGCAACTTGTGGGTGGGACTGTTGGTGCGGGGCAACCTCGCCCCCCCTTCCCCTCCCCGGTGTGAGATTACAGGTTCAACAAAAATGGCGAGCAATATTGGAGCCATCCAGTCGTACAGTTCTGATGTGACGTCAGAAGAAGACAGCAAAGAAGTACATGGATCTATGTGTCTATGAGTGGATGCATCAGAATGGAGCTTGTGCCCCCTCCCCCCGGCATATTTTCTACATCACAAATAAACTATTTTTTAAAATAGCGTTTTTAAATCTTTTTTAAATTCAAATAAATACTAGGAAATGCTATTTTAATCTTAATGTTCTTTATACATGTCCTCCATCACGACAAAAATGGCACAAAAACATGTTAAAAATTGAAAAATCACACATTTCATTGGAGTGTGTCTTTAAAGACAAATGTTGAATTTATTAATTTATTTAATTAATTTATTTTGACTTTGTAAGAGCTCTAATTTCTGCTGTATTGGAGTGCCAGAAAGAAATTGCTCTCTTCTGCCACCAGCTTCAAGAGGTCTTTTGAGGAACTACAGCCTTTGGTGTTTCAAGGACCTGTGGATTTGCTCTTTTTTTGTTTTTTAACCCTTGTGCTATCTTAGATGACCCCACCCTAATTTTGACGTGTTATTCCTACCATGACAAAGGTGCATTAAGGTGGAAAGATTTCATGTAATCCATGGACACCTGTGAAGATCACAAATCATTGAAGAAAAAAGGTTCAGAGCACTGTCTAGTGGGTCTAGATGACCCAACTCCCAATGTTAAAGTGCCTAGGATAGCACAAGGGTTAAAGTAACCACAGCAACATAATATCTGATTTTAAGAAGCACAGGAACAGCTTATTCTAAAAACTGAAGTCACAAATGGACATGCTTACAATTTTGTGGCGTTGTTAGATTTCAGTGCAAGAATAGCAAAGAACAACGAAATATAATATTAAATAAATAAATCAGTATATACAAGTGTACAAATATAAACTGCAATAAAGAATGTCCGAAATTTGAGTGCTAAATTCCGTACAAAACTGTGTGTGTTTAGGAATTATGGATAATTTTTCTTGCTCTGCGTTATAAATTTGGGGGAAAAAATACTCAAATTAGCTAAGGACAAACATATGTTTACTTTTTTTTTGTATTAGTGGGCACAGTGTCATTTCTCTCTGTCAGCTCTTCTTTCATGTTTTCTTCTGCTGTGTCTCACACTAAGCGATGAGTTCCAAGAACCTCGATGCACCAGAGGATGAAGTCATCCGTTTTTACAGGCGCCAGCATAGCCAGCGAGTCCTGTCAAAGAGAAGATAAAGCACACGAAGAAAAACAGTAAAAACACTTATCTTGGAATTACACTTTCTTCCTGTTGTCTGCTGAAGAAAGGAGCAAAGCGGAACATCAGCCTGTCTTAGTCTGACTGATTTGTTGATGTAGTGGTTGCCCTATTTATTTATGACTGATTCTACTAAAAATACATGCTCACTTCTCATATTATTCATAGGCATTAAAGAATAATTTCATAATTTTGAAAAGTAACACCAAATGATCAAAGTCTTATTTTCATGTTATGGAACAGAAAATAAGCAGCATTGTTAAAAAAGATGAATGGACACAGGCATAGGAATGTTTTTCATGCCAAGAGCTCATCCTTTGCAGAAATTGAATTACAAAACTGAATGGTGCTTTTACATTCAAGGTTAGAGCAGAAACATAAAGAGTTGTTTTTCTTTTAGTCATTGGTTTGACAGAGCGTATCTCACTTTGATGACAGAAGAAAACATTTCATTGCCTTTTTTTTAAAGAAATCCATACAAATGAAAGTCTTATTCATCTGAACGTCTACTATTCTCACAAAACATTTAATTGGAATTAGCATGACGTTATCCTCTCCATTAGAGGTTGTGAAATGTTTTTAATGGCCGTTTCTGAATTGATTTGTAAGATAAAGAAGCCTTTTAACGCACATGTATCTGAAAAAGTTATATCAGGTGAATCGTGTCCATTGGTATCAAACTGCAACTTTGTGGGCTGTGTATAAACAGGCTTTCAGAGAAAACACATAGGTTAGCATGCATGACACATAAAAAGTTGTGCTGGCATGCAGATGAATTATTTTTGGTAAATGCATAGTTTATATTGTGGATGCAGAACGCCACTTGGCAGATTTTGGTGCATTTTGCATTAATGTGCAAAAGTTAAACTGCAATTTTTTACTGTTCTACTTGCAAAAACAAATGATGACCAACACGGTGACATCAATAAAGAGGTCGATCAAAGAAGGGCTGGAGAGTTTTAGGAATCGGCAAATAAAAATTTCCAGAAGATTTTGATGATGATGATTCCTGCTTTGGGGCGTTTTTTCTCTCCTCACAGAGTTCTTAAAAGCTAGTTGTGAGGAAAGAATACAAAAACAGCAATATACCAAATGAAGGAACACTACCAAACAATTCCATCACAGTCAGGTAAGGCCAGATACAGGGAAGAACCACCAGCAAAGATCGAATAAAGTTCCAAGTTTTTTTTTTTTTTTTTTTTTAACAAAATATTCACTAACAATAGTACGGAAAAGACACGCACCAATAATGACCCTTCAGATAAATCAAGGGATCTTGCACAAGACAAGGCCTCACTGAAGAAATAGAGATTTCCTTAAATACAATTGGCTAATCAGCAAAGTGCAGACATATATTAATGTTAATGCTCGACAGGATCCACAGCTGAATGGGCAGAATCACAGTCAGCCTTCACAGAACCCCAAGAAAAAATACAGAATGAATCAAACAAATCATAACAAATTCAACACTAAAAACAGAGGTTAAAACAAAAAGGTAGAGTAAAAAAAAAAAAAGACAAACATTTTTCAAATTTTGTAACAAAAATAATTTTAATAGCTGTATTTCAATTTTTAAACTTTTTAAATTTCAAAAATGTTCTAAACTTTCAAAAATGTTTTAAGCTGACAGGTGTTTTTTCAACATTATGCATCATCATTAGCTTGTGTTCAAAAATGTAAAGGTAATTTCCACTTAATTATATATAACCGTAGTTTTAATGGGATCTCCTGTCCTTTCATTTTCTCGTATCACATCTGAACTAATCAACACAAACAAACAGAAAAAGCAAACTGAAGAACAAATGAAAGAGAAAGAAAAAAACAAAATATGACCACACACTTTTAAATGCAGATTTGTTCTTAATGCACCAGTTTGCATGCAAGAAAAGATGCATGACTTTGTTTGCTTCATTTATGCCTCCAGCCCCGGGTTTCAGTTGAGAGCTAAATAATATACAGAGTATAAACTGCAATATTACTATATACCAATGCACAGGAGACAAGTGGCCAAGAGAAGGTGTTTATTTGAATAAATACATATGATGATTTAAAATTCACAAACTCTTTTGTCAAGTGTATCCTTGTCATAGTCTGCCATAAGAATGTGCAGAAATGTGCTGTTTTCTTAAATATATAAAAATGTTGCTGCAGGTAAAACTGACATCAGCTGGTAAAAATATTTCATTTGATTAATTTGTGGATCAAACAAAAATTGTGTTGTGAAAAACAGCTAAAAAACTTGGTTATGAACACTGACACTATTGACAATTGTGCTATTGGTGTTTTCAATTTGTTCTTGTGGACTTTTTCTGATGATGGAGGACATTTATAAAGAAGATTAAGCTCAAAATTCTATTTTTGAGTATTTCTAAATTGCATTTTTGAGTATTTCCTCATTCAAATAGCTGTGAATTAAGATTAGATGAAAAAAATGCTGTTAAAAAAGTTGTTATTTGTGAAATAGAAAATACGTATCCAGATGCATCCTTGCAGACAAATAGATCCATGTACGACTATGTTTCCTTCGTCTGAGCTGGAATGCGGCTGGATAGCTCCAATACTGCTCGCTCCTTTGCTTGGACTGGTAAAGTTAGATTGGGGGTATGAGTGGCTCTAAGCTAGTGGGAGAGCATGTTTACAGAGAGTTCTCAGCAACAGTGAAGGGAATAGGTGTGGTGTTTCTCCAAGCTAACCCAAAACCAATGCTACGTTCTCCCCTAGGCCTGGAAAACGTTTGTGCTAGTGACCACTTCCAATGAAAAGTCTAAGTAAACGCACATATAGGCACATTTTGGGCAAATTGAAAGTTAACTCGGTTTGACATAGAGCTGTAAAAGAAAAAGAGTGGAGATTTGCACCGCTTCAACATTTGCATCAACTATAAGTATGGATGGGTATCGTTAAGGTTTTAACGGTACTGCTACTCTTATCGATACTGCTTATCGATCCGGTATTTTAACGGTACTCTTATCGATACTTTTTGAGGACGAAAAATAAATAAATAACAAATTAAGAACATAAAGTGTTTTATTTCCTCATTATGCAACAACACTTTTTTTTTTTTACAAAAAATTTTACTTTATACATGAGAATGTTCCAGACAGGATATTTATTTAATCTAATTATTTTTATTCTTTCTGAGCGTGATGTTTCCTTTGATCTTTTGTCCATTTTCCAAAACCTTGAATAGACTTTTCTGTCTGTCAAACACCAGAGTTAGGATTGAGTGAGATGATGGAAACAAATTCACTTTGATACAGACTCCTTTCTATTTATTTATTTTTGTTTAAATCCAGTAAACCCAATAATTTATATTAATTTTACGGATGACAAATATCATTAGTCATTAATTATTATTAAGTATTAGGAAGTATTTTGTATGTTAATACTTTGTTCAATAAAGTTGAAAAAAAAGTATTAGGAAGCAGCTGATAGTTTGTCACGGGTCTGGAATCATAGGCGGTGAATTTAAGCCCCGCCTCTCTACCTGTTTGTTTTGTGTAGAACACGCCGCCCCAGCGTGTTCTACACAAACAGCGCAACATGCGGTCATCGTAGCAGCAAGGTGACAGCATGGTAGGGGCTCCTTGATGCAAACTTCATTAATTTTACGCAGAAAAGGGTGTTCTTAGTCTAGGGCGCTCACGTGTCCCCTACGAGATCGCCACTGACTGTGTTGCGCTGCCTTGTCTTGTGTGTGTGCGCGCGCGGCGCGTGCTGTCTGAACAACAGCCCCGCCCCCCGCTTCAACGAGAATACTGAAATTAATATCATCATTAATTAACGGAAAATTGACTGACTTGGTGAGTTAAATATTGCAGATAACACTTGTGGGACACATAAAAGAAAAGAAAAAGTAACTTCTCCATTACCGATAGCAGAACCGTTCAGGTCAGATCTTAACGATACTGCGGTCTTGAACAATGTGGCCCCGGGGCTGGTTCAGTACCGGGGCACGGTACCCATCCCTAACTATAAGTGCTTTGAGTAGTGACATGTGCCAGTATTGGGTAACAGCAGTCCAATGTGAACACTATATCATAGTTCAAGAACCCAAGTTATTTATTGTGCATCACATGCCTGGTGTGTAGGCAGGTGAATTTCAGATAAACTCCTGCCGCTCTACAGAAATTTTGTCCAAGAAAACAACAGAGGTTCTCAAATTTTGGCTCAGAAGAGCATTATCATAATTAAAAGGTAACCGGGAACACTTCTGAAATAACTCAAAAATGACCGGAGTGGGTCTTTAAAGCCTGCCTGTTCTCCCGGTTCCTTCACTGCGGAACATCCCAGGGCCATAATGCAATCCTAAAGCTAAACGTTTTCTGAGGAGCAGAAAACGTTTCATAACCTTCTGTCCTTGATCAGATACTTGTGCTATCAGGCACTTTGACATTGGGAGTTGGGTCATCTAGACCCACTAGACAGTGCTCTGAACTTTATTCTTCAATGATTTGTGATCTTCACTGGTGTCCATGGATTACATGAAATCTTTCCACCTTTATCCACCTTTGTAGGGATAACACCTTTGCTATCCTATGACCCATAGGCTAGCACAAGGGTTGAGCTTAAGTTAATTACTTTTTTTCTTTTTTACATTTTTACATTATCAAACTACGTCCCTTATAATTAGAATTTGCAGATTTAAAAAAAAAAAACATTGTTGTGAATATTTAGGAGCTCCGTCAACACTTTGTCTCCCAGTGGGAGAAAACAAAGCCTCAGGTTATGGAAAACCGTGGAGCAAACTGGCAGCCGTCATGACCGGATCTCCCACAGGATGGCATGGGGGGGAGGATGAGCGAGAGATAATTATTTCCTAAGAGGTGTCGCTTGTATTCATCTGTCCCAGTCCCAAAACCCTGATCTCGGTGCTGTTCTCTGCTAGACACGCTCACACAACTCCGACTTCGAAGTTGGCAATAAACACGCATCAGCATTTGGTAGTTTCGTCAGTCTGCCTCTTCAGAGAGAATGTGAAATCCGAAGTGTTCCCAAGGTGTAAATTTATAACCAATAACTCTTGATGTTTGAAGGCAGCAGCTCCAGTGTGATGGATTTGTAAATTAGAGTTTTGTGAGCAAAAACCTGGACAGGGCGGAGGTTTATCTTGGTAGCCAAAGAAGCAGCACCTCCTTGTTTATTTTTAATTAGTAACTTTTTTTTCCCTGCAACTCATCATCACCAAATCCTTATATCAAGCTGAGCAAAAGTATTTTTTATTCATGAAGCTCTTCTGTCTGATGCCAAGTCAGATAATCATTTGAGCCCCTTTACCCTTAAATTTGAGATTTGAAGAATCAAAGTAATCATTTTTAAAAGTATTAATGAAGATGTGATTTAATACAGTACATCAAATGTTTCAAAGTATCCCCAATGGACTGGATACATCTGGCAGCCATTAAATATACGCATGAAGGAAAGATGCAGGAAAAAAGTCAGTTTTTACAAGCTGAGGAGTTTATAATTTTACAAGAACATCGTGTGGCTCTCATAGGTCTCGCTCTATTATCCAGAGTATGCATTGATGCTGAGCAGCAGTATTATCTGGATCTGTCTCAGTGGTCACAGCATGAGTTGGTTTCTTTGTGAAGCAGTAAATTAAAAGTGAAATTTGAACTACGATCAGAATATTGTGCTTCACAACATGATTTTCCTTCAAAGAGAAAGTGGAAACGTTCATGTGTACCTAATTGTAAAAACAACAGGCTCCTCTTTTCACTCTGTTACAGTTCTGACATGAATAAATGTTTATTTTTCATATCATGAATTAAGTTGAAAATTGTGACAGCGACAAAAATGAACAGTTGGTTACTTAATTTATGAAATACAGTGAATATTTTCAGACACTTTTCACCTAAATAAATATGTCTAAAAAATAAATAAAAGATTTGTCTTGTTAAGAGCTCCCACTGTTTTCTTCCTGACTTGAACCATTGAATGCCTGATTTTCTGGTGCAATTTGTAATGTAAAAAAGCAAAAATGTACATTATAAACATTTCTTTTTATTGTAAAGTTATCTGAGGTAGGAGCAGTATTTAAAATCAAGAGTTTTTGGGGCTCCAAAAGTGTAATTCTACAATTTATGAGGTAGGAAGATTGCTTAATTGTGTCTTTGTTTGGGTTTTTGTGGGATAGAAAATCATTTTATTTCCTAATTCCTAATATTTTGGAAATTTTAAAAAGACGTTCTGCTCAAATATGTAAAACATTTAGTGCTCAACCTCAGCTTCCAGTTTTATGATTTCAGTTTTTGCTTTTTAAGTCGACTTAAAACTGTGAAGTGATTTGTCATTCAAATGTTTTTTTTATGTCAAAAATGTTGCCCACAATTCAAATAAAAAATGTTGCCCACAATTCAAATGACAATATTTATCCCCTTGGATGGTCTGACAGACTTGATAGGGTTTGTTTTTTAAAAGTCTACTGTTTTAATTTTTTTCACGCCGCACGTTTGAGAGTGAATGGAAGTAGAGCATTTCCAAAAAGACCAAAAAAAACATGAACCGAGTAGCCCGGCTTGTTCTTTGATGGTCATACATGTTCTCTACTCCTAACTAGACCACATTTACTTTGACAAATATGTAAACGTTTCTTCATTTTCAAAAGTTTGTTTCATTTACAGTCTTTGTTTCCCTTCTGCTCTATATAACCTGTGTGGATTCACACTATTCCACTAACAGCTGACCAACCCTTCATCCATAAAGTTCACGTTTAGTTCAAATCTGCTACTTTAATAAATGCATTTATCCATTTACTTATTTAGAACTGAGAAAATAAAAAATAGTCACCATAACCAGAAGTATAACAATGAATGACTATATATGTAAAGTGATGAACTATTTATGAAGTTTAAGATCCATTTTTCAATTGAATCCAAACTTGAATGTATATAAACAGTATTTTTACAGAATTGCAAGAAATAAACGCTAAAAACAATCAATTGTGGTAAAAAAAAAGAGAGACAAAATCGGAATAATTCTTAATTTATCTTGTTACTATATCACCCTTTTTGGGTTAAATCTTTTTATGGATTTAGAATTTTATGGAATTTTCCCTGCAGTTCCATATCTGAAGCCCTCTTGAGGAGATATAGTGACGTTTAGCACAGCTGGTTTCGTCAACATACTTGATCCTCACAGATTGCATTTATTATTCCTTAGATCAGGGGTGTCAAACTCATTTTCCCTGAGCGACACATCAGCATAGTGGCTGTCCTCAAAGGGCAGATATAACTTATACATCTAACTAAATGTAATGAAAATAAACACAACTACTCCTTAATGTTAGTACTGTCTTTTTATTATTTATCCTCTCTTGTCTTACTCTTTTACACTTTTTTTAAATATCTTTCTAGTTTGCATGAGAGGATAAGACACTGAAGCCAAATTCCTTGTACATGCACTGTACTTGGCCAATAAAGCTGATTCTGATTAACACAGCAGCACCAATATATTCAACGTTTTTAGTTTGAAGAAATAGGTAAAAAAAACATTGTGCTGATTTTTTTTTCTAAATGATCGATTATTTATAATCTCATAAAGTGCAGCTGTTTTCCTGTGTTACCTGCTGTCTTTATGTCAAATACTGACACCAACTAAACGACAGGCAGACAATGAATACATTGACGGAAAATAAAGACACGTCATCAAAATGTCTACAATAGTTCATAAAGAATGACATTATTAGCATGATCTGAATAATCTAAAGGCACCGAAGATCCTGGTATTGCTCAATCCAGGCAGGGCTTGCAGTGCTCCACGACAGTCCCCCTGGCAGCCTGAGCCCTCTACCCCTCCCCTCTCCGGAGACAGGAGCAGCTGCAGCGACAGCAGTTCACAGTTTTAGGCTGTTCAAAACTCTGTTATATAACAGATAATAGTAAATCAATAGTGGCGCAGATTTTATTCCAAGCACTGAGCCGCTGTCACCCCTGCCCCCCGTTAAATTTGCGCCCCGGACAATTGCCCGTATTACCTGTGCCTAAAACCGCCACTACTGCGCGCCCCCCCTGGGTTTATATGGACAGTGTTTAAGTCCTAATGTATAGTTGCTCAATCCGATATTTCAAGTCCAATTTCCCCTGGATAAAATTAAATGCACACCAATTTTTATTTTTTTATTTTAAGAAATCATACATCACTTACATAAAATGACGTGGCGGGCCACATTTGGGCCGTGAGTTTGACACATGTGCCTTAGAATGGACAAGGCTTTGGTATCTTTTTGGTAATTGATTGGAATCATTAGGAAATCAACCAGGTCTCCAAATACTAATTATTTCAATTGATTAGTGAGTTATTATTATCTTATTAAACAGTGAGTTTAGTAAGATAATCTGTGACCTGATTCACATAAAAAAAAAAATCGAAGTTTCTCAATATAATACCTGGATCCCAATTTCTTCCTTTTTAACCAGATCAGTGGGTAATTACAAACTAAACCAGGCTAAATTATTAACTTTTAAAATCTTGATGCAATGAGGAACTGAAACTATTTAGAAAGGCTGCAGTTTTTGTGGAAGGACTCTGATGCTGATCAATTATGAAACATGTAAAACGGTATTGAAAGAAAAACCCTAAACGCTGCAAACGCCTTGAAACAGGAAAAAACAAAAAAAAAACAAAGGGATGGCAAAACAGAGGTTTTGATTGAGAAACTGAAACCTCTTTAGATGACAAATCTGGTGTAAACCTAACGTTAGCTAATAAGTTTGATTCAAAGACTTCTATATCACCAATCCACACATTTTTGTTTCTTGAAAAGAATTTACCATCAAGTCCATATTCAGATTCTCCTCAGTGACCCCAGTGAGTTAGCATTAAGAGCCAGCGGTGCCGAACGGCAGATGGACGCTTCCATCCATATTTATTCTCTGGACAGTTCACGTCTCTCATGTAATCTGTCTGCGAGCACAAAGCATGTGTCAGTGAGCCAAGGTGTCGAATAAGAAAACATCTCCACATCTGAACACGAAAAGCCGTCCAAAATTTAACCAGAGGTTATAAATTGAGGGGTTTGGGTGTCAAAAGGGCTGACAGGTGGACAACAGCAGGCAGGAAATCTTTGTGTGCCGTATTTACAAACCTCCTCAGGTTGTCAGAAAGAGAAATCTGGGATCGCTTTCCCTGACAGACATTCTGATTGTTGTGTTTTAATGTTTATGTTAAATCTCGAAATTTAAGAACAAAGTGAAATTTCTCTAAATTCGTTTGTTTATGGTGAAGCTGTGCTCCATGAATTAGAGGATTTTATGTTCATGGGTTAGTGATGGGTCCTGTTGTACCATAGCCAGTGCAATTTGTTTAGAAGTAAACAAATAGCTGCATATCTTTGAATTTGAGAGGGAAAAAAATAAATCAATGCTGGTAACCCCTTTTGCGCCGTGAGTAGAAAATGTACATTTTACCAGTTGATTCCAGGACTCAACTTAATTCAGCATCACCTTGAATGGAAAAAACACAGAATATTTTTGTTTAATACAATTGGACATAAAGTCAAGCATAAGGAGACTAATGATATTTAGTTACAGAACTAGCATTTTCTAAAAAAAAGAACAGCATTAAACAAGTTATGAAGAAACAATTTAGTGCATTTTCTGGCTTTTTAAATCAGTCACTTTTTTCCCTTTAGAATTTATTTTTAGAAAAGTCTAAAATAAGAAGTAGAGAAGAAAAGCGCACTAACCAAAGAGCAGTCCCATTTCTGCACAGGCCATCACGCTGTGAGCTCAGAATAAGGAAGCAGTCCTCCTTGTTCGGCTCGCGCTCTTGGCGTGATTGCAGCAGTGTAAAATCCAGATGAGATCAAAGAGATTTTTTTTCTCTTCATTTTTGAGGGTGAGATAAAGGCCAAATGAGAAAGATTTGTGTCAGCTGTAAGTGCCATCAATTATCAGATGATATGGTGAGACACACTGTGAAAGGGAGGATGTGTTTGTGTTGATGAGGCTGCAGCGCGGCCAGACTGCTGGCAGCTGGAGGCAGCTGCTCGGACATTCAGAGGTGTTTCCATCCATCACAGTCACAGTGGTGCATCTACACCTGCCTGAGCTGCCAGCTTTTCATTCCACCAACAAAAACCTCGATTTCTTCCGGACCCAATTTGACAAAATCAAGCAAAAACCGAAAAAAAAAGGGAGTCGCAGTTTTCCTTTTCGGATGTAAAATTGTGTAAATGAATGACTTTAATTTCACATGTGAATCATTTAAATGAGTGTTAATTGTTGCCTAATAACTGCAAACAAGCTGCCGACACAAAGTTTAGACTGGAGAGTTTTTGCAGTTTGATTGTTTTGGCGTTGAACTTAAAGTGGTAAAAGCTCTAAATTATTATAAAAAATTGTCATTTGTTCCATAGGTTTATTAAATATTCACCTTTTACCAGTCTTTAAAATTACTCTAAAACGGAAACGGAAAATTACTTTGTGTTTATGACAAATAGATTTATTGCTTTACATGGTTGAAGCTAAAATGTTTTTATTTGTCATCTTTATTTTATCCAAGAAACATTAAAGAATCCAAAACAGCTGCAAATTTTGAGCGTTTTCATTGAAATGCATCGTTTAACCCTTCCGCTCCCTTAGGTTGGCATGTGCTTTGGGGTCTGCATGACCCCCCTCCAAAAAAATATAACTCCCTCCGCTGTTTTACAGGGCATAAGTGACCCCACGAGGCATTTCTCGGTGGCCAGCACGAAACCCATTCCCTCCGCTGTTTTACAGGGCAGAAGTGACCCCACGAGACAATACTTTATTTTTAATTTTTTCTCTCCATCCTCTCTTCATTTTCCTTACACCCCAAGACCACCAGAAGGTGGAGAGGGAAGGAGGGGGGTAATCAATTTTTTTTTTAAATTTATTTTCATACCCCTCGCGCTGTGCTTTCGCTTGCATTCGACCCCGTATTATTAAAAAAACATTCACTCCGCTGTTTTACGGAGCTCAAATGACCCCAAGAGACAATACTTTTTTTTCTCCAAAAAAAGCGTTCACTCCGCTGTTTTACGGAGTGCAAATGACCCCACGAGACAATGCTTTTTTTTTTCACCCACTATTCATTTCCTTACAGCGCACGACCACCAGGGGGAGGGGAAGGGGGGGCATCAATTCATTTATTTATTTACATACCCCTCGCGCTGTGCTTTCGCGTGCATTCGACCCCTGTATTATTTAAAAAAAAAGCGTTCACTCCGCTGTTTTATGGAGCTCAAATGACCCCAAGAGACAATACTTTATTTTTTTTTCTCCAAACAAAAGCGTTCACTCCGTTGTTTTACGGGGCTAAAATGACCCCAAGAGACAATACTTTATTTTTATTTTCCTCCAAAAACAAAAGCGTTCACTCCGCTGTTTTACGGAGCTAAAATGACCCCAAGAGACAATACTTTATTTTTTTTTTTCTCCAAAAACAAAAGCGTTCACTCCGCTGTTTTACGGAGCTCAAATGACCCCAAGAGACAATACTTTATTATTTTTTTCTCCAAAAACAAAAGCGTTCACTCCGCTGTTTTACAGAGTGCAAATGACCCCACGAGACTATGCTTTTTTTTTCCTATCTTCATTTTCCTTACACCGCACGACCACCAGGGGGAAGGGGGGGGGGTATAATTTTTTTTTTTGTTTATGGCATTTGGCAATTCCCTCGCGCTGTAGTTTGGGGTGCATTTGACCCCCGTATTTTTTTTCAAAAAAAAATAAAAATTCCAACCGCTGTTTATCGGAGCACGTGTGACCCCACGAGGCGTTTTTTTTTTTTTTTTGGTGGATGGCATTTGGCAATTCCCTCGCGCTGTAGTTTGGGGTGCATTTGACCTCCGTATTTATATAACCCTCCCACTCGCTCAGGTGGGCATGTGCTTTGGGGTCTGCATGACCCCCCAAAAAATCCGCTGTTTTACGCAGCTCGTGTGACCCCACGAGAAATTTCTCAGTGGCCGGCATAAAAAACATTCAGTCCGCTGTTTTACTGATCGTAAACGACCCCACGAGAAATTTCTCTGTGGCCGGCATAAAAAACATTCAGTCCGCTGTTTTACGGATCGTAAACGACCCCACGAGACAATACTTTTTTTATCATCCTCTCTTCATTGTCCTTACACCCCACGACCACCAGGGGGTGGAGGGGGAGGAGGGGGGCATCAATTTATTTATTTATTTTCATACCTCTCGCGCTGTGCTTTGGCGTGCATTTGACCCCATATTTTTTATCATCCTCTCTTCATTGTCCTTACACCCCACGACCACCAGGGGGTGGAGGGGGAGGAGGCGATGAGGGGGGGCATCAAACTATTTATTTATTTTCATACCCCTCGCGCTGTCTTTTGGGTGCATTTGACCCCGTATTTTTAAAAAAAAAACATTCACTCCGCTGGTTTACGGAACGTAAAGGACCCCATCCTCTCTTCATTGTACTTACACCCCACGACCACCAGGGGGTGGAGGGGATGAGGGGGGGCATCAATCTATTTATTTATTTTCATACCCCTCGCGCTGTCTTTTGGGTGCATTTGACCCCGTATTTTTTTTTCTTCATTGTCCTTACACCCCACGACCACCAGGGGGTGGAGGGGGAGGAGGGGGGCATCAATTTATTTATTTATTTTCATACCTCTCGCGCTGTGCTTTGGCGTGCATTTGACCCCATATTTTTTATCATCCTCTCTTCATTGTCCTTACACCCCACGACCACCAGGGGGTGGAGGGGGAGGAGGCGATGAGGGGGGGCATCAAACTATTTATTTATTTTCATACCCCTCGCGCTGTCTTTTGGGTGCATTTGACCCCGTATTTTTTAAAAAAAACATTCACTCCGCTGGTTTACGGAACGTAAAGGACCCCATCCTCTCTTCATTGTACTTACACCCCACGACCACCAGGGGGTGGAGGGGATGAGGGGGGGCATCAATCTATTTATTTATTTTCATACCCCTCGCGCTGTCTTTTGGGTGCATTTGACCCCGTATTTTTTTTTCTTCATTGTCCTTACACCCCACGACCACCAGGGGGTGGAGGGGGGGAGAAGGGGGGCATCAATTTATTTATTTATTTTCATACCTCTCGCGCTGTGCTTTGGCGTGCATTTGACCCCATATTTTTTTCATCTCTTCATTGTCCTTACACCCCACGACCACCAGGGGGTGGAGGGAGAGGAGGGGATGAGGGGGGGCATCAATCTATTTATTTATTTTTATACCCCTCGCGCTGTCTTTTGGTTGCATTTGACCCCATATTTTTTTAAAAAAAAAAACATTCACTCCGCTGTTTTACGGAACGTAAAGGACCCCATCCTCTCTTCATTGTACTTACACCCCACGACCACCAGGGGGTGGAGGGGATGAGGGGGGGCATCAATCTATTTATTTATTTTCATACCCCTCGCGCTGTCTTTTGGGTGCATTTGACCCCGTATTTGTTTTCTTCATTGTCCTTACACCCCACGACCACCAGGGGGTGGAGGGGGGGAGAAGGGGGGCATCAATTTATTTATTTATTTTCATACCTCTCGCGCTGTGCTTTGGCGTGCATTTGACCCCATATTTTTTTCATTTCTTCATTGTCCTTACACCCCACGACCACCAGGGGGTGGAGGGAGAGGAGGGGATGAGGGGGGGCATCAATCTATTTATTTATTTTTATACCCCTCGCGCTGTCTTTTGGTTGCATTTGACCCCATATTTTTAAAAAAAAAAAAAAAACATTCACTCCGCTGTTTTACGGAACGTAAAGGACCCCATCCTCTCTTCATTGTACTTACACCCCACGACCACCAGGGGGTGGAGGGGATGAGGGGGGGCATCAATCTATTTATTTATTTTCATACCCCTCGCGCTGTCTTTTGGGTGCATTTGACCCCGTATTTGTTTTCTTCATTGTCCTTACACCCCACGACCACCAGGGGGTGGAGGGGGGGAGAAGGGGGGCATCAATTTATTTATTTATTTTCATACCTCTCGCGCTGTACTTTAGGGTGCATTTGACCCCGTACTTTTTAAAAAAAAAAACTTTCACTTTCACAAACTTTCATTTACACAGAGTATAAATGACCCCACGAGACATTACTTGGTGGCCTGCATTTGGCAATTCCCTCGCGCTGTACTTTAGGGTGCATTTGACCCCTGTGTTTTTTTTTTTTTTTATCCATCCACTGTTTTACTGTGAGTGACCAACCAGACATTCTTTTTTTTTTCTCTCTCTTCATTTCCTTACCCCTCGCACTTGCTTAGGTTGGCGTGTGCTTTAGAAAAATCCCCTCCCCAGACACAGGGACACAGACACAGAAAGCTGTAGAACGAGCTCAGAGAACACGCGCGAGAGAGATAGAGGGGGGAGGGAGGCATGCGGAGACCTCCGCTCTGTGAGGCCGACCGAGGCACGTTAGAGAAATCCCCTCCGCTGTCAAGCCAAGAGAACAGCCAGAGAAACAGCAGGCCAGACGCAGAGGAGGGACCGTGCTGCCTGCAGCTGCGAGGAAAGACCAGAGTTTTTTTTTTTTTTGAGGAAGCAAGGGAACTCGGCCGATCAGCAGCTTTCTTCTGTGTTTCAAAGCAGGGAGGTTCTCAGCTCAGGGAGCGGGCAGGGCCCTGCAAGAAAAGCAGCGTCTCGCAGCTATGCCGAGCAGGATTTTCAATGTCACTAATCACAAAGAGAAAATAAAAAGGATGCTCGTTGGAGCATTGCTGGTTTTACACGCCTGAGTGTCTGCAAGTCACGTCCAAAGCCGCTTGGCTTCGGCTCATTCGCAGAGCTCCCTCCCTGAAGACGACGTGTTTGCATTTTTACACACACCAAATACGTGTCCACAGCTCAGCTTTTTGTGGGGCCAGATCAGAGATGAGGGCAGTGGGCAGACACAGAAAGCTTTCCGAAGGGGCTCAGAGAACGCTCGCGACAGAGAAACAGAGAGAAAGGGAAGAAGGAGGAGGTGGAGGAGGAGGAGGAGGAGAGAAGGAATGTGAGGCAGAGACTGGGGAGAGGGGGTTGGAGACAGAGATGATTTGGCCTCGGCTCTTGGAGAATGACTGACTCGGACCGCCCAGTGGAGCTTCACTCACGAGCGGGCGGGAGAAACAGCAAGGCAGACCCAGAGGAGGAACTGTGGTGCCTGCAGCTGCGAGCAGGGAGTTTTGAGGAAGGAGGGGGCAGGGAACTCGGCCGATCAGCAGTTTTCTTCTGTGTTTTCAAAGCCGCACAGCCTCTGAGCTCTGCGAAGACAGGGGCCACGGCTCAGGGGGGAAGAATGCAGCCTTACTCTCAGACGAGTCACACAGCCTCTGAGCTCTGCGAAGACAGGGGTCAGCCCAGGGGCAGGCCGCAGCCTTTCTTGGTGGGGGAAGAAAGCAGCCTGTCGAAGCAGAGCCAGCCGCACAGCCTCTGAGCTCTGCGAAGACAGGGGCCACGGCTCAGGGGGGAAGAATGCAGCCTTACTCTCTGACGAGTCACACAGCCTCTGAGCTCTGCGAAGACAGGGGTCAGCCCAGGGGCAGGCCGCAGCCTTTCTTGGTGGGGGAAGAAAGCAGCCTGTCGAAGCAGAGCCAGCCGCACAGCCTCTGAGCTCTGCGAAGACAGGGGCCACGGCTCAGGGGGGAAGAATGCAGCCTTACTCTCTGACGAGTCACACAGCCTCTGAGCTCTGAGAAGACAGGGGTCAGCCCAGGGGCAGGCCGCAGCCTTTCTTGGTGGGGGAAGAAAGCAGCCTGTCGAAGCAGAGCCAGCCGCACAGCCTCTGAGCTCTGCGAAGACAGGGGCCACGGCTCAGGGGGGAAGAATGCAGCCTTACTCTCTGACGAGTCACACAGCCTCTGAGCTCTGCGAAGACAGGGGTCAGCCCAGGGGCAGGCCGCAGCCTTTCTTGGTGGGGGAAGAAAGCAGCCTGTCGAAGCAGAGCCAGCCGCACAGCCTCTGAGCTCTGCGAAGACAGGGGCCACGGCTCAGGGGGGAAGAATGCAGCCTTACTCTCTGACGAGTCACACAGCCTCTGAGCTCTGTGAAGACAGGGGTCAGCCCAGGGGCAGGCCGCAGCCTTTCTTGGTGGGGGAAGAAAGCAGCCTGTCGAAGCAGAGCCAGCCGCACAGCCTCTGAGCTCTGCGAAGACAGGGGCCACGGCTCAGGGGGGAAGAATGCAGCCTTACTCTCTGACGAGTCACACAGCCTCTGAGCTCTGCGAAGACAGGGGTCAGCCCAGGGGCAGGCCGCAGCCTTTCTTGGTGGGGGAAGAAAGCAGCCTGTCGAAGCAGAGCCAGCCGCACAGCCTCTGAGCTCTGCGAAGACAGGGGCCACGGCTCAGGGGGGAAGAATGCAGCCTTACTCTCTGACGAGTCACACAGCCTCTGAGCTCTGTGAAGACAGGAGTCAGCCCAGGGGCAGGCCGCAGCCTTTCTTGGTGGGGGAAGAATGCAGCCTGTCGAACCAGAGCCAGCCGCACAGCCTCTGAGCTCTGCGAAGACAGGGGCCACGGCTCAGAGGGGAAGAATGCAGCCTTACTCTCAGACGAGTCACACAGCCTCTGAGCTCTGCGAAGACAGGGGTCAGCCCAGGGGCAGGCCGCAGCCTTTCTTGGTGGGGGAAGAATGCAGCCTGTCGAACCAGAGCCAGCCGCACAGCCTCTGAGCTCTGCGAAGACAGGGGCCACGGCTCAGGGGGGAAGAATGCAGCCTTACTCTCAGACGAGTCACAGCACGGCTCAGAGGCAGGAGGCAGGCTGGAGGCGGCAGCCTTTCGCCATCAGAGACGCACAGCCTCTGAGCTCTGCGAAGACAGGGGTCAGCCCAGGGGCAGGCCGCAGCCTTTCGAAACCTGAGCCGCACAGCCTCTGAGCTCTGCGAATGAGCCAAAGCCAAGCTCTTCCTCTCAGAAGAGTCACAGAGGCCACAAGACAGAGCCGTGGCCTATGTCTTCGCAGAGCTCCTTGGGAAAGGTTTTTCTCTAGCTGTATAACAGAAATCAAAAATAAAAAAAAGTGACAGAAAATCCAAAGCAGCACAGAAATTTCTTTGGTGCGCGATGACTTTTTATTTATTTTTTTTTCATTACAACCCAGGGATAGCTCAGCGAAATGGAGAAAGAGTTGGAGCAGGATATTCAATGTCACTAATCACAAAGAGAAAATAAAAAGGATGCTCGTTGGAGCATTGCTGGTTTTACACGCCTGAGTGTCCGCAAGTCACGTCCAAAGCCGCTTGGCTTCGGCTCATTCGCAGAGCTCTGAGAGCCTGCCCCCACAGAGGGCCCCTGAGGAAGCAGCGGCAGGCAGGCCAGAGTGGAATTTTCCTCTCTGAAGACGACGTGTTTGCATTTTTACACACACCAAATACGTGTCCACAGCTCAGCTTTTTGTGGGGCCAGATCAGGGATGAGGGCAGCGGGCAGACACAGAAAGCTTTCCGAAGGTTCTCAGAGAACGCGCGCGACAGAGAAACAGAGAGAAAAGGAGAGAGGAGGAGGAGGAGAGAAGGAATGTGTGTGACTGCAAGAGGCACAGACTGGGGAGAGAGGGGGGAGAGAGACAGAGATGATTTTGCCTAGGCTCTTGGAGGCTGACTGACTCGGACCGCCCCAGAGCCACACAGCCTCGTCGCTCTGTTTGCATTTTTACACACACCAAATACGTGTCCACAGCTCAGCTTTTTGTGGGGCCAGATTAGGGATGACGGCAGCGGGCAGACACAGAAAGCTTTCCGAAGGGGCTCAGAGAACGCGCGCGACAGAGAAACAGAGAGAAATGGAAGAAGGAGGAGGAGGAGAGAAGGAATGTGTGTGACTGAAAGAGGCACAGACTGGGGAGAGAGGGGGGAGAGAGACAGAGATGATTTTGCCTAGGCTCTTGGAGGCTGACTGACTCGGACCGCCCCAGAGCCACACAGCCTCGGCGCTCTGTTTGCATTTTTACACACACCAAATACGTGTCCACAGCTCAGCTTTTTGTGGGGCCAGATCAGGGATGAGGGCAGTGGGCAGACACAGAAAGCTTTCCGAAGGGGCTCAGAGAACGCGCGCGACAGAGAAACAGAGAGAAATGGAAGAAGGAGGAGGAGGAGAGAAGGAATGTGTGTGACTGAAAGAGGCACAGACTGGGGAGAGAGGGGGGAGAAAGACAGAAATGATTTGGCCTCGGCTCTTGGAGGCTGACTGACTCGGACCGCCCCGTGGAGCCTCACTCACGAGCGGGCGGGAGACACAGCAAGGCAGACGCAGAGGAGGAACCGTGGTGCCTGCAGCTGCGAGCAGGGAGTTTTGAGGAAGGAGGGGCAGGGAACTCTGCCGATCAGCAGTTTTCTTCTGTGTTTCAAAGCAGGGAGTTTCTCAGCTCAGGCAAAGACCAGAGTGTTACTTGTTTGTTTATATCTTTCTTTATTTTCCTTTACATATGTAAAATACATTTAAAAAAAAAAAATACAGATTGCGAGAGGAGCAGGAGGGATAGACCAGCATTTCAACAGTTTGATTTCTGCCTGAGGCCTCCAGCACAAGCCTTGTCTACAGAATCAATGTCTTTTCTCTTTCTTTTATCGCGAAGCCCTTTTCGCACCTTAAAAGAGTTGTAAAGTGCTATATGTATGAACAAAGTGTCATTCGTTCAGGTTCCCTTCAATGAAATAACAATATTTATTAAAATATAACTGCCTCATCCAGGCCTGTGTTTGTTGAGAGTAATTTCTGTTTCCCTTCATCTGCCGTATGAAAAACAGCGATGCAGGACAGCCTCCGGGCTACATGCTGAATTTGACCAACATGATTCCAGCTGGAGCTCCAGACTCTCCTCCTCCTCCAACATACTCCAGTTAGGTTTTTCTAGTAACCGTAACGGCGATGCTGCTCTTGGTTATTTTCATCCTCACCTTGTACCCCCTTTACGGTCCAAAATGCAACACAGAACCAACGATAATGTAAAGATTTGTCTGAAATGTTCACTGATTTGTGCGTGCGTGTGGAGTGAGGAATTTGGAAAACAAATCTTCAGGCTTTGAAGCGAGCCGGACTTTCCTGGAGAGTTCTGTTGGTGGAGCAACACCAAGGTTCTGTCTCTCCTCGTGCTGTTTTTATTAAGAACACAAGAAGAAGGTAAAAATTTCAAAACACAGAAAAAAGTTCATTGTGGGTGTCGTATAATGACCCATTTGGTGCATTCTAACTTCAACCAGTCCTTATCAGCTAAGGACAGTGTGTCGTCAAACCCCCTCAGCCGTGCTGGGATGAGAAGCAGATGAACAAACACACAAATCTTTCTAAAAAGGTAAAAAGGTCAATCTGAGTTAACATTTAAGCATACACATTTAAACCAATGATAATACTAAAACAATTTCCTTTACATAATCCAACACACACACTTATCTTGCATGTCAGAACGAATGGGGGGAATGGCTGTAAAGAGTCCAGCCTGGTCTCATTAAAAAATAAAATAAAACGAACGAATGACACTTTGTTCATACATATAGCACTTTACAACTCTTTTAAGGTGCGAAAAGGGCTTCGCGATAAAAGAAAGAGAAAAGACATTGATTCTGTAGACAAGGCTTGTGCTGGAGGCCTCAGGCAGAAATCAAACTGTTGAAATGCTGGTCTATCCCTCCTGCTCCTCTCGCAATCTGTATTTTTTTTTTTTTAAATGTATTTTACATATGTAAAGGAAAATAAAGAAAGATATAAACAAACAAGTAACACTCTGGTCTTTGCCTGAGCTGAGAAACTCCCTGCTTTGAAACACAGAAGAAAACTGCTGATCGGCAGAGTTCCCTGCCCCTCCTTCCTCAAAACTCCCTGCTCGCAGCTGCAGGCACCACGGTTCCTCCTCTGCGTCTGCCTTGCTGTGTCTCCCGCCCGCTCGTGAGTGAGGCTCCACGGGGCGGTCCGAGTCAGTCAGCCTCCAAGAGCCGAGGCCAAATCATTTCTGTCTTTCTCCCCCCTCTCTCCCCAGTCTGTGCCTCTTTCAGTCACACACATTCCTTCTCTCCTCCTCCTCCTTCTTCCATTTCTCTCTGTTTCTCTGTCGCGCGCGTTCTCTGAGCCCCTTCGGAAAGCTTTCTGTGTCTGCCCACTGCCCTCATCCCTGATCTGGCCCCACAAAAAGCTGAGCTGTGGACACGTATTTGGTGTGTGTAAAAATGCAAACAGAGCGCCGAGGCTGTGTGGCTCTGGGGCGGTCCGAGTCAGTCAGCCTCCAAGAGCCTAGGCAAAATCATCTCTGTCTCTCTCCCCCCTCTCTCCCCAGTCTGTGCCTCTTTCAGTCACACACATTCCTTCTCTCCTCCTCCTCCTTCTTCCATTTCTCTCTGTTTCTCTGTCGCGCGCGTTCTCTGAGCCCCTTCGGAAAGCTTTCTGTGTCTGCCCGCTGCCGTCATCCCTAATCTGGCCCCACAAAAAGCTGAGCTGTGGACACGTATTTGGTGTGTGTAAAAATGCAAACAGAGCGACGAGGCTGTGTGGCTCTGGGGCGGTCCGAGTCAGTCAGCCTCCAAGAGCCTAGGCAAAATCATCTCTGTCTCTCTCCCCCCTCTCTCCCCAGTCTGTGCCTCTTGCAGTCACACACATTCCTTCTCTCCTCCTCCTCCTCTCTCCTTTTCTCTCTGTTTCTCTGTCGCGCGCGTTCTCTGAGAACCTTCGGAAAGCTTTCTGTGTCTGCCCGCTGCCCTCATCCCTGATCTGGCCCCACAAAAAGCTGAGCTGTGGACACGTATTTGGTGTGTGTAAAAATGCAAACACGTCGTCTTCAGAGAGGAAAATTCCACTCTGGCCTGCCTGCCGCTGCTTCCTCAGGGGCCCTCTGTGGGGGCAGGCTCTCAGAGCTCTGCGAATGAGCCGAAGCCAAGCGGCTTTGGACGTGACTTGCGGACACTCAGGCGTGTAAAACCAGCAATGCTCCAACGAGCATCCTTTTTATTTTCTCTTTGTGATTAGTGACATTGAATATCCTGCTCCAACTCTTTCTCCATTTCGCTGAGCTATCCCTGGGTTGTAATGAAAAAAAAATAAATAAAAAGTCATCGCGCACCAAAGAAATTTCTGTGCTGCTTTGGATTTTCTGTCACTTTTTTTTATTTTTGATTTCTGTTATACAGCTAGAGAAAAACCTTTCCCAAGGAGCTCTGCGAAGACATAGGCCACGGCTCTGTCTTGTGGCCTCTGTGACTCTTCTGAGAGGAAGAGCTTGGCTTTGGCTCATTCGCAGAGCTCAGAGGCTGTGCGGCTCAGGTTTCGAAAGGCTGCGGCCTGCCCCTGGGCTGACCCCTGTCTTCGCAGAGCTCAGAGGCTGTGCGTCTCTGATGGCGAAAGGCTGCCGCCTCCAGCCTGCCTCCTGCCTCTGAGCCGTGCTGTGACTCGTCTGAGAGTAAGGCTGCATTCTTCCCCCCTGAGCCGTGGCCCCTGTCTTCGCAGAGCTCAGAGGCTGTGCGGCTGGCTCTGGTTCGACAGGCTGCATTCTTCCCCCACCAAGAAAGGCTGCGGCCTGCCCCTGGGCTGACCCCTGTCTTCGCAGAGCTCAGAGGCTGTGTGACTCGTCTGAGAGTAAGGCTGCATTCTTCCCCTCTGAGCCGTGGCCCCTGTCTTCGCAGAGCTCAGAGGCTGTGCGGCTGGCTCTGGTTCGACAGGCTGCATTCTTCCCCCACCAAGAAAGGCTGCGGCCTGCCCCTGGGCTGACTCCTGTCTTCACAGAGCTCAGAGGCTGTGTGACTCGTCAGAGAGTAAGGCTGCATTCTTCCCCCCTGAGCCGTGGCCCCTGTCTTCGCAGAGCTCAGAGGCTGTGCGGCTGGCTCTGCTTCGACAGGCTGCTTTCTTCCCCCACCAAGAAAGGCTGCGGCCTGCCCCTGGGCTGACCCCTGTCTTCGCAGAGCTCAGAGGCTGTGTGACTCGTCAGAGAGTAAGGCTGCATTCTTCCCCCCTGAGCCGTGGCCCCTGTCTTCGCAGAGCTCAGAGGCTGTGCGGCTGGCTCTGCTTCGACAGGCTGCTTTCTTCCCCCACCAAGAAAGGCTGCGGCCTGCCCCTGGGCTGACCCCTGTCTTCACAGAGCTCAGAGGCTGTGTGACTCGTCAGAGAGTAAGGCTGCATTCTTCCCCCCTGAGCCGTGGCCCCTGTCTTCGCAGAGCTCAGAGGCTGTGCGGCTGGCTCTGCTTCGACAGGCTGCTTTCTTCCCCCACCAAGAAAGGCTGCGGCCTGCCCCTGGGCTGACCCCTGTCTTCGCAGAGCTCAGAGGCTGTGTGACTCGTCAGAGAGTAAGGCTGCATTCTTCCCCCCTGAGCCGTGGCCCCTGTCTTCGCAGAGCTCAGAGGCTGTGCGGCTGGCTCTGCTTCGACAGGCTGCTTTCTTCCCCCACCAAGAAAGGCTGCGGCCTGCCCCTGGGCTGACCCCTGTCTTCTCAGAGCTCAGAGGCTGTGTGACTCGTCAGAGAGTAAGGCTGCATTCTTCCCCCCTGAGCCGTGGCCCCTGTCTTCGCAGAGCTCAGAGGCTGTGCGGCTGGCTCTGCTTCGACAGGCTGCTTTCTTCCCCCACCAAGAAAGGCTGCGGCCTGCCCCTGGGCTGACCCCTGTCTTCGCAGAGCTCAGAGGCTGTGTGACTCGTCAGAGAGTAAGGCTGCATTCTTCCCCCCTGAGCCGTGGCCCCTGTCTTCGCAGAGCTCAGAGGCTGTGCGGCTGGCTCTGCTTCGACAGGCTGCTTTCTTCCCCCACCAAGAAAGGCTGCGGCCTGCCCCTGGGCTGACCCCTGTCTTCGCAGAGCTCAGAGGCTGTGTGACTCGTCTGAGAGTAAGGCTGCATTCTTCCCCCCTGAGCCGTGGCCCCTGTCTTCGCAGAGCTCAGAGGCTGTGCGGCTTTGAAAACACAGAAGAAAACTGCTGATCGGCCGAGTTCCCTGCCCCCTCCTTCCTCAAAACTCCCTGCTCGCAGCTGCAGGCACCACAGTTCCTCCTCTGGGTCTGCCTTGCTGTTTCTCCCGCCCGCTCGTGAGTGAAGCTCCACTGGGCGGTCCGAGTCAGTCATTCTCCAAGAGCCGAGGCCAAATCATCTCTGTCTCCAACCCCCTCTCCCCAGTCTCTGCCTCACATTCCTTCTCTCCTCCTCCTCCTCCTCCACCTCCTCCTTCTTCCCTTTCTCTCTGTTTCTCTGTCGCGAGCGTTCTCTGAGCCCCTTCGGAAAGCTTTCTGTGTCTGCCCACTGCCCTCATCTCTGATCTGGCCCCACAAAAAGCTGAGCTGTGGACACGTATTTGGTGTGTGTAAAAATGCAAACACGTCATCTTCAGGGAGGGAGCTCTGCGAATGAGCCGAAGCCAAGCGGCTTTGGACGTGACTTGCAGACACTCAGGCGTGTAAAACCAGCAATGCTCCAACGAGCATCCTTTTTATTTTCTCTTTGTGATTAGTGACATTGAAAATCCTGCTCGGCATAGCTGCGAGACGCTGCTTTTCTTGCAGGGCCCTGCCCGCTCCCTGAGCTGAGAACCTCCCTGCTTTGAAACACAGAAGAAAGCTGCTGATCGGCCGAGTTCCCTTGCTTCCTCAAAAAAAAAAAAAACTCTGGTCTTTCCTCGCAGCTGCAGGCAGCACGGTCCCTCCTCTGCGTCTGGCCTGCTGTTTCTCTGGCTGTTCTCTTGGCTTGACAGCGGAGGGGATTTCTCTAACGTGCCTCGGTCGGCCTCACAGAGCGGAGGTCTCCGCATGCCTCCCTCCCCCCTCTATCTCTCTCGCGCGTGTTCTCTGAGCTCGTTCTACAGCTTTCTGTGTCTGTGTCCCTGTGTCTGGGGAGGGGATTTTTCTAAAGCACACGCCAACCTAAGCAAGTGCGAGGGGTAAGGAAATGAAGAGAGAGAAAAAAAAAAGAATGTCTGGTTGGTCACTCACAGTAAAACAGTGGATGGATAAAAAAAAAAAAAAACACAGGGGTCAAATGCACCCTAAAGTACAGCGCGAGGGAATTGCCAAATGCAGGCCACCAAGTAATGTCTCGTGGGGTCATTTATACTCTGTGTAAATGAAAGTTTGTGAAAGTGAAAGTTTTTTTTTTTAAAAAGTACGGGGTCAAATGCACCCTAAAGTACAGCGCGAGAGGTATGAAAATAAATAAATAAATTGATGCCCCCCTTCTCCCCCCCTCCACCCCCTGGTGGTCGTGGGGTGTAAGGACAATGAAGAAAACAAATACGGGGTCAAATGCACCCAAAAGACAGCGCGAGGGGTATGAAAATAAATAAATAGATTGATGCCCCCCCTCATCCCCTCCACCCCCTGGTGGTCGTGGGGTGTAAGTACAATGAAGAGAGGATGGGGTCCTTTACGTTCCGTAAAACAGCGGAGTGAATGTTTTTTTTTTTTTTTTAAAAATATGGGGTCAAATGCAACCAAAAGACAGCGCGAGGGGTATAAAAATAAATAAATAGATTGATGCCCCCCCTCATCCCCTCCTCTCCCTCCACCCCCTGGTGGTCGTGGGGTGTAAGGACAATGAAGAAATGAAAAAAATATGGGGTCAAATGCACGCCAAAGCACAGCGCGAGAGGTATGAAAATAAATAAATAAATTGATGCCCCCCTTCTCCCCCCCTCCACCCCCTGGTGGTCGTGGGGTGTAAGGACAATGAAGAAAACAAATACGGGGTCAAATGCACCCAAAAGACAGCGCGAGGGGTATGAAAATAAATAAATAGATTGATGCCCCCCCTCATCCCCTCCACCCCCTGGTGGTCGTGGGGTGTAAGTACAATGAAGAGAGGATGGGGTCCTTTACGTTCCGTAAAACAGCGGAGTGAATGTTTTTTTTTTTAAAAAAATATGGGGTCAAATGCAACCAAAAGACAGCGCGAGGGGTATAAAAATAAATAAATAGATTGATGCCCCCCCTCATCCCCTCCTCTCCCTCCACCCCCTGGTGGTCGTGGGGTGTAAGGACAATGAAGAGATGAAAAAAATATGGGGTCAAATGCACGCCAAAGCACAGCGCGAGAGGTATGAAAATAAATAAATAAATTGATGCCCCCCTTCTCCCCCCCTCCACCCCCTGGTGGTCGTGGGGTGTAAGGACAATGAAGAAAAAAAAATACGGGGTCAAATGCACCCAAAAGACAGCGCGAGGGGTATGAAAATAAATAAATAGATTGATGCCCCCCCTCATCCCCTCCACCCCCTGGTGGTCGTGGGGTGTAAGTACAATGAAGAGAGGATGGGGTCCTTTACGTTCCGTAAACCAGCGGAGTGAATGTTTTTTTTAAAAAATACGGGGTCAAATGCACCCAAAAGACAGCGCGAGGGGTATGAAAATAAATAAATAGTTTGATGCCCCCCCTCATCGCCTCCTCCCCCTCCACCCCCTGGTGGTCGTGGGGTGTAAGGACAATGAAGAGAGGATGATAAAAAATATGGGGTCAAATGCACGCCAAAGCACAGCGCGAGAGGTATGAAAATAAATAAATAAATTGATGCCCCCCTCCTCCCCCTCCACCCCCTGGTGGTCGTGGGGTGTAAGGACAATGAAGAAAAAAAAATACGGGGTCAAATGCACCCAAAAGACAGCGCGAGGGGTATGAAAATAAATAAATAGATTGATGCCCCCCCTCATCCCCTCCACCCCCTGGTGGTCGTGGGGTGTAAGTACAATGAAGAGAGGATGGGGTCCTTTACGTTCCGTAAACCAGCGGAGTGAATGTTTTTTTTTTAAAAATACGGGGTCAAATGCACCCAAAAGACAGCGCGAGGGGTATGAAAATAAATAAATAGTTTGATGCCCCCCCTCATCGCCTCCTCCCCCTCCACCCCCTGGTGGTCGTGGGGTGTAAGGACAATGAAGAGAGGATGATAAAAAATATGGGGTCAAATGCACGCCAAAGCACAGCGCGAGAGGTATGAAAATAAATAAATAAATTGATGCCCCCCTCCTCCCCCTCCACCCCCTGGTGGTCGTGGGGTGTAAGGACAATGAAGAGAGGATGATAAAAAAAGTATTGTCTCGTGGGGTCGTTTACGATCCGTAAAACAGCGGACTGAATGTTTTTTATGCCGGCCACAGAGAAATTTCTCGTGGGGTCGTTTACGATCAGTAAAACAGCGGACTGAATGTTTTTTATGCCGGCCACTGAGAAATTTCTCGTGGGGTCACACGAGCTGCGTAAAACAGCGGATTTTTTGGGGGGTCATGCAGACCCCAAAGCACATGCCCACCTGAGCGAGTGGGAGGGTTATATAAATACGGAGGTCAAATGCACCCCAAACTACAGCGCGAGGGAATTGCCAAATGCCATCCACCAAAAAAAAAAAAAAAACGCCTCGTGGGGTCACACGTGCTCCGATAAACAGCGGTTGGAATTTTTATTTTTTTTTTGAAAAAAAATACGGGGGTCAAATGCACCCCAAACTACAGCGCGAGGGAATTGCCAAATGCCATAAACAAAAAAAAAAATTATACCCCCCCCCCTTCCCCCTGGTGGTCGTGCGGTGTAAGGAAAATGAAGATAGGAAAAAAAAAGCATAGTCTCGTGGGGTCATTTGCACTCTGTAAAACAGCGGAGTGAACGCTTTTGTTTTTGGAGAAAAAAATAATAAAGTATTGTCTCTTGGGGTCATTTGAGCTCCGTAAAACAGCGGAGTGAACGCTTTTGTTTTTGGAGAAAAAAAAAAATAAAGTATTGTCTCTTGGGGTCATTTTAGCTCCGTAAAACAGCGGAGTGAACGCTTTTGTTTTTGGAGGAAAATAAAAATAAAGTATTGTCTCTTGGGGTCATTTTAGCCCCGTAAAACAGCGGAGTGAACGCTTTTGTTTGGAGAAAAAAAAATAAAGTATTGTCTCTTGGGGTCATTTGAGCTCCATAAAACAGCGGAGTGAACGCTTTTTTTTTAAATAATACAGGGGTCGAATGCACGCGAAAGCACAGCGCGAGGGGTATGTAAATAAATAAATGAATTGATGCCCCCCCTTCCCCTCCCCCTGGTGGTCGTGCGCTGTAAGGAAATGAATAGTGGGTGAAAAAAAAAAGCATTGTCTCGTGGGGTCATTTGCACTCCGTAAAACAGCGGAGTGAACGCTTTTTTTGGAGAAAAAAAAGTATTGTCTCTTGGGGTCATTTGAGCTCCGTAAAACAGCGGAGTGAATGTTTTTTTAATAATACGGGGTCGAATGCAAGCGAAAGCACAGCGCGAGGGGTATGAAAATAAATTTAAAAAAAAAATTGATTACCCCCCTCCTTCCCTCTCCACCTTCTGGTGGTCTTGGGGTGTAAGGAAAATGAAGAGAGGATGGAGAGAAAAAATTAAAAATAAAGTATTGTCTCGTGGGGTCACTTCTGCCCTGTAAAACAGCGGAGGGAATGGGTTTCGTGCTGGCCACCGAGAAATGCCTCGTGGGGTCACTTATGCCCTGTAAAACAGCGGAGGGAGTTATATTTTTTTGGAGGGGGGTCATGCAGACCCCAAAGCACATGCCAACCTAAGGGAGCGGAAGGGTTATATTGACAAACCAATACCTTTTTACATGCTTATCACAGGTAAGATTGATAACCCTTGTGCTGTCTTAGGGGGAAAGAAAAGCATGGATTAAAAAAAAGGTAAGGAGGGGGGGTCATTTTAAAAACGCATACCCCCCTTTGGTATTGACCCCAGACAGGTACACCCGGTACACCCTCCCGCAATCGAAGAGGGTCGAGTTCCTGAATTTATTTTCACTGTGGATTTACTCAGTCAAATTCAGTGGGGAAATCCAGCTTCTTTCAGTCAAAGCAGCTGGTTAAAGTCAAATTGTTTTTATCAATAAAGCACTTTGACACAGTAATCCGCGCCTTTATTTCTATTCGACTGGATCAGTGTAACTCTCTTTCCATCTCTCACTCGTCCTTATCCTGTCTCAAACTGGCAAAGATCGCTGCTGTATGTTTGTTAACTGGCATGTGGAACAGAGAGCATATTACTCAAGTTCTGACTTCTCTACACTGGCTGACTGTTCATTTTAAAATTCTTTTATTTGTTTCTAAATCTTTAAACAGTCTGGCTCTGCCCTGTCTCTCTGAGCTGCTACAGCTGCATTCCTCTTAGATCAGCTGACCAGCTGCTGCTGGATGTGCCAAGGACACAGGGGAAACTCAGAGTGTATGGGGCATTTTCCTTTGCTGGCCTCAGCTTGTGGGATGCACTGCTCATGCAGGTTAGGCAGGCCAATTCTTCGAATGATTTTAAATCCAAGTTGAAAACTCCGTTTTTCTCACTGGCTTTTAACTGAGTTTGAGTTGGTGATTGTACTGATTTTTATTACTTTTGTATTATGTTGTTCATTTTGGATCGTTGTCTTGTTTTATCTTTCATCATTAAGCACTTTGGTCAGCCTCTGCTGTCACAAAAGCGCTTTATAAATAAAGTTTACTTGACTCATGCCTTGCTGGAGTGAAAACATAGTTGAAAGAAAGAAACAAAAACAACAAACAAAACACATCAACCCCGTCATTGTTTTTATTGAGTTTCACAGGCAAGTTTACTGTAGCACAAGCAACAGTAAAAAAAAAGCAAAAGCATTTTTAAAACTAAAAAAAAAACTATATTTCACACACTCAAAGCGTCTGCCAGCACAGAGTCCTTTCACTGCTAGCGCATTTCACAGGAACAGGCTGGACTGTGAATAGTAGTCGCCATCCCCGTATGTTTTGGCAGCATTAAGACCGTCTCGATGAGCGTTGTGCGACATGAAGGCGTCTGTATTTCTCCCGTCGCCTTGCCTCTCTTTGAGCACTGTGGAGGTGAGCACCATGGTGATCACGTACATGGCGTATATGAGAATGTTGAACACTGCTATGGCGCACTCCACGTTGTGCATCCTGTGTTCGTCACGAATCAGCGGCCTGTACAAGAGCTCCATGCAACCAGAGACGACTGCCATGAACAGCTCCAGATTCATCATGATCAGACAGGCCAGCACCGTCCGGGTGCTTTTGTTGAGCCTTCTGGTTCCTTCCTCGGCGTCGTCCATCTTGCGCTTGCTCTTGGCCGCGAAAAAGCTCAGCACCACGCTCACGACCATCGCCAGACAGCCCATGGTTATCACAGCTATGCCGCCGTGTATGTAAGCGTGATCGTAGCTACTCCTCTCCTGAGCCGTAGAGGAGCCGAAGGAGACGTCCCGAGCGCTCCCCCTCACGGCGTGACTGCTATCTATCAGGTAGAGGATGTTGTTGGGCAAGGCGAGGAACCCGACAATGAGAGAGGTGATGACCGCGATGGCGGCCCCCAACTTTCCCCTGAACCTGGCAACGCTCAGTACGGGGTTGGACGTCCTCCCCATCAACATCTCTTTTCCGGACGAAATCAAAGAATCGAAGCCTCCGACGAGGCCGGACCTGGTCCGCTGCATCCCGCCCAGCAGAGGTGGGCAGACGGGGTCGCGTCCTGTGCACGAGAGGGCGGAGCCAGCATAGGTTACCTACCCCCCTTTAACGGTTACTGCCGCACAGCGTCTTGGTCCACCCCGAGACATTTAATACGATGAAGCTCGGGAGGCCCGTGATCGAGTTCAGAGGGTCGAGAAGAGACCTCCAGGCGAAGGCCGTGACGCAGGACCGGTGGTACAGGGTCCGCGGCATCACGAGGACCTTGAATTCGATCGCGCGCCGCAGGAGAGGCGTCCGATCTCACAACATGATATGTGTGGACCTATACGCTAGGTTCCTTAGCCACCTCGTCCGTGACCGACGAAACCCGCTCTGCTGGTTGTCTCATCACTTGGCCATCCTGAACGCGCCTGAGGACCCAGCCCGTAAGTTTGAGGGCGAGTTGAGACGCCTGCTGGCATACGGCTCTCTCAACTTTGAGTCGTGCAGGCGCGCCTGGGACAGGAGCCGCATGTCCAGGGGCATAGGAAACGCAGTAGACGCTCAGTGCAAGGACGTGTTCAACGGAAAGAAGGCTGCTTCAGAGACCGGGCCCGTGTCTCGCCTCCTGCTCGCCCAGCTCGAGGCCCTGCGCCTCAAGCCGATCTGCGCGGGCCTCAAAGTGGCCGGCGTGCCCACGCCCGACCGAGGCGGCAGCACGTACCACAACGGCTGCACCCGGGGCTGCGGGCCACTGCCTGGACGGAACACCTTCTACACGGAAGTGGACCTGCTGGCTCACGATGCAACGACCGACACTGTGGCCCTCCTAGAGCTCAAGACCCGAAACAGCGACGTTTTGGATGCCCCTACCCTGTGGCGGTACAACGCCCAGCTGTGGCTGACCTGGACGATGTTCTCGCTCACGTACCCGAGCGTGGCGGAGCGCTCAAACGCTTACCTGGTGATCGTGAGGCCAGGCACGAACACGGTCACCATAAGGAGCTGTCTGAGGCCCTCCGTGACCAAGACGCTGCGCACCAAGTTCCCCTGGATAAACTGCCTTTGTCCGCAGGTGCTCAACTGCCTCACGCCGACCTGTGTCAACGTGAGAGTGCAGGCCTATCCGAAGCCAGGCTCTGGCGGCAGGGCGAGCATCGACCCAAAGGACCTCTGTTACAGGAACGTCATGTTCAACCGAGAAAAGGCCAGAGTGCGTCAGAGACGTTACCCCGATCAGGGATCGCAAGGCCGTCCAGCGCACCCAACGCCCTCCTCCGAGACGAGCGGGGCCCCCCAGGGGTCCTGGGTCCGCATCACGTGGGAGCCGAACACGGCTCCCACGCAGGCATGACACTCGATAAAAAGCCCCGCATGTTCGAGCGCTGGATGGAAACTGACGGACAACTAGAACTGACATGGGTCTGAGGCACCAAGCGCTCCACGGCATGCTGGCCAACCCAGACGTGTCCCCTTTCAAAGTAATCGAGAAACCCAGCGAACAGCAGGACTGGATCCTGATAGACCATCTCATTGTCACACACACAGTCAGAGAAAGCGATTACAGGGAGAGCGAACCGGAGATGTCGGTCGCGAGGATGGCGAGCTATTTCGCATCCTGGTACGTCAGAGAGAGGGCCCACGGCCGATGCGTCGTGCTCGTAAAAGACGGTCCGGGGGCGCAGAAGCCTAGCGTGAGGGAAGAAAGGGCCAACAGGACGGTCCCTGGTCACTTGAAGTTCTGTAAGGCTCACCTGGCCGAGATAGAGTACGGCACGATGAAACTGTTGGCCGACGTGGGCATGAGAGACAGCTTTTTCTTAGTCACAGGGGCGGTAGGCGAGTCGCGCTGGGCCCAGACCGCCGGCGAGCGCGCCAGCAACCTGGTCTCGTTCCACAACGAGCGCGGGGGAGAGGGGGCCAGTCCACTCACGGAGCCAGACCACTTCAAAATCGAGACCCTCCATTTTCCCGTCGTGGATCTGAGCTACTGCGACGGCAAGACCTACAGGCCTGAGGGGACGCCTGGAGTTTTCTTGACAGCTTTCGGGAGCCCGGAAGACGAGCGGCTCCAGGGCTTGCTAAAGGCTTGCGTCGAGTGTCGAGAAACGGAGGCCGACACGCTGATGGTGGAGTTGGCCAACGCCCTAACGGGCTCAGTGACAGTGTGCACAGGGGACACAGATCTGATAGCCGTGCTCGCTGCGAGCGGACGGCCCGGCCTGACACTGAGGTTGGACAACAAAAGCTACACTGAGGACAGAGCCATGCACGAATCGCCCTTCGGCGAGCTCCTTGTCGAGCCAGCGGTCCGACGGACCGCCAACAGAGCGCCGGGTGCCACAGACGACTGGCTGAGCGCACTGTGCGACCTGGGCTCCGCAGAGCACCACCTGTTGCCCAACGGCGCGGCGGAAAGACACGCCGATCTGGGTCGCCTTCTGGAGAGCCACGGGGGCGAGGCGTTCAAACTCTCAGTGTACGAGTTCTTGTACCGGGGCGGTGTTCGAGGCTCGGTTTACGTCGCTTTCCTGAGCGCGTTCTTCGAGTCTGACGCGAGGAGCAAACTGAGTGAACTGGCACTGGAGAGCCAGAAAACGTACCCCCCCGGCACACGCAGCGCAAACACGTTACGCTTCGCCTTCACGGTCCTGTGCGGCGCGGATGACCCGAAAGTCTTAGGCGCGGGGAACGCGCCCTCGTCGCAACTTTTCGGTAACGCAGCACGCTCGGTCGAGCGGGGATCTAAGCGCCCCCGCGAGCCAGAGGTCGACCGGGAGGGCGAAGCAGAACCAGAGATCGGATCCGACCCCCAGAAGACCAAGGTAAAGATCACGGCTGGGCTCAAGCGCACGGCCAAAGCCTACGCGGACGGAGCAATCCCGGAGTCCACTCACGCCCGTTACCTCAGACTGGCTCGCTCCGGAAGGCACCTGTTCCTGAGAGCCAAAGCCAGAGCGCAGGAGGACCAGAGCGTCCGATCCAAACACTTGCTGTTCATGGCCCTCTGCGGAACAGACTACAGCTTCACTCCAGTGGGGCTGGGAATCAAAAGGTTGCTGAGTGGCGCGATACGCAACCGAGAGAAGTTCAGCTCTTGGTGCGCCAAGCTCGTGACCGCGCTGTGGTCCCAGGACGGAGAGGATGGCGGAGGGAGCGAAAGGTCCCTTGAGTTTCGCGCCATGGGCGAACAGTTGGCCAGCCTCACAGGAGTCCCCAAGTCTACGAGCTCAAAGCATTGGACTGGAAAAAAGTTTGAAATCATGTGCAGGACGCTCAAATACGTGTGCGACCTGTGGACCCTGAAGGGTCCCCGGATCGGTCCCCATTATGGGTTTCGTGTGCACGACGGAGTCGTGCGTTTCATAGAAGAGGAAGACCCAGAGTCTGTGTCTTGAGAGTTGATACAGGGGCGAGATGTATTTCATTTCATTTTCTGTGTAAAAAATGAAGAAGAAAAAAAAAAAACGAGCGAACAAACACAATAAGAGGATGACCCAGAGTCTGTGTCTTGAAAGTTGATACAGGGGCGAGATGTATTTCATTTCAATTCCAATTTCTGTGTAAAAAATGAAGAAGAAAAAAAAAATAAGCGAACAAACACGATGGAAACAATAAAAGTAAATTCAAACACACCAGTGCAGTTTTCAGAGTTTTATTTCATTCGGACACGTCTGTATTTACACCACACAATGTCGATTTCAACTCTCGAAGCCATCTCTAAATTACCACTGGAGTTCGTCGTGTGTCAACCGAAAGGATGATTGGCGTACTCGAGCTTGCTCATCCATGTACATTAAGGTCATAGGCGGCGCTAAGGATGAACAAAGGCCGCAAAAGAACACTAAGAAGCAGGTCGAGGCCCCTGGCCCACAAGCGGGGAACAAGAGCGGTCGAGCCAGAGGATCCTCGGCCCGACTCGCAAGGGCAGCGCGGGGGGCCGAAGCCGGGCCGCTACGAACCCTACGACTGGGATTCGGACTCAGACGGGGGACACAGAGACGGAGGGGGTCACGGTCGAGTCGGCCGCAAAACTCGCGCGGGCCGGCGATCCCATCCGCCGGGGGACAAAGCCCGTGAGCCTGATGCGGCAGCGGTGGAGCCCGTGGGTCCTCGGCACGACTCGGAAGGGCAGCGCGGGGCCCCGAAGCCGGGCCGCTATGAACCCTACGACTGGGATTCGGACTCAGACGGGGGAGACGGAGGGGGCCACGGTCCGCCGCGGGACGAAGCCCTCGAGCCTGATGCGGCAGCGGTCGAGCCCGAGGGTCCTCGGCACGACTCGGAAGGGCAGGGCGGGGGAGACGGAGACAGAGGGGGCCACGGTCAGGTCGGCCGTGAAACTCTCGAGGACAGGCGATCCGATCCGCCGCGGGACGAAGCCCTCGAGCCTGATGCGGCAGCGGTCGAGCCCGAGGGTCCTCGGCACGACTCGGAAGGGCAGGGCGGGGGAGACGGAGACAGAGGGGGCCACGGTCAGGTCGGCCGTGAAACTCTCGAGGACAGGCGATCCGATCCGCCGCGGGACGAGGCCCACGAGCCTGACGATGGAGCGGTCGAGCCCGGGGGTCCTCAGCATGAATTGGAAGGGCAGGGCAGAGGCGACGAACCCTCCGATTGGGATTTGTACGAGTGTGAAACGGACGTGGACGAGCTCGATGGTTCTCAAAGTGAAACGGAAGAACAGCACCGGGGCCCCAGGTCATCGGGCGAGGAAGACGTCGAGGAAGCCGTTGAGGAAGACGCCGAGGAAGACATAGAGGAAGAACCAGCCGCAGAGAGCGCGAGCGTGTACCCGGATACATTTTCCTCCAAGAACGGTGAAATAAAGTGGTCAGCGAACGAGCGTGATCGGTCGAGCGTCCGGGCGTCCCCTCCTCACCAGGCCTCAGGGCCTACCACTGAGGCGAGGGAGGGGGCTCAAGACATCCTGTCTTCTTTTCTTTTGTTTTTCACTCCGAATGTAGAAAGACTGATTTTGATAGCTACCAACCGCCATAGCGCCGATAAGGCCCACGCCTTAAAGACTCCGAAACCCATGGACGAGATTGAACTGAGAGCCTACGTGGGACTGCTGATCTTGGCCGGGGTGTACAGGTCTCGAGGCGAAGCGTTGGTGAGCCTGTGGGAGCCCGAGTGCGGACGACCGATCTTCGGGGCAACCATGTCCCTTAGAAGCTTTTACCAGCGCTCTGCGACGCTCAGGTTCGACGATCGAAGCACGAGAGCCTCTAGGAGCGCTTCGGACAGATTGGCCGCAGTCAGAGAGGTGTGGGAAGAGTGGTGCGATCGGCTGCCCAGGCTTTACGACATCGGACCCGAGGTGACTGTGGACGAACGAATGGTTCCTTTCAAAGGTGCGGTTTCAGCCTCCCTTTTTACTGTTCTCAGGGTATCCTTGACGTATTCGCGTCTGTCTTAACTCTTCCTTTTGTTTTTCTTTCTCTACGCAGGACGTTGTTCTTTCAGACAGTACATTCCCAGCAAGCCTACCAAGTACGGCCTCAAACTATGGGTCGCTTGCGACGCAAGGACGAGCTACGCTTGGAGGGTCCAACCGTACATGGGCAAGCTGGCTTCGGGTGCTCGAGAGACAAACCTTGCGTCCCGAGTGGTTTCGGATCTCACCCGGGGACTGGAGCACCGTAACGTCACGTGCGACAATTTCTTCACTTCGTACGCGCTCGCCACCGAGCTCCTGAAACGGAACATCACCCTGCTCGGTACGATCAAAAGCAACAAACCCGAACTGCCTCCGGAGCTCGCGTCGGCCCGCGGACGAGAAGCACTCTCCTCCAGGTTCGCCTTTACGGACTGCGCCGCGGCCCTTTCCTACGTGCCCAAAAAGAACAAAAACGTCCTGCTCCTTAGCACGAAGCATTCGAGGGTCGAAATATGCCACGAACGCAGGGACAAAAAACCAGAGATGATCTTGGATTACAATAAAACCAAGGGCGGCGTGGACAACCTGGACAAACTGCTGGCCACGTACAGCTGCAGGAGAATGACCAAGCGCTGGCCCTTGGCCATGTTCCACAACATGATCGACATGTCGGCGTACAACGCGTACGTGATATGGAGGGAAATGCACCCGGACTGGATGCCGTGGAACCGCAACCGAAGGAGAATCTTCCTCGAGCAGCTGGGCAAAGATCTCGTCAGACCGCTCGTACTTCGCAGGAAGCGTGTTCCTCGCGCAAGGCCGGCCTACGACCTAATGGTCAGCATGCAAGAAGCCGGCGGGACGAGCGCGCGCAGCGAGGGCAAAAGAAAACGATGTCAGATATGCCCGCGCTCCAAGGACACAAAGACGCTGATCTCCTGCAAGAGCTGCGGAAAGAGCATCTGCAGAGGCTGCACTGTCCCCTTTTGCCCCCTTTGCTCCGAGCGCCAGGGAAGGGACGCCGACACAGACGCGTCCCAGTGAAAGGGATCGAGCTGTCTGGTAGCGCGACCTGATGCCTCGTTTCCCACTCGAGTAACTGAAAATCTGTTCTGTTTTGATATCAGCGAGTCTGTCCTCTGTGCCGCCCTGTATGTCCTCTGAAAATAAAACTGAGAACTGCTGTCGTACAAAGGTGTCTGTGTGCGCGTGTGTCTGTGTGAACATTCGAGAAGCAAAACTGTTGAAAGGGTTTGAGGGGTCTACGCGAAGGTACGGATATTTCGATCCAACGCGTTCGATTCACAAAGAAAGGCCTACAAACAGGGCTGGTTTGAGCTTGCAAAGCCTCTCAGCGCCCACAGGCCAACTCTGTCCTCGTTCGAGTGGATAAACAGAGTCAGCAGGGATTCTAAGCTTTACGGGGAGAGAATTGGCCTGCAAGCTCTGAGGCTTGGCGTTCTGGAGGTATCTTCACATTCAGAATGCTTGAGTCCGGAAAGATTTTTTTTTTTTCTTCCCACTCGAGCTGTCAGAATTACATGTGGAGCCAGTTTGGGGAGGGAACCGCAACAGCCGAGAGCTCAGCGGAAGGGGAAAAAAATGAGTTGGCCTTGTAGCACCAAATCTCTTATGAATCCTATGAGCTCTCCACCTAAACCTACTGTGAATGTTGTGTGAGATTTTCACTGGGTGTAAAATAAAATAAAAACAGAACAAATAATCGAAAAGAACCCAAACATTATAGTTTGTTTTTTTTGTGTGATTCGGGGATGTCTTCTGATGCAAAAGGCTCGTAGCGCTGGCCAGCCTTCGCGATCTGGTCTGCGCCCTGGAAACGAGCAGCGTGGGTTTGCGAGGGTAGCCGAGCTGCCACACGGCTGCTCGTTCTGGGATAGGATTGGCCTGCGAGCTCCTCTCATCAACGACACGCTTCAGTTTGCCTCTGATTCGGCTTCCCTGACACAGCGCGCTGTGATGTGACTCGCAGAGCCACACATCAAACCCTTCCCATAGAGCTTCATGTGCTGTCAGAGTGGAGGCGATCGGCCTGCTCTGGGGCTGGGCTCCCCTTGGGGTTGCTTCACATTTGGAACATTTGGAGATACAAGCGGAGCCAGCCCGGAGAGGGAACAGAAACGGACCACAGCTCAACGGAAAGGAGAGAATGTTGGTCTTTGAGCACTCCGCCTGAAGCTATCGCGAATATTCCGTGAGGTTTTCACTGTCTGTAAAATAAAAATAAAAAACAGGACAGAAAATCCAAACGAACACAGAAATTGTTTTTATTTTGTAAGACTTTTTTATTACAACATGACCTGGGTATCCAACCCAGGGTGGAACCGAAACGGTCAGAGCTCAGCGGAATGGAGAAAGTCGGCCCTCCTTGACACAGAGCGCTGCGGTGTGACTCGTGGCATCCAGCCTGTCTCTCAGTCAGCTCACTCTCAGGCGCAGGCTGCGTGTGTTTTTCAGACGCGAAAGGCCCCAGCCTGTCTCTGAGGATGCCCCCCTGCCCCCCGACACAGAGCTCTGTGGTGTGTGGATTGTGTTCTGAAAGGGTTTTCTCACTCGAGCGGTCAGAATTACATCCTGAGCCACGCAGAGCCGCTCGTGCGGTTCCCTTCACCCAAACCTGAGCCTCTCCACGGAGCTTCATGTGCTGTCAGAGGGGAGAGGGTCTGCATGCGGGCTGCTCTCAGCCAATGCACGATCTAGCCTGCCCCTGCGCGGTCCAGCCTTCCTCTCATTCTCCTCCCCTGCAGGCGCGGGCTGCGTGTGTGCCTCAGACAGGAAAGGCTCCAGCCTTCCTCTGCCTCGGCCCCCCTTGAAACAGCGCTCAGTGGCTTCACTTCACGCAGAGCCGCTCAGGATTTTTCCCTACACACACCCCAAGCCTTTCCGTCGAGCTTCATGTGCTGTCAGAGGGGACAGGCTCTGACTGCGGGCTGCGCTGCAGCTCGGCTTCCTTGAGGTTGCTTCAAAGTTAGAACGCTTGTGTTCGGAAAGGGTTTTCTCACTCCGGCTGTCAGAATTACATCCTGAGCCACCCTGGAGAGGGAACAGAAATGGCCCAGAGCTGAACAGACTGAAGAGAATGTCCTTCTTAGAGCTCTACGCCTGAATCTATCGCAAATGTTCCGTGAGGTTTTCACTGGCTGTAAAATAAAAATTAGAAAAAAACAGAACAGAAAATCCAAACGAATTTCCCCCCGGGAGGGGCTGCGTGTGTTTCTCAGACGCGAAAGGCTCCGGCCTGCCTCTGAGAGTGCACCCTGAGCCTCTGCAGAGAGCCTCCGTAGAGAGCCTGCCTGCGAGTGGGGACTTCCCGACAGAAGCGGAGCCCTGTGCCTTGTGACATCTGTTTCGAAAGACCGCAGCCTGCTTCTGCTTCTGCAGCTTGCTTGACACGGATTTCTGCGGAGCGTGGCTGGTGTTGGGAAAGATTTGTTTTCTCACTCGAGCGGTCAGAATTAAGTGCAGGGCCAGCTCTGGGAGTGAACCGAACGGGCCCGGAGCTCAGCAGAGTGAAGAGAAAGTTTGCCACCGAGCTCTTTGCCCGTTGCTGTCTAGAGTGTTCTGTGAGGTTTTTGCTGGCTGTGAAATAAAAATGAAAACGAAGTAAAAACGGGACAGAAAACCCAAAAGAACACAGAAAATTTATTTTGTGTGATGACTTTTTTTATTACAACACGAGCTGGGTATCGAACCCAGGGGTGGAACAGAAACGGTCCGCAGCTCAGCCAACCCTGCCTGACACACAGCTCTGCCGTGTGACTCGTGGCATCCAGCCTGTCTCTCGCTCGGCTCACTCGCGGGCGGGGGCTGCCTGTGTTTCTCAGACGCGAAAGGCTCCGGCCTGCCTCTGAGGGTGCGGCCTGAGGAAAGGTTTTTTTTTTTTTTTTTCCCTCTCGAGCTTTCAGAATTACATTTGGAGCCAGCTTGGGGAGGGAACCGCGACAGCCAAAAGCTCAGCGGAATGGAGAAAGAGTTGGCCTTCTAGCACTAAATCTCTTATTGTTTTTGCAAATGAGCTCTCCAACTCATGCTACTGTGAATGTCGTGTGAGGTTTTCACTAGATGTAAAATAAAAAACAGAGCAAAAAATCCAAAAGAACCCAAAAATTATTGTAATTGTTTTATTTTTTATTTTTTGCATGATGATTTTCTTTGTTGAGACTCGGGGATGCCTTCTGATGCAAAAGGCTCATCGCGTTGGCCAGAAAGAGTTGAATTCAGAAAGAGTTTTTCTCACTCGAGCTGTCAGAGATACAAGCGGAGCCAGCCTGAAGAGGGAACAGAAACGGGCCACAGCTCAACGGTCTGCCTGCGGGCGGCTCTCAGACAAAGCACGATCCAGCCTGCCTTCAGTCGCTCCCCTGCACAAATCCAGCCTGCCTCTCATTCCCTCCCCTGCAGGCGTGTGTGCCTCAGACGCAAAAGGCTCCAGCCTTCCTCTGCGTTGGGCCCCCCCTTGACACGAGCTTCAGTGTCTTTACTCCACACAGAGCCTGCCTGCGGGCGGCTCTCAGACAACGCACGATCCAGCCTGCCTTCAGTCGCTCCCCTGCACAAATCCAGCCTGCCTCTCATTCCCTCCCCTGCAGGCGTGTGTGCCTCAGACGCAAAAGGCTCCAGCCTTCCTCTGCGTTGGCCCCCCCTTGACACGAGCCTCAGTGTCTTTACTCCACACGGAGCCTGCCTGCGGGCGGCTCTCAGACAAAGCACGATCCAGGCTGCCTTCAGTCGCTCCCCTGCACAAATCCAGCCTGCCTCTCATTCCCTCCCCTGCAGGCGTGTGTGCCTCAGACGCAAAAGGCTCCAGCCTTCCTCTGCGTTGGGCCCCCCCTTGACACGAGCTTCAGTGTCTTTACTCCACACAGAGCCTGCCTGCGGGCGGCTCTCAGACAAAGCACGATCCAGCCTGCCTTCAGTCGCTCCCCTGCACAAATCCAGCCTGCCTCTCATTCCCTCCCCTGCAGGCGTGTGTGCCTCAGACGCAAAAGGCTCCAGCCTTCCTCTGCGTTGGCCCCCCCTTGACACGAGCCTCAGTGTCTTTACTCCACACGGAGCCTGCCTGCGGGCGGCTCTCAGACAAAGCACGATCCAGCCTGCCTTCAGTCGCTCCCCTGCGCGATCCAGCCTGTCTCTCATTCCCTCCCCTGCAGGCGTGTGTGCCTCAGACGCAAAAGGCTCCAGCCTTCCTCTGCGTTGGCCCCCCCTTGACACGAGCTTCATGAAGTGTCTTTACTCCACACAGAGCCTGCCTGCGGGCGGCTCTCAGACAAAGCACGATCCAGGCTGCCTTCAGTCGCTCCCCTGCACAAATCCAGCCTGCCTCTCATTCCCTCCCCTGCAGGCGTGTGTGCCTCAGACGCAAAAGGCTCCAGCCTTCCTCTGCGTTGGGCCCCCCCTTGACACGAGCTTCAGTGTCTTTACTCCACACAGAGCCTGCCTGCGGGCGGCTCTCAGACAAAGCACGATCCAGCCTGCCTTCAGTCGCTCCCCTGCACAAATCCAGCCTGCCTCTCATTCCCTCCCCTGCAGGCGTGTGTGCCTCAGACGCAAAAGGCTCCAGCCTTCCTCTGCGTTGGCCCCCCCTTGACACGAGCCTCAGTGTCTTTACTCCACACGGAGCCTGCCTGCGGGCGGCTCTCAGACAAAGCACGATCCAGGCTGCCTTCAGTCGCTCCCCTGCACAAATCCAGCCTGCCTCTCATTCCCTCCCCTGCAGGCGTGTGTGCCTCAGACGCAAAAGGCTCCAGCCTTCCTATGCGTTGGGCCCCCCCTTGACACGAGCCTCGCGGAATGGAGAAAGAGTTGGCCTTCTAGCACTAAATCTCTTATTGTTTTTGCAAATGAGCTCTCCAACTCATGCTACTGTGAATGTCGTGTGAGGTTTTCACTAGATGTAAAATAAAAAACAGAGCAAAAAATCCAAAAGAACCCAAAAATTATTGTAATTGTTTTATTTTTTATTTTTTGCATGATGATTTTCTTTGTTGAGACTCGGGGATGCCTTCTGATGCAAAAGGCTCATCGCGTTGGCCAGAAAGAGTTGAATTCAGAAAGAGTTTTTCTCACTCGAGCTGTCAGAGATACAAGCGGAGCCAGCCTGAAGAGGGAACAGAAACGGGCCACAGCTCAACGGTCTGCCTGCGGGCGGCTCTCAGACAAAGCACGATCCAGCCTGCCTTCAGTCGCTCCCCTGCGCGATCCAGCCTGCCTCTCATTCCCTCCCCTGCAGGCGTGTGTGCCTCAGACGCAAAAGGCTCCAGCCTTCCTCTGCGTTGGGTCCCCCCTTGACACGAGCTTCAGTGTCTTTACTCCACACAGAGCCTGCCTGCGGGCCGCTCTCAGACAAAGCACGATCCAGCCTGCCTTCAGTCGCTCCCCTGCACGATCCAGCCTGCCTCTCATTCCCTCCCCTGCAGGCTCGTGTGCCTCAGACGCAAAAGGCTCCAGCCTTCCTCTGCGTTGGCCCCCCCTTGACACGAGCCTCCGTGTCTCTACTCCACACAGAGCCTGCCTGCGGGCCGCTCTCAGACAAAGCACGATCCAGCCTGCCTTCAGTCGCTCCCCTGCACGATCCAGCCTGCCTCTCATTCCCTCCCCTGCAGGCTCGTGTGCCTCAGACGCAAAAGGCTCCAGCCTTCCTCTGCGTTGGCCCCCCCGTGTCTTTACTCCACACAGAGCCTGCCTGCGGGCCGCTCTCAGTCAAAGCACGATCCAGCCTGCCTTCAGTCGCTCCCCTGCACGATCCAGCCTGCCTCTCATTCCCTCCCCTGCAGGCTCGTGTGCCTCAGACGCAAAAGGCTCCAGCCTTCCTCTGCGTTGGCCCCCCCGTGTCTTTACTCCACACAGAGCCTGCCTGCGGGCCGCTCTCAGACAAAGCACGATCCAGCCTGCCTTCAGTCGCTCCCCTGCACGATCCAGCCTGCCTCTCATTCCCTCCCCTGCAGGCTCGTGTGCCTCAGACGCAAAAGGCTCCAGCCTTCCTCTGCGTTGGCCCCCCCGTGTCTCTACTCCACACAGAGCCTGCCTGCGGGCCGCTCTCAGACAAAGCACGATCCAGCCTGCCTTCAGTCGCTCCCCTGCACGATCCAGCCTGCCTCTCATTCCCTCCCCTGCAGGCTCGTGTGCCTCAGACGCAAAAGGCTCCAGCCTTCCTCTGCGTTGGCCCCCCCGTGTCTTTACTCCACACAGAGCCTGCCTGCGGGCCGCTCTCAGACAAAGCACGTTCCAGCCTGCCTTCAGTCGCTCCCCTGCACGATCCAGCCTGCCTCTCATTCCCTCCCCTGCAGGCTCGTGTGCCTCAGACGCAAAAGGCTCCAGCCTTCCTCTGCGTTGGCCCCCCCTTGACACGAGCCTCCGTGTCTTTACTCCACACAGAGCCTGCCTGCGGGCCGCTCTCAGACAAAGCACGTTCCAGCCTGCCTTCAGTCGCTCCCCTGCACGATCCAGCCTGCCTCTCATTCCCTCCCCTGGAGCCAGCTTGGGGAGGGAACCGAGACAGCCAAAAGCTCAGCGGAATGGAGAAAGAGTTGGCCTTCTAGCACTAAATCTCTTATTGTTTTTGCAAATGAGCTCTCCACCTCATGCTACTGTGAATGTCGTGTGAGGTTTTCACTAGATGTAAAATAAAAAAAACAGAGCAAAAAATCCAAAAGAACCCAAAAATTATTGTAATTGTTTTATTTTTTATTTTTTGCATGATGATTTTCTTTGTTGTGACTCGGGGATGCCTCCTGATGCAAAAGGCTCATCGCGTTGGCCAGAAAGAGTTGCATTCAGAAAGAGTTTTTCTCACTCGAGCTGTCAGAGATACAAGCGGAGCCAGCCCGAAGAGGGAACAGAAACGGGCCACAGCTCAACGGCCTGCCTGCGGGCCGCTCTCAGACAAAGCACGATCCAGCCTGCCTTCAGTCGCTCCCCTGCACGATCCAGCCTGCCTCTCATTCCCTCCCCTGCAGGCTCGTGTGCCTCAGACGCAAAAGGCTCCAGCCTTCCTCTGCGTTGGCCCCCCCTTGACACGAGCCTCCGTGTCTCTACTCCACACAGAGCCTGCCTGCGGGCCGCTCTCAGACAAAGCACGATCCAGCCTGCCTTCAGTCGCTCCCCTGCACGATCCAGCCTGCCTCTCATTCCCTCCCCTGCAGGCTCGTGTGCCTCAGACGCAAAAGGCTCCAGCCTTCCTCTGCGTTGGCCCCCCCGTGTCTTTACTCCACACAGAGCCTGCCTGCGGGCCGCTCTCAGTCAAAGCACGATCCAGCCTGCCTTCAGTCGCTCCCCTGCACGATCCAGCCTGCCTCTCATTCCCTCCCCTGCAGGCTCGTGTGCCTCAGACGCAAAAGGCTCCAGCCTTCCTCTGCGTTGGCCCCCCCGTGTCTTTACTCCACACAGAGCCTGCCTGCGGGCCGCTCTCAGACAAAGCACGATCCAGCCTGCCTTCAGTCGCTCCCCTGCACGATCCAGCCTGCCTCTCATTCCCTCCCCTGCAGGCTCGTGTGCCTCAGACGCAAAAGGCTCCAGCCTTCCTCTGCGTTGGCCCCCCCGTGTCTTTACTCCACACAGAGCCTGCCTGCGGGCCGCTCTCAGACAAAGCACGATCCAGCCTGCCTTCAGTCGCTCCCCTGCACGATCCAGCCTGCCTCTCATTCCCTCCCCTGCAGGCTCGTGTGCCTCAGACGCAAAAGGCTCCAGCCTTCCTCTGCGTTGGCCCCCCCGTGTCTTTACTCCACACAGAGCCTGCCTGCGGGCCGCTCTCAGTCAAAGCACGATCCAGCCTGCCTTCAGTCGCTCCCCTGCACGATCCAGCCTGCCTCTCATTCCCTCCCCTGCAGGCTCGTGTGCCTCAGACGCAAAAGGCTCCAGCCTTCCTCTGCGTTGGCCCCCCCTTGACACGAGCCTCCGTGTCTCTACTCCACACAGAGCCTGCCTGCGGGCCGCTCTCAGACAAAGCACGATCCAGCCTGCCTTCTGTCGCTCCCCTGCACGATCCAGCCTGCCTCTCATTCCCTCCCCTGCAGGCTCGTGTGCCTCAGACGCAAAAGGCTCCAGCCTTCCTCTGCGTTGGCCCCCCCTGGACACGAGCCTCCGTGTCTTTACTCCACACAGAGCCGCTCGTGATTTTTGCTTCACACAAACCGAGCCTTTCCGTCAAGCTTCATGTGCTGACGGAGGGGACAGGGTCAGCCTGCGGGCTGCGCTGCAGCTCCCGTGAAGTTGCTTCAAAGTCAGAACGCTTGTGTTCGGAAAGGGTTTTCTCAATCCGGCTGTCAGAATTACATCCCGAGGCAGCCCGGAGAGGGAACAGAAATGGCCCAGAGCTCAGCAGACTGAATAGAATGTCGGTCTTAGAGCTCTCCGCCTGAAGCTATTGGGAATGTTCTTTGAGGTTTTCAATGAGTGTGAAATAAAAAAATAAAAAAAAAACAAACAGGACAGAAAATCCAAATGAAAACAGAAATTGTTTGTTTTTGTATGACTTCTCCAGCCTGCCTCCTGCCTCTGAGTCGCCCCTCCCTGACACAGAGCTCTGTGGCGTGTGACTCGTCTGAGAGGAAGTCTCCCGTCTGCCTCCTGAGCGGGCTTCTCCTGACAGAAGAAGAGCTCCGAGGCTGTGCGGCTCTGGTTGCTAAAGGCTCCAGCCCGCCTCTGAGCGGGCTCCCCTCGACAGGACGCACAGCTCCGTGGCGTGTGACTCGTCTCGACCAAAGGTTGCAGCCTGCCCCTGAGTCTGCCTCTCCTGACAGACGCAGGGCTGCCTGGCGTATGGGTCGTTTTTGGAAAGGTTTTTTCTCTCTCGAGCGGCCAGTATTACATGCGGGGCCAGATCGGGGAGTGAACCGAAACGGCCCAGAGCTCAGCAGAACGAAGAGAAAGAGTTGGCCTTCAAGCAACAATTTTAAAGCTATTCTGAATGTTCTGTGAGGTTTGCGATGGGTGTGAAATAAAAGAAAAAAAAATCAAACGGGACAGAAAATCCAAACGAACACAGAAATTGTTTGTTTTGGTATGACTTTTTTATTTCAACCCAGGGATAGCTCAGCGAAATGGAGAAAGAGTTGGCTTTCCAGCCCCACACCTGAAGCAATTGCAGCCCGCAGAGCTCAGTGGAGTGTGACTCTTCTGAGAAGAACCCAGATTTTTGTTTTGTTCTTGTGGGCATACAACGGGGAACAGAGATGCTTCAGAGCAGGCTCAGAGACCCCGCCGAGCTTTGGAGAGTGATAAAAAGAAATGAAAAGCAAAAGAAGCTGTGCTTTTTTTTTAAAAAAAAAAACGGTGCTTAGAAAGGCGACTGGTAGTCGTGCGAAACACTTTCGGTGCTGCTGTTAGATACTGCACTCTTCATTCTGTTTCAGAGTCTGCCCATCGGAGTCCTCGCTGTCCCCAGCCACGCATTTGAGAGGGAAATACCGCCGCCCCTCACTACGGCACGCTGCCCCACGAGTAAATCCCACGCTCGAACAGTCAGGGGAAGAGCCTCGGGATTTACATTTAGGGCTGACCCAGGCTGGAAACCAAAAGGGCCCAGAACTCCGTCACGAGAGGAGAGGGTTGGCGTTCGAGCAATAGGTTCAGAAGCTATTGCAAACATTGTGTGTGGTTTTCACTGGCTGTGGAATAAAACAATAACAAAACGAATAAAAAAGCCACAAAGACACCCAGAATTGGTTTTGCGTGGTGATTTTTTTTTTATTACAGCATGACTTGGAGACGCTCTCATAGACAATAAAATGGAAAAATACAAAAGATTTGTCCAGCGAATCGCTCAGATGTTCCTAGTCAACGTCTCCGTCGCTTGTCAAGGCTCTCAGAGCAGACTGACCTGGAGGTCAGCCGTTTGCGCGAACGGCCCATCCCTCTCAGTCCAGAAGTCCTCACTTCGTGCCGAGTTTCACCTGCGCGAGACTGGGTCGAAGGCCACGTTCTCATCTCCAGAGCGGCGCGACCGTCGGCCTTGCGCAAGACGCTCACCGCGCGGGCCAACCTTCGCGATCTCATAGGCGCCCTGGACGCGTCCTCCCCCTTGACCACAGTCATGGCCACGGCGTAGTCCCGTTTCAGGCTTTCGACGGTGAACGCATCATGACCGTGCAGTCTGTTGAACACCTCGCAGGCTTCCAGCCACTCCCAATCCGGTTCCAGCTCGACGACGGGCCGGCGGGTGCCGTCTTCCTCCCTCAGCAGAATTCGCTCCTGGTGGTACACGGTTCGCGTGGCGCAGAAGGAGCTCACGTTTTTCACCGGCAGGCCCGAGTACTCCGGCGAGTAGACGCTCAAGCGAGGCCCGTGAAAAGTGTCCGCCGGGCCTCTCTCGGACTCCCTCTCGTGCAGAGGGTCCAGAGATCCCCACGGCGGGTCGTCTCCCCTGAGCCTGAAGGCTCTCGCCACCAGCCCTCCGTAGTACAAGGGCGCAGTGCAGCGAAAGAGCTGTCCCCCGATGGCGCATTTGTTGAACGAGAGCTCGTTCAGAGGATCCACTCCCGCCGTCGCCTCGAGTATCAGGGAGCGAACCGGGTCGTCGCCGAAGTCCAGGGAAAACACCAGTCTAGCGCTCCGATCCATCTCCTCGTCCCCGTCGGCCTGTGCGGTCCCGAACGCGTTGGTCTTTTCGACCGTTTCGTTGTCATAGGCGTCCATCATCGCTTCGCCCAGCTGGTCCCAGAAGCCCCGGTGCGCCTCGGGCGCGTACAGAGCCAGCATGTCGTAGACCGCTTCGAGAGAAAGGGTGACGGAGCTCACCTTTTTGGGCCGAGCGTGTCCACGCCTGCCCTGCTGCGTGTTCTGAGAGGGGGCGCATTTGTACGAGCAGAGCCTGCGGCTCCTGGGACCCGTCCCGCCACGTTCGGGAAACGTGCAGTTCGAGCAAAGCTGGAGCATTTCGTGAGCGGCGTCGTTGCCGCCTCTAAATTCGGGGCCCGAAAAACTCAAAGAATCGACGCCCGAAATGCACATCTGACCGTCCTTGACGGCGGTCTTCAGGCCCTTTTCCCGCACCTGACAAAGAAGGCGGCCCAGCGCCTTGCACGCGAAGCGTCCCTGCGCGTCCAGCACGCGGGGGCAAATGTCCGGCAGGCAGGCGGCCGCGCAGAGCTTGAACGCCGCGTTGGTCTCCAGGCAGATCTGTCCGAAAGACAGCCTGTCCAGGGCCCTCAGTCTGTTCCTGTTCAGCTGCGTCCAGAAGCCGCGGAGGTCCGGGAAGCTCCCCTCGTCTGGCACCTCCGTCCACGGAGGGACCCACACGTCGAACACAAAGTGGCAGGCCAGTTTCATGGCCTCGGCGAAGACCAGCTGGTTTATGCAGAAGGACACCCGTCTGCTCAAGGCTCCCGCGCACACGACGTGACTGGCGTACATGGCCTCGACGCAGGCGTCTCTGGCTGCGTCGAACCTCCTGTCGAACTGCATGATCTCGGACTCGGCGATCATGGTGGCCGACTGCACCAGGTTCTGCCTGTACAGGCAGACGGCAGCCACCTTGTCCATGGATCGCTTCTCCACTGTGTCCTGCAGCTGTTTCGAGCTGCGCGTCCGAGTCACGTGCGCCGAGAACTCGGATTCCATGATCACGCAGCGGTCGGCCCAGGCGTCGCTCACGAACCCCAGGGTGTTGGTGTTCCACACGAACCCGCAGTTGTGCACCGCGTGATACCTCACGGTGTCCACCTTTCCGCTGCACGCGTCCTTGCCCACCACGTCGCTCTCCAAGACGCTGGTGTCCAGCAGGTTCTTGAACGTGTTGGGTATCACGCTGGACTCCTTGTCCAGGGCCTTTAGGTTTTTCTCGTGGGTGATGTGAGCGTCGTCTATCATCACCACGCAAGCTTTCCTCTGTTGCTTGTACTTGAAAGCTTGCGGGGTGAAGGACGTGAGCGTCTCTATGCAGCCCTTCACCTGCCTGAACTGGCAGTTCAGCACGTTGTTGGCGTAGCTCTTGCCCTCCCCGGGCCCGGTGACGTTGAACAGCATGATCCGTTCGATCGTGTACCTGGGCGCGGTGTTGGTCACCACGTAGTTGAAGGTGGTGGAGGCCTGAAATAGCCTGCCCACCTGGAGGCTGTCAGAGAACATGTAGCGCACCAGCGCGTGGTCGTAGACCTTCACCGGGTTCAGCGAGCGCGGGTCCTCGGCGTAGTCGTCGTAGTAGTCCTCAGCCGGGAACTCCAGGCACAGCTCCTCGTGTATGTCGGGGAGAGCGCGGCCGAGAGACAGGCGCGAGTTGAGCATCCCTTCTCCCATCAGGTCCCGGAGCCCCGCGTACAGCGCGTCGGCGTGCGAGGAACGGCGCTTCGCGAGGATGTCGAAGACCATGTTGGCTATGCTCTCGAAGTGCCTGTGTCCTCCGTATTTCGTCTTCATGTCCTTGCTCAGGCGTTCGAGTTTTCCCAGGTGAGGGTACAGGTGCGCAAAGTAATGGTTGTAGTCGCACCTGCTCACGGAGAAGGGGTGCTGCTCGCACACGTTGTAGAAGCACGCGTACGCAGTCTGACAGTCTTCCCGGCACCTCCTCCCTCGACGATCCTGGTCGACGGCCGGGCCGGGCCGGGGGCAGGGGCAGTGGCAGCGGCCGCCCGTCAACAGCCGAGCGAGGTGCCGGGTCCTGCGGTTGGCCCTGATCTCTCGCAGCGCTCTCGAGATGCGAGGCTTCGTCACCGGCATGTGCCTGTGGAGCATGGAGTTCAGGAAGGCGTCGGGTTTGTCCCTGTCTATAAGCCTTTCGATCGAGTACCTAAACACCAGGAGCCTACCCACGCAGACTTGGGGCGCTGTCCCGCCCGCGAGGGCTCGCGTGAAGGCTCTCACCTCCTCCAAGAATCTTGCGTCGTTTGGGATGCTCGAGCTGTACCTCTGCACCACTTTGTGCCTTCTCCAGTTGTCCTCTGCGAGCCTCGAGACCAGGCGCTCGAAGAGTTCCTTGCCTTGGTCCCGACTCTCGGTGTCCGTGATCCTCCCTATCGCCTCGGCCAAGGACTTCAGCGTCAGACCGGTGATCGCCTCGGGCAGCGCGGTCGTCTGCTTTCCGCCCTGGCAGGCGGGCACGTACATCGAGCCCTGCAGTTCCTTGACCTTTTTCCGATCTATCTTGTCGGGGTTCAGCGTATCGCTGCGAATGTCTAACCACTCGAACGCAGGGTTCAGTTCTCCCTTGGGGTCTCTCATGACGATCATAGCGTTGTTCAGCGACACAGCTTTCTGCCTGACGAGCTGAAGTCTCATGAAGGCGTTGTAGGCCTCCTCTCCAAGCTCGTAGTCGATGGCGGTCCAGTCGTGTGGCTCCTCGTCGCCGTCATCGCCCTCGTCAGGCTCGCTGTCCACACTGGTGTCGGAAGGCTCGTCTCCGCTCGCCCCGGGACTGCGGAACACGCTCGCGTCCGCCTCCACGAAACGCAGTAGACCACCGCCGTAAACGCACTCGGCCGGGTCGCCGTCCTCGCGACCGCGACGTTTACCCGACTCGCGTCCAGCGGCCACAAAGCTAGAAATTCCGGGAGAGTCGCCCCCGTTCATGTCCAACACGAAACAGAAAAGCCTTCCGTGCGCAAAGTCCTCCCTGACGGGGGCCGACATGCTCGAAAAGTCCGGGTCCTCCAAGGTCAACTGGAGGACTTGTCCTTTGCAGCAATAGGTGAGGTAGAGGAGCAGCTGCACCAAAGACCTTTCGCAGGGCGGCAGAGCCCGAAAAGCCAGCTCGACCGTCTCGTCGTCGTGCAGCATTTCGGTGTCCAACGCGAGGAACAGAGCTCTCCTGTCGGTGGGGAGTTCCACCATTCGCACCACGGCGGTGTTAGATTCCCTGTGGGGCAACGCCGCTCGCTCCTTCTGCGGGGCCTTTTTGTCAGACTCCATGCTCGTGGTGTGCGCGAACCTGCTGCCAACACTACATCTGGATCTGCGCGTGGCTCACTCACTCACGAGCTCATCGGTAGGCTGGCCAAGTGAGCAGTCTGACTTCAACTGAGGCGGTGGGAAACGCTCAGAGTCTGGAGGCAGGGCATCCCCGTCAGATTTTGCTGTGGGTTGGACACTTTCAGAGGCGGCCTCTGGCTCACTCACTCACGAGCTCATCGGTAGGCTGGCCAAGTGAGCAGTCTGACTTCAACTGAGGCGGTGGGAAACGCTCAGAGTCTGGAGGCAGGGCATCCCCGTCAGTTTTTTGCTGTGGGTTGGACACTTTCAGAGGCGCCCACAGCCGGCCTCTTTTCGATCAGATTTTGCTGTGGGTTGGACACTTTCAGAGGCGGCCTCTGGCTCACTCACTCACGAGCTCATCGGTAGGCTGGCCAAGTGAGCAGTCTGACTTCAACTGAGGCGGTGGGAAACGCTCAGAGTCTGGAGGCAGGGCATCCCCGTCAGTTTTTTGCTGTGGGTTGGACACTTTCAGAGGCTGCCTCTTTTCGATCGGATCGTTTTGCTGGCGGTCGGGGCTGGTCTTTGCTACGTCGGAGATTTTAGATCGTGGCCGGACCCTTTCAGCGGCGGTCGGAGTCCTTCTGTGTAGCAAGGGGAACCTGTGTTGAGAAGAAGAAAGAAAAGAGGTGAATAAGAAAGAAGAAGAAGAAAATAGAAGAGAAAAGGAATTTAAAAATAAATAAAATAAAATAAAAATAAACCAAACACCTTGTGTCCAGTCTAAGTTCACTGTACCCCCCATTTTTTTTTTTTCTGAGGAGAACGATGGATAGGCCCATTCCTTTCGTGAATTTGTTCCCCGACATCTTTCCGAAACGTAGAGCAGTATCGCCCTCGGAAAGAGGTTTGATCGGGCTCATGGTCAAGTCTGTGATGTTTCACAGGTTGGAGGAGGCACTCTTGTGCAGGGGCTTGGTGCTGCAGGCTCACAACGGCACCACGGTGTACACCACAGTGTGTTTCAAAGTGGTGGGCATAATGCCCGTGGTGGGCTATGACTTGGAATTGGACTCTGACCAGGGCGACGCCTGTGAGAGCTGGGAGCGGGTGAGTCGAGAGTGGCGCAAACACTTTGCTGCGGAGCCGGCTCACGTGAGAGTGGTGCACGACGATGTGAAAAGGGAAGTGAAGGCCGCTGCGTTCCCGCTGGGGAGCATAGCGCTGGCCAAAAAATATATGGAGACCGTAAAAGGAGCTCTCACGTTTGGGGATTTCCACCCAGAGAGCGGCTACTACGTTGCACGGGACGGCAACACGCCGGCCCTGTGCTGCGATGTCATGTACGGACGAGTGTATTTCTTGCCCGAGGAAAAGTGTGGCGGGACCCTGGTCCCAAGCGAGCTCGTGTACGACCACGAGAGGTCCGAAGAGGAGGCCAAGCTGTTTGACACCGTGCACGCGCCGCACGTCTACAGGGCCGCCTGTCTTGACATCGAGACCGTGGTGGACGAGGCCTTCCGCGATCGCTCCCTGAGGTGCGAGTTTTTCGCCCACAGGTTCCCCTACTGCACGGAGCGCACGGTTTCCGATTTGACGGCGTACAGGAGCAAACTGGTCAAGATCCTGAGCGACTTGAAGAAAGGCCCGCTCAGAGGGGCTTGTCGGGTGTCCATACCGGCCCTGGCCAGTGACATGCCGGGACAGGAGCACGAGATCACATGCGTGTCCTTGGTGCTGATGAACTCGCACCTCCCAAAGCCCGAGCCGGGGAGTCACAGGAAACAACTGATAGTGGTCTACAACAAACTGAAGGTAAAGGGCCAGGGACGCCCGAAACCCGATGGCGCGCTCGTGGAGGCCGTGGGACTGGAGTCCGCGTCCAGGATCCTTTTCTACCCCTGCGCCGGAGAGCTCGCGCTCCTAGAGCAGACCCTGCGGCTGCTCGATCGCCACGGCGTGGAGCTCCTGTACGTGTACAATGCGGAATTCGACCTGAGAGTCATCGACCAGCGCGTGCATTTCTACGCGGACTCCAACTACGCAGAGCGATCGGACGAGGATACCCGCAGAAGGTGCGCTGAAATCCTCCGGTCTTGGCACGGGCTCTTTGTCACCAGGCACCTCTCGGAAGACCTGCCTCCCGTTTTCCGTTTCGAGTCGGTGCGCCACTTGGAAATCTACAAGGAGATGCTGACCGCCCTGGGCTCGAGCCTGACCGGAGGCAAGCTCACCGAGCGCGAGGTCGAAGCGGCGTGTCGACACGTGGACAAGTTCAACAAGGACAAGGGCAAGCTGGGCCACTTTAAGATGATCGGCTGCGGCATGACAGTCGTGGACCTGTACAGGATGGCGGGCACCAGGGAGATCAGATTCGCCTGCACGAGCATGAAGCTGAACGACGTGGCGCCCTTCGTGATTTCCAGAGACCGAGAGCTGCGCGGACTGCCTCCCAAAGACCCACGTAAGCTGCGGAAGCTGACCGACGTGCCCTACTCGATGATGGACGGCATGATCCACCGCGGCGGGACCGAACTGTTCGCCGTGCTGCTGTACAACTTGGTGGACTCGCAGCTGTGTTCGAGGATGGCCAAGGCGCTCAAGCCCGCGTCTGCGCTGTTCCACAGGTGCAGGATCACGCTCAACATAGACGTGGTGGTGCACGGGCGGGGAGACAACTTTGGCGGTTTCGTTCAGAGCATCCACTCGGTCCAGATGCCCCAGCTCAAGTACGTGCTCGACACTCTGAGGGTCAGGGCGGGACCCTCGGGCAGAGAGCTGAGCAGCCGCGAGCCCTGGGACGCCTCACCGCCGGGGCTCGACGGAGCGGGCGAGGACACGTGGAAGGGAGGGTCCGTGTGCGAACCCCTCTCGGGCCTCCACTACTCTGGGCCCGGCATGGGCTTGGAGCTGGCCTTCGATTTCGCCAGCATGTACCCGTCCATCATGTGCGCGCTCAACATTTCTCCAGAGACCACCGTGCCCTGGCCTCCGCGCTCCTTCCCCCACGATCTCTCCGGATGGGTCGTGTACAAGTGGGAGGCCGAAGGCTTCGAGTACGCGACGCTGATCCTCCGGTACGACGCGGACCGAGCCGTCTTCGAGCGGGCGCCGGCCGTCTTCTCCTCCTCCGTGGAGCATTACCTCAACAGGCGGGACGAGTTCAAGGCCAAGCTTAAGGACCCGGCCCTCTGCGACGCGGAGCGAGCGTACTACAAGGTGCAGGAGGCAGAGTGCAAAGTCATGGCCAATTCGTTTTACGGGACCGCTCCCCCACCCTGCGGGTCCCTCATATCGGGACACGGCAGGAGACAGATATCGGTGGTGAACGACTGCGTGTCGACTTTTTACAAAAACCGCTGCCCGGTCATGTACGGGGACACGGACAGCGTGATGGTGTCCGCGGGGTACGGGCCGGACGACCTGCCCGAGAGCGACGTGTCGGACGAACAGCCGGGCGACGGGGAGTCCCCGGAGCTCGAGACCGAGCGGCTTCGGAACTTCGCGGCGGCCTCCCTGGCGGCCTTGGGGGCGAAATTCGAACGCGCTGCCTCCGAGGTACCGGGTTTCCTCCGATACGTGCACCTGGCGCTGGTGGAGGACACTCTGAAGAGGATGTACACCATTGAGAGGGGCAACGAGCCGGTGGCGGTGATCAGAGACCCCGAGGGCGCCTTCACGGAGGAGGGCTACCCCGTGTACGTGGCGCAAACTCCGGACTCCCGGAGCCTCCTGGACGTGACGAGGCCCTTCGTGAAGGACCGGCGGGTGAAGCTGGAATACGAGTACAGCAGCTCGGTGTACTGCCACGTGGCGAAGAAGAGCTACGTGTCTCTCACTCACAACCTTGATGGGAGGGGCCGCATGTCCTCCTCGACGGTCAAGATCAGAGGACTCTCCGCTGTAAAAAGCCTGCGCTCGCCCTGCGATTCCGCCGTCGCGGACACTTTCGTGGCCTGCGTCATGAGGGGAGACTGCGTCAAGCTGGAGCCCCGCGGACTCTCCTGCTTCTCCACCCTACCGTGGCATCGGCTATCGGAGGGGGACCTCGTGCTGTACCCGGAGAGCGAGCTCACCGTGGACGGCCGCGGGCGGTGGGAGCAGCTGGATCGAGCGCAAGCCCTCCTCGTAGGCCACAGGGTGCTGCGCGTAACGGAGCTGAAACTGGACGGCGGATTTTCGGCCGTCTCCGTCACGTTGGCGAGGCCGGGTTCCGGCGTCGTCACGGCGAGAGCCCTGTACAAGGACGGAGCGTACTGCATGAACCACCTGTTCTCGAGCAGACACGGAGTGCTCAGGGACCTGCTCGCGTGCCGAGCCTCCGAGCTCATCGCGTCCAAGATGGGAGCGGGCTTCTTTCCCTGGAGCGCCCTCGTCAAATCGGCGAAAAACAAGCACTTCAGCCAACAGACGCTGGAACGTTTCAAAGCGAGCAAGTCAGGCGTGAAGACGACGTACGTGGAGATCGTCCGCACGTGGCTGCAGAGGATAACCGGGCTCTCTGTGAAACCCGTGGAGTGCGAGGAGTTCTACAAGTGCAGCCCCATCGAAGCCACCTTCTACAGGTACCCGCTCAACCTGCAGGCCACCTCGGGGTGCACGACCGCGATGTTCGGAGGGTCCCTCGCCTGCCTCTCGGACAAACACGCCCGAGGCGGCGACGGCGAGGCCGGCGCCCGGAGCGCCTCGGCGGGCCGTTTGGTCCCTCACCCCTGTCAGCCTCAGAGCCAGTGCTTCGCCGACGCCAGGGTCTTGACGGCGCACAAGGCAGACCGTGAGCTCGTCGGCCGATCCGGGAAGCTGGTGGCCCACTGCATCGTGGACTACTGCCTTCCGCGACGCATGTACGGGAGCGGCGCGGACGAGCTCGAGATCCTGGCAGACTGCAGGAGGCACCTGATCCTGTCATTCTCCGCCGTCCGAGAGCGCCTGAGCAGAGCTACGGCCGCGTTCAACGCGCTGATGAACGTCTGTCCGGAACACATGGAGCCGGCGTGCGGCCTCCGCGAGCTTGAGCGCCTGAGGGCTCTCCGTCGGGCTGCGCCTCGCCTCACGGGGGACAAACTGGAAGCCTGTCGCAGGGTCCTGGAGGAAGATCTCGCGCTGGTGCCCCGCGAGGTGTACGCCGGCCTGATCGGAGAGCTCGGCCGCTCGCTGGCCTTGCTGACTCGCGAAGGCGTCGTGCGCGTGGGAACCTCGGACGAAGGCGAAGGGCTCTCGGGCGAGCGCATAGCCCTCCGCCTGCCGACGTGCCTGTTGGTCGACGCGGGCCTCGCCGGCTCGGAGGGATCGCTGTCCATCTCGAAGAGCGAAGCCTCGGAGAGGGCCCTGGTGGACCTCGCGGGGCTTCTCTACCAGACGTTGCTCGCGCTGCACGTGAGATCGCCCGACGCGTTTTCCTCTGTCGTCGCCAGGGAGCCCAATTCGACGCTGCGCATCATGCCGTACACGACAGAAGACCCCGATGCCCTGAGAGCCTGGATAGAGGACTTCAAGAGCAAAAAGTGGCTCGTGCGTCCAGCGCCGCCAACGGGACAGAAAAGGACGGCCCGCGACAGGGCCTCTCTCGGAGGGACCGCGGGAGTCACGTATCACTGCGCCGGTTGCAAAGACTTTTTCAGATACCTGTGCGCAAACAAGGTGTCGGGCCGGACGCTCCTGCGCAGTGTGTACGGAGACAACGGTAAGAGGAAGCTGGGGCGTTGCGTCAACGAAGCCTGGTGGCTCCGTTGAGAAAGGGGACGGCGCCCGAGCGGCAAACGGGTCGCGGTCCGGGGACGTGAACTGGGCAGACTAACTGAACCGAGGTGCGGAGGACCCCGAGCGAGCGAGCGACCAGGAGCGGACGAGATGGCCTTCAGTCAGAAGACCTACGTCTTTTGTCACGACGTGGCTAAGGACAGCGTGTCGAAACAGCCCCTCCTGTTCGCCGTCGACCTGCGGGATCTCATCTCGCCTTTCGAAGGATGCGGCCCCATGTTTGTGATCGAACAGATGAGCTTGCGGGCGTACAAGAGAGACACCTTCGAAAGGATACCGGCAAAGTTTGCGGTGCTCAACTACGCCAAGAGCAGGGTGGTCACCAACGACCCCTCGAGACTCTCGTCCGCGTGGGAAGTGGAGTTGAACGGAAAGGATGTCCGGATCAGGGCGGCGGGGACAGACACTGATCCTTTTTGCCACACGCCGTCCACGCACGACGACGACAACAGACAGGCTCTCTTGAACGTTCTGGCCTTCATGATGTCGGGCGGGGTGCGAGCCTCGGATGGGGCGAGGCGCTCCCTCGACGCCATGAAAGGCTGTTTGTCCTCGGAACACTTCACCTACGCCTGCGAGCTGTGCAAGGGACAATGTGAGGCGACGGTCATCGTGACCCAGCCCGGCAACCCGTCCCTGTCGTTGCCCTTGTGCGTCGACGGCTACGTGTGCGTGCCCGAGCGGTCGGGCTCGACGAGTCCGAAGTCTCAAACGTACAGGAGTGTGATTTCGCTCCTCAGGACTGCGTACGAAGACAACACGAGCCTCGTGGACCGAGCGATCCAGGCCGCGTTTGCGAACTCGGGGGTCGGGCGTTATTTGAAACGGGGCAACAGAGAAGTGGAACTGTTTCCCAACCCGCTGATAAACTTTGTCGTTTCCCTGTATGACACGTTGAGCGACCAGGCCGGCAATTTCGTGGCGGTCGACAAACACGAGCCCGGTCTGAAGGTGCTGGTCGAGAGCCCCGCGGAGAAGGTGGGACACGTGACGGGCTCCCTCACTCTCACACTGCTGTACGGTCAGAGCGTGCTGGACGTGTACAGCAACGTGAAGGCACGGCACCGAGGCACCGACTGCCCACAGGACCTGCTGGACATGCACACGGCCGTGACTCGGCTCGGCTGCGACGCCTTGCTCAGACGATTCCCCTTGGACTTCTGCTCTAAGAAACGCCACCTCACCACAGTGGATTTGTGCAATTTTGACAACGACTAAGTGTGTCCCGTGGTTTATTTGAGGGTTATGCTTTATTGTGTGTTACCGGTTGCACTGTGCTCTAAACGCCAAGGTGACAATAAAAATCAAAGACAGAAAGAATATGTTTGGTCTCACGCACTCATTTATTTTGTGCACACAACCACATGGACAGAGAAAAGAAAACGAGAAAAAAAATAATAACGCAGCCTCTCGCGCTGGGCAGAGCTGACCCACGGAGGCATCTAAAGGTGAAGGTGACAGCACAATTGTCTAATATCATGTGCAGACATTCACTTGGAAAGAAAAATCAGCCTTTTTAGCCGGCTGAGCCCGTACACCAGGGCCTCCATGTCCATGTGATAAGCGAGGCACTTTTTGTCCCTCGGTCCGCACACCACGGTAAACCCACGGATGCCGAACACGACCTTGCACTTGTTGATGAGCAGTCCGTAGCCCCCGTTTCGTTTGCTCAAGTACATGATTTCGAACAAGTACCCGGGACCCCTTTCTTCCTTCACGTCCGTCAGAGCGATCATGGCGCTCGGCCTCCTCTGTCGCTGCAGAGCCGTGAGGGGATACGTCAGCTTTGGCACTTGGGCCAAGTTGGTGTACGTACCCCACCAAACCTTGCCCATGGGGCCTCGTATCAGCCTGTGCAGCCGCTCTGGTATCCTCGCGTCGGCGAAAAAGCTCCGTTGCGAGGACGTCACGTTGGAGGGCTTGCGAGCCACCGTTCGCTCGCATCCCAGTAGGAGCACGATGTCCCTCGGGTCATCGTAGTAGCCCTTGAGCTCCTTGCACACGTAAAGTCCCCTTTCCATCGCGATCTCCGTCGTCAGCACTGCGTCCGAACTGCCCTGCTTCGTCACGGAGCACAGCGCTCCGATCTTCGGCTCCAGGGGCTCCGAGACCACGACGGCGCATCGCCCCTTCTCGCTCCTCAAGAACGTAGCTATGTCATCTCGAGACACGGAGCCCCACCAGCGATCGTCCAGCCAGTTCAGGAAACCCTTCCAAGAACGCATGACGCTCAACCAGTTCTGGACGAGCGTGTCAGAGTCAGAGTAGAGCTCTTCCATGTTCACTTCAACTGCTTTCCTCGAGAACATGGTGCTAGGTACGAGCAGCTGGGAGCCATCCTCCCCGTTGATGATACACTCTTCTTCTTTATCCATTTCTACATCTTCATATTCTTCCTCTTCTTTTTCTTTCCTCCCTTCCCCTACTTTCTCTTCGTCCGCCTCTCCGGGTTTCTGAGACGTGGTGAACTTTGAATCCCGGAGCCCTCTCGCGATGCAGCGGAGCGGCTCTGAGACTGCCTGACGGCACTCGCCGACAAAGGTGTGGCGGCAGAACCCGTAGCAACCCGAGCCGCTCGGGTCCTTCACGCACACGATGGGTTCGTAGTGGCCCAACTGATTCTGCACGTATATCCCGGGCAGCTCGTTCGACCGAGGCCTGCCGTCCGGACTGTAGACTACCCACCCTCCGTGGTTGTGCGTGTACACGTTCACGTCCCAGCCGTTGGCCAGCGCTGCGATTTCCACCTCGGTGGCCCAGACACCCCGATCCTTCGGCCTCCTTTCGAGAATGTACTGCTCCACGCTCGAGTACTGCGAGCGCAGCAAATCTCTGTATTTTTCTTTATTCGAACTCATTTCCCTGACGCACCAGCTTCTGATCTTGTAGTGGTAGTCGTCCCTGCCGCAGACCAAGTAGCTGACGGCCCTGAAGAAACAGTTGCCGTCTCCCATCACCGGCACCGTCGCGCAGGGCCGTCCCAGAGGCACGGGTGAGAAATTCGGCCCGCGGCACAGAGCTCTCGGCTTCTCAGGAGCTGCCACAACGTACGCAGCCAGGTCGAGCAGCGTCGCTCCCCTCACCGGATCGAAGGTCATTTTGTTCCCCGGGGCAGATTCGATGTACATGACATCCGAGTCCGAGTCGCTCCCAGCGCTCCCTCCAGATACCGGAGTGATGTCCATTCTAACGAAGAGAGTGTTTCGGTCTGGAAACTCGAGAGAAGCAAATGAGGAAAACGAAACAAAAAACAAAACAAAACAAAAAGAATACTACTTAGAAACTTTCCAAGCGACAGAGATACAAGGTACAACAGAGACAGTGCAACAGGTTTGCTCTCATCTGCAGAGCCTGTCAAGTGCCTGCCCCTGAAAGGGTGTGGGTGGGGGAAGAGGTTTCTTAGGAAAGGTGTGCCTGTTAAATATTTAAGCGGAGGGGCTGGCTTCTCTCCTCCTATCGTCTTGCAAACAGCCAGGAATTCAGAGACATGCAGTGTTAGGAATAATTAGAAACAGAATAGTTAGAAACTCAATCTTTACTTTTATTACATTCACTTTTACCTTTTACTACACAAATGGTTTAAACTTGATTCAGTATTATCATCTCAAAATTATATTACATCCTAAGACAGCACAGCAGAGATATTGTTGTCACAGTTTCTCCTCATCCTCCCTTTTTCACTTTTTGTGTGTCCTGGTGTTTGTGCTCTGGCAAATGTCTATGAGAACATCAGAGAGATCTGGCACTTGAAGCTTTATGACCTTCGAGTGTCTAGCCTGCAACAGCATGTGGGTGGGTTTTTCACACCATAGACCCTCGGACCATCTTCTGAATAAGTAAATGCTAGGTATATAAACCGAACCTTTTTATGAGTGTCTTTGTTCAGACTTTGAGATCATGTTCCTCTGTCTGTAACCCTGCGTACAAATCTGTGCTGTTTTGTGCGGGGTAAATCTTCACTGTAGCTATGTATTGTCTCTGAGTCTTATTCATTCATTTCTGTGTGCAGGAAACTGAAGGGAACGAACCAACCGAACGTTTTTATTAAAACAGTCCTTTCTAGAAAATCCAATTTTCTCACAGGCAGCATGGACGTCGACTCGGATGAGGAAGTCAACGCAGGACGGCGGTTTGTCCCAAGACGCCGGACCATCGGGACCAATACTGGGACCTCGCCCGAAGGGCCGCAGGCCAGCGTGGAGGATTCCGAGTCAGATTCTGACAACGATCGGGCCATGATGGCTTACTTGAAAAAACGGATCAAAGAGTCTCGTCAGTCCGGGAGCGACAGCAGCGAGCTGGAGTCTGGCGGAGAAAGCGTGGAGTCCTACGACGACAAAGAAATTTTCCCGGCCCACCTTTGGGGTTTCGGGAACCATGAAATCGACTGCGAATGCTGCAACTGCGTCTTCTGGCGCGCAAAGTACCGTCGCAATTACTACCAGAGTAAGCACGGCAGGATCTATTACGATCGCACCACGCAGACGGGAGCAACGGAATCCACGAGCGCGCCAGCTCAACCCGAGAAATCTGAGCCAGCATGCGTGGATCGCGGCACGAGGCCCATAACCTCAAGATTCACCAGCAAGAAGATGCGACTCGCCCAAGCCAAGTCACATTTCAGGCGCACGGGAGACATATACGTCGACAGCACGTCTGACGAGGATGAGCCCAGAAAACCCTAGTTTTACAGTCACGGGCTGTGCACTCGTTTTACCAAACGATGTGAACCTGGTTTTGTTTGAATTGAATTCTACGTTCCTGTGTTCCATTTCAAAATAAAGACTCCTTGACTGGGGTGTTGCTCCTTGACTGATTTTTTGTTTGTTTTGTTTTTTCTGTCTCGACCCCATCTTTAACTCGATTGAATACTGAGGAGCAAGTTACACACACACATGCACAAAAGACAAGCACACAAAAACACACACAACATAAAGGTGTGCACTGTTGGACAAGCATGAAGACTTTTGGTCAGAGAGGTAAAGTATGTCCCTAGACCTTGAGAAAGCTCATGTGCCCCTTCCACCGTATTTTCTGTGTGCAGAAGAGATCTGCTCAAACAGACGTTGCATCCTACCTGCCATAACGGCCAGGCAGCGCGGAAAGTGTAAGAAGTAGAGACGAACGAGGAGAGTGCACAGAAATTTTATTTTATTTCATTTTTTCCATACATAACAGACAGCAAAGGGGAATAAATCTACAAATCCGGTCGCCACTTCAACATTCCCGCCCGCTGTCGACTGTCGAGTCACGATCGCTGTCTTCGCGGTAGCCCCTGCCGCCTTGTTTCACCTCCCTTCCCTGACCGTGCCTTGTCGAGGAGAACTCCTTCGCACTCGAGCGACATCCATTGCGAACAGGCACTCTCCCTCGCTCTGTTCTGTCAAACCTCGATTCGTCCGCTTCACGCCATCCGCTTTCCACAGCTTCGCTCGGGTCAACCCTTTCGGCGTGACGACCGGGCCCTCTCGTCTGCGCCCGGAGCTTGCCCGCTCGAGAAAGCTGCGCAAAGTCAGATTCCTCCGGAGGAGCTGACGGGGCGGGCGACTGGAACGGAGGCAACCAAGCGTGGGGGATGTCTCTCAGGGGTTCGACCGCTCCGGCGCCAGCACCCCACGCTCGAAACCTGTTGTAAATGAAGCCCCCTCGATCGGACGATGCGAAGCTCACGCTGTAGCGAAACAGCAGGTACACGTAGTACCTGGACAACTTGCGATGGTCCACGGCGATGCATTTCGGGACCTTGGCGCCGGCGTGCCCGGCGCTCTCGCACTCCATCCGATGGAGCGAGATCAGGTCGTCCTGACACACGTGCAGCGCGTCAGACCTCGTCCACATGTCCCTCAGAAGCTCGAGGCTCTTTTGAAGCGTGGGTCTGTGCTTGCTGACCACTTCGTTCTGCAGCAGGCCAGTGGCGGGCGCCCCTGCCACTATCAGGCACTCGAAAAGGAATACCGAGGCGTGGGGAGAAAACGCGATTTTCTGTCTCATTTCTGAGTTCATTTTATAAACTGACCGAGAGCCCCCTTCGGGCGCGCAAAGCATGGAGGACGGCGGACGGTGCACTCGGAGGCTTCTCGGACTGCTGGGAGAGCACCGCTTGTATCATGTTAAGACTCTTTGTTGCAGCGACGCTCCTGGAGCGCTGGAGTGGCTGGGAGCTAAAAGCTTCGATCCGTGCGAACCTCGCCGGGGAAGAGAAAACCTAGTCGCCTGGCTCACGAGACTGTGCGGGCTATGCGGCGTGGACACGGACAAGGTAGAGATATGCAGCGTGGACGCGAAACCTCGCGTCCGAGAGACCACGGAGCGTTTGGTGGTGTGCGTAGAGAGGACCTGGTTCCTGGGTCGCGACGGTTCTCTGGTCCTGTTTTCGACTGTAGGGCGAAACGCCCCATCTCAGAAAAACGACGAGGTGAGGTCCTTGTGCGCGGCCGCAAACGCGATCTTGGGCGCGGGAGGCTTCGAGTATGTCGCTCGCCGCGTTGCCCGGGGCTGCGAGTGCTCAATAAGACCCAAGGAGCAGGGGAGCGCTCCCGTGCTGAGGAGCCTGAGACCAGAGAGGTACGACACCGTGCCTCCAACGACGCCGATTGTGACAGCTGACAGTTTCGGACGGCGTAGCGAGCCAGAGGCGCCCACCCGCTCGTCTGAAAAATGGACGTTACGCGCCGTCCCGGAGACGGCGTCCGCGACGGCGGTCGACCTCGAGTCCCTGCTGCGCGACGGGAAGTCCGTGCTGGGCCGCGGCGGGTTCGGCGTCACGGTGCGCATCGAGGAGGGGCTGGTTGCCAAGGTCAACCTCTTCCCCGAAATGCTGAACTGGAGCCTGCCCGTGGTGGAGGACGAGTTCAAGCGCTATGCGCACGTCGCGACCCAGATGGAGGAGGTCCTGATCGGAGCCTCCATCAAGCACCCGAACGTGCTGCGGACATTCGGGGGCTTGTGGTGCGAGGCCCCCGGGTACCCTTTGGGTGGCAGGGTCGTATCCCTGATGGAGGAGGCAGCGTGCTCCCTGCACGAGTTTTCGGCGCACATGGGGACCGAGACGAGGTACGTGCCCCTGGTCGAACTGGACGTTCTGCGCGCCCTGGACCACCTGCGGTCGAGAGCCATCCAGCACAGGGACATTACGCACAGAAACGTCCTGGTGTGTCGCGCCGAAAGCAGGAGGCCCCTGCCACTGGTGTTCAAGATCAGCGACTTTGGCACCGCGTGCAACTTCTCCACTCCCGATCAGCCCAGGGGCACCCGTGCGAACAGAGCTCCCGAGGTGCTGTGGTGCCTGGAGTCCGACACTCAGGCGGACGTGTTCAGCTGGTACTGCATGATCTGGGAGCTGTACAGCGGCGCGCCCCTGATCGGCCACAGGGCGTCAGGTCAGCGGGAAGGTTTTTGCAGCAGGACCTACGCGAGGAATTTGTCCGAGCTGCTAGGCACGTACGAGCCTACCTCGGAAGCCGCCTTCGATTCGTATTACATGAAGAGCTTGGACGCCAAGGAGCTGCGGCGGCAATTCCGCTCGAGGCCGCGGACTAGAGACGTCGCGAAGAAGCTGGAAGCCGCGGCCGCGAGGGCGTCCGGTCGAACGGGCCCAGATCCGGAGTTCGTCGCCATCGGGGCGGCGTGCATCACGTTGTTCCCCCAGGAAAGGTGGTCGGCGTCTGAGCTGCTCGAACTCCCGAGGTATCGGGACCTGGGCGCGGATGCTGTCTCGGTTCCGGCGAGGGAGATCCCGACGAACATCGGAGCCGGCTGCTACAGAGCCTGTGACGCGGTGGCTTGCGAGGACTGCGAACCCCCCGCTTTCCGGGTGCCAGACACCTCTTCTCTCGCTACCACATTCCGATCCGAGAGCAAGATCTTCTACGGGGTCGACGTGATAAGACTGGCTCCGGGTTACATACAGCCTTACGTGTGGTACTCGAGAAAGGCCAGCGCTTCATCCCAGGTCGCCAAGGAAGACTCGGGCCGTGTCGGGCGGTCTCCGGAGAGACTCACCTTCGCGCGGATGCGGATCGGGTCTCCAGAGCCAGACCCCTGCTCCGCTTCGGCCAGCTCGCCCGCGGGAGGTCCCCGGGTCATCGTGAAAGGCAAAAGCGGATGCTGCGAGGGAGAGGTCGACACAAAGATGGCCATCCTCACCCAGGCATCTCCGGAGGACGCCGAGAGGTTCATAGAGCACGTCGTCGAGCTCTCGATTGCTGTCACGGAGCAGCGACCGGACTTGTTCGCGGGCCCGATCCGAGGCCTGTGCAGGAGCTCGGAGAGCTGCGACGGCGTTGTGGTGTTCCAGTACGCTCCCATGTTCGCTGACTGCAAGAAAGCATCCGAGTGGACTCTCGAGAACGCGCCTTTCTCAGCTGACGCCTTCGCCGCTCAGGTGCTCCTGACACTTCACCAGGCCTTGGAGGCAGAGAAGCTCCCCACGCGCGCGTTAAATCTGGACGACTTGCTGATCTGCCGAGGCTGCGCGCTGATCGACCCGGTGGCTTACCTCGCCAAGCACTTTGGTCGCGGTGGTCCTTTTTTCGGGGCGCGAAACGAGGGCCTGCTCACGCTCTGTATCGAGGTTTTGGGCAGATGCGGCTTTCGCGAGGCGGATTCGATAAGCCTCCTCTCCTCAAGGGACCCCGTCGGGATCCTCAGCGGGGCCCTGGGGATCCTGAGTGAGAGAGCGGGCCGGGGGAGAGCCGTTGTACCCAGCAGGCTCACCCTGGACAGCGCCTACTTCGCGTTCGAGGAGTACACGGCCGAGAGGTCCACGTGGCGGGCCGAGCCGAGCCTCACGGGGACGAAATACGAGTCGGGCCGCGGGCTCGGCCTGCTGGTGTTCGGCAACCCTCCGCCGCGAAGGGGAAAACAGACGTTGCCGGGGCCTCCATCTGATTCCAAGTCGCTTTCTTCCCTGATACGAAACCTGACGCTGAGACTGAAGGTCAGAGTGTTCGAGAGCCACAAGGTCGAAGTGGTCGCGTTCAACTGCACGAGAGCCCCGCTAACCGTGGACCTGAGCAGGGCCGGGCTGCGCGACGTCGCGGGGGTCGACCTACTGAGCCCCGACAGAGTGCAGCTGTCCCGAGACGGCAGGTGCTACACTCACGACGCAGACCCTCGGGTCGCCTTGGGTCTATTGAAATGGGCCCCCGTCGTAATGATCTCCAAACACGCAGCACGGAGCCCCGTGCCCGAACTCACCAAAGTGTATTACAGGATCGTCATCGCGCTCGTACGCCTGTGCGGTAACGGCGCCTCCGAGAGCTCGCTGGTCGACCTCTTTGCCAGACTTTCGCCCCTCATCGTCTCCACTCACCTGCGGTGCTAGTGAGGAGCCCTTCGATCGGAGGCCCCCGCCAAGGTGCAGCGTACATGCTCATGTATGTGTGTCGATGAATGTCCCAGAGACACGGCTACGCTACACTGAGATCTGCTTCGGCTGGCTTTGTTTCTGTACTTTTACTTGACTTTTTCACGTTTGTTTGATTGTTTTCAGGTGTCCTTCGAGGGACCTACACATTGTTTTTTTTGTTGTATCGTTGAGTGAAAATAAAATGTATTGTGTTCAGGTGTCTGGTTCTCCTTTATTTTCAGAGGTGAGATAAACTGTGCGCTCGCTCCACCGGGGGTACGGGGTACGGTAGTGTAACCGTCCGTTGGCTCCAGTGGTACTAGGGCCCGCCAGTTCTTAATAAAATCTCGCGTTCCCTTTCGGACTGCTGACAGATACTTTCGTGTATCCCGTCAGAATAAACCATGAGAGGTCTCCCATTCAGACCGTGGCTACTTCTGACTCTCACATGGACCTTGAGCGCAGCGGGTGAGTCCTCTGTAGGCTTGCTGATACTGTTCCTAGCACGAGTACGATCGATGAGCCTGTGTTTTGAGAGGCTCGATTCGATGAGTCTGTGTAGTCAGGTTACAAAGTCGAAGAGGGGCTCGGGAGGGTTGCCGGCTAAATGTTTTTTCTGCTTTCTTTCTTGTGTCGCTGTCACGTTGTTACAGACACCAACATCACCTGTCTCATCATGGAAACCTGCATCTTACCCTGCAGTTTTCAGAGAGGAGACAATCCGATAGTGCACTGGATTAAGGATAACGAGGGCACCCCCTTTCTTTCATATTACAACGCGAACCCTCAGTTCAGGAATGTCAAGGGCAGAGGTTTCTTGTTCTCGGATCAGGTCTCTAAAGGTAATGCCTCACTACGGTTGTCCTGGGTGCAGCTTCACGATCAGGGAAGATACACCTGCTACGTTACAACCCGTAAGAATGAGCGATACACTTATGTCAACGTCAACGTGCAAGGTAAGAGCGGTGAGTGACTTAGGTGACCGTTTAGCGAAAATGCGGCTCTAAATTCTAGTTTGTCTCGCAGCGGCTCCGGTCCTCGACAGTTCGGAGGGGATCAGCCGGGAACGCGAACCGGTTCGGTCGACGGAGCCCACTACGGCCAGCAGGACTTTGAACGCCGCGACCACCCCCCGGTGGTCCACGCAGCCGTTTCCCAACAAGGGCGGCTACCACGGTCCAACAACAGAGAACGTCGACGCGGACCGTGACCGCACAGCGGCGATTCCCGAACGAGACGATGGGGCGACGAAAGAGGCTGAAGGTGAGAGGGGCCGACGGTCACTGTCGAGAGGGAACGCTTGGCCCGCCAAGCAAACAGGTTGCGCTGAGCCCAGGATTCGTTTCTCGCAGCGGCTCCGGTCCTCGAAGTCCGCATGGAGGAGGTGGACGACACTGTCGTCTGCTGCTCGAAAGGGATCTACCCGAAACCCGAGCTAACCTGGTCCACCGAGCCTCCGTCCGGTGGGGCTCTGAACGCCACGACCGCCGTCTGGCGGACCTCGCTGCTGCTCTACGACATCCGCAGCTCCTTGTTACTGTCGCACGAGGACGCTGTCATGGTTTACAGCTGCGTTGTAACCTCTGGCAAGCACAGCAAGAAAGCAACTTTGATGGTGGAAGGTGTGCGAAGCAAGTGGTTCATTTGTTTAGTTTCTTTTTTTTTGCACCTACTGTTGGACTTCAGATTATGCACGAACGCCAGAGGCGTCACTATCCTCAATCTGTTCTCGCTTTCACGGCTTATTTCTTTTCGTTTTCCTCAGGCAGACTCCGAAAAGTTCTGACGATCTATGTCCTGATCCCCGTCGGTGTCGCGGCTCTCGCAATTTGCCTGGCTCTCGGGATATGGAGCATGCTAGGGAGAACCAGGAGATGCGCTCCCGCCTGACCGTGGGACTCTCGGCGACGGACCTTTCCAATCTGCCTGCTCATGCATTGTTCCAACTTCACAGGCTTACTTTTGCTACGTGAACCCTTGTGTGTGTTCGTTTGATTGCCGTAACAATAAAGACCCTAGAGTCCACCTCTGAAAGATGTCTGTATTTTGTTTTTCTTTTTGCTTTTTCAGTAATGACAAAGTGTGGTTACGAAAAAATAAAAAAGGATGGGGCATGCTCCATGAGCCTTCGAGCGCTTTGCGGCAACCCAGGGTGACCGTCCTACGCTTAACGGGGTTTCACCACGAGGTCGGTAGGGTCCTCCGAGCCCATCGCTTCACACTGCGCAAAAAACAAAAGAAAGGAAACCCAGGTTAAACGTCTGACTAGATTTTACTTTGTGTATCATCTCACACGATTACGTGTGAAAGTAGATAGAAGACAGACAAAGATGGCAGAGAGGTTCAGCCATTGAATCGAGCGGCCTTCACTGTATGAGCATGCCCTTTCGATTCTCGCCTTACGAGTTCTCTGGAATATGTAGCTCGAGAAACTCGGATGCGCCCCGAACTCGCACTTTCCTGACCTGCCTTCAGGGAATTCCCCATCTAGCGTCGGAACGGATTTGGGCGGGTCGAACGAAGCCCTTATAACTCCGCCGTGAATGCAGTGTTTGACTGAATCACCACCATCTGCTACGGTTTTACCAGGCTCCCCGAGCTCCCATTAAACTTCAGCGCCCCCTCGGACGAAAGCGAAGCGGACAGCGAGCGACGACGGTCGAAAGGTCCTTCTGTGTCTCCCACCGCCGACTCCCTCGACCCCAACCGTACTCTATCTGGCCTCAGTCATCAGAGCGGATAAACCATGAGAGGGTTCCTATTGGGACCGTGGATCCTTCTGACTCTCGCGTGGACACTGAGAGCTGAGGGTGAGTGAACTCGTTGTGTTGTGGAAGGCAGATGGTGAAACTTTGATGAATCTTTGTGAAAATGTGTGGGGTTTTGTTTTTCTTGTTTTTTTTTTCTTAAGCCGCTGTCATGTAGTTACAGACACCGACGTTACCTGCCTCGTCATGGAAACCTGCATCTTACCCTGCAGTGTTCCGAGGGAGGGCTCCATAACAGTGCGCTGGTTTAAGGATCCAGAGATAGTTCCCTTCCTCACATATGGTATAACAAACCCTGACAGGGGGAATGTCAACAACAGAACCTCCTTGTTCGAGGATCAGATCTTTGAAGGAAATGCTTCAATATTGCTGTCAAAGGTGCAGCTTCAAGACCAGGGATCATACCGTTGTGTCGTTGTCAGCTCGAGAAATGGGCATACCAGAAACGTCAAAGTAATGGTGCAAGGTAAGAGTCGCAAGTGTTGTGATTAAGTCAACCCCTGTGACCGTTAAGCGAAGACGCGGCCCTAAGTCCGAGTTTTGTCTCGCGGCAGCTCCTGTCACCGACGGTCACGCCAAAGAGGGGTTCGACCGGGATCCGAGTCTGGCCCGCCCGACGCCTCCTCCTCCACCTGGCTGGTCGAACGGCGGCGGCGCAGCCGGGGAAGAGGGGTCCAGCCGGGATCCGAGTCTGGCCAGCCCGACGCCTCCTCCTCGGACACACACCATGACCACCCCCCAGCAGTCCACGCAGACTGTCCACGCAATCAGCGACTCCCGGGTTCGACCGACCGAGGTTGTCGACGTGGACCCCAACGAAACCCAGGCCACTGGCAAAGGAGACGATAAAGCGTCGAGGGAGGTGGAAGGTGAGAGAGGCTTTCCATTTTTTATTTATTTCAATTTTTTTTTTTAAATTTGTTTGTTTCTTTCTTCTTTTAGTTTCTGCAGCATCTCCGGTCACCAAAGTCCGTCTGGAGCAGGTTGACAACACCGTTGTGTGCATTTCGGAGGGCATCTACCCGGAACCCGAGCTGACTTGGTCCACCCAGCCTCCGTCGGGCAGGACTCTGAACGCCACTACCGCCGTACGACGGACCTCACGGATGCTCTATGACATCCGCAGCACCGTGGAACTGTCTCCTGAGGACGCTGGCTTGGTTTACAGCTGCGCCGTAGCCTCTGGCATAAACAGCAAAAAAGCGACAGTGAAAATTCAGTTTTGTGAGTGGTGCTCTTATTCATTTATTCATTTATTTATTTATTTATTTATTTATTTATTTATTTATTTATTTATTTATTTATTTATCTTTAACATTTGCATTTAATATCAGTTACGTGAGTGGTGCTCTTATTTATTTATTTTTAACAATTGAATTTATTATTTGCAAAAGCTGATGGACACCATCAACTCGTGTTTTGTTTGTCCTTATCCCCATCGGTCTCGCTGCTCTCGCGATTTGCGCGATCGTCTGGAGGATGCGACGAAAGATGAAAAGGGGATTGGCTCCTGCATCTACCAACCTCAGTGACTTACTTCATAAGACATAAACCCATGTGTGTGTTCATTTGATCACCGTTACAATAAAGACCATCGAGTCCACCTCTGAAAGATGTCTCTGTTTTGTTTTCGTTATTATCCTTTTCAGTGCTGAAAAAGTGTGGTTAGGACAAAAACTATATAAAGGACAAGAAAATGCTATGAGGCACTTTGCACAATGTGGCTACGCCTAGCAGGGCCCCAGAGATTCTGCTTGAGGTCACTCGGGTCCTCCGAGCGCGAACCTGACGCGCCGATCGCTTCAGACGGTGCAGACAAGGAAAAGAGACACAGGGCAAACGTCTGACATGATTTTATTTTGTATCTCATCACACGTGATCACACTGAGATGCTGCATCGGGCACTACAGCCGTCGAAGCGGAGCACAGGTCAGAGTCTGTGCTCTCGTCAACCGAGGGAGTGTGGAAGCGTAAGCACAAGCTTTCGGTCTTCGTCCGCTTCGCCCCGTCGTCAGCACGCCCACGATGCGAGTAGACGCTCACAAGCCCGACGTCTCGGTTTCCACTCGATGAGGAGGCCTCCCCCGAGCGAGGCACTTCAACGTGGTCGGCCAGCTCTTCCAAATAGGTCATCATGCGAGAGCTCTGTGCGCCGTGCGAGCGGAGAGTCTTCGAGGGCCCTGGTCGCCGGGACTCCATAGGCCCTGCCTGAAGGGAGATAGAAGACAGAGGAGTGCAACGGAAAGGTTAAAGGGGTTGAGTCTTCTTCGTCTGCCTCCAACGGTGTGAGCTTGTCGCCCCTCTGCCATTTATAAAAGACACCGGGTAACCCGACTTTGCGACCTGCCTTCGGGGAATTCTGCGTGACGTGTCGGAACGGTCTTCGGGTGTGATCGAGTGGTGCAAAGTGGAATAGTGTTTGCGTCAATCAACGAACGTCTGCTGCTGCTTCACCGGGCTCTGCGAGCGTCCCTTCGGACGAAAGTGAAGCAGACGGCGAGCGACAACGGTCGAAAGGTCCTTCTGCGTCTCCCGCAGCAGACTCCGCGACCCCAACCCTACTCGATCGGGCCTCGGCCATCTGAGCAGCTAAACCATGACAGGGCTCCCATTCTTACCGTGGCTACTTCTGACTGTCGCGCGGACCCAGAGCGTGGCGGGTGAGTGCTCTGTAAGCTTGCTGACATTGAGCACTAGAGAACTAGTGCATATACTAAAAAAAGGAAAGGCTGCACCAGCCATCCGAGTCTGATCATGTTTATACAAGTGGGAGGTCTGTCCTGCACAAACTGATCCACGGCTGCTTTGTAAGAAATGATACTTTCTATAGCTTTTTTCTGAACATCTACCCTATTCCATATCCTAAACACTAAAATACACACTAAAACACGTCCTATCATTATTCGGAGAGCAGAGAAAGCTGTTACACCTGCTTACAACGGAGAAATCACCCCTCCTTTCTGCGAGTCCTCATCAGCCTGTCTGCAGGCTCGGGCACGCGCACTCTGATCTGTGAAGCTGCTCCCCCCTCCTTCTGCTCTGTCCTGCACTCTGAGGCTGCTTAACTTTCTATGAAATCCATAATCTTTAACCCATTTATCCAAATACTTGATTTATGTCTGATCCTGACTTCCCACATACTTCCAAACTTTATGAAAAGTTTTCTGGACCTAAGCAATGTGCTTTCTTTCTTTTTAGTGAGATTTTGTGAATGAGTCCCACCCATCTTGTCTAGGTTTATGAATGACGATCAGCCACAACGTTCTCAGGAATTCATAGACCACACCATGCTTCTACAAGAGCTAAATCCCTTGCGGATGTGGCTGTCCTGAGAACCAGCTTCTCAATTTCAATCACAAACCAGAGTTCCCACCCAAGTAACCCGGATTCTCCAGCGCTGAATCTAATCAGCAGAAAAAGCTTGGAGAATCAGAAAAGAAACCTAATTATTTGTCAACTGAGTCACTATTTTGTTTTAGAACGAGGCATTAATCAAAGCGAGCACACACCACAGGAGCCGTCACAGAAAGCACAGTCAGACACAGACAGAGACATAAAAAAAACGTTACACACACATGAATTCCCCGGAGCTCCGTTTATTCCCAAATGCCGTGCACGACGCGCCTTAACCGAATCTGTCCCTAAGCCGTCCACACAGCCGACAGCACGTTTCAACCGATTCTGTCCCTACGTCGGGGACACACAGCTTCCGACGGGTTTCAACCTAATCTATCCCTACGTCGGGGACACACAGCTTCCGACGGGTTTCAACCGAATCTATCCCTACGTCGGGGACACACAGCTTCCGACGGGTTTCAACCGAATCTATCCCTACGTCGGGACACACAGCTTCCGACGGGTTTCAACCGAATCTATCCCTACGTCGGGGACACACAGCTTCCGACGGGTTTCAACCTAATCTATCCCTACGTCGGGGACACACAGCTTCCGACGGGTTTCAACCGAATCTATCCCTACGTCGGGGACACACAGCTTCCGACGGGTTTCAACCGAATCTATCCCTACGTCGGGGACACACAGCTTCCGACGGGTTTCAACTTAATCTATCCCTACGTCGGGGACACACAGCTTCCGACGGGTTTCAACCGAATCTATCCCTACGTCGGGGACACACAGCTTCCGACGGGTTCCAACCTAATCTATCCCTACGTCGGGGACACACAGCTTCCGACGGGTTTTTCTCTTATGCTACACACTTCTCCCTGTCATCTCCCGTGAAGGAGGACACATGCACCCGCAGCAGGCTGACTGCAGGCGCTCCTGTGGTCAGCGTGCACGCGCAGCACTGTGACTGCTCACGGCTCTCTCTGTTCTTTCCCAAGAGATGAGGCACCCACACACAAGACACAGACACAGTCAACATAAAACCCTAGCAAGTAAAGAGAGGACAGACTTTCTGTGTTGCATACTCACTTCGATCAAATAACCTCGTTATTTGATGAGGGACCTGACGACGCCGAGGGCACCACCGGATCCAGGGGCAGGGCCGATGGTTCAATGCTGAGGCCGTGGTCTCAGACCGCGCGGTTTTCAGGAAAACCCCCCCCCCAGGGGTTCCAGCGATGTCCAAGGCGCGCGCCGGCCGGCCTCGAAGGACCAAATGTGAGGAAACTGGATTATCTAGAAAGGACTGTATTAAATAAAAATATTATTATTAGGTTGGTTCGTTTCCCCTTTTCAGTTTCCAGCACACAGAAATGAATGAATAACGACTCAGAGACAAAACTTAGCTTTTGTGGAGGTTTTACTTCGCACAAACACGAAGGGGACAGACATGAACATGGTACATTCAAAGTCCGAACCAACGAGCTCAGGGATGGGCTTTGGTATAAAAACCCTGCATTAGCATATTCAGAAGATGGTCTGAGGATCTTCGTGTGAAAATCACGCCCACAGGTTACTGCTGGAGGGAAGCTCCAAGGCTAAAGTGAAGATAAGTCTGAGGCCTGCTCAGCAGAAAACATGCACAGAAAAGAGGGAGTATGGGAAGAAACTGTTAGAACAATAGTTTGGCTGTGCTTTCTTCAAATGTAATATAATTTTGAGATGACAATACATGCTCAGTGAATTAAGTTTAAACCATTAGTGTAATAAAAGTTAAAGGCAGTTTCTAACTATTCTTCACACCGGGTAACCCGACTTTGCGACCTGCCTTCGGGGAATTCTGCGTGACGTGTCGGAACGGTCTTCGGGTGTGATCGAGTGGTGCAAAGTGGAATAGTGTTTGCGTCAATCAACGAACGTCTGCTGCTGCTTCACCGGGCTCTGCGAGCGTCCCTTCGGACGAAAGTGAAGCAGACGGCGAGCGACAACGGTCGAAAGGTCCTTCTGCGTCTCCCGCAGCAGACTCCGCGACCCCAACCCTACTCGATCGGGCCTCGGCCATCTGAGCAGCTAAACCATGACAGGGCTCCCATTCTTACCGTGGCTACTTCTGACTGTCGCGCGGACCCAGAGCGTGGCGGGTGAGTGCTCTGTAAGCTTGCTGACATTGTTCCGAGTACGAGCGCGATCGTCATAACCCAAACAGTCAGCGCAACGCGGCTGGAGCAAAGCGAAAACAGGGGATGGCGAATTCCACACTACGGGTTGAGATGCAGTATCGTGACGTTGACTAAAAGTTCTTTTTTTTTTTTTGTTCACCGCTCACACAAAAAGTCAATGAGGAGGTGGTGTACTACGACATCTATTACGACCCAGACTACGCCTTCAATTACAGTTATGAGGGGATCAATCCGGAACCCGATCTGACCCGGCCAACGGAGCGTCCTCCATCCAGCTGGACATTGGACGACACCCAGGCCACTCACGAAAGAGACAATGATGCGACGAGGGATGCTGAAGGTGAGAGGGGCCGGCGGTCCCTTTCGAGGGGGCCGCTTGGGCCTAGAAGAAAACAGGTTGAGCTGAGCTCTGTCTTCGTTTCAAAGCAGCTCCGGTCACCGAAGTCCACCTGGAGCAGGTGGGTGACACCGCCGTGTGCAGTTCGGTGGGGATCTACCCGGAACCCGAGCTGACCTGGTCCACCGAGCCTCCGTCGGGCAGGAATCTGAGCGCCACGACCGCCGTCTGGCGGACCTCGCAGCTGCTCTACGACATCCGCAGCTCCTTGTTACTGTCGCCCGAGGACGCAGGCTTGGTTTACGTCTGCACCGTAGTCTCTGGCGAAAGCAGCAAGAAAGCGACCGTGAAAGTTAAGCGAGGCGAGTGGTATTTTTTTTTAAAAAAAACAAACAATATTTTAATTTGGTTTTTGGACCCATTTGTTGACTGTTTCTATCCCCGCTCTCTTTCAGTCTTCTCAGGAGGACTGTTTGTCATGATATCCATCGGTGTCACGGCTCTGACTGTTTGCACGGCTCTCTGGATCTGGAGAACGCGAAGTGGAAACAGGAGACAAGCTCCCGCCTGGGCGTAGGCTTATTCACGATGTGTCTTTCTGCCAGTGCGCCATAGGGTGATGCAAACCCATGACTGTGTTCATTTGATCATTGTGACAATAAAGACCCTCGTGTAGACTCCGAATGATGTCTGTATTTTGTTTGCTTCATTTTTTTTTTAATTTTCATTTTCTGTGCTAAGAGTTAGATCAGAAAAGGTTATGTTTAGAAAAATAAATGTAAAAGCGGAGAGGTATACTCTGGTATTCCTCGAGGCATTTTCCGCGCTGCTGCAACGCAGTGTGACGTTCTACGCTTATCGGAGCTGCAGAGTTTTACCGTGAGACCGCACAAGAAAAAAAAAAAGAAAGAACACTCAAAGCAAAGCGTCTTACTTTGATTTTTATTTCATCACACATAATTACACAGATCCCACGGATGTAGAAGCGGTGCACCAGACAGTCTGCGGTCGCATCGAACTAATGTCCCAAACGAGAGCCCCAGTTTTGTCCACCGTGACTCCAATGCGTTCTGTCCGAAGGTTGGCTGAAGACAGGAGTGCAACGGAGAGGTCGAAGAGGTCGAGTCGGGTTCGTCTTCTTCGTCCGCCCCCACCGCTCGAGCTAGCCACTCCTCGACCTTTTCTACATCCACACCGTGTACGGGGCGCTTCCCTCTCCATCGCTTTCGTCTTGCGAGAGCCGCCGCTGAGACGCCTTGCGCTCGTCCTTGCCATCTGTGCAGAGGCGACCGGGTCCCTCTCCGAACCCTCCTGCGAGCAAATCGGCTCCAGGCTCTCTGTTCTCTGTGGGCTCTGGGTCCTCTGTGAGCTGCGGGTGCTCGGCGTGAGACCCCGCGCGCTCCGCGCTCCTCTTTCTCTGCGGGTCGCTCGCTTCCGAGCTGCCCGGCGAACAGCTCAGTTTAACCGGCGTGATCGGCTTTGGTTTTGCCGGCGACGTCACAATTCGACCGTCGGTCTCTCGCCTTTCGCCGCGAGACCTGACGGTTTGGCACCGCCTGCCCAGGTCCGTCGACTTCAGGGAGCTCCTGGCCTCACGCTCCCTGCGTGAACGGAGGCCTGCGGTCGATTTGTCAGAAAGGTCGGCCCCTTCGGATTCCCAACCGCTGCCTTCAGACGCGGACCCTCGACTCTCCGAACTGGAGGAGCGCGAACGAGCGATCCGAGCGCCGGACCTTTTCGAACCTCGACCGTCGACCTCTCTGCCTTTCTCGCCAGAGAAACGCAGCGGTTTCCCGGAGGCTGATTTTTGCAGCCCTCTCTCTGGGCGTCTTACGTCTTTGCGGCAGCTGGAGTAAGTCTTGGAGTGGTCTTCGGTGTCGTTGCGTTGTCGCCGCGTGAGCGCGGTTTCGAGCCCCGGCCTCTTTTCCCGCTCGACCGAGGGTCTCGACTTCGACCCTCTGCCTTTCGGCCTCGCGGAGACTCGCATCGCCCATGGGCCTTCCGTCTCCGAGCTGTCCGAGCTGAGTGCGCGCTTGTAGCCCCGCCGGTCGCTTTTGCACGAGGGCGAGGACGGCTGCGACCCGCAATACGGACGGCCGACCCCGTCCTCGTTCCACCTGGCCTTGGAGCCCGCTTCCTCGCCAGCTCTTTGTCTGTACGCGCTACTGGGCGAGGAAGGTCGCGACACGCAGTACGGACGGTCAACTCCGTCCTCGCGTCTCTTGGCCCTGGCGACGTTGTCCTCTCCCGCCTCGATGTCTTCTTCGCTGGACGACGATGCGTCGTCTATGAAACTGTCGCTGCGATCGTAGTCGTCTGAGCTTTTGTCGCAATCCGAAGAGCTCTCCGTGTCCCTGTCGCTCAAATACTCCGGCTCTTCCTCGCTTTCGGAGCTGAGAGGTTCCAGGCCGTTGTCTTCCTCGGCTTCGCTCAGTAAAAAACTGTTTCTCTGGCGGCGCCCGACCTTTCTCCTCTTGGTCGCCGGAGACCGCGAGGCTCGGACGCTCTCGGCCCAGGGGGACAACCGACGTCGAGCTCTGCCGACGGTCTGGCGGCAACTCCTCTCGGGCTTCTTGACTGGCGGCGGCGGGGAGAGGTGCCTTCGGGGAACCCGCCTGGACGCCGCCTTGCGCTGGAGTGCCGCGAAGGACCGGGCCACCTTGTCGCTCCACCTCTGCGTGGATTGGGACTCCAAGCATTGGATCAACGCTCGGCTCAGGCGATCCTTGATGCCGCGCCTGCGGAGCTCGTTGACCGTGCCCTGGTTGTACGCCACCCATTCTCTCAAGAGTTCCCTGTTCGCCTCGCCGAGGAGAGCGCTGTCCAGGTTCAGGAGCTTGCACACGGCCTCTCTCTGGTACCCCAAGGAGTCGTGCAACCAAGGGTAGCTCAGGAGCAACACGGACAAGTTTTTCATCCATGTCGAAACCGGGACGGGCTCTGGGATGGGGTTGAAAAGCTCCGAGCGGTCGTTCGGGGGCTGTCTACATCCCTCGCCTGGCTCGACCGGCTCTCCGGAAGCGGGATTTCTGCCGCCCATGTCACCGTCAAAGCGGGCTGCGTTGATCCCCAGTTTCTTGAGCTTGCTGCAGTAAACTTTGAGCTTCAGGAACGCCACTTTGGCGGCCGCGTTCACCTCCTTGGCGTGGGCTTGCGCTTCCTTGTCTTCCTTGTTGCACTGGTCGCGTTTGCACATGGTGTACCAGTCTTTCTGGATCTTGTTCACTTCCCAGGGCTCTCTGTCCACCATTTCGGCGCAGGCTTTCGCTCGGCGGGCCGTCTCGGGATCGGCGTCTTTCCGGTTTTGGCTGTAGCAGCGCAACTGCCGAGCGAGCGAACCGCACTCCTTCCTGATCAGCTCCATGACCGAGGCAGCGAACCTATCCCGCTCGCTTTTTCTGAACGTAGCGTCCGAGGCGTACCTGCTAAGGAACTCGCAGTACCTCTGCAGCTTCCCAAGTGGACTGTGCAGCAGCTCGGCCACGGCGAATGCGCCTGGGATCTTGGCGTTCATGAACGTGATGGCGAGTTCAGCGATTTCGATCATCCTGGGGTCCGCCAACTTGCTCTCCACGTGTTTGGGTATGCGGTCGCACCACCCGTTCGGATCGACGCGCTTGGTGAACGCAGACAGCGCCCATTGGTTGATTTCTTGGAACGTGAGCTGCCCCGACAGATACGTCTCCCGGGCCATCTCCTGGAGCGTCTCGTTCCAGCAGCTCGCGAGCTCTCCGTTGCCTTTCACGCAGCTGCGTTTCAAGAGCCTGTAGAACCGGAGCGTGGTGGACACGTACAGCGTGGGCAAGTGTCTCTGCTCCGCTCTCACGGCCACCGTCGGCACCAGGTTGCTTCGCCTCCCATCTGACGCTTTCCCTCCTGACCTGAAGTACACCATGCGGGGTTCGCTGGCTTTGTACGTGAAACGACTCAGGTCGCATTTCACTGCGTCCTCCCCGAAACAGTCAACGCCGGCGTCCCCCTCGTTCTTCCTGTCGCTCGAGGACTCCCATGCGTGGCTAACTTCTGGCGCGCAGCACATCGGCTCCACATCTTCCAGGTGAGAGGCCAACGCAGCCTGGCTGCTCTGATCCCTGCCGGGGGACCCGGGTGTGTTCGATATCAGCAGTTGACAAGGCTGAATCTGCTGGAAGGACGGACAGAGCGCCTCCACGTGCGTGGGCATCTCCAGCGACATGTCCCAAAAGTCGAACGCGTGGCCCGCGACCTTCCTCAGCAGCTTCAGGCTGTCCAGGGTCGGGGCGAACAGGACCTCTTGCACGAAGTAAGACCCCTTGCTTTCGCCGTCGTTTCCGGGGATGTCTGTCATGTAGGTCCCGACCATGGACCTCGCGGGGTCGTAACGCAGCAGGTTCTCCTTCGTCGAGTGCTGCGTCACCACGGGCACCACCGTCCGATCCTTTCCCCTCAGCTCCTCGGCGGGGAGGTAGTACGCCGTGTAATTTCCGCACGTCAGCAACACTTGCTTGAGGCCGGCTCTGTCCGAAGTGACGATGGATCCGAAGTCGCTCCCTCCCAGAAGGTCCACCAGGTCCATAAGGGCGAGCAGGAGAGATCGAGAGGGACGCTGGGGTATCCTACCAGAGTCCGCTATGACCGCGTCTCTGATCATCTTGTTCAGAACCCTCGGCCTGTAACGCAGGTGCTCTTCGTTGCTCAGGCGCCGTTCCTTTTGGGTCATCATGCTTACCACTGCATCGAAAACGCCACGTGGGTGCGAGCACGTGAAGACCTCGTCGTGGTCCACAGTATCGAAGTACCACGGAGGGCTGCTGGAAACGACGAAGGTTTGATTTGTAGACGCGGCCGCCTCAGTCGCCGATACCGTAGCCATTTCGAAAGCAAGACCTGTTGAATGCGCGTACGGACAAAGTGGAAACAGCAGCAACAGCTCTCCTAATCCACTCTGGTGAATTCAGCCTAAGTCCTGCGAGATCCTTGCGCTCTCTCTAGCTCTTAGAGGGGAGGTTCGAAGGCCACTTATATCCTCCCAGTTGGGGTTTCCCACCTCCTCGATGCTTTGAACAGTCCAACCCTGATCCTTGCTCTCTCTCTAGCTCTTAGAGGGGAGGTTCGAAGGCCACTTACATCCTCCCAGTTGGGGTTTCCCACCTCCTCGATGCTTTGAACAGCCCAACCCTGAGGCTCGGAGGGATAGGGCGGAGAAATCTGCTCACCACCACTGCACACAGGCCCAACCCTTAGGCTAGGAGGGATAGGGTGGAGAAATCTGCTCACCACCACTGCACACACACTCGCAAGCAACTTGCACGGAGGCCAGTCATGAGACAAACAATCCGACTGCTCTTTGCAGTGTCCGCCGGCCTTTCACAGTGTCCGACCGTCGCGCAGGGAGTCCGACCGCTGCTCAGAACATCCGACCGCCGCTCAGTGACTCTGACCGCCGTTCAGTGACTCCGACCGTCGCTCAGTGACTCCGACCGATAGTCAGAGTACGACCGCCGATCCCTGTGTACACTGAATTCAGGGAGTCCCAGTGACACGGAGCCTACAGAGAGAGCCTTTGTGCACGGACAGTGATGAAAATGAAATATCACAGTCACCTAGGTTGAATTCAAAGTCACCTAGGCTTGCTTGTAGCTTTGTTGTTTGTTTGGTTTTCTCCTCATACAGCTTTTTATTTACCCCCCTCTGTGCTCAAAGAGAAAATCGTCGGGCTTTGCGATTTGAGGAGCAGAGCTCAGCATGGATGAGGAAATTAGAATTTTGATCAAAGGTGTTCTGGGGCACTTCGTTGGACGACGCCAAGACTTTGAAGTCGAAAGGCCGCGTTGTCGGGAAGCTGTAAATGCTATGACGAGAGCTGTGTGTGAAGTGCTGGAGGTTCACAGACCGAAATACACAGGTGAGCAGCACAAACAGATCTGTTTTTTCAGAGTTATCTGTACGCTCAGCGTGATCTCTCCTTGTCCGGTGTCCCACTTTAGAGATGGTTTCAGATCTAGGTGATTCATTTCCCGATGCCGCGATGGTCAACGTCGCGAAAAGCCTTTTCGAGGACGGGATCATCAACTGGGGCCGTGTGGTCAGTCTGATATGTTTGGGGGCCGCGGTGTGCCAACATCAGGACAGGTTCAGTGGCAGCCCTGGCTCCCTCTTGGCTGACACAGTGTCAGAGGCGATCGCCTCGTACTTGCTCACAGAGCACAGAGGCTGGCTGGAAGAGATGTGTTGGGTGAGTGGCCTGTACTCTAGGGGGTTGAACTTCATGCTATCGCTGTTATGAAACAATTTGTCTTCATGTTTTGCTTTTTTTTTTTCTGTTCCTCTTTCTGTTCTTTTTTTAACGCTTTCTTCATGACCAGGATGACTTCGCTGACTTTTTCCCTTCACCTGAAGCCACGAAGTGCCATGACCTTGTAGGACCGGCACTTGGACTCTTTGTTTTTGCGGTCGGAACTGCACTCTTGTGCACGCACCTTGGGATGTGACCCGGTGGTTGTTTTCTGACAGCCTCCGGGGGCTTTGCCCTCAGAGTGCTTTAAAGTCTGGAGGGCCAGTGTCAGACACTGAAACAACCGGTGTGGACGAGAGGACGCTTCTTAGACACGCACTTTAAGGCATTGGGAACGAGGAGACGTTCCTCAGGAGCCCGTTTGATCCTTTTCTTGTTTTTCTTTTGCTCCCGCATGGAGAAGTACTACAAAGACCCAGTGCGACCAGTGATCGGGCAAGGCACCTACGGAGTTGTCTACAGGGTGCGAGATGTGAGAAACGGCCAAGAATATGCCCTCAAATGTCACAAGCAGGCAGACGTTATAGAGGACGCGACTGTGAGAGAGTTGTCCTGCCTGACAGCGCTGAAAGGTCATCCCAACATAATACAGCTCCTGGACTGTTTCATGGACGAAGATCGGGTGGCGATGCTCATGCCTCACGTGCCCTTCGAGCTGACCAAAGCTATTCACCGCCAGCCACCGGCTCCGCTCAGCTTCGTGGCCAGCTTCTCGCTTCAGACGGCGAACGCCCTGGAGTACATGCACGGACTGAACATCTTACACAGGGACCTGGTTCCGAGTAACGTGCTTCTCGAGGAAGATCTGACGGTGAAGGTGGGCGACATGGGCCTAGCCAGACAGTACTCCCGACGCATGAGCCTTTGCGTGGTGACGGAGCCCTACAGGGCTCCGGAGTTGTTTGTCCGCGGGAACGCCGCGGAGTACACGTGCGCCGTAGACATGTGGAGTTTGGGAGCTATGATACTGGACGCAAAGGAAGGCGCCGTGGTGTTCGCTGCAACGCGTGGGTCCAGCACTCTGAGCAAAGTCATGGCACTGGCGGCCTCGGATCCCGACGGGGGAGCGGAGGAATCGACGCCCGCCAGGCAGGAACTGATACCCAACACTATGAAGTGTGAGCACACCAAACGCATCGCCTTCCGCCTAATCGCTCTCAGGCACGACAAGAGGCTTACGGCTCGCCAGCTGTTGGACGATGAGGAATGGAAGCGTTTGTCCCACATGACAGACGGAGAAAAGGCTGAGGTCTTGCAACAATGCGTCACGGGTGTCATGTAAAAATACACAGTTCAAGAGGCTTTGCAATGTCTGAGTTTATCATTTTTCAATAAAAAAAAAATGAGCCAATGACCACAGACTCTATGTATCGTACAGGTGTAAATTTTGTTTATTATTTTGAATACGTTTGACCATAATAGCAGATGTATCATTCAGCACCACTGGCCCGCTCTGGGAGCACGCTTACACGTTTGTAGCGATGGAGATGAAAAGGGATGTAGCACTCAACGTGGAACACCACTTGGCGTAGTTTGTTTCGTAACTGCGTGAGGGCCCTCGGGTCTTTTGAGGGCTTCGGGCTCAACTCAGCTTCCGCTCTTCGTCTCAGAGCGCGGCGAAAACAACAGTGGCAGCCGCTGCGACGAGAGACAGGGCTAGAGGTTTGGCTCCATTTCTCTGACTAGGCCATCTATCCAGTTCCTCCTGAGCCTTTCTCACGGTTTCCTTCAACTGGCTGAGCACTGCAAACAGAAGACAGCGAACACTGGTTGGGAGAGAAGCGCTTTGCGATAGGCGGGTAGCTAAAATGCACACATACATACATACAGTCTGTCGTGTTGTGGAGTTTTCCGAAAGTCATCACGGGCTCCATTGGAACCAGGTCAGGCATGAGAATCTCAGGCCGACGAACGCCGTCCGAGTAAGAAGGCTCGTTGCTGTGATGTAAAACACAAGAGTCCACTGATGTCAACAGCACGAACACGAACAGGGTCAGATGCAGCATCGAAGTGGTAGTCATTGTGTCTTCAAGAGAAAAAAAACCCCACAAAGAACAGTTTTCTTACTGCAGTGCGCAAACACAACTCACGCCTGAAGAGGTTGCCTCTGTCAGCTCTCCACTCTTGCCTTTTATACTTGCAGAAGAAAACACTCGCTGTGCAGATTCTAATCCCCCCTGCCCAAAAAAAAAAAGTCCCTGGCCAAATCCCAACCACAAGCCCGAAAGAGAGGCCGCGACCGGTCAGCTCGCGTAAACCCAGCACGCCCCTCGCTCACAGGCAGGAGAGATCACGTAACAGGGTGATTCAGGGGAGAGGAACGCAGAGCATGGCGTCAGAGTCTGCCTGCCTCGGTCGGCCTCTCATGGCGGAGGACGGATTCTCAGAGTGGAAATCGGTGTGAGAGAGCTGAGGTCGGAGCCAGCGTTTCTCAGTCCCTCCCCTACATCTCGGTTTGGTAGCGTAAGATGCCATCTGACTCAGTGATGTGTGGTCGGACTCCCTAAGGGTCGGTCGGACAGAGTGAATGACTGTCGGACTCCCTTAGCGCCGGTCGGACAGAGTCAATTGCGGTCAGACAGAGTGAATAGAAAAGGTCGGGCTGTCTGGACGCTGACCTGACGAGGTGAAAAGCTGGCCCCATCTCTCGTCTGCAGCTTTGGAACTAGGAAATTTTAGCGGCTGTGTTCTCTGTGTTCTATGACACAGCTCCTACGTAGAAAGGATTTAGTTGGGGATTTTTTATTCTTTTTTTTTTTCTTTCCTTCATATCCAACATCGACATCACAGCCCTTACCAACAAAATGGTTGGATTTATCTACAATTCCAATAAGCTGCTCCCCGCTCTGGCCCCATCAGAGCCCCGAGCCGCTCTGAACACCCAACAGCTCTCACAGAGCCGGACATCCTCTCGCTTCATCAACCATCACGGATCCCCCACGTCTGCCCTTACCAACAAAATGAGCAAATCGGGCTGCTACAGAGACGGCGGCATGCCGCAGCAGAAACCTGACTGTCTGAACATTTCCGCCAATTACAAGACTAAATTGTGCTGGTTCTTCGCGAAGAACGGCGTCTGCAAGTACGGAGGGAAATGTCGGTACGCCCATGGCTACGGAGACCTGCGGAGCCTGCAGCTCAAAATGAACCTTTGCCACCATTTCTATAAGGGGCGCCCATGCCTCCACGGCGGAAGTTGTGGATTTATTCACAATTCCCATCAGCTGCTCCCCGCTCAGCCCACATCAGAGCCCCGAGCCGCTCTGAACAAGGACGGCTACCGACAGATGGACGTTTCCCCACCCCAGCAGCTCTCACAGAGCCTGACATCCTCTGGCTTCTTCAACCATCGCGGACCCTCCACAGTCAATGCCGGGGCCATCACCTGCTGCATCCCCACCGTCCCCGCCGTCGTCTTCTCGAAAGTCCCAAATCCCTGTAACCCCTGCCCCGGCCTTATCCCCACCGTCCCCGCCGTCGTCTTCTCGAAAGTCCCAAATCCCTGTCACCCCTGCCTCGGCCTTATCCCCACCGTCCCCGCCGTCGTCTTCTCGACAGTCCCAAATCCCTGTAACCTCTGCCCCGGCCTTCTTCTGCTTCACTAGCAAAGAGGGGCTTTGTCCAAAATTTGTGACGCGCTGGCCTGAACGGTCTACCCGGTTTCTCTCGGGGCCCTGTGGTCATGCGCAACAAGGCTTATGGCATCGAGGTCTTTATTTGTTTTTTTTGTGGTGTTTGTTTAAAATAAAAAATAAAACAAGACAAGAACAACGTGTTTTTACTACATTGTATCTGAAAAGATTCAAAGTGTGTTATTCCGTGTTGTTTCGCTGACCCTGATATCGTTGAGCTTCTTAAGCAAATAAAAAGACTCAGACACATTCACTTTTTCTGCTCTTTATTCGTTTGCCGTGGACATTCACAGAGTTGTCTTGGCGTCGCAGTATTCTGTCTGAAAATCTTTGGTGCAGACTTATACGCACTTTCCAGCCGTGCTCACTTGCGTTTTACGCAACGTATCTCCTCCAAAGAAACAGGCTGTATTCTCGTGCCCCAGTGCTTGTCCCTGTCAGGGGGGACGTGCAGCAAAGTCCAGGTGGGTGTTTGTTCGGCAATGCCCTCCAAGAGTCTTCTTTCACAGCAGCGGATGACGCCGTGCATTCCGTTGGCAAGTATTGTCCCTTCGCCGGAGTAATTCGTGCAGAGCCACGCCACCCCCATGCGCCGCAAATCCGGGTCTCCGTTCTTCTCTGTTGCAATCGCGTACTCCACGAACAAGTGAGTCTTTCCCACGCGCCTCACCCGTACGGGCAACGCTGCGATGCCGGCCGCTATCAAAGCATTCGCTCCGCTCAGAGCATCAACGTCAGAGTCCCAACCGGCGAAATCTTCGTCTGGACAAGCGCAGCGGTCAAGGGGGTAGCGACCATCTTCCGTTCTACCACCCATTCCTTCGAGCTCCGCGTAAGTCGTCTCCTCGGATGAGGTTCTGACGATCAGCGTTCTGCGACCGTTGGTTTCACCCAACCGGAGCTTGTGCATTTTGAGGGTCTCCGTGAGTCTCCGTGATCTCAGAACGGTCAGGTTGCCTTTCTTCTTCTCGGCCCCTTGGGTCGTCCTCCCGTTGCCGCAGCCTCATTAGTATGTCAAAGGAAAAAGGCCCTGACGGGAGAGCTTTCCGTCTGATCAAAAAGTGAATTTCATGATCGCATCTGGAGCAAACTCGAAATGCAAGGGCACGCAATAAAGGCACAGAACCGCTTGACACAAGGACGTCGGTATGAAATCGATTTAAACACCACACAGACTACAGCATTTTATCTTTTATTTGACTTCAACCATCCAAAACATGTTCCAAAAATAAAAGGATACAGAAGCAGCACACAATGAACCTAATGGCAAACATAATGTCTCAGGGCGGCAGCCCCACATCCTTCTCTCCCAAACAAGCGTTCCCGAGCCCAGGCTCCTATGCTCTGAACTGGTCCCCTCATGTGACAGCGGCTCAATTTCCGATCAGGGTGATTTCCGAAACCTCCACCACCGGCGCCCTGCCGCTAGCGTTGCTCGCCTTATCTACGTGATCCCAATGCGGCGGATCTGAACAGTTGACCGCGGCGGGTTGTGCAGATTTGACCTTTGTCAGCTTCGCCAAATTGTACAAGTACGGCTCCTCTGGGTTTGCGCCTCCCTCACGCGTCGCTACCATGTAGCACCTCGTCTCGCGGGCCGGATCGGGGTCTTTACTCAGCACGATGGCGTACAGGTGCTCCGTGGACGCCCCGTGGATCTCGTATCCTTCGCAAGGCGACCAGATAGCGACCAGCTTGCAGCTGAGAAGTTGCGATAGCTGTAGGAACGCTTTCGAGCACCGTAGATCCACGGCGCTGCATTTCCTGGCGACATCATCTGTGGTCTGGAGCACCCCGCAAAGGGTCTTCGGAGCGCTTTTGCTCTCACCCAAGTGTATGAGCCTCACGTCTTGATGGGTGTAATGCCGCACAATGTTTGGCAGCGATACGGAGGCCGAGCTCTCCCCGAGTCGCACGCAGTGGACACGTAGGTGCTCCGATCTTTCTGACTTGGACTCCGTTTTCAAAAAATCAGGGCGCTTGGAAGAAGCGCAGTTTGATCGGAACGCGTCTCCGCCTGACGAGGCGGCCCTGTGTACTTTCGTCGGCGTGGACGCACCGGTTTTCGAGCCTTCGTCCACCTCCGTCAATTCGCTTGTGGGGCTGGCCTGCCGGGAGCCCAGGTTCAGCTTTCGCTTGGCCACCCTTCTCCAGGTGTCGCTGCAGGACGCTTCTGTGTGCTCCATCGGAGTTTGCTCCGTACACAGAGATGACACGGTTGTCCTTATGTAATTTTCATAGTCCTGGAACAGCGAGCCTCCGGGGGATCCCATCGCTTCATCTTCGCTGCGGTCGAGTCCTTTTAGCCTTCTGACGCAGTCGTGCCGGAGCAGCCGTGACACTCTCTTCGCAGAGCACAGCGCGGCACACCGGATTCTTTCGATCAGCTCCGTCTCCACTGCGCTTTTCTCCACGCCTATCAGTTGGCACACAACGGCCACGATACCTTTCAGAATCTCTGTTTCGTACGTGAGCTTTTCCGTGAGGCACTTTTGTCCGGCTATCGTCTCATCGGCCCGTTTCAGACGTGTCAGGAGGGCCTTGGTCTGGCTCTGACTTTCGTCTGTCGCGGCTGCGTTCTCGGCGGCCAGCTCTCGACTCCGCTTCAGTTCGGCCTCCAGCTCGTTGACGCGTTTCGACCGGGACTCGTTTTCGGCCTCCGCTTGCTTCTCTCGGTCCTGCAGCTTGGCGATGAGCTTTGATGCGCGCTCCTCCTCCACCTTGCTTCGATCTAAGTGTTCTGCGGCCAGCTCTCGGCTCTGCTTCAGATGGGCCTCCAGCTCAATTACGCGCTTTGACAGGGACTTCTTCTCGGCCTCATTTCGCTTCATTTCGGCATCCGATTTCTTCGAGAGCATCAAGGCTGTCTCCTTTTCGGCTTTCATTTCCTTCACTTCGTTCTGCAGCTTCTCCAGGACTCGCCCCTTCTCGCTTAAGTCCTTCTTCGACGAGGCTATGACATTTTCAGCGAAACTTAACTCTTGCCGCAGCTCAGACAAGTCCAAGTTTGCTTTTCTAACTTTGGCTTCCATCTCCATGTGCTCTTTTGCGAGGTCTATTTTCATCTGCTGATGGGCGGATTTGTCCGTGGTGTACTTCAGGCTAACCTGCCCCAGTTGATCGCTCAGCTCAGCCAAGCGGGACTCGTATGTTTTCTGGTCGCGAGCCTCTCTTGACGCGATTTGGAGACGCTCCGCTAAACTCTGGACTTTGTCATGCAGGACCCAGCCAACACTTACCACACTTTTCCAACAGGCGCGAACGTGTGAGGGACTGAGGCGGCCCTGTGGCTCAGCTTGAGGCCAGTGAAATGTACCACAGCCCGGGGACGCGGACTCAAGTGATTCCAGGGCACGCATCAGGGCCCGCTGCCCACGTTCGGCCTCCGCTTCATTTCCCCCGGCGAGTATCTCGGACACGACTCCCAGGGTTTCGTCCGCGAGTGCCAGTCCCCCAGGTTCCCTCACGAATGTCCGGTCGCGGAACATATCCTGCACTGCTCCCGTCAACCTGTGAAGCGCCGCGTCGTAGCTGACGCAGAGTTCGGATGTCAGCTCGAATCCCAGCATCGCCTCCTGGCCCTCGGCGTAGGCCAGATTCTTGTGGAACCATTTGGCCAGGGCGTCGAATTGCCTATGGAACGCATGGGCTTCGTCAAGGGCTTCCTCCAAATAGCTGTTCCTCGTCGACGGGCGGTCTGCTGAGACGGCGGGATCGGTCCTCGATGTCGAGCAGGTCGCAGTAGAGCCCGAACGGACAAGTCCCGATATGATACCCAAGAACTCCGCAAGACAGTCCTTTCCAATAGTCTGACGAGAGAGAAGCCCCCCCGAGCTGCGCTCGCAGCTCGTCGGCCCTCCCGTTCGAGTAGTAGCTGCTCCACAACCTGAGGTAGGAGGGATCTTCTCCAACTGAGCGTCCGAGCACCTTCTCCCTGAGTTCGAGTCGAGCCCGTTTCTGCCAGATCCACCAGCCAGCGTCCGGCTCCTCCTCGGCCTCCGCGCGACGGTGAAGTTCTTTGGCTTCGCTTCTCGGCTCATCCCCCCTGCTGCCTTCCAGCCCGCCGCCGTGCCTCCCGCCTTCCCTCAGCTCTTCCGCACTGACTCCGAATGTCCTACGGTGATTCAGGCAGAGCCTCCCGCCTTGCGCCGGCACCGTTGCGCACAGGGTCGTGCAGATTTTTCCCAAGAGCAGGCCGTCGATCTGAGACACAGCCAGAGTCCTTAGGGCCGCTGGCTCGCAGGCCGAGGGGCAGACGCCGTTCGCGAAACCGCACCGTTGGCAGATTCGCCCCCAGGAAATCCCAGCGCTCCGCAGCTCTCGCGAGAGCAGGTCCAGTTCGCGAGACCAACGCGAAAGCGCTCCGCAGCACAGTGCGGTCAACACCACAGCCCAGTACGGCGCGCGGACCTGGCGGTCCGCTGAAATGACGTCTGGGCCTTCGGGCTCGACCACCTCGATCCCCGAGCGAGTGAGATGCGCTAGCAGCCACACGCCGGAGCTCGGTGGTGAAGGAGGCCTCAGGGGACTGTTGACCACCCAGCGGGACAGGGCTCCGGGGTCTGCGTCACCCTCTCGTCGCCACAGCACACTGGTGCCCCAGACGGCTTGCGTGGGGTCGGGGAGCCAGCTCGAGTCTGACGCTCTGCCGTCAGTACGAAGCGCAGCGCGGGCCACGGTCAGCCGACTTTGTTCGTGCAAGATTTTAAACGCGAGCGGGGCTCCCAGCGTGGCCAGGGTCGCGACCGTGACCTCTCGCGCAACTCTCTCCCTTTCAGACAGGTCCCCGTCGCGAGACGCCGCGACCGTGTAGTAGGAGAAGCGGTTCAAGCTGGTATATATCGAGGACACTAGCTTCTCAGCCTTATCCGTTCCATGTCCGCAGGCCAGACTCGCTCCAGGTTCTGCTGTGTCGTAGTGCTCGGAGTGGCGCAGCTCAACCCAGGCCAGGGGTGCGCTGGCCAAAACGGAGATCCTTTTCACCGGGTAGCCCTTGGCATGTCCCTTCGCGGCTCTGAAATGCCTGTCCGTCACCAGACCATAACTCTCACTCCCCTGCGAGTACACCACCCTCAGGACCATGCAGCGCGCGCCTCGCAGAGCGCCGGGCCCGACTGGGATGAAGACGGGACCTCCTAGTTTCGGGCCGGTGAGCGTCACGCTCGAGGGCAACCTTTTCTCTATTTCGTAAAGCTGCACCCACGTGTACTCCAGAAGGACCGGAGCATCGGACCCCTCCAGCTCCACAACCAGTTGAGGCTCGGAAGGCCCCGTCGCGCACATGCCGTCTAAACCCGGATCAACTTGAGAGCTTAAGTTCAATTTAAACACCACACCAACCTTTTTTTTTTGTTCATTTATTTGTCTCATACCGTCAAAAACATGTGCCAAAGGAAAAAAAAAAAAGTTACACAAGCAGCACACACGAACATAATGGCACCGCCACACCGTTATAGCAGGGTGGCCTCCCGATGTCCTTTCCCCCCCCCCCTGAAATCCTCCCTCGTATGCGGAGTGCCGAGCTCACGTTCCTCTCCTCTGCGGAGTGCCGAGCTCACGTTCCTCTCCTCGGACTCGGCTGTCTCGCACGACCCCCGAAATTCGGGCTGTTCTTTGTGTGGGAGCCATTCTTCTGTAGATCAGTGGTCTACGACGCCGAGTTCTTTGGCTTCTCCGCACCATTATTGCATCGCCTAGGATCTCCGATCTTCTCCTAAGCGGTCTGTGGCGTGCCGCGGATCGAGGAACACTCTGAGCCCTCCTGCCGCGGACTCCTCTTCTGCGTTCCCCTTCGTCGGTCGTATCGCCCGGAGAGGGGTCCTCTTCCATGACCGCTAAACTCTTGCGAGGGTCCACTATTTCCTCGATCACGCTTTCGTTCCTTCCTCTCCGAGATGGGGCGAGGCAGGGTCGCGATCATTCTGTCGTGATACCTCATGACGTACGGCTCGTAGTAGCCACGAACCCCGAACTCCACAAACCGCTGTCCCCATCCGCCTTCGGGCGCTGAAACGGCTCGCTCTATCCGGAGGGTTCGGAGAGGAGGTTGCGAAGACATCTCAGATGCCGATTCGTTTCCATGAACAGAACACGCAGCGTGTGTAGAGCGTGTCTAGGTCCACTAGTGAATGGTCTATTTGCAAGCGGGGCAGACGGTGTACGGTTTCGGGTCCGGGAAGGTCAGCGTACTAAGTGGCACGTATTTTACCTAAAAAGGGGCCTAACGCGACGTGGTGACCTCACTCTGTGCGAGGAAACCTGCCACTTTGAATGGCTGAGTTTATGAGAGCCCCTGGAGCATACTCGAAACGCACTGAACTATACTGAAGTGAACTACACACAGACTGTAATGTTGTGTCTTTTATTTGACTCGAACCATCAAAAGCGTGTTCCAAAACCAACCAAAAATTACACAAGCAGCACACAGAAACACAATGACACCAACGCGGCGTCGTGATATCGCAGGGCGTCAGCCTGACGTCTTTCTCCCCCTGAGATCGGGAGTCCCGAGCCCAGGCTCTCATGCCTCACACCCTCCCGGGCGGTCCTCGTCCCAACGCTCCCCTCCGATTTCCGCGTAGAAGCTGAGAGTGGTGTTGCTCGCCACGCCGTCCAAGTACTGCGAATCGTGCAGAGGATCGACAAGAGCAACGGGCGCTCCTGCCGAGGACGCCTCCTCCGGGATCTTGCCTTCGTTCGGAGCTGGGTCCTCTTCGACGACCGCCAAGCTCTTGTGAGCTCGGACTATCTCCTCGATCACGCGCTCCCTCCTTCCCAGCACATACACGGTGTCCAGGTACGCGGACAGGTTGTCGTACTTGCCCGTCTTCAGAGCGGGCCCTCCGCGAGGTCTTCGAGAAGAGGCGAAGCGGGCCTCGCTCCCGTAGTGTCTGTCCATTATGTCCCGAAACGTCGGGTCGGGCAGCTCGCAGACGCTTCGAAACACTGACGCCTCGGTCCCCGGTTCCCGGTCCATCTGGAGGGTCAAGGAGGGAGGGGCAGGAGGACACGACGGGATCTCAGGTGCCGATTCGGTTTGATGCGCAAAACACGCAGCGCGTGTGGAGCGTTTCCAAATCCACTAGTACTTCTGAGAAAATGGTCTGTTTGCAAGCGGGGCACACGGTGTACATCTGCTTCAGGTCGGTGAAGGTGCACGTGTTCACGGTCGACGTGCTGAGCGGCACGTTCGCCACCGGGGCCGCGCAGCAGGACGAGACGAATTTCATTTGTTCGAAATCGAACGCCACGTCGATGTTCCTGGGGTTGCCTTTCACTTCGGACGATCGGAACGTCTGGTTCTTCAGACACCTGACGCACCTCAGGTCTCCCTCCGCGGCCCGAGCCCGGTCCCGACCCGGAAGCCCCACGGGTGCCAGCAGGATCTGTTTGTGGTTGTAGTCTATCCAGTTTATGTGACAGCTCAACACGGCGTACAGCAGCATCCGTCGTTCGGGGCTCTGGCTTCGCAGCTGCCCGAACTGCTCCCTGCTGATCATGTCCGCTGCTTCCCTGAGCTGCGGGATGCACGCCGCGGCCATCTCGAGCGGCCGGTCCGTCGTGTAAGCGGCGGCCAGCCTGTAATAGCAGCTCAAGGGCCACTCCGAATTTAGCGCGAGCATCGAGTGGCCCGAGGCCTTCACGCACTGAAATGCTCTGACGAGTTTGCAGTGGTACGACCGTCTCCTGGGGGCAAAGCAGAAGCGAGACCACTTCACCGGGTCTTCGCTCGACCCGTCGCCTTCCGGGCGGCTGCTCAACGGAGCCGAGGTCGTCCGGAGGGTGGCGAAAGGAGACGCTGTGCGCAGGACACGTGTCACCCGTCTCCCGCGTTCGTTCGCTCCGAGACCCGCTCGGCTCCGCCGCGACTTGGCCTGGGGGCCCGCTTCGCCGTCGAGAGGCGCTCCCGATTTCTCCCGAGAGGGAGGTCGGACGACGGAGCTGCCCTCTGCCCGCTGGTCCGAGATGAGCCTAAAAGCCTCCAGTCTGAGGGCCAGGGCCTTGTGCGAAGAGTGCGACTCGTCAAAGAACAGATCTTCTGCTTGGAACCTGTAGAAGTCAACAAGCAGAGCCACCCTGAGCATTGCCTCGCGCCCCCTCAGCTTGGACAGCTCGTCGCAGTCGGGCACAGTCCCCTCTCCAAACAGACCGTCTGAGCCGACCAGCGCGGGGCGCAGAGTCGAATCCCAAAGGTTAGAGCACAGCGAGTAGGCTTCGCCGTAATCCTCCACCGGAGCTTTGGCCTTGCTCGTCAGCAGCCTGACCAGCTGAGCTCGAACGCTCGAACTGTCCCGAGAACCCTGTCTAATTTTGTTATGGCACACGGCGTGGTTGTGGAGGCACTCAAGGTAAGCCTGGACGAGGGCTGCTTTTGCGTGGCAACCGGACCGCACGACTCCGCCGTCGCTTACCCGTGCCCCGTGGAAGCTTTCGCGCCCGTGCTCCTCGGATCGCCCGTCACGCTGCATGTCTACTGCCCGGCCCTGTTCCCCGACAGGGTGTTGAGAGTGCACGCCGAACACCTGGGTCACTTCACCGGGATGAGGAACGTGCCTCGCGTGGACCCCGAGCAGGAACGAGCGCTCTTCTCAGGTCTGTGTGGACTGTTCGGCACAGAGCGAGTCCTCGGCCTTTACCGGGAGGCCCTGAGCGTCGGAGACGGCGGCGAGGGAGCCCCGAGCCAGGATGGCGGAGCAATCGAAAAGCCGCCGATGAGCGACGGGGAGCTCTGCCCCTCCGTGTTCGTCAAGTTTCGCAGAGAAAACACGCGGGAGGCCAGGCGGATCGCATCTCTGGCTAGCCAACTCACGGGGTTGTTCGACATGGAGGATCTCAGAGAGAAAGCGATCCCCCACGTCAAGGGAGAGGAGCCGGCTCACATGTTGTTTCTGTTTCTCGTCCAGCTTATGGCTGTGTTCCTCAGCTCCTGCCTGGACGAAGCTAGCCTCGCCACGCTCATGAGCGTGGCTCTCTCCCCGTTCCTGGAGGGCAACTTCTGCGACCCCCTGTGCGCAGCCACCCTGCTGAAGCCCATGTTCATCCCGTGGTTCGAAGCGTTCCCCAGGAAGGCGGACGGCCCGGAAGCAAAAGCAGACCCCGAAGCCAAGCTGAAGTACTACAGGCTGTACAAGGGTTACGAGATCACGAACGAGGGCGCGGACGTCTCTTCCGTGCTGGAGGACGACCTCACGTGGACCAGCGCCAGCTTGCAGCTGCGCACTCTGGGCTACAAGATCGAGGAGAGCCTTAGCAAAACGCTCTGGTTCGTGGCCCCCCAGTTCGGAGACAGGCTGCGCATGACTCGCGACTCTTGCATCGGGAAAATGGCTGTGTCCCCGGGCGAGCACGTCGACCTCATCCGCTCCTGCCTGCTCTGCGACAACGTGATGGCCTACGTGCAGTGCGCGCTCTTCGGCACGATCCGCAACATGCTGCCCTGCCACGCCAACAGCGAGTTCTGTGAGACCGTGATGGCGGCCCTGAACGGCTCCATGAGGAGGTTTGCGGCCGAGGCGCGTCACCAGAGCAGAGAGCTGTTCTCTCGCCTGGAAGGGTGGAGCGGCCCCTGCGCCGGCAACTGCCTGTACACGTCCGGGGTCAGTTTCGCTGGTCAGTCCGAGGGCAGGAGCCTGTTCTTCGGCAAGATCTTCACCGGCCCCGAGGACAGGAAGCCTCCGGGCAAGTACAAGACGGCATTTGGAGACTTTTCCAGCGTCACACTGGGCCTTTCGCTCAAGACGGGCTTGCTGGAGGCGCTCAGGGTCGCGCTGGAACGGGACGAGGCGCCCAAGGCGGGCTGCGGATTGAGGCGCGAAGCCGGCGGCCGCATGCAAAAGATGCTCTCCACGGCCCAGGAACCCGTGTGCGCGGAGAGGGTGGTGACCGAAGTCGCTTTCTTCGCTCGCTATCACCACAGGTTCAACTCCGGAGAGTTCACCGAGGTGGGTTGCGTGAAAGCCATGAGCGAGCCCGGCTTCAACGAGCAGATACACAAGGACGTGCTGGACGACAAGAGCGAGTACCGCCTGTCCCTCGCCCACGGCGCACTGCCGATGTGCGCGCTCACGCTTTCCATGACCATGAGACAGACCGTCATGATGACTTTGGGGTTCTTCTGCGTGGAGCTCGCGCACGGAGCTTACGCCGGGGCCAAACTCAACTACAGTACGCTGTGCTCCCGCTTGGTCTCCCTCTCCACCGTGGCCAAATTCAGGCACGGGAAAGACAGCGACAACACGAACGTCTTCCAGGCGTTGTACGGCAACTGCCTGAAGCTGACGTGCGCCATGTTCAGCAAACCGAATCCGCACGCACCGATAAACTATCACGATCTAGATCTAGTCGAGTGGCTGCACCCCGACAACCCCCGCCTCCCCTGCTACCTGCGCAAATCGCTGGCCATGATAGGGGGCACCAAGGCTCGAGTTAGAGACATAATGCGGCAGCACGGACTCTGCTACAACAGAGTTATGTTCAGCGATGGCCAGCGCCGGTTGCTGTTCTCCCACGCTTTCGCCAACGCGGACTGCCTGATCCACGCACCGGTTACGATCTGCTCCAGCCTCAGGCTGTTTTCGAACACCCAGAAGTCGTTCGGGTCTCTCAAAGCCTGCAGGTGGGGCTGCTACTACCGAGTGACGATCATGAGCAACGGCTGCGTGAACACGGCCCTGTATACGAACCGCGGATACGGGGGCTTTGACAGCATCGCCTCTCAAGGCAGCGCCACCGGGGACGAGGTGTTGGAGAGGATCAAGCAAGAGGTGTCTCGCGTGTTGCCCAGGATCGACGTGGGCCGTATCAGGATGATGGCCCCGGAGATGAAGGAGACAGAGTTTGCAGCCCTGGTGTCCGCGGTGAAAGACAGCAACATCGAGGTCACCGGGCAAATGGACGGCGACGCTGAGCTTGAGCCGTGGCAGGAGGATGGCGCGGGGGAAGAAAATGCGAAACGCCCCTTGGACCACTCTGACGCCGACGACGCCAAGAGAGGTCGCTGGGATGCCTGTGAGACTGGTCGGGTTTCCGAGGACGAAGAATTTTTCTTTTTGTAGTGAGTCGATGGTGGGGTGTGTGGGCTGTGATAGATGGAAAGGAAGAAAAAAAAAAACTTTGCACTTGGAATGTGGTTGAAAGCAAACATGTGCGAATAAAAATGTTGTGAGAGAACAAACACAGAGTCGTCTGGTCATTTTCTTGTCTCCATCCTTCACAAACGTACGAAATGAAACACGTTTGGCCGCGACGGCTCTACCTCGGCCGCGACACCGAGCTCAAGTGACGACAAGAGGCCCAATGCTGAGGAGAGGACCGACGGCGAGAGGTGTCGCTCGGGCTGCCTCAGAGTACAGAGACTTTTTTTTTTTTCATTTAGAGAGTGACACAGAGTGTGTACAAACCGACGGCGAGCGGCCGGGGAGGAGAGAGCAGGGGAAAAGGCTGGGGCGTCAAGAAAGCATGCCGCAGACCGCTCCGTCGTCCGTTTAGATGATTTGTGTGCGGTTGGAAAGTGATTGAAAACAAGCCTACGAATAAAGAATAAAGTGACATGACAAACACAGCCGTTTTCATTGTTTTATTGTTTCGCTGCCTCGAGTCTTCACGAGTGTAAGAAATGAAGTATGTTCAGGTGTAACAGCTCAACCGTGAGCATCAGCTGCCGGTAGGCGCAGCCCAGAGCGTGCAGATCCCGTCGCACGCAGAAAGCGAATCGGGACTCCATGCTCCCGATGGTGTTTCCCAAGCGGCCCTCCTGCGTCGTCCCGACAGGCCTTGTTTTGCGCCGGGCCTCCAGTCTGCGCAGGGATTCCTCGGCCCTGCTGTAATCGAGCTCCCCGCAGCGGGTCAGCTGCAGCTCTCCGGGCTGCACGCGCGCGCTCACCAGAGGGCTGAGGGCCCCGCAGACCGACACGAGCATTTCCGAGTTTGCCGTCCGCTCGCGGGCCACGGGACACGCGAGGTTGGTGAACTTGCACCTAGGCGTTTCTTCCCTGCCGTGGTGTCGATCGCGCGGGTCGCGGGGCTCTTCGAAGGAGCACAGCCCGTACATGTTCATGAACTGGTACGAGGTCGAGGCCGTGCTTTGCCTTTCCACGTGCTCGCGCACCATGTCTTTTATGTCAGAGAGGGCTTTGGCCCTCAGTTCGCCGTACAGCCTCCTGTATTCCACGTCGATAGGACTCTCTCCTCGGTCGTCGTCCTCCTCCCTGATTCTCTTGGGCACAGGAGGCTCATCGTTCGGCTCGCCTTCGCCCTCCCAGTCCGGGAGCGAGCCGTAGCATGCTTTGACGGCGCTCGCCACGAAAAAAAGTTCGGGGATGTCCGCGGGACGCGAACCTCCCGTTTGCGTGGACATAACCGACTGCGCCCACTTGATCCGATACCTGGTCGACGAACTCGGAAGCGCCTCGCTCGCCGACCTGCCTTTAGTAGAGTGCCTGGTCAAGCATCTGGAGCTGGTCTCCGGCCCTGACGTCTGGTCTCCTAGGGCACGCGCCTACGTCGGCTACGACCCTCAGGTCCACGGCTCTTTCGGGCGGTTGAGGCCCGGACCGGCCGGCCGCGTGCGGTTCCTGGGGAAGCTGCTGCCCGTTTACTGCAGGCTGTGCTTCCTCTGCGACTGTCACGGCAGGGCTCTGGATGCCGCGAGGACGCTGCGGTCTAGACTGACGGCGGCCGCCGAGTCCGGGGGATCGGCGGCGCCCCCGAGCCTCGCGTACGAGACCAGGGCCCTGGAGTACCTGACGGAAAACCTCTCCTCCGCTCCACCTCCCGAGTGGGACTGCGTGCGCCGTTCCCCTGACGTTTCGGCCGAAGTGAAAATCGCGAGCGAGCTGCTCTGGTCCCACTTGGTGCTGGTTTACGCCGGCAACCGCAGGCTGCTGCTCTTCAACGCGGAGCTGTTTTTCTCAAGGCCGCTACAGTCGACGGCCCTCTGCTCCAGCGAGCTCAGGGAGGCGCTGTTTTTGCACGGCAAGCATGGACCCTTCTCCCAGCGCAAAGGCCGCCGTCAGGCGCGAGGAGCGAGTATCGGCTCTGCGTGGCAGGGGCGAGACTGCCCCGTTCTTCCACCAGACCCGCGTGCACAGCGAGGGCCTAGATCCGACAGGGGGGGAGGAATGTTGCGAGAGACCCGAGTGTCTCGACTGTGCTGGCTCGCGGTTTTGTGGCTCCTGGACCAGCACCGATGCCACAGCGAACTTGGTTGGCTCAGTAGGCCCGTACCGTGTCGTCCCTAGCCCCGACGTGCTCGGGCGAGGCGGGGAGCCAGAGCCCCGGCGCCCTTCTCCGCAGGAGACAAACGACACCCTCAGGGCCGCCGGCAGCTGCGTGGTGGACCTGAACGGCTCCGTGCTCCTCCACGTGCTTCACGTGAACACGGTGGGCAACCGCAAGTTCAGCGCCGTGGTGTACTCGGAAAGCCTCAGGCGCTACGCCCTTCAGCAGTCCAACACGACGAAAACCAAGCTCGTGAGCAGGCTCTGCTTCGTCTCGGACAAGAAGAAGCTCAGCTCCCGACACGGCTACAAGAACACCCGCATCGAGTTCTCGTCCAACCCCAGCCGCAGCGCGAACTACACGTCCAACGCGAAGCACGCGCTGCAGCCCTACTTCAGGGGGCTGTTCGAGACCGTGTCCATGGCCCAGGGCACCTGCGTGGTCTCCGCTAAGCCCTTCGAGGTGAACAACGAAAACCTCACGAGCTACATGTACGGCGTGGCGAACCCCGCGAGCGTGGTGATTCGCATGAAAGACACCAAAAAGGACTTTCACACTCCCTTCTTCTTCTCCTCGGTAAACGTGACGGGCGAGGAGAACAGGCACCAACTTTTCTCCTCCATGTCCATCAATTCGCAGAGGGTGAAGAGCGCGGCCGAAGAACTCCCCCGGGCCCTGGCATCCGTGGCCTCGCTCGTGGAGCTCCACGGCCACTTCAACAGACTTTGCTGCGAGCTGGCGCACGAGCGAGGTGGCACTCTCACGACCAGGGAAAAGGTCTGCCTGGTGTACCTCACGGAGATGTACTTTTTGCGAGTCAGGGACCGGAACCACCCCACGCGCTGGCCCGGCTACAGGGAGGCGCTGAGGGGCTCATTCGCCGGCCGCTACGGGAGCCGGCTGACGGCGTTTCAGGACAGAGTCCTCTCCAACTACTACCAGAAAAACCCAGAGTTCGTCCACCTGGTCCCGTGGCTCCTGGACAACCCGAGCGTGCGGCACCGGGAGATGCTCTTGGCCCACGAAGCCTACCTGAGAGAGGAGGGAAAAGAGGCCGCTCGAGCAGAGCTGATAGCGGCCGTGGTCTGCCACTGCGAAAACGACCTGACCCGCCGCCCCCCGGAGGGCTTCCCTGACCTGCTGGACGTCGACTTCTCGCGACTCGGCTACAGTGAACTCACGCTGAGGCACGCGCTGGACAGGTCCACCAAGGCCAGCGACGACGCTCGCCCAGGCGGTCGGGCTAAATGACCGGCGCGGTCCCCACGATAGCGAGCCCCCCTACCATGACGACCGAAGTGAGCGGCGGCACCGAACTCGGGAGCCTCCCTCGAGCTTCCATCCTCAGGGTCTGGGAGATAGTGAACCGGCACTACGAATCCACCTTGAGCTCGCTCGAACGAGAGGACACCTCTCGTAGAGCCGCGGCTCGGGTGAGCTCGCTGGCGAAGGAGCTGCGTGACCTGACCGCAGCCTGCACGGAGAGGCTCGACCGCGTGGAAGCTCGCGTCAAGGAACTCAAGGCCCTCGAGTTCGGCGGAGTTCGCAACGAGCAGCCCGACGGAGCGCGGGCCGGCGAGGCGCTCGGCGGAGAGTGGCACTTTGTCTACACGCGCCGAGGAGATGTGTTCGGATACATGAGGCTGATCCCCGAAACGCTCTCGCGGCTCCCCTCGGACGCGGACGACACGAGCCTCTGCGGCGGGCAGAGGGCCGAGTTCACGCTCCCGACACAGGTGGCGGCGGAGGCCCGTCGCGTCCCCACGGGCCGGTCCGGGAGCGCCCGAGGACGAGCGGAGTGCCCCCGCTGCGGCGAGTCTCTGGATCTCTCGGAGTTCTGGAGGCACGCGGTGTATGAGATCGCAGAGAGGGGAGCCAGGGTTCCTGCGCGCCGCCCCCCGGTTCGTTCAGACGGTCCGCGACCGAGGTGGACCTTGCAAGAGGGCGAAGGTTGGGACGAGCCCATTTACAGGCCCAGAGACCTGACGAGCACGTGCGAAATCGGCGAGTGCCTCTCCCAGCTGAACTTGAAACACTTTCTCTCGGACGATGAGTTCTCCGGGGCCCTGGACCGCGCTTTCGAACTCTTGGCTCTAAGGTTGAGATCTTAACGGAGACCACAAAGACGACTCGGCTGTTGACAAAAAAAAAAAGGTTGAAAGATGAAGAGAAGAATCGAAAGGAAGAAAAAAAAAAGAAAAAGAAACGGTTGTGTGCACGCAGAAAGTTGTTGACAGCGAACACATCTGAATAAAAATAAAAGTTGTGAGAGAACAAACACAGTGCTGTTTCATTGTTTTATTGCGTCAAGGTTTCATAAGCATACACAATGAAGTATGTTCAGGTGTTACAGTTCCACTGTGACCGTGAGGGCTTTGGGTTGCTCAAGGCCGGTTGATGTTCACGAAGCGGGTGCTCAACGGTCAATCGTGCCTGGTAGCGAACAGGAAGGCTTCGACTGTCAAAGCAGAGCCACCGGGGACAAAGGGTCGGAGAGGGGAAGCTTGGACGAAACATTTTGTATTTTCGAAAAAGGAAGACTTTTTCTGTCGGGAAATCTCAGAGTGGGGCAATGAGCTGTAAAAGAACAACAACAAATAGTGGTTGAAAGCAGACGTGTGCAAACGAAAAGCAACGAGAGAAGAAAACTGAAAGTTGTTTAATTGCCTCAATGTCTCAAGCCTTCAAAATAAAGTACGTTCAGGTGTGACAAAGACTTTTTTTTGTCCTTTTATTTGTTCGGAGATTTCCGAGGTACTTTTCGCGAAGAAAGTGGTCAAAGGCAAACGCTTGCGAATAAAATTGTACGAGAGCTTTTTTTTGTCCTTTTATTTGTTCGGAGATTTCCGAGGTACTTTTCGCGAAGAAAGTGGTCAAAGGCAAACGCTTGCGAATAAAATTGTACGAGAGCTGTTTCATTTGTTTTCTATCGTCTCGAATTTCTGCGAAATGATATTCCGGCACAACAGTTTGACCGTGACCGTCGTCTGCCAGTAGGTGCAGCCCAGAGCGTGCAGATCCCGGCGCACGCAGAGAGCGAATCGAGATTCCGGACTCCCGAGGACGCTCCGATTTTGACCCGCTTATTTACAAGCCCAGAGACCTGTTGATTACCCGCGAAATCGACGAGAGCCGCTTCCACCGGCCACCATGTTCTCATACTCCTACAAGCCGAGCGCAGCCTTCGCCTCGGCTCCGCTCGGAGCCCGTCCCTCCGCCGCAACGCCCACAGTCAGCGGTGTGGCGAGACAGGCCGAGAAAGATCTCCGCTCGGAGAACGAGGGGGTCGACAGCGCGGCGGTCGGGCCTTCTCGGGCGGCTCCTGGGATCTACGAGACCCTTGCGAGCGATGAAGTGGTCACGCTCGACTGCCTGACTGGGGTGGTGCGATCTGAGCGGGGCTGCACGTTCGTGCAGTACATCCCGACGGAGGAGCACAAGCTGCGCGCCGGGCGGAAGAGCGCCCCAGTGGAACAGATCAACAGGTTCCTCAGGTCGTTAGGGGACAGCGGCGTGCCAGCTGAAACCTCCTTGATTGCGCTCTGCCCGTTGGAGCCGGGCCGCCGGAAGACCCTGTGGATAAGGGTAGCGCTGGAGGAAGTGCAAGAACTCAGCCTGGAAGCCCTGTGGATGCTCAAGGGCGAAGCGCGGCTTCACGCGGAGAGGACCAGCCTCGTCGTGTGGCTGGAGTCGAGCGCGCTGGGTTCCAGCTCGCTGAGCCCGACGGCCGAACGAACCCTGTGCCCCGCATCCGAAAGGGACGCGGAACGTCTCGCCGCTCTCGCCGAAGAGGGCCTCCTGAGCCCCTGTGAGAGAGGAGAGCGGCGCGAAGAGGGCTCGAGTCGAGAGGCCGCCCGCGTCTCGACACAACGAGACGAGTCGGGGCCCGGACGGTCCGGTCTGAAGCGCGTGAGGGTCAGAACGGGACTGGTTGGCGACTGCCCAACACACAGCCTACCCGAGAATTCGAGAGACGGCCAGCCGTGCAGGAGATCGAAAAGACAAATACGACGGCGGGCGCAGTCCTCCGGGGTAGGTTTCATCAGAAAAAGAATCAAAGCTACAAAGACAGCCGAGAAGAGGGTCGAAGCGGAGTCGACGTTTGCTCGATTCGGACGGGAGAACTCCACGATCTCTCCTGAAGAGACTTCATCGCTTCCTCCTCCTCCTCCTCCGCCTCAGCCTCCCGTTTGTCCTCACGATCCTGTTCCCCGTCACGGCACCGTCAAGGCCCCCACGCGCAAAGCGCAGGATCGGGCCGAAAGAGAGCTCGGGGCTTTGTCCCTCTCGTCTCGGCGAGTAGAAAGGCAGCCCCGGGCGCTTGGCGGAGAGTCTCCACCGTGTTCGGTTCCCAGTTTCGGACAGGCCAGAGAGACCAGTCTGTCGCCTTCCGGGGAGAGAGTCCGTGTCTCGTCGTCTCATCAACGCCCGGTGCCCACGGCGGTTTTGTCCGAAGCTTCTCGGGGCTGCGGGCTGATGTAGAGCGCGGACGGGTCGTGCGGAGCACCCGGGACCCGCTCTTCCGTCGTGACCTCTTCGCAGCTTTTCACGTCAGAGGGCCTGAGGCCGAGTTTGTTCGCCAACAGCAGGCCGTAGGCAGGCGGGTGCAGGGAATCCTTTGTGAGCATGATATCGCTCACGGAGAGGGACCCGTCTGGCTTTCTCCCCGACAGGCTGTCGGCGAACGTGGCACCGGACGTGTTGAGGAGAGCGACCAGGGCGCTGTGGAAGATGTGCACGGGGGATCCGGACTCCAGTTCTCTCACGCCGTCCCTGTGGTTGTACTGTATGGTGTTGTGTCTCCTGTTGAAGTGGCTGAATCCCGACAAGGCGCTACGCCAAAAATTTGTCCAAATGCTCAGAGTTTCCTCCAGGTGAGCAACGCTGACAGAGGACGGGTAGCTGCACACCAGCCTCACGTCCGAGCCGAGCTCGGTCACGGGATCCCGGTCTCCTTCGGCCCCGTCCTCCCGCTCGGCGAGTCGACGTTCCAGACGCCTGGACACGTTCTCCGCCATCCTCAGCAGCCCGGGATCCTCGCACTCGGACCTGAGCTTTTCCAGAGCCGCGCGAGGACGAGAGGTGACCTCGGTCAGAAATCCGCGCACCAGCAGGACCTCTTTGCCTTCGGATATCATGGAGGCCATCATCTTGCTGAGGCTGTGGGACACGCTGGCGGACTTGTGCTTGGACACCGAGGCGCACGCGCCCGACTGCAGCAAGGAGTCGGGCAGCTCGGCGTCGTTCAGCAGTCCCAGCATGTCCGTCTGTTGGTTGCAGGCGAGGGCTCGCGACAGGTTGTCCAGCAAAGGTCTGTCGGTCGCGTTGCCTACCACCGAGATGCCAGCGTCCCGCTGCTCGGCCCTCGAGGAGAGCATCACGTCTGCCACGCGCGCCAGCGACGACCGATCGGCCCCCGCGCTGGTGTACACGTGCCTCGCCGCGGCCTCGTTCAGACCCCTGGTTATCCTGCCGAAAAGCGTCCTCCAGTTCTTGACGGTGTCGTGAGCCCTCTCTGCCAAGGAGGAAAAGGAAGGACCCGAAGCCGACCAGCTGCTGTCCCACACCGACGCTCGTCTGTAGAGGACCCCGTCCACCACCGTGGTGACGAGAGCGGTGCGCTTGTCGTAGAAGGCCAAGCACGAGGAGGCTCTGCACTCGGGCACCACCGGGCACCGTCCGTGTTCGAAGGTCTTCATCACACCCCATAGAGTCACCACAGACATCTTCAGCTCTGTCTCCTTCACGGGGTTCCGAACGAAAGCCTCGCGCTCTCCCCTCACCCAGTCCGCGACTATCTTACACACCACGGCCGCCGGCGCGCAGGGCACCGACGCCATCATCAGCAACTTGGCTGTCTCCGCCAGACTGTCCAAGGGAACTTCGAGCACGCGAGGAAGCGCCTCGTCGTGAGCCTCCTTCTCTTGGATCGCTTCAGCCGCGGCCCCGGGAGGGCTGAGGCCGTCCGGCGACACCACAAACAGGCGTCCGGCACTACGGGGCGGGGCCGCTTCGACATCTTTCCTGCATCGCTTGCTGGGGCGCGCGTCCGGCCCGCTGGAGCCCGAAACCATGTTGATCACGGCAGCTTTACCAGACAGGCCGAGGCCGAGGGATCGGATTTTCTTCCACGGCAGGAAAAGGCAAGGCACGAAGCCCGCCAGCACGGTCCAGCGGATCATGTTTCTCAGGGTGCTTTTGATGTGCCCGCAGCAGGGGCGGTTGGCCACGTAGTGCCCGACGAGATAGCGGACCAGGCACGCGGCGCTCTCGCTGTTGCTGCCCAGCACGTTGCACAGCAGCAACTCCACTGACAGGGCCGGGCTGAAAGTGTTCACGATCTCCTCTATCACCACGGCCAGCTGCGGATCCTCGCTCACAAAAGCCCAAGACGCAACGTCCCTGTGTAGCGGCAACAGGTCGTAGCACTGCTCGTAGCAGTCCCAGCGCGCCTCTCCGCGGGGGCGATTACGGTTGCGTGCACGATGAGCGCAACGGCCGTTCCTGAAGTCCTCTAGAACCCTCGCGTCCCCTCTGTCCGCCAAGGCGCACTCGGCCAAGGCCGCCTCCCGGACGTCGAACGGTTCTTCGTCCGCCTTCATCGTCACAATTCTGTTCGACTCGACTTTCGGACGGTAACCGGGAGGGGTTAATGAGAATCCGCTCCTCAGCTCCTCACCCGTACTCAGCTGCTCCCGCCGCGTCTTCGACCCCTCTCGTCGGCCATGTTCTGCGTACTGTTCAAGGCGCTCTGCTGCCTTTGCGGCAACGGGCGGACGGCGCGCGGCCCGAGCGGGTACCGTTATGAGGTCCTCGGAGACAGCAGCGACGAGTACGCCGTCGAGGAAGGCGACGAGGCGGACGAAGCCGAACCTCGCCTCAGGGACTTCGCGCTGACGCGCAAGAGAGCTATCGGTCTGACCAGGTTGAAACTGAAAGCTATCAACTCCGCCTCGGACGTGTCCGTGGCGGAGAGGCTCTTGGAACGCCACGGTCAAAATGACCCAAGCTTACTAACTTACGAGGGCAGGTGCCGCGAGGAACTGCTGGCGGCTTTGAGCAAGCTCCCACCTTACGCGCACGGGACCCAGATCGACAGACCTTACAGGATAACGCCAGCCTCGCGCATCGGAAGCGAACGCAACGGAGCGATCGTGTGAGCGCAAGGGTCCCTTTCGCCGAAGAGGGGGGGGGGTGAAAAGGAAAAAAGAAAAAGAAAGAAAAAAGAAATAAATCACCATGAGCGTGGTCAAGACTGACCCCAGCGTTTACTCGCTGAGATCTCTGGAGGCTGCCAAACGACTGGTCAAAGCGCCTGGGTTTCTGGCCGACTCGACCGGGGCGTTCTCCGAGCTCGTGGCGGAGAACGTGATCAGGGCGTCCGCGGCCAACACCTCGGTGTCGGCCGACGCGGTCGTGATGATACTGCAGGCCCACATGGGAGTGTCTCTCTTCAAGCAGCAGAAGGACACGAGCCGTTTGCTGGCGGGCTTCGTGTACAAGATGTTGATCCCGGACAAGTCCGTGCCCACGGGCACGCGGTTCACGAGGCGTTACAAGATCACGGATCAGCGAGAGGCCCAGCGAGGTACCTATGACACGGTGGGAAACGGGGTTCGGACCAGGGAGTACAGCCAGGTCTTTCAGCACACGTCCAAAGTGGTGACCATGCAGTTTGGATTTCTGCTCGGCATCACGGTGCCTTCCGTGGCGGAGGAGCTGATACGCAGGGAGCTGGAGCAGGCCAGGACTTCGTGGGAACTCACCAAGACCATAGAGGTCCTGGAGTACTGCGCGGCTCAGCCCACGCTCACGGACAGGATCTGCCAGAAACTCGCATCCCTCCCCAGAGCGGAGAAGCTGGACTCTGTGCTGACGATGGCCGAGCTCATGTGCGGCACCGTGAACGCGCATCCGGATTCTTTTGTGTGCGTGGTGGAGAACGCTCGCAGGGTCCTCTGCAGCGACAGGCCAGAGGTCCTCGTCATGGGAGACACCCTCTTCAGGGTGGTGTCCCAAGACTCCAGCGCCGTCAGGACGCGCATCGCTTGCGAAAACGTGAAGCTCGCGCCCGAGTTCTGCGTCTACACCGCCGCCGACGAGAAGTCGCGGGGCGACGGGCTCCACGAGTTCACCATGGAGTTGGTCAACAAACGCGAGCTGGGCGACGGGGACCTGGCTTTCGCGGACGACTCCAGCTTCAGGGACCAGGTCACGGAGATGCCGGTGAACCACATTCTGATCGGCGGCGGGCGTTCGGTCGGCATTCCCATCGCGTTGGTGGACGGCGTGCAGATGGAACACGGATGCGGGAGGGAGACGTCCACGGAGCACAAAGCTTTCAGCAACACCCAGGGTTTCAAGTGGGAGTACTTCACGGTGGGCTGCACGGCTCCGGCGCTCGGCCAGATATCGCCGTCCAAAGTGCTCTCTGCCACTGACTCCGAAGAGGTCGGCTACAAGCAGCTGGCCCAGCGATCGCCCTCGGTCTCGTACCTGCACCAGTACGACGGCGCCGTGGTCTGCGTGACGCTGAGGGAGCTGCACCGCCTCGGCAGTCCTCGAGCTCTCTTCGGCAGGGAGCGCAGGGACAAGCTGCAGGGGGACTTGAACGCCTTCATGAGGAACGGACCCAGAGGGATCGCCGTGGGACGCATGGCGCAGTTGGCGCACAGCGATGACTGGTACCAGAAGATCAAGAACCCCGCGTCGCTGCTGGAGTTCGACGTTCGAAACATGGTTGTGCCCGAAGCCCCGGACGACGCCTCTCACGGATCGGCCGCCGTCGAGCCCGTGCGCTGGGTCGTCAGGCCCAGGGTGGCCCTGTTCAACACCTCCGCCATGAACAGCCTCTCCAACGAGATCGCGCAGATCGGAAGCGAGCTCCTCGCCCGCTTCGGAGACAGCGAGCACGCCAAGACCGTGACCCTCAACCTCACCTTTCTCAGCAAAGCCCTGGATTACCGCGGTGGTGCGCAGCGCATGCTGGAGATGAGAGGCAAGATTCTCGCGAACCAGCCCATCCGTGACTTAGAAGTGGATGGGTGGACGAGGGGCCGCCTGTTCTGGTCCTGGATGGCGGACCCCATATGCGCCGTGTACATGCGAAAGGCGCTCGGGGCCAAGGAGATCGGCGCCAATGCGCCTGATTTCACCGTGGAGGAACAGGAGGTCCTGGTGCAGCTCGAGGGGTTGATAACCGGAGTGCTGGCACTGTTTAGAAACGTGGTGGGGGACAGGTCGAACTCTGTCGTGGCCTCCATGCCCTGCTGCTTCAGCCACCGGCGCTACGCGGCCATAGATGGGTCCCAGGCCACGGTCAACGAACGCGGATATCCCGTCTGGTTCACCTTGGACGACATGGACTACTGCAACCTGATGTATTGGATCATCCTACCGAGCCTGGGGGCGAGGGTGTATCGCCGGCAACCCGTCGTCGAAAACGAAGCCCACGCGGTGCGCGACCCGCTGAGGTACAGGGACGGGGAGCCGAACCTCTCTCTCGAGCTGGGCATCGACGGCAACCTAGGATTGACCGTCGCCCGTCTGACCGGGGAATGCGTCTTCTCCAGGGTGGCGCCCGAGGCCTTCGCCGAAGACGCCAGCGAGCAGTTCGAGCCCACGGCCTCTCGCCACGTCTCCTGCACGGACCTGGGATTCCACAGGAACTCTGTGGTCACGTACATGTGGTCGATAAGACTCAGGAAGATCTCCGGCATCGGAAACGACCTGGCCAAAGCGCTCCTCGGCATGCACTACAGCACCCTGCTCACTCACGACGTGGTCAGGGATCACTACGACACCGTCTACTACTCCGGCTTGTCCTACCTGATGTTCAGGGGAGTGAGGTTCACGGGCTGCGGAGTGTCCCTGATGCAGCAAAAGTCGGCTCTGTACGCGCTGGGCACGCAGGTGCTGTGCAACCCGACGGCGAACAACACTCACCAGGTGTGCACCGTGAACCAGTACTGCGAGTCGGTGGTGATACCGGACACCCTGGAGTCGCCCGGGCTTTACATCCCCAACCTGTACATGAAAGACGTGCGAGGGGGAGACGTGCACCTGGAGGGGCGCGGAGGGCCGTACGACATGGTGATCGCGGACGCCTTCAACGGCTTCTGCCCGGAGTCCGACAGCGCTTGCGGCTACCGCAGGCCGTACATCTTCACCACCGGCCGGTCCCAGAGCCTGCAGGGACTCACGGGCGAGGTGCCCTTGGATCCGCTCATGCGCTCGGAGGCCTACACCTGCATGCCCACTCTGCTCAGGCCCTTCAGCTCGGCGCTCAGGTCGCGAGGCAGACGCAGAGGCGACGGCGGAGAGGACAGCAACCACAGCGTCTTCTGCGACGCCCTGCACGCGGCGGAGTTCGAAAAGAGCGTGCTGGATCACGTGGGGGACCTCTTCAAGGACACCACGGAGAGAGCGAATGGGAACAAGCGGGCCACGGACATCATGCAGCCCTCGCTCGGGGTGGCTTTCTGCGGTACTTACAGCATCGGGAAGACCTCGGACAGGAAGCTCATGAGCGCCTGCGCCGCGACGGGCGGCGAGCCCCTCGTCGACAGGCTCGCGCCCAGAATCAGCGGCACGGGCCTGTTCGCTTGCAACCCCATGCAGACCACCGCTCGGTTGATAGCTCCCATATTCAGCAGGATATTCGAGAGCCCCAACCATGGTCGCAGGCTGTTCTTGTGAGGGAGGAAACGGAACGTAAAACGGGCGAAGCGCGCGGGAGAAAGGAGAGAGAAGAGAAAGCAGGGAGGAAGGATGCCTCGGGTCAGGGGGCCCGGCTTAGCGCGCAAGGTGGCCCGCGGACTCTGGGCCTTTGCTGAATTGGTGCTTTTGTGCGGGGTCAATTTCTTCGTGACCCTGTACATGCACCCAGTTGACCGCGAGCGCGCCATCGCCTTGATTAGGAAGAGGGAGGAGGCCGAAGTGGACGCCGCCATCAACACAGTGGCCAGGTCCATCACGGGCCTGGACGCGAACATAGAAATGATCAAGGGGATCATCGGCTCCGAGTCATGTGACAGGGCCGTGACCGCCGAGTACGTGAACGAGCTGCGCTCGGCCGAGACTCAGAGGGACCAGCTCCGCTACATGCTCATGGCGCTCAGGGGCCGGATCGATGCTGTCAGGCTGGTGGGCGCGGTGGACACTCTGTCAGACAGCGTGGGGCTTCAACTCAACGCTTCGGCCAAGATAAACAGGACGGTGCTCGCCTTGAACGTCCACAGGGACCTCGACGACATGAGGGAACCGGTGTCTAAAATGACGGTGGAAGATGCCAGCGGGGCTTACGAAGACGGCCATCTTACTCAGAGGCACCCTCACTGGCTCGTGTGACCGCCCTTAAACTGGGTAGTCCCGCTACGGTTCTCTGATGGGGAACGCATATAAATTCCTACCGGAAGGTCTGGGTTGTTGGGGTTTCAGGGCTTTTCTTTTCTTTTCTTTCTTAGTGTACCTGCCCTTTGTATAAAGTGTGTCTCTTTTGCTGTGCTGCCTTTTTTGTTTTGTTTTCAAATGCAACAGTGTTTGACTGTCTGTGTGTGTTGATCTTGTAACAAATTCTGAATAAAATAATTTCTGAAAACACAACTGCTTGGCTTGTTTCCATATTCTGTTTGCCAAGAAATGTAGAGAGAAGATGTGAGACTACAGTAGGCGTACTTCAATCAACAGCAATATGATTTTATTCAAAGTACAAAAGGAAAATAAGTCTTACATTTCAAGAGGGTACAGTTCATGTGATTGGATTGCATGCTGAGGGTACAGTTCATGTGATTGGATTGCATGCTATGAAAAAGAAATGCACGAGGTAGAAAGACAACTACGCAAGCCTTCGCTGTTTCAATGGCAGTCACAAGGAATAACATCTGCTTGTCGAAAGAAACCTCTGAGATAACTGTGGTAAAGAAAACAAATTGTAAAAGAGTAAAAGCAAAACACTTCGATGACAATTCCTATGCAATCATGTTCCACACACCTGTTTTTTTCAAAAAAAAATATAATATAAAAAAATGATGATGAAATAATGTGAACATTGTGAGCAAAAATGTTCATACGTAGACATTTTTGTCACCTTCGTAGCAAATGGGTCGGGTCAGCGTATTTCCAGTCTCCGAGTTACGGTGGCAGTCGCTGAACTCCTCTGCCACGTTCATGTAAAGCGTCTGGGATTGGCAGCAAGACAGCGGCCTGTAGTCGAACAGAGCGGCCGCAGCTGCGTTTTTAGCCGAAAACACATCTGCGTCCAAGGCGAAGGGTCGTACCCTTTTGTGTACGTAGCTGGGATCCGCTTTCTCCATTCCGCTTCGGGCGGCAAGCTCAGCGATGGCTTGAACGATGGTGGGTCCATCGAGCGGCTTGCAGTCCAAGACCACGTGGATGTCCCTTTCAACGCTCCCGCCGCCTTCCCTTGAGCGGTACTGCACGGTGAACCACGTGCGCAGGAGGAAAATCATCCTCTTGAACTTGACCTCGGACACCGTCTCCCTCAAAGAACTGTCGATCAGTGGGAGGACTCTCATGCTCCCACCCTGGCACACTCTGGTGGTGCACCACGCTGCCAAGACGATCTGTTCCTTGAACACGAAACAGCACCAGTGAAAGTAATGCGTGCCCATGTCCACGTCGAACAGCCGCGGCAGGTGCACGTCGGGCCCGATGGCCGCCTGGGTGCTCTCGGGGCACCATTTCCCCACTAGCACGCGGTCCCAAAACCCCGGGATGTGAGGCATGCAAACGTATCTGTAGGCATCATACTCAGGCAAGAGCTTATTTTCCCAGTAGGTGAAAGACATGTCGTTTGCTGGATTCTTTATCAGGGTCTGGAACGCTGCGTAAAAAAAAAAAAGAGAGAGAGAAATCAGAGAGAGGAAAGTCAGACTCTTGAAGCTGTGCAAGGTCGAGGTGCTAGAGGGTGTGCCTCTTACCTCGCTGAAGTTCCTCGTCACTTGGCGACCCTTCGGCCAACATCCTTTCAACGCATTCCTCTTTTTCGATCCTCGTCATGAAGCGGTCGCTACCTTCTCGCTCCAGTTCCCAAGCTCCTACAGCCTCCATCTCCGGCATGTCAGCCAGCGCGTTTGCCGTGGCGTTCACCATTCCGTTCTCGGAGACGACCCAGTGCTTTCGGCAGCCTCCCTGCGCTCTGATGCACAGCGTGCACAGGACGCATCCGCAGAGGCACTGCACGGGTCGATTGAGTTGCAGGAGATACCCGCAGCACACCGGCGCACGGTTGAAAACCCGTCTGCATGATGGGCAAGTGATGAGATCTTCGAGCGTGGATAGGGAGACGCCGGGGATGCCGTCCCAAGGGCGCGGCCCCGCGCTGCCCTCTGCGCTCCAGCACGCAAGCTCCTCTTCTGCGGGCGTCCTGGGCTCGCGTCGGTTGGACTCCACGGAGAGACAGAGCCCTGGAGACTCACTCTGCAGCGCTGCGCCGGGCTCGTCTTTCGGCGGCTCGACGTCAGGCTGCGAGCTCGGGCGTCCGTCCCCTCCATGGTCGAGATCTTCGTCACCCGTCTCGGGTGGCGGAAGTAGAGAGCCTGGAAGCTCAATCGTCTCCGCGCAAGTCGAAGCGACCCGAGGAGGAACTTGGTAACCGTTTGGGGGTTCCGCCGCGCGCGGCTCGATGCAATCGGGGTACGTGATCAAGTTGATGTCGTCGTACGCTTTCGTGATGACGCTCTCGCACAGCATGGCGCTGGCTTCTTCCTCCAGCGTACCGTACTCCTCGTCCTCAGTCGAAGTCAAATAATATCTGGAGGGGTTTCTGTAACGCACCCACAGTGACACAAAAGACAACTTGTGAATATCACCTTCAAACCATGCCTCCCAGGATCGACGGGGATACCCACGGCTGGCCGCTGATGCTCCAGATGGCAGTGTGCAGCTCTTCGTCCATTCGCTTCGCGACCTCGACGCCTTCCTCGGACTCCGGGACGTCGATCTCCCCCGGGCGGAGCGAGCGTTCGCTCTCCGCGCCTCGGTCTTGCTCCGTGGCGTCCACTGGGCTAGGCGGAGGCGCCGGAGTGGGCTCGACGTGGTTTGCTTTCCGCAGGGCTTCGAGTCCAACGCAGATTGCGCCTCCCGGTACCGGCTGTCGCCCTCCATCCGCGAGGGCCTCGCGACACCCCGCGCTTTCAGCACCAGGACACAGAGGCTCGCCGCGAGCCTCTTCCGCCTCGTCTTCGGTTTCCTCCGGAGAGGCCGCCTCGTTTTCTACGCGCCCCCGACTCTTGTCGTCTTCGTCCGAGGAGGAGGCGCTGACATCAGATGGACTGCACGCGCGCTCTTTGGCCTCGTACTCGGCCGTGCGAATTTCGCCCTTCTCTTCTTCGCCCTCGCTGTACTCGCCTTCGCTGGAGCTGTCTTCCTTTGTCGAACAACACCCTAGTCTCCAGGGCCTGGTCGCGGTGTCTCGCTCCGTGCGACGGCCTCTCCGCGAGGACGACGATTGGGGGTTCGCGCGGTCAAAATTGCAACCGGCGTGAGGCACAGCCCAGCGAACTGCCTTTCGCCTGCCGTCGTGAGCTTCACCGACATCCACGCCAAAGTGCGACGGTTCTTCACCAGTGGGCCCCTCTGGCTCGGTCCTCCTTTTCACGAGCCGAATCTCGGATTTAGTCCTGCGAGGGCTGAGGCTCGGGTCCCGCTTGCGCTTGATCCTCTCGCTCCGGTGATATTTGCCGTCTCCTTTTCGCACGCAACCGCCCGCAGGGTTTGTCCTTCTGCGACGAGGTGCAAATTCAGGGTCGAGCTCCTTTCCAACCTGCCTCTTGAGTGTCGGGTAGAGGGGAGGCTCGCGGTCGAGACGGACGCATCCGAGGGCCCGCTCGCGTCCGCTTCCTCGGTAACGATCGCGGACTCCATCCCTCTGGTCGCGGCGGGAGATCTCGCCCTCGGCCCACTCGGGCGTCCAGTCGAAGCGCTTTCTTTCTCTCCTTCTCTTCTCCGTTTCTTGCCTTCTCCTTTGCTGCAGGTTGCGCAGGGGAGAAGGCGTAGTGTATCTGCGTTGGCCCCCGCCGATCCTTCTTTGTTCGGGCCTGGCCTTCCTCTGCATCTTTTCGTTCTCGTATCCAGCCGAAATCACCCTCATTGCACCGCGGGCTTCGTTAGAACAGAGAGCCGAGTTCCACCCAGATGCCGAGGGGCGAATCTCTAGTGTTCCTGTACGAACGAACGCTGGGGTGTGAGCTCAGTCCTCTGTGAGCAAACTTGGCAGCACTTATATAGCCCCTCCTCGACAGTCTCGAAATCTCTGCAACAGAAGAAACTCTCACCTTCCTCACTTTCATGCCAAAACAAAACTCATCACTATCAGTGAGTCTGACCTTCCCCCAGAGTGCAAGAACTCCGCTCGCAGCAAGACGTCTCTGGGTTGGACGAGATCCGTCAGAGTCAGGCCGATGTTTACAGCGTCTGACCGATGTGAACAGCGTCCGTCCGACAGCCACTCGCCTCCTCCGACCAGGCTTAAAAACGGCCGAGTGCAGTTCATAGAATACGACCGATGCTCGCAGTCACTGTCCTCCCTCCTCGACCTTCCCGCGAAGCTCAAAAAGTCAGACCGGCATCTCGCACGCCAAGCATCCACGGTGGCATCAATCCGCTGTTAATCGGAGCAGCCCAGACATTCGAAACACAAAAAGTTCTGGGCTCAGAAAAGAAAACTGGTAGGCTCAGGGGAAGGTAGATAATGTTTGGGAGCAATAGGAAAACAGGAGAGGCAGGGAGTAAGACATGAAGGTGGAGACTTGGGAGGAGCAGTGCTCAGGGGAAGGTGGAGAATGTTTGGGACCAATAGGAAAAAAGGAGAGGCAGGGAGTAAAAGATGAAGGTGGAGACTTGGGAGGAGCAGTGGAAGCCCATGCTCTATGAAGGTGGGGGGAGAAAAGAGAGCAGAGTGGTGTTGGTGACCATAAAATTACTTCTGATCAGCGCAACTGCTTGTGCACGCAGATGTTTTTTTTTGTTTTGTTTTTTTTGTTTTGTCAATTCACGCTTGCAGAAGCCAAGCTTACAAACCTCTCTCTTTCCCACTCCGGAGATCGGCAGGAATAAAGCACAGGGTGCACTGCCGTGAACGTGTGAACACATTTTTTGGTTTTTTTTTTTTGACAAAGAAAATGTGTAGTGTATTTTCCCAGAGATGAAGCGCAAGCTGTGTTCGGTGGCAAAACACTTCAAAGCAACGAGAGCATTTTTGAACGAGCTCCTTTATTTCGCACTCAAACGCACAGTGTCCATCTCAGAGCGCACCGAGCTTTTCAAACAGTTTCACGACAAGATACATCTGCTTATATCCAAAGGATGGTGCACATGCAACACAGACAAAATGAAATACACATGAAAACCCACTACGCAAACTACATTTCTCTTTCCCACTCCGGAGATCGGCAGGAATAAAGCACAGGGTGCACTGCCGTGAACGTGTGAACACATTTTTTGGTTTTTTTTTTTGACAAAGAAAATGTGTAGTGTATTTTCCCAGAGATGAAGCGCAAGCTGTGTTCGGTGGCAAAACACTTCAAAGCAACGAGAGCATTTTTGAACGAGCTCCTTTATTTCGCACTCAAACGCACAGTGTCCATCTCAGAGAGCACCGAGCTTTTCAAACAGTTTCACGACAAGATACATCTGCTTATATCCAAAGGATGGTGCACATGCAACACAGACAAAATGAAATACACATGAAAACCCACTACGCAAACTACATTTCTCTTTCCCACTCCGGAGATCGGCAGGAATAAAGCACAGGGTGCACTGCCGTGAACGTGTGAACACATTTTTTTGGGTTTTTTTTTTTTTGACAAAGAAAATGTGTAGTGTATTTTCCCAGAGATGAAGCGCAAGCTGTGTTCGGTGGCAAAACACTTCAAAGCAACGAGAGCATTTTTGAACGAGCTCCTTTATTTCGCACTCAAACGCACAGTGTCCATCTCAGAGAGCACCGAGCTTTTCAAACAGTTTCACGACAAGATAGATCTGCTTCTATCCAAAGGATGGTGCACATGCAACACAGACAAAATGAAAAAAAAAATACACATTCGATCCAACTACGCAAACTACAGCATCTTAGTCCTCCTCAGCTTTGCGGATCTGGGGATCGCAGGCCCTGCTCCGCCTCCCCCTCCGCAGTACACCAAGTAGATGATCCCAGCAGAAAGCGCTCCGCACCAGGTCGTGAGAAGGCCCATCGAAATCCACAAAGCCGAGCTGCTGGCGAACCCCGATAGCCAGCCTCCCAAAGAGACTCTCCCTGCCACGATCTCGTTGTACTTTGCGTCAAAATCAGTCAGGTCTCTGGTGATGTTGTTCAGGTTTTGACGCACGGACAACAGGTTCGACGTCGTGTTCACGGCTCGCAGCAGCTCCATTTCAGGAGTCCCGGGCAGACTGTCTTTCAGCAGGTCCGCGAACGACACCGGCCCGTCCGATATGTGCGGCCTGGAGAAAGGCTTCAGCGGGGGGGATTCGATCTCGACCGTGACCGACCCCTCCATCCAAGTTACCTTCTTGTCGCGGTAGCAGATGTTTCTGTGGCACTCTCCGCACACGGTCTTGCATTCCGAGGGGTCCTCGACGCACCTCCTGTACCTTTCGTGAAGCTCGGGCCTCCTGCAGTACTTTCCGTGGCACTCGGAGGGCTCGTAGAACCGTCCGTCTATGAGCCAGACATCGTAGTCTGGCCAACAGGGAACGCCATCGGTGCTGATTTTGGGCATTGGTATGATCCCTCGGACCACGGCGCGCTCCACGGCGTTCGGCAACGAGTGCACGATGAACAGCTTTCGATTTCTGTACAGGGCCGCGCCCACGGTCGGGAACTCGGACAGACCCGGGTGATCGCGCATCACGGTCATGCCACTGGGGCAGCTCCCCGAGCGCTTGGAGGCGATTTGCCTCAGACAGTTTTCCACCCCCCTGGCCATGAACTTGGTGTGCATGGCAGCCTGCGTCATCTGATGGGTCACGCTTTGCATCTGAGCGTACCACATCTGGTAGCTGGCCATCACGGAGAACTTGACGTTGGTGTCTCGCAGGGCTGCCTCGGTGTTGCGCTTCATCGCGTCCCTGAGGAGTCTAAAGTTCTTGTTGGCGATCTCGGTGTTGCGCTTCATCTTCCTCTCCTGTTCGTCTATCCTCCCGTCTATCAGCGCCACGTTGGCGTCGAGCCGGTTGCTCACCTCCACCAGTTGCCCAGCGACATTCGTGAACGCGTTCTTCACGGAGTCCATCTGGACCTCCAAGCGATCCACTCTCTGAGACACGTGCAATGCCAGACCCAGGGCAGCGCCTCCGAGCAACGAGCCCAGGAACCTCTTGTGCCTCGTGCGGCGTCGCTCGGGCCCGTCGAGTGCCGGGAAGGGTGCATTGTCGGGCAGGGCGTACGCAGAGGCCTTGCGCTCCTGCGCGGCCAACTCCTCCAGACCCTCTCTCATCAGGTCTCCGGCCCTGCGGGCATCGTCTGTGATCTCGTGCGCTGAATCGCACAGCTTGCCGTAGTCTCTCCGGCAGCCGTCATCACCTCCGCAGACCGAGATCAGGCAGGGCTTGAGGGCGCTCACGTCGTAGTTCACGCAGCTCACGTTCAGGTTGATGTAGTCCAGGCCCGGGGTGAAGTTGGACACGAAGTGAATGGCTTCCGCCGGTTTCACGATCACCCCGCGATCGTGCTCCACCACCGGCCTGTCCAACGCGTAGCTGTCGTCCACGGAGACTAGATTCAGGCCCTGGCTGCTCTCTCCCGTGTTGTGCGCGGTGCACACCCTGCTCACGGGCGGAGCGTACTCGACGAACCTTTTCGCGTCCAGGATCCCCACAGTGTAGTGATTGGGATCGGTCGTGGGCACCATGGTGTTGATGTTTATCGCTACCTGCGGAGGCCTGCCCGACGACTCGACCCGCTTGTCCGGTTCCCCGGGGGTGCACGACTCCATGGCGTACAAGTTCCCCACGTAGATCCTGTCGTAGCTGGTCGAGTACATCTCCCTGTGGGGCTCCTTGAACACCCCGAGCGCTCCGTGGACGGCCACGAGGCCGGGGCACACCAGAGTGTGGCTCAGACCCACGTTGTACCGAGGATCCAGGGAGCTCTTGGAACCCGACGCCGGATCTTTGTACGCGCTCTCCGGGACGGTGATCACGATGTCGCCCAGCTCGTCGAGCTCGGGCAGTCTTTCGTTCGTAGAGGGCAGCGGCGGCGGCGTGCGGAGCTCGGCGGACCTCGCGAACCTGGAGGGCTTCGCGGCTCCGGCCTTCGCGGTGGATATGCCCGCCGCCATCTGCTGCCTCTTCCAGTCCCTCAGCCTGTGCACGGCCGAGGCGATTCCCAGTATCGCGGGCATGTCGGAACGCACGCCACGCTTGAAGTCAGAGTCCACGGGGGCAATCATGAACTGGTTCACGCCGAAGGCCACGGCCACGAGTTCGGGAAACCGCTTCAGGGTCTCGAAAGACGTCGAAGACACGGTCACGTTCACCATCACTCCCCTGGCCCAGACCGTGGTGCTGGAGCCCGAGCAGCACTTGGTGTTGAGGTCTTCTTCGCACCTGAGCGCTGTGTTGGTCTCCAGGTCCGCTAAAGGCAGACCGCCCTCCACCTCCCACCTGCCCGCGCCCTCAGGAGCGCTGAGCTTTAGTCCTCCGGTGAGGGATAAGGTGAAGACGATCTTGTTTGCTCGGACTCCTGTCCTGAGCAGAGTCATGAGGTAGGGGACGACGGCGTAGCGCTCGTCGTCGCCGCCGTCAGTCCTCTGTCCGCTCGGGCTCACCCACGCGTTCCCAGTTGGTCAGACCTGGCCTCGCGTGCTCCGAGCTGCTCACGCAGAACGTGTTGCCGTTGGATTCGAAACAGTTGTCTCCCAGCTGCTGGTGGCAGGCGCCCATCGCCTCTGCGTCCCCCAGGCCGACGTACACCAGCACGCAGGCGTAGGCCGAGTTGCGGATGGCCAGATCTGATCCGCTTCGCTGACGCTGCGCAACTCGCCCTCCGTCAAGTCAGAGGCCCCTGCCTCGGGAAACATCTGAAAGATGGCCTCGGAGGCCATGCTCGACAAGTAGCCCGGCGAGTCATGGGACGCTTCGTTCTCGGCGCTCGACGACGACGACGGCGGGCCGTCCGGGTACCGCCCGCGTCTGCCAGCGGCCTCGCGGCCTCGATTACTAACCGCGGAGGCCCTCCGTCCCCCGAGCGGCACCCTGGTCCTTTCCCCCTCGCCTTCCGCTCCGTGACGCGTCGACCGGCATGGACGGCCCGAGGCTTCACCGCGTGAAGACGGGCGGGGCCCGAGCTCAGAGTCCATCGTTCGCGAGCCGTGAGGAGCCCGGTGCTCCATCCAGAGGAGTCTGGGGGGTGATGGAGAGCGACAGGTCGACCGTGCGTGGGGCGCTCTTTTCTTCCACGAACCCGTGGTTCTGGGGTATCCCGGCGCACAGGCGATGCGTGTTCCGCACAAGCTCGGAGCGCTCGATAGCCGTGATAGACCGCGCGAGGTGTAAATGGTGCAAACCGTCCCGCGGGGAGGTGCCGCGTTTCGACCAGGACGAGTTCGAGCGGATCAGGACGAGGTCTTACTTGCGCGGGACGTTCGGCTTGTCGCCAGCCGAAGCCGGTCGTCTTTCGGAGCTGCTGGCGGAGCTTGCACTTTCGGCCGAGGGGAAGGGCGCCTGTCCGTTCGCGGGCACCCCGCCTTACTGCACCGTCGAGAACGTGGTTCACATCTCGGGGCCGGCGCTGGAGAGACTCATGGAGTTCGACGACGAGTTCGTCTGGGGAGACAATCTTATCTTCCACGCGGGAGCCCGTCCACGCTCGTGCCACACTTAGCCACTCGAAGCGTGAGCCCGCCTATATACGGCGGCGGGTTACGTCTCTCGATGAGATGGGCGCCTCGCGATCGGGGAGAGGAGAGATGCCGAGCGGGGACTGCCGAGGATCCCCCTACGTCCCCCGGACGGGACCACTGTTCTGCCTTAAGGGCCAGAGCGTGTACGTGAAGATGACCGAGGCGGACGAGAAGAGGGCCTTGCTGAGCGAGAGCGACATGACGCTGGTGGGCTACGCCGATAGCGGCGAGTGCGAGGGCGAGGAGCTGCGCTCTGACCCGTCCGTCTTCGTGCCGATCTTCTGCAGAGAGTGCTACGGGACAGAGACACGGGATTACGAGGAGGCTCTGCGGGACATTCTCGCTCGCGGGACAAACTCGTTCATCGTGGGCGTCTGCAGCGTGTATGGCGCGGCCCCCGACGAGATTTACCCCGAATCGAGGGCCGAGTTCTCGGTGGAGAACGCGTTGTCATTCTCGGGGGCCTGCCACCCGCAGCCCGGCAAGGCCGTGTTCCTGCACGACGCGGAAAGAGACATCGGCTGCGTAAAGTGCTACTGGCACGTTCACAGCAGGTCAGCGGACAAGACCTTCCTGTTTTGCTGCGTGGCCTGCGACGGCACAGAGTACACCGCCAGGTTGCTCTCGGAGCTGAGGAAAAACGAGACGCTGAGTACGGCCTTCAGCTTGGGAACAGTGGGAGACAACTCCGTCGGGCCCGTCGTCGAGGAGTGCAGCCTGGTCTCGGTGCCCATGCGACCAGCCTGCTTCTGCGTGGCGCTCACGGACAAGGACCTCGTGTCTCGGACCATGACGAGGATGGGCTTTTGCTCGGTGAAGGACAAAGCCCTCGAAGCCGGGCTGCGCCCGGACGAGGGGGGCAGCCCGCGGGAGCCGGAGGGGACCGGACACCCCGGACTCCGGGAGGGCGAGAGCTCGGAAGATGGGATCGAGGCCGTGAGGCGGCTCGCGATCAAGCAGGCGGACGAGTTGCGAGCGCTCGAGGACGTCCTGAAAGCGATCAAGGTACAGAACGGGGTTCTCGCGCAAAGGTTGAAATGGCCCCAGGACCCCGACACTCTGTTCACGATGCGAGGGGCGAAGGACTTCACGGAGCGCACCGGGGTGAGCAACAGACTGTGTGCGGGCGAGGAAGCCCGTACTAACGCCGCGACACCGGACCGAGGGGGTCGGGGGTCCGAAAAGGACATGGAGGCCCGCGAGGATCAATCGCAACAAGCTTTGTCGAGGTACGAACTGGAAGAAGTCAGGCGACTACTCTCCGCTTCGAGACGAGCCGGGGAGGAAGTGGGCCAGCGCCTGCCGCAATACGGAGTCCGTGGGGGAGATGCTCTGGCGGCACTGGGGGGGTCGACCCGGCGAGCCCCGCACTACAGCTACTGCGAGGACGACGACTACGACTGCAACGAAGTCGCGTCAGGTCGTCCCCGGACGCGATCTCAGAGTGGGAAGACAAAGCCCTCACCGGTCGACCGCCTGACGGAGCAACAGAGGAGAGAGGTAGCGCTGGAGTACAACAGACAAGAGTCCGAGAGAGAGGAGGCCTCGCGGAAAAAGAGGGAGACCATGATCGAAATGATCAAAGCGAGCATGGGCGACTTGATCAAGAGCGGCATCAAGGATGCGATGCACCAAGAGCGCGGGTTCCAGGCGACCGCTGAAGAGGTCGGGGCACCCCAGTCAGCTTTGCCCAGCGCCGAGTTGGAGACCCTAGCGAGAGACACTCCGTACAACAGGCAGCCTAGGAACTTGGACGGGCGGCGGCCTTTGCCCGAGAGCCTGTCCGTGGACGTCCCAGCGCTGCTGAAAGAACTGGAAGAGCTGCGACAGCGATCGTTCGCGAGGAGCTCCGGAAAGAGCGGGGACAGCGAAGGATCGCTGCCCATGGACACGGACGACGACGCTCCCACCGGCGGAGGCGCGGAGGCCACTAGCTCCTTGCGCAGCAACGGCACAGACACGACGGCGGCGAAAAACAAGCAGCAGGCGGGCTACACTCTGAGGCCGTCCGGAGAGGTGCCCGGCATTTCTGACTCTCACGGTACGCTGCAAGAGTTCATTTCTGCGGTCTCGGTGCACAGATGATTCCGCTTACCGGGGCCGGGACCCTGCATAACATGTTTTTGTACACATTTTCAGAATGTCTGTAGGCTTGTATGACTTGCTTTTTTATTTTACTTTTTTTTTTTCCTACAAGAAATAAAGCAGAAAAACTCTTTGAACGCTCCACACACTGTTGTTCTCTTTCCACTTCCCGCTCGAATAAGATTAAAAAATGAACACACGTTTGCGTATAACAGCACTTGCAATCGCAATGCCTTTCCTGGGCTTCGGTCTCAGGATCTGTACGCTTTCCACTAACGACCAGCTCACGGTTCGAACGTTTTGCCAAAGTGCATCATGGCGAACTCGATCTGCGTTACCCTCAACCTGCCCTCTGTGACGGTGGCTCAGGTTCAGCAACTGCAACATTCGCGTTGCGAAGAGGCTGACGACGACGACGCGGTACACACGGGCGCCTCGTCCTGTTGGAAGAGAAGCTGCGATAACATGGCCATGGGCGCTGTCGATTTCAGTTACGTCGCATCGCAGATGATTCCTTCCACGGTAAAGCAGGCGCCTCAAGTGGGAGACCTTTGCGTGCAGCTGGCTCCCCTCGCAGCTCGCACGGAAGAGTATGCGTCGATAGTGGATCTGTACAACACGTACTGTGCAAAGGGTAGCGCACAGATGGCCGTGAGGTGCATGCGGAGCTTCGCGAGGAGCCAAAGCGAGCTGTGCATCCCCGCGATACCGATACACATCTTCGTGTCAGAATGGAACAGGTCCCTGAAACGGTTCCACGACATGGTCAGGTGCAACAGGGAATGGACGAACGCGCGCACAGGCGCTGCTCCCGCACAGGCTGTGAGAACCTCGCTGCTGAACAACGTGATCACGCTGACTCTGGGGGACGTGCCTGCTCGAAGCGAGCACCTCTGGTACCTGCTACACTGCGTGATTTCCAAACCGTCGTTGGTCAAAGAGGCGCTGCAGCTCGTGGGCTGCGTGTCCTCGTGCTCGGGCACGCTCTATCGCACGGGCGACGTGACCAACTCGACCGTTCCGTGCAAGAACGGCTCGAGCGCATCCAGGCTGTACCTGATCGCCAAGTCGGCGGCCGGCGCGAACGACACTCGGCTGGGCGAGAACGCGGGTGCCTCTCTGGGTCTGATTTGGGCGTCGAGCGAAGACGAGCTCTTCGATCACTTTCGCAACGCGAGATGCTGCCACTACGTCCACCTGGGGACAGAGTCCGGGAACGCGTTCAGGTGCAACGGGTACTGCGCGTGGCGCACCCACGACCGGGAGGTTTTCGAACGGATGAGCGAGCTCGGTGCAGAAGTTGCGTCGATGCCCTGCGTGCAGGATTCGCACCTGGCCGGAAACACGGCCGACGCGGTGAGAGCAGCGTGCCAGCTGTGAGGCGAAGGCTGACGGCCTCCGGTCCCTCGAGCTTGGGGTTTCAGACGGCGCATCTGACCGACTAACGATCGTAACGCTGCGGACGATGGTGGGGGGGGGGGGACTCGAGAACAGCAGCTGGAGAATGCTGCCGAGGACTTTCGTGCCCGATTGTGACCTGATCGCGTCGGCCGCACTGAACAGAGGAGCGGTCTTGACCTCCGGCGTCCACCCGCTATATCTATCCCCCGTGGTGTGCTGGCTCAATCGCACGCGTGAGCGATTGCGTCGGGCCAAGCGCTCTGCAGTCTGCGCGCTGAAAGGAGCGTCAAACGCGGCGAGCATGCTAGCCATCTTATCCCACTCCGTGAAGCTCTGGGATTACCCGACCTTGGACGCGACCGCGGCAGGTTGGTCCCTGACGGTCTGCGGGGCTCTGATCGCAGGCCTCGCCGTGGCCGCCAACAGTTCCAGAGCATTGGTCTCTCGAGCGGACCCCAAAGTCATCGCTCAACCGCTGCGGGTCATTCCCCTCTGGGTCAAATGCCTTCTGTCCGCACTTTTGTTCTCTGCCTACACGTACACCTGGATGTACTGCGCGGACCCGTCTCGTTCTGGCTGCTGGGAAGAGGGCCGTAGAGCCTGGCCGCCGCTCTGGTCTTGCACGGTCGGCTTGTTCCTGTGGATTAATGCGGTCGGTTTGCTGGGACTGCTCAGGCAGACCCGTTTGTGCTAAGCGAGAATGGGATTGTGCGCAATCGGGGCGAGGTTTGGGCTTTCTTTTTTCATCTTTTGTTCACTGATCATCCGCAACCCTCTGGAACGGGGTTTCCAGTGGATCGTAGGATACGAGACCCTACTTGCGGTGGCGGCCGTAACATCGGTAGCGTCCTGTGTGTGCACGAAGTTCGCCTGCCTGATCGAAACGCACAGACGCATGCAACACCTGGCCCTCTCAAACACGAGCAAAGGGGAAACTGTGGCAGTGTACAGGGAGAAGAAGCTGTCGACGGTCTCCCCTCAGGACGACGACGCGGCTCGCTACGGGAAGCGAGCCTTCGGGCAGCTCCAGGACACACCCTTCCACCCTCGCGACAGATACGACGCGCCAAACTCTTTCTGGTGCGCGCTGACGACTGTCGCGCTCGCCTACAACACGGCTCACATCGCGCTGACCGACGCCTCGGATCCCGAGCCCCTCGCCTGTGGCGCTCCGGCACTGGCGCTTTACTGGTGCGTGACCAGAAGCGCGCAGCTGGCGCTCTCTTGACAGCGTTGGCGCCGCTCGCACTCTGACCGTGATGGTATTTACAAACGGGACGAGGGAGAAGAGGATGATGCACCCGAGGACTCCAGTGCGCTCAGAGAGCTGTCTGGAGGTGCTCCTGGAGGTCTTTCTATCCGCATTGGTGATCGCCAACATCGTGCTGTGGTTGCAGAGGTTGTTCTTCCAGATACACCAAAGACTGGAATAAGGGAGAGGATGGGTACCGCGGGGAGTTCGGGAAGCGCCTGGTGGACGAAACTCGCCTCTCCGAAAGACGACGGGGCTCTGCGGAAGCGCCTCGGGTTCTCGAGCCCCGAGGCTGACCCGGCATCCCTCCGATGGTGGTCCGATCTCGCTCGCGGAGGAGCATCGGAGCAGCAGCGGGACCTCGGCCACCAAAGCGTAGAGGACGGGGTCGACCTGGGTTCGAAGCAGAAGCTCCAGCCCCAGATCTCCTCGAATCTGTCAGCAAGGAAATCTACCAGCAAAACAATGTGCACGGACGACTTTTGGAGATTGAAGGTGGCAAAAGTCCAGGGTGGCCAAACCCTTCACCGCAGTTATGACAGAAAACAGCGAAAGAAGGAAAAGAGTCAGCCAGAGTTGGAGAAACTGTTGTGACCGCGTTTGACAAATGCAACATGTTTGCGAGCTCACACGAGCGTGTGCAGGTGATTGTAATGAAACGAGAATAAACCAATCATTCGCTGAAACCAAAGTCTTTTTGTTGTCTTTTATTCGCATTGGTACACAGTACAATGTCACACAAGAGAGAGCATTCTTTTATTTGTTTTTTTTTTAAAAAAAAAAGAAAACACCACCACCAAAGAGACCACCACTCCCAAGGCCACCCTTCACCACACACACCCACACCCCTACACACCATCCACCTCCCGGCAAAGCCGACCCACTCGGAGTTTAAACTAAAAAGACAGAGGGAAACGGAGAAGTTCGACACCGTTGCGACCCGCAGACCGATCAACAAGCAAACGGGCATGCTCCGCAAATATTCGCAGAGAAGTCTTCTGGCCATCTGGGCTCCTCGATCGGCTCCGCCGTCGCCAGCCGTTCGAGAAAGCGAAATGATCGATCGGGCTGCGCTTTCTTCTCGGACGCAGCCGAGCCAGTCTCCAGAATGCTCGCCCTCGTTGCTGCAAGGTGTCGTCCTTCTCCCCTTCTGCAAAAAAGTGGAAGCGGGAATTCAGAAAACTACTACTGAGACAGACCTCGAGCAGGGATCCGATCTGGACATGACCCCAGAGCTGGACCTATCTCAGCACAATCTTCCGAGCACTTACAAAAATACGAGCGAGAGCCACAAAGTGCAGGGGGGTTATCTCCCTCACCTCCAGGAAAAGGCTGAGAAGAAGATAAAGAAAACCACCCGCGAGAGCCAAAACTCGCAGACCTCTTCTACCGAGCCGTGCGGCCTTCGGAGCCGAGAACCGGACGAAGTGGAAGCTCTTATCTCGGGGCCTCTCGTAAAAGCGGTGAAGATAGTCGTGTTCCATCTCCTCACCACCTGTTTGAGCAAGGTCCGTAAAGAAGAGTGCTACGGCTGTCAGGTCGACCACCCCAGTCAGATGCAGCACCCCTGTCTGTTCGTAATCGAAGAGGGCTTTGTTTACTCCAACTTTCCTGCTCTGGTTAAGAAACTGCTGACTCCTGGATATCTTCCAGCCGTCAAAACGTTCCTGTCCATGCGCAACATCGTAGAGAAGGACGAGAGGATCCGAGCAGTGACCGACGCTCTGCTTTACGAACTGAGACACAGCGCTTTGAACTCACACGGTGATCTCGTGTCGACTGTGTACGAAGGACTGACAGAGGCCGAGGAGATTGATTTCGAACAGCTGGAAGTTGTGTCTAAGGTTTGGGAAGGTGATCTTTCCGCCTGTCCCAATTGTTTAATTTGAAGAAGAGATGCGAAAAACACTGTGATGGCTTTCACAGTAAAAGTTTGTGTGTAACCTGTGGGGGGAAAAAAAAAAAAAAACATCTCTCACAAGATGAAATGTGAAAACAAAGAAATAAAATTCTGTCTTGAAAGAAGTGTGTGCTTCATCGTTCATCAAGTCAGACAAACCATTAGCCGTCAGACCTATATCTGGAGCCAGACAATTCTGCGAACCGGCTGCAAGAATTACATCTGAAGCCAGTCCTCGCAACTAAAAAAAAAAAAAACATTCCTCGTACTAGCAAGGCCAGAAGCCTTCGCTTGAAAAGGACAGGGTTCAGACTGCGTTCAGAGTTTCATTACCCGGTCCAACCAGGCCGCACGGTGGAATACGGTCAAGACGAATGTGGTGTGATTATCTATGCCAACGTTTAAAACAGTCACGTACCAGAATGCCTATGTTTAAAACAGTCACGTACCAGAATAGGATCGTTGTGGAACGAGAATAAATCAGTGACTCAAACCAAGGTGTGTTGTCTTTTATTCACATCAGCACAATTTCATACACGAGAGAACATCTGTTCCACAAGCAATTTCAACAAGCAAACTGCATGATTGTGCACAAGCAAAGCTGTCTTTCTGGGTCCGAGGTAACAGTCGTCCTCCCCTCTTCGTGCGGGACTCCTTCCGTCTCTGCTGCTACAACAGCCACCTATGCATGTCGAGTTGAGCCACGAACCTATCCCCAGTCCGGATCGAGCTGGCGATGTGCCCTTTCCGAGCTCGTAACACCTGTCCTCCCGCGAAACCCTGCACACTTTCCACGACGGTCATCGCGTGGCCGATCACAGTCTTGAGGAATCGCTTCGCCTCTTGGTCCTGCACTAGCCGAGCTGCCAGGTTCGAGTCGAATCTGTCGTTCACCAAAGACGCGGCCGCGTTTCGTGTGACAATGTCCACTCGATGGTAGTCTGCTCCGTTGGCCAGGAGGGTCATTATGGCCAGCACGCTCTGGGGGTGGTAAGGGGAGACCAGCTGGAACACGTCGAAGTCACCGTCATGCTTGAGCGCCTGCACGACCTCCTCCACGGGATCTCCTCCGCAATCGCAATTTACGCGTCTGGTCGCGAGCAGACCGCCCCAGATGCCCTTGTTCACGTTGAGATCGTAGCCCGGGTCCCCCTCGACTCCGAGCTGCGCCGCCACGTCTTTTCTGTCCGGGAGCTGAACAGAGAACCTGTCGCCCTGTTTCAACGTTTCGTGGCCCGTGTTGATCAGCTCCACTTCGTACAAGTGGGGAGCGTTCAGGAACGGTCTGTCCACGATGGAGCTGCTCGCGCAGCACACGGCCACCTCCTTGAGGCGGCCAACGGATTCGAGGCTGAGGCCGTGTAGAGTGGGAACGTAGCGGTTGCTGTCTTTGACAAAGTGGAACAGGCCCGGAGGGAGGTAGTTTTTCGAGGAGTCGTACTTGTAAGCTCCGTAGGGGACAGACTGGCTGCGAGGCTTGCTCTCGCTCAAGCCGTGTGTGTAAGCGCGGATCGGCTCGTGTATCCTGGTCGACGACATCTGCGTTTGCGGCTGAAAACGAAAAAAAAAAAAAAAAAACAAGCAACGACAACAACTAGTCCGCGATCGGACGACAGAGAAACTCGAGCGCTCGCAAAGGCTCTCTGCAGGTGGGCGCGTGCGGGGCGTTGGGCGCTTTCAGGACGATCAGAGCCGCGGCGAGCACCTCCAGTAGCACAGGACCCTCTTCTACGTGAACTCTGAGCAGCCTGACCGTAAGCATGTTGAGATTCTCCTCCAAGAGCTCCCCGAATGTCCGCGAGAACCACGGGCACCACTTGGTCACGATGTAAGATCTCAAATCACACCGGGACTCCGCTCGAGGGGGCTCCGGCTTCTCCACCGAGCCGTCCTCTCCTCTCGTTCGGGGGTTCGTCGCGCGAGCCGCGACCCGGCTCGGCCCTCGAGCGGCGGACTTTGGCGAAGCGAGGAGTATCAGCTCTTCCAGCGTGAGTTCGTGCCACATGGTTCGAGCGAAAGGTCGGTCGCGACGACCGTAAAGAAGAGGAGATTTCTGGCTAGGCCGAGGGCTCAGGCCGAGTAGTTCATCTCCACGCGTTTGCGGTAGGCCACTAGCCTCTCGTCGTAGAAACCCACCCGACCGACAGACTCTGCGAAGTTGCAGTTTGTCATCTGCAGCTTTTCTCTCCGAGTGACTCTGCTGAGCGCCACGTACACCGATGGTTTTATAGGGGACATGGAAAAGTTTCGCGGCGGGTGGTACAGCACCTCTCCGCTTATCGTACAGCCCTGACAGTCGTAGGTGTTCATGGCCAGCATGCAGGCCAACGGGTGCGTGGTCACCGTCCAGTTTTCGCAGTGCCACTTGGAAGGTCCCACTTTGTAAAGACGACCGGTCCTGTCTCCTCTCACGTAGAACTCGTAAGCCTGGGTCTCTTTCCGGAACGCCATCCCGCTGATCAGGCCTTCCACTTCGAGCGGCGAAACCGGGTCCCCGGCGAGGTTGGCCGCCGGCGAAAGGGCTTTACGAGGCACCGGTCCGTCCTCTACGGGCTGTATGCCGTTGTGGTCCATGTGCCAAAGCATCCTGACCTTGCAACCGACCCAGAGCTCGGGGTTCCTGAGGTAGTCCCTTTCGCGTGGGCGCTGGCCGCCCTTGAAAAACACCCTGGGCATCGCAAAGAGTTTGGGTAAAGCCTGAGTCGCCTGCTGAAGGACGTTGTACCACTGGGCGGGTCCCTTGCTCGATGATCCGTGCTTGGTCACGCTCAGGAACACCTCCGCCTTTCGTGTTGCCCTGGCGGCGTAAGCCTTTGTGTAGGCAGCGAGCTGTTGGTCCTGGTGGAAGATGCGAGTCTTGTGAGGCTCGTGCTCGGGGTCCATCGCCTGTCTCTCGCTGACGAGCAGCTGACTCCTGAAAATGGTCCGGGACTGCTGCGTCACCGTGTTGAACTGGAGGTAGGAGAGTGTCTCGGCGTAGCCCGGGTCGTCGAACTGCCGCCTGTTGACAAAGAGCGGGGTGGAGCAGCACAGCAGCGTTTCCATGCGACCGGTCTCCCAGAGGAGCGGGCCCGAACCGGCTGGCTGCAACTGGGACACGCTGCCCGCCAGGATTATCAGAGGACCCGCGTCCGGACCGTAGAACAGGGCGAGTATTCTGAGCATCCTCTCCAGAAGCCTGGCCGTCATGAGCCCGTACTCGTCCACGACCAGCACGTTCGTGCCCAAGAACGGAGGCGCGTCCGCCAAGGCGCTGCGGCCTCTCAGCCGAGCGAAGATCCTGCTGCAGGCGGAGCAGCTCTCTGGCCTCGGCAGCTCGCAGGAGTGTTTGTCGACGGCCCGGTCGACCTTCGACCGGCGGAACGCCCGGAAGGCGAGGATCGCACCCAGGTAGCATCTCCTGTAGCGCTCGACAAAGGCGTCCGCTTCGAGCGAATCGTCCAGCAGATCCTTTTTGAGACCCATCATCTTGTGAAACGTTTGCACCTTGTCCAGATGACCGGACTCCATCAGCGTTCCTGCCGCCTTGTTGGTCATGGCGCTCACTGCGACGCTGATCCTGAGGGCTTTCAGCTTTTTCTCCAGCAGACCGATCGCGTACGATTTCCCGCAGCCCGCGTCTCCGCTCAGCAAAGCCACTTTCAGGCGATCGCCTCGAAACATGTGCAACTTCACCATGCGTCGAACCCACTCCTCCTGGCAGTATCCCGAAAGAGAGAGCAAAGCCCGAGCCGCGGGGTCCTCGTCGGCGACGCGCGGTTCCTCTCTGGCGCGCTTGCGGGCACCGGGCGCGCCAAATCCCTCGGCCGGAGAGACGTCGACCCCCGGCTCGTCCATCTGTCTGTGCGGGGGCTGCGCAGTGTGACCGTCAGAGAAACGGCTCGATCTGCACCCGCTTCGCGAGGAGCGAGCTTCGCTCTGGGCGGTGCGGAGCGGCAACCCGAAGCTGCTCGGCTCGATCAAACCTCGAGGTCCTCGAGCCTCCGTTCCCGCCACTTAGTTCTCCTGGGTCTCTCTGTCTGCGTTTGATGAAGGCAGACAGAGAACGGTCAATGTTCAAGGAGTCTCGAGCGCCGAGGGATCCGTCCTCCTCCCGTTGCTTTGGAGAAAAGCTCGCGAAACGGGGGCTTTCTATGCCTTCCAGGACGGACCTGAGTACGCCGTTCCTCGCGCGGTTCGAACCCCTGTGGCGATCGCTGTGTTCCTCAGGCAGCCCCGCGTCGACCGGGACCGTGACGGCGCCCAGAGACTCGCGAGCCTGCGCGGCTCTGCCGCGAACACAGAGAAAAGACTCGGATGCCCTGGCGACCGTTTCTCTGAACAGCGTCACGCTCGAGGAGTACAGGATCTGGCTCAGTTTCACGGCCACGGCGGTGACGCCGCCCTTCCCCGTGCTGTTGAGCACGGTCAACAGCCCGGCCAGCAGCTCGACGAAGGGAGCCTGCGCCCCGTACTCGAACAGGAGCCAGGCGAAGTCTTCCGTGTCCACCTTGTCCGTGCACCTGTAGCCGTTGGCGTAGACGCGGGGCCTCGTGAAGCCAAAGTGTTTCGCGTACCACTCCGGCTCTTTCTGAGAGAGCGCGATGTTGACGTTTTCCAGCAGTATGCTGAACCCCGCCGATCGCCTCTCGCCCATCCTCATCTCGAACAGTTTCTGCAACACCCCGACCGGCGTCACGGACTCCCCGGGTCTGAACATGCGATCTTCGGGCAGAGACACCGCCAAGAAATGCCTGCCGACCCAGTCCAGGTGAGGATGAGAGCGAGGCGATTCGCTTTTACCCGCCTCGCCTTCCGCGCTCCGGGCGGCTTTCTCCCTCAGCTCGATCTCGAGGGCTTTGCGGTCTTCCAAAGCGCGGTGCAGAGCTTGTTTGGCCTCCTCGAGATCCCTCCTGCAAACCTCCAGCTCGTAGGCCATGCGGACGACAGCCTCCTCGCCCGAGCGCCCCGCTCGCGCGAGGTTTCCGCTCGACTCTCGAACGCCTGACCGCAGGTCGACACGTTCATGGAGCGCTCCTCTATCCCGCTCCCTTTCCGTTCTGTCCAGAGCGCCCTTCAGCTCTGCGATCTCGCGTCTCATCGAAGCGATCATGTTCATGTGAGAACACCGGTATTCGCAAGCGTCCTCATCTTCGGATTCTTCTCTACCCTGCTCTCCCTCGCCGCGATCTCTCTTCCGCCTGCGCGAGACCGTTGATCGTGTGAGCATGGCGATTCCTTTTGCGAGTGCGATTTTGGATTCCGAAGGATCGACCGGGGTGAAGTGTCTTGCTGTGTTATGTCAAAAGTCTGTTTGTATACTGTGCTATGACCAAAAACTGCTCTGATGCTAGTGGGGCCCGCGACAGAGACGCTGACCTGCGCAACGTTTTTCATTCCGTTGTGTCCGTTTGATGAAAAATAAAGTCGATCGCGACCGCTGCCGCCCTGTTGGACAGCTTCTCTGTGTGAAACAAACCAGTTTGCTCGAAAGGCCTGGGCGCTGCCAAAGACCCCTCTAACCTTCTCGCGGTCGCACATCTGACTGTAACAAGGCAGGCTCGCACACAAACACGCACACCAGATCGGCTCCCCTCGTGAACACACGGCTCACGTCCAGGGCGCTGACGGGACGGCGATGGCCATGAAGCAGAAGGAACCCCCGGGTCGTGTGATGACAAAAAAAAAATCACAGTGTAAAATCAAGGTGGATTTTCTGTCCCATTTTTTTTTTTAACTTTTATTTTACAGCCAGTTAAAACCTCACAGAACATTTGTGATAGCTTCAGGTGTGGTACTGGAAGGCCAACTCTTTCTCAATTCCGCTGCGCTCTGGGCAGTTTCGGTTCCATCTCTGGGTTGGATCCCTAGGACATGTTGTAATAAAAAAGTCATACAAAAAACAATTCCTGTGTTCGTTTGGATTTTCTGTCCTGTTTTTATTTTTATTTTATTTTTTATTTTACAGCCAGTGAAAATCTCACAGAACATTCGCAATTGCTTCACGCGAAGAGCTAGATGACCGACTTTCTCTCTCCTTGCTGTTGAGCTGTGGGCCGTTTCAGTTCCCTCTCCGGGCTGGCTCCGCTTTTATGCCTGACAGCTCGATTGAGAAAACCTTTCCAAATGCAACGTTTCAAATGTAAAGCAACCCCAAGAGAGCCCAGCCCAAGAGCGTTCCGATCACCTCCCCTCTGACAGCACATGAAGCTCCGTGGAGAGGCTCAGGTTTGGGAGAAGGGAACTGCACGAGCGGCTCTGCGTGTAGTCACACAACAGAGCTCTGTGTCATGGGGGGCCGACGCAGAGGAAGGCTGGAGCCTTTCGCTGAGACGAGTCACACTCCACGGTGCTCTGCGCCCTGTCGAAAGGGGCAGACTCAGAGGTGGGCTGCAATAGCTTCAGATGTGGGGCTGGAAAGCCAACTCTTTGTTCATTCCGCTGAGCTGTGGACCTTTTCGGTTCCATCCCCGGGTTGGGTCCCTTTACTCCAGTAGCTTTGGACTGGGGGAACTGACAGGCATAAGGCTGATGCGGACCTGTTGAGAGGGTGGAGGTTGAAGGGTGGTCAAGATATTTGGAGGTGACATTACAAGAGGTAAAGTGGTTAAAGATTATCTGAAATGAATGGAGGGTGGGGATAGTGAGAGGGAGCAGCAGAAACATAATCCTGGTAAAAGGGGGGACAGGGGTGGTCATCATTTTGGGACAAACATAGGCGTGTGTGATCCTGAGTAAAGGGACCTGGGTGTGAAAAATCCTGACTGAACCTATGTGGGTGAACCGGATCTGGGGAATAGCTTGAACCTGTGGCCTGGCCTGGGTGAGGTGGCGACTGGTACAAGCTTGAACCTGTGGCCTGGCCTGGGTGAACCGGATCTGGGAAATAGCTTGAACCTGTGGCCTGGCCTGGGTAAGGTGGTGGCTGGTACGAGCTTGAACCTGTGGCCTGGTCTGGGTAAGGTGGTGGCTGGTACAAGCTTGAACCTGTGGCCTGGCCTGGGTGAACCGGATCTGGGAAATAGCTTGAACCTGTGGCCTGACCTGGGTGAACCGGATCTGGGAAATAGCTTGAACCTGTGGCCTGGCCTGGGTAAGGTGGTGGCTGGTACGAGCTTGAACCTGTGGCCTGGTCTGGGTAAGGTGGTGGCTGGTACAAGCTTGAACCTGTGGCCTGGCCTGGGTGAACCGGATCTGGGAAATAGCTTGAACCTGTGGCCTGACCTGGGTGAACCGGATCTGGGAAATAGCTTGAACCTGTGGCCTGGCCTGGGTAAGGTGGTGGCTGGTACGAGCTTGAACCTGTGGCCTGGTCTGGGTGAGGTGGTGGCTGGTACGAGTTTGAACCTGTGGCCTGGTCTGGGTGAGGTGGTGGCTGGTACGAGCTTGAACCTGTGGCCTGGTCTGGGTCAGGTGGTGGCTGGTACGAGCTTGAACCTGTGGCCTGGTCTGGGTCAGGTGGTGGCTGGTACGAGCTTGAACCTGTGGCCTGGTCTGGGTCAGGTGGTGGCTGATACGATTGTCTTCTTGCAAGAAATTGTGTGACCATTGTCATCATCTTCATTTCGTGGGCGTGCTGGGCCGCTTGCAATTTCAGCTGTAGCTCTGTGTCATCTGCCTGAGACAGGGCTTCTTTGATTGTCCTAGAAAAAACATCCATTGTGGATTCTAGCTTGTTTTTGGGCGTTTGACGGGTGGTAGGTGCACCTGTAAAATGACAAATGTTTTACATAATGAGCTATTTCTTTGTTGAGTGCTTTATCAATTACTACATTATGAGTATTGCCCAATAACATTATAGCTGTATTGCTGTAATATTGATTTTTATGTAAATAAAAAAAAAGTACTTAACACTGTGAATGCAAATGAAATGACCTACTTGTAAAAGACAAAAATGAGTATGACTAACTGTGATCACGTTTGTCATGAGTCTATGATAATAAACATAGAAATGCAATATATAAAATGGAAGTAATAGCCTATAGTGTATTATATAATACTGAAGCATTGTTTGAACTATAAATACCTGTTAGCTATCAATCATACTTTGTTATGAATGATGGTAGTTGTAATATTTTAATTGCTTACATATTTTTCTAATCTGTTGAATACTAAGACAACTTTTAAATTGCTATTCTATTATAAATACAATAAAATAACATTAACAACATAAACGAAGATTTAAAATAAATTCCGTTTGCCCTTACCTGTACTGTTACTGTTCTCAAACTCCGGCTCTTCACTGTCCACCGATGACGGCACATCATCAACTCTGGTGGTATCCAGTAATTCCGGTGGTCGGAAACTTGGCCTGTCACCCAAAATGCCTTCCATTTTATCATAGAATAGGAATGTTTCACAGCTGTTTCCACTCTTATTATTGTGGTCTTTTACAGATCTGTATTTGTATTTCAAGTTTTTGATCTTTTGCCGGCAATTTAGCCACGAGCGCTTAAAACCTTGCCTCCCCATATTTGTTGAAATGTCTTCAAACAAGAATTTGTTATGAAAATGATCCTGCAATTCCGTCTGCATTGTCTCGTCGCCCCACAGACTTAAGAGGCATTTAACTTCATCATCGCTCCACCTTGTGGACTTTCCGACCTCCATCACTCTTGTGGCACACGCAAATGCACACAGTCGATTCGTTCCTGATTTATTTCCACATATGAGAGAGGCCTGTATCCGACCAGCCTGCCTCCTGAGCGTGCCTCTGTCGATTCGTTTCTGATTTATTTCCACATATGAGAGAGGCCTGTATCCGACCAGCCTGCCTCCTGAGCGTGCCTCTCGCGACAGACGTGGAGCTCCGAGGCTGTGTGGCTCTGGTTGCGAAAGGCTCCAGCCTGCCCCCACCGAGAGGAGGTCTCCAGCCTGCCACTGAGTTGGCCTCTCCTGACAGACTCAGCTGTGTGGCTCGCGTTGCGTAAGGCTGCAGCCTGCCTTTGACTTGGTCCCCCCTGACACAGCACTCCACGCAGAGCCGCTCGTGCTTTTTACTTTGACAAACCCCGCCTTTCCGTCGAGCTTCTCGTTCCGTCCGACGGGAGCGGATCGGCCTGCGGGCCGCTCTCAGACGATGTAGGATCCAGCCTGCCTCTCGGTCTGCTCCCCCGCAGGCACGGGCCGCGTGTGTGCCTCAGACGCGAAAGGCTCCAGCCTTCCTCTGCTTCGGCCCCCCATGACACAGAGCTCTGTGGTGTGACTCGCCGCAGAGCTGCTTGTGCTTTTCCGCTTAGGCCCGCTCAGGAGGCAGGCTGGAGACTTCCTCTCGGTGGGGGCAGGCTGGAGCCTTTCGCTGGCACGACTCACACTCCACGGAGCACTGCGTCTGTCACGAGAGGCCCGCTCAGGGGCAGGCTGGAGACTTCCTCTCAGACAAGGAACACTCCACGGAGCTCTGCGTCCTGTCAGGAGGGGCAGACTCAGAGGCGGGTTGCAATTGCTTCAGATGTTTATTTTTATTTTTTATTTTTATTTTTGTTTTACAGCTAGAGAAAAACCTTTCCCAAAACGAGACAAAGCTCGGCGGGGTCTCTGAGCCTGCTCTGAAGCATCTCTGTTCCCCGTTGTACGCCCACAAAAACAAAACACAAATCTGGGTTTGATATTGTTTCGCTTATTCGTGTCTTTATTTTGTATATTTTACAGCCTGTGACAACTACAAAGAATAATTGCAAAAGTTTCAGGTGTTCGACCCACTCTTGGTGCTCGTAGACCCAATTCTTCTGACCGACTGGGGGGTCCTCATGGACAGATACAGGGCTGGGGTGGTGATGCATTGCATGTTCCTTGCGGCCAAGCTCACGTTGGTCACCAGGAATAATTTCAGCTGATTGTGTACCAGGGTTTTAGTGAGAGAGTAGTAAATGCTGACAGCGATCCAGGGAGTCCAGCAGCAAACAAAAACTATGACAGTGAGCAATGAAAGGATGTAGGATTTTGCAAGGGGAAGCTGTTCTCTCTTTAAGTGAGCCGACCCCCTTCTAACATGTCTTCGCACAGTGAAGAAGATTGCGCCGTAACAAGCAGCCAGAATGATGCAGGGTGCGATAAAACAGATGGTCATCCTGATCCACGTGATGACGAACCTTTCGCTCGGGGAATAGGTGTCAGCGCACAGCGTAATCAGACCGACTTTGAAGGTTTTGTGATTGGATATGTTCACCAGAGCTGACACGGAGGGAGGAATGGCACACACCAGGGACAGGAAAGCTCTCCTCGCCCACTCTCCTTTCACCCTCTTAAGAGAGGAGAAGGCAGCTTTTCTGAGGACCACCCTGTTGTATCTCTCTATACTGATGCAGACCATCATGAGTACCCCGTATTGCAGGCAGAACTGTGGAGGAAACAAATACGCAAACAAAAAAAAAAACCAAAACAGGTAATGAGGAGGGATTGAAGAAAGCAGAGGTTTTTCATTTGTCCGGATAGAGAAAAGAACAGGAAAAAGCAAAGGCGACTCACAGTTATCACCCCCTTCGTGGCTTTGCAGACGACATATCCGAAGATCCATTCTTTGGCCATGTTCTGCATGACCCACAGCGGCGTCGCGGACAATGTGCCTATGTCGCAGAGCCCGACGACCACGAAAAAGTAATCGCAGCGCGAACGAGCCTTCGGAGGTCTGCACAGCCGTAATCCCAGGTTTATCATGCAAACGTTTACGATCAAGCCCAGCACCATCACCGCAAAGTGAAGCATGGGTACCACACTGAACGCGATCGAAGAGTGAATCTCAGAGGACGCGTTGGTTGGTGACGGGCCGGTAGCATTGTACGTTGTCCTTTTGCCAAACATCGTCGCAGCTGACCTGAGGGACAGTGAACACTAGCACAGACAGAGAGACGTACGCTTGTGGTGCTGAAATAAGCTCCTCTCTCCCTAGCTCCAAGCCCCCGACTTAGACTGCCTTGCTGTATGGACATCCAACGGCGAGCCACACTCCCCCCACCTCACTCAGTCTCCGAACGGAGCAAACGGAGTACGGCCGACTCAGCTCGGAGTCGGACCTCAGCGTGTGGAGCCAACTAGTTGGCTAACTCTAGTTCCATAGCTGCTCAAAGTCTTGCGCTCTTGTCTAGGCGATTTGTGTGCCTCTTGCCTCAGTCGAGACAAGCGAAATCTCGATAACCTATTGTGCGAGCGCTGGCTGTGGCCCTTAGAAACCTGGAACTCGATCTTGAGCACACTTTACACTCATCATGGAAGTTACTCAGCAGACGTACGTGTCGTGTCCCGCATTGGACTTTGGTTTGGCAGCGACAGACACGAAAGACCTCAGAAAAGGCTTGGAGGATCAGCTTCGCCTTCTCGACCTGTTCGACTCAAGCGCAGGACTTGACCGCTTTCTGTTGTCATCTTCCGGCTTGTTTTGGGAGTACCGAAATCGCAGGTCAGAGGCTGCTGGCTGGTTCGCGGACAGTATAAGGCGACTGAACGTCGACACCTCAGACGTTCGTTCACTGTTTTTGGGCTCGTTGAACGTCATGGACAGATACGTCGCCACGCGTGACACTGAGTCCGAGCTCGTGGAGCTTTTGACGAACTCGGAAAATGTCCGAGCGGCCTGCTTCTCGCTCTCTGCGAAGATGCACGCCACGTGCTCTCAAATCGATCTGGACGACATCTGCGTCCGCAATCGCGTCTGGGCCAACTCCACCGTCAAATCCCAGCCGGGGCCGAACCTGACGGTCGCCGACGCATCCTCTACTGGTGAGGGGATACTGAGAGCGGAGAAGGACGTATTGATCGCTCTCGGAGGAGCTGCGTTCCCTGTGAGGGAAGAGGACATTGTGCGTCTCTTGGTGAGGTTTCTTGCGCTGAAGCGTTCTAAGCGCGTTGCATTCCGAGAGCCGCTGAGCGCGCTCCGAGAGCCACTAAGCGAGCTCCGACCAACTGACGTCGAGCCGCTTGCAGCGCCGATCTCTCGAGCCGTAGATTTGCTAACCAGGGCGGTTTTGGACATTGAGCTTAAGACGCGAGTGAGCACCTGGCAGCTCGCGGCCGTGTGCTCTTTAATTGGGTTCCTGGATGTCAGCGGAGCTTCGCCGGACGAGCGAGAGCTCGGCGAGGGTGGGCTGATGGCGCTGTTCGATAGCCTGCGGCCGGGATCATTGACGCAATCCATCATCCGCGAGATCGAGGCTTCATTGAACTCACGCTGTTTGGTGTGTGGATCGGGGGACCTCCATCCGCTCGTGGCTAGGAGCCTGCTGAGCGTCTCGAAAAAGACTTGTTCGAAGTGCCGGAAGGGTAAAGCGCGAGGTAAAACTCCCCATGCCCGTGGACCCAAAGTCCGCGGAGAGACATCTACTACCCATCATTCGACCAACTCCCCTAGGGCTGCGTTGCTCACGTGCCACGAGACGATGATGGGCTCCCAGTGAAAATGCGCTCGTGGACTTTGGTGGAGCTTGGAGTCCTTTTTTTTGCACTGTATTTTTGTGTGTGTGTGTGGGTGTGTGTGAGTGTGTCTGTTGTGTACCCGAGCAACAGATGTAGAAAAAAAAAAAAAAACGTGTCCCTGCTTCACAGAGACTCTCTTCCAATGCGAAACCTGCCTCTTCACCTTAACCGTCATCGATGCTCCGTCCGACGAGTAGGCAGTATAAAATGAAAGTGACCCAGAGAATGGAATGGATACTGAGGAGGAACCGCGTCGTGTCTCAGTTTCTGTAGAGAAGATGGCAGGAAAGGAGGAAAATTGGGTGGACAGACTTCAATCCTTCGCAGATCAGCGAAATTTAACAGTCGTGTACGACACTATAATTTCAAGAGACGACGACTTCGAGATGTACAAATGTAGTGCGCGGCTTTTCGCTGAGGGCAGCGTCAAGGAAGATTCCCTCGCCTTAGGCATCGGACCTCAAAAGAGGTTGGCAAAATTAGCCGCAGCCAAAACTTTGCTATTGGGGGTGCTGAAAGAATCCGCTGCAGACAACGCCAAGCTCCCGTCACTGGAGGCTACGAAAGATGAATGGGAATCGAAGCTTGTCGCTAAGTTCGCAAGTTTGCCCACTGCGGAGAACTACGTCGGCCGACTGCAAGTGCGTATCCTATTCACGTGACCCAATGCCGCTGTTTGTGCATGAGAAAAAAAAAAACTCTCTTTGCGTTCACAGGAATTATGCCAGAGGTACAACTGGCCTTTTCCCACCTACAACTTCGAGGAACTCACACAAGACCAGTGGGTTCCGTCCGGCCGATTTCGTTGCTTCTGCTCAGCATTTGCGATCTTTTTAGACGGAGCGACCAAGGTGGATGTGCAAGCGACAGGTAACAGCGATGTGACACTGTGATTTGTTTTCCCTCAAGTTTTTGGGTTTCAACTAGGGCCGTTGTCTTACACAGGGACCGGTGAGACCAAGAAGGCAGCTAAGGCCGCGTCGGCAATGGGTGCGCTGGACGTCGTGAGACTTCTCGTCCCACTGGTTGAGAAAACCTAGAGGGGAGGTTCGCCCCAATGTATTCAGAGTCTTCTCCGCATCACAACTCAACTCTGTCTCAGCCGCCGCTCGTGGACCGGCCTTGCACTCGGAGTCTGGTCTTCATGGCTGCCTGCTCTGCTCATCGTAGTGGCATACCTTTTGTGTGTTTTCTGCCCCTATGGCAAGAAGCGCAGACGATACGGCAAGGTGTCGTCTGTTGCTTTGTAATTGTTGCAGGGATATGGATGAAGTTGCTTGTCCAGAATAAAACATCACTCGAGCATAATTTGGATCTGTGCATTTTTTATTGTGTCGACAGCTTGACATTGTGAACACACTAGTTACAATGAAAAAAAAAAAATGAAAAAAGAAAGAAGAACTGTCTGCAGCAGGATCTCAACAACTTGACATTGTGAACACGCTAGTTACAATTAAAGAAAAACAATGAAGAACTGTCCACAGCAGGATCTCAGCAAATTGGCCTCGTTGTCTTCTGGGCTGCTCCTCCTGCTATCACTGCAGACCTGCGTAAACTAGGAGAGATAAAAGGGTACAAGTTTCAGCTGTGTGCAGCTTTCTTTTTTTTTTTTATTTAACAAAGCAGACAAACAGAAGAAAGAAGGAAAAAAAAAAAAAATTCTCGCACCCCTTTAGCTCTGCCTCACAGAACCGAGGGGTATTTCTCATCGATCGGGACCTCCAGAACTTGGTCTGAGCGACTCAGGGCTGCGGGCTCCGGGCTCTCTGCCACTCTTCGCTCTGCACCCCGGCAGTTGCAGGTCTCGACGGTCTCACGCCAATTCGACAAGGTGGACGGTTGACGTTCGGTCGTGGGCTGGTACACAGCACCGACCCGTTGAGCGTTGGGCTTGTAGATGTTCCCAGCGGGCCTTTTGCAGAACCTGTGCATGATGAGCACCAAGCCCAGCACCATCAAAGGCGCTGCGACCATGGTGTATGCCGCCCACTCGTTCCGTTCGTACCACCACCAGAAACTGTAATTTTCATTCACCATCGTCTCATTGTCCAGCGAGTGGACACGGGGCAATTAGTATACCTCGGCTCAGTCTGGGTTCGCGTCACGGAAACTACGATCGCAACAAAATACCTCTGACGGCTTGCGAGTGAGAGCCGCGAGCCCAGAGCCTAACCCGGTCGCCGATCGAAACGCGTCGTCGTTCCGGCTGCGGCGCTAGGTTGGATCCGACCGCTGCCCCAAGTATCACCCCCTCCGAGTCATGTTTGAAAGCGGCAGTTACCCGGGCTCAACAGAGTTTCGCCTTGTCCTCCAGACCTCATCAGAACCTCGCGCTCAGCCACCCGGATAGAGGGGAGCAACGATGACGGACGACTCAAATCGCGAGCTACCTCCGGAGAAGTCTCCGGTCATCTCCGCAGCCGCGACCGAAGTTGACCGCGAGAGCCTCGAGGCCGTCGGCACCCGAAGCGGGACGGGATCCGGAGTGAACGACCTGACCTGCTCGACTGCCAGAATTTCTGCAGATGAGAATACGACTCCCCTTCGCCCTTTGCGGGGAAGGACGGTGCAACGCTCGCCTGCGCCGACGGAACACGATGGCGAGCGAATGGGCGGCAGTCAGAGGGAACCTTCGCCTCGGAGATTCCCGCCCTCCTCTTTTTGTACCCCTGTGGAGCAGCCCATCCCGAGGCACGGAGTTCCTGCGTTGAAAACGAAGATTCCCCACAGCAGAAGGCGGACGAAATCTTCTGACTGCATCAAGAAAAAACTTTTCAGTCAGCGTAACGCACACCCCGTCCCGTTGTGATCACGGCGCTTGTCTTGCTTTATCCCCTAACACAATTGTTCTCTCTAGCGTTGTACGCTCACTGTTGTGAATTAAACAGCATTGAAAACCTCAGCTTGTCCTGTGTCTGTTATTTGTATCGCATTGGGGTTTTGTGCCTTTGTCATATATGCGAGGGGCGCTTAGGAACACACGTAGGCCAAAGCGGGGAGGAAAAGTCAGAGCCTCTAGTCCCTTAGACCGAGAGAGAAGTGAAAACAGACAAAGACGCACCCAAGTGAGCTGAGAGACCACATGATTTTATTCAAGGGAGCACGTTCAACAACACACGCTCATGTAGCTACATGTTCAGCACACAAGCCCAACAACTTGAGTGCGGATGTGTGTCACGGTGACAAGTGCATTGTTCGCGAGCTGTCAGGTTGACACGTTACACAGAGGGTGAAAGCGAGGCAAGACCACATTTTGGAGTTGACCGGTACTTTATTGATTTTTTTTACATCATCATTTTTCTCTCACTTCATTTCATTGAGAAGAACACATGCCGTGAAAAGTGTGGACCTTTCAAAAATGTATAACAAGCAGTACGTGCACAAGGCCGGGCTCGTAGGGGATGAAGTCGTTAGGTTTGAGGATGGGCGATGCTGCATCAGCAAAATTTTGTTGCCGCTCAAGTCAAAGCAGTATCAGGATACCCAGGGAGGACAATGTCAACAGAGTGAGGGACGAGACAGAGGGCTTCGTCGAGCCCCCCTTGGCCCAAACTGAGGGACTGGGAGGTTTGACGATCAACGTCACGGAGCAGTTTGAAACAGAGAAACTGTACTGCTCGTTGCGATGGCCCACGTTCGCCCAGCGGCTACATTCGTACGAGCCCTCGTATCCTGTTGAAATTGGCGAGATGAGTAGAGTTGAGTTCGAGCCCAGGAACTTGTGAGTGGCGCTGATGCTCTCCTCGAGCTCGTACTCCAAGGCAGTTCCGTTGTCCCGGATGTAAAAGAGTCCGCGCTTGGTCCCACGTACAACCTGGTACCAGGAGAAGGCCATGAACCTTTCGGGATTCTCACGCGGACAAGTCAGTGCGACCGCACACTCTCCCCCATCCGCGCTGACATGGGTGCCGTGAGCCTCGTCCGCTTCTCTCACCTCGTGGCATGAGCGGAACGGGACCAGGGCGGTGCACGCCAACACCGTCAGAAACAGCATCTTCGCGAAAGGCCCGGAGCTTCTCTATCCTCGTGTCTTTAGCAGAGCAGACCGCGTTGGTCGAGAGGAGAAGTGTGGCGCGGATCTTCTGAACGACGGTCTTATACCGTCCGGGCTTGAGCCTTCTAGCGTCGGCCTCCCGCTGCCGACAGTCTCCTCTATGGGGAATTCCGAGATGGGAAAAATGCCTCTCAACCTCATCGGACCCTGTGCCCAAACCTTGAGCCTCTCTCTCTCTCGAGCGTCCACCCGACAGCACGAAGGTGATTGCGTTCGGCTTGGTCGAGGGCAACAGGGCTCCGCTCCTCTGTGCGTTTGTCCTCGTCCTATATGTCTGCACCAAGCACAACTTGATTTTTTTTTTTACCCTCTGGAATAAACGCAACCGTCTGTGGTATCTGACTTGTGTGAGCGTGTGTGTTTCGGTCCCACATTTACTGTTTGCAAGCTGTTAGGTTGACAAATACACAGAGGTCGAAAGCAAGGCAAACCACATTTCTGAGTTGACAGGTCTTTTATTTCATTTTTTTTTACACCTTCATTTTTTCCTCTCTGACATTTCACAGAAAACGACATAAGCCATGAAACTGTAAACTCTTGGGCTGTTTGCGGCGAGCGGCAGGTGTCTGAAACGTCAGCCGGATCCTCACGGGTCTTCGAAGTACGTGGAGAGGTCTTTTTCCGAGTATCTGTCGCCCTCAAGCGGCCTGTGGTCGCAGCAGCTTGTCATGGACACTCGCGCCCAAGGGCAGGATTCTCCGGTTATGGCGAACACAGAGGCCCTGAAGGCTTCGAGGGCGGTGTAGTCGGCGTCCGTTATGTACTCCTGGAGCGCGTCCAGCACCATCCGAGCCAGGTCTTTGTTTTGCGGGTGAGGAAACCTCTCCTTGCTGAACATCCCCAACCAGGCCTTCACGTGCGGGGGCTTCACTCTTTCGAAGACGCAGGCCAGACCGTCCACCACGGCCTCCACCACATACACGCCTGGCATCCTCTTGTCGCTGTTGGTGTAGTGCTCAGGGTGATGCTGGTTGTTTTCATAGTGGTGCCTGAAGCCGATGTTGGCCATCGGAGCGGTCATGGTGGCGTGGTCCTTGTAGGAGTCGTCTGTCTTGCTCCCCGTCGGGCTGCCGCTCAGTCTGCATCTGCGCTTGAAGCTTTCCTCCAGGAGAGCCCTTGTCATGTTCACGGCCATGATGCCGGAGTACGCCACGTCTTCCACCTCGCTGGTCTTGGAGCAGTCGTGGCAGGCGATGTTTCTCACATAGTGTCGGTCGGCCAAGAGGTCCAGGGTGAGACCCCGCAGTTCGGACTCGTCGGCTCCGTCGCCCAGCCTCTTTGCCGCCCCGCTCCTGGTCGCCTGCTCGAGAGCCCTGGCGACCACAGCTCCGATCATGGTCACGACCATGTTGTGAGTGAGGAAGGCGACGTGGTGTTCTCTCACCGGAAGGTAGTTCGCCAAGGCATTTTCGAACTCCCTGTTCCAGGATTCTTCCGCACGAAGCACCTTCTGCTCCCTCAAAAGGGCTGCGTTGGCCATCACGTGCACCAGTTTGCATACCCCTTCCTGATCTTGAGCGGGCATAGTTTCGCAGATGCTCCGCCTGGCAGCTCTCGGGAGAATTCCTTCGAGCAAGCTGTGAGCTGCCCTACTTGAGGGGCTGGTCTTGTGCGAGTACCGGTTGCGTTTGGGTATCAGGGGCTCGGGTCTTTCCTCGTCATCGTTCTTGCTCGACCTCGAAGAGCGGGGTTTGGGTGTGGAGGGTTTTGAGCTGGCCATGGTTTAGCTTCTTCCCTGGAGTTCAGCGGCTGCAATGAAGGCGGCGGTGATGTCAAATGCGGTGGTGGCAGTAGCAGGGATAAGTGTCAGTGGTTTCAATTCGTGTGGCGAAGACCCAGGGAGGACACTGTCAACAGAGCGAGGGACCTTAAGAGCAGGGATTGCTGAAGATCGAAGTTACGGTGCAGTTTGAAACCAAGAAAGTGTACTGCTCGCTTTGATGGCCCGCGATCGCCCAGCGGAAACAGCCGTAGGAGCTCTCGTATCCTCTCGTAAATGGCATGATGAGCAGATTTGAGCCGAGCAGAAAGTGACTGGCGCCGACGCTGGCCTTGTGGTCGTAGTTCGTGGTAATCCCGTTCTCGATGCGAAAGAGCCCGTGCTTGGTCCCTTGTACATCCACGAACCAGGCGAAGCCCTTGAACTGTCCTGGATTCGGTTGTGGACAAGTCAGTGCCACCTCACACCCTTTCACATACTTCTTGTCACTGATGCCTTTAGCCTTGTCCGCTTCTTTCGCCTCGCTGCATGGGTAGAACGTGACCAGGGCACTGTAGGCTAACACCGTCAGAAACAGCATCTTTCCGAAAGACCAGGAGCTTCTGGGCGCGTGTGTCTCTCGTAAAGCTGACCGCGTTGGTCGAGAGGACGAGTGTGCCGCGGATCTTCTGGACGACGGTCTTATGGCGTCTGGGCTCGAGCCTTCAAGCGCCGGCCTCCCACTGCCGACAGCCTCCTCTTCGGGGTGTTCCGGGATGGGGGGAAGCATCCCATCAGCACTTCATCTTCACGATCACCAATACCAGCACGGGGCAGGTCACGGTCGACAAAAAGAGAGCCACCGAGGCTGCAGCGGTTCCGCGGACAGCCGCCTTCTCGCACTGCCGCTGCCTTAGTGAACGCTCGTCCGCCTTGGACTCCAGTCTCTTGGCGTAACCCTTGAAGGTGGCGTTCAGCGTCTCGACGGCTCGAGTCACGGACACCCCTCGGTTGAGGAGATCGAGGGCTGCGTTGGCTCGGGCTCGCATCTCGAGGACAGTCGCTCTTTCGTCCTCACCTCTCGCGAGGTGTGCTCCTGAGAGGGTCTGGGGTTCGCCTGCCACCAGTATCTCTCTCGACCTACCCCTCCAGCTCTCTGCCTCGACCCCCTTCGTCAGGGTGTACGAGTTGAAATGGCTGTCGTAGCAGAGTGGCCCGAAACACGCAGACCCGCACACCAATGGACAATCTTGGCTTATGTCGCTGCCACGCTTCACTTGGCACGCGGATAGCGTGTCTCCGTCGACCCGTAGCGAGTCGCACAGGCCTCTCCGGTCGCATCTGGGTTCCCTGTAGCTGGAGCGCGAGTCGTTCACCATGCCCCTGTCCAGCCAGCACGTCCGATTTCCCGAGGACGAGTCCACAAAGGCCATGTACCAGCGGGACAGCAGCACGGGTTCCCACTTTTTTCTCTCGACGTCCAGCGCCAGCCCACCGTGGGTCGAACGAGAGAGGATCGGACGAGCGGCTGTGGGAACGTCCGTGTGAAACTCTGAGGGCGATCCGGGCGCGCAGCCCGTCATGTCGGCCCTCATCAGGCCCTGCGCGCAAACCGCCAGTCTCTCTCGAGCCCCGACCAACGCAAAGGTGACGGCGTTCAGCTGCGCCGAGAGCAGCAGGGCTCCGCTCCTCCACGCGTTCATCCTCGCAGCGAAGGCGCTACCGCTCAGCTGAGAATCGTCGTCGTTCTCGTAGTCTCCCTCGCGCTTTTTCTGAAATTTTTCCTCTGTGGCCTTGGCGGCCGCCCGGGCCTCTTCTATCAAAGACCTGTGGTAGCCCATCACGTCCACCGTCGCCGACGGCTGACTTCCCGAGTCGAGGTCCGAGCCCAGGTGCGCGTCGGCCAGAGCCTCGAGGTCCTTGAAGGCCGCCTGCAGCTCCCTCGCTGTCCGATACTGGCTGCGGACGGATGTGGACAAGGCGACGTCCGCGTCCCGCCAGCTACCAGAGCCGCAGAGGACGTCGCAGCCCAGCCGCTCGCCGTCGTCGGGCAGGCCTTGGCAAGAGACTTTGGCGCACTCCGGATAGTCCGAGGGAACGAAGAAAGTCAGATTTGAATTGAGGTAGAACTGGTACGAGAGGAACGTCTGACTGTCTCCCGGTCGCAGTATCTTCCACCTCCCGGGTCTGAGTATGACCCTTGGATCTCGAGGCGCAGAGGGCCCGCTTTCCTCCGAGCGAGTCGCCTCGGGACCCGGAGTCACGCGAAACAGAGTCAGGGCGACCGTAGAGAGAAGGCACGCAGCCCTTGTCGGTCGTTTCATTTCAGTTTCCTGTACCTGGGAGTCCGAGACCGAGAGCAGACTGCGCAAAGGGCCCCCATCGCGGCGGCATTGATTAATACGGAGACAGCCACCGCAGTCAAGCACAACGCGTAGGAGCGCTCCATTGCCAGGGCTCGACGCTCGGACACGACGCTTTCCAGTGCGTCGTTCTTTCGAGCCCGCCTCTCGAGCAGCGAAGCTTCGGAGCCCAGGCTCGCCAGACTTTGGTTGGCTTGTCGAAGGCAGTCCAGGAGCTGGGAGAGAGGGGAGCTCGCCTCGCCGCAGTGGCGCAGCGCGAGCGACTCGTAGGCCAGCAGGGCGAGAGCTCGGGCTTCCTGGGCGTAGTCCCTCGACGCGGAGCGGACCCGCTCTCCGGGCCTCGTGAAAAACCCTGGGAAGCTCTGCGGGCCGTCCCCGGGCCCCTCTGAGCCGAAGGAGAAGGGCCGCAAATTGCAAGGAACTGCGGCACGCACGGCTCCGTGGTCCGCTCGTAACAGGATCCTGAGCAGGATGTCGTCTCCGTAGTCGACCGCGATCCGCGCCGCCACGGGGTACCCCGTCGCTCCCTCTGGCCAGTCTCCTTCCGCAGAGTCGGCCAGTTCCAGGCACGAACCGCTTTGCTCGCCAAAGCACTCGAGTAGCAGACTCAGCTGGTCGCGTGCCCTCCAGGGCCAGGAGACGGCTGGTCGTGTCCTTTCCGAAGCCCCATCGCCCGACAGCCACTCTTCCTCTCGCCTCGTGAGAACCGGTGGAGGTAACCACCGCTTAGAGTCCATCAGTTTTCGGAGACGGGCCTTGGTCACTGGCTTTGTTGCCGAGGGCACGGACAGTTCCAATTTCACTCTCGTTCGAGCCTCGCGTACTCGTCGGGAGCAGCATTCAAGCTCGCCGTGGTCGCCCTGCGGTCTTCGATGGCAAAGCGGGCTCTCCATGCTCCGCGCTCTCGAGACCTGCGTCCGGAGTCTGGCGTGCCCCTGCCGTTTGGCCTCGTGAACGTAGATCCTGTCCGCCTCGACGAACGCCACGAGTTTCCCTCCCGAGGTCAGTTTCACAACCTGCGCCCCGACAGGCACGGACTCTGCGATCTCTGCCTGCTCTCGCAGCAGCTGGGCGCCGCCACCCTTCAGAGGATCACCGATGTTCATGCGAGAGGATAGGCCCAGTCTCAAGCCGGGAACACCCGGGATCGTCACGAAGCCTTTGGCCAGCGGAGCGTTCTCTGCAGCTCGCTGAAAAAATATCCCGCTCTGTAGCTTGTATAGGCCGTCGACCTCGACGTGGGACGAGCCCCCGTCGTCGAACGAGGAGCTCCTCGTGTACCTGTAGTGCAGGGTGCCGGAGCGTCGGGTGGCGGAGTCGATCGCTGTGCTGAGCTCTGCAAACAGCGAACTTCCCTCCGGACGCCCGAACGTGTGGTCCAGGTATCCCAGGGAGTACCGGCTCACCCCCCACCTCGCCATGTCCGAGACGATGTCCCGCAGCTCACCCGCCGAATACATACGATCGGTTGAGCTCTTTTTTCCCATGTGTCTGTTGCGCATCCTCATTGCTGAGCATTTTTCGTCCGGCTCGTAGCGGGCCGTCGGCAGCGTCACAGCGATCCCCGCTCGGTTGTTTGACCTGCGGCTGAGCTCCAGGAAAACGGACGGCCCCGTCAGGCCAAGCGGCGCTTCGCCAGCGATCGACTCGACCGAGTTGTGCTTCTCCGGGGGCCAGCGCCCGGGTTCAGTCCACTTGCAGGGGCCCTCCAGTTTTTCCATCCAGGAATCCAGGTCCAGCAAGGCGCCATGCTGAGCCGCCACCTCCCCGGCTTCCCGCAAGGCCGCTTCGGCCTCCTCGGCCCGACTCGTTTCGAGCCACAGGGCCGGCTTCCCGGGGGTCCGGGATCCTTTCTCTGCGACCTCCGCGGGCCTCAGACCCGTGGGGCACAACGCGTACACGGTGCCTCGCTCTTGACACATGGTGCAGTTCCGCCCGTGGGGCGCCGTGCGCCCACACTCGAGCAGAGGCCGTCTCCCGTGCCTTCGGTGCAGCATCCTCCCGTCCTCCCCGTACAGCGTCCCGATCTCAGAGCACTCGGAGTAAGTTTTGGTGCAAGCGTAGCGCGTCGCGTTATCGTTCTTCGCCGACATGAGGCGCGCGATGGTCTTCCCGGACATTGAGGGCATGACGTCCACGCGTGACCCGTACATGTCGCGCACGACTCCGAAGTAGGCCCCGAACCCGGGTTCACGCGGGTCCGCGTCCAACACGGCGAACTTCAGGTCTGGGCAGCCGCCCAATAACCAATCCAGCACGGCGGCTGTCTCCTCGACTCTCAGGTCTCTGCTCCTGGGCTCGGGTCGAACGAGCCTCACTCCTATCGCGCCTCCCCATCCTTGACGACTCATCTCGCGCAGGGTCTCGTTGGCCCCGGCAGGCACTCTCGGGCCGGTCTCGACCTGCTTCTGTCTCCTTGCGCTCGTTTGTCGTGCGGGGAGACGGAGGTAGGGACCGCCTTGTCGTCCCGCGTCGTTGTGCAGCAGCACGGGTACCTCGAGCAGCATCACGTCACAGCTCTTGACGTCCAGAGGCGCGTTCGGCGAGTCGCGCCTGGGGGCTGGGGCGCCGTCAAACACGGCGCTTGTGGCCTGGCAGAGGCGCTCGGTCTTGCGCGTTGTCGTCCCCCACAGCGTCCTACCCTGTGCTGCGCCGATGGCGAACTGCCGGCCGGACACCTCGAGCGTCCAGTCGTTGCCTCCGAGTCCGTGGTAAGCGTGCCTGAGGCCGATCAGGGCGCACTCGGGCGAGCAGGGGCCCGCGGGGGAGCTGTACCGCAGGAGGTCCTTCGTGCAGTTGCAGCCGGGGCTCTGCTGCTGCTGCGGGTTCGCGACGGTACGCCACTCCAAGAGGGCCACCGCTAAGAGCAGCCGCACTTGCCAACTGGGAAACATGGCCCCCTGTTGTTTTTTTTTTTTTTTTTTTAGTTTTCAATGGTTCGCTTTACATGGCCCCCTGTTGTTTTTATTTTATTTTTTTTTAGTTTTCAATTGTTCGCTTTCCGTCGCCGAGGTCGGAGTTCCTCTCGACTAACGGGGGATAAGTTAATTCACCTAACGAGCTCGCAGGCTCGCGGAGCCATGGCGCTGGACCAGGGATTTCCGTCGTCGCGACGCTGTGTGTCGAAACCCAAGACGCTCCTGAGTTTGTTCGACGGGACCGGCAGCATATGCAGGCCTTTCGTTGCCGCCGGGTGGACGGTGCGTAGGCTCGACATGGACGGGAGACACGGGGCTGATATAGTGACGGACGTAAGGCAGTGGGACCCGAGCAGGGACTGGCGGGGGCCCGCGCCCGACGTCGTTTTCGCTGGGCCTCCGTGCGAAAACTACAGCTTGGCCCGGACCAGAGCCTGCACGCCCAGGGACCTGAGACTTGCTGACTCGCTGGTGACCAAGACGCTGGAAATCATAGAACACTTTCATGGACAAAACCCTCGCATGCTGTACTTTGTCGAGAACCCGGATTCCAGCATGCTATGGAGGCGGTGGGTTTCTCACCGGCTGTACGAGGACCCCGGCAAGCACTTTCTCAGCTCCTTTGTCGAGTACATGGACGCGAAAAGGGGCGCCAAGAGCTACAAGTACCTGACTTGGGTCAAGCGCAAAAGCTTCACCTCGGGCTGCAGAGACAGTCGCGTCGTCAGGCTGGACTACTGCATGTACGGCACCAAGTACCGAAAGAGGACGAGGCTGATGACCAACAGCCCCTTCGAGGCCTCGCTGTGCAAAAAGAACTGCTCGGGTTTCAGAGAGCGCAAGCACGCGGAAGCGGCTCAGCGGGGACCCTACGACAGGGGAGCTAAGGGCGAGGGGCACTCCCTGGACGAGCTTCACGCCTATCCCGCCCGACTGGCGGACGCGATATTCACACACGTCAGCCGGGCCGAGTGGCGCGTACGACAGGGACTGAGCCCGTCGACTGCCGAGCCCGTCTTGAGACCGGTGAAGCGCCAGAAGAATGTGTGATGTGAATGAGTGGATGAGATATGCTGACATGGTGTATCTTGGGGGCCCATACTGACCGTGCGATCGTGGGTCATTTCAAAAGCTCCAACTAAAAACCAACAGGCTCTGTGTCTCCTGTCTTGAGATGTCTGGGCGATTGTACACATACACTCTTTTGCTTGCTGCTTCAGTTTCTGCTGAGCGTTCCAAATAAAGCTCTGACTAGAAAACAGCACCCTCTGTGATTCTTGTCTAACCTCGTCTGTTTTTATTTTTTTTTATTTTTTGCTCACAGGGTCAATGCATTTGCATCCAAAGTGCAAACCTAGGCGAAATAAAATGTTGACACTCGAAAAACAAGCAAAAAAAAAAAGCAACACATATAAGACTCAAATGGGGTTTGGTGCAAACTTTATTATTTCACACATATGTATTGATCCATTTGTAAGACACTGATTTTCAAAGCAGAGAAACAGAACAGAAAAGAAAAAAAAAACGGAAAAAAAAAACAGCGGATGTCAAACAACCCCAGTTTCCCCCAGTAAGTCCCTTAAGAGCATCAGTTACAAGCAGGTCTGACCCGTCTTCCTTCCTCAAGCCACAAAACATTTGGCTTTGGTGTGTGAGTCAAAGACCAGGGCACAAAGCTTGGTCCTGGAATGTACCCTTCCGTGAATGGGGCACGGGTAGGTCTCAGACTTTTCGTCGGCTTGCACGTACACCAGCCCCGATCCGGTCGTCCTCAGCGTCACCGGCACGCCCCACTGATCGGACAGTCTCCGAGCCTCGCTTTCTGCCACCGCTCGATCCGGGGCCCCTGGTCGCTCCGTTTCGGGACCAGGCCAGATTCTCTCCGCCCCGACTGCGCACTCGAAGCGTGCGCCGAGTGACGTCACGTCGGGAGCGATGGGGTTGGAGGAGAGGCCCACAGAGAGAGCGCAGGGGTCCTCGAAGCGAGGATCCTCTAAGTCTTCTCGAGCGTTAAAGGTGTCCACGTACTCGAAAGCGAAGCCGTCCTTGCTGCAGTTTGGAAGTCTCACGCACTTTCTGCAAGAATACGGAGCTTTGTCGATCGCCGAGCGCCTGCGCGAGCCGGCGTTCGGGTCCTCGGTCCTCAGCCATCCCGACCCGGACGCCCTCCGCTCACCGACCGCTCTTCTGAGATCGCACAGCCCGCACTGAGACTGGTCGTCCGGGTACGAGAGCACAGAGTAGCGCAGGGACCTTCTCTCCATCTCTCTCAGCAGCCGTCCGTAAACTTCGATTCCATCGAAGCTGCACAGTTCGACGGGCAGGTACCACAGGATCCTCATGCTGAGCTTAGCCTTGGCCGTGGACACCCTCTGGTACGCTGCGAACTTGCCCAGCGATCGGCACAGTTCCCCCGAAAGCTCGGGGTTTCCCTCGACCTCCGCGCGCTTCACTCCGGCCAGCCCGAGCACAGATTCCGCGGCGACGAGGACGAGGCTCGAGACTACGTTCTGACACAGGCGAGCCTTGGTGGCTCGGTCGGTCCTGTTCGAAAACTTCTCGCTGCATCCCCGACAGCACTTGAGGTCCAGGTCCAAGTTCAGCCTGCTGACGGGTCTGCCCGGCAGGAAGACCTCGTTGTAACAAGGGGGCGGTCGGTCGCAAGGCGACGAGGAGGATGATCTTGCGATCAGGGTGCTTAGGTGGCCTCTGGAGGTTACGGTGTACCTGCGCGAAACCTTCCCTGTGTCGCGATCAACCGGGTCCTCCATGAGGAGCACAGGGTTTATCGATCCCCAGTGACAGCGCGCGGGCAAGGGACCCAGGGGTCCCGAGGCTCGTTTCAGGCAGTAGTCGACCAGGTCGTTGAAGCGTAGCTCCGCGCCCGTGAACACAGTGAACGCGTAAGGAAAGCCCTTCGGGCCGTCCGTCAGCGTTCCGGACAGATTGTTGAAGGCGGCATAGATCTCCCCGACCCCGTGAGCGATTCCCGGATCGACTGCGGCCACGTCTTCGTCCTCGCCGCTCGCGAGGTCCTCGCCATCATTGCCGCCGACCTCCTCTTCGCGGGAGCTCCCGTTTCCTCCGCTAATAGGGGTCTCCCCCTCAGCCTCTGCGCTCCCGGGCTCTTCGACGTCGAGTTTGTCACCTTCTGTCTCGTCGACAGAGCCGTCCCGAGCCTCGCCCTTTCGGTGGTCCTCCGCAGGGTCCTCGTCTTCTTCGTAGTACCTCCATCGAGAAAACGAAAAGCGGTCCGAACCCACCAGTGGTACACCGTGCAGAGTGACGTGCTCCTCCGCACTACGGTCGAGCAGCCCCCCTGGCGCCACCATGTCCTCCACCTCGGGCGGCCCGGACCGGACCTCGGACGTGTAGTGCAGGCTCAAAGCTCGACGGAACAGGGGGTAATGGTGCGTCACGTCGTACTGCCTGCGGAGCATCTCCTTCACGGAGCGCGCAAACAAGACCTGAAGCCGGGCTCCGAGCCTTGAGTCCTCGCCCTTCTCGTCCTCGGGCTTCTGCGCGTAGCAATTCAGGAAGAGAGAACAGTCCACTCCTTTGGACAGGCACAGTCTCGTGAGCTCGTCCTGGCGCGCCGCGCACTGAAGGACGCCGCGTGCGTCTGTGTGAAAGCGCACATCTCGATCGAGGGCGCAGGCTCTGCCAGAGCACCCGAGCAGGACGAGGTCTACGAGTGCTTGCACGACAATGCTCGCGCAGCTCTCAAAGTTTCGATCCAATATCCTCGCCGAGCATTTGTCTCCGGGGCGCAGGTTCACAGCTTCGGACGACGCGTTCCACACGTTCCACTCATTCTCCTCAGATCCTCTTGTCAGGTAGCAGACGGGTTTGTACACGCGGTCAGGCGAGGGCCTCTGAGTTCCTCCCAGAGGACCAGAGCGCTGCTGCTGCTGCTGCTGCTCTGCCGTGTTCACCCTTCTTTTCGCACGCTTCATCGTGTGACTGACGTTCTGCAAGAGGGTGCGATGTTGCTGATATTCTTTTCCTACTTTTTTTTTTTTCCTTCTCTTTCGGTAACAATCCACAAAGTGAAATTCGTCTCAGATTCTCGGGCCCGACGGGGACGAGGCGCAGGGTGAGGCTCGCTCGCGCCTAGAGAACTCGCCTCCGAAGCTCGGTGACCCGTCACAGAACCGAATTTAGGAGGGTGTCTTGTAGAGCGCCCGCCAGCACTCTTATTTTGTGATAACAGCGAGGCCCGTGCTCCCCTGGGCAGCGGCCGCACATGTAGCACCACAGTTTCTCGGACAACGTTACGTATAACCCGTGGGTGAGATGAACTTTCAGAGAAATGTCCGTCCCGGCCGGCACCCACACAGCCTGAGGGTGAGCGATTAGGCCTCTAGTGAACCTGGCTTGGCCCAACTCAATGGCGATGCGCTCAGGTGTGTAGTTTGAAGTCAGGACGGGGCAAGCGCCTCCCGAGACGAAAGCGTGCTGGTTCAGATAGGTCTCGCCTGGCGCCGCAACGACCACGTCCATGCCGCAGGAGAAACATCGACTGTGCCCCGTGGGCTCGGCGGGAGCACGGCCTTGGGCGGCCTGCGAAATACCCGTTTCATCGTTCTCTCTGGGCATTCCCAGCCGTACCATTTCTTGCGCAAAATACGAATTGTCGTCCGGGTGGACGTCTCGGCCTCCATTTGTGCTGTTCAACCACTCGAGCCTGCGCGACATGGAGACGTCAAAGTACGGGTCTAGGCCGATCGGCACGTACACGCCGTCCCTGCGGACGATGTTGCTGTAGACCGTAGGTTCGTCTCCCTGTCGTCGCTCCATCCCCTGGACTAGTTTGACACCTGATGCGAGCCTGGCTGCAAAATGTTTGTGAAACAGAATCCTGGAGCCTTATAAAGAGTCACTTACCTGGCACAGATGTCTGAAGTTGGTGTTACGAAATAAAATGAAAGGAGAGAGAGAGAAAGAAAAAAGCAAAGACAGCAAGAAGAAGGAGCGAGGTGACAGAGAATGAGATAGATAGGGACGGACGAGGAGGACTAGTAAAAGAGTGCCCACTCACGTCGTTGCTGCTGGACAGAAAGTGAGCGAAGGACGAGCCCTTGTACCCGGGATCGAATCTGTACACCCGGTTCTCGGGGCTTCCGTGAACGCTCACGGTCCTCTCGGTCTGAAGGAAGGATGGGAGTCTCTGGAGTTCCTCCATGGCGGCTTCCACCCCTAGCCTCAGTGTGGTGCACATGTGTTTGTTCTGAGCCTGCACCATGACGTTGATGTCCAAGTGCAAGAGCACCGCCGCCAGTATCAGCCTCATCGCCAGGCTCTTGCCGCACTGCCTCGGGGCGAGGCACAGGGTGTACGGGTTGGCGTATCGAGCAAACTCCTTTTCCACTTCGTGCAGGTGGCTGCGCGCCGGGTCCTGGTAATCGTAGCTCTCGGAACCCAGAGGCGCGAGGTTCAGCGTGCTCAGCAGGGCGTGCTTGTGCCTGAAGAGCTCGTCTCCGAACTGTGCCTCGGTGACGCCCAGCACGACTCCTCTCAAGAGCTCCATCTGAAAGGGCTCCATGCGCATGCCGTTCGTTTGGAAATATTCAAACACCCGTTCTACCATGCGCCGAAATCGATACATGAGGCGATCGGAGGCGTCCCCTTCTAGATTTCCAGAGGCCCGTATCTCGCGCACCCTCGCCTTCGCGCCTTCCAAACCCAGCTCGCGAATCAAGACGGCTTGCGCCACTCGGTCTGTCATCAGCCGATTGTATTCCGAGACCCTCTCCCGTTCGGAGCGCCTGCTCTCCTCCTCGACCTGATCCTTGTAGAGCCTGAGCCGTACGCAGTCCACAGCCACAGCCAAAGGCACCGGCGGCCTGGAGCCAGGCACGGGATCGCGCACGATTTCTCTTCGCAACCAAAGGATGTCATCAGGGTCTGGTGACAAAGTTCTCCACGGAGCTCTCGACAGGCCAGGGCGCGCGAGGCGCAATGGCCTAGGTCCACGCGTGAGCTCGCTGCTCGAGGAGAGGGCAGCGGGTGAGGCGCTGTGTCCGGCGGAGCTCATCGCGCACAGTGCCTGGGCTCGCCGAACCCGCGACGCAGAAAGACGTCCCTGCAAGGCCGCCGTGAGCGAGTTCGTGCTGCCGCTCAAAATCCACTTCAGGTACTGCTGGCTCTTCTCCGGGATTCCCGTCAGCGATGCGGCGCGACCGAGAGACGCGTGCCTGCCGGGAGTTTTAACAGATCTCGAAAGAGTTCGCTTCAACCGCGTAATGATGTCGGGAGACGGCGATCCCGAATTCTGCTGCGAGGGAAGGCTCTCGGACGTCTTCGGGATGAAATCTTTCTGGCTCACCACCGACGGAAGGTTGGTCGTCGTCGACTCGCCTTTCGAAGACGCCAAGTTGTCTCTGCTGAGGCACCGCAATCTCACGGACGCCCTGGCTCTCTGGGAAGTGCAGCCCGAGCTGTGCTCCCGGCTCACCGAGGACTCGAGCGCTGCGCACTCAGCCTTGATCGGGCTTTGCGGGGACGCGTGCCGCCTGAGCCGAGGCCGCTTCTACAACCTGTACGCCAGGTACCCTTTGCCCGTGGAGAAGCAAAGAGGCGGCCTCGCTTCCGCACCTCCCCAGAATCGTAAGGCCCCCGTCGAGGAATGCGACGTCTCCGCTCGAGAGATACGTTCTGGTCAGGAGTTGCTCTCGATCCTCGCACCTCTCTACGCCACGTATTTCGCCCTGGTGGAGGGGGACCCGGCTTTGGATGAGCTCTGGCGCAGAGTGGATCTCCTCGGGGCGAGGTGGCTGGTTCGAGAAGAGTTTTCGGAGCTGAGCCTCTCCGTCAGGCTGCGCGACAGTCGGTTCGCGAGATTGGCGTTCGCCTGCGCTTTCTTTCTCTCCGACTGTTGAGCATGGCAGGTCTTTTGGGCGCAGAAACCGCCGCTCATTAACCCTGGACGCTGACCCGCGAAGGCCGCCTTGATCAGCTCTCGCTCCACCGAAGACATGGACCCTCCCAAGTTCGAAGACAAGGAAGAAACGATTAGGTCCATGCTCAGCACCCGCTTTGGCAGCTACCGCGTGGTCTTCAAGCAAGCTGCGTGCGACGTGTGGGTGCGAGGCAGAGATTGCACGGTCCAGTACCAGGTGCGCAAGCGCCCGGACGGGGCCGGGTGGTACGCCTACTCGAAATCCGAGTCCAGAATATTGGGGGAGTCGGCGGAAGACGTGATAAAGCTGTGCGTGAAGGACACGATTTCCGAACAGGACGAACGGGAGGACGAGGTGGTGGGGAAGGAGGACAACGAGGATGAGAACGAGGCGTCGCGGCACGACTACGAAGTGATACGCAAGCTCTTGGAGCGCGAGAAAGACAGCCGGCCCCAGGGAGAGACGATCCCGGACGTCGGGGACTATCGAAGGGCCGGGGGGTGGTTGAACTCGGGGCGGAGATGCGAGGATGGCGACCGATCGACCGAGGACGACGAGAGTGGCGATGAGCGAGACCGCTTGCGGGAAAGCTTTGGCAACCTCAGGCTCGGGGCAACGGATCGTGTGAAAGTCCAGCACCGCCATGCCGCTCGCCCCGTCAGCCCGAGTCTGGCTAACTGGGACCTCGACCCATCCGAAAGACGCTGGCCTGGCTTCCCCCCTCCAGTCCGTCGAGACCTGAAACCCGTGGAGCGCCTCTTCGCCAGGGGAATCCGTTCGATCTATTGTGGTGACGAGGAAGTCACGGATTCGAAAGGTCCATCGGAGTACGACAGCGAAGAGGATGGATACTTGTGGGGCTGCCGAGATAACAAGTCCTGAGCGTCGCAGCAAGCACCCGTACAAGCGCAAGGCAATGGGGCTGAATTTAGAAATTTAGAGTGTGTGTAATAAATTTTTTTTAAATTTTATTTCATTTTCTACCCATTTTCATCGGAACCACTTTACACCTCAGAGCTCCGGTCTATGTTCCGTGGAGATGAACGAGGTCGGACGAGCCTTTCCCGTCTACTTGAGCCCATAAGCAGCATAAGAGCGAAGAGACGAAGCCTCGGTCTTGTCTACTTGTCTGTTTCTGGAGCGTACACTCACACGAAAGCAGTCTGATACAACAAGCCCATCCGCCACTGCAGCAATGTCAACCACTCCAGAACAAGACTTGTACTCCTCGGATGTGACGCGCACCAGGGCATCGTCCTTCACGGTCACAACGGACACTGAATCGTTCACCACGGCCCGCAGTCCCGAAGGAGACGGTGTTGTTCCCGTATTCTCGCCCAGAGAGATGGCCCGCTCGGAGCATGACGGCGATTCGGGCCTTGAGGAGACCGAGGCCGAACCGGACAGCGTCCTTTACCTCCAGCTCTCGTCGAACCCTGGGATCGCAGAGCCGCGGATCGATTTCGAGCCCCCGTCCGATTCATCGGGAAGCGAGATCTACAGCTCCTCCGATGACGATGAGGAAGACAGCAGCATAGAAAATTATGATCGCTACGACCCAGCACTCCGGTGGCACCACCCAGACGTTGTAGACCACATGCGAGGACTGGGCCTGGCCATCGACGAAGAAGGATACTGGTTCGATCCGGGTTCCTTCCCCCTCTTCTCTGAGCCTAAAGGCGTCGTGTTTGAAGACGACGATTGAAGTTCTGCTTGCTGTGTGTGTGTCTGTTCACATTTTCGCTACCATCTTTATCTTATGAGACTCAATAAAGGTTCTGCTATCTGATAACCAGTGTGCTTGGGTTTGTCGAGAGCTCCCGACGCTCGTGCAGTGAAAGGTTTAGGGGGAGCATGGGTTCGAAACCCTAACGCCGGGAGTTTGAAATGGGGGACATAAAATGAAATAAAGAAACGTGACCACCGGCAACAGCAAGCGTTTGAGCCTTTTCCCTTTTCATTTTATTGAGGTGAAACAAAACAAAACACAGCTGCATTTCACGTACAATGAACCTCTCCGCATATTCTCACGGAGCTCTCTCCCCCGTGAATCTCGTCTCTTGTGTGGCAAAGGAGCAGAAACGCGGAGAGCACGTCGTCCCTGGTGTATTCGCCCCCCTTGGACTTTTTGCCTCCGGTGACCACGGTCCCCCCGCCGCCCTTGGCTGACTCCTTGATCGAGACGGCAGCCATTTCCTCCCTCAGTTTGCCCAAGAGCCGCTTCCCGTGCTCTGCGTGCAACCTGTCGGCCAACCTGCTGTCGGGTAGGGAGATGGTGTCTCGGATCTCCAGAGCTCGAGCGGTCGCGTCCGTGGCCAAATTGATACCGCTCCTCGACCTCCTGTACATGTGCACGGCCATGGAGGAGCCGGTTCTCGTGCTGGAGCCGGCGCCCCGAGAGACGCCCAGGGTGGCTTCCACGGCTCTGCCCTTCCCCACAGCCTCGGCCAGCACGGCCCAGCCGAGGGACATGACGCACTCGCAGTAGCCCAGATCGTCCCTCTCTATGGCGGACACGGTGCTGAGCACCATGGCCAGTTTGGTCTTGGCACTGACGTGTTTCCCCAGCATGTACCTGGAGTTGACCTGGGACCACTTGCTGTAAAAGAGAACCCTGAAGCCAGCGCGTGCCAGAGCGTGTTCGAGCAGCTCCTTCAGGTCGGCCAGCGCGTTCACGTAGGTGTTTTGCTCAAACACCACAACCACCGGCACCTCTTTCCAGTGCGCTGAGGGCAAAAGGACTTTGAGCAGCCTGACGTGAGCGCTCAAAAGGGCCGCGTACACCCTGGTGACTTGATCTAGGTCACGTATCTCCAGCTCGTCCAGTGACATGATCTGCAAAGAGACGGGGGAGAAAGCAGGTTTAGGTACTTTGTGGTGAAAAACGAATTGCACATAGGAAACCGCTGGCTGCTCAACACGATCACATTCCGCTTCTTAATCATCATCATCATCGTCATCATTATCATCATCATCATCACTTGTTGCAATATCACCCTTCGAGTAAGACGAAGGTTACGCTTTGTCAACATGTCTTTCTGTCCCGCGTGCCGCAGGGCTCGAAGACAACTCTTGAGCCTCATGCGCATGCCGTGGGAGCTGCTGCTCTCCCGGTACGAGTTCATGGTAGCCCTCGCTTCGTTCCGCCGCAACATGGACCTGTTCGTCGAGATGGACATCGGGCAACTGAGGACGGCGTACAGTCAGGTGGTGTCGTTCTCGCCCGCGAGAATACTGGTGACAGACTCGCTCGTCTCTCATTACGTGCTGAGTTCGAGGAACGAGCACTCGGGGCGAGAAGCTCTGGCTTCGGCCCCGCGCGTCCCTGTGGAGCTTTCGGAGGCAGTGACCCTTGCCCTCGGAAACAGCGTGCCGAGACGTTTTGTGCACGATTGCATGAGCCAGCATGAGTGGCGTGGGCATGAGGAGATGGTTCTCTCTGCCTTCGCCTCTGCAGAGTCTGTGCGCGGCGGGCCCCTTAAGTACCTGGCCCTGGTAAAGGCCAGCTCCCGGAACGTGGCCTCTCTGCACACGGTGGTGGCGCTCGCCATTACGGGCTGGCTGATGGAGCTGTCGGGGCATAGCGCGGGGAGTTGCAAGTGCGGGGTCTGGGAACAGGCCCTGGAGCTCATCTCGTGCTCCGTGCCAGATGCGGAGACCTCCCTCAGCGTGCAGGACGAGAACCGCGTAAGCGCGTACATCTGCACCCTGATGGACGTGAAGCCCGGGCCCGAGGAGCGAGCTCTTCCCGGGCCGGTTCCCGATTACGGGTACGTTTTTAGAGATCTTCTGGTGTCCGGTTTAGGGGGGACAGAGGAGGGAGGCGCCGATCGTGGGCGGGAGACCTACCACTAGCTTGCCTCCAGCGATCTCCACGGCGCAACAAACTCCGGCGCAGGACCTGGAACCTCCCCCGAAGGTTGGGTCCAGACACAAGTAAGCCCTGGTCACGATCGATCGGGCCACGTCTTCCAGGGCCCAACAGTTGTTGGACAGGAACCTGTTGATGACGGAAGCCTCGAACGGGACTGTGGTGTCGGTCTTGATGTCTTCGGACGAAGTGCTGCTGCTGCCTGTGACCTCGCTCTCGAAACCCTTGGGTGAGACCATGTTCATGAGCTCCTTGAGCTGCCCGTCCACCGAAATGTGTTGCGGGCAGTAGACGCCGAGGCAGCAGCAGGTGAGCCCCGGATCCCTTTCGTGGTATGCGCATTTGAAACTCTGAGACACCACGTGGTAAGCAGGGCCTCCCCGGTCGTCGCGGATGTCCGCGACCTTGTTCAGCCAAGGCGTGTTGTTGACGTGGCTGGTGATGTGAACCTGTTTCCGTCCTCTGAACGCGATGTTGGGCAGGACGGCCAGAAGCACCTTGGAATTCACGAAGCCTACTTCGTCCACCAGGATGAGGTCGGCGCTCTGTCCCCTGCTCGCCTGTGAAGAGAGGCAATAAAAATTGATAAGGAACAAAGAAAAGGGAAAGGAGAAGAACACAGAGAAAGGAAATACGAAGGGAGAGGAGGAGAATCGAGAGACGCTAAGGGAAATACGAAGGGAGAGGAGGAGAATCGAGAGACGCTAAGGGAAGCGCCGATGGACCGCTGGCCTTCAGAATTAATAGACGATCCGCAGTGGGTGAGCCACTGCGTGGAGGAGGAATGCGCTTTTGACGACCGATACATCCCGGGCTGTTACGTATGCTCAGCGCACCTCAGCAAGCACTCGTGCTCGGGATTCGACTGCGCCCTCGTGCGGGCTATGGCCGCCCGAGTTTCTTACGCCTCGGCGTCGGGGGAATTTTCCTGCCCCGTGGTGGGGCTAGCCGCATTTCGCAGGGAGGACCCTGACTTCAGGGGGCCCTGGTACTCTGGGACGGAGGCGACGGTGGGCTACGGAGCATTGGAAGTTGACCCGCGGACGGGCGGACCTCGCGGAGGTCCGTGGGTCGAAGACCAGTGCGGCGTATCGGCGCGGGTGCTGAAATCCTGCCTGCCGGCCATGATTGCACTTTTCTCCACCATCCTCACGCGGGAATTTGCAGACGAGTACCGGACCGTTGAGCGCGGAGAGGGTCAAGTCCCATCGCAGCGCTGCCGATGGACCTCTCGAGTGTTCAGGCTCGCGGGCTGTATCGAGTTCCGGACCGTCGGCGAGCGGGTCCGAGCGGACCTAGGAGATCTGGGAACGGTGAGGGACGCCGCTCTCAAAAGCGCAGCCGCCGTGTCCACCCTTTTCTGCTCACCCGAAGCTAGGATCAAGCGCTTCGTGAAGAAAATGGTGAACAAGCAAAGCGACAAGCACTCGAGGAGAGACGGCTTTTACACTCTGGTGATCATGGCCTCTCTTTGCTTCTTCCCTTACTTAAAACTCGCCGTGCTGAGCGAAATGTTCGACAACAGGACCCTGGTGCTCATGTTTTTCGACAAGACCCTCGCCAGGCACAACCAGTGGTCCATGCTCTCTACCAACGTCCACCTGCACGTGAAACGGCCTCAGTTTCAGAGAGCGCTCGCCGACGCCGACCCGGGTAGACTCCTGCCACTGGTCGTGAGGGCCGCCTTGGACGACTACGTTTCTCTATCGGGTCAGAGCAGCGAGCTGAAATGCCTCCCGGCCACAGTAAGGGCCGCGAGCCAGTCCGAGCCTCGCTCGGAGAAAATGGAAACGCGCTCCGATGCCGCTCCCGAGGCAAAAGGGGGATGCCCTCTCCGGCGGGCTTTTACGAGGTCCACAGAGGCAGGGTCGAGGAGAAGAGAATCCGCGTGAGCGACGAGTCGCCCTCGTCGCAGCGATCCAGACAAATCCGCGTGGGATGACGACATGCTACCTTTCGTCCGATGTCTTCGCATCTCACGCTGAACATTGTACCTCGTGGCTGTTGTTTCTCTGCTGTGTTGTACCTACGCTACCTTCAATAAAATCTCCAACGAAAATGTGTCTGATGTGTTGGTTTGCATGCCTTGCCATCTTTTCTACCCCTTCATCCCCCCTTAAGAAAAGAACGGAAAAAAAACAAAACAGCGCTTGTTCAAATTCAGGTTTGGTTTATCGGCTTTATTTTCCCAACCATGTCACCCCAATGATACAAAGAAACGATGAAACGAAAGACAACGAAACAAAAAACAAAACAAAACAACAAACATAGAACCAGCAACTCGCACACGTTCCACAGCAGCACAAAGACACAGGAGGGCCTTAGACATCCCCATATCTCTTCTCTTTCAGTTTCCTCCCTTTCTTTCGCTTGGAGCACAGAGGTCTCTTCCATTCCACCCCTTTGCGCCTCGCGCGTTTCGCCTCTCTCGTCTCCACGTGGCCGGACGCGTCCTGCTCCCGTAGGGCCGCGCTCTCCAGAGGCAGCTCTAAGAATCGCAGAGCACGATCCGATTTGAGCTTCTGCAGCGCCTCCCTCTTCCACTGGAGGTTGACCAGGGCGGTCAACGGCGCGTGTCCGAATCGCACCAAAGCGTCGTACGAGCTTTCTGGGTTGGCCCTCGCCAGCCTATCGGCGAAAAATCTCACAAACGCGATCTCGCATCGCAAGCAGTTCCGCGATGCGCTCGAAGGGCACGTGGGCTGAGGCCACGGGTTGGGCCGAGTCCGATCCTCTTTGTCCTCTCGCAGACAGCCTGAATCCAACGTGGTCGTCATCAAACACGTAGATCCCGTCCCGAGACAGTTCCTCGGGCGAGTCTCCCATGAGCACGTATCCATGAGGAAGCTTGCGCAGTGTGCAGTACGATGTGATGTGAGCGAACAGCCAGACCAGAGAAGCGATCTTTCTGTTATAGGGCGTGGGTCTTGTCGTGTGTTTTAGCTGTCTGTCCACTCCCTCGCTCAAAGTCGCTCCGATCAGCGGAACCTTCGCTACCCGAGACACGCTCCTCACCAGGCTCCACGAGGTCTCCACCGACAGCCCCGACGCCACCAGGTGCTTGAACAGAACGATCCTCTCGGCCGTCCCGTTGTACCTGTCCGTGTATCTGCGGACAGGGTTCAGCGAGGCCATGCACACGTATGAGAGCAGTTTGTCATTGGTACCCGTTGAGGCAACGGAGGCCAAAGAGAGCTTGAGCTGCTCCACCTCGAGGCCCGCTCGCGTGCGATAGTCCTCCCTCGCCGGGTCGGGGCAACGCGTCGCCAGGAGCCTGGCCCTTTCTCGGCTCCTGTTCAGCGAACCGTAAAAGCGGTGCAGCCAGCGCACGGGATGGGTGCTCAGGTACCTCGGGGCTTCCAGCTCCTCCAGCGTGCGCACGTACGATCGGAGCTGATGAACCACTTCTTTCCCTAGGGCTATCTGTTTGTCCATCTCGTCCCGCCGCTTGATCGACTCCAGCTGCTCGAGGAACCTCACGGACCTCGGGCCACCACCCGTACCTTCCGCGGGCCGCTCCGTCCCGGGAAACGCGCCTCCGCTCGGCCTGGCCCCGGCCACCTCCCCGAAGCCTTCGCTGTTGCCCAAGTCCAGCGCGGCCGACGCGGCAGAGTCCGGGTCGACGGGGGGCTCCGCGCCCTCGTGCCTCAGCGTGAAGTGGCAGCAGGAAAACATTCTCCTGGTTTCTTCCCAAGTGTCCAGGGTAATGTCGGTTTCGAAATAGCACTCAGGGCACTCCTTGGTGTCTGCGACCAGCCTCGGAATCATTGGGTAGCGCAGCACCAACGCGAAAAAGTCCCTGAGAGAGTCCAGCGCGAGCAACGACTCTTCGGTCGAGATTGTGCCGAACTCCCTGCTCAGCCTCGCGTACACCTCCAGGGCTTCGGAGAACGTGAGGGGTTGGCCCGGCCGCCTGGCGATGGCTTCTCCTTCTTCTATGCCTCGCACCGCGAGCCACAGGGTGAACTCGTTCACTCGCTCTCCACCCGGGTCCGCTGGGGTCGAGGCGGCCGTGCGGGGCTCGGAGAAAGTCCTCGCGAATTCTAGCAGCGTTGCGTCCGCGTGGCCCAGCAGGCGCGCCGCACAGGCTCTGTCGTACAGCTCGGCCACGGACCTCCGAGCCGTCACGGCTCTCGCTTCATCTCTGGAGCCATCAGGGCTTCCAGGGCGCCCGGAACCAGCGCGTTCGCGACGAGCCGGTGACCTTGCCACTCGGCCAGACAAACCATGAGTCCTATCCATCGCGGGTCCCCCGAACACGACGGGTGCTTCACGTCTGACCTGAGCCCCGCCTGAGGCCAGAGGGTTGTTAGTTGAGCGAACGTGGCCGCTCCGCTCTCTGAGAGGAACCGCCTGGGTTCGCCGTAGACGGGTCGCGCCCCGTAGCTCGACGAGGACGGCGATGCGGCCAACTCGCGGTCCAATCTCTCGGGCAGTTCTTCGAACTCGTAGGCCCCTGCCTTCGTCACGATCACGCAACGGGAGAGCTCTCGGGCGCGCTTCAGCATCTCCCCTCTGCCTCCGCGCACCACCAGCGTGACACCGAACCGTCCCGGGGGCGCGTCCGTCGATAGCACGTTGCCCAGCGCCAGAGCGCAAAGGACCAGGTCCAAGATCTTATCCCCCGCCGGGTCTGCCGATCCGTGCTCAAACACTGGCCTGAGGCCGCAGCCGAACGTCAAAACGGTGTGAACGTGATACGTCAGGGGTGAAAACGAACAGGGTCTGTAATAGCGTACGAGCTTGCCTCTTTCCGTCAGATCGAAATGCCTTTTCCAGGCCGGGTTGGGAGCGGGTGCGAAAAAAACGTGGCCCTCCACGGCAGGGACGTCTGGAACCAATTCGATTTCCAGTCGAGAGTTCAACGTGAGGATACTCGAAAGGCCTCTCTCTCGAAAGTCGCACTTTACTCTCAGGGGCGCGGGCGTTGGTACCGCAGGGTCTCCTTCTTCTCCTTCATCCACAGCTACCCCTTCTAGATCTTGGTCTTCTTCTTCTTCTTCTTCATCCTCCTCCTCTTCTACCCGTTCGTCTTCATCGTTTTCAGCTCTCTCGGTCTGCACCTGTGCATTTCCCGCCTCTGCATTGAGCGTCAGGGAGGCAGCTCGGCGCCTCATCTCGACGAGCGACGCCTTTGTGTCCACCGAATGCCAAAACCTGTCTCGCTTGAGCACGAGTCGACCGTCTGGGCTCCTCTGCCATCTCGGAGGGCTCGAACGTAGACGGGGAAGCCATTCGCAAGGTCCTCGAGCTGGCGCTTCAAGCGGCGCTTCGGTTCCCGACTCCCACCTGAACTTCAGCTCGGCCACCTTTGAGCAAAACGATCCTGGCTGTCTCTTTGACCACGGCGAGGGGTCCTTCCAGGTCTCGGGGCCTCGTATCCCCCCAGGCACTCCGTTCATTTCGCAGAAGGCCATGAGCGAATCTTTGTTGCGCATTCGCAGAGTCTCCTGCTGCTCCTCCGATGGTTCGGCGTCCTCGGGTGCGCTGACGAGCACGTGCAGGCCGGGATCGCCCCGTATCGCTGCGGCCCTTAGGGTCCTGGGCTCGGAATGCAGCACCAAGTTGCCAGAGTGTCTCACCGGTATGACCCCTTTGGACCTTTCGACCAGAAGCGCGATAGCATCGTCCTCCCGCGGGCCGTCCGGACGTGACACCAGGTACCCCGTCCTTCTGCTCCTCAGCACGTCCAAGTCCCTCGGCAGCGCGTGGGTCCAGCGACAGGCGAAAGTCTGCGAGTCTGCCTCCGGGGTGTACACAGTTACGGCGCGACTCCTGAAGGGGCCCGTGGCTCCCGCGAACCAAGCCACCGCGCGCTGCAGGTAACCGTACAGACCGCGTCTCGAGCATCTGATCTCCAGCTCTGCGTGAGTGTTCCCCGAGAGCATGGCTCTCGCGAGCGAGTCGGCGAACTCTCCGGCCGAGCTCACCTCGGCCCGAAAGCTCCAGCTCTCGAGCTCCTCTTCGCCGTCGGCCTCCGGCTCGCGGCCGTCGTCCTCTGGAACCGGCTTCGCGTACCACCTTCCGGGCTCCGCTATTTCGATCAGGCTGGAGATGGGCATGCGAGATTCGCGCTGAAACCGACTGGTGCCTCTATTCGTGACGACGCAGAGGCCTCTGGTCCACCTTCTTTCCGAGGGGCACGTCAAAACGCGCGATCGCAGCACGTCGAACCCTCTCCACTCTCTTGGGTTCAGGGCCCTGGCGTGCCCGTCTGCCATCTCCACACGCCCGAGGCCCTCGCCGGGGCGGCCGTGGTGCGTGAACTCCTCCGGCGGAGCCCCGCAGAGCCATCTGACGATCTCGACCCCTGCGCCCTCCGGGCCCGCGGACCTGGAGCTCCGGGACACCGGGTAGTCTCGCTCCCAGTCGCTCGGGCGCGAGGTCTCGGCCGGGACTTTGGCAAAAGTCCACAGAGCGTCCTTCAGTCTTTCCCAGGAGCTCTCGCTCGTGGCGTAGCCCTCCAACGGATCCCTGCGCCCCCGACGCATGAACATCTTGTCGATGGCGGACGCTTTGTCCAGGCACTTGATGCGTGCCCTGGCCTCGAGCGGCTCGGGAGCAGGCCACGCGGGGTCTTCGTTCGTCAGCGCGTCGGTCCGGAACAGCGAACAGTTCTCCGCGACCACGGCCACGGACTCCAGCCTCTGAACCAATGGGCCTTTGCCCCTCAGGTAGAACAGGGGAGACTCCGAAGCGAACGCCACCGTGTGCCCGTCTATCACGGACATGCCGGGGCGTCTGGCGGACACCGTCGACTCGGGTCTCGAGGCCCCTTCGCTCGCCAGCTTAAGAAAGCTCCAGTCCCCCAGGCTCGTCGAAACTCTGCCCGGGAAGGTCTCGACCCTCTCGAACACCAGCGCGGGTCCCAGCGTCTCAGAGTACGCCCTCAGGAGGAGGTCTTCCTCATCCCCCCGAGGCAGCAGCTCGCTCCCGGGGCAGAGCTCGGAAGCGCTCAGGGGTCTGGGCTCGCAGCACCTGGCCAGGAGCGGAGCCAGCCTGTGGTCCCGGGAGCAGAGGAAGGCTCCGATTGTGTTGACCCTGAGGCTGCGCGAGTGGCGGACCTCTGCGTCCGTTCCCCTGGTCCAGGCAGACGCACCCCTGTGCCTGCTCAGCGTGAACAGCTTGCAGGCCGGGTGGCAGGTCAGTCTGCAGCTCTCGGCCAGGTGGCCCAGGAGAGCGTGCGCCGGGGGCAGAAGGCCCCGTCCGTGCAGGACGAACTCGTAGTCGAGCATCACGTCACCCCGGCTCATCTCTGGCACGCAAGGGTGCACGGCTCTGTAGAAGCGAGTCAGGCAGGCGCTCACGTCAAAGTCCTTCTCTGCCCCCCTCGTCGCCAGGACTCTCGCGCAGTGGCCCAGCATCACAGCCTCATCCAGGCAGGCTTCGTACGCAGAGCCGCACTCTCCGGGGCACCTGTCGGCCCTGTCCAGCGCGAAGCGCTTAGGGCGCGCGTTCGCCGCCAGGTTCAGGTTGTATTCACGCAGGGGATGGGAGAGGGCGTCCTCCGAGACGCTCCCGCTCGACTCCTTCTCGGCCCTCGCCACCTCGACCGTGGGGAAGAACTCTCCGTCCCCGATGGCGCTGTGGCACTGTCGGTCCGCCGCCGGCGACCTGAGCCACGAACGCGTGTGTGGGGGCTCTCCTCCACACGGGCCTCGAGCGAAAGGCTCGTCTACGGCCAGCTCCAGCTCGCAACGCCCGGCCGTTCGGCGGGAAGATCTGAAAATGCGCGACAGCCTGCGCTCCTCGTAACCCCTGGCCTGATCGCTGCGCACGGCCCGTTCCAGGCTGGACGCGGCGTCTGCTGTGAGCGGGAAGCGCTCCAGTTCGTGGCCGGAGCGGCTCCAGATACGTTCCCTCCCTGTCTCCGGGGCGTAATTCAGCTGAAAGTAGCAGTCGGGCGGCGGGATAGTCGAGGAGGCGGCGATCTCGCGCAAGTCCTCGGTGAGCCTCGTGCAACGGGCGCCACCTGATGCGCGGGAGCCCGGGCGCACGCCCTGCGTGTCGGGAATCTTCAGGAGGGCCCTGTGACGGCCGCGTCTCGAGTGAAACACCCCGCAGACCCTCAGTATGTTCAAGTCGGCGGGCCCCAGCGTGCGTATGCCTATCGTGACCCACTTGAAACGAGAGCTCGGCCCGAGCCCCCTCCCGAAAAGGACGATGTGGCCCGTGGTCCTCTCGCAGATCGACGGAGAATCCACGCGGGCCGGCGGATCTGCCTCTTTGATGCCCCTGGCGTCCGAGAGCGGCGCCCTGCTCGGGGTGCCCCGCAGCAGAGCCAGGTCCCCATCCAAATCCTCGTGCATCGGGCGCTCGGGCGACTCGGACGGCCCAAGACTCGCTAGGCGAGGACAGGTGCCAGGTACGTGCTCTGACACGATCTGCCTGAGCTTCGACAGAATGGAGCAGTCGCTCGCCTCGAAGCGAATGCTGCTTTCCCTGGAACCTCGTTCGAAGCCCGCGTTTTCCATGCGTAGGTAAGAAAGGACCAGTGCCCGCGCCTCTGTCCACTCCAAGGGCCCCGAGAACCATAGGCTCGTCGGTACGTCTGGGCCCGCCAGCTTCGCGAAGACTTCCAGCGCGTACAGCACTGCCGCGCAGCTCGCGCCGTCGAGCTGAGGAGGAGCGATCACGTCCATGCCCCCGGGGATCAGACACACGGCCCGATCGAAGAGGTACGCCTCTGACCTGAAGCCCTGCGGCATGACACCGCTGTACCGAGGGGTCCTGTAGACACGCAACGTGGGCGTCCTGCTTGCAGACGGTGATCTAGAGTTCCCTCGGACGACCTTCGGCGAGGATATCAGCAGGCGGGGCGCCCCTGGCGCGCCTGTCTCGATCTCCAGCACAGAGTGCCCGCTGGGAAACCATTCGGTGAGCCGTCCGCTCGGGCCTTCCGCAGCTGTCCTCGTCCTCAATCTGCTCTCGCTTTTGCTTTCGGCCTCCCGGGTTTCCCGTGCTGTCGTCTTCCCGCCTCTGCTCACACCTGCAATGTCCTGGCGGCCCGTGCCCCTTCTGGCGTTCGGACTCGACTTGGGCACGATCACCAGAGCATCCCTGAGAAGGTGCCTCAGCACGGCGACGTGGTCGTTCTCGGCGAGCACCGAGAACGCCAGTGGCGTGGAGATCACCTCCCTCAGAGCCGCAAGGCCGGAGAATGCGCCGTGGCGACTTTCCGCCGTTCCGTCCAGTTCCCGTAGAAATCCCTGCCTCCCGCTGGCGCCGGGGCCTAGCGCGGGCCCCGGGAACCAAGGATCTTTAGGCTCCAGTTCCCTCAGGTCGAACGCGCGGTCGCCTTCTCCGGGTAGCACGCACCGCAGGGCGAACCGCGTCCCCAGCCCGCAGTCGCCCAAGGCAAGGGCGCAGAGCGTGCGGACAACCTCCTCGCGGCAGTCGGGCGAGAAGACGAGGCAAACGCGAGCCTTCCAAGAAGACACCACCTGGTAGAGCGACAGGCCATCTGAAGCGTAGATGATACCCGGGACGACCTCGGCTCCGCTCACGTCCCTCTCCTCGACCTCGTAGCCCACGCTCGTTTCTGGCCACCAGTGGGAAGAGCCGCCCGATTCGATCTCTGAGCGCTTCGAGATCACCAAAGCGGGCTCGGCCCCACCGCCTGCGAGCGCCCTGAAGGCCACGTCCGAGAACACAGACAGGGTCTCCCTGAACACGGCGAACGCGCTGTCTGCGGGCCGCAGCCTCCTGGGAGGACGGGGCTCCGCGAATCGCTGGATGCTCAGCAGTCTTCCATCCTCGTCGGCGGTGATCAGCGCACCGTCACCCAGCCTCGCAGCGTAGAGCGACGAAGCGTTCGAGATGCTCAGGGGGCTAGGCCGCAGGCGCCGCCGACGTTCCCGCTCGTACGCGTCGCGGCACCTCGACCGGTAGCCCTCGAGCCACTGCGGATGGAGGCGGGCTCGCAGGTTTCGGCCCCGCGTCCCAAACAGGTAGGCCAGCTCGTCTTCCGAGAGTTCTGCCTTGCCGGCGCGGAGGCATGCGTACACGTAGCGGATGTACTTATCACACATGCGGACGGGGGGCCCCGAACGGCCTCCTCCCGAAATTTTCGGAGGCGAACGGGCTTCGAGGGAGCTGCTCTCGAACGCTTCTACCCCATGGACACGGGCGCGGCCCCATCTTTCTGCTCCGCGTGGAGCCGGGCCGCCGGACATGCTGGCGGATCGCAGCGCACGACGCTGTTCCAGGCCGTGGAGTCTGCGTTTCGGAGGTATGAGGAAAGGGCTGCCGCTTGGAGGAAGATCGAACGAACGGAGCGTGAGACTAGCGGAGGGGAGCGCAGAGAGAGCAGAACCGGATGGTCCGCACCGGAGGAGGTCGAAATGAACACAGAGGACGAGTCGTTCGATCTGGATTCTCCGTCCGAGAGGTCCTTAGTGAACTTGAGGCGCTGCGAAAGCGAAGAGAGCATGTCTGTGCTCTCTCAAGGAAGCGAAGGCGAACCCGAGGGCGAACCCGGGGACGAACGCGAATACAGCATTTCCTGGGTACCCGTGAGACGGGAAAGACGCTGGCGCGAAGACTCTCTGAGCGACGGACGCCTCGGTCCGGGAGATCCTCCGTGCGGGCCCGCCCGGTGCCTCAAGTGCGAAGCCTACGACGCCCACTGCAAGTCCGCTGCTGAGAGCTACAGAAGGACCTTGGGCTGCTACACGAAAACGGTGTCCGAGCTCATGTTGGGCTTCAGGACCGTGCTGGAGAGGTATCCCGAGCTCAGGGTCGACACGGGCGACGAACGCCTGCACTTCATGGTTCAGGCCGCGCTGGGCCGTAACAACCTGGTCCGAGAAATGGTCCGCCTCTCTGCGAGGAGGACTCACGAGCGCGCGCTCGGGGAATCCAGGCGGGGAGAGTCCTGTCGAGAGTCCTGTCGAGAGTCTGCGGCGGCGGCGACCGTGTGCGAAGCGCTGAACTCCTGCTACACGGACGGCGAGGCGCTGCGGATGATCCTGGAGCGCTACACCGACCTGTACGTGAGGTACATGGAGGTGTGGAGGGGGATGTGCGCCAAGATTTCCAGGGATGTCACGCCACTGGAGTTTGTGGAAATCGTGCGGGACAGGCCCGGGGTGAGCCACGGTGAGCCGTGGAGCGAGGCGAGAGCGTATGTGGGTCGCTTGCTCGTCAAGGCATCTTCGCTGGTGCCCAGGCGCGTCGGGGACGAGTGCGCCCGGACGCTCAGGATGCTGGACCTCGAACTGTCCAGAGCCAGACCTCAGAGCTCAGAGGGTCGGGACAGGGTCCTCATAGGGCACGTGGAGAACGTGCGCGAGCGTCTCGACGAGGCGGGCTCCGGCATGTGGAGCTGGGATTTTCACTCGAACGATGCCTACTTTGACATCAGGAGCGACCTGGCGGTTCTCGAGAGCCTAATCGGCATCGGCGACATCTCCGTCAAGAGCCTGCTTTACGAGAGATCCCTGCTGATCTCTCAGTTGAGAAAGGTCGTGAGGAACGAAGGTTCTCTGGAGCTCAGCCTGAGCAGGGCACGCGGCGAGCTCGCGGAGGCCCGAGCGTCGATACGCCAGCTCGAGGCCGCCAGCTCCTACTCCGCGTTCTGAAGGTGCGCGTACGGGGGTGGGACGGGACGCGGTAAGATACTTAACGCGGAGGGCGACGGGCCGAACTCGCCATCCCCCTCACCATGGACGTCGACTGCGATTACTTGACGATCGGCGGTGTCGACGCTGAACCTGACGGTCTGATTGACTCTTGTCCGCATTGCTCCTCCGCGCGCTCCCTGCGCAGGGCATTGGTGTACCAGCCAGCGCACCAGGAATCTGACGGGGTCCCGGCTTCCATTTCGGTCAGGCCGGTCACTTTCGAGGAGGCTTCTTCCGGCAGCATGGTCCCCTACGTGCTTTCGCATGAGACAAGGGACGGTCGCGGCGTCTGCCCTGAGGACAGGGACGAGGCTGCGCTTTACTACGCGGTGCGGAACTGCCTCGCCTCGATCCGAGGCAGCGTCCACCTGAGAGACGCGGCGGAATACGGAACCTGGCTGTCAGAGGTGGACCAGTGTGCGGCGGCACTCGGCCGGTTGCGAAGCGCAGCTCACGTCTGCTGTCACCTGCCCGACCTGAAACGATTTGTGCTCGAGCAGAAAAATGACGATGGCCTGCTGCACCTCGCCAGCAAGTGGCTCAGGCGGGGAGAACACGCAACCGTCGGGATTGAGATGTTCGGGCCCTTTTTCGTCGACGTGGCTTTCGCGCCGGTTCTTCACAAGATCTTGAGATCTGACTGGCTCGTTATGCGCAAACGGAACTGTGGCACCTGCAACGAACTGAAACCGGGCTGGGCTCAGGAGTTCTACGACACTCGCGAGGTCCCGCGCTCTCCAGACAGTGAGATGAGGTTCGTGGGCCACCCGACTTGTCCTTGTTGCAAGCCGGGGGAGGCGAAGGACCTTGGCGTCGTGGCTCGGACCATTGTGAGGGAGATGAGGCTCTGTGGATACACCCCTTGGTCCGCTGTGCAGGCGGTGCGGCGCTGCGAAAGCTCCATGCTGGAGCTGTCGTGCTCCGAGTGCCGTCGGGTGATTTTTACCCATTGCGCATTTCTCATGGAGTGCGCTGCGGTCGAGGCTTCTCGGGAACGCGACTGGCTGGTCCGCAACGAGGCCGTGATTCAACTGTGCTGGGTCGTTCATTCCCTCCTTCCGCTCGAGAAGCAAGCCGCGTTCCCTGCGACGGACCTTTCGGGCGCCTGCTGCGTATCGGAAAACTTTGCAGAATCAGAAGATGGGGGTGGAGGAGAAGGAGAAATCCCCAGACGAGGAGAAGAAGGAGGGAACGGGGAAGGAGAAGAGGATTTGCCGGCCTGCGAGACGCGCCAGCACGGAGGGGCTGCTGCGATGTACGCTTGGGCTTTTTCGGTGGCCGCGCACTGCGTCGCGTTTCAAACGTACGAGCGAAACGGCTCGCTGGATTTGGAAAAGATCGTGGTGCTGTACGCAAACGATCATCTCCCCATGCTCCTCGACGATCAGGACGCCCGGGGAGAAGGCATCCTGACGACGAGCGTGTCGCCGGACCCCAGACTGTTTGAGACGGCAGCGCTGAACACTGGCTTCGTCTCTCCTGGGCTCGACCCGAGGGATCGCCTCGAGGAGCGGGACATGCGGGTCCCCCCCGCCGGAGAAGTGCTGTACGAGCTCCCTGCGCCGAGGACATTCCGTCGCTCGGGTTCCGGGACCCCGGTCGCCCTGGCGGAGATCCCCAGTCACACCGAGGCCCGGGCTCAGGATCCCGAAGCGATAGCGGCCGCCATAGCGCTTCACTTTCCCAAAGTGTCGCCGTGCGCTCTCGACCGTCTGAGCCTAAAAGTGCCTCGACCCAGCTCGCTCAGGGCTGACGCCAGCTTGTTCTGGCCTGTGTTTGTCAACCCCACAAGGTCCTGCCACAAGCTGTTCAAGGCCCTGGCTCTGCCCGCGTCTCCGAGTCCCGCTTACGCGCTAGAAACGTTGGCGCGAGGATGGCGACGGGTGAAGGACCTCGTGCGACCAGACTCGCCTCTGCCCACCGCCTCTGGAGGGTGGGTCGCTGTGGAGCGCGAGCATTACGAACGTTATTTCGAGGGCCCCCTGGACCTCTTGACGCGCGCAGGGTTGACGAGTGAGAGCGAAAAGGAGGCGATGCAACAGGCTTTGGCGAGAGGCGTTTTGCCGTGCTTCGCGGCCGAAGGGGAAAGCTTACCCGACGCGCTTGTGAATTCCACCCTGGCGCTATCGTTCGCGGCCAGCGGGTTGAGACTCTCTGCGCCTCGTCACCTTGGAGGAGTAGAGCGGGGCCGGCGAGGAGTAGAGGCGGACGGCCGGTCCGCGGTGAGAGTCACCGTGGCGGGTCTGTTGTACTTTGCGGCGTGGTACGTGCTGGTGTACGGTAACGCTCTGCACTCTCGTCCCAGCGCTCTCGAGGTTCTGGCTCGCAACCCGGGAGGAACGGACGCAGACAGGCACTTGCGTGCGGCCATGGAACTGAAGATCGACCGACGCGCCACGACAGGAGACTGGGGAGAGGACGACGTCGGCCCAGACCCGTCTTGCCGCTACTCTGTCCGCGGGTACAACGACCGTAGCATCGTGAGAGCCATGCTGATCGTGTTTGAGGGATTGCTCGATGCTCGAACCGTGCTGCGCGCGGCACAGCTGTACGTGCCCGAGCTCACGGCTCAGCTGCCTTTCTTCATGGCCCTAAACGTCGTTCCCTGTACGGTGAAGAGCGCGATCGAGGCACGCGACTCGTGGTTCGCTGCCCGCCTAGGCAACGCGGAGTCGTCTCCGGACGACCCGCCTTACGCCTACCTGGGCGACATTGCCCACGGGATTCGCAGCAGTCTGAGAGGCGCCTTAGATCGCGGCGACGAGCGGCCCGTCGCGGCTCCTCCAGCGAGCCTCGACGCTCGAGCCTCAGACCCCTGGCACGGCTGCCTCCTGTCTCTGAGCGAGAGCGACGACGACTGGGGTTCTATCCTCAGTTGCGCGACGCGCGACCTGGAGAGCATGTCTGTTCAGAGCGACCCAGATTGCTGGGAAAACGAGGTGGAACCAGGGAACCAGTACGTCGATTCGACCGCTCGCCATCCAGGCACTGCAGACGGGACGGAACGAGTAGCGACCTGCTCTGAGAGCGCCCCTCGAGACCCCCCGGTCGCCTCCGGAGATCAAGACGTTCCGAGCGCGGCACTCGCGCAGCGTGACTGCCCTCGGTCGACGCTGGAAACGCTGCTGGTGGTGGACTCTCCAGATAGTCTCGGCTTTGCGCACCAAAAGGTTTTTCCCAGCGAAACCGCGGACGCGAACGAATGGCCGGGCTTTGTTGGGGTGAGCTCGGTTCCGAGTCTGAGAAAGCCTTGCCTGACGAACGTGTGGAATACGACTTTCGCCAAGACGCGCAGGGACGCCGTGCCGAGCTCAGAACCTGCCGTATGCAGCTCGGCGTCGCGCCCGTGCAAAACCCTGGCGGAAGCGCTCTGGCTGATGTTCGTCGGCGCGTACGGACGCCGAGAGTCGGACTCGGCTGCCCTGACGGTGGAAGCCCTCGCGGTTGTTGTACACTTGGCCTCGAAAATCATCGATAGAAATTCTATCTCAGGCCTAGGGCCCTGCAAAGACATAAAGGCCCTGTGCGGCGACTTGTACGCAGCGCCGGAACAGTTTCTGCCCGTCGTCTCCATAGCGGCAGGTTTGTTCGGGCGCAACGTCACGGTCTGCTCGCAGGGGACCTTCTTTCACATTTGCAACAGCCATCACGGGAACTCGTGGGTGCAGGGCTTTCTGGAATGCGACGGATCATCGTGGCAGCTGAGGGGCCTGCCGCCGCACACGACTCCAATCGAACTTCTGTTCGAGAGTGGACCGAATCACAGAGCGGGCTCGCTCCGCGCCTACGCGAGGCTACACGACCTCGATGTGATCGAGGTTCCTTCGGATGGTTACTGCGGATTCCACAGCGTAGCCCAGCTCCTGTTCAATGACACGGCCAGAGGGGAAACCCGCGCGTCCCTGGTGACGAGGACGGCCGAGTTTGTGTTTCTCAACGCGGAAAGGGCAGACGTCAGAGAGACGTACCTGACAGTCAACGGACCCAAAAACGTCTCTGAGCTGAAGCGACTCTTGTCTGAGGAGAAGAGGTGGCTCAGTGTACAGGAGGTAAAATACATGCTAGAAGCTCACGGCAAACGCTTGGGACTCCTCACGGAGACGTCGTACCCGATCTACGATAGGGCTTGCGCTCACATCGTGTGGACCCGAAACCATTACGAGCCCTTGAAACCCAAAGTGTTACGATGCTGAGCTATGCTGTTTTCTGTCAGATGTTTTTTTTTTTTATTTTTCCTTGTTGTTTCGATGAGGTGATGGAAATAAAAATCAAAGACATACCAAATTCTGTGGTGCACGACTGAATTCTTTATTTTGTGAAAAAGGAATACACTGGAAATACTGTACATGAACACAAGTACATGAACACAACCGCAATGCAGTCAGAGGGTGAGTTTCTTTGCTTCATGCGAGATAAAGTAAACTGCAAAAATGGTACATGGCGACTGCTCTCGGTAGAAGCGACACGGGTCACTACACAGTCAGAAGGAACATTCGGTACACTGCCCCGTTGCCGAGTGAGAGACGGTGCGTGCGCTACAAATTGAAGCAAATTGAAGTGGATGAAACCTAATAGTACATGCTGCTTTGAGTGTCCTCTTCCCGCTGAGGGAGCCCTAGAGAGCTTTCCCCCGCCCCGTCACCGTGCGTGTGCTCAGACCCTCTCGAGGTCCACCCGTCTCCAGCCACTCCTTCCCCGTCGAGTTCTTCGTTCTGATTGGCAAAGGCGGCGGCGAGCGCTCTGGTGACCAGGTCGTACCTCTCCAACGGGTTGAGCTGAGCGAGGGTCACGGGCCCGGCGACAGCGGGCTCGACCACAATCACCCGATTCCACTTGATGACTTGATTTTGTATCCGTACGACAAACGGGCCGTAGGGTTGCACCTCGAAGCCTTGTTCCGTGGGCAGAGAAAGCATTTCGTATCGTCCGTCTCTACCCAGCACGTCCTCCAGCGGGCTTCGCGGTCCCGTGGCTCTTTCGGAAAAGCCGCACAGCCCGTACACTTGGTGGATGAGCTCCTCGTCCTCGGGCAAAGTCCACTCTCTGAAGTAGTTTCTCATATCCCCGGCCTGGAGCCACGACACGCAGCTGCGCTCCTTACTGCGGCCGCCCTTTGAGCACATCGGAGAGCCGTAGGCGGAGTGCGGGCACGCTCCGAAAACGGCGATGTACGCCCGCTTCAGCTTGTCAGCTGCCGCGTCGGGCACGTATTGTCGCAGGTTTAGCTGGGAGAGGGTTTCCCACACGGCGGCCAGACCTTCCAAGGCGCCCCATGCGGGCCCGTTCCCGTCCCAGACGTACAGCGTGTCGACAAGGCACGCCAGCAGGTCGACCCTAAATCCCGTCTTGACCCTCCAAATGCGAGCCGGCTGTATGCGCTTCATGGTGAAGCCGAGAACCCTCAGGGAAAGGATCTGAACTCTGAGGAGGCACTGTAGCACGTGGTAGGCCAGCAGTACCTTGTCGTCGTAGAACCACGACACGAGCGACCCCTTAGAGCACCCGAGGTTCACAGACCCGGGGCTCTCGCCCACAAACACCCCAAGCGCCATTTCCTCCGTGTCTTTGGTCACGCAGTGTAGGGCGAAGGTGCGTGCAGCAAAGGAGTGGACTTGCAGGCACGTGTGCATGTCCAGCAGATTCACCAGAGACTCGTAGGCCATGTGAATCCTGTGTATGATCAAGCCCTGGACGTCCTGGACGGTGCACACGGCACCCAGGTAGTTGGTCTTTTTCCCGAGCACTCGAAGGAGATGTGGCGTGTCCTCCTTGCACAAGCTCGGCAAACTGTCCACGAGAATCTCCGTGAGCCTGAAACCCCGGTCCGGCGGAGCGGAGAGGTCCACGGTGAAGTACCACTGCTCCGAGAGCTCGCAGTTGAGCACGGTGCGCTCCACCGCCGGCACGTAGGCAAACCCTGTGGGCCATGAGAGCTTCGTGCACCGGGCGTGCCCCCGTCTCGTCATATCCCCGTCCCTGTGCGAGTACTCTCTGCCCATCCTCCACAGAAACCTTTGGCAAGTGATTGATCCATGTACCAGGTCCAATACAGCTGGCCCCCGCTGCATTTGCTTGTCCTTTGCGCCCGGGCCCCACGCATCCCATCGCTCCGGCTTGTTGAGTCCGTGGCACGGCCTGCTGACGCAGTCCTCCTCTGAGTGACGTTTCACGGTGAGGTTGCTGATCAAATCGGTTATGTCCCTCGAAACCAGGTAAGTGACGGGGTGAAAGCGGGCGCAGTCTGACAGTTGCCTCTCCCGCCGCGAGAGCCCTCTGGACCTCCATCTCATGCAATTAGCCTTCTGCACCCGCTCGCGTTTGGCCGAGCTGAGACTGTCCTCCTCGCCGCGACTGTCCTCCATTCGGATGGGGCCCTGAAGCGACTGCCTATCTGCGCTTCCCGAGGGGTTGAGTCCTCCCGAAGCGACGAGCGCCTCTTCTCCGTCGCACCGGGTCGTCTCTGGCAAGGGGTCCTCCGATTTTAGGCGAAGAAGGGTTAGAGTCGTGTCCGCACTCGTGCTCTGCTCGGGGTAAAAGGACTCTTGTAAGACTCTGTACACCATGTCGCTGCTCTGGAAATTGTCGATGTCAGTTCTGGCGAAGAAGAGATTCGAAGTGTTGTCTGTCACAATGCAGTCCAGGGAGCCTGCCGTGTGGAGGGAGCCTGCCGTGTGGAGGGAGCCGGTCGAGCGAAGGGAGCTCGCCTCGTCCTCGTCGCAAAGTCCGAAGTCCTGCAGCTCGGCGAGGGCGTCCCGCTTTTCGACCTTGGCACTGGGCGAACTGTGGCAGCCTCTGTCACAGTCTGTCAATCTCTCCCATTCCGCAGAGAGGAGGCCCTCGTTCACGGGGTTCACGTCCGCGTCTAGGTAGGTCACGGTCCGCGGCTTGCTCGAAGGTTCGCTCGACGACTCGCGAGAGAGAGCCAGTTCCCTTGTCAGATCGCTGCTCATCTTCAGAATGTGCTCCAGGCCGCAGCATTCTTCCAGCGTCTGCTGGCTCGCGGACTGGGATGCCTCTGGAAAAAGCGGCTGACAGGGATCCATCGTCATGCTTTTTGTGACGTGCGGATTGCTCAGCGTGTTACTCTTGCGCTTCCTCCTGCCGGTCTTGGTTCGGGCTGGACTGGTGGCACGGGCGCGTCCCGAAGCCTGGCAAGATAGAATTTCCGCGAGGGTCTTACAGCGCTCCGGTGTCCTCCTCGCTGGCCCCAGCGAGGACAACTCGTCCTCCTTCAGGACCTCTATCATGCAGGCGAGCCCGGGCGCCGCTGCGGCCCCGTCGCACCGCGTCAACCAGTCGAACCGCTCTCTCAAAGAGCTGCGATCCCTGGACCCAGGCCCCAGCCACGCGGTTCGCGGCCAGCGGCCCGTCTCTTCGGACCGCGGCGGTCTCCCGAGGCAATCCAGCACCGTGGACCAGAGGTGAGCGTCCGCCATGCCCGTCCTGCAAAACTCAGAGATGGCGGCCTCCGTTGTCGAGCCATCCTCCGGGAGCGCTCCGGCGCGCAGCACGCTCAGCGCCAAGTTGGAGCACGCGGCACGAAAACTGTCTTCGTCGTCGGTCAGTGCAGAGGCCCTGTAAAGCCCGGGCATGGAAACTAAGGGGAGCAGCGACATCGTCTCCCCTGTGTGTCGGTGGATGACGAAGGCGCATGAGAGCTTGGAGGTGCGGCTGTGAGAGTCGTCATCCTTTGCGTTCTGGTACAGAACTCTGCAAGGATGGCGATCGGTGGAGCGGAGGTCTCTCAGGGAGTCCAACACGCAGACCAGCGCTCTGCGGACCACGACGTCGCGGACCTGCTTTCCTCGGGTCTCCCTCAGCCAGCTGTGGAGCGGCAGCCACCCGGCCCCCGACGTGGTCACCACGTGCATGACAGTCGACCCCGCTCCTCCCGCTTGCTCCAGCGCGATGCAATCGAGCTGCGGGTAGTGCTGCCCGACCCCCGGCGAAAAGACCTGTCCTTCGTCTTTCAGCCTGACCCTCCGCCTCGCTCTGCATTGGTTCCCGTAAGCCCTCGCGGCCTCGTGCAAGGTTTGCTCCAGGTGTTTGTTGGAAACCAACACACTCAGGACGACGGAGACGTCCCCGTGGAGCGAGGTGCGCACCTCGCGCACCCTCACCAGCGGCTTACTCTGTGTCCTTTGGCTCGTCATTTCGGGTCCGGGCGCGGCCCTCAGCTCGTGAAACAGGCAATGGTTCCTCACGAAGCCGTAGAGGGGTTCGGGCATCCTCAGCTCGAAGCGGTCGGTCGACGGGGTCCACGACCAGCTCTCCAGCTCCGAGCCCAGGTTGAAGTAGTAGGGAATCGAAACGCCTAGCCTGGTGCTCTGCTTGTCCTGATATCTCCACCAGAGCTTGAGGATGCTGGCATGAAGGTGAAGCTCCTCTTCTGGGTCGTGAGGCGAGCGCCGGGATGCGTCGGGACCTAGCGCTAGAAGTAGGTGCCTGGCCACGTCCCTCAACTCGCCGGGGGATCTGTAAAACGTGTAGCGCCTCCTTTTCGCCAGGCTGACGAAGAGCATTACGAAGTACGGAGTGTGGAGGGTGGCCAAGTGTTCCAACCGCCGCAGGTTCAGCCCCACTTCTTGCGGTGCGCGGTTATCGCAGCGATCTTCCACCTCCAGCACGTGGCGACACAACGTTGGTTCGAAACGTATTTTCACCCCTCTGCACAGCTGACAATCTTTGCACTGGCCTGAGACGAAAAACGAACTTAGTCCGATCGAGCCCCTTAGGTCTTGCGGGTGGTAGAAGTAATCTCTGCGCTCTGCTGCGAGGCGGTCCCGCTCCCCCGGTGGAATCTCCCACGTAGCCCGATTGCAGAGGTAACAGATGGCCTCTTCGACGCATTCGAAGCAGTCTCGGTCGACGTGGAGTTCCAGAGCACCTGCGTGCAGTGCTGCGGCTGCCACCAGCCACTTGGAGACGCCGTCCTTTGGATCCATGGGCTCAGCTGCGCAACTGACAAAAAAACATAACACAGAGGAATGGTTGGGCAGGGGTGAGAGACAGAGGAAAGGACTCAGATGATGATGATGATGATGATAATGATTATGATTTGTCACAGACGCGGTTAGTTTTGTTTTTTTTCACTGCGTTTTTATAACTTTGCCTCGTCCTTTTCACTGGATCGCTTCGCGCTTCGAAGAAAAGTCTGAAAAGTCTGTTAATATCCCTCACGGGACGCCTGCCATGTAAGCATCACGAGCGCCCCCCTGTCATCTTGACTCGGCGTCACAGTTTGTAAATGTTCAGCGAGGTGTCGCCGTCCAACACTGTGTGCGTTACCATCAGTCTGTACTCTCTGTCTCTCGCGTGGTAGTACAGGGTGTGTTGCACGGCTATGGCGAGGCAGCAAGCCCCGTCCGTCTTCCTGAGAGCCCAGGTCCTGAACTGGTCCCGAAAGCCTTGCGGCTCACACACACGGCGAGACCTGGAGCCGCTGCTGAAAGGCGTGGGCTTCAGGGCGCCCAGGGATGCAGGCAGCTCGTACCAGAAAGCGGGAGATCCTGCCCGCGGGGAGCCCATCCTGCTCGAGGCCTCTGGGAGCTCACCGATGGCCGCCGCGGCGAGCCCGACATCTCCCTCGAAGTACGTGTGCGCGAAGCAGGAGGCTTCACCCTCGGGTGGCTCGGGCAGAGTCCCCGAAAAACCATCCACGTCTACGATGATGTAGCGCACGCCGAGACTCTCGTTTTTGTAGTCTACGCTGCGGACGGCCGCGGGCAGCACGGTGACGTACCCGAAGAGCCAGGCCAGCACATCGGACTCGATCTTCACAGGGTCGGGCACGTGGTTGGACCAGACCACCGCCTGCATTCCCCTGATCTTCGGAACCGCCTTCATGCAAGCGCTCATCACGTCGAAGGAGTTCCAGCGGAGGTCTATCACGCAGGCTTGCTCCGTTCTCATGCCGATCAGGTGGTGCTTGCAGGCGACGGCTTTCTCGCATGACTCCGGAGACACCAGGTCGAGCGCCAGGGCTTCTCCGAAAAGCCTGTTTCCGTATTCGGGCGTGGGTGCCGTGATGGCGCGCCCTATCACGTACAGGGCGCTGAAGTTGTCGCGGCCCGGGAAGAGCTCCAGGGTTATCTCCTTGGGCAGCGCACTCTCGAAGCAATGCGGCTCTTCCTCCACCGAAGCCGGTCCCCGTCTCTGGACACGAAAATTAAACTGGTCCACCACACAGAGGGGTCTCTCTGCGGTGCATCCGAAGTGGGATGGGCGTGATTTGTACACGTACAGTCCCGGAGGCAGGGTCCTGGAACGGTCTACCTGGTAGACCAACACAGAGTCGCAGCATTTGGGGTATCTCGCGCTCCGGTTGCACATCAGCCACCTGTACGCCGCTGCCACCGGCTCCATTTCGTACGCCCACAGGACTTCTGACTGGGCTCTGGCGATTTCGCGGGAGGAGCCCTGCCCGCCCGGTTTGGTGGCGCCCCGTCGGCGGCGTTCGGGGTTCGGAACATCTGCACCGTCCCCCCCTCTGTAGCGCTGTTCCGCGGACGCGCTAAGCCGTTGCGCGCAAATGCAGGGCCCTTCTTTCGTGCCATGTCGCAGCAACGCGTCCACTGCATGCCTAAAGTTGAACCTGTGGTGGGAGCAGTTGGTCGTGCCCTCTCCGAGAGACCTCAGGCTCACGCCTTCAGTTCCGGGGGCGTACAGCACGCCGCCGATCACCGGCACGGGGTCTAGCGCCAAGGCCCTGTACAGGGAGCAGCACAGCTCCCGCTTCGCTTCCATCGTGGACTGAGCTTCCTCGGACGGCGGAGGGGGCCACGGGTGTTACGTCAACGATGTCGCGAGGAGGGGGGGAGGCTCCTCAAGAGGGCCCTCACGACGCCTTTGCAGGGAGGGTACCCGTCGAACTGTTGATGGAGTGTAAAAGAAAGCGTCAGAAGGCCTCGGTGGAGGCCGCTCTCAAGTCTACGAATCTATACAGGAGAGTTTCCACGATCAGCTACGTCGGCGGAGCGTCCAAGGTCGGCAGAGCGAGGGTCGACAAGCGGTCGGGGTGCGCAAAGTGCCTGTCGTGTCTGGTGACCTTGGTCAAAGGCAGCAAGCAAAGGAGCAGAGCCGGCGTCAAGCTCCGATGTCCTTGCGACGCCAGGGTGTGCGAGACCTGTTTCGTGAATGACCCACACTGGTACCTGACGGAGCCTCACTTCAGCAGCTGCCCGTCCCTCCGCGGGTTCATCTGTTCCGCGTGCGCCTGTTTTGCAGGACTCGTCGAGAAACCATGTTGCCTCTGGATGTGCCCGGGCTGTTCGGACGGGGTCCGAGAGAAGGGCGTCTCCTGCTCGCTGTGCTCAAAACCCGTGCCTCGCGGGAAGCCATCCGCGCGTCGCTCCCTCTGGTGCGAAGCGGCGGATCCGGGTCGACGGGCTGCGGAGCCTCCCTCGGACGCCCCATGTTTGGACGAGGGCAAAGTCTCAGACGGCAGGGAGCTGATCAAGGCTCGCGTCTTGGAGCGTGCGGCAGAGAGAAGACACCTGTCGTCTGCCGACCTCGCCGTCCTCTTCCCGGAGTGCGAGCCTCGGCCGGGCAGATGCTCGTGCGAGGCAAACGGCGACCCCAATCCCATGTGCCCACGCTGCACCCCCGTGCTGGCCGTGTTGGAGCTGCTGGCCAGGAACCCGAAACCGCTCATGGCATCTTTCGCGGAGCGCGCGGTGCCGGGACGAGCCCTGGCCCGTAACACGTACGACAGGGCCCTGCTCACGGAGATGCTGAATGACAGAGGGCTCCCTAGGTGCGCTAATCGCAACTCCTGCAAAGGAATGCTGGTCAACGTGCGGACGGGCCCCTTGACGACTCTGATGTCGCCAGAGGCTTACAAGCAATATGTTCTGGAACGAGATAAGGTGCAGCGCTCAGGCGACGGCGAGCCGAACATCGTGCCGCAGCCTTCCTGCTGCGTCCTGTGCCTGCTGTTTAATCAGTCCGCCGCGGTCGCGCAGATGTGCGGTTCGCAGGGCCTCCGGCTCGAAACCCCCCGCACGGACCCCGTGTACTACTTCAACGTGAAGTTCGCACCAGACGTGGGCCTGCCTGAGGTATCGGTGAGAGACTACCAAGGGTTCCTTGTCAACTTTCAAGGTTCCGTGGGAAGCTACAAGCCCGCGTTCTACTACAACTGGAGACACATGCTGGAAATGTTACACAGAGACGCCTCTGGAGCAGTGACCCTCATTCACCCCGGACAAAGGCAGCTTTAGACTCTTCGAGGTACGATAAGCTGTGCTCGAAAAGGGCGACTGTTTTGTAAAAGAAAAAAAAAAAAAAGAGAAAAGCCAACCGTTGATCAATTAGGATTTAAAGTATGAACTCACTTACGTGGTCCTGAGCTCTAAGCTGTGCGATCCAGGTTCAGCAACACGAAGCCTTGTGAGATTCTGCAAAGTGGAAAAAGAGGGGAGTATGCAAAGGAAAGATTGCCCTCCTCTGTGTTGCTATTTGCAGCGTGACAACTGGCTTTGCACGGGCCCTTGGTAGAAATCTGCCACGCTACACTGAGTCTTAATCTCTGTGGTTGGACCTCACTGTCCTCTTTGCCCCTCCCTCTTTCCCTGCAGCGGGTGTGGGGGGGCTTACAATCAGCCTCCTCCTCCTTCAGAATGAAGGCCCCACCTTCTGTGTCCTCCTTCTCCCTCTCTGTCTGACTCTGCCTCGCTGAAGTCTGACGGGAGTGCGGCGGACCGGAAACGGAAACTAGACCAGAAGATTTGGATCACAGGCCCTTTAAAACTTGTTCCGTGCAAACCAAGACAGGTCATAGTAACCTTACGCGAGTTTAACAAAGACTGGAGGGAAGTTGCTCCGTGAAGAGCGCGACAGTTCGAGAGAGAGAAAAGAAAAATCAATCCTTCTGCCATGGAAAAGTACTGGAAGACCAGCTTTTGCCTGGGCAAGGGGGACTTCGGCAAAGTGTTTCTGGGAAAGAGGCGAAGCGACGGGATTTCCGTGGCCCTGAAGATTATCCCGCTCTCGCGTACGAGATGCTGCGAGGTTGATGGGACCAGTAAGCCATTCGAAGCTGTCGCCTTGGAAATGGTCTCCAAAGACCCTCCGTTTCCTGGGATCATCCGCATGCTGGACTTTTACAAGACCCCGTATAATTGGGTGATAGTCACGGAGAAGCCAGAGAACACGCAAGATCTGTACGAATACATCACGATCAGTAAGCGTCTGCGCGAGGACACGGCCAGAGAATTTTTAGGTCAGGTCATCCAGGCCTTGCTCCACTGTCACAGCCGCGGTGTTGTGCACATGGACGTAAAAGACGAAAACCTGCTGGTGGACCTGACGACGCTCGAGCTGAAACTCATCGACTTTGGCTCCGCCGAATTTCTTGAACCCGACAAAGTGTACGACATGTTCCACGGGACTGCGGCATATGGGCCCCCCGAACGGCTCACACAAGGATGCTACAAAGCTCTTCCATCTGAGGTTTGGTCGTTGGGGATTCTTTTGTACGACATGGTGCACGGGGACATACCATTTGGAAACGACAGGGAGCTCCTACTGGGCGAGCTTAGATTCGAAAAAGACCTCTCTGAGGACTGCGTGGCCCTGATAAAATGGTGTTTGAGCAGGACGCCCGAAGAGAGACCGATGCTGAAAGACATACTGGCCCACCCTTGGATGCTGAAGCGAGGCTCGGAGGCGCACGAAGGCGACGCCACGGCTGGAGCCCCGAAGCCCACGCGAGGGGATCTCCAGCAATCGGAGCCCAGCTCTGCTCTGGCGGCCCGAGCCCACGATGTCGACACGCCGACCCGTCGAGGGTCCGTCTCGTCCGTGGGAAACGAAAAGCAGCTTCGTCCGGCGATGGCGACGCTCTGCTCCGAGGGCTTCGAATCAATCTGGAGGAGATTGCCGTCCTTCGACCGACTTCCCAGTCGTCAGGGGAGTATCGCCGCAGAGACAGGACTTACCGAGGCTCGTTGCCACTCAGAGGTCTCGCAGAGCGGAGCTCATCGTCCGGGTCAGGGAGAGCTCCCAAAAACGGAGTAGGATGTAGGATGTTGAACAAAATGGCTAACTGCTCATGTTGTATAGATGCCAGTTCCATGATAACTCAATAGAGCTTGTTCCCTGATGCCTACTGTACAGTTTTTTTTGCCTTGTTCGAATAAAAGTCAAACTGGAACCTCAACATTGCATATTCACTTTCTTTTTTGCTCATGGGTTTTGTCCCAACATGACTATTTGAAGAGACATTTTTCTAATTATTGGATACATCACACAACAATCTCGGTTTTTAAAGATTGAAAAAAAAAATACATTGGTGTGTACATTTTTAATCGTATAATGGTCAGCATATACACGTTAGATAAAGTGATTACCACACACAAAGGTTTCATGATTTTGGTCAGCATATACACAGGTTAAATGAAGTGATTACCATATACACACACAAAGGTTTCATGATTTTGGTCAGCATATACACAGGTTAAATGAAGTGATTACCATATACAAGGAATGACAGCCAGAGCTGTCTGCTGTGACGATACTTTGATGACCCAGTCCTCCCGCTCGCCGTAGCACCAACAGAGTGGGGTGGAAATGAAACGGTCCAAAGAACCTTCATGCAGCTCTACTCAAAAAGAAAAACAAAAACAAAACAAGAGTGTGTTGGAAAAGTCAGCAGAAGTCGATGGTATTTACTTACCAAATACCAAAAGAAACAAAATTAGTTGTAGCGTTAGATACAAGGGGGCTTACAAAGAGGCTCCGACCCAAGTTTAGGGACACTGACCTGAGTTCTGAGACTCAGACCATCAGAGGAAGCTTTGGACCCTATTCTCTCACAAAAAGAGTCTCAGTGAAAATCTGCTAAAAATGTATACTAAAAAAAAAAAAATAGTTCCACACGCTCTCTTGTAGGTCCGTTCGACCCCAACACTAACTAAAACTAAACAGTAGCTCCGCGCACTGTCTCGCGGGGTCCGTGAGACCCAACGCCGACTGGAACCAAACAGTGGGTCCGCGCGCTGTCTCGCGGGGTCCGTGAGACCCCGTACAGAGTTCGAACGAAACACAGGCTCCGAGCGCTGTCTCCCGGGGTCCGTGAGACCCCCTACAGAATTTGAAGGAAACACAGGCTCCGCGCGCTGTCTCGCACGGTCCGTGAGACCCCGAACAGAATTGGAACCAAACTGTGGCTCCGAGCGCTGTCTCGCGGGGTCCATGAGACCCCGTACAGAGTTGGAACGAAACACAGGCTCCGCGCGCTGTCTCGCGGGGTCCGTGATACCCCGTACAGAGTTGGAATGAAACACAGGCTCCGAGCGCTCTCTCCTGGGGTCCGTGAGACCCCGTACAGAATTGGAACGAAACACAGGCTCCGCGCGCTGTTTGCACGGTCCGTTAGACCCCGAACAGAAGTGGAACGAAACACAGGCTCCGCGCGCTGTCTCGCGGGGTCCGTGAGACCCCGTACAGAATTGGAGCGAAACACAGGCACCTCGCGCTGTCTCGCGCGGTCCCAGCGACCCCATCTCGATTTGGAACCAAACAGTTGCACCTCGCGCTGTCTCGCGTGGTCCGTGAGACCCCGTACAGAATTGGAACCAAACAGTGGCACCTCGCGCTGTCTCGCGGGGTCCGTGAGACCCCGTACAGATATGGAACGAAACACAGGCTCCGCGCGCTGTCTCGCGGGGTCCGTGAGACCCCGTACAGAGTTGGAACGAAACACAGGCTCCGCGCGCTGTCTCGCGGGGTCCGTGAGACCCCGTACAGAGTTGGAACGAAACACAGGCTCCGCGCGCTGTCTCGCGGGGTCCGTGAGACCCCGTACAGAGTTGGAACGAAACACAGGCTCCGCGCGCTGTCTCGCGGGGTCCGTGAGACCCCGTACAGAGTTGGAACGAAACACAGGCTCCGAGCGCTGTCTCCCGGGGTCCGTGAGACCCCGTACAGAGTTGGAACGAAACACAGGCTCCGCGCGCTGTCTCCCGGGGTCCGTGAGACCCCCTACAGACTTGGAAGGAAACACAGGCTCCGCGCGCTGTCTCGCACGGTCCGTGAGACCCCGAACAGAATTGGAACCAAACTGTGGCTCCGAGCGCTGTCTCGCGGGGTCCGTGAGACCCCGTACAGAGTTGGAACGAAACACAGGCTCCGCGCGCTGTCTCGCGGGGTCCGTGATACCCCGTACAGAGTTGGAACGAAACACAGGCTCCGAGCGCTCTCTCCTGGGGTCCGTGAGACCCCGTACAGAATTGGAACGAAACACAGGCTCCGCGCGCTGTCTCGCGGGGTCCGTGAGACCCCGTACAGAATTGGAGCGAAACACAGGCACCTCGCGCTGTCTCGCACGGTCCCAGCGACCCCATCTCGATTTGGAACCAAACAGTTGCACCTCGCGCTGTCTCGCGTGGTCCGTGAGACCCCGTACAGAATTGGAACCAAACAGTGGCACCTCGCGCTGTCTCGCGGGGTCCGTGAGACCCCGTACAGATATGGAACGAAACACAGGCTCCGCGCGCTGTCTCGTGGGGTCCGTGAGACCCCGTACAGAGTTGGAACGAAACACAGGCTCCGCGCGCTGTCTCGCGGGGTCCGTGAGACCCCGTACAGAGTTGGAACGAAACACAGGCTCCGCGCGCTGTCTCCCGGGGTCCGTGAGACCCCGTACAGAATTGGAACGAAACACAGGCTCCGCGCGCTGTCTCCCGGGGTCCGTGAGACCCCGTACAGAGTTGGAACGAAACACAGGCTCCGCGCGCTGTCTCGCACGGTCCGTGAGACCCCGAACAGAATTGGAACCAAACTGTGGCTCCGAGCGCTGTCTTGCGGGGTCCGTGAGACCCCGTACAGAGTTGGAACGAAACATAGGCTCCGCGCGCTGTCTCGCACGGTTCAGTGAGACCCCGAACATAAGTGGAACGAAACACAGGCTCCGCGCGCTGTCTAGCGGGGTCCGTGAGACCCCGTACAGAATTGGAACGAAACACAGGCTCCGCGCGCTGCCTGGCGGGGTCCGTGAGACCCCAACACTAACTAAAACGAAACAGTGGCTCCGCGCGCTGCCTGGCGGGGTCCGTGAGACCCCAACACTAACTAAAACGAAACAGTGGCTCCGCGCGCTGCCTGGCGGGGTCCGTGAGACCCCAAACACTAACTAAAACGAAACAGTTGCTCCGCGCGCTGTCTCGCGGGGTCCGTGAGACCCCGAACCGAAATGGAACCAGACAGTGGCTCCGCGCGCTTTCTCGCGGGGTCCCAGCGACCCCGTACCGATTTGGAACCAAACAGTGGCACCTCGCGCTGTCTCGCGGGGTCCGTGAGACCCCGTACAGAGTTGGAACCATCAGTTTCTCTTTGAAAGCTCAAACAAGAACCTGTTTCTGTAGATCCATGACATGTGGGTTACAGTGGGCCACAGGCTGGTTTTCCTTCTCCCTTTGCTGCGGATCAGCAGCACCAGTGTTGCTGGCTTGTGACTGTGGGGCAAGTAAGATTAACTGAATATCAAAAAAAATAAGTTGTTTCAAAGAAGTTGGATTTGACGAACATCCCACGTTGACCAACCTCAGAGTTCTTCATTGTTTTGGTCCTGGCCTCGTAGTTTAGCATGTCAAACGGGTCGAGCCACTCACCGTTGACTGTCTGTCCGGAATTGGACAGAACCAGACTGCAGGACAGCAAAAACAACCAGAGCATCTTCTCTGGAGACCAAATTGGTTTGAACTAGCTAGCTAGTACCGGAAGAAGAAAACTATGGAAGCCGAAATTGCTTCCGGTTATTTTTTTAAAAAAAAAAAAGCAGCAGAAAACCATTTAGGTTTGTTCATTTGTTTCTCTTGACCTTTCTTGATCACATAAAAAAAAAGAAACGTAAACACAAACAGTACACTTCGAAAAGCCTCAAGGGTGATGTAGACAAGTGAATGCTAAAGAAAAAAAAAATACTTGGGGTCAATCGCACCCCATGAGCCAGCGGGTGGAAGGGAACCGGAAAAGCGAGACCCCCGGTGGTGGGCCATGAGAGAAGAGTGAATGCTAAAGAAAAAAAAAATACTTGGGGTCAATCGCACCCCATGAGCCAGCGGGTGGAAGGGAACCGGAAAAACGAGACCCCCGGTGGTGGGCCATGAGAGAAGAGTGAATGCTAAAGAAAAAAAAAATACTTGGGGTCAATCGCACCCCATGAGCCAGCGGGTGGAAGGGAACCGGAAAAGCGAGACCCCCGGTGGTGGGCCATGAGAGAAGAGTGAATGCTAAAGAAAAAAAAAAATACTTGGGGTCAATCGCACCCCATGAGCCAGCGGGTGGAAGGGAACCGGAAAAGCGAGACCCCCGGTGGTGGGCCATGAGAGAAGAGTGAATGCTAAAGAAAAAAAAAAATACTTGGGGTCAATCGCACCCCATGAGCCAGCGGGTGGAAGGGAACCGGAAAAGCGAGACCCCCGGTGGTGGGCCATGAGAGAAGAGTGAATGCTAAAGAAAAAAAAAAATACTTGGGGTCAATCGCACCCCATGAGCCAGCGGGTGGAAGGGAACCGGAAAAGCGAGACCCCCGGTGGTGGGCCATGAGAGAAGAGTGAATGCTAAAGAAAAAAAAAAATACTTGGGGTCAATCGCACCCCATGAGCCAGCGGGTGGAAGGGAACCGGAAAAGCGAGACCCCCGGTGGTGGGCCATGAGAGAAGAGTGAATGCTAAAGAAAAAAAAAAATACTTGGGGTCAATCGCACCCCATGAGCCAGCGGGTGGAAGGGAACCGGAAAAGCGAGACCCCCGGTGGTGGGCCATGAGAGAAGAGTGAATGCTAAAGAAAAAAAAATACTTGGGGTCAATCGCACCCCATGAGCCAGCGCCAATCCCCTCAGTGGCCACACACAAAAAAAAAAAAAAAAAAAACTTGGGGTCAATCGAACCCCACGAACCAGCGGGAGGAAGGTGGTTGCTAAAAAAGTGGCGCCCCTGGTGGCTGAGGGCAATAAAAGAGAATGGGGTATTAGTGACCCCTAAAGGCAGGGTATAGAAATGAACGGTGGAAAACAAGACCCCTGGTGGTCTGGGGGTATAACTAAAATGGAGAAATGGCGGCCTCTGCTGGACGGGGACAAAAAAGAAAAGGGGGGTTTGGCGCCCTCTACCAGTCGGGGATATAGAGGGTGCCTGAAACGTACAAAAAAAATTTTTCAGGAACTCGACCCTCTTCGATTGCGGTGTGGTGTTACCGGTGTACCTGTCTGGGGTCAATACCAAAGGGGGGTATGCGTTTTTAAAATGACCCCCCCTCCTTACCTTTTTTTTAATCCATGCTTTTCTTTCCCCCTAAGACAGCACAAGGGTTAATCCAAATAACTTGGATTTTAACAGAAATCTTTCTCACCTCATACCCTTTTCTGTAAATTTCCCGCTTCTTTATTCCATTTTTCCCCCCATTGACACGAATACTTCTACGCACAAAACATATCTTGTTGCTATTCATCAGAATTAATCGTCAATTTGGTGAGATTTTATTTATCAAGAGTAATGTCTGCACAGAAAAACAGCCAAGGACATCAAACTTCAATGTAGTCAAAAAAGAAAAACTGTTGTCATCTATTGGTTCAAAAAATGTTTTAATCAACTCTGGATCCTTGGTGAGTTTATAAAAATACTGGTTTTTATTATTTACACAGACTTTTGTGTTTTTCACAACCACAGCTGCTGCTTTGACTTTTCTAATGTGAGCATTTATTATTTGTTGTTTCTTAAGTTTTTCTGCTGATTAGAGTGTCTGTGAAATGATTTTGTTTAAAAAAGCACAATGGTTTCAAGTCTTGATCCACAGTTGTTGCAGTTTGAAGTGCAATTTATTGCTAGAAGAAGGAAATTAAATCAAACTTACAAAAAGATCACTGAGAGTGGGGATCAGGATCAGTCAAACAAGAACAAGCTGGTGATAACCTGTAAAGCCAAATATAAGTTTTCTTTTACAAGTTTCTGTTTACAATCCTTTATTTTAGAAAATCCTGTATTTTAGTCTTTTGCAGGGCTGTTTTTAGCTCTGTGGGGGCCCTAGGCTGTTTGTGGGCCAGTTTGTAAAACTGTAATGGAGACATTCCTCCCCCCTTTGGCACCATGTATTAAAAACTTCATGACTAATCCTAAAATTAAACGGATTTAAAAAAACACTACAATACAAGGCATTTTGGCATTTTTACTTCCACACATCTATTTTTGTTAAACATTCCTGCGCTGTAAAGCGTCTTTGCCGTTTTTTAGATTTATTACTGTAAAGCAGATGCTTTTATGTCTGGGGCAGGTTCATTGTATGTAACTCCTAAAAGTACTTCTTGTCTGACAAAAATCTTGAATTTATTCTTGAGCATGAACAAATTAATGGGAAGGTGTGTCCAAACCTTTGGTCTGTACTGTATAACCACAAAAAAGGCTAATCTTCAAGCGTTTATTTATTTTTATTTTTAAGTAATTTAATGTAATCTGGTAAATGATGCAGTCAACAAAAAAACAACACCCTCTCCACGCCCAAATCGCCACAAAAGACCCAACCTGCAGGTGGACTAAAACAAAATTCACCCCTGATCATGTGACACAGAGACAACAATGACAGCTACACTTTTGATGGAGGGCATAAATAAAGAAAATTAAGCTCAAAATTGCATTTCTCTAATTGTTGAGAATTAGGAGCAGATGGAGAAAATGCTGTTTGAAACAGAGCTTATTGGTGTTGTTGAAAATACTCTGGGCAGGCCACAAGCTTCTTGCTCCTCTTCATTCTGATGCATCCACTTGCGGACAAACAGATCCACGTACGTCTTTGGCCACAACTAAGAGCCCAATTTCTAATACACTCCTGCCGCTCTGCAGGAACATATCCTATCAGAACGACTTGTTTATTTAATTTAGGCTAAAAACGACATAATTAAAAGACCACTAGGAACACTTTTACAATAGAATAAAGGATGATCTGAGGGGTTCATCTTGACTCTAATTTACTCATTTACAAGCAATTTTAAAAATGTCACATCATTACAGCATTGAAGCTCTACTACATCTTTCTGTTTCTGTCTTAATAACTTGATTTTTTCCCCATAATATTGTGTCATTTTGATGTAGTAAAGTAGTGATTCAACTGACTTTATTGAAATCGTTTTCACAAAAACATACTACTTTACACGGCGCCTTTCAGAAGCTAATAAAAAAAATAAAAGATTCCCTTTTTGTGCCCTGCAGCAGCCTCAACAACATAATTTGTCTTTGACTAAATAACACTGAAATAATCCTCCCTCACACTCACTTTAGTGACACACAGATGAAACATTTGAATATTTTGCTGAAATCATTCATCACATTGGCCTTAATAAGAATCATTGTGACCAGACATCTGCCAGACCACATAATTCCTTCATGTATTTAAGCTGCTTTTTTCTTGTATCTGGAATATTCTTCACCCATTTCTTCCTGATTTGCAAATTAATAAATAGTCATATGCAGATTAGGCAAGTCCTCCTGTCGGATGAAGTTTGCCTTCCGTGAAAACAGAATGTTTGCACTTCTGCTGGATATGAAGGAGGTTTTTTAGATTCGTTTCCTCTACAGAAATTTCCAATGTGTCAAAAAGATAAAGTTTTTGTTTTTGTTGTTGGTGGGTGTTAACTAAAACAAGTCGATGAGACATCCTGCATGGCCCAGGAAGGAAGAGCGACAGGCCGGTGACAGGCTGGGCCACACGGGCCTCAGTGAGTCACAGACATGGGACAGCGATGACACGCCGTCTCTTCAGCATCTGCTCTCCGGGGCTCTGGAGCTCCACTCCAGAAAGGAGGGACTGAACTGTGATAGCAGGGCGAAGTGGGGAGAGAGGGCAAAGGGATGTGCACGGCATCCATGAAAAAAGGTAATGGAAAAATCCTCACACACTAAGGGTGACACAGATGTACTTACGTCATCGAGGAAACATGGTGGTACCAAAGGGGAGTTTTGCTGAAAACGTCATACAGTACATTTCCACAGAAAAGACTGCAGACAATGCGGAGAGCAAAGGAGATTGGAAGCTTCTGTTAACATGGATTTAAATGGACAGCTCGCTGCTCCTAATAATATATCAGTCTTTTTGTCACTGACTAAAACGCTTTGTTTCATCAAATAAACATCATACATGAGAATTCACAAAAAGACCCTAAAGTCGTCGATTGACATCTGTGCACATCGACAAATGCCAAACACAAGAAAAACGTATGAACGACATATACTGTATCAGGCATGTGTCACGAAAGATTGAAATGTCATACATGGACCATGCGCAAAATGTAAGTAGGGGCTGTGTGACAAAGACCCGCAACTTGTCGCAACGATAGAATGACAAAGTGATCACGTGCATTATGTGGTCATCCTTGTAATTCTTTAGAACAGAAGAAAATGCGGTTCCTGCTGGAAGGGCAGCGATGATGCAACATGTTTGCAGTCCCAACTCCAAAAAATTCAAGACGTTATTTACATAAAACCAGCCTCTCCTGTGGGATCCTGAGCAATCAAAGGCAAATTAATGAATGACTTGGTTGATTCTAAATAATTTACTGAAATAATCAGGCGAGTCGGACAGGAGCTGGCACCGAGCCAGCCTTTTCTAAATAAGCAGGAGCTGAATTTGCTGCATGACTCCTCAGATCACTTTTAATAGCTTATAATTAAGTTTATTTATTTATTTGTCTGTGTCAAGGAAGCTGAACCACAAGAGCATTGTGGTCCCCCTCAGCTGAACACCAAAGACACGATTAGACTTTGTCTGTCTGTAGGTTCCTTGTCATATTTTGAAAAGAAGCAGCAGACTCCTGGTTTTTTCATCCAGTATTCAGTGCCCGCTTTCAGAACTGAAGCTCCATCAAGGACTAATTGGTTGCCATCATTTCAGAGAGCTTATTATATCTCCTTTGATGTGGTGATTCAGTAGGTGTAGTAGTCAGTAGGTGATTTATTATGTTTCAACAGTGGCGGGTGGCCCCTTTGGGAGCACTCACTGTTCTCACACCAAACAGTACACACCCATGCCTACAATTCTTGCACTTATTTCATGCAGGATATAATGGAACGGCTATAAAAGCAATTAAAGTGGGGCTCCTTTTCTGGAGGTGGACATTAAGGTGCTTGTTTTCCAAAACACACCATAAATTTGTCAGATTACAGAAGCAGTTCGGTTTAGTCACAGAGGTGAACGGCTTCAGGACGGACTTGCAGGAATAGACTCTGATGTGGGCCCACTATAGTGAAGAATACGGATTCAGAGAATATTATAGAAAATAGGACAACATTGACATAGCAGGGGTGTTATGAAGGTGTGATGTCATAGAGCCACCTAAATCTAAGACTGTTAAAGGATCAAAGACCAGAATTGGATGAATTCAAGTCTGTCTAATTGTGTGTCTAACTGGGCTGACGACAGAATCAGGGGATTTATTTTAATCAGTTTGAGTCAACCAGGTATGAAATAAAGACTTACTTCAACAAAAAATTTTGGGGGCAGGATTGCTCAGCGCCAACAGTCCACCAACCCAGAGGTGACCGCTCTGCAGAAACTGTCCTAGGAAACAACACAGGTTTTTTTATTTTGGCAAAGAAAAAATGGCATAGTCTTAGTTAAAAGACCACTAGATCAAAGATGATTGGAGTGAGACTTTAAAGAAAAATTTTTCTCATCTTTAATTTCTTTCTTAGGTCAACTTGAGTCGTGCAGCATCAAACTCCACAACAACATTAATTATTATTAAATAATTTGTTCTTGATTCACAAAATGTAACCTAAGGAACAATATTCCATGTTGAATTTTTTTTTTTGGGAAATTAGTCACAGAAGTTGACTTATACACTACTCTTCCCCTCTTTATTTGTTTCTCCTGCAAGATTGAGATTAAAAAAAAAAAGAGTGCTTTTGGCCTCATAGGACCAAACATCTTTTTTTGGTCTTTTTTTTTAAATAAAAAAAATAGATTTTTGCAGCAATCTCACATGTCTAATTTCACTTTTCGAGCAAGAATAGTTTGTAATTTCATTTTTCTTTTTCAAAGTTCCTATAACTTCTTTTTCTTGGACACACAAAAATGGTTCCTAATAAAGAATCCCATTCTCATCTGTCTAGTTTTGCCATGTAAACAGTTTTGTGAAATGTGTTTTACTCGCTGATGTCAGAACAGGGCATGAGCCTTCTGCATAAAATTAAGGAAAAATCACCCAGGAGGAAACACCAAAGACCTGCGTGGGATTTTATAATCTGCCAAATTATCATAAATTACTAAATGTGGCATTCAGCGAGTAAATATGCCAAAACCAATATGGAGAACGAAGCGCAAGTTTTACCCTAAACGGATTTGCAAACGCCCGATAAGCCTCGCTGATGCTGAAGTTTTTACTTTACTACTTTACTAAGCTTTTGAAGAGCTCTCCTCCTGTGTGGTAATGTGATTTAGCGGTGAGCTGGGGCCAGCAGAGAACAGTGTCTCGTGCCCTACTTAACCTGTCATGGCTGGTCTGAGAGCTGCTCAATAAGGACGCTGTGGCTATCTTAATAATAATATTTTAAAAAAGAAAAAGACAGCAGATGTGAGTGAAAAGTAGAGGGGACCAAAGACTTATTGTCTCAACGTGGAACGACAAAACACTTAAGGCGGAACTTCCTGGAAGCTGATGAGATAACAGGAAATAAGAATGAGGGCTCCTTGTGAACAATCAGTCCCTCTGGGGGAATATGTGGGTGTTGTTTGTGCAGCAACCATCAAAACACGGTGGTAAAAAATGAAATGCACAGATAAAAACAAATTCTGTGTCAACACAAACACTTAGGCTTTTCTGGAAGTCCAGTTTTCCAGTTTTATAACTGTTTATAAAAGCCTCAGTTGCATGCACCTGTATGGGTACTATGGGATGGGATTTAGGGATGTCCGGACCCGTGGAAGGTTGTAGAGAGGTGCGGCCTGGTACGGCCACCTCAAGAGACATACTATAATCGAAACTTACAATTTTTGTGCGTGTGGTAAGTACAGTATTTCGTAAAGTATTTGTTAGGCTAACGTAAGTTGCACGCACTTCTGACGCATGGGTGATGATCGGACGGTGCTCTTACTCAACAGTCGAACTGTTACTGAGGAGCTCCATACGAATAAAAAACCTCCATAAGATGACTGTAGGATGCACGCATACTACTGTATTTGTCGAACTATGGGGCGCACTGGATTTTTAGGGTGCACTGTCAATAAACGGTCCATTTTCAAACTTATGTCATAAGTATAACCCAAAAAATGATAGGTCATTGGGAAAGCTAGAATGTCCAAGTTAAGCACATCAGGTTTTAGTAGAGAACTTCAAATGAGTCAAAGGATATAAATTATAAGAAATATCCCCCTACTGAGGACATACGGCTTCCACGGCTAATTTACACTGGTCCGTCTGTGGTCCACACAGGAAAATAGAACTTTCATTAATCAGTCAGAATGTTTGCATTATATCCATCTACGTCTGCCATCCGTCCTTCTGCAACGCAACCTTTCACGTAGGAGCTCTATCTGTCGACGCGTTGATTTCACGGCATGATGCCGGAGAAACAGGACACAGGCCTTGGTTTATAAACAAAAATGTCCGTCGTTCTTTCCAAAATAAAAATATATAAAATGTTATTTTACATTTAAAGTGACGTGCTCACGCCATAACGCATGTTAATTCAGCAGATAACACTGTCGTGCATTTTCCCCATGGATGACGAAAGTTTAATTTTGGAAGTATAAAAAAACTACATCATTTATGACACAAAACATGCATTTTGCAAGGACTCAGTGAAGATGACCACGAGCGAAGAGAGTAGAACAAACTACTTAACAGGGTGGCAGGACAAACCACTTAACCAAAAGCCAGGGGGGAGGGGGGAACGGGACCAGAGACGCAAATAAGACAATGTAAAATAACTGACATTCATAAGATGGACCCCCCACGCAAAGCACGGAGCATCAGGCTGTACTTCACCTTTTTGTGTTGTATGCGTGTTTGCTACGACCCGTCACCTGCTGTATGTCTGTAGAAAAAGATGTGCATGAACATCTTGGCTCTACGGATTCACAGAACGGTCTACAGCCTTGATATTTGCGTGCCACGGTTTGCTGATTTTCAGACCGTATCCACCTGTATGGGCAGTTGGGGCTGAGGCTTAAAGTCTTTACTTCATAATGCTAAACTTTTTTCCTGTTGATTTCACGGTGGGAGGCGACAGCACAATGACACCAAAGCACTTCACTGTCCAGACGCGTAGCCCGACACAGGGATCCCTCTGCGGGGCGGTCAGGCTGACATTTGACTACATCTGCAGGGGGGGCTCCAATACGCCGTTTTGACAGAAAGGGAACATGTCAGCTCAGAATACCAACATGACAGAAACAACATGTGAGGGAAGACCAGCCTCGCTGTTATGCTCCCGTTGCTCTTCATTTCAAAAAGGGGTCATTTTATCCTCTTATTAACCCTAGTGCTATCCTAAGCACTTTAACGTTGGGAGTTGGGTCATCTAGACCCACTAGACAGTGCTCTGAACAGTTTTTCTTCAATGATTTGTGATCTTCACTGGTGTCCATGGATTACATGAAATCTTTCCACCTTTATCCACCTTTGTCATGTTAGGGAGAACACGTCAATGTAAGGGCGGGGTCATCTACGATAGCACAAGGGTTATAGCAGTTACAAATCCTCCATAGAACTTCAGCAGGAGGATGCATCCCTGATGCATACATCCTTCAGGACAAAATAAAAGGAGTGAATGAATAAAGATGGCTTTATCGCTTACTTAGTGCCAATTAAACGGAGGTCTTATCTAAACCTCCTCAGCTTTATTAAATGCCATGAACTGACAGGCCAATAACCTCTCATGGATTAATGGATTTTTGACAGACAGCTTTGTGGCAGGAGAAGAGCCCCTGAAATTATCCTGCAACACAGTTTGGCTGTTTAAAAGCAATAAAACACACGCCGACTTCATTAAACAGTAGATTTGTTCAGGACACCACAGTATATAAAACAATAAAGTGATTTGGCCTCACAGCACTAAGTCAAATGATCACAAAATGATCTTTGAATTCAGAGGGGGATTTTATTTTTTTATTGAAAGGGTTGTCTTGTTTTCTGTAACTTTTGTTTTCCTTCAAAAAAGGAGTAATTTTGGAGTAATTTTTGCAGAAATGCTCCCATATTTATAAGGGATGGGCAATACTGGGAATTTGAGTGTTGACAAAATTAATTACAGGGCAAGTATTATCTGATACGCGCACGCACTTATATGAGAAATATAGAATATGAGAAAACGGGTGTACAATTATTCCAACATGTTGATATGATCGATACTCTGACTGCGTCCACCCCTAATATTCATTGGAAGATCACAAACTGTCCCAAAGACAGAGACAATACTTTCTCTGAACACCAAAAGAAATAACAATAACAACCTAGTTTTTCGCTACACTATCATTTGCCTAAAAGTTATACAGTTAGTTAAAGAGAAAAAAAAACGTATCACATGTCAGATATTCTACTATTTTTATAGGTGAGCAACTTACTGAACCTTCATCCTTTGATGTTTAAGATGCTTTCATGACTTTTTTTGTTACAGCTTTTTACCATCCCTAAATCTCAAGTTTTCTCTTTTTCAGGTGTTTTCTTTGACTCTCTCAACAAAGCCATTCAGTGTGACTCCTAATATCATTGCGAGCAGACATCACGACTTGGCTTTCTTTTGTTGTAAAGGACAAAAGAAAATGAGACGCTGAAACTCATGTTATTCCTAAATGCCCTGCTTGATCAGAACAACACTTGTGCCATTATTCCTGATTACAAGAACATTTAGAGCGGTAGGACAGCAGAATAACAAATAATTGCACGTCTTGAGATTCAGATCAAGTGAACAAAGGATGAGGAAGTGGGGACACAAACTTTTACCCCTGAATAAAGGGCTTCAAGGAGCTTAAATGCATAGAGTGTCTTTGCAAATGAATGTCTGGTGAAATGGAAAAGTGATATCACGAGCCTGATTCTCCATTTAAAAAAGGATTCTGTAATATTTCAAATGCCTCTTTACTTTAAGAAACAAGAAAGAAAAAGTTATTTATTTATTTAATGACAAAATGTGCATACTATTTGCATACTATAGTTTATATCTAGTTGTGGTGAAATTCCAAAATGCTGCTCTTCTGTTCCAGCATAAAAAGATTATATATATATATATATATATATATATATATATATATATATATATATATATATATATATATATATATAAAGTAAAAATAATCACTTATACTTTGGTATTTTCAGAAAAGTCCTGAATTTGTCAAAAAAACTCAAAGGAAGACAAACAAAAGAGTTATATGCATAACATATCTCAAACTTTTGATTTTTAATTGCGACTTGATTGGAAAACTAAAAATTTAAAAGTAGAAGAAGATACACATACATATACAGTACATCCATGTTCTGTATCCTGTAAATGATGCCATTATAATTACTCTTAAGCAGTAAAAGATGCACTTTTTTTCAACCTTTTTTTTTATACCTCTAGCTCATCTTCCTAAATAACACCTTCTTTTTTAGATACATTATGTCAATCCTTCTGCCATTTAATCAATTTGTCTTTTTTTGTGTGTGGCTTTTTTCACCAAAGATAAGGAACAGGCTACAGTTTTCTGGCAGGTTACCTCAAGTTTGACTTCCTACTTCTGATCCACTTTGGTCTAAAATATTTTGGCGCCTCAACTTTGACAAGAAAATAGTTTTTAAATTGTCGTAGACATGGGGATTCCCATCAACAAACACATATTGTGGTGGAAGCCTCTGCTGTGCTTGTTTGGGACGGCAAAACTGATTATGCGTTGGCGGCCTTGCTGACTGTGATGTTACCTGTTCTGAACTTCTCCTCTGCGGGTGACGGGATGCGGTTTGGCAGGAGAGCGCTGTGGTGAGTCGTGATTAGACCAGATAAGGACTGCGGGGTGTGGTGTTCTTGTCACTGCCGTCACCGACTTCAAACAGTCGGGTGTCTCCGTCAGGTACGAAGGACGCAGGTAGAGTGGAGGTGGAGAGTGACTCAGAGTTTTTACTCCCCCGCCTCTCCCTGGTATCTGCTTCTTCTGTGACCTCCAGGCTTGTTTACATCCTTCAATATTTGTAAGGGGGGAGCAGGAAGGCAAGCAGATGCAGGCGTGGAACGGCCAGGGAAAGATGAAGCTTGAAAAAAAGAAAACGGGTGCAAATGAAATGACCCTGAGCATCTCTCCTATTAGCAGAAAAAACACATTTTCTGTTAGATACACTGATCCATTGTATGAATAAGATGCACCTGTCTACAAAAATACAGAAAAATAGAAATATATTACTGCAACATTACACTCATCACTGTAATCTAAGCATCTACCAGTGAAAATATATTTTCACCAAGGTTTCTTTTAAATCCACAAAAACTACATTTCCAGTGCCCCATCCACTCTCAATTGGTATTGTTGAAAGGCCCAAAATGTCCTCTGTAGATACCAAAAAGATGTAAGTCTGTTGTTTGCAGGGGATATTAGGGTTTAGAAATGTCCTAAACAGAGGATAAATTTGCATTGCTGGAGAATAGGAAGTTGCTTAAGTAAATACAATCTTAACTGAAAAAGTGGTTAAAACAAGCTTGTATTGATGATCTAAACTAAAACAATTTATTTGTGTGAAAAATTAAACAAGTTAAACTCAAAATTCTCATTTTTGTACCATAAAACATGAAAAAAAAACAGTAGACAGGCTTTGAAAGCAGCAATGTTACAGATTTTTTTGACATTGTCGTTATTCTGTGACCAACAAAAAGAAAAATGTAAAAATCTACTGCCAGAAAATAATTTTTTGTTTGTCAATTGTGCTGCGTTTATTTTTGCAATGAAGCCACACAGTTCAGGTTGAGTTAGAAACAGTACAGCTGATTTTGCTTAAATATTATCTTCAGTGCATTTATGTTCAAGGTTTTGATGCGACACTCATCTTTGCAGAAAGAATGAGAGCATTCAGAAGAAATTCAAGTGAAGGAGATTTTATTTCACACATACAGATCGGATTTTGTTTTGTGAAAAGATTTTCATTTCCAGGCGGCGTGAGGCGGCAGGACTTTTCCCCTTCATACAAGCGTGTGTGGGTGTGTCCTTGACTGAGTCTGGGTGTTTGTTTAGCAAAGAGAGCAAAGCCACGGCCAACCTCCCACATCATAAACCAGAGTATTTGGTCACGCTGTCAAGCCAAAGTTTAAGTCTCAGTCTGGATCATGTTGGACAGCCAGACAGTTTTAGCTGTCAGAAAGCGTTTTCAACCAAATCAAATGACTAAATGTTCAGTTCTAGGGAGGAATTTACATATTTGTGATTTCCACTGGGCCGGGAGGAGCAGGAGGGTCAGAGGCAGACGTCACGCTGGGGGCAACCACAAATCACAGCAGCCTTTTTTTTCCCAGTCTTTTTTTTTTTAAATCAGAAATTCTCCTCACAGACACTTTTGAGGGCAGACGTGGTCAGTTTATTGAACGGAGAAAAATTGCAGCAAAACGAAGCAAAGATCCTGAAGTAGATACTGAAAAGAATTCAAATATAAAAGCTGTTTAATCGGTTTTAAGTTACCCATTTTCTTTGTTAAATAAATGTTAATAAATGTTGTTTAAATTATAATTATGCACTGTTAAACCAATGTCTAAAAATATGTGTTGTTTTCTTGGACATAGTTTCTGCAGAACGGCAGGAGTGCATTAGAAATTCACCTCTGAGTTGTGGCTGTTAAATAGCCCTGCCCACAAAAATAAGCCTTCGCAGATATCCTCATTTACACTCTCTCCCACTAGCTTACAGCCCTTCACAACAAAATAAAATGGTGAGCAATATTGGAGCTATCCATTCATACAGTTTAGATCCAGATTCCAGCACGGATGAGGAAAACGAAAATCCACACATACAGATCGGGTTTTGTTTTGTGAAAAGATTTTCATTCATCCACTTTGTCTGCAAGTGGATGAATCAGAAATGGAGTGAAGCAGGGAGACTTTGACCCGCTCATGTAGCTTGCTGCGTCACAAAAAAGAAGTTGTTTGAAACTGCGTTTCTCATCTGCTCCACGGTCATCCCGATTTGAATAAAGAAATACTCAGAAATGCAGAGAAAAATGCTCCAAGAACATGTTAAAAACACTAAAACACAATTGTCATCGAAGTCAGTCTTTAAAATGTGAAGCAATTTTGATCAGATTTTTTTCAGGCATGTCATCAAAAATACAATAAAAAAAAGTTTTGACATCATTTGAATTCATTTATTTAGACAAAATGCTAAATAAATTGTGTGTGCAGCCAAATTCCTAAAAGGTTTTGTCCAAAATCAAGGTTTTTCCAACTCCCAGGATCAATTTCAATTTCATTCATCGTACAAACTTATTTTCCCTATTTCCCTATGTCACATCCGTAGGTAAACACCTCCTCTGCTTCATTATATGATCAGAAAGTGGTAGTATCCATCTGCAGCTGTCACGACCCATTGCTTGGATCGGTGTCAGACAGCTGATCTACATTTGAAGAATGTCCGTTAAGCTCATGTCACATCCAACCAGCTGAGGCCCAGAGCCTGTATGACGGGTGAGTGAACGACACGTGGCGAGCTGGCCGCTCCGGCACGTCTGGTGCCCTGTGATGTGCACCCTCTCCCTGTTCTCATTATCCTCTCTCTGGGTGTTAAGGAGGGGAAAAGGAGGAGTAGAGTTGAGGTGGAAGAGTGGCTGGCTCAACATCCCCTGTGGACAGGGAACAGATGGGACCCGACTCCCTCCACACAAATCACTGCCAAGAAGACTATAGCCTGCTCCAGTGACCGTTTCAAAGTGATGACTGCTTTTTACTGGAACAAGAGGAGACTCAGGGGTTGACAAAGTACAGAGTATTCTGGGATTACCGTCCAATATGGGAGATATAACTCCTGGCTTACTGTTGTCCCCAAAAATTGCTGAAATTTAAAGTGTATTGATGAAAAGTGATGCTTTTGTGGAAGTACAGTCCAAGGCTCTCTGTTGTTTTTTTTTCCCAGATTGGCATTTATGAGCGAATGTACCACCAAATTCTTCTGGCTGCATCAGTTTGTTACCAAACAAATGTTTATTGCCAGAACCCAGAGTGCCAGAACTCCAAGCTGTAAAGTCCAAAGTAATTTTGAAAGACGTTTGGATTCCAGGTGGTAACTAACTTCAACTTAGTGCACAAAGTCATGGAGCTAGGCTTTTCTCGCTACATCTGACCAAACAACCAGTAGAAAACAAAGGATTCCTGCTCCAGTGACGAGATTTCTTCACTTTGTTCTCTATATGAGACGTTCACCATTTTGTTAGGGTGTCCAAATCTACAAATTAACAATTCTGGCCACCATAAAAGAAAACATAAAAGGAATAATGTCGAAAAACTAAGAAACAGGGACAATTTAGATTAACAAATTAACCAAAGAAGCAATGTTTTTGGCATTATGTAACTGAAAAAATGTGAATTTCTAAGTTGATTTAAACTTTAGTTTGAGATTCTTTTGCATACATTTTTGAGGAAATGTGGAGGAGCATCAAGGTGATTAGCTCTGCTGGGACGGTAAGGAAGCCCAGGATGCTGTGATGGCAGCCGTTGTCTCTGCACTGTACATTGCATTTAAACATTTTTGATGTTCTAATGTGTTATTGTAATGGACCCAAAGAAGCTTTTGGTCCTGTTGTTCATGTAAATGAAAATTTCAAATCAAATACGGTACAACTAAACAGAACATCTCAATATGAGATTATGCGTACAGTTGATTCAACATTATAAGTACCATACAATCTTTTTATTTGGCCCTTTCAATTTGCAACCATTAGATGGCGCTAAGCGGGAAAATGTTGGGCTTTTGCTCAGAAGAAAAAGAAGAAGAAGCCTCGTGAAGCTTCATGAAGCTCAAACTGTGAAGGTTCTGGTTCAAGCCCCACCTGGAACATTTCTGTGTGGAGTTTGCATTTGAGTTCCACCTGTTCTTCCACCCACACTCCCAAATATGTTAAAACTTATCTATAAAAAAAACCCTAGTCTTGTTATTCTGGCATTCAGCAAATTGAAATAATTGTATTAACTGTAATTGACCTAAAACAGGAAAAGTTTACTCTTATTTCATGTCAGACCGTGAGAAAAATGTGTGTTTGCATGTAAACTTCTGGTTTCAACTGTAATTAGAGAAGTGCCACCTGTACTTTCTCTTCTGTCTTCCTTCTCTGGAGTTAGGCCGGCCTAATTAGAGAGACGGTCTGTGCGGTGTGGAAAAAAAGTAAATTAATCTGCTGTGGAAATCTGACACTAATTAGTAATTTAGTCCTAAACACTTCTCAGGTCTACTGAGACAGAGACTGATTCACTGAATACATTTTAATTGTTCTTGGTAGACACCGATAACAAAAACGCATCAAAACATATCAACTTGACTTTAACAAACATACAAAGCGAATCAAAATTGTCGGAGAGGTCAAACAAAAATGCAGGGTTTTAATTTAGTAAAGGTTTTCTTTATTTGTGCCAAAAGAAAAACAACAATTTATGCAATTGTGTGTGCACTTAGTTGTATAAATTATATTTCGAAATCTCTCATCATTTCAAGTTGAATTTTGTTTTTCTTAAGACTACAGTCTTAAATATTACCATGAAATAAGATCGAAAAGCCCATTTATTATTTGCGTGTTTGGAAAAATTAACCTTTTAATATCGGAGATTTAGCTCCTGTGTTTACATTCTTTTGACTGCAGTAACTCTTCAACCGTTTGCGCAATTAACGTGATTCCAGCAGCTTTTGAAGAGGGGAAAAGCAGCTTTGCACTGATATAATACACTTTATAATAGTCAAGTGCTTACACAATCCACGTAAGCACGGCAGTGGCTCAGGCGGTTAAGCAGCTCGTCCAATTATCGAAGATGTTACTGAGAATAGCAAAGCCGATACGACAAGTCGCATTTCTCCGCGTCAGAATCTGCAGATTCACGTTGATTGCATGAAAGGTCAAAGAAATCCAGTATGTCACAGACCGAATATTATTTAGTCTTCATCAATGGCATCTCCGGTGTTAAATGGTTGAAAAGAAAATGAGTCTAGGAAGAAAAAGAAAAGAAAAAGAAAAAAAAAAATCGCCCCATATAACATATTTGGCTCAGAAATTGTTCCAATAAGCACCATATGGTCCAAAAACTGTTTGAAAACAGACTGCACATTGAGCAGTGAAGTGTCATCTCAACATTTTTTTGTCTCAGTTCTTTTTAAAAAGGTGAGGAGTGATACATCTATGAGGAGTTTTTCTAACGCAGTGTTTTCTCCACATGCTGTCTGCCCTCTCTCACATCAAAAAGCTCTCACAACATAGACCATAAACATAAACCATAGGTCTCAGGAGTAGACACAGCCACACTTTTTGAGTGCATCATAAGCAATTCAGTCAGAACACTGCAATCAATGAGTGCAGTCCCACTGGATAATCCTGTTTCAGAATAATCCCAGGAGTAGCATCCCTCACTGCAGTGCTAAAGATAGATTTAGAGTCTATTTTTCTATGATTGAACATTGTCCATTTATATCAGAAGAAAAAAGAACAGGCACACAGGAAATTGTTTTTGATTTGAAAAGACAATGCAGAGGAATGTGGATGCAGTCGAAGGTACATTTTCAGACTGCAGATTGTTTGCCTAATTAAATTATTGGGAAATCTCACCTGGAGGCATCATTTATGAAGGTCTCTATACGCAAAAATGAGGAAAAAATTGATTTGGAACGTTGACTGTATATGAAAACAGGAATGAGTGAATCCTCCCCCCCTGGCGTTCCAAACAGGAAGTGCCTGCTGGTTCAGAAAGTCCAATATCTTCAAGACTTCTATAGAGAAATAAACAGCTTTGTTAGAGCGAGAAGTAAACCATTTTTTATGGGTGACATTACACTCAGTCCAGTTCTCGTATGCAGTCATTGGTGTATGCAAAACTTAACACAAATATCAGCGTTTGTGAAGAAACTCAGTGTGGAACTTGACCTGACTTTTGAAACACTCAACGGACTCGATTAGTCGTACAAAGAGAGGGCCTTTCAAAGACGAGCAGCGACAGCTTGAAAGGCAACGTCTCCTCTGGTTTTGTAGCGTTCTTTTTTGAAGTTTGTAAATGTTTTTGTTTTGAAGACCTCAGGGATCGGGCCGAAGAATAAAGGCCTGAAAGCAGAAAGAAAAGCAGCTTCTTCACGTCAGAATCAGCTGATTAACATTGATCGATTAGGTGTCAGCGGTGAAATCTCCAGTGATAAAGAATTAAATGTGAAAATGACCTGGGATCAGCATAGTTAGGTTTGGGAGGGATTCATCTTCAGTGATAAAGTCAACAAAGTTTCACAAATGAAGCACCTTAACTCTGCCATGGACAAAGCTAGAGAATTGATGGCAGCTTTGTCACATCAAACAGAAACTTAACTCAGCAAAATCAAAGATGCTGAGTTAACTATTGCCGTGGCAATAGTGGCAGTTTTATCACGCTAAGTCGCGCTCAGAGTAGTCAGCAAAATCAAAGACAGGAAAAAGCGGAGATTTGACACAACGCATGCGAAAACACGTTTTGCAAAAACAAAAAAAGTTTTTGAAAGCAAAAACAAAATGTAAAAGTTAAATAAAAAATAATTGAAATGCAAATATTTGATTTTTTTTTTTGCAACTCAGAAAGTTTTGTGTGCAACGTGGTGGCAGAAATATCACTCCATATGATTCATCTGTGGTTGGAATCCAAACAAATCAAAAAGTGAAGGGGGAACCAAAGTTAGTGAACCTTTGAAATGGGAATAAATTTAACAAGTCCCATCACACGATTTCAACATTGAATAAATCACAAAAGTGGTTGGAAAATGTCAAACTCCAGGCGTCGAGGGCCAGTATCCTACACGTTTTCCAACTTACCTGCTACTGAGGTCCCCACTGGCTAAAAACACCTGATGCAGGTAATCAGCAGCAAAAGGCAAGATTTCTGTAAAGCTAGACGGACTTTGAGGGCTGTAGCCTGGAATTGGTTAATGTGACGTAAAGAGGAGGTTATGATAACCCTTAGAACCGTCAAAGGACAAGTAGGATTAACCTGTTTACCTCACTTGATCCATCCCTGTGCAGATCACTTGAAACAACAAGTAAACATCTCTTAACATGTAGCTTTGTTCATTTACTATCCTGTGTATCACCAACTTAAGCTAAAAGGCACTGTATCTATAAAGTAAAGTGCACTCGAGTGCCATTACATCTTAGGGGATTCGTCCGCTTTGCTCAACACAGAAAAAAAAAATGACTGCAAGAACAACCAAAGACGGAGTGAGCGCTCGGTTAATTAACACTCTAAATTTAGCATCAGAGCACACATTGCTGTTGTCAGCATCGCTATGAATGCAGAAAAGATGTCAATGAAGATCTAGGTAAATGTGGAAATGAAAGTGTCCCAGCCATAAAGTGTCACAGAGACGCTGCAGCTCCTAACAATCAGACACTAGGACTGATTTAGGATCAGATTAGTTTCATTCCAGTGAGCAGGAGACATGGCAACAATGCCAATCTTACCAACGAGAAGACAGAAGCTACAGAGCTGGCGTCCTGCTGCCAGGACACTGAAGTATGTGGGAGGAAAAAAGGAGGTTTGAATTAAGAGTGTGAAGAAGGATGAGATACTTCAAGATGTCCATGTTTTCTCTGACAGACAATCGCAGGCAGTCTGCCAAGAGACTGTGACAAGGTGTGAGAGAGACTTACCAGGATTATGTCCACACTTAAAAACACAAGACTTTGTAATAATGAAACATAAGAGGAATTATTAAAACTTTTCTTTGTTTATTACATCTGGCAAACTAGGTGTTTTTTTCTCACGTCACTGTAGGCTAACAGTTTGCTTACAAAGTTGCTTCTAACTTTGTCATATTCAACTGAGAGTTAAGCTGCACTTCAGTGATTTGGGGTTTGACTTTGACCTCGGCTCATAAAAACATTGGCCCTTTTTTTAATTTATATTTTACATGCCCTCTGTTGGAAATACATGATCAGAGCAGAGCAAAAGTGCAAGAGCGACTCAATAATAAAATGTCGTAACAGTGCTTCCCCTCTATACGTTGTTGATACGTCTCAGCATATGTGTGTAACCCACTCTGTATCTGTGTGTACACAGCTATCTGAGAAACACCACACAGATAGTGACATTTGCGTTTTCCTCCCACTCAGCACCACATGGTGGGAAAGCAAACGCATGCATTCAGAAATATGACTTTGGAGACATTAACCCGGCTTGAGAGTAAAATACAGACCAGCTTTTTAGTCAGGATAGGTTTCAAACAGGATGTAAGAACTTCTTACTCACTTTTTTAGTTGGTAGAATGTAATTCTACAATAAAGGTTGGTAAACTTTAGATTTATGAATAACAAAAAGATGTAGTTGAGCAAAAGGTTCTAAAATCCCCTATTTTAGTCCATTTCCTGTCATAATTTAGTTGTAATGTCTTAGCACCATAGGGCTTTAATGAGTACTTGGATACTCATTACAGCAAACTGGAGTAGTCTATGAAAATTTGCAAGGATCACCGATTTGTGATCTTTCTAAAAATAGTAGAGTGTAGTAAATATACAATTCGGGAACGATGTCTTTATTGCTCTAATCCACATGTGTCAAACTTTAGGCCCGGGGGCCAAATGTGGCCCTTCATGTCATTTTAGGTGGCCCGCGAGAGCATAAAAGGTTTTAATTTCTTAAAATAAAAAATAAAAATTGGTGTGTATTTCTTTCTATCTAGGGGGAATCTGACTTGAAATATTGGATTGGGTAACTATACATTAGGACTTAAACACTGTCCATATGACCTAACCTGTCAGAATCAAACTTAAAAGGATTTATTCTAGAGTAACAAGCAAACATATGTTTTTTATGCAACTGCAATTGTCACTTTAAAATGTTATAATAAATAAATAATGAGTTATTTAACATTAAGGAGTAGTTACATTTATTTTTCAATACATTTAGTTACATGTATAATTTATATCTGGCCCTTTGAGGACAGCCACTATGCTAATGTGGCCCTCGGTGAAAATGAGTTTGACACCCCTGCTCTAAAATGTAGAATGATGTTGTATTTTGAGTTTATGAACTAAAAAAGGCGAATGTGCAGCGCAACTGTCCCCCAGACTAAACTAATTTTCAAAATAAAGCTTTGGTGAAGCTCCCATTTTCAAAGTAAAACCATCACGTTTTTGTTATGTTTTTTTTGTGGAAGAAAAAGAAAAAGAGACTGAAGTTCAGTATACTGACATAAGTTATGAAAAAACAAATTTGCTATAACACCAGGGGCCTGTTTCAGAAAGGAGGTTAAGTGTAAACTCTGAGTGCGTTAACCCTGAAATCAGGGAAACCCTGGGTTTTCCGTTTCAGAATGGGAGGTTTGTTAAACCAGAGAAAGCAGAGTAAGTCAAACCCGTTTCTGAAAGAGAGGTAACTTATACTCGGAGTCAGTGTCCATGGTTACTTACGCTGTGAACCTAACCTGGTCGGGAGCAGGTTTTATCCTCTAAACTCAAAGTTTCTGCCGGTCCCCTCTCCTTTTTAAAGACGAAGCGGTATTTTTTGCTTTAACCTTCATTGTCCAAATTTCCGTCACACAGAGACGGTCTAAGTGACAAGAATGGCTTGTCCTTTTTTGGAGGACCCAATAGACGAGGAGGCTGCATTAATTCATAGAGAATTACATTTACGTCGTGCGAGGATTTTGAGACCTAGACTCGATTTTTTTGTCATTTCCCCATATGTTTTTGTTTGAGCGTTACCGTTTTTCGTTGCAGTCAATTACATATATAAAATGAAAACAACATTAGATATGTATTGCTATGTAGATGTTTCATATGTCAAATATTGTCAACAAAGCCTACATCCATGACATGCTCAAATTTGACCTGATTGAATTATGTTTTTATACTTCATTTTTAGCTGCTGCCATGTTCTTTTAATTCCTGCAGGATTGCATCTAAATGAAAATGAAATCAGGGACATTGAATTAGATTAATGTAACAATTACTTTTTGGAAACACAATTTGCTAGTACTGCTTACTTTCTTAATCCCATATAAACCTATACCACTTGATCAATACAAGGGTAGTGTTGCAGCGTGTGTGTGCTGAGCGGGGTGCGAGCCACGAGAGAGAAGGGGAGGGGCGATTGCAGGTGCAGATGGGGGGGGGGGTGAGCGTGGTATATATTGTGTGTTCGGAGGACGGAGCACTTAGTTAAATAAAGAGAAGGTGTCATTCCCAGAATAACTGTTTTGGAGTCATTCTTAATCCGCTCTGGAGGTTGAGGGTTTCGAACGGGAAGTGAACCCCGAAGGAGAATTCCCTTCGGCCCTGAAGGAAATCTCCCCTGCGCTTCTGACCACGGTCGGTCGGAAAGACGAGAGAAAAGAAAGGAGAAGTCTTCGCGCAGCGAAAGGTTCAACAGTAGACAAAAGTTCACTTTTAAAAACACAATTGCATGTATTAATATTAAACTGACCAAGAGGGGGAGGTTAACAAAAAAGTCCTCTAAACATTACCGACGTTAAATGCATTTTCCCTCAGATTGGTTCTGTACACTATGCAGAATTTCATGCATTTACACCAGGAATAACACTTCAAAAGTACACCTAGATATCCCCATTTTTTATTTCACACCTTACGCTATTTAAAAAGTTATTACAGCCAATATTTTATAACAATGATTTAAATGCAAACTTACGCATTAACTTGAGCAGCTATGTTTTTCCATGCTAACTGTCTCTGTTTTGCAGATGCAGCGGTGTTGCTTTTCTTCCAGAATATGTGCTCATATTCACTGTAACTCTGCAGTAGCACGTCAAGTTCAGCTGGCGAAAAATATGCAGACCTCTTTGTTTTCACGGTTGCCATGGTGACTCGTAATATCTGCGCTCCATTGATAATGGCTTCGTTCTTATAGTCGCGGTGCGGACGCTTAACTCTGAATCAGTCCACTCGGAGTTGATTGACCTAACTCGGATCAGCTTCTCTGAAACAGAAAACTCAGTTGTTAATCTCTCGACTGACCAACTCAGAGTTCAAGTTTAACCTCAGAGTTGGTTGAACCTCCTTTCTGAAACAGGCCCCAGAGCTTTAGCTCCAGTGTTTTCATTCTTTTGATTATGGTAATTCTTAGACAATAAATGTAATTTCAGCGAATTCTGAAGCAGACAAGAGCAGCCTTTCAGACTGGAAATGCTTTAGAACGTTAAGTATTGCAGAACTTTGAGGATGGAAAAACAGTGGAGAACATTTAAAGGGTTTGTTGTTAAATGATCCAAAACAAAAGTGATGTTTATGTTTTTTATGTCGTTTATATTATTCTTGAATTTAACCAGAAGGTTAATAGAAAAAAAACTTGTTCAAAGAGACAAACATTTCTTTCCACTTAAATGTTTGCGTTTTCATCAGTTTTGTTCTGATCTAAAAAGGTATTGTGACCAAGGCACCGTCAGTGCAGAGTGGAACCACCGAAACAACAATGGCTGAGACAATAAAAGCTTATAAAAATTTAATTTAATGAACAAGTTTAAAATCTAAAATTGTAGTTTTACTCTGATTAACTGGACACATAAAATACAAAAAAAAAAGAGATGCAGAGATAAAAACCGGAAGGCCGAGCCGACCGCCCGTGCAGGAGGGGAGGGAAGGAGAGAGGCCGTGGACTAAGCCAGTAAAGGGGCAGCGCACCTCACTCCAATCCGTGCTGAAAACAACTAAAACAAACCCACACAAGATAAGAAAAAAAACATGCCAAAGAAACTTTCACTACACACTAAATGGGGAATAAACAAATACAGTGAGGGAACTGGAGTGAGGAAGACGCCGCCACCAGGGGCCCCCCTCACCGACTCCACACGCACCCGACTCAGACCTAGTAAACAATAAGATAAAACAGAGTTAACCACACAATACATACATCACTCTAAAAGCACATTAAAATGTATAAAAAGGGTGGGTACAGAACACGCAGTGGCTCATGACATCTGCAACACGTCCAGCCGCTTACAGCATCTAGTTAAAAAGAGTAGGATATGAGTAAAATGTGATCTACGTCCCCCCAACAAGAGGAGCTTCAGCCATACATACCACCACGCAAAGAGGCAGCCACTGTCTGTCCACTCACTCCTTGTTTCTTATATAGGGACAGACACAGCTGTACCAAATCCCCAATCAGCAGGCCTACACCTGTCACAGGCAGACCTGCCGGTTACAGTATGAACGAGGGTTATTTAACACATTTTATTTTCATTTTTCATACATCCAGTAAGAAGACATCTAGCATCTGTACAAACATATATTAAAAAGTAAGAATCGTAGTTCGATCTGTGAATCAGCAAGCTTGATTTGTAAAATCGAATTGGATCGCCACCTAAGTAACAATCCACAGCCCTGCTTAGCACCACCTCTAAGGAGTGAACTTATATCAAAACAGTAAAGCACAAAATTCTACAACTTAACTTAAGCAGCAGAAGAGGTAATAACTGGAAAAGCACAGATAATAGTCTAATGCCTCAGGCATTACACCACTAGAAAATATTGGTTGCTGCTCTTCTTGGGCTTTGATGTACTTAAACTACCAAATTAAAATAAACAAAAAAAGCATATTATTACAAAATTCTCAAATTCGTAAAACATTTCTTTAAAGGAATCTTAATTTAAAACAAAATAAAGCAGAATCACAATTGATTAATTACTTTCATTCGGGAAATGTCAGCAGATCCTTAACTAATGAACTACAATACAAATAATATTTCTCCTGTTAGAAGAGGATATTTTTAACGAAACTTGTGCATTAGTTTTATTTATTACAAAGCTCAAATGTAAAAGATTTTGTAAGCTTTCCAACCCTTTTATTCCCTCCTTTTTAGAATTATTATCCAGGTGTTTTAATAAGAATGAATTTCCTTTTAGTCTCATCTGACAACACCAATCCTCCTCTGGACCATCCAAATGGTCTCTGGAGAACTTTAGATGGGTCTGGACATGTGCTGACTTAAGCAGGAGCTCTGTTTTTGAATTCTTGACGCCATCGTGGGTTACTATGGTAACCTTCTGTCTCAGTTCTCTTCAGGTTATTGATCAGTTCTCCCTTGTAGTTCTGGACTGTTTACCTCACCGTTCTAAGGATCACTTGCACTCCACCAGGTGAGATCTTGCATGGAGCCACAGGTGGATGGAGACATCCGTCATTTTCCATTTTCGAATAATTGCTTCAAAACGTTAATCTCTGTTCATCAAGCTGCCTGCTTATTGTTAAACGGTTTGTCCCTGGTGTCCTTCAGCAGATCTTTGGTCTTGGTCATGGGGAGGAGGTTGCAGTCAGACTATTTGAGTGTGCAGATCTAAGTTTGTGCAAATTAAAGCGGTGTATATTGTAGTAGTCCTTCCACAGTGCATACACTATAATGCAATAAACACAAACATGTGATAAGAAAACAGGCAAAGCACTAAACACAGTCCATAGGAAGGTAATAACAAGCATACCATGATCAGCAGCCGCACAACGCCTCACAAATCTGGAAACGACCAAGTGGTTACACCAACACACATCCGTTCCACATTTGTACCACATACACCTCTGGACCGGTTCCCCATCGGCCACAATATTCTAAAAAATGTTGAATTTTTATTAAACCAAAAAGGAAAACTGTGTTCCCACTTAAAGTAAAAACTGTGTATCAATAAAAAAAAGTGTTTGGAGTTGTTATGCCTTTTTTTGGTAAAGAACCTTGTTTCTTGGTGAGATGAACAGGATGTCAATCAAGAATCCTGAACAAATTCTAATAGCTAACACAAAAATTAAAAATAGTTTCCCCCTTTTCTAACAAAGTTTTATTTTCACTAAACTGAATTTTTCCGCATTTGTTTTTACTCAGGAAAGAACATGGACCATCAGCGGGGTCGGTACCCAAGTCAGAGACTGCTGGGGGTGTGCTCTCACATGCAAACAGGGGGATTATGAAATTTGAGATGATACAGCTTCAAGGAGCTGAATTTTATATGAGATACTCAAACACGTGCTCAGGCCTCCACATATGTCCATGTTTGTTCATTTTTATGAGTCAGAGTCTTGAGAAGTACGCATTTTCAAATGCGCCTTAAAAATTCATCATTTTAATCCCAAGACTGATTCATAATCAGGCCATTTAGCATTTATTCATGATACTGGGCCGAGTACTGCAGGTTTTATGTTCAACTGCGAGAAAAGCATTAACATCTCTTTGAATCCGAAACCTCTCTGACAGACGGAGCAATAAACCAGTACAATGAGCCTCACAGCGAAATAATTGAAGCTCAAGCAAAGTGGTGCTGAGTGCAATTAAAAACAACCAAGCTGAATCACAACCCTGGGTGGTGCCTGACAGGAAAAACAAACAATAATACACTCCATCAGCCTCCCAGCTTTTATCAAGATCTTAAGCAGAGCTCTGCAGAGGCTGCTTGGCGTTCTCTGCAGGTTTCCTCACTTTTAAGGTCAGCGCTGTTCACCGACAGTCTGCGCTTAAAAGATTATCCACCGGCTTTACACCGAACTCTGATTCCACAACAACAGCGGCAGCGATCGATGATGAGGATGATCTTCTGCATGCAAACGCTGTCACATGGTGAGGGGAATTCAGGTAGAAAGTTAAAGGCAATGGTGAAGCGGGATACCTAAGATATGAAATCTTCCTGGGACCAAATCACTTCTAAAAAAGCTCAGTTTCTACAAATGTTCTCTGGCTCATGAAACAAAGTATTAGCCTTTTTTAGTTAAAGAAAATCACGGTTTGTTTCTATAGTTACCACAAACATATGCATAATACATAAATGTGCTTGAATTGAAAACTTTCATGACGGCAAAACAAGTTTTTGCGTTGGAGAAAGTGTAGCTTCAGAAGTTATGATGCAGTCACGTCGAGGCACTAAAGCACTTTTTACTGTGTTATAGTAAATGCACACTTACATAATTTGCTAGGATTCAATGTTATTGAGTGGGATTCAATTCAAAATTTCAAATTGTATCAGTTCTCGGTTTAACTGCGTTACTTTGGTGGGTTCAACCAATCATTAGCAGTGGATGATTTTAATTGCATGGAGCCAGACAAAACATGAAGGACGCAGGTTTTTCCTGAGGGAAACAGAAAGTTGGAATAAAATGTGTTTTTTCTCTGAGAGAAATAGGAAAAATATTCCTGCCAGTTGCATAAAAGTCAAACTGGTGCTGGCGTGCAACTCCGGAATTCTTTTAGGACCAGTAAAAAGGCTTCTGACATCCTATCCAGATCCAAAAGGAAGCTCATCAAACCACAATCTTCAAATGATTGTAGCTTTTAAACTGGAGCAGAAGTGAAATCCTGCCTTTTTGGAGGTTTTGGAGCAGAAGGCCTCTTCCTTCTATGCTTACAGGAGGATATCAGGTCAACTGAGTTTTAGCAGCTCTAGTCTGATGTGGGTCTGTCAACGAGCCCCTTTCTGGTTAGACTAGCTCACTAAAAAATACTGGCATTGTGACCAGAAACCACCACCACTGGCTGTCAGATAGTTAAGCTTTGTGTCCTTTCTCTTTAGGAGACCCAAGGCACCTTCTGCCTCCTCATACTGTGATCTTTTCTGTTCAGTAGTAGAATTACACACAAGACTGGTCAACAAAACTGTCTTCAGACTGTGTTTCTCTCTTTGTCTTTGCACAAAACCTATGTAACCCCTTGGAAAAAGAACAGACAATAATTGAAGTTTATCCAGATTGGATTATAAATGTGAACGTGATTTGTCAGAGGAATAAACCACTGTCCAAAACTCTGGTGATCTACAGAACAGAACAAGAATCATAAAGGATGGTATCACTTTACAGCTGCACAGTGTTTATTAGACACCTACACAGCGACAGACACAAAAAAAGATGCATTTATACCAGAACATATTGTGTTGCACCTAAATTTATATATTACTTTAAATGTACAATTTTGTTTTAAGAATGAAGAAATTAGCATTAAGTAAAAAAACAAAACTTGTTTCTATATCATAAAAGAAACAAAGAAGTAAATGCAAATGTTTTCTCTTCAGGCAACAAAAACTCAAGAGCAAAAATAGAAGCTTTGTTACAAAAGAGTAGATAACAAGACTGATATTTATGCTGCGTGAATATCTGCTGTGCTCCTCTTCTGTTCACATAAAACCTGTTTCATTCACAATTATTTTACAGGATGTTTGAGATGAAGTGTTGAAACAGATTCTTCATTTTCTTAACTGCTTAATAATAGAGACAAATCTCTAAAAATAGGCAGCTTTTTTCTTGTCATCCTTTTTTATTTTAGGATAAAGTTTGTGTTAAAATAAAAACAAAAATAGCACCTTTTGGTATGGACGCTCACCTTCCCATAAACAATTTATTGCTGAGAAATCAGCAGCGCAAAGATGAAATATTAAGTAAACATTGACAATTCTGCTGTGCGGCCTTTTGATCTCTTTTGAAACGTCAGGAGCAAAATAAGGACAAAATCCTTTTTGGTATTTATTTTCAATGACGCATTTCTATTTTTCTAAATCCATCCTAGGGTGTTAAAATTCAACATCTTACAATCAAAGGATTAGCATCAATTACATTTATATTGCAGCAGCCATCTGCAATCTGTTCACTTAAATTAAGTCAACAGAGCAATTGAGGGAGCAGAAGTATACCGTCAAATTTCCTGTTCTAAAAAACTCAGCATATGGGGTTTGTTTGAGAGGTAGTAAAATGATAACAACGTTGGTTTACCTGTTTGATGAGCTGGATGACATTTATAATCAGTAAACAGTTAAAGCTGCTCTCATTTGTGTTTTCATTTTGGGTTTTATTTCAGTTTTGCACCAATTCTGGGATTTAATTTCACCAATGATCAAACTTTAAAACCTCACCTGTAATAAAAACGAAATAATAAAACTCAATTTGTTTGAGGAATAAAAAAAAAGTACAAGCATTCCAAATAAACAGTGGTTTTATACACAACCTGCCGATTACAGACCATTGCTTGATTCAAGCATGAAAAAAGTTCCAAGAAAAATTTTTTAGAAGTCAAAAAATGTTTTTCAAATCTCCAAATGAGGCAAATTTGTGCTTTGCATTTAATCTTTTTCTGGATTGTCCTGGTTGTTGTTTGTCAACAGTCTGAAAAGGGAGTCCATCAATGTCGGGACCATAATGAATGAATGAGTAAATTAATGTGTATTTAAATAGCATGTTAAAACACCATTATGGCACCAAAGTTCTTAAGAAGAAAGATAAAAAAAAAGAAAATTGATGAATGTAAGACAAAATATTTATATTATATATTAAAATGAAAAAAGGCAGTAAAATACACTGAACACAAATAAATAAACAAATCAAGTAAAAGAAAATTAAATGCCATCAACTACTGAGTATTAAAAAGCATTCCACAAGACATCTTTAGTTGACATTTAAAAGTCAATGGGTATCATGCTCTGCTATGGAGAAATATTACTTTATAATAGAAAATGTACATTCATGACCTGGGATTATCAGTTAGATATTGGTTTTTAGGATGGTAGCTCACTGGACTAACTCTAGAATGGGTGCAAAAAGATAAAAGATCTGTTAAGTGGGCAGGGGCAAGACCCTATGGTGCTTTAAAAAGAAACAGTAAAAGTTTAAATTGAACTCTAAAATCGACAGGGAGCCAATGAAATGAGTAGAGCACCGGAGAGATCCGCGTTTGTCTGGATGTGCTGCCGTTAACTTTATACCAGTTCGTATCACATTTGTTACATGCATTTCTGAGACCCCTATCTCACTGAAAAGATCAAAACTTTCCTTAAAATTCCTATAACTTGGTACGCGTTTTCTGCCTTGTAGTGCATCGTCGTTCCAATATAGGCAGTAGAAGGATTTTTTACGCTTTTTTCAAAATGGCTCCTTCCATTAAATCTCAAACACTATTGGCAGGAAATGTACAAATTTTCAAAACTATATGGTAAGAACAACTTATCTATTTTTATTCATTTTTTAAAATGACTATTTGTTGTATCAAAAGAATACAACATTTTTTTGATAAATAATTCTTTATTAAACAGTTGGGGTTGGGTAAATAAGGTGCTTTTTTCCTGAACACTCATGTCATTATTTTTGCATCTTAAACCAATATTGTTGTAAGGAAAAACTAACCGAAGGAATCATGATACTTTGGGTTGTGTCTCATAAAACATATGATTTTGCTTTCTTTTCTGTGTAATTTAATCAAAGGATTTAAAAACGTCTTAATTCCATTAAAGAAAAATAAATCTCTGTGAATTATTTGATGTAGTGGGGTTTACAGGGTTAGATGAATGCTAAGTATAATATTTAGTTTTCTGTTATTTAACTTCAATTTGTTTGAAATAAACACTTTTTTCTCAGGAAACAACTCCCAGTAAACTGCTTTCTGGTTTCATGAGAAATGTGATCACTGAAACAAAAATGATGTAATTTATAGATCATGTCCTTCCCTCTCATGGCTCATTTTTGCCTGGAAATAATCAATATCTTTGCCTCTGAAGAGTTTCTTCTTCTAACCGCAGCGGTCAGACAGTGACCATCACACCAAGCTGCTGATGGACTTGTGGATGCCATTAGTTGTGTGAGTTCACTCTTAATGCACACTAAAAGCCAATCGTAACCCTTTTTTGTGGGTCATTATGTTCAAACAGAGGCTCTTTTTGATTTAATGTGTGATATTAAATATTCAGTGAACCAAGCCTTTGCCAATTAGCCAAACTGCAGGTGGCGGATGTTGCTTTTATGACTGCGTGTACTATGACTGGATAATACGTGGCTCCATGCAGTCATGTCCTGCAACAAGGCGTTTCCCTATATCTGACAGGTTTAAACGGTTTATGTCCCTTTATAAATGAAATTATCGCTTTAAAACTTTTCTGCATTTTGAAGCATTTTACATTGAAAGGGCATCAGTGTTTTGGAGTCTGTTTTAACTTATTTATGAAATTAAATTTGATGAATCTTTTCAATCAGCAAAGCAAGACAAAAGCACACTTAACAGCATTAGATGTTACCTGTAAATGATGGTAGCTCACTGGGCTAAGCTACTGTCTGTTCTATTGGATGGTCTAATGTTCAAAACCCCCATCTTTGCTGTCAATAGGGAGAATTATAGTTGTAAAATAAAACCACAGGCTGGTTTGGTTAAAAAAAAGTTTTTGTTGAATGAACACAGTTCCTTCAACTCACCGCCTTCCGGTCCAAACCCTCCCTCGTCTTCTCTGGTGAGCCCCAAGGCTCTGTCCTTGGCCCCTCTCCTTTACATCCCCTACATGCTTCCTCTTGGAGACATCTTCCATAAATTCAATATTCAGTTTTACTGTTACGCTGATGACACTCTACTTATCAACTAAACCTAACTCCACACTCTGGAACTCATTTCCTGGGCAGGCCACAAACTTCCTGCTCTGCTCCATTCTGCTCCATCTACTTGTAGACGACTGGATCCATGTACGCCTTTGTTTTCATCAGCATCTGGCTCATAACTACAGCTGGATAGCTCCAGTGTTGCTTGCCATTTTTGTTGCACAGCTAAAGTTAGCTTGGGGTTGTGAGGAGCTGCAGACTAGTAGAGAGTGTAAACAAATGGATCATGGGAAATGGAGGTAGGCTTACTCCACATTTACAGCCCCACCCACAACTCAAAGGTGAATTTCAAATGAACTAATGCCGCTCTGCAGAAACTATGTCCAAGAAAACAACACAGGTTTTCCGATGTTTTGCTAAAAACGGCATAATTACAATCAAAATGCTTCTAAAAATAGATCAAAAGATGATTGAAGTGGATCAAAATTTAAAACCCTTTTGTTCTAACCATCATATTCCTAGTTGCTTTTACCACCACCTTCCTTTCTTAATCTGTTGTTTGCTTATAATTTGCTTTATTTTAATGGTATTTTTTGTACGGTGTCCTCGAGGGCCCTAAAAGATGCTTTTAAATAAAATGTATCATCATTGTTGTTGTTTTCAATGTGAATATGTGCAGTAGTTACAAAACTTTGTCGATAAATATTTAGCAAATGCACACAACACTAGATTATCATGAATTGTAGAGCTATTGAAATGTTAAGCAAGTTATTCTAGAAAAAGTGACGGCGTCCTTTGTAGGGATGCCTATTTAGTAATAGTGCAAACGTTTTTCATGGCCTCAGAACATCTTTGCAGATGTTGAGGCAAATGTTTAATTTCAACGCTCACCTCATGTGGTGTGAGGTGGAGCAGGCAATTCTGTTGGAGACCATAAGCAGACGTTGTGGTGACTTTGACGTGAGGGAATATCGTGACTCCGTTGAGATTAAACAGCAGCAGCAGAATTGAAGGGGAGCTTGCCTCATGAATCATGGATGAGGGGAGTTCTCCCATCTCCCTTTAAAGCCCTCAAAGAGGAGGCACAAACAAACTATAAAATATTCAGACAGAGGTCAGATTGTTGGCCTTTTGGACACAGAGGAGGTAATAAGCGGAGAGACTGGCATGAGAGCATCAAGATTTACATGCAGGAGCAGAACATGACACAGACACCATTTGGTCTCATCTGGATGAAAAGAAATTAAACTGTTGCAATCAAGTGTATAATAAAACCATGTCAAAAAGGATATGGAAAATGAAAATGACTGAAAATCGACAGTTTAAATACCGTTGGGTATAGCAAGCAGAATATGGTTTTCCAAAAGGTTTCTAGTTACTCTCTAAGGGCTCTAACTTTGACAACTTCATCTTTAATTACAGTATTTTGAAGTATCCATCCATCCATCCGTCCATCCATCCATCCATCCTACTGTTGGGCAAAGGCGGGTTACACCCTGGACTGTCGCAGGACTTCTGAAGTATTCGGTCCAACAATTTATGCCAACTTCAGTCCCACAAGGCCAGGGGCAGCTTTGGAGGCAACTGCACCCCTGCTACAGAGTTTTGCCTCCCCCAAGCTGGCCTGAAGAATGTATTATTACAACTTTAGATCCACACAATAAATCATCATTAGCTTCTCAAAATGTCGAAATATGAAATCGACCCATAGTGATATTTTTGAATCAATCAAATTTGTCGGTAGTTGTCTACTAAAAGTTTTCTACACAGACGAAAGACACGAAGAAGAGATTTTCACAGGAGGACGGGAAGAGTTGAGTGATGAAGAGGAACCCAAGAAAAGAACATTAGGGATGAAACTGAGGATTACGATCCATAAAATAACTGGGAGTAGATGATAGTGACAAGAAAACGTTGTATACAAAACTTTCCTTCCATGTCAACTTTAAAGCTGCGTTCACATCAGGGGCGTCCAGTTTCAATGTTAAGTCAATGTACAGATGTCAGACATCAGAGGTCCTGCGGGGCGACTTGAGTATTGGGCGTGGCACATTGGTGTGGCGGCACGAAGAGAGTTTAAAAAATCTGGCAAAGAAGATGCGTCACCTCAACCAATCAGGGACTCAGCTTTGGCACATGACATGTTGGTGACACGATCAGCGGGTGGAGTCCAGAACTAACATGCAAGAGTTTCTGATCATTTTATTCCTGAACTTTTTAATATAATGTCTAATATAATTCTTGCTTTTATTTTTTTCCTTCCTCGGACTAATGCGAGCCAGCAAGAATGTATAAACATGCAGCCTTGTGTAAAGACATTCTCCAAAACATCAAGTGAAGCTGCAAAAAGAAGCTTCCACATATTTACAGATGCTGTGCAGACATTTGGGAACATGTCAGGTCACTTCCAGAGACAGTGGTTTTCAAGTTTGTGTCAAACCTAAACACTGTGAAAGTATAGGCTCAAAATGGCTGTTGTAAAAAAAAAATATCAATAAAAAAAATCAAAGATTGCTAAAATCTTCCTGAAACTTTGCTTTTGATTGCCATTCATAAAGCCCTGCAACTGTTTAATTATGAGAGAACCATGAAGGACGGCTGTCAAAGAGTCACATGCGTTTTTCTAACAAAGATCTGTCTCTAAGGAACACTGAAATTTGTAATTACAGTCAAAATTGATAGGATTTCTTTTCCACAGATATTGGCACACTGATAATGTCGCTGCTCAAGCTAAATTATATTAATAACTCAAATAAAGACTTTTCTGCTTTAATTGCAAGTTAAGTGTCAAACATTTCCCATCGCAACAAAGTTTCCCTGTTGGTAATTAAACATCTTTTAGGAACGTTATACTTGGGAACATGAGGTCACCGGGGTGATTTGGTTTTCCTTCTCATTAAAATAAACGATAAGCCGGCCGAAAAACAGCTGCAGGGGAGCGAGTAACTCATGTTTAATGAGAGAATTTCCAGTTAGTGCACATTTTTTGTATCAAAAACATACTTTCTAATTCCAAATATTTATTGCTTCTTTTTACCACTCTTCTGTTCATTCAAAACCTTCTACAGCATGGGATTGAGCTCTTCATCTCCCAACTACATTATGTACGTAGAATCACCTCACAGCCTTTGATATCATCCGCCGGTTCAGAGGCAGAGTGGCTGAGAAGGCATCAAAGCTCTTAGACCACTGCAGTACTTCAGAAAGTCACCTGTGCATGTCTAAGGTCTTCTCCTTCCACAGAAACACCTGCTTTATTGAAATCTTTCTTCTGAACACCAGGAAACAACCGTGAATACAAAAATGTTCATTCAGAACAATAACAAAAGTCTGACCTTGATTTTATTTGGCTTTGGTATAAATCAGGTTATTTTGTGTTTGGAATGGCCACGATGGTGTCTTACAAGCGAGATGAGTATTTGTGCCCATAGCAACAAGGAGTTCAGACTTTGCTAAAGACAGACAGTCTGGTCGATGATGTTGACAGTGGGATTAGGACAGCATTTTCCATCCTGCCGTTTTCATCACTGCAACTTTTCCTAAGACTGTTTGAAACTTTGACGATTTCACAACAATAGGAGGTGAAAGAGAGGATGGGAATTTAATGTTCAGCTGCCGTTTTTAATGACCTTCAAAAGCAGTTGAGCTTGCTCTCAGGAAATGGATGTTTGGTGAAACAAATCAGTTTTTCTTAGTCACATCTCTCCTGCAAATTTTAATCACATCATGCAAAAAACTACCCCAGTTTGAATGGGGTGTGCAAAGCAAAGAATGGCTGTATTTTAGGCAAACATGTCAAATGTAAAACAAATGCTTTGTTCAAAGTGGGCACAACGTTGTCCGTGACTACGCTCATTTTCACGGCTATCTTACCCCTTAAGCTTGTTTGGGGAGTCTCTATTTTAATTAAAAAAAAAAAAAAGGAAAAGGTAAAAAACAACACAAAAGAAAAAAACAGCGTCTTGGATCCACCAAAGTGAGCCTTTCGCAAACACCCTCTGAATAAGATGATCATATTCAACCATTGGATAAATGTACTGAGGATATCCAAGCAATGAGTATGCCGAACTGGAACGTTGTCATGCATTAAGTGTCCTTAATCTATAAGGTTTCAGGTAAAATAAATGCTCGAGACTACGTGTCATCAAGGTACTGTGGTCACATAAACCAAGCGCTCCATCAGGGCTCATTTATGATGAGTCCCCATAAGGAGGCATTACTCAAAGCCGATCCTAACATAGCTCTTATTCTTCAAGTTGTATTGATTTAATTTACAATTTAAAGCCACGTCTATGTGTATTTCATCTGTAAGGACCCCCACGTGCGAACCTTCCTACACACATTCACTATTTTCCCCACAGTGTTTCTATAGTCGGCTGCTTTATCTTAGTTTTTCTGAGCGTAGATAAATAGGAGTTAATGTGCAACCTTGTTGCGCACAACAATTTTCTCCGGTGAGATCAATGGAGAACAGTGGGCCTTGACTGAATGCATGAGAGTGTGTGGAAAAGTGGGGGCATGTAGCGCTTGTGTTAATTGACTGCGATGAACCTTTTTCTTTAAAGGGTCAGCCTAAATAGAAATCCTTTTCACAAACTATATTTTTATTTATTACTGATGACGTCTTCAAAGCAACAACAAAAAAAACCTTTCAATTTAATATTTAAGTATGATTTTAAGGAAATGGAAGAAGGAAGAAAAGACAAAACCTTGAATGATGCTTGAGATACTAAGCAATTACTATTTTTTGGAACTCTGCAGCTTTAAAATGGGAAGGATGTCCCTTAATGCTGCTTAGTATTCAACCATAAGCAACAACACCACCTCCAACTGGTCACCTCTCCTCCTTTGAGGCTATTCTGAAACACTCCCTGCAAGCCCAAGTAGCAGCTGAATTCCTGCTAATGAGCAGCAAAAAAAAAAAAAAGTAGTGACAGGTGCTTCAGGAAACAACACGCATGGGCAAGAAAAATGTGTCGCAATCGCAAGGGAAGCATTCCCTATACATTTTAATGTAACCGAGAGAAAAGAGAATGACTCTTTTGTTTGAATATTCCATTTTATTGTAATATTCCAGTCCTACATCGGATTTTTAGTGATTAAATTCACACAAATTATTTTAGAAAAACAATTTGTACGTGAAGGTTCCAGATTTGTTCACTGTAAATCATTGGTAATTGGAAAAAATGAACATTCAATCCAATCTTATCAAATCCACTTGACAGACAAGCGCCTTAACCACTGTGCCACCATGCAGCCCAATGGAGGTCATATATTAACATAATTAAGCTTAAAACTGCATTTCTGAGCATATCTTTATTAAAATGTGTGAATCAGGAGCAGACCAAAAAGAATAAAAAATGATTGTATTTGTGACGAAGAAAATATCCTGGGCATGTCCCAAGCCCCTGGCCCCACTCTGCTCCGTTTTGCAGGGAGGTAAAGGGGGGGAAAGGGTTACTACGTGCCAATAGTCCTGTAATTTGAAGTCTAATTGATTCTTTCTTGGGCCATGTTGCCCTTGTTGTGTTATTCTGTTGTTTGAAAATGGGAGCTGCATGGTGGCACTGTGGTTAGCACTGGTTTAAGTCCCAGCTGGGATCCTTCTGTGTGGAGTTTGTTCTCCCCGCGCACGCATGGACATTCCGTCTTCCTCCCCCAGTCCAAAAACATGCTTCATTGGTTTATTGGTCACTCTAAAGCAGGTGTGTTGTGAAGGAATTTGCTTTATTATTATCATTGCTTAAATGTATTTGGTTAAATGTATGTTTAAATGTTAACTTAGATTGACCTTTTTACCTCTTCTGAAAACAGTTGTGTGTTTGTTCATCTGCTTCTCATCTCCCACCCAGGATGAGGGGTTTACGACACACTGTCCTGAGCTGATAAGGGATACTGTTTGAACTTAGAATCCAACCAAAAGGGTCATTTGACGACACCCCCTAATGAACTTTTCCTCTTTGTTTTGAAAATGTTACCTCCTTCTTGTGTTCTTAATAAAAGGTGCACAGGGAGAGGCAGACCTTTGAGAAGAGAAACGTGGTGGACCTTTTCCAACACATTTGCTCCTCTCCCTCGTGCATGAGAAACTTGATTCTTGTTGTGGTTTGTTGTTTATAATTGTGTTTTTCTTTAATGTCTAGATGCATTTATCTGACATTCTTTGGTCCATTCGAGCCGGATGACAACATATCTGCGTCCTTGGGGGAGGATCATGCCGATTGAAGTCTGTGCACAGCCCGTGAGACCAGGTCTCCGGAGGAAAGTCCCTCGTAGTGAATTCTACGCCGGCCAATCGACTGGTCTGATCCCTGGGTCCGGATTGACGTTATTCGTTAACCAGTCAGACCACAACGACAAGGCAAGTAAAGCGCTTTTTCAGGGGTTCGAGTCCCCGAAGTGGCCCAGAATTCTGAGGGACAGGTTCAAGTCCTGTTGCCTAAAACACGTGTGGGTTTGGAGTCCCGGAAAAGTCCAGAATTCTAAATAAAGGTGTAGGTTCGAGTCCTGCAGCCTAAAACGCGTAAGAGGGTTCAAGTCCCTAAAAGGCCTAGAATAACAACAAAAATAAAATAAAAAAAGTTTTTTTTTGGTGTGAATGTGTGTGCATGTGTGAAAGGAGTGAACTTGTTCGAAGCAGTGGGCAGCTGGAAACCTTGCGGTGTTAACACAAGGCTGCTTGTTGAAGTAGAACAAGATTTCATCTCATTAGGCTTTAGGTGAAAAGAACCCAGAGTCTAAAACGGGTTTTGCTCCTGGGAGGACCCTAAACGTGTGACCGGATCAGACAACAGGTCTGACCTAGAAGCTTGTTGCACGGGGAGTGAAATTCGGTCCTGAGAGAAATTCTCTGTTGGTTCTGATCACACTCTGTGACTAACATAAATAAAAAAATATATATAAAAAATGGGGGAATTCAAATAAAAAAGTTGAATTACCATCAGATTAAAAATATATGGAAAGAGGTTCATCCAGGTTCAACTACATTCTTGATAAAATGGGATAAAAACTAGGATTTTAAGGGGAATCTTGGAGTGCAGGCATGTACTGAATTAGTTCAAAGGTTACAAATTAAAAACAAAATAAAAAATACAAAAGAAACAAAAAAATAGTGAAGAATTAATTTGTGCAAAACTGTGCTTAAATGAAGCAACGAAAAATAAAGAATGGCATTCAGAAAAGTAAAACTAGAGATAAATCAGATGTGAGACTCAGACCCCTGCAACAGCTGGCTGCAGCAGGCTGCAGACCGAGCAGGAGCAGGATGAAAGGGGGGGAGAGCAGAAACCAGCTGATTTCTCACCTCCTCCCTACCAGGGGACAAATGCTCCTCTGTTGACGGGTTTTAACCCACCAGTGACTGATTTAAATAAACCAGAAAAAGAAAAAATAATGTTAGGAGGAAAAGGGAAAAAACTTGTTTGGAGTAAAACTTTGGGGGTTGGTTTGGAAGAAGCTGGAGAGTCATCTAAAGTTGCATAGACATTTCCAATCATTGAAGTGCCCAATCCCAGAGCTGGAGAAGATGGCCAGAGGCCTACACTTCTTTTGTTTAGCACCTGGACATTAGAGGATGTTAGGAAGGCAGTGAGGGGAGTTATCTCTCACGGGCAAATGATGGAAGTTCAGAGAGCTTATCATCTGAATGGCATTAAATGTCAGCAAGCATGTATGACTGCTATGAAGACTGGGCAAAAGTAAAGGAATCCTATGAATGATGACGATCCACCCAGACCTCTTCCACATAACAGTTTAAGAGTTGATTCAAAGTCTTACACTTTTAGGACAAAGAATTAGAGAAGCCTTTCCAATGAGACCTGATTTTGGAAAGATTGGTCAAACTAAGCAAAAAGATGGAGAATTAGTGTTTGATTTTAGAGTCAGATTTGAAGAAGTTTTAAAGCTAATTGTGGACTCAGAGATAATGATGATGGTCCCTATAGACAGCAGCTGAAACAAGTTTTACTGCAAGCTATGAGACCAGAGATTGCAGACTAGATAAGGACACTTTACATAGATCTACCAACAGGAGCACTACAACAGTTTGTGAATTTTGCTGTTCATGCAGAAAAAATTGATGGTGAATAGAAAGAAATTTAGGAATCAAAGTGTAGATACATTTTGGCAGGAGGAAAGTAGTGATGTGTTTTTTGGAAGGAATGTGAAGAGAAGAAGAAATCGTGGTCGTGGTAAAGGAAATTTTAGAAGAAGGTTTAGAGGAAGTAGCAACAGAGGGTCAGAGCAAGTTGATGATGGATGTTGGATTTGTAGACAGAGAGATCATTGGGAGAGAGAGATTGTCCTGAAAGGAAGAAATCAGATTGATTAGATGGTAAAAGAAATGACAAGATAAAAGATGAATCTGAACTAGAAATTCAACCAATTAGTGATGAATTTTTAGATCTCACTGAAAGAGAAATAGTTTTTGTTGATGGGTCAGCAAAGAAAGATGAAACAGGCAGAAACAAAGTGGGTTTTGCTGTTGTAACTCAAGATAAGGTTTTGAAGGCAGGACCCCTGCCTGGAAATTACTCAGCACAATCAGCAGAGTTTACAGCTTTAACTGAAGCATGCAAACTGTTTAAAGATAAGCCAGTTACAATCTATACTGATAGCCAATATGCGTTTGCTATAGTGCATTTTATTTTGTCAACAGTGGAAGAACTCAGGGTTAAAACGTCAACAGGAAAACCAGTAACGCATGTAGACTTACTGAAAGAATTATTGACTGCTGTAATGTTACCATCTAAAGTGGCAAAATGTAAACGTGAGGGACACACACAGGAAGAACAGATCCTATTTCTAAAGAAAATGCCTTTGCAGATGCAACAGAAAAGCAAACTGCAACAAAAGATGTAGAAATATGCACAAATGAGGATGTGACTGCAGATGCAACCGCTGATTTTTTAAAAAGAAATGTCACCCAGTGCACCACAACAACAAAAAAGATCTATGGTTAAAAAAAAAAAAGGAGCAAAGTTAGAACAAGGTCTTTATGTCAGCACAGAAGGACAACCTATTTTACCAAAATCCATGTACAAATGGGCAGCAATTTTGAGTCATGGGCTTTGCCATGATTCAACAGGGGGGATGGTAAACTATGGTAAACTTATTAGAGAAATATTATACAACTTATGGATTTATGCTCTATAAACTCTATAAAAAAAATTTTTGTAAACAATGTGTTACATGTATGCATCATAATCCCCAAGGCAATGTTAAATTTAAGAGAGGAAAATTTCCTGAACGAACTTTTCCTTTCCATACAATCCATACGGATTTTATTGAATTGAATAAAAGCAAAGGATTGAAATATTGTTTAGTGATTATTAATGCATTTTCCAAATGGGTTGAAATTTTTCCATGTGCAACACAAGATGCTATTACAGTAGCTAAAGCTATTTGTAAAAGAATAATCCCAACTTTTGGCATACCACAAGTGATAAGGAGTGATAATGGTACACATTTTGTAAATCAAGTGATAGACAAAATGGCTCAACATCTTTGCATTGATCTAAAGAGACATTGCAGTTATCACCCACAGAGTGCAGGATTAGTTGAGAGAACTAATGGCACTATCAAATCAAAGTTAAAGAAATGCATGGAAGAGACAAACAGACAGTGGCCTGACTGAATAGACTTAGTTCAGCTAAGCATGCGTATCACACGCACAGCAGGTCAACCTTTAACGCCTTTTGAAATGTTGTATGGACGTTCTTATAGGTTACCAGACCTTGATCCTACACAGCAACATTCTCCAGATGATGATGCAAATTTAGTGGATTATTTGAGAAAAATGTTTACCACTAAAGATGTGCAAAGGACAAATCAAGTGCCAGATTCCTTTTTATCTCCACAGGACACCTCACCAGTGCAGGTTGGTGACTGGGTGTTTGTGAAGGCCATAAAAAGGAAGTGTTGGTCCAGCCCACGGCGGGAAGGCCCATTCCAAGTCCTGCTGACTACACCAACAGCTGTAAAGATTGCTGAAAGGACGTTTTGGATCCACCTGTCACACTGCAAGAAAAAGCATCTGGGTGAGGCTAATTCCAACTGCTAGGTGGGGAAGTCTGACTACAAAGGGAGGCAGCTGTATAGAAGCTGCTTGTCTCAACGTCAGCGAAGCCGAGACATCCACCTAGTCTTAGGGAAGAAAGCACACCAGAACTCTTTTGCACTACACGGATCACTGTTAGAGGACTTAAGGAGGTGATGTGCTAGTAACCTCTCCCTCCCGAAGATAGGAGCAACCACATGGATTCGATTCTTTTGGAATCATTATCCACTCGCAAGAAGAACCACCAGTGAGGAAAGAAACATTTCTCGACGATGGCTGAGTATTGATGAACATGATGTTTTGAATAGTCCAAAAATGAACATAACTCACCTGTATATGACAAATTCTTGGTATAGGTATGTTATGTTACTGGCTAAGGAAAAGAATAGATCGGATTGCTATGTTTGTTCTGTAATTGAAGCTTCATCCCTACATCCTAATTTGCAGGCAAAGCAATTTTCTGAGTGGAAAAGCAACTGTGTTATTGAATATAGTACCAGAGGGTATATTAGTACTGGAGCTGTCACCACTTCAAATGGTACTCTTGTAAGACCGAGTTGCAAGAGTTTGTATCAGTTTAAAAAACTGAAATTGACAAAATCATTAGCTCCATATGCTAGTGTGGAACCAGGAACTGTGTTTCCACATTGCGTAACTAACAATGGCACAGAGTTTTTAGGAACTTTGCCGACAAAGATGTGTCATGAACTTCTTGTTCCCTTCACAGTCCAGATAATCAATGACAGAGTTTCCCATGGTTATGCAGTTCCCTGCCCCAGAGGACGTTGTGTTGGATCTAATCCAGATTTAATGCCAGGTAACAATGGTACTTATGTGGTTCATCAAATGTTTTGGTTATGTGGGCAGGCCCTCTACCTCAGTCTGCCTAGAGACTGGAGTGGGATTTGTGTTTCTGTAAAGGTCACAGGTCACACTTTCATAGTTTCTGCAGTCCATGAGCCTCACCTGAGCCACAGACGTAACCTTATTGATGTCAAGCCACATGATTCCATTTGGGGATCACATGTACCTGAAGACCATAAACACTGGAATACTGGGGAAAAGGTAACTATGGCATTGTTTCCCTAGGTGGGAAATGCTAAAAACGCTCTCAGAATTGAGACCATTGATTATCGATTAGGTTTATTTTTGATTATTTTTGAACGCTACAATTAAAGCATTTAAAGGCTATAGTGAAGAAATGTCAAGCATGAAATTTATGGTTCTACAGAACAGATTGGTTTTGGAATTATTGGTTGCTCAGGAGGGAGGTGTTTGTAAAATGTTAAATGACACCTGTTGTACATTTATTCCTGACAACACCGATGAAGGTCACAGCATCACTGAAGCATTACATCAACTTGAAAAGGTTCAGCAGGCAATGCAGGATGACAGGAAACCCCAATCTTGGGATTTCTTCTCCTGGTTTGCTTTTGGTTCCTGGTAGCAACTTTTGTTAAAAATAGTGACACCTATTCTTATGGTACTGATCACATGTTGTGTGTTCACTATGTGCATTTTTCCTTGTATTCAATCTATGATTTCCAGAGCAGTGAATGGTTGAGTACAAAATGTTCTTATGAGTCAAGAATACAACTTGTTATTAAAGGGAGAACAAGATGACTGTAATGATTTTGAAATTGAAATTACTTGAGAGAAAAAAAAGAACTTCTCATCTGAGTGTAAATTGAAAGTTTTATGAAAATGAAGATGTCACAGAAAACTGAAAAGAGATGTGATATTGGATGTGAGATTTTGACATTTATCAATGATAAAAAGGAGGGAGTATGTGAAGGAATTTGCTTTATTATTATCATTGCTTAAATGTATTTGGTTAAATGTATGTTTAAATGTTAACTTAGATTGACCTTTTTACCTCTTCTGAAAACAGTTGTGTGTTTGTTCATCTGCTTCTCATCTCCCACCCAGGATGAGGGGTTTACGACACACTGTCCTGAGCTGATAAGGGATACTGTTTGAACTTAGAATCCAACCAAAAGGGTCATTTGACGACACCCCCTAATGAACTTTTCCTCTTTGTTTTGAAAATGTTACCTCCTTCTTGTGTTCTTAATAAAAGGTGCACAGGGAGAGGCAGACCTTTGAGAAGAGAAACGTGGTGGACCTTTTCCAACACATTTGCTCCTCTCCCTCGTGCATGAGAAACTTGATTCTTGTTGTGGTTTGTTGTTTATAATTGTGTTTTTCTTTAATGTCTAGATGCATTTATCTGACATGTGTCAAACTCCAGGCCACCTACACGTTTTCAAACTAACCTGCCATTGAAGTTCCTTGGTGTCTAGACACAAGATCCAGGTAAACTACAGGTAAAGGCATGATTTCTGGTAAACCAGCAGAAGGCTGGTCCTCGGGGAAATGGAGCTTGACACCTCTGCTCTAAAATCAAGTCTCGCTGGGTTTGCATATGTGAAATTTTATGGGTAAAAAGTTAAAGTCCCATAGTCTCAGACCATGATGTGTTAAATTTGCTCTCCAAATCTGACCCATCATCTGAGGGAGTGGTGAACCGCAGACACAATGGCACAATACAACCCCTTTAATGTAGACTGCATCGCAGGGAGCCATTGGGTCTCAGGTCTTGGAGGGCATTTAGAGTATTTGGTGCAACTCGGCTGTGGATTCGAACACACGTTGTTCCAGTGTCAGAGTAGACACTCTACCACAGAGCCACTGAACTGCAACAGACTGGCGACCTGTCCAGGGTGTGCCCAACCTTTGCCCAACAGCAGCCAGAACAGGTTCCAGCAACCCCTAAACGTGATTTTAAAAAAATGGATGGGCGGATGTTTGAAAGTGTAAACAATAAATAAAAGGAATTTTGAAAACGTGGTTTCCAGCATTCCCAAGGAATAGTCATAATACACATTTAGCCTTTTAGATATCTTTTCATAAGGAGTCTGAAAGTCTGATGCTGCATTGGTGTAACGTGCATCGACCACAAGGTCTTGGAATGAAAAAAAAAAAAAAACATCTATTAATTATAAATTTTGGCATTTGAACTTTTTAGAGAGCAGGGTGCCATCCAGCTCATTTTATAGTGCCCTTCACACATAATGAGGCACAATGCATCTTCCAGCTTAGCCTTTTTAAACTCTGCAAAATCCATTCTAAAAGTCAAGGTACATGAGAACATATAGAAGAAATTGTGTTGACAATTCAGTTAAATAATCCAACTCTGGTCTTTAACAGTGACTAAATTGTGAAAATAAACAAATTTGTGAGTAAAATATGAAAAAAGAAGCAGTTATAAGCAATGTGCAATGAAAAATAACATCTATTAAAACATGCTGAGTCAGTTTTGGACAGTTTGTCAAACCACAACTTTGTTAGCGTCCAGTTTGCCAGCTGATCAGTGCCGCTGTACGCCGTTTATTTAATGATCTTCCTCTCCCACTGAGAGCAGCTAGAAGATGACAGGCTCTGTGAAAGCTGGTGACAGAGAGAAACTACAGTCTACACGCACAACTCAGTGAGATCCTTGTTGCCCAATGGGGGGGCCGCAAGGAGACTTGATCTGTTCTGCTCCGTCTCCAGAAATGCCAGCAGGTCAAAGCCAAACAGCTCTGAAATCCCATGAGCTGTGTGTGTTGTGGAAGAATGGGAACTACTTACATCCTGTTTGTGTCGTCTGATGTGGTGACTGTACAGACTGACAAAGGCGGGTGTTGATTTGTTTGAATTTTACGTGTTTTTTTTTTCCTGTAAAATAAAAATTTAAAGAATTGTCTATTTAGATTAGTTTTCTCTGTATTTCATAAAGTCTTAAAGCAGTTTTATATCTAAAAAAAGGGGTTTATTAATTGGATTTCTTCATAGAAACTTCATTGCACACTGCAATGAAACTGATTAGCTGTCATTGTAACACAATTGTCATAGTTTGGTTGACAAAATTATTTAATGCAGGACAACCCAAATATCTCTTTAAAATCAATTTATCAAAAAAGATCTGGTTAAAATTCTCCCCCCCAAACAAACAGTGTCTTAAAATGAGCCGACAACAACAAACAAGCAAACTTGGGCTTCACTGGAGCAAAAAAGAAAAACTGTCATGGGGTCTAACAAGCAAAGCTTGAAACTGAGATGTTTAGATGCTAATCAGCAATAGAAGCAGCCGTGGTAAATCACAAGTTCAAGTCAGGGAGTAAACACGACAAGACAAAAAAGGAGCACAAACAACACAAAAGCTACGTTCACACCACCACAGCATGTTCAAGCGGCCGCTACCAATTCAAAGTCTATGTAAATGCGTGTTTTGAGCTTTGACCTAATTTTGACTTAACGGAAAAAATGTGACCAAAACTGCAAACCAAATTGTTTATGCAAAGATTTTTTATTTAAAGCCAAGGAGCCACAATGGAAAGATAAAGGCGCCGCATGTGGCTGCAGGCTCATAGTATAATTGTAGTACACTTAAATAGAACCTTTAAAGGAAATCACAAAAATCACTTCAAAAAGTACCAATCATCATAAAAGTGTTTGCAAAATAAGACCTTTTATTACATTTCATCTTTTCACCTACGTACTTCAGATTTAGTTCATCTTAAAACACTTAAATGATTTCCAACCAACTTTTTCTTTACAACACACTATGCAAAAACTCCTTTATTTTGGTCATTAATGTGTTAAAGACATAATTTCTTGCTTAGATCTCTATAAAAATGTGCTTGTTGCAGTTTTCAGTTCCACTCTATGGGTTTAAGGGTCGAACAAGTAAAAAAATAAAAATAAAAAAACAACACAAAGAATATTTCATGATTGTGTCAAATTAGAATTATGTTAGCTTTAACTGAAATAAAAACAAACAAACAGAATCCTGGAATGAAAATGATGTCTAGAAAGCCACTAAAACCACTTGATAGACAACAGTCAATAGTTTAATAAAGTAAATAACCACAAAAATTAACAAAAGTATCATATTTCTGTAAAAATCCGACTAAATTCAGACTGACTATTGGAGATCCAGCAAAACATTTTGATCTATAAAGATGCACATACATTTACATGCATTGCTTTATCTAATTGCACTAGCAGGAGTGTACAAACTAATCCCCCTCCCATGCTGTTCTCTGCTCTTTATGCAAACCTGCATGTCAAAACACACAGAGAAAATGCTCGCAACCAACAGTATGCTAAATGCCAAAGACCAATTAGCCTCCTGTGTCCAACACTGCTGAGTCTTCCAGCTGAGCCTTAATACTAATCAAGCTCCGACATCCAGCCCAGCTTTAAGGACATCACACACAAGAAATTTCCCCAACACTGGGACGGCATCACTGGTAGTAAATGTCGGAAAAGGATTCATTTGGACCCTGAGAGAACATACAGATTAAAAGATGTTTGGCTTACCTAAATGTAAATAAAACTCAAACATGGTACAATTTCAGATCACTCTCTGACAAAATGATGAATTCATTTAATTTTGATTCAAAAAGTTACAATTTGACCCAACAATCAACAAAATCCATTAAAACGAGGTAATGTCCAAGTTTACATCCCAAGCAAACAATTGTTTGGTTGATAAAAACACGTTTTACTTGACTAGAGTTAGGGGGATCCTTCTATCCATCCATCCATCCATCCATCCATCCATCCATCCATCCATCCATCCATCCATCCATCCATCCATCCATCCATCCTCAGAACCCTCTGAATCTCTTTTGGGATTGCTGCAGACAAACCCAGCTACTGTTGGGTGAAGTTAGTAAACGTTGTAATCCTCCTATCACATAAAGACAAACTTTTGACTAAAAAAGACATTTAAAAAAAATGAATGAATGGATTTAGGTAAAACTGTATTGCTTTTTTTAAATAGAAAATTAATTTCAACTAGAATAATTAAACTTTTTAGACTCGACCCTAAATGACACCAGCAGGATTTGCCTTTCTCCCGGTCAAGTCAAAGACTTGTACCATAATATTACTGTCGTTTTATTTTGTAGTTTCAATGTATAACTAGAAATCTGACAAATCTTAAAGGAAAGCTTTTGGATGAAGCCTAAATCTGTGCCGACATTTTGACGGTGCTTTCTAGACGATCAAGGAGCTTCTCGCGAGGAGCCGGCCGAGGTGGCTCAGGCATCTGGTTACCTCTCTGGGAAAGCGTTCCGGGCATGTCCCATCGGATGGAGAAGAGCCTGGAGCGACCACGTCACTGGGTTGAACGCCTGGGAATTCCCCCAGAGGAGCTATAGATAAAGTCTGGACATCTTTGCTTTCACTGCTGCCCCTGCAGCCTGGATAAGCAGAAGCAAGTGGATGGATGACAAAAATTACCTTACAATGTTACTTCTTGTGTTTTACCAGAAGACACAAAAACGTAAATATTAAAACAAAAAGTCCAGCAAACAACCACTTTTTAACATTTGGCGTCTGTTTCTGGTTGTTTTGGCACATGTGCATGCTCCCTGAGACAAAGATCTGATTGGATGCAGCAGAGTAACGATCGACTGATGGTTGCCATGACTGACATAACAGATGAGACAGAGAACGTGTGTCTGTGCCTTCAAACTTTAATGAAGGTAATGAATGGACCTGAGGAAAGGATCCTTCTCCCTCATTGCCATGGCTAACCTCACTCATTTACCCCATTCTGTGCTGCTTCTCACTGGAACAAAATCCAATGCCATGGCCGAAATACAAAACCTTACAGCTGAGAAAAAAAAAATCCCCCTTTTTCAGGAAACAAGAAAAATGTGCTTCAAATATTCCAGTCAATGCTGTTCTTTCTTGTGACCTTTATGTCATAAAAAGGGCAGGATTTTCTTCCAGATTCACTTAATGTGAAGTTATCTTTGGACTTAACATTTAATGAAAAAGCTCAAAATCTTCACATTTGCAGATAAGAGGTTTTGTATTTTGAGCATCGAGTTTTGACAAAACAGGAGAAAATCAACAGAAACACACCTTTAAAAGTGGAATCGGCATGTTGTAATGAAAAGTCATTTTACTTTAGGAAAAGAAAAAAAAAAGAATCAAAGCCAGAAGAGCATTCTTCTTTATCATCTTCATTTGTGATCTGTACGGTATATTATCCTCTTGAGATTCAAAGAAACACTTATTAATAACATAATACCTAAATTGTGAACACATTTAACACTACTGAAAATCTTGCTTATGTATTTAAGACTCCTTTAACTTATTTTTTTCAAAAATACATAAACTGATAATCAGAAATTCAGTCTAAATTCAGTCTTTTTAAATCTAAAAAGAAAAGAAGCGCTTTGGGGAAGATGTACATAAAATGCTGCAAGGTCACACCGTGTGTGCATAATACGGCGTGGATCCTGTCAAATCCTCAAATGCAGAGAAGGGCAACCTTCATCAGGACATCGTGATCATTCAATCATTTATGACTTTTTTATTGAAATCTTACTGCTGAGCGAAAAATTTGTGAGGCATGGACAAGCGGGACATTGTCAGCAGACAGTGAAGGACTCACAAGTCCTGTTTTTTTTTGTGGCCCGCAGCTCTTTGAGCCGGCTAAAAGTTCAGTTTTGAAAAAGTGATTAAAGCTCATTTTGGCATCTTTGTCTTGAAGACAGGAAGTACTTTTTATTTGGTGACCCATCCAATAAAAGATAAAAAAAAAAAAAACACATCAAAAGCTGGATATCTTAAAATGAATAAAATAAATTTCTAACTGACATAACAGAAAGCATGGAAGGTGAAAACAGACGTGGGTGTTAAATTGTAAGCATCCTTCAAAATTATTGCTGAGAAAATTAAAGCATTTTTAAAATCTGAGCTTCTTGGACTGTGGTCTACACCTCAAGCAGTTCTGTTATTCCTCCATCGTGGTTCTTAAGCTTGAAGAAAAATGACAACGATTTGAAAAAATAATGACATTTTGTGGATTTTAGATTTTTAAACTACCGCAAGGTGCTCTTATATTAGTAAAATAAATTATTTTTAAACCACTGTTGATATGACACTTAATTAAGAGGCCTTGTGTGTTTTACCACTCGTCCATGATGTAAACGTCATAACTGAGTGAAATTATGCTTAAAAGTTTAGTATAATGCCAGTGCTGTTTGTTTTTTGAATACGCTTGATTCTTAATAGTCACACGAACATCAATTAAATGTAATTTTCCAAACGGTATGGTGGGATTTTGTGGCTCCCACTTTGTTTTAGTCAGTAAGAAACTGGACCAAATGACTCTTTTAGCATTACATGGTTGCAGACCTCTGTTCTAGAAAATTGGTTAAAGTTTTTTTTGTTTTTTGTTTTTTATTAAGGAACAGCTAGAATTTAACAAGTAACAACCCTAACTTTCGAAACCAGATTTGACCTAATCTGAGTTTTACGGACAAACTAACTTGGCACTGATGGCTTTCTTGTATCCGTGTCTGGTCCAGCCCACAACAGAAAGCTGCAAAAGAATGAGCAATTTGTAAATTTGATTACTGTTATTTAATCAAAAATGTTCTTTAATGATCAGTATAATTAGAATCTTGTAGGGGTTTAGTTTTTGTTTTATCCTACTTTATTTTCCAATCGGTTCAGCCCTGCTCCAAATGAATTGCTCACACTTGGATTGATTTGCAATCACCACTTCTTCTCGTCAATGATCTTGCTCTAAATTTAGCTCCTTGTAGCTGTTCGGCAGCACTTGGTTGAAATGTGCTCTCTTACCATGTCTTATGTTACTTTTGTTGCATCTATTGCTTTCAATTTGAATAATTTTGCTTCTAGTTTATTTAAAAAAAAAAAACAACAACAACAAATCATCTGTCTGTTACACAAATGCCTTTCCCTACATCCCAACACCATTAGACGAGCACAATCAGGCAAAGAAAATCAAAATATATATACTCAATATTACTTAATAAAATTAATATTCCACAATAGAAAAATTTAATTTTATTTGGTGATTGAGCTAGAAATTTCACATCCAGCTGAATATCTCTGAACAGTCAGGATGATAACTAAACTTTGTTTATCCTATTCCACGATCATAACCAGAATAATGACTTTGTGGAAATTGTCAGGCCCTTTAAGGTAGAGCTGCCCAGAAAGGTCAGCAGATGATCACATACGCACAGACACACAACTCCACACGCTCACTTTGATGGCCAGTTAAGCAGCAGTCTGCAGATCAGCATGCCTGCCTGCATCTTTTTGGGTGGATGGGTGAGAAGTGGGGCAAAGAATAAGCTTTGGATGTGAGTATCTTTGCAATCAAAAACTTTACAGAAGAATAAAACAAATAAAAATAAAACTACAAGTGAAGTGAAAGGGATTAATGATGATGGGCCTGATGAAGAGAAATTGCTGTTAAGGGTTTTTGTAAGTAATAACGTTTTGTCTTTTATATGACTTGGAGGACTCAGATCAGCTTATGGGTATATGATGAGGATCCTTAAGTAGGCTCTGTAGGCCTCTGTAGCTCCATCTTATTAAAACCTCTATGACTCCATATTATCCATAATGCTTTGAGCTTGTCTTATGAACTCATTGCAGAGGTTTAATGAGGCTGTGGCATCATCTCTGTTCAATCAAAGAGGGTTTTTATAAAGTTTGCCACTTTTTAAACTAAGTACACAACGGGTAGTTGACATGGGTTCAAGAATGCGGGTTCTCGAATACACGTCTAGGTCACATCTACAGTTATAAGAAGCTAAATATTCTGAACCTATTTCCAGGCTTTTTCTTTCACAGCTCTATTCCGACATCTGAAAGACTTGGTGTTATAAAATTTCTGGCTGGGCACAAACTGCAATTATTGATTAATAGTTTTTAATTCTTCCTCCTCCATGATCAGTTTTCAAACTGTTGTCTCTTCCGTGAATGAAAAAGGAGGCTTCCCATTCGTCACTACCCAATCCAAGTCTCTGGTAGGTCAAAGGTCAATCTGGTTTCGTAAGTAGAGTCCTAAAACGGTCTTTAATGTGTACATGGCTACGCGTGAACGTGAAAGTTTGGAACCCAGAGGCCCAAAACGCGCATTTACATGTGGTTCCATAGACTTTTCATTGAAAGTGGTCGCTTGAAGGAGAGCTGCCAAAGGCGGTATTGACGTAGCGTGTGTGTGTGTGTGTGTGTGGGGGGGGGGGGGGGTAAACTGACATATCATAATTACCTTTATTTATAAAGTGCTTTAACAGAATGAAAGTTGAACAAAGCACTGTACATTAATTGCCAAACATAATAACATGTTTAATAAATGTGGACAAAAAAAAAAAAAGCAAAATAAACTGAAGCAAAAAGGAGATTTCCCCTGATAGATATCTATATCCACACACGCACTCGCACACACACACAGCAAACGTTTAACTAGAGGTGGTGCTGTTGGGGGGGTGGGGGGGAGGAATACTACTTCTCACTGCAAACTTCTTGTCAATTGACAAAACCAAATTAAAAAATAGACTGTTAGCCAAATACTAATTATTCTATGGAAATAATTTGTTTTTTTTCCATGTGTCATTTTATTTATTTCACTTCATGGCCCTTTAAATGTAAATGTTCTAGTTCATCTTCTGTTTGTAATCTTGTCTTATGTCATGATGCTATTCATGTGGTATACAAATAAATAAAATATTGTATTCTTATTAATAAAGATTAAGAAATCATCAATAAAAGCTTCTATAGGCATTAAAAATAGCCCTTTAGCTAAAAGAAATGCTTAAATATTAAGAACAGTAACAATATTGAAAATGTATGAAATATGTATTTTGATATTTTAATGGCCTTCGGCTTTGCTGCTCTCATTTGACATCCTTCCAAAGTCTTCTGCCCCCCACCCCCCATATATAATGTTCCAGCTCCTCCACTGAATTTACCAGAACCTTTACCTAAAAACAAGACCCAAAAACAAAAAAAACAAAAAATCACAAATTGCAAGAGAGGAGAAATGAAGCAGGGTGGATTGAGGATCATTGTCTCCTCAGCTCCCAGGGCTTCACTCTTCTGTTGCCCATAACAGTGGTGTGTCAGACAGGAGCAATTATTCACCATAAAGCAATGTGGTGCTGGCTGGGAGTAAATTACTGAAAGAGCTTCTGCCAATTACTTCTCCTAATGGTGAGACAAATCTCATTTGACACTAAAACACCCTTGCATTGAGTGGATCAATAATGAGCAAAGTCCTCATTCATAGAAGACAGTTGGTGCAAAAGCTCATCCTTCTGATCCCATCAATTAAACATTGCATGAGGGAAAGTTTCTGACGCACCTCTCATTTTCCACTAGTCTTTATTAACCTTTGTGGTTTGTGTTATAATTTAAGGCTTCAACCTGACAGCTGGTGGTAAATTGCCCGACCGGGGGGGGGGACTCATTTCCCCCTTGAGGTGGACTTTTGTTGGAGAGGTTACCCTTGGGGGTAAATGAGCTGATGAAATGCAGTGTGAGTTAAGGCCTGACTGTCGTTGGAGAAGCACCACTGTGCACAAATGAAATCTTTTCACGGAGAAGAACCAACCTTTAATGACCACTATTAACACATCTAACTTTCTGCTGATGGGGCCTGGGGGTCACATTCTGCTCTTACCTTTAACTTCACATAACAGTTAGAAGTTTAAAGTGGACACTTGATAACTGCCGTGCAGATTGCAGTCACTTGTAATGGCATTCCTGCTGCCACATGAGAAAATACATTAACCTGATGGGTTTCTTTAGCAATTAAAAAGATTGCTTTCAACCGACTTCACGTCTCTACTTCTGATTTATTCCTTTAGAAAACACTGTTTACTGTATTTCCATCACTCTTGTCATTAACATTTCATTTTAATCAAGTACCACAATTATTTTTGGACTATAAGTTGCTCCGGAGTTTAAGTCTCAGCAGCCAAAATGTGAAAAATAAAGAAAAAGTAAAATAAAAAATTATGATAGCTTTTGGGAGAAAAGTGGAATTTTGCCAGTGTAATTCTGAGTTCACTACCTCTTTTTGATGCACGTCACATTCCATGCTCAATGCTTGTCCATAAACGTAAAACTAGACCCTACTTACCGTTGTGTGCGGGAGATAACGGGGCAAAATGATGGCAAAAGGTTGAATTTACTGTCAGGACGGTTTAGTATTAGAATAAGCCTAAAGCACATTTTCTGCATCATCTTATGTTGAACAACAGTGGTGTTCAAAGTACTTCAAGTATAGAACTGTATTTACATCTATAAATAAAAAAATAAATAAATATGAAATCCCAACTGGGTACAAATTTACCAATGTTATGTTTAAAGTTCATACTAAAAAGGAGAAAAAGGAGGAAGTTGCACAAAAGTCACAATGATAGAAAATACAATTTTTTTCCTTTTCTTGCATTTCAATTGCAAGTATATGGATCTGATTTTACGCAATGTATTTTATTTTGAATGGAACTTGTGTGTGCTGTGGTTTTCCTCATTTATCTACCCTCGTTTTCAGTTTTCATGCCAGCTGTTTGCTTCCATACCCCTCATTATGTCCAGGATTGGCATTTTTATTGTGCGTTTCAGATTCTGGACTTTTGTGTATTTGAACTTCTCTCCTCCCATATTTCAAACAGTTGTGAAAACAATGTGCCAGGACGAAACAGTTTGTGTCTACTTCTTTCAAATTAAAATGTAATTTTTTAAAAGTAAATACATGTTAATAAAAGTGCATTATAGAGTGTGGATCAATTGATTTTTTTTTTTTACTTAATTTAAAAAAAACCTAATGTTGCACTTATTTCCTTTAACCCAAAATTGCCCTACAGTTCCTAAAATCTGTTTTCGGTTAACATTTTTTATTTAGCAAAAAAAAGTTTTTTTTTTTTTTTTTAAATGCATCATTTTTTTCTGCAGTTGAAAGTGTTGAAGTTTTTTATTGGCTTTCTTCATCAACACTTACACAGGGAGAATCTGAGGAGACAAAGTTTTTTTTTTGTCACTTTCTGCTAAGATGAACTGTGAAGAGCTAAATATAGAGGCTCTATTTTAGTGCTTGAAGATATTAAAGAAACATATGAAACAGGGTAGCCGAGAAGAAAAGAATGATTCACGTTGATGCACGTTCATTCATTGAGATAGTGGGGTGAAAAAAAACGAAACAATTACTGTGAAACATCCACCACCACTGAAATTAAACAGGATTTAAAGAATTCAGCTTCCAATTGTTCAACATCTGTTTTTGGTGGTTAACCTCCTGACTTATTATTCAGGAACATAAAAGAGTCAAATAAGACAAAAACCTTACATCTCACATCAGGACAAAAATAAAAATCAGCACAATCCTGATTTTAGCTGCACAATTACATTAATGCTAATGATGTGTGACGACTAAAGGAGGGCTTCAGTTTCTGAACCATGACCAGAATAATCTTCCAAACAAGCCGTTTAATCATCTATGACTTGGAAATGAATTTTCACCTAAAGAAGATTGCCACAGTAAAGCAGCTTTTGCTCAGCCAATTAGGAAATATGTTTAGCTTTGAGTCAAATCCAATTACTCTCTCTATTCTTCACCGTTTATTTGTGTGTCACCATCGTGGCGGCCTTTTGAAAAGGGTTATGGGAAGTTTTGAAGCCTGATTTAGCTCCTCTCTGGATAAGCAAAAATACGTAAATGATGGGAAGAAAAAAAATCATTAACAGAGATAAATAACAGAGGAACTGTCCTACCAGAATGTTGCTAAATAGGAGGAATTGAATGGAGTTTTATTTTTTCGAAACTTTGATGAGTTAAAAGTAAAAAAGTTCCTTCAATCATTATCCTAAAAATGTGTCCCCATTTCAGCTCAACTTGACAGGATACTAATTTCAGGGGGAAAGCTTTAAGTGCCTGTAAATTTTCTGGAACACATACAGCCCAATCCATGACAACCTCAGAAAATGGTCGGAATTTACCTTCTAGGTGTACTTCAGAAAAGAATCAGCCTCATTATGTTCTTGAGGGTTTTTGTTTTTGTGTTGGTTTTTTTACGCCAACTTCCTGTAAAGTTCCTAACAGCATGATCTGACCATGAAGAACTGAAAACCAGACACTTAAATACACTGAAGCTCATCAACACAAATCAAAACAGCTGTAGATGATTACAATCTGGTGTGATTGACAAAAATAGTAAATGGTATCGTATCTTTTTTGCATATTTTTACATAGTTTGGCTGGGAGTGTGACTTATACTCATATAAAGGTTATATTTGATATTAAAAAAAAAATTAATAAATATTAGGCTCATAAATATAGGGTCACGTGTTTCTTGTTTTACCACTAATTTGACACTCACAGCAATGCAGAGGAAGAAGCTGAATTGGCAGATTCTTCAATAGATTCACCCTGTGTCTGAATTCCCACCCTAATCCCTATATAGTGTACTATATAGGGATTAGGGTGGGAATTCTGACACACCTTTAGTGATCTGAAGTGACAGAAAGAGTTTAGTTGACTTGTAAGCATGTTCTGTATGCTGTTGTTAACTGAATAATTGTTCATATGTTGTTTTAATATATTAGAAACTTATTCAATTCCTCCTATGTTTCATCAAGACAAATATGGTTATTGTAGTGAAGCGTGCAAATATTATTAGTACCTATTCTGTTATTTTAGTTTGTCTTTCAAGAGGAAATGTCCGTTCTTGTTCCTGTTTTGTGTGAAATACGTTTCTCCTTAAACTTCCACTTAAGTATGATTTATTTCTTCCCTTTTATGCATTTTTGGTGCTGCGACTTATACCCTAGAGCGACTTATAGTCTGAAATATACAGTAATTGAATCGGTTAGTTTAAAAGGGGCCCAAGTCCACAATCTTTCAAAATAGAGATCTTATGTGTCTCTATGGTCTTCAAGGGAAAAGCTATCTGATTATGTGCAAAAAAGTCCCAAGTCCCTTGTAATGTATTGACAATGCTTGACATTTAAAATGCATTAAGTGCAAAATTCCTAGACTTGGGCCTCTCTTGCATGGGTTTTGCTTTATCCCATAGACGGCAGCACTGGTTATCCAATATGGCAGTGCCCCTGTTTAATTCAAGAAGGGCCCAAGTCCAGAGACTTTAGTTTGCTAGTCTTCTGAAATGATAAAAGTGATGTGCTTCATATTATAGCATTTGTAAGCTATGAACTGGTGCTAAATCTGGGTAAAGTATTAATCATTTGGTGTAGCCTCCCTTTAAGCTATGCAATTAAAATTAATTCCTGGAAAAACAAACCTCTTGGACTTGGACCCCTTTTGAACTAACCGATTCAATTATATAGCGCTTTTCTAGCTTCTTTGATGGTCCAAAGCGCTTTACAGTCCCATGCACGCACGCACGCAAATTCATACAATGATGAGACACTATAACCACCAGAAGCAAAATAGAGTTCAGTGTCTTCCCCAAGGACCCATGGGGCAGGGTGGGAACTGAATCTGAGATCTTCTGATCAGAGGTGTACTACTTTACCTCTGTCTGCACCAACATGATAAAAACTGAAGAACATCCCAAAAGTCCAAGTTCAGAGTCTTCCTAGATTCCAGATGCCCCAAAATAATGCAACATGCGGGAGGAGGGGACACAGAAGAACAAGAACACAAAAGCAAACCAGAAAAAGTTCAGGTTCCCGCAGCAGTGAGGGGGTAGCAAGGAGATCCCCTCCTCAGGAACTGGCACAAAGAGGGGCAGTCCCGACAACTCTCCCCAGGAAACTTGACAAGACACATGACAAGACACCTGAAGCATGGTCATGGAAATGCCCCTCAGAAATAGCCTGGATGTGGCATGCCGTGGTTTGAAAGGGCTGCAGGAAATCCGTCACCATACTTGGCATACTTGGCAGGATTCGGACAGCAATGGTAAGAATCCCGCAAGGATACAGATACTGTCAAGAACTAGTGGTGTAGGGCCCAATATGCAGTAGACCAGGCTTGGTGGCAAAACAAAAAAACATCTGATCAATAAACTTAGACAAGACAAAACCCAAAAAAGTGACAGAGCAGATGACCTGACAATGATAAAGCAGTGAGGATAATTAACTGAAATGACGTCAGCTGCAGATGACTAAAAACATGAGCCTGGAGTGACTGACAGGTCAAAACCATCACTGAAAATCCAAACTTAACTGCACAGTCCAGCTATTTTTAAGTACAGTTATGTTGACCTCTTTTCCAGGCTTATTATTTGGGATCAGAGGTGCTTTTTCTCTGCAATTTGGGAGTAAAATCAAACACTTTTCTATCAAAAATCCCCTGCCTTTCGTTTTCTCTGTCCCTAACATTCCATCTAAAAAAGAAAAAAGAAAAATTGTGCATCTTTTATTACAATTTAATTCAATTTTATTTATTTAGCCATAGTCATAGTCATTTCAATGGGCTTTAATCTTTAAAGAACTAAATCGTGAACTCTTCCTATAATAGCTTTTGCCTGAAAGGATTAGATCAATCATTTTTGCATTTTCCATTTTTGATTTGGACTGTACTGAATGCCTATTTTAAACCACAGGCCACCTGCTACTTGCACATTTGTCTGATTTTTGCACATTCAGTTTTATAATTTTTTGTAGCCTGCTGTGTTTTTTCTAGTTATTCATCTGCATTGAGCGTAAACAATATAGAGAACTGTTCCTATCTCAAATCTTTCTTGTTTGCTGCAGAACATTATACCTCAGTAGCCAACAGAAACATGCGGACTGTATCAGTTTACAACTTTTCTCTAAGACTAAATGCTCTATTTTCATACTGAACGATTTATTTTAGTTTGCAGTGTGTGCCTCCTACGGACAAGTGTAACCAAGTCAGCACAAGTGAGATAAATTAACTTAACTTCTATCTTTAGCAGGATATAAAGCAAGGAGCTGCTCTGATTTATCGCCTCCATTTTGCTGCTGTCAGGTGAATGATGGACATCTAGACCTATTTTCAATACTGTGTGAATGTCTGAGACGTGTGTTTGTGTCTGTCCAGAAATGCCGGTGACCTCATTTTTGCCGTTTGCTTAAAAGTTACCCCCATTGTTCATATTAGATATGATTTCATGTGGTGATGGGGTCTGTTAATGGAGAGATCGATAGTGTGACGACAGCGAATGCATATTAATGTCACTAGGAAGTAAGCCCTATGAGAGCGGCTCTGAGATGAGAAGGAAATGCCACGGGGGTCATCGGGAAAGCTCCGTAATGAGAGCAGCGTTCAGTCCAGATCCAGGTACACGCTCCTCGACCTCTGACTTTTCCAACCAGACCGACATGACGTCGGACTTCTAAGGAATGGTAATTGGGCAGTGATGTGCACCTCTGCGGAGAAACCCAGATAGGAGCCAACTCAACTCGAAAAAGGGTTGTGTGCCACAGTGTTTTGAAATTGATCTTTGCTCAGAGTTTGCAAATTAAAACCTGCTTCCCCTTGGAACCTAAAGCTTTAACTATAAAGGTGAAATATTTTCAGGAGCAAGAACTGAGAAATTCAGTACAAGAATGTGAGCAACGACAGCTCAAGATGCAGGAGGCGGGTGGGTAAACATCAGCTGTATAGAAACATTTTCCCCTGGACACCTCTATATTTCAATGAATTATTAAATAAGAAAACACTTGGAATTTAAGTCGTGTCAAAGCCTCCTTAGCCTGGACAGCAAGGACCAGATTGTTTTTGCAATCCTTCTTTTAACTTTGCATTTGAGCAAACATTTTGCCCCCACCACATACTCAAAATTTTACGCACTTAGTACTCGATGAAAATGAATTTTTGACATAGTAAAAAATAAATGGATGACATCACAGCGGGAGAACCCATCAATTTGGTAATTGTCACATTTTCCCACAATATGGGAAAATGTTTTTTTGTGTTCTTCAAAAGATTTCACGCACACGTCATCTGGTTAGGTCCACAACCACAACTGAAGTTTTTTTGACCCTTGACACTTTGACCATGGAAATGTGGAACGTGGTTAACCAAACCCTCTGTTGCCAAGATAATCCAAATGTTTACTTTTGCCAATTCTTCTAAAAGTTACAAGATCTGTTTGTCTATGTAAAAATGACATAATGACACAGACACTGCCCATCATCAATGATGCCTTTAGGATTTTATTAAAATGACAACAATGGTGAAGAGCCACAGTGCAACACTTAACACCCTTCAAGCGCTTTTGAGACACTTTATTTATGGTTTGTTTCAAAGTCTAAATGCTTCTAAAAATAGAATAATTTTAGCGTTTACCAACATTAGACACTAAAGTTGTAGATACCAGTCCCCAATTTGGAATCACTGGTATAGATACCTTTTTAAAAGTTTCCTCTTCAGTAATTTGAATGTTTCATCACTTTTATTGTTCTTACTATTTCCTTACTTTTATGGTACTTTCACTAGTGATTTTATTCTATGTCTTTAATGTTTCACCATCTTTTATGTATGGTTGCTTTTATATATGGACCTCGAGTCTGTAAATAAATATCTTGTGTCATCCCCAGGCAACCAACCAAGAAAACAGAGATCAAAACTAGCAGAAAAACTGCCTTTTTGAAAAAGGTGTTTTTTTTTTAAATGAGTTTTTCAAATCAAATAAAATCAACAATGTTTCCAGAGAAATGTTTGGCTAGTAGAAATCTTATTTGGCTGCTGGATTTTGGATGTTACTGGCCTCCCCGGCTGGAAAGCAAAAAAGTTCATTTTGAGCCCTGCTTGGGTGGCGAGCTCGCCAAATGTCTGCGCATATTTTTCTAAAAGTGTCTTTTCCTGAAGAATAATTTTCCAATAAGAACAGACTAAGTGTGAACTCCTATTTATTTTCAAGCACAAAATGTAGAAAAATAAACAAAAAACTGTTTTGTGTTTGTTTCTCATTCCTCTGTTTTATGCAAACATTGATGTTTGTATCCCATCAACATTCAGTCTTCCATACAGTTAGAATTACAATCTGCTCACCGCATCGTTGGTGCATTTTAGTCATGCTGTTGTTGTTGTTTCTTCTGCCATCAGTCACCTCCCACATGGCACACAGTCACCACAATCCAGACTTGCATAGTGGTGAAAATTTCCTTCACAAGATGGTGTTATTCCAGGTCAGCCTATCTTGCTGCAAATCTTAACTAGAAGTTTCTTTTTTCCTTGAAAAAAAATTGAAACATTTCCTTGAAAAAAAATTGTTTTTTTTTTTTACTCAGAGAAGTTGCTGAAAGAATTTTCTGTACAAAGGCCAATAAAAAAAGTCATTTCTGAAGTCATGTTTTCCTTCATTTTTACAAAAAACGTACTTTTTCCATTTGTTATTGTATTGTGAAAATACTGAATATGGCCACAAAGTTTCATTGAAAGAATATAATGATTAGTTTTTGTCCAAAACCACTATTTTTCTTTGTATATAAAAAAGGATGCACACATATTTATATTGACAAGCAGCATTTAAATGAGCCCTTCTTACAAACATTTTTGCCAACTCTTTCACATTAATAAAACCAGAAAAACAGTTTTGTATGGACCCAGTAGGAAAGACATTGAAGGTACTTTTGTAGTAAATACATAAAAACATTATAAAGACGTTTTATTACAACATTTTCACAAGTCTTCCACAAGGGTTGGAGGAAACCATCTGCTCTTTTTGAATAATTTATTGCTCATCTCCATTTTTTAAATAAAGTTTTTCTGTCCAGGTTTTTTTGTTTTTTTGTTTCTACTAGTTAAAACTTGTAATTTGCAGTATGTGCACCTGGCTGAACACCACCATGAATCACTCCTCATCACTCAACCTCTGTTTCCCTCCATGTGAGCCGGTTTATCCGTCACTTGCTATTTCGGCTGTGAAAGACGGCACAACCAAGACTGAAGCCATTTGAGTGAAATATATCCTCTGTGATCTTGTGATACTTGCGAGGGCCACCGGCACCCCACCCACTCCCGAACCCAACCTCCTGGGACCGGTTGCCTAGCAACACTGGCTGATTGGGTTAGCAGGGTTAAGAAAGGGTCTGGCTCAGGCCGGAGGAATCAGATCACTCTCATTGATCATCCGCCCTGCGCGCTCCGCTGAGAGCTCTAGCTGCAGCCGCAAAATCAAAGCCCTGCCTTCATGTCTGCGAGCCGGCCATTACGCACACAGGGGAGCTGGCAAAAACATGACAGCTCTTTGTGCGGTTGAGCTGACAAAAATCCCGCGCCGCACAAGTGGGTATATTTGATGGAGTTGATATTGAAGCCCTTTAAAGACAGTTGGGGGGGGGGGGGGGGGGGGGGGGGACAGAGTGCTAACAGGAGGTGGACAAATTCAACTACATTGTTCATCAAAGCTTTGGGAAAATCTTCCACACATTCAGTCTCCTTTTGGTGAGCTATTTGGCTTGAATCCAGATGCCAAAAATTACTCCTGAATGTTCTCTGCGGCCCTGAGTGGGGCATGATTGCTTTCACCCGGTGGCCTAAATTTTGGATTGAAAGATGGCAATCATGACAGAACGACCTAACGGGCTGCTTGTGAGGACAACAATTGCTCGTGTTCACCTGTTCCAGCTTCTGTGCCTTCATTCGTCCCATCATTTGGAACAACTTTGGGTTTTTTAAAACTATCTGAGCATTTGCATGAAATGATCTGAATCACATCATCACAGCATGACTAAGCTTTACTCGCATGCGCCCGTACGGGGGTCGACCCAAACAGGTTTTAGGGTTGTCCAAGGAGGATTGTAAAGAGGAGCGGCTGCATTTTAAAAAGCCAATCTGAGGAAAATTGTGGATTTGTTTTTTTAACATGTTCTTGTGGCCTTTCTCTCCTGATGAAGGACATATATATATAAAAAAGTTAAGAGTAAAACTGTATTTCTGAATGATTCTTTATTCAAATAAATCCGGAGCAAGCAAAAAAATGTTTGAAAAAGCCAGCAACTGTGGCATAAAAGCTACTACGGAGAACCACAAGCTCCCTGCTCTGCTCCATTATGATGCATCGACTTGTAGATGACTAGATCCATGTAGGCTGCACGGTGTGAGCAGTAGCTCACAGTAAGGCCCCCCCGTCCCGGCTGGGGGACCTGAAGCAGAACATCAACGGGTGACCTTTCTGTGTGGAGTTGGCATGTTCTCCCCGTTCAAGCGTGGGTTTTCTTCGGGGACTCCGGCTTCCTCTCACTGTCCAAAAACATGCTTCATAGGTTAATTGGTAACTCTAAATTAGCCCTAGATGTGAGCGTGAGTGTGAATGTGTGTGTGATTTGTGACCCTGCGAAAGACTGGCAACCTGTCCAGGTGTACCCCTGCCTTCGCCCACAAGTAGCCGGGATAGCCTCTGACAGCCCGGTGACCCCGAAACGGGTATAGAAGATCCTGGTTTTCTTCATCTGAGCTGACATCTGGCTCAAATTTACAGCTGGATAGTTTTAGTATTGCTCACCTTTTTTAGTTGCAAGGGCCTGTGAGCCAGCAGGAGACCATGTGAACAGATAGATGATGGGAAAATGGGGCATTGTGATTTATATTTTTTCTTTTTTTCCCCCTGTTTTTTCTTTTGGTTTTAAACATTAGAAACATGTTTTTATGTGAAGTACTTAGAGCTACATTAGTCAGAAAAGTGCTCCAAAAATAACGTTTTATTTGATTTGATCGTTCCCTATTTTTGCATTTTTGCTCTTCCTGTTTACAGAGCGGTCTACGACCTTGACATTTTGTGCATGTTTGACCATTTTTCACCCACAGACAGCCCGTATCAACTCATATGCGTAGTTGTGATTAAGTTAATTGGAATTTTTGTATTTGTTTTTTAATTGTAAATATCTAAACCTTAACAATTGTTTGAGTTTATGAGATCTGCAGTAAGTGTTCAGTCATAAATTGTGATTCAGGGTAATATGTCATAATTAGAGACTTTGAAAAGCTGTTAATATTGCCAAAAGACAAAAAAAAGATGTGAATAATTTAAAATGTAGCAGTCTTTTACTGAAAAATGCATGTCATTTTGCACAATTTTGGTGTTAGTTGGACCAGAAAGTAAACACTCAGGAAAAAAGAGGTATATAGTTAGGAGAACTATTGACTGAGCCTCAAAACAAATTGTATTTTACAAACTCTCCAAAATTCTTTGAAGTGTTTGTTGTGCAGATTATGACTGTAAAAGAGGAGCAGAAGGCGTTTTCGAGCCATAGTGGTGAGTTTGGTCTGCATGAAGTTTACGTTTTTAGATCTTTTAACATTCATCATAATCATTTTTCGTCTTTGAACATATTTATCTGCATTTGCAAAACCTGCACACATGTTCTTATTTCATTCAGAGACGTGGTGCTTTCAGGATGCTTGCCAGTGCAGCCGTAAATTATTGACAGTTTATTGATTTTTTAAGCAGCAATTGTTTCAATTGCTCCTCCGTCTCCTTCAGGTTCATCTTACTGACTTTCCACAAAAGGCATTTTCCACAGTTGAGCCAGACCAACTGTTGGAGTCGCCCCGCAGGTCTCTGATGGTGACTGCCGGAGCCACGGAGGGGGGAAACGTGCAGCGAGGGAGTGTGGCGAGGGCTGGGTGATCCCTTCCACGTCTCTTTTCTCATGCTGTCCCGAGGAGAGGCAGACACCCAACCAACTGTTGACACTACTCCTCGGCCAAATCACAGAGAAAACAGGGCCGAGACTTTTGGTGTCCCCTTTCCCTCCCTCTCTTTCTCTTTCTCCATTGCTGATTTATTCTGCACCTCATCTGGACCTCAACCTCTCTGAAGCTTATGAGACATTTCCTTGCATAAAATACAAAACGGTGTGCACCTTTCTGTACAGAAGAATCCCCAGAAAGATCTAAATTACCAGCTTCAGGATTTGGTGAACATGTTTTATCCTTTCGCATCTGATCAAGACCCTTGATGTTACCGGCTCCAAAGATTAGACAAAATATTTGTTGTTTACAAAAATTTATTCATACAAATTTTACAGCACGTTTTTTTTAGACATTTATTGGCTTTATTCTTGCAGATTGCATTTGAAGATCTAATAGTAAATTTTCACACTATATATATATAGATATATATCTATATATAGATATATACTCCTATAGATTTTTAAGGCTATTTGGCGCTTCATTATCATACACATGATGGTTCATGGAGAAGCGGCTGCTCCTCTTTGTTTTTGACAAAAGTGAAGAATTCTACAACAAATTGGAAAAGAAAGCAGTGTAAACAAACACTAACAACATCTACGCTGAGTGGCGCCATCAAACATCGGTGCGTGACACGTAAGCAACAACAACAAAAAAGTCGGAAATGCGAGCTGATGATGTGCAGCATTGTAGGGCCACTTAATAGCCATCTGTGATTCATGGCGATTTTTAAAGTCGATGCAAGGCACCACACCTCCCTGCTTCCTGCGTCACAAAGCCTAGAGGAGGGGTGGGATGCAAAAATTAAAAAGAAAATTGATACATTGAAAACAGATGCAATTCTTTTAACCTGTTGTGCTTCCTAACACCTACTTTCCGTGCAGTTTTTCCTATGGAGTTTGACAACTTGAAGCTCTCTGTCTGAACATAACTATCTACCACCTTTCTAATTCTTGTCTATTAAAGTCAAAAAATATCTTCTTTTTTTTTACTACCTCACAGAAAATTACAAAACTAGAAGATCTTGTTAGCAGTAAAGTACATTCAGATGCTTCTGTGGAGAACATACAGCTTGTCTGGGAATGTAAGCGAACAGAACACAACCGCATGGATGGTCTACAGTAGTCAGAAATTCAAGCACAACCATAGTTGTCTGCACAAACGTGGTGGCTGTTGCCAGAGCTTTAATCATGCAGTCTACTGTAATTTGTACATTGGTTCACATGACAGAAAAAAGGAAGCACAATAGATCCAGAGGGTTGAAACACAAGAGTTCCTCGAATGTCTCCAACAAACTGAGTGGGATTCCATTTAACAAGTATCATTCAAAAAAATGTTTTTTTTTCCTTTTTTTTTTTTTTGAATTGCCTGGTGGAGATGTCTGATACTTATTATGTGGATAGAGACAACCTTGAACAGAATAAAAGAACAGGATACATTTGATAGAAACACGGGATTGGCACAAATCCATGTGAAAGTTTACTTTGTAAGCACAGCTGAAGAAAATAAAAGAAGGAAAAACCTCAAAAGTACTCAAGTCTAGGAATGAGGGATTCATAAAATGAGTTTTAAAGCTAACACATATTCCAAATCTATTTTTTATTGTAATTACTTGTTATTTTCAAACAGTTGACAATGGGTTTAGGATTTGACCGAGCCTTTCCACTTTTAGCCTGTATGCTTCATACAGGTGGAATGAAAATCTGTGAGACGGGAGCACAGATGAGGTGGAAGAAGTCAGGGTTGAGTGCTCAAGGCAACAAAGTGGAGAAGAAGAAGAAGATTACAAAAAAAAAAGAAAGTGGACGTAAGGAGTCCCCGGGGAGGACGAGGCCTCGTGGAAAGAGCCAGAAACTCACCGCAAATTGGGGGGAGAACTGTTTCAGCCAGTCTCCCAAAAAAGCCTCAAACTCATCCCCGTCCGGGAGGGCATCAAAGTCTAGCTCTTGTAGGACACGGTGAAAAGCTACGTCCTCAAGGCTGTTGTGGATAAAGACAACTAAACTCTTAATAAAACTTCACAGAGAAAAAGCAGCATTGAATGCATTGATTGTCTTTTAAACTACAATTCACTCTCATTTGCCTTCACTGGATGTTTAAAAGACAGGAATGTGGGAGGTAAAACTTAAACGTTTAAGGATTTCTTACTTCATACTTTTCTGGGGGGAAAATTTGTTCCACAAGGAAATACATCTTTAAGTGCTTTAAGTACAAAATAAAACCCAATATTATTATCAAAATATTTATTTAATGGCTTACTTCATACATAAATACATGTTTGAACACAAAAGCGATCTACTGATTGGCCAGATCTCAGAGTGACTTCATCTGGGGGCTGCGCACACTTTTTTCTGTTCAGGGGGGAGAAGAGGAGGAAGAGAAAAGGGGGAGGCAGCTACAAATATGCCATACGTCGTCCTTTGTTTCTAATTCTCTGTCTATACCTTTTCCCCAGGACGGCTGCCAGGTATTTCTTGACGGCCATTTGCTTTCTGTAGCGGCTGTAGCTGTCCGTGAAGATCCCGTCTGAGTGTCGCTTGGACAGGGGCTCCGAGCTGTCGTCCAGCGTTTTCCCCCCCCTGTGGGAGGAGAAGAGGCAAATGAGGGCTGAAGCGGTTACAGGTGCGTTCAAGGCACCCCAACCCCCCTGTGGGCAGCCCGTGGTGATGGTGGACCACCATCTTGGAATTTCCACTAAGATCCATCAGAACCAAAGCAAATGCAGATCATTTGCATTGAAAATTTTGCCTAAGTTGAGATTTTATCTTTGAGCACACCCCGAGAGGATTCGCATTGTGCACCGAGATGTGATAGGCCTGCTCACAGCTGCAGCCCCTCCCTCCATTAGATCTGGGATCTGGCTCCATAAATTATTCATAAAGAAATAAATTTAAACGTGTGTGGGTTAATTCTTCCCTGTGCACTTTCAACAACAGCCAGCTAAGAGAATGACACTTCCCGCATCACTTAAGTAATTGTTTGTGCGCTTCTTCACCACTTTTTTTATAGCATTACAGTAATGGAGGCTGATTCACAGGGGGGGGGACGGCTCCAGATTTGCAGGATTCTAGGATGTGTGGAAACCACAGAAACACGCAACACATGAAACGGTGTGAATTATGGGCTTTTAAGGGACCGATCAACAGGGAACAAACACACAGAAGACGGAAAACAGAATTTAAAAAAAAAAAGAGAAGGACAAACAAGAAGATCTTCTTACCCTACACGTTTTGCCATCAGAGAATGAAGATATTTCCTTGCTGATAACTGACCCAGCGCTTTCCTGTAGGCTTTATTAAACATGCCGTCTGCATGCCTTTCCATTCTGGGATGATAGATAGCCACATAGTAAAAAATCACCACACACCCAGCGCAACTGGCAACAAAAATACTAAAATAAACACTTTTTTTGATGATTATGCCCCCTAATTATTGATCGTCAAGGACATTTTTCTATTTTTTTCTTATCTGCTCTTATTCCTCCTTTTTCTTTAAATATCATTTTCTATATTTTATTTCTGAGAGACATAAACAACAACTGCAAAATGATGCAATAAACAATAAAGAACAAACATACATTTTTTTTAATGCTTTGACATCAAAGGACGCACAGAACAGACACAAATACAACATAAATGCGATGTTTCCAACACTCCGAGCGCGTGGGGGAAAGTTAAAAAAAATGATGATAATCACCTTTTCTCTGGAGGATAGAACAAAGTGAAGACGTCGTCAGCGACAGATGAAGGGCTTCTCACCTCCACTTGATCACCATCATAATCCAGAGATGGTAAAGAGTTGCCACCCTCATCATAAACCTCACTGTCAAGTCTGCTGGGGGGGAAAAAAGGGGATTTTGGTTTGTCCAATTTATAAATATAATTAATTAAAAATGTTTGTCTGAAAAAATTCCCTCTTTTGTAGAACCAATTATCCAATTGTAAGAATTATCTGTGAATGACTACAGATTGAGGCACAGCAGAGTCTAAATCACATTAGCCTGCTCCCTCCTGACTGCGTCTCAGCTGTATGGATTGGTTGTCAGATGATATTATCCAGTAAACTCCTCCATGAAGCTCCTCAGCTTCTGCCCCTCTGCTCAGCACCTACCTAATGCTGGGAAAGCTGAGCCCCACAGGTGAGCAGTTGATGCTGTAATGCATTAAGATCCCATAGATGAGTAATGCTAGAGTCGCTTTACTGGACATTGTCCTGCTGTAAAAGACAAAAAAAAAGGATTTTGGATTTTAAAAAAAGTCAAAAAAAGATATTTTTTTCTTTTTGTAAAAAGCATACATTTTTTAAATATCTCTAGATAGTTACAGTCTTGATTTACCAGATTTTTCTAAATTATCCCTCAAAAGTGTTTCTTTTCTCACCAGTTCTTTGATCCGCTCAACTGGGAGAGTGAGCTCGGATCTCAGCCTCTCGCTGTCTCCCTTGTATTCCTCCAGTGATGCGCGTCTTCTTCCTCAGTCTTGTGGCTCCTCTTGCGTGTGTAGTCCTCCGTGCGCCCGCAGCTGACTTCTAGGGGACTTTTACGCGCTCTCGCTCATGGACGGATCAGGGCGCGCCAAACCGCCGTCTACGCGAAAAGTTTCCTGCGTCCCGTCAAGTTGCCTCCTCTCTGGTTTTTTAATCCATGACTCGGAAAGACATGCCTTTTTCAATCGTCAGGTCGGTGGGAAGAGGGGTGGGGGAGTTGGCGGCTGCGTCATCACCCCACCCCATCTCCGTCCCATTGGAGAGCTGCGCGTCAATGAAAGAGTCTTTTTCTTCTTTTTTTTTTGGTGTTCGTGATGGTGGTGGTGGGGGGTGGGGGGTGGGGTATTTAAACCTCATTAATTAAACTGTGAATGTCAACTTATAACGTCACGCTGTAGGAAAGATCACATGATGGGCCTTTTGGAGCCCTGGGAGACAGGTGAGAGCTGTCCAGTGCTGAAACACGGTTTAAAGCAGATACGTAGAAGACATAAATACCACATTATATAAAATTTATGCATTTATAAATAGTCCTTTGCTGAATGGATCTGCATTTGACCTTCATGAAAAGATGCAGACATAACTTATAATTCCTGACAGGGTTTTGCCAGTGTTTGAGGTTGCTGATTTAATGAAGTGCCCATAGACTCATGGTTGTTTTCTTTATTTGCTTTATTGAAATGTTCTTCACTTTAAAGGAAGGTTTCTTGCTGATTCACAATGACACATAACTGTGTGGAACTGTCCACACTCATAAAACAAAGTGACAGGTTTGACCTAAACAAGAAAAAAACTCCCAAAAGCTTTTCAAAAAATCTTATGTTTTGGTGCAAAGCCCTATCATATAGTATAAAAACCATGTTAATGTTGTCTAAATGCAGTTACTGCCCTGTGACAGAAGAAAAATCTGTAAAATCTGAAACAAAAACCTAAGATGCATTTATAAAAGATGTGTTTTGGAAATAAATTCAACTTTGAGATTGAATTCCATCATTCTGATGCATCCACTTGCAGTCAAATAGATTCATGTACGCCTTTGTTTTCCTCGTCTGAGCTGGAATCTGGATCAGAACTAGACGACTGGATAGCTCCAATAATCCTCGCCATTTTTGTTGCACCCTTAATGCCAGGTTGGGGTTGTGAGGGGTTATTAGCTAGCAGGAAAGAGTGTAAACAAAAGGATGTTGGGAAGGGGGGACAGGCTTACTCTGAGCCAATAGTACCGCCCACAACTCAGAGGTGTTCTGCAGAAACTGTGTTAGAAAACAATGCAGGTTGTTTGGTTTTGGCTAAAAACAGCACAATCATAATTAAAAGATCACTGGGAAAGCTTTAAACGCCGATTTAAAAAAAGATTGCAGTAGGACTCATCTCACTGTCTAGACACTCTTTAATGTTATTTCACAAAAAGTTTGATATGTCACTTTTATATTTAGCTCTCTGATTTTGTCTTTTTAAATCATTTTCCCATAGATTTGTTTTTATGTTTGCTATCAAGTCTATGACACAGTTGACTCCAGAATAATAAAGTTTACAGACCATCTGTACTGAGGGTCTGGTGTACATCAAGTCCAGTTCCTCTGCCGCACTGAACTTTCCACAAAAAGAGGAAAAAGTTTACACCAACTGCACTTTTCCAGCTCTTTTTAAAAATTTTCTTCCATGGTTTATTCAATTGTTTTTCTCTGGGTGGTGCATCATATTCCCCTAAATCTGACACCAAAGGTTTGGCAGAGTGAAACCATTGCTGAAGATACTTCCGTTAAATATAGCATAAAGGGATTTGTTTAGTCTTTTTGATGCCATATTTTGAACTTGTTTATGAAAAATCCTGTCTCACATAAAGCCTCAAAAGAACAGTTAAGTCTTACAGGCAAAGCCTCTGAAGTATTTCAAACACATTGATCAAAATTAATAGGTACACTCTGTCCCTATGAGCAAATCATAAAGCTGCAGCACTGCCATGTAAATTTATGTAACTTTATGACTTTCGTTGTGTGAATCTCAACAGTGTTTAGAAAAGCCCTAAAAGTCTCCTGATTATGCAAATACATCTCTGTTTGTTCTTATAAACACATTTAACTATTTAGGAAAAAGTATCTCTCCGAATAAAATCTAACAGCGCTGTCAAATGAATATTCTGATATGAAATGTACATTTTTATGCCTCACTTTGTGATTAATCTGAAGTCTAACGGCATTAGATGAAAAGCATTAACTTTGGAATTAACACTTCCACTTCTTTCCGCTTCTCTGTCCCATTCATTAAGAGCCCGGCACATCTTTCCTTCACATGGCTGGTTGAAAGGCCACGCGCTGAATCATTAGTGGTTGATTCCGACCAGTCAGTCCTCCTCGCTGACGTCATGTGACGCTCTGCTTTGTGCAATGAAACACCTCCTTTTGAATTCTTTAGAAGTGCAGAATAAGAATGAAGCATGAAAAGCACAAAAGTGAGCTTCTCTCTGGTTCTGTGCTAGCGCTGCGCCCCAGTGGTTGAAATTACAAAGTGCACAACTGATGGATGGAAGAGAAGAACCAGAACCAGCAAAGTAAAAGCCCATCCTTTAACAGTCTTTATCATTATTTGTAAAATGTTAAATGTTCCCTTTTTAAAATGAGTCAACTGCCTCCTGTACCATTAACTAAGTCATTCTAATCAACAAAGTTGAAAGAATTCTAATATTTGCACGACTAGCTTTTAATGAAATGAATTAACACAATTATTGCAAAGTGGCGATTACAGATTCAGCTTCAAATTTTCTTAATGAGCACTTCTCATGGTGTTTGCAGAATATCATCCGATCACTGAGAGCCGAAGTGGATATGAATGTTTATTTTTAATCACCTGAAGTTTGACTAAACTGCAGCTGTTAAGTGTCTTTCCTGCATGAACAAGCCAAATATTAATAAACTTGTTGACCTGGTCGGCCATCTTTTCATCTGAGCAGCTTGAAAGGAAATCCTGTATTTTATGTCATCCAGATGGTATAAAAGGAAATGATAAATGCAACACAAAATTCATCCACTTTGATCTGTAGCAGGGTAATGAATCCCAAACACAATAACAGAAATTGTCCCTGTGTTTGCTTGGAAGTGTCTGCAAACATGACCTTCTTTGTTCTCTGATTGTTTCAGAGCTTTTTGCTTGGAGTGGGTAATCAAACCTGACCACACGGAGCACCAAGAAGTTTTATCACAACCCCCCCAGCAAGACAGCAATAGAACATATGACTCATTCTAATTTTAGTACTGTTTGCTTTTTATAGCCGCTGCCGGCGCTGGCTGTGGTGTTTGAAGACTTTTATTGATGTGGCCGTCTCACGGCTCAAGTGTTGACGGAACGGCGCTTCCGTTAATTTAATTTGAAAACTGTTTGTGCATGTGCTGCCGCATAACTCATGGGCTGAAAACGCTTGATCCGTAGCACGGGGGTCGCCTGACCTCTTTGTTAGGACTTTAACCAAAAAAAAGAATCACTTTGAGTGAGAAATAAAGGTGGTTGATGTTTCTAACAAGTGATATTCCCTGTTGTCCTTGAAAAAAAAAAAAGAAAACTCATACCAGGAATATTTATTCTATTCATTAGTTTTCTGTGAAAAAAGTCAGCTGCTATAATTGTTTGGAGCTTACTTAAAATGCTGCTGTGAACACAGGGTTTTATTGGAAAAACATGTTAATAAAAAAGAGCATACATCTTGTTTTTTATTTTTTTTCGTCATCTAATTATTTTTTTTCTGCAGGACTGCTTTATTTGGAGACTTATAGATTTTGCTTGTTTCATTTCAGACAGAAAAAATGTAAAAAGTAAAAATTTTACAATGATTTCTAGCTTAACAGTACAATAATTCAACGAAAGAAAGGAAAAACACAAATTCATCTGCCTATTTTTCCTTATGAGATTGGGTCAAGAAATGCAAAGAGAACAAAATAGCACTGACAGAAGATTAAAAATGTGATGATTAAAACAATTTCCTTGACATTACATGTATGTAAGGCTCATTGTTGCATCAATTTTGTCCTTTTTTGCTTAGATACATTTTGCAAAATTGTGTCTAAAACATTTACCATATTTTCAATTCCTCAACTTGTTTTTTTTTTAACTTCTCGCTTTTCATTAAGAGAAAAATATATTTTTTATCTTGTATTTTTTCAAAGGTTTTTCCTATATTTAACTTTGGTACAGGTCTACTGTCAAGACGCTTGAGTATTTTTTAAATATATAGATGATGAGATGGTTTTAGCAGCCACAAGGCGGCTTAGGTCTGGGCCCCCCTTCTCAGAGAACAATTTGACTGCAAAAAAAAGGGAAAAACAAAGACAAAATGTATTAAAGTTTCAGTTTTTTGCAAATATTTTCACGTGTGCAATCGGTTATATTTTGAGAAACAACCTACATTAAAAAAACTGTTCACAAAAGGCTTAATATAAAAGGCAAGTTTAAGGAAAGTTTACACACGGTAAACTTATAGTCAAATAGTCAAATTTGTGGCTTTCCTGTCCCACATATGTCCAAAGGACTCTTGATGCATATGACACAGACGGATAACTTGTTTTGTGTACATATCCTGTTAAAATTATGTCATTGATGCATGAATTTGGGGGCAGATTTGGCAATTACGTTGATTTACGTGTTCTTTGCATGGTTTAATTATATTTCTTCTGTGGTTTTAACGTGGTTCATATGTGATACAACTGTGTACATCAACTTTTCTCACTTTTTTCACGTATATTCACGTATGCAATAATTCCACACATTTTCTATTGTGTATTTTAATCTAATATGTATGTAACTTTAGTTTATTTTGCTCAAGCAGCTGGAGAGCACCAGTAATTTTGTTGTAACAAGCCTCTTGTGTACAATGATATTAAAGGATTCTGATGACGAATTTTCTTCCGTGCAAAATGCGCAAAGTGTACGTCGTTGGCTGTGTGACACAGTCTTTAGAAGTGCAGCAGACTCTCTGCCTGTTTTAAAGTTAAAAAGAGATTTATTTAGAGGCATTCCTCATTGTGTAAACTCAAAATGGAACAATATCAATTCATTCTTTTCTCTGTTAACTGAGAATTTGTCAGTTCCATGTACAGATATAGCAAAAAATGAGGACATTTAAAGCTTTAATTTAATAAAAAAAAGATTGAGAATCACTTTAGTTTAATAAACTTTGTAGAAATAATAAGTTGAACTCACAGATATATGATGTTTTTAAGGATTTTATGAGCAGAGCAGACATGTGCTAATCATGAGCTGCTTTGCCTTTGTTACTGCAGAGGTTTTTTTTGTGTACTTTAGCACACATTCATGCTTTATCCACAAATGTCCAGGTTTCCTTATGAGCTAAACCAGCAGAACATCAAGCTGAGAGTCAGCTTTCCTAAAAAAAAAGTCAGAGTTACATCTGCAGTATTTTTCAGGCAGATGCAAAGCCTTTCATAACATTTTGGGGAGGGGTGAATTACTATATATATATTTTTTAAATGTCAACGTGAAAGTCTCTCAAAGTGACTCAAAGACCCAAATCTCCAACCTTTGCTCTGTAAGCATGAATGAGATGACAGCTCTAACATGTGACAGCTGATCACAGTGTTGTTTTTGGTGTAAAAGATAAAAGATTGAAGCCACATGTTCATTTTTCAGGAAGCACTTTTGAATATCTGATGTAATTTTTTAAATAAATGAGTGAGCCGTAGAGTTTTCACATAACTATTCAGGAAGACGCAGACAGCATGGTGCTGTCGTGTCACTAAAGTCCAGACTCGGGTGAAATCTAAACACCACACCCCTTTACGACACACACCGGTGTTACAATCTGTGTCTTCTACGGTTATTGTCCCCAAATTTCATGAGATTTTGAATGATATTTCAATTAGTAAGAACTGGCAATTTTATTTGTTTTAATCTACAGAAAACTTCTTTAATATGCTATTTTTTATTTTATTTTTTTATCATAAACATAAAAGAATTAGTCATTTATACATCTCTGGGACGATGGTCAGAGGATCACCTTTAGTCAGGATGGAGACTGGACTGATTTCAAGTGTATCAGACTGGACAAACCCAGGGACAAAGGAGAAGCTTCAGATAAAAAAAGATATTTTAAAAAGGACCCCCTAGGTGTGAGGTGAAAAGGTGAGCAGTTCCCAACCAACGCAAGCCCAGACTACAAACGCTCATCTTCAGGTAAAAGGTGATGTGTTCCTGACAAACGATGTGTCGTTAGAGGAGAATCCTCCTTTCTGTATATCAATTCCTTTATGTTTCATTGAAACATTTTATGTTTATGTCTCACAATTTAATTTTGTGGGTGTTGGCTATTTCTTTTATGGAAAATGATTTATTTTGTTCCATGTCTAACGAATTATTCAATTGTGGTAATGTGGAAGACCCACCTGGAAGGTTTATGTGGGATTTGAACCCAGCACCATTCAGAATGATGAAGCCACTATAGGACGAGTAGGAAAACCTTTTAATTAAAATATGGTCAAATTCCACGACTCAACCTCAAGACTTGAGGTAAAGATAGATTAAAAGCAGTATTGTTTTATTTTTGTTGTTTTCTGTTTTTTATAGAATTTATTATTATTTTTTTTCTATTGCATTTGTAAATTTTTGCCATTTTGTTGTAGTCCAGCCTGTGGCTCTGTTACCCCTCCATTGTGACTCTCTGGTTAAAAAAAACGTTACAGGATTCAGTAAAAAGTATGTAAATACTGAGGTAACTTTATTCAACTCATTCACAAACAGGTGAAGGACAAAACGTAACACAAGTTGAATTTTGACATTTCGACAGACTTTTGTGAGCCACGTCCCACCGACATTATTGGAGGTCAGAAAGCACAACCAGAATTAAGGCTACTGAATTATAAAATTGTTTTTTATTTTATTTTTGAATTGTAAGAATTTTATGGAATGTATTATAATTAAAAATAATATACTAAGAGTCACTTAATTAGCTTTTATTTAATTTTGTTTAGTTAAATGTACGCATTTCTGGCTGAGATGCACCACAAATGATAAAATAAACTGTTTTTTTTTTTCATTGCTGACATAACACTACCTACTATTTGCTGCATTGAGATGATCCTATGTGACACAGAATGTCTTATTTTAAAAGAAAGTCATGTGAACATTTGTCAACGGTTAAAAGCTTTTTCATATTTTGAAATATTTTTAATGTTTCAATTCTGCAAAAGAAAAACTCATAAAACCAACAATTACATAAACAAAAATCAGTTTCTTGTGTTCTAAAGTGTGAAGTCAGAATTTGTTGCTCCTACTGGTCAGTGTCAAATCCACATAAATAGTTATTAAAGTGTTGAAGGTTGTAGACCTCTGCTGGTCCAGCCGTGTCCTGTGTGGATCAATAATCGATATATTTATAAAGTGGGTTGCAGTACCGTGGCGCACCAGCAGAGGTCACGATAGACCTGCATTTGTGAAATAAAGCAAAATGACTTTTCTTTCTTTTCTTTTATACATGAAACTATTCTTTCCACTGTTTTTTGTGCACTCCAGTTCAGTCCTTGTTTATCAGTGGTAGTTCCCCCCCAGGCGGCCCCCACGTTGGGCCCTCCCCGCTGCAGCAGACCGCTCCGTCCGTCTCCAGCTGCGTGGATCCAGTCCCGCAGGCTGCGTCGGCCATGTTGTTATGTGGGGGCTGATGGAAGTTTAGGAAGTGGAGGCTCCGGAGCGCTGGTTGGGACACTCCAGGATCTGACCGTGACATGACGCTGATGCGTCCCCGTCCATGCGCGCGCTCTCCTCCTCCTCCACCCGCCTCCGACGCAGCAGCGCCTGATCCGCCGGGATCGAACTTCAATCAGCTGGACGCGTGAAGTAAGGATGAGGGCTGATCGGTCCCGCTCGGAGTAACTCGGATTTACTTTGTCCCGATCTGATTTACGGCGGACAGAGAGGAGGAAACATACCGGCAAGAGTCCGATTGAATTAAGGTACTTTATTGGTATTATTATTTAAAATAAATTAGATGAAGACGAGAGAGGCAGAGAGATGTAAAGGATTCTTTTGTCCGAGCAGGATCAGATGGAGATGGGCCGATGCAGCTGCTCGGCTGCTGGAGCTGTCATCAACAAAGGGAAAAAAGCGGATCATGGCCCCAAAACCAAACTGCTGACTTTCCTGCCGCAGCTATCAGACGCAAACAGAGAAAAAAGACATTGAATCCTAAATCAAGAGTAAAAAAAAAGTAGGACAGATTTATTGTTATTCTGTTAATTTTTAAATCAAACATCCCACTGAAATTGCATCAAAGATTGAAAGAGATTTTAATTGGTATTTTTGTACAATCCTTTTTCTAATATAAAGGAAAAACAGCAGTTTTCAGGTCAATAAGTGCTTCCTCTCACATGTGACCCAATTTATGACTGATCCATTCCATTATCTAAGTAGCGGTAATTTTGATTTTGTAGTTAGGTTTGCAGTCAGTTCTAGTTTGTCTTTTCTTACTCACTCCAGAGATGTTGCTTCATGCTTCCTGGGTGCAGTCCTTCCCTCTTGCTCAGGTTTTTCCTGGCTCAAAGGCGCCAGAATCCCGTCTAAACAGTTTTGCACAACTGGATTTGAATCATACAGGCTTGAATCCTTTTAGAGGCAGATGGGGAAGTTCCACTATTGCTGCTGATGTTAAAATAACAAGTTTTTTTCTATACTTATTTAACATTTTTCCTGTCAATATTTTCTCAATATAGCAGTTTTTAAAGCAGAAATCCCCCCTGTTGATGGCTTGCAAACAAAACGTTTCAAAAAAATTACTTGAATCTGTTTTTATTTCAGACACAAGTTTCATTGTTTTACATTTTGTAGGCGCTCTACTTTTTATCAATTGCTTAAAGAAAGAGTTGACATTTAAAAAGTTAATTCCCAAGACACGATTTATTTTTATATTTTTAAGTTTGGGACCCAAATTTTATATTCAAATATGTTTAGAACACAATTTATGTAATCGGTTGGAGTTATTCATTATAGCTGCATGACAGTACAAGAGATTAATCTGCCTCAATTAAAAAAAAAAGAAGGCGTTTAAGTAAAAGAAATATAAAGGTAAAATATTAGCAGGTAGATCAAAGGGAAACCCTTAGACTTCCAGTTTGAGGCTCTTTAAAAAACCAAAACAACTGAAGCCAGGTCAGTGGTGGATTGCCATACAAAGAGAAAAATTCTCAATCACTCCAACTAGGGCTGGGCGATAAAACGATAATTATCGTTATTGCGATATTACCTTTTTTCGATAGTAGTGAAATGAGTCTATTGCGATAAACTTTCGTTTTAAATGAACACGGGAGAAACCCCCGGAAGACCCGCCCTCTTGTCCAATCAGAATTAAGTATCACAGGGCTAGACCAATCACTGAATAAACTGCGCCACGTCTAGTTAGAGTGAACGTTATTTACAAGCTAGGATGCAAGCTAGTATCTGCATGCGTTGCAAATCCTAACACTTGCAGAAAATGAATGTTCCGTCTGAAGAGAAGTTAACAAACTCGAGCCAAGCGGGCGCAGATGAAGGTTCAAGAGGCATTGTAGAACGGACCGGCCCGAAAAGTTCCGCCGTGTGGACGTTTTTCGGTTATCTAGTAAAGTCGGATAAAAGTCAAAGTAACGTCTACTGCAAATTGTGCCAAAGATACGTTCCTAATAAATGTGGAAATACCACCAACCTTTTTTCTCACTTAAAGCAGCACCACCCCCTCGAGCATGCTCAATGCCAGACTTCAGAAACAACGGTAAGACCTGCGCTTCAGCAGCAGTCTTTACATTCGGGATTTTCCAACGCCATACGACAAAAAATCTACAGTGGTGGAAAATCCACGAGAAAAGTTTCCCGAGGATTAGCTGCCTGGCAAAGCGCTATTTGTGTATCCCTGCGACCATCTGAGAGGGTATTTAGTACAGGGGGTAATATTGTAACCTGTCAAAGGGCAGCTTTAAAACCTGAAATGGTTGATACACTTGTCTTCCTTGCCCGCAATCTGTAGGCTTTTGTTCATTTAGCAGAAATCACACTGACCATGGTGCCTATTTGTTGCCTCACAGAATAGGAGGCCATTTAAGTTGATCTGTTGTTCTTTTTTGACTTGTCTTTGAAAGCTATTCGAAGTTGCACAAAGTATTTAAATAAGAACATTTTTGTTTTAAGCTTTCTTTAATTTCTTGAAGAGCATTTTAAAGAAACTGAGGAGTTTCTTGGGAGTTTTTTTTAGTTTATTGCACTTTTTTTTATATTGACATAATTGTGTGTCAATTTTTTGTCTATTTTTCTGTTAAACTTGAAAGTTCAAACATTTGAATTTATTTGTGGTCTTTTAAAACTGTGTGCAATAAAGATTACTTTGAAAAATATAGTTATTTGATATCGTTTTTAATATCGTTATCGCACAATATGAAAAAAACAATATCGTGATATGAAAAATCCAATATCGCCCAGCCCTAACTCCAACATAAAGCAGCTCATCTTTAAAACAGAAAAAAATATATATATTTAAATTATTTTAAAACGTTTTCTTACGTCTATGTCAATATTTAACATCTATTACAAATGAATAAAGAATAAAAATTTGGTTGCACATTAATGGCATTTTATAAATATTAAATAAAATTGAATTCCAGTTGGGTTGTTCATATTTTTTAGGCAGATAATCCTTATTATTAGGACAGCTTTACTGGACGTTTTAACCCAGCTTTTGGAAAAGCAGAGGTATTGGGACACCCAAGTCTTCCCAATTACCACCCCCCACCACCCAAATAAAGAAAAAAAAAAAAAGAAAAGTCTTCCCAATCCAAATCAAGAAGTCACATGACCACACATTTCATCTGTGTTTTAGCAGTGATTGGGCTAAATGAAAGGGCCTTATGGACGGCAAGGCATAATCACTAAAAGGCACCAAAAAGCCACAATATATAATAAGTCACTCATGGCAGTTTTAACTTTTTTTGCTACCTTTATATTGAAATAGGCCAACTTTCAGTTTTTGTCTTTTTTTAAGCCACGTCCCATCCACGTTAATGCATACATTCTTCCGTTACGCAGCAACATATTGACCTGTAGTTGACGGCTGAAGTGTTCTCTGTTACCTCCATTGGCTGTATTTCAGAACTGGACTGAGTGAATGTCATGTCAATCATAGAAAAAGGGTTTACAGTCTTCCCCCCGTATTCGCGGGAGTTAGGGACTAGAGACACCCTTGAATCCGCGAATATGGAAAACCAGGCAGGCTTCATCCACCATCCATTAATCAGGATGATAATTATTCTCTGCTATTATCTTCTTCAGGGTATCAGAATATTTTCCAGCCTGGGTTATTCTGAGTCAGCTGATGCCATCTCTCCATCCAGTGGCACAAATGTTGGTTAGAGCGATTTAGGAACCGGGGAAACCAGCTTTTGAAGGCCGATGGGCCAGCGTGCTCTTCCTCTTGAGTTGTCTGAGCTTTTGTGATAAACCAGAGGAGTCACACGACTGAAATAAAATCTGTGAAAAAATAATCTGAAACCGCAAATATAGAAATGCAAATAAGTGGGGGAATACTGTACTCCCGGCTCCAAATGAAATCAATTTATTCGCCATTCTTTCACAAGCATATAGGATACAGCCACACATCGTAGTAAGCAGTGATTGGTCCGAGTGGGTCTGAGTCAGCGTTTCAACCAATCTTGCCTATCAGGGGTGAGCTTGTTGGAAGGCCACAGCCCTACCACTTAAAGGGGGCTACACAAAATCTGTCAAGCGTTTCAAACATTGGACGTGGGGGCCAGCATTCACCACCTATGTTTACCGAGGCATCTGATTGGTCAGTTTTTAACTTGGATAACTTGTATAATAGAAAAAATATAAGGAATAAAAATTAGGATTACAAAGAAAGTGTAAAAAAAAAGAGGTAGCAGACCAAGAATGGTTATTCTGACAAATATATTAAGTAAGAAATACCTGTTTATTTCTTTATAGAAGTCTATGGGATTCTTGGAGCCACCACCTATTTGGACTTGTGAGGGGCCACTCAGTCCAATTCACATATATAATCAATGGTTATGTTTATCACAGTGCCACCATCCTGTTCTTGAATCCAGGGGTTGGTGTCATGTCACACGTCTGTAAGGTAGATCAGTGTACTGTATCAAAGCAATGGCCGTACTTCGGGCCCAGATGGAGTCTGACACGGCCCGACTGGGGTGCTGCCAGTGGGCGCTGGGAGATATTTATACACAGAACAAAGCTTAAAACTGCTGAAAGAAAAGATCTCCGAGCCTTCAGGCGGCACTGCTTTTAAACAGACGTGACTCTGATGTGGGATTTGCTGCACAGACTCAGACCCACTTCTGAAAGCAAAGCTCATTAGTGCATAGTTCCAAAGTACACTCATGCAAAGAGAGAACAGGTAAACAAGACACAGAAGTGCTTCCTCTCTCTGGGCCTGAGCTCTTGTGAGACTGATGAAGTGACCTGTGGAGAGACAAACATCAGAAGTAGCTTTTCTTTGAATGTCAGGTAAAGAACCAGCATAAGTGAATGAAGATTCAGGCTGTTCACATGTTTGCAGATAATCTGTGAACCCATCACTCGTCTCTTTCAGGGATGACTTTTATTACAGGACAGTGGCAGACCATGAAAAGATGGCTGAGCTTTGACTCCTTGGCCTCTTCTCCATTCCTGTTAATGACAAATGGAGCCATGAAATTTAGGACAACAGGTTGAATCGCACAGTTAAAGAATTTATACTGTGCAACAATAGGGCATTATGGGGGTTCACTGAAGGTATTGTTGGTAATTTAACAGTGTCACATTATTTTTTGGGGGAAAAAGGCTAAAATAACTAGAAACAGAGCTTGTAAAATGCAGCGACAGAAGAGTAAACTCCCATAATGCACCTTACCGAAAGTGGGGAGACTATATGAGAACTGTACTGAGTGACCACCCCCCCCCCCCCCCCCCCCCACACACACACACACGTTTCAAACAGGAAGTATCACAAAGATTTGTATTGAGAAGTAAACAGATATCGCTCAGTCATTCTGTTGGACAGAGTACATGTATGTGGTGCCTGCTGGCCCCCACGTCCAACATACGAAACATTTGATGGATTCTTCTGAGCCTGCTTTCAAGTGGTAGGGGTGTGGCCTTCCAGCAAGCTTACTCCTGATTGGCAGAAGTGGTTGCCAGAGCAGCGATAACCCGGACCGATTTTTACCAATCACTACTAACTGAGGACATCTGGCTCTGACACGCTGGCAACCGTATGGCAAAAAAATGGTAACTGGATTGTTTTCATTTGGTCACAGTCAGAAGTGAAGCATTTTTTTATTGTGGATGTCACACTCACTCAGTCCAGGACTCATTCACACTCGATGGTCATTACCCTATGGAGTAAATTGTGTGCACATTTTACGGTTTCTTTAGCGGTTTGTAAAATTTATGTTTAATGAAAACGATGAAAAGGTTAGGGGCCGCTGCTCAAGAATGATTGGCATTTAGATTGGATGGGTGGGAAATTGGAGTGTTACAGATGGTCTTTATTCCCCAAACATGGAAAAATAAACCATGTAGGAGTCTGACCAACACCAATTAGCAGCCACATCCTTCTGTTTAATGTCTGTCTACGAGACATGTTCCTACTTTTTAAATTCGTTATTCTTCCTATATACTATTAAGGTTTTTCTTCTTGTTTTAGTTATGTTGGATGCAATAAATCCTCTCAATTTTACTTTGGTCTGCTGGATTGTCTGTTGTGTTTATCATAATAGTGTTTACTTTTACACAGACAAAGAGGAACATTTTATATGTTGAGCAGTCCGACTGCGTAATCCACAACATTTCCCAAACGTAGTGGATTTTCCAAGGACACAAACTAGGATTTGCATCATACAGTCCTGACGATGTAGATCAACTAAAAAAACACGAGTTTAAGATTTCAGGTTTCTTGATGATTGAATTTATTAGATCCTCTCAGCTGTTCTGTTAACCTTCTTTTTACTTTCTTCTGATCAGTTATTTGAATGAATCAATTTGAGGACTCGTAGTCTTCAAAAAAAGAGGCAGGGTTTGTGTCGGCCAATTATTCCCATATCATTATTCATCCACCTCCGCGCTTGATGTTTTTTTGTTTTATTTGTCAGAAAGCTATCCATTTTTGAGCTCATGCATTCATAGCTTAAAAGTTTTGAAGCCTTATAGTTTGACATATTTTATCTGACTTTTCTAAAGTATGATTATATATTTTAGCACATGTAATACTAGCTGTAGCCCACAGAGCCTAACATGCTGCTTATTTGCATTAGTTGATATAAAAAAGATCATAATGGGATGTTCTTCTTGGCCAAATGTCCAACTTTTGTGCTTTTGGTTAAAAATCAGTTGATCATGTGTGTTTGATTCCTTTTTAGGATTTCAGGGTTTTAAAGTAAAATCTCCGTTTTGCAAATTATTTACTTTTTTAAAATATGCTGTTTTAAATTTGTTCATCTCATCTTGTCTTAAGATTTCTTTGAAACAAGTGTTGATGCGTAAAATGTAAACATGGAAACACTTTAAATGAATTCTTTAAATATATAAAGCAAGCAAATAAAGAATCAAGTGAAAGCCTGTTTTTCATGCTTTACAGTTACTGTATCAGAAGTTGACACTTCAAACACCCATCAACGTTGTGCACTGACAAACGTCTGATCAAAAAGTCTGTCCTGTTCTCAAAATAGCCCACAACTACCCGGTCCTGGTTTTCCCATGAGACCTGTTATCATCATAAATGGGGGATATGTGTAGGATACCCAAGTCATAAGTAAAAGATAATATCCAGGACAGATTCTTTGAACTGAAACATGAGCTTCATGTGGTCACGATGCTCTTCAGACCCAGTTTTAACCATTTGAGATTAGAGGAATCCAGCGCACAGAGGCAGGCGGCATCTGCCACTGATGTGAAGCCCAGTAAAGCTCCATAGACCACTGCGGTCTGCAGATCCAGCAAGGTTTCAGTCCTAATCGGTCAGCCAGCATCACTACTTCAGCTTTTGGGTCCAGCTGTCAAATAGTCAATTTTCTAGATGATCTGAACCACAGAGGAGCACAGAGAGGTGGGAACTGGTAAAAATAGCAGGTCTAGCTATATGTTTGAGTCCGATTTGTGTTCATTATTAATATAATACGTGCAAACAGAGATTTCTTTCTTCTTTTGCCAGTAAAATTCAAAATGACACACCACGATTAATGCTTTGTTATACATTTTAGTAAATGCTTTATTGCTTAATAACTTTATTAAATGTTTGTTTTTTTTAGCTTTGCACGCACTTATTTGTAACAAAAACATGAATATCAATTTGTAAAATTTGCAGTCAAAGCAGTCCCAAGAAATAAAAAAAATATATAAATTATTAAAAGAAAAACAAACTTTAAACTTGTTTCATTGGTTATTCTTTGGCAAATTAAATGTGTTGCAAATGACAAATTCCTGCATTATAGATGGTCATCTTAATAAACGAAAACATTTTCAAATATTACCAGCACTACCAGCCTAATGTAAGATCTGATGGAGCGAATACATAATCTTAGTCAAATAATCTTTCTTTCTCTGCTACCTTTTTTTTTCAACATGTTCTTGATAACCTACCTTTTTCCATTACATTTTTCTGTAGTTGTTCAAGTCATAAACTCACCAATCAGATGCCTCAATAAAGCCACATTAGTGCCTACTGGCCTCTACATCCAACGTTTGATTGACAGACTTTCTATAGTCTGCTTTCAAGTTATACAGATGTGGACTTTCAATAAGCTCACTCCTGGTTTGCGACTCTTGTTTCTATGACAACCATTTTGTTTGCCATAAAAACTCATACTGAGGTTGTGTCTGAATTCCAACCCTAACCCCTAACTACTAAAAAACAATGTAGCGGACTATGTAGTACCCTGAATTTGAAAAGCAATGCGGACACCATGTTCACTGCTTTTTTTTTTTTTAACAGCGAATATGACGTCATCGATTTCACGAAGTCAAAATCTGATTAATATGAGCGTTTTGCGATGATTATTTATGAGTCCACTGTCTTCTGACGATAAAAACACTGATGTTCACTAAGAAAATACATTTAAATAATTTTTTGGGGCAAAAAATTGTTCCGACGCAATGCATTGTGGTCTATATTTGGCGAATAGTGAGCATCGATGCACACTGGTTTTTCACAGAGACTTCTGGGAAATTTCTAGGGCACTCGATTTTGGAATTGTAGATAGACTACAAAATGGCGAACGCACTATATAGTGTACTATATAGGGGTTATGGTGGGAATTCTGACATAGCCTCAGACTGATTCGGACCAATCGCTGCTTATTGTCATTGTCTGGCTCCATCCTGGCAGCATCTATATCGTCTAAATTGACTTCATTTGATTGGAGTCAGAAGAAAGTCATTCCCTACTGGTGACATCACACTCACTCAGTCCAGTTCTCATATACAGTCAGTGCATTTTCCTAACGGCTAAATCATATTTTAGATATCACTTTGAAGTATGAATGCTGCTGAACCTTTTCTGAAAAAGAACCAGTCCTGTGCTTTCAGTAAACTCGCCCAGCTTGACTTGGCTTTGGCTGCATTCTTTAAAATTCTCCCCCACACTGATAGTAATGAGAGCCCTCAGCTGTCTTATCAGCATTTTGTGAATCCTGTGTGGTATTATCCCACCGTGGTCAGAGTGGGGGAAGGAAAGTGCAGGAAGGTCGACGATAAGGCATCTGCAGGTTTGAATTATGGCCGCTGCACATGCAAAGCATGACCTCCCAGCTCCAGCTGGTTCCAACAGAAACTCTGAATAATTTCATGCAGCGTTCCTCCGTTTAATGTGTACCACCGCATCTTAACCTCTGTTGAAGACTGTTTCTGAACTAGGTCCTGTGTGGATTATGTAAGCCACAGGAGTAAATGAAACTCATGGAGAAACGTGAATGAGGGCGTGAGAACGTGGCTTTACAACTGGTGGAAGACACAGAGACAAAAAGTTAAGAGTCACAACCTTCGGAATCCTCTATAAACATCAGACATTCATGGAAGGATCTTGTCCCCGAGGGTAACATCTGGAGCTGAGTCAGATGTCCGCAGATAATTTTTCTGTCGTTTATTATTCATTACCAGTAAAGTCTAAGCCTCAGAAGGTCTTTTGTTCTTTAGAGAAGCTCTTTTGTTTTTTGTTTTTTCATGAAACCTTGAGCGAAGAACCCAATCCTTATCAGCTCACAAGGCAGTCTGAGCAATGCTGGAAAAGGAATATTAAACAAAGAAAGTCTGTAGTGGTAACAGGGTTGGAATCCAGGGTTGGACTTTTTTATAGCAAGAACTTTAAACCAAGATGTTTTCTGCAAGCAGTGAGGAAGAGTCCTGCGCAGACAGGAGAAAACACAGCTTTGCTTTGACCGTGGGAGTTATCTGTGTCTGTGCTTTGCTTCCATTTAAAGCCAAACAGACCAAGACAATAGCACTTTTCCTTGACAAAGCTTTACATCCACACTTTCTTCTGTAAACTCCTCACCTTCCTCCCTCACTGTTACTATTGGTCTTTGTCTGCAGCAAACGGGTGTCTTCTTGTGTTTTTTAATGCAATCTGCTGTTGTAGGTCATGCTTTGGTCCTGGGGGGCAGTGGGATGTTGTTCACAGTTACAATATGTTACTATAATTAGCAGCATGGAAGAGTTTTCCTTCTGTTTTCATGGCCGCTCAGTAATAATCCTGCATTGAGCTGATTGGACATTTTGATGCTCCTTTACATCCAAGCGTGGATATATTTGCGTGCTATCAAGTGAACGCTCTTTAATCCGGACTGCCTCGCCATCGTGAACCTAAATTATCACTCAAGGCCTTTTTTTTCTCTGTTTAATCCACTTGCCCTTCATTTGCGGTCGTTCTTACTTTGGCACCGTTCTTCCTGGTTTTTCAGCCCTCTCACTGTCATTACGCAACAAGCGGGTGATTTAGGAAATTGATTGAGAATTAACAAGGTTGAGCTCCAGCGGACTTTATCTCATCACAGCGGGAAATCTCTCAGAGCCTCTCCGACTGAAAGGCTTTTGAAAGAAACCACATTATTTCAGACGTGAACCATGGTTGTCACTCCTTTTTTTAATGTATTTATTTTGTTTTCAGTTATTATCCGATTGGAGAAAATCCACCACTCTGGTAATCCTTCTTGTTCTTCCAGCTGGTGGAGCTGGTAGCCCCTCGTTTCTTCAACCCATCTGCTGTTTTTTCTCCACTCACAGTCATTCTGATTCTTTTTTTGAGGATGCAGCGCTTCACTCATTATGATCTGCTGCAATGTATGGATTGGACACTTGAGTGGCTTGTATTTGGTAGAAAAGTGCGAAACATTCCATCAGCGGATGTCTTTAAACCGCTTTTAAATCCTGCAGGCAGTGAAAACAGACCTTTGTTGGTTTCACTAGTCTTTCCAAAAGCTGTAGCGGTGACCTTCACGGTTTCCATGACAGCAGACAGTCAATACCTGAGAGGTTTAACACGAAATGAAATAAGGTTTAGAAATGATTTTTCTCCTACGATTGCAGATTTCTTTAGGTAAACAAGCCAATGCAAGCCTTGCATGCTAAAAGTAGAGATACCTTCTTTAACTTTGTAACCGCATTCACAGCCAGGTAAACCCACTTGACTTCACAGGTGACATGCTTCAGGTTATTCTGAGTGAAGGCATTCCCTAAGGATGAAAAAGTGACGGTATTATCAGCATATTTATGTGTGCTTGAGCCCTAATAGAAGAGCCCACACAGGGTTTGGCAGCAATGTTGCAGATGCACACATGTGAATACAGATTCGGTAAAGTGCCCCTTTCAAGGTCCACCATCCATCCGTTATCAATGCCTACTATCACCTGTGCAGGTTCATGGGGAAGTGTGGTTGCTGGAGCCTATCCCTGCGACTTTAGGCCAAAAGCAGAGAACACACAGGGCAGGTTTTTCAGTCTGATCAGGACCACGCGAAGACAAACAGCCACACACAGATTGACTCTAGGCACAGTTTAGAGCAGGGGAGGGCAAAGTACGGCCCGGGAGCCAGAAATCTTGCCCACCAAACTGGAATAAATTATTATGATAATCCATGTTAAAGGTTTTTTTTTCGTTGTAATTCTATAATTCTGGTGTGTCCACAGATGGGGCACTAAAATGAATGAATATTTGTCGAGGTGTTTTCTGAGTTATTTTTCCTATCATTCTAACACCTCATGAACGCATCATTTCTCTAAGTTTGTATTTTTCCTTGAGGGACATCCAACCATTGATGCAATTGGGACTAAATGAGAACAAAAGACACAGTTTTGATACAAATAAAAATCTGCTCCTGCTCCGGCCCTTCCGTCGAATTTTTGGAACCCTTTGTGGCCCACGAGTTAAAACGTTTGCCCACCCCTGGTTTAAAGTCACCAGTTAGCATGATAAGACATATTTTCGGGAGGAAGCTAACATGCAAACTCCACATAGAAAGAACCACAACCTCCTCACTGTGAGGTGTAAGCACAACCATCAGGTGTTTTACAAGGCAAAAAAAATGTACTAGTCTCCTCACCAAGTGCCCATTAGCCGTTGTCAGTTTAGTAAACCTAAGAAAATGTGATATAACGTTTGTTGTTAAAAGCTTCTATCTGATTGCTGTTGGTCCTGAAAATATCCTAAAAGTAGAATGGGATGGAAAGTGTCTAGCTCCTGAAATATTTTTGGTTTTCATTGGAAACCAAATATATGGACCAGAAGCATTTTAGTTCAAATGTAAGCCTTGACATAAACTCACTAAAATGTATGATAGAGCTTAAATTTGAGCTGAAATTAATTGAGTGATGTTTTAGAAAGACTTCTTGAGTCCTTTAAGGTCCTACGCCTCTTAGATAAAAAAAGGGAAATCAAAGATGAATTTTGGTTTAAAAAAATGTATTAGTTTTCTTTTTGTGATTGATTAATGTGAAGAAATAAAGTTTTTTGTGGTGCATTTGGTGTAGGGCCTCATTTCACGGTGCAGATATGCTTTACACTGTGGTCAGCACCGAGCGGCGGGGCCGTGCTGTCCTTTGCCCCGTAATGAAATGCAGAACTGACCGCAGTCTGCCGCTGAGCAGTCTGCTTTCCATGACAGCGGTTTCAACCCGAGGCTGAGGAAACGTTTGGCTCGAAAACGAGAGTCTCCTTTCTGTGCCAACGTTCTCCACTGGTTGGCTGCAGATCTAACATCTCAGACTAGATTTATTTGCATATTTCTTTAAAGCGTTTTACAGGAAGTCAGTCAGCTTTTAAAAGGCTTTCACCATGTGATACAACCTGGTGCTTTTTGTTTGTGAAAAATGCTGTAAATATTTAAAAAGTATTTGCGAGTTTTTTCCCCCCCATTTGTTGGATTTTCATTGTGGTCCTGCTGGAGAACTCAGTGAACTCCTAATTGAAACAAAAATCCCTCCCCTCTTTCAGAGTCAGACATTCATTTCCATCCTAAGCCGGCCCTCTGGCTCATAATTGGATAATTGCGACCCTGCAACTAAACGATGTGGTGTCATTAACATCTGTACATGGTCCTCAGTGGAGCTGCTTGTTTTGTGTGCTTTCATCTTCCTCGCTTGTAATTAATCCTCATTGAGTGCAAATTGTTAGTGTTAACCTGGTCTGCAGCTTTAGTTCTTTGGTAATTAAGAGTTCTGATTTGCTCACACTTCTGCGCATTTGTACATTTACTCTCAAACGTGTCTATTTGTTGTTATTTCACGTCTCTGATATATTTTAGTGCATGTCAGACCACAAATCATTTTTATTATACGTGTTAGTCATCTGGGTATTGTAGTTTGGTTTTATATTGTTGTGGGTTTTTGTGTTCTCTTTGTTTTTTGTGTATTTGTGGTTGTTTTTATTAGTACTTTTTGTATATTTTTCAATCATTTGAAGTCATTTTACCTTATTGTGAGCGTTCTTTTTAGCGAGTATCTCTAGTCATTTCTTTGTTGTAATTTAGAGGTCTTTATTGCTATTGCGGTTCTTTTTTAACGGGTAAAACAAATGTAATTTCAGTAAACAAATCCACACAGAACTTCTCTTTTGTTCTGAACCAATATTTGCTTTTTCCTGAACTTTTAAGAAACCCCCATTCTCTTGGATGCATCTTAAGGTCTGTAGTACAGAGGCCCTTAAGTGCCATCCACACCAACAAATCATTCAAGGCAAAGGCAGATTAATGATCACAATTAAAAAAGCCAAACAAATAATGAAAAAAATAACATTGTATCCAAAACACAATTCCAAAAAAAAGGATAAATATTTTTAATTTTCATCAAAATTTAAAAAATGAAACACTATTAAAATGTTTATTATTATACATTTTATTACGATTTCTGGAATTTCCTTTTGTTTTCCAACAATGTTTTCTCTTTTATGGAACCTGGAAATGGTAGGGATTATGGTACATCGCTGATTGGATGGTGACTTTTATCCATCCTTTCAAACAAAAATAATTTGGCATGAGGTGATATTGGATATTCTCCATATTAATCATAAACTTTTATAACTATGCGTACACTGAAGGCACATTTGAAAGACTCACACGTCAAAAAATCAAACGTCATCCTTCAATCTGGAATTTTGTTATTCTATTTTTTTTTTAAATATAATGTTTTTTATCATTCGTTTTGCTTTTTTAATTGTCTCTGTGATATTTTTGGGTTGGGTGATTTGTTGATGTGATTTGGACCTCAGGGCCACCGTATTTTAGACCCTATCTGCACTGAAGGCACTTGGCCCTCACAACTCAATTTTTGAGCCCCCACCCCTACAGAAATGCACAATTGAACCGTCCGTGGCCACATTTGGATCACTGGAATTCAAAGCGGATTTAGTATTTAGCCATATGTCCTAGTTACAACATGGCTTAATGTCTTAAATGTTTGAAACAACGGTAGAAAAAAAATCAGATCCTGACATTTACGTTTCCTAACATTAGATTAAGTCCATCCTAAGCTTATGCTGCAGTTGTTTATCTCTGCAGCCCCTCGCTCTCCTGACTTTATCTCTATTGTTTGCATTAAATTCATGCCCTCCATTTGTGTCTGTGCAGGACACCATGGGCTGTATAAAGAGCAAAGAGAACAAAGGCCCTGTGCTGAAGTACCAGCCTGAAAGCTCCCCCATGTCCGACTCCACTGCCGGAGCCGCCACAGCCCACGTAGGTCACTACGGCCCAGATCCAACCCAGCAGAATCAAGCCCCTGCACCGTCATCCGGGTCTGGAGTTGTAAACTTTAACCACAACCTTGCACCGTTTGGCGGCTCCTCGTCCACCATTACTCCCTTTGGAGGAGCGTCAACCTCCTTCTCTGGTCCTTTGTCCAACTCCTTCTCCGGGGCCGTCTCAAGTGAGTCTCTTCTTTACTGAGGTCCTCTGACAAATTATCTAGAAAGAAATCATGAAAAAAAACTTTCAGTCAATGAATTGATCCACAGACTACCAGCTTTTTAAATACGGTAAGAACCAAAACTTAACCAAATGCAACTCATGCTCAAAATGAAGTCTTAAACAAACAGACCTAATTGTAAACTGTACAGGATATGTTAGGGCCTCTTGAGGAGCCGATGGCCTCGGGTTAATGTCTGATGCGCTTCTGCCTTACAAAATACACCACAGTCCATTCTGTTGTTTTGCGAAGCTCTTTTTTATCTACATAAATAAATCTTAGGGAGAAAATAGTAAGCTGACTTTGTCCGTGTGGAGAAAACATGAATAACAATGTAATAACAATAAAAATGTGACAGCAGAGAAACTGGTGGCGTAAATATAATGGAAAAGAGCGGTCAACAGAAATAAACAGCCACCTCCTCCATCCAGAGTGCAGGTGAGCGGGTGTTTATCTAAAATTTCACCCAGGTGTTGCTAATTAACAAATAAAGAAAGGTGAAACATGCAAAACTATAAAGTAACTAAGAGCAAAAAATCTTTATTTTGGCACCTATTCTCCAATTCTTCCACTTGATAGTTAAAATGTTGTAATTCTCTTTTTAGTTTAAAGAAAATTTGTTTTTATGATCTAGAATAAAAGATACATTCTTTGGTTCACTTTAAAACTACTATACTAAAAATAAATATTAGGTCATGTGATTTAATTCCAGTTTGATGTTTTTATATTTTTGCTCACTGGGCCCCATTTTGAGGGTTGTAGTGATTATCATTCTGGACATAGAGCGAAAAGGCCCTGCTGTCAGGTACTGGTGGTGCAGGAGCCTATATGCAGGAGATCAGACTCGGTGACGCAAAATAATACATTTAATAAATAAACCGAAACCTGACAAAAACTCTGCACAAACATGAAGGTGTTTAAGCGGAGCAAATTACCTGACAAGGATGAACTGAAAACCAGACACTTTAACCGACAGAGCAATGAACTAAAATGAAGACAGCTGTGTATAATGATGAAGCTGAAACTGATGTGACTGACGGGGCAAATCAGAACATGACCAAAACCATCATAAAATCCAAACTAAACAACAGAATCCTTACACGTTTTGATGGACGAAATGAAAAGATTTGATTGCATTTTAATGCGCACCTGTGGGGGGAACGTTTCACACACTAGTGATTTTCTTCTAAAAAAATTAGAAGAAAAAGCCTTACACCTGGTTCAAATCATAGGTGGAACATCACCATGTGGAGTTGCCATGCCCTCTTCGTGCATGCATGGGTTTTCTCTGGGTATTCCAGCCTCCTCCCTAAGCTCAAAAATATGCTTTATAGGCTAATTGTTATTTCTAAGTGTGTAGGTGTGTGTGTGTCTGTGGTGGTGGCCAGCATGCAGTCAACTGGCATCCTCCCCAGAGTGAACCCTGCCTTCGTCTAGCTGGGATAGGCTCCAGCAGCCCTGTGACCCCAAAAGGGATGAAGCGGATGTGGAAAATGGATGAAAGGATGGATGGATGGATGGACAAAGCACACAGTTACAAACATTAAAAAAAAGGTTAAAGGGGGTTTGAAGGGTTTTGGAATTATAGCCGGACTCTGTTTAGTTAGAGACAGGTCTCTTTAGACTGAAGACCCATATACAGCTGCAGAGCTTTGTGTTCTATTCATGGCAACTGTCTGTTTACTTTCAAAATCTTTCCTGTTTCTCTCTGTCAAAAACTGCTCAGTAAGTTTCAAATGTTTTTCTTCCCATCCCATTATAGAGTTTAGGATTTTACAGTTACATTACGTATAGAAGTACATATAAAAAGCACCATTTATTTTTGTCCTGTTTTATTTTATTGCCCTCTTTCAGGGTCCTTGATAATCCCGGGTGCATTTCTTTTCTTTTTTTGACATTAAATCTTTATTGTTAACATAGATTCCACGATCAGCCGTGGTCTTCAGAGCAAAGAGCTGAGATTAAACCTTCCAGCTGAAGTGGGATTTGGGTTGTAATCCTCCTCCACGGTAGATTATGTGCTCTCGCAGGGGGATGAAAGCGGCCCTGCTGTGGTGTTTGCTTTCTCGCAGGTGATAATAGCATTATTATTGACAGCATTGTTGTCAGCGTGTAGGTGAAAGTCATCCGTCTGGGAGAGGAGCTGCACAACAGACACAGAACTAGTGAACATTTGGGGATTTGATGACTCGGTTTCGGCTTGTCTGCTGTCACAAAACATTTTCTAAATTCCTCATATTTTCAATTTTCAGGCGGGGTTACCTTCTTCGTGGCCTTGTATGACTACGAAGCCAGGACATCAGACGATCTAACGTTCAAAAAGGGAGATCGCTTCCAGATTATCAACAATACGTATGAATCTTTTGGTGTTTTTGTGATTAGAAAGGCAATGATTACCAGTTCCCCTTTTATGTCACTCCTCTGGCACTCAGCTGCACCTGTCAGTGTGTCTGTCTTCATGAATGAATTAGATTACTGCTTTTGTTCTTAATGCACGCTTTTCGCTGGGGCTTTCAGCTCCGGCGCAGATGTGGCCCAAAATGACAGCATTGTGATGGGAACTAAATGGGGTTTATAGAATTTTTGCAGATCTTGCAGAGCAGATGAAACGTGCAGCTGCATGCCAGCATAACCCTTTTTTATAAACCGTCAAATATGCCTGATTTTAAATAGGAATGACCAGATTTTTTATTTTTTTTTTTTACAATGTTTTAGATCCATCTTCGGAGCAGTAGCAGTCATGGTTGACTGTTACATTTGTCTCCCCTCTCTTTGTATCATTATCCTCCTGCAGAGAAGGAGACTGGTGGGAGGCTCGCTCCATCACCACGGGAAAGAAAGGCTACATCCCCAGCAATTATGTTGCCCCCGCCGACTCCATCCAGGCTGAAGAGTGAGACTGCCCTCTGTTAATAACCTGATGGTTAATCCACCTGAAGACAGATGCGTGATTTCACCTTGCAATAAATCTGTCATTTTTGTCATTTGTGCCACTTTCAACAAACATTTTACATGTAAAATGAATTCTTAGACAGATCTTTTTTTATGGTAAACATTGCTGTCTGTTTTCTGTTTTGTTTTTTTACTGTTTTCACAGATGGTACTTTGGAAAAATGGGGCGTAAAGATGCAGAGAGGCTGCTGCTAAATCCAGGGAATGATCGAGGAACGTTTCTGGTGCGAGAAAGTGAAACGACTAAAGGTAAGAACCTTTTTTCAGGAGCAGTGGAGAAACGTTTTAAGAAATGCAGTTGAAGTGTTGAAGACATCAATTGCTTTTGCCACCTTGCCCGCTTCACAGTCTACCATGTTTTATTGTCTTTTCACTCCATTAAAAAACGAATGTCTTACATTTTTTCTTGAAAATCAGAATTTTCTCTGCTCTACCTTCAAGGATAAAGTCGATTTTTTATATTTTCCAAACAATTTTGTACATTTTAGAGTGGAAACAATGACAGCAGCAATGTTCTGGTTCTTTGGAATTGCTTCATTTCAAGCAGTTAAAATGAAAAAATACCAAAGAAGACAGACACAACAGACGTGTATCTATACATAGATATATCAAATTTTAGAATCATAATCTTGAATTGATTGGAAAAATCAAAAATTGAAAGTAAAAGACGATCCATTATATACATCTACATGTAAATGATGCTTTATAATTGTAATCATAAATAGATATTTGCATGAATACATACAGTACATACAGTACTTGACAATCTGTTAAATGTGAAGTTTGTCAAAAAGAGTTAAATTATGTGCTTGAAAAGAAGTTGGACAAAGTAAACCTACATTATCCCACCCGTATTATGTTATACTTAATAAATAAAGTTTGGTTTGATTTGATTTGATTACTTCACTTTTTTTTTTACAAAATTACGTGAGTGTTTTTTTAATGTAGTTACATGATTATTATAATCCGGTTCATGACTTCAGAGTTATTTATACTTCACCTGTCCGTGTGCTGACCCCTTTTTACTGTGGTCAGATCTCCAAAATCCCCCAAACAATAAATTCAAATCAGCAGGTTTTAGGTCAAATGGAGGGATTCGGTGTGTGGTGCTTTAGGGACAAATATAATGGAAAGTGCTTGATCGGAATTTGTTGTAAGAGAATTTCTTATGCTTTGAGGTCCATGCAGTTGAAAAACTAAAAAGAAATTCAGAAAATCTGCACAGAACGATAAATGAGAAGCACTGTCATCTTGTCTTTAACAGCCGGGAACAGTATCTCTGTTGTGATAGCCAGGAGGACTTAACAGATTAATGCTATGTGTGCACAGCAAAGGCTCTCTGCCTCATTTCTCTTGTTTTAATGGAACAGTTGGCAACTGTTTTTTTTTTTCAAAACTGCATAAAGAAGCAAAGAAATCCATACTCTGTTCGGACAGTTTAGCAAAATCGACAAAAAATGTGTTTTTAGCATCTTATTTTGGTTGCTGAAAAATGCAGAAAATGTTCAGGACACACTTGATCATTTTGACATGCCTAGTTTATTTCTGTAGCTGCATTGCAGCAAAGGCTGCAGACTTTTTTGGAGGGTGGGGTTGTACTTTTAAAATACTTTGTTTTACAGGCACTGAAGTTCAACAACAGACTGTATCAAAAGCATTGACGTCTACTTTCAGGCGCTTATTCTCTCTCAATACGAGACTGGGACTCGGCCAAAGGCGACAACGTGAAACACTACAAGATCCGAAAGCTGGACAACGGAGGATACTACATCACCACACGAGCGCAGTTTGACACATTACAGAAGCTGGTCAAACACTACACAGGTAGGATTATTCCCCACACCTGGAGGGGGTTATCTGGAGGATTCAGAGTCCCGGTGGGAGACCCTAAAGACCCATCGTCTTTCAAACTATCCTAAAAGCGTTCCCAGTGGTCTTTTATTATGATTATGCTGTTTTCAGACGAAATCAAAGAACATGGGACATTTTCTAGGACATAGTTTCTGCAGAGAGGCTGGAGTTCATTAAATATTCATCTCTGAGTTTTAGACGCGGAGCCAACCCAGCCGCCCCTTCACCTCGCCATTTCTTAGTGCTCGGAGCAAGGAGCTAGTGGCCCGTCCACCGTATTTTCTAGGTCACAAATAAGCTTTTTTTCAAACGTCACTTTTTCATCTGCTATGAATGAAGAAATACTTACAAAGGCATTTTGAACTTCATATTCTTTATGCATGTCCTCTATCAAGAGAAAAATGCTAAAATAACATGTTTAAAACACCAAAACACAATTTTCATCGGCGTGGGTCTTTAACTTTAATGAGAACCGACTGTGCAGTTATGATTTGGAGCCTGATGAGGTTAAGTCTCTGTGATTCCACTTGGTCTCAGTGTGACTCTAGAGAGGCTTCCTGTGATAAAAATCCACTTCCCCTCATCAATTTTTTACTCTGATACTATGTGAGCATCCCAGTCCGTAAGTCAGGATGAGATGACGTGGAAAACCGACTTTTTTAATGTTTTGTCCTTGCACCGCAGAGCATGCAGACGGACTCTGCCACAGGCTGACCACAGTGTGCCCCACAGTCAAGCCTCAGACTCAGGGACTCGCTAAAGATGCTTGGGAGATTTCCAGGGAGTCCCTGCAGCTGGAGTTGAAACTGGGACAGGGCTGCTTCGGAGAGGTCTGGATGGGTAAGGACAAGGTGGTTTCTGACATCAAGAGTTTAATTATCAGGGCTTTTGTGCTCGCCGTGAAAAACTGCCGTTATCCTCTTCCTGCAGTTTCTTCCTTTGTTTGTTAAACCGTCTTTATCTCCAGAGATCGCCTTTGTCAAAAGGACAGCTGAATTTCTTTTCTACTGTGAGCTCATATCCGCCTATCCCAGGGATATTTTATTGCAACAAGTGCTTGCATGACAGCACATGCCTGAGCAATTACAAGACCTAATTAATGATATTGTCCTGCTTCCAGGCCATTAAGTGGACTGATTCCCCCTGTGGGCTGCTGGCTTTTGTCTTCCTGTCTCTGCGCAGGCACATGGAACGGCACCACCAAGGTGGCCATAAAGACGCTAAAGCCTGGGACCATGTCACCTGAGGCATTTCTCCAGGAGGCTCAGATCATGAAGAAGCTGAGGCATGACAAGCTGGTGCCTCTTTTTGCCGTGGTGTCCGAGGAGCCCATTTACATCGTCACGGAGTACATGTCCAAAGGTACCTGGCGGCCTCTGGGGAAGCTCCAGACTTCATTTGCAGTCAAACAGAATCTCTAAGTTCTTTGTAAAAGAGCTGAGATCTAGTTTTAAAGGAAATCACCTCCGACTCCACGGGCAAAAAATAAAATAAAAGTGTGGCCTCGGTTTGTCAGGCAGAACAGCAAAGCCAGATTTATGCAAGAAAATCTCCTTAAAGGAAAAAAATGTAAATTTTACGGGCATTTTAATTAAAATGCTGTATGGCTCAGGAGGCCTTGGAAGCCCCTTGTGGTTCCCCGAAGCCTGAAAGTGGAATGGTTAATTGAAAAGTGCAGCAGTTTTTGTGTGAGGTCTTGTAGCTTCAGCTGCAGAGCATTTTTTATGAGTAATTCGATTCATGTGGGGCTAAATGTTAATTCCGTGACATTTGCCTCCTTGCGTGTCTGAAAAGCCTCCATTTACTGATCCACTGTGTTTTGAGGATTTCAAGAAAGCAGCTGTTTTAGTCGAATCCACACTTACTCTGGAAACAAACAGACTTTAAATGCACATTTAGGCTCAGCTTAAATTTAATTAGACTCACTTTTTGGTATTCACTCACTCCACTGCCCTTTATTTATGGCTGTGTTTGCTTTCACAGGAAGCCTGTTGGATTTTCTTAAAGAAGGTGAAGGCAAATTCCTGAACCTGGTCATGCTGGTGGACATGGCTGCAAAGGTGAAATCAAATTTAAATGATTGTGTCGTATTTTTCACGCCTAACATATTATTCTGCTTAAAGTCCCATTCCGATGAAAACTGTGTTTCTGACATATTTCCAAGGCATTTTTCTCATGATGGAGGACATAGATAAAAAAAATTAAACTCAAAATTGCATTTCTGAGTATTTCTTTATTCAAATTGTTGTAAATCAGGAGCGGACGAAAAATCCCTTTTGAAAGAAAGCTTATTTGTGACATAGAAACTACAATCACAAACACAATCTCCCTGCTCCGCTCCTTTCCAATACATCCACTAAAGGACAAATAGATTCAGGTAGGCCTTCATTTACCTCATCTGACCTGGCATCTGGCTCAAAACTCTACGGCTAGAATGCTTAAATAGGGCTCTTCATTTTTGTTTCATCTGTAATGTTAGGTTGGAGGTGTGAGGGGCTGTAAGCTAGAAGGAAAGAGTGTCAACAGAGAACTCCCAGTAAAGCTTTGACATAACTCAAAAGATGATAGGAGTGGGTCTCTCCATCCATTTTCTAAACCCGTTCTATCAATAGGTTGCCGGAGCCACTCCTGGCTACTGTTGTACGCCCTCGACAGGACACCTCTCTGTCTCAGGGCACACATTCACACCTACAGACACTTTAGAGTAACCAGTTATCGTATGAAGCATGCTTTTGGAATTTGAGAAGAAGCCAGAGTGCTTGGAAAAACCCCATACATGCACGGGGAGGTCATGCAAACTCCACACAGAAGGTCCCAGCCAGGATTCCAGCAAGCGCCTTCTGGCTGTTAGGCAAGAGCGCCAACCACTGTCCCACCGTCAGGCCCCCAGAGTGGATCTTTAGAAGCTAAAGGGGGGTTGACGCTCAAAACGTTTACTTTCAGATTGCTGACGGCATGGCTTTCATCGAGAGGATGAACTACATCCACAGGGACCTGCGCGCAGCCAACATCCTAGTGGGGGACAACCTGGTCTGCAAGATCGCAGATTTTGGACTGGCTCGGTTGATAGAAGACAACGAGTACACGGCAAGACAAGGTCAGTGCTGTGGGGATCCCCAAATTTACAGACCAGGAACCAGGTGTCAAAAAGGCAGAAATGGAAAGAGCCTCACATCTGGGACGACTCCTCTTTGTTCCAGTCATGGAAACCAGATGCTTCTTATTAGTTGCACATTCAACCAATGGGGTTATTTATCTCTGCCACGGATGCTTCTGCTGTCATTTTTTTTTTTTAATTCCATCTGGTATGCTGAAGGGTTTGTGTGCTTCTAGTAAAGTATGACGGCTTTTGGAGTTTGTTCAGAGACCAAATATAAAACTGCAGCAAAATAATGAATTGAGCTTCAATCAAAACCAAAAGGATGTTCTGCAAACATGGAGAATTTTGAATCATGGTCCAGTGAGGATTTTAAAGTAACAGGTAGTCTTGATGGATGGTCACCACATCTGCATTTTTTGCAATTTAATTTGATCGTATTACATGTTCATAAAGAAATGTCATCACTATGATGATGGATTAGGTGTGATTTTGTCATTCTTGTGCCTCTAAATACCTGAAAATGTTGTTTATTTTCAGCAGAACTGAAGGACAGAATCAGTTTCAACAAAAAAAAACAACACATCACACTTTTTTAGCCGAAAAATACAATGAAATCTTAAACTTTGAAGCAAATGCGTCACAGCAGAGAACACTTCCATCCAAGATCAGGAATGTGAAGTATGAAGGTATTAGTGAAGGTACTGTGGGCTTAGCAAAATCGCTCAATAAGTTTGGATTTCTGCTCTGACATTAACATGTTGAATTTGGAATAAAAACATGAACATATAGGTCCTTTTTTATCTTGAGCCAGTGGTTGCAGGCTGATGTTGTTAACACTGTCTTATTGACGTACTCCATTAGCAACAACTTCTCTCGAAAACCACAGCCTCTGCACTGACACGAGGAATTTGATTACCATCATTTGCCTGTTTTCTAATGTCTACCTGCGTTTTCTTGTCACAAAGCTTAAATACTCTCAGAGACGGTGACAGATTTGAATCAAATTACCTCAAATACCGTTACTGGAACTGTCAAACCCTGCACGTTTAATGACGGAGCAGCTTACCACTAGTCTGCTGGATCTGTAGTCGCATATCTGTCAGAAGTCAGAGGTTTCTCTTCCCCTCTGGTCACCGCCTCCAGAGTACTGAATGCACTACATCTCCCAGCAACCCTGCAAACAGTTCCTGACTTTTGTTTGCAATCACTTGCAATTCTTTTAAGCACCGTACTGAGCCTCACTCAATGCGAAGTATTGTTTGTGCCACTTCGCCTGCATTACTGAGCATTATAGCAGGATCTGATGTTCTGTTTCCTGACTCTGTTTGTCTCTGACTCCATTTGCCTGCCCCGAATCTCGCCTGGATCCTGATTACTCCTGTCTCTTCTCTGATGCTCTCATGCTCGTTACTGACCCCTGTCTGCCTGACCCTGAATTAGCTTTGTGGACTTTTAGCCATGCTAATAAAACCTGCTGCAATTGGAACCAGCCTTCTGCCCTTTCAGTATCAAAGACCATGGCAAAGAATGTTTTTGAATCTTTATCCTAGAAGAAAATAATTAAAGAACAAAATAGATGTAAAATGGTACGGCGAGACTAATAGCCACTTTTCTGTGGTCTATAGTCGGATGACACTAATAATTTTGATGCAAGTTGTTTTCTGCTTTTACAAAAAATGTCTTTAGGCATTAAAGAAGCCATGAAAACATAGTAAATATAGAAATTCAAATAGCTTTCACCAACTGTTTGATACTTTGTCAAAATTGCACAAAAAATGAAATTGCAAAAAAGAGGCAGAAAGAATAAATTCTGCAAAATATTTTTTATTGTTCAACGTATTTTAAAGGAAATGTCACACAGCCACATACCTACATTTTGCACACGTTGCACGGATTAAAATTGGTCATACATGAATATTCATGGCAAAAAGTGAGAAAAGTAGATGTATCACAAATGAACCATGATAAAACCACTGAAAGAAGTATGAATAAACCACGCAAAGAACGCATAAATCAACGTACAACATGAACCCTGTGTGATTATTGCACTGTTTATATGCAATTCATTAGTGATTCGTGTGTCAATTACGTAATTTGAATGTGATCTGTGTGCCGTATACATAACATAGGTGTTGCACATCGGTGGTACATGCGTGAAAAGTCCCTTAGACATACGTGGAACGGTCGTGGAAAGCCACACATTTGTGTACTGTATGCATCTCGCAAAAATCATGCACAATTGCATAAGATTTACGGAATAATTGTGCACAAACTACGTAGAATATACATAATCTGCACAATTCTTCAGCTACCAAAACTTTTGAAAACCAAATTCACATAAAGACCTGTCGGCCGAAACCCTCGACGGACATCTGCGCACATCAACGAAGGAGAAACCCAAGAAACACGTACAAATTATGTACCGAAATTTCATAAGTGGAAAATGCGCAAAATTTACAGTAAGTACTGGCTCTGTGCCACGGCCTTTAGTAGAAAATAAACCGAATTACTTCTAAAAATGTTTTGGAAAATGTGTGATGTTAAAAGGTTTCAATGAACACACTTAGATATTTCCATGGACATAAATCAAACCATAACTTTGTTCTTCTTCTTTTGTGTCTATAAGTCCATGAATGAGACTCACACTTTAACATTTGTTCAACCATTTATGATCCTATAAGGTACATAACGTTACTAAATTTGCTATTATTTGCATAAAAAACTATAAAACGTTCTGTAAGTGAGTTTTTAATATTCCTGTTAGTGGCATTTGAGGGGGTCAAATCATGATTTTAGTTAACTTACAAAGGATAGAATGAAGGTCATCTTAGACTTCTCCAATCTCCCCACAGGAGCTAAGTTCCCCATCAAGTGGACGGCTCCTGAGGCTGCATTGTACGGCCGCTTCACCATCAAGTCCGACGTCTGGTCTTTTGGCATCCTGCTCACTGAGCTGGTCACCAAAGGCAGAGTCCCCTACCCAGGTAAATGGCACACCCACAGGTGCACACACCTGATGATGGGACTCACAGGTCCTTCAATGGGTGAGCTGTTTCAAATGCCCTGATTGTAAATGTCACATGTTGAAGGGAAGCTGTCTGTCATTCTGTCCTCTTGTTTAGTCTCTACAAGGGGAGCGCACACACACACACACGTGCACGCACACACACAGGCAGATCTGAGATTAGATGAGACCATCTGGTGGGAGACGATCAGGAAATTGAACACTTGTTTATGGCCATCTGCCGCAGTGATGCTGCCCTGGGGAGCAGTCCTCTGCTGTTCTGCTCTGCTGCCACACAGCTCGTCTTCATATCTCAGCTGAAGTAATTCACAGGTTAGTTAAGTGTAAGGAATCATGAAGTCTACGCACCAAGAGATGCAGTAAAATAAACACTTTTGGCAGCATTTCTCCTTCAATGTTTTGTGAACTGAGGACACTGCGGGAGAGGTAGTGCCGAATAACCGGAAAACACGGTGGGGGTTGTATCATGATTGAAGAAAAGAGCTTAAAATAAAGATGTGCAGGATGGAAACTGAAGTTAAGAACCTAAAGTCAGATTGAAAGCAGAAAAGGTAACTGCCTTCTGGTGAGTTACCTAATGCATGAAGCTTTGAAGTGAAAACGGGTGGCAGAAATAACTTTAATACTGTCACATTTTGACAGAAATATCAGATTCAGATCTCTCAAAAAGTTTTTCAGACCCCAGGGGTCTGATCTTTTTGGGGAAGGCTGTATTTGAGAGTTAAGAACTCTTGATATCAGGTGAATTCAGTGGGTCTCCTTTGAACACTTTTATGTTGTATGGCACACAGGCGCTAGCCTTTCCCCTTGTCTCCCTCTACCCTCACTTGCCCTCGCCGCACCAACACCTCCCTCTTTCTACCCTCCCTTACTGACAGGGCGGCCCATTGTGCAGCCATTGTGTTAAACATCATCATATGCTCAACACATTGTTAAAATCTTTTGTGTTCTGTCGTCCTCAGGTATGGTGAATCGGGAGGTGCTGGAGCAGGTGGAGCGTGGTTACCGCATGCCCTGCCCGCAGGGGTGCCCCGAGTCCCTGCACGAGATGATGAAGCTCTGCTGGAAGAAAGAACCGGACGAGAGGCCCACCTTCGAGTACCTGCAGTCCTTTTTGGAGGACTACTTTACCTCCACAGAGCCACAGTACCAGCCCGGAGAAAACCTATAGCCACGGGAGACAAACCAAAAGACTTGCAGGACGTTTGCACTCACCCTGACTCGCTCCCTTTTCCCCCAGTTTCATTTGGATTCCTTTTTATCAGCGTTTGTTGGTACTACACAAGCTTACTGTGTTCACATATTGGTTTGTGGGATTGGTGTGGTTCTGTGCACACATTTTGGAGACATCTTTCATGTGGGATTTTTATCTGCATTTCGTGGTGTTTCTGTCAAATAAGCTGCCGCCAAACTGAAAACCATTTGCTAGAGTTGCGTAAATTGCATTTAAAAATTGAGGATTGAAATCCACATATATTTTGTTTTTATATTATTGAATTATCCATCAATTATTCATAGAAATGGTATGTTTTCTTAATAGGGAAAAGGTCTGAGGGAGTATTATCACGGTCCATTCAAGGGTGATTATTTTTAAAGCAAACCCCCACACAGCTTCAGTTTATTCCATTTCATCAGTTAGAGCGCCCTTTGTGTCTGTGCGATAGTCTCATTTGTGCATTCTTTTAAATTATTTTTAAATTTGTCATTCCAATCATTTATTATGGTTTATTTAAAGCACATGAACTAACGTCATTTTTTTTTCCTTTGTAAAACTGTGGTTTGATTCTGGGCTTGCTGTCTAGTCATCTTAAAATGCAAACCTAGACTCCACTGAAAAAAAAAGGTATTTCAGAACGAAGCTGAGAAATACTTTTGTTTTCACCGCTGAAATGTGACTGAGGAACTCTTTAACTCATGGGATCAACAGGACTCTGCAAAAAAATGTTTATGCCGAAGTGGATTTCCATTTAGAACATTTTACTTCTGCGATTTTATGCTCCCGCATGGACTCATCACTCAACATTGTGTTATATTGGGAATTGACCACAGAGCTTATGATAAAGGGCTTTATACTGTATATGGTGAAACACTCATTTTATATGTGATTATTAAGCTAAAAAGACATGCATTTGGGAGGAATGGTAACAATGACTTTGTACAATAAAATCCAACTTTAATTCAATTTTTTTACGTTTGTTAAAGAATAATGATACGTATCTCTTTATCTCTTTAAAGTGCTTTCTCTAGCCAAAATATTTTTAAAAAGAAACTGTAATTTTCCAGGACATAGTTTCACAGAGCGGCAGTAGTTCATTACAGAATTTGCCTCTAAATAGTCGGTGGGACACTTGATGCGGAGTAAGTCTGCCCCCTTCACCATCATCCATCTGTTTACGCACTCTCCCGCTACCAGACATTATTGATGCAACAAAGTTGCCGATCAATATTGGAGCTATCCAGCCGTGCACTTTTAAACCAGATGCTAGTTCAGATGAGGCAAAGAAAGTTGAATTCTGTCGAATTCCTTCACTACTCGCCACATAGTGCACTGTTGCGTTTTGCACAGCCGTCCGACTTTCCAAAATCGAGTTCCCTATAGATTTCCCAGAAGTCTCTGCGAAAAGCCTGTGAGCATCAATGCTCGGTCATGGAACATGACCCCTCCCACCTGGCATTCTAAACAGGAAGTACCTGTTTGCTCCAAGAAGTCAAAATCCCATAGACTTCTATAGAGAAATAAACAGCTGTTACTGGTACTCAGTCATTCTATTGATCTGAATCACCTTCCTCTGCCACTTTTTAAAAAAACGTTATTACTGTTACTATTATTTTTCTTTTTCACAAGTTGTTTATGTTATAAACTGACCAATCAGTTGACTCAATAAAAGCATGTGGTGCTCGCTGGCCCCTACTTTAAACATTCAAAATGTTTAGGGTCCAATTCCAAAATCAAGTAGCCCTAGAAATTTCCCAGAAGTCTCTGCAAAAAACCAGTGTGCGTTGAAGCGCACATGATTGGCGAATATAGACCACAATGCATTGTGCCTGAACAATTTTTGCCCCAAAAATATATTTTAATGTCTTTTTTTTAATAAACCATCAACATTTTATCTTCAGAAGACAGTGAGTTCATAAATGATCGTCGCAAAACGCTCATATCAATTAGATTTTAACTTTATGAAATTGATGTCATATTTAGTGTTTAAAAAAGAAAAAGTAGTGAGCATTGTGTCCGAATTGCTTTTAAAATCCAGGGCACTACATAGTCCTGTGCTGTATAGTGTTTTTTGTAGTTAGGGATTAGGGCAGGAGCCTGAGATGATTTGTTTTTTTTTTTTAGATGATTTTGTTGGAGCCGGAAGTAAGGCATAGGTGACGTCACACTCGCTCAGTCCAGTTCTCTTATATAGTCAGTGAGTTTGCCTTTGTAACTTGTACATCACACTTCAAAGCTTTTTCCACAACGATTTGAATAAAGAGTTACTCAGAATTGCAATTTTAAGATAAATTTTCTTTTTAAATGTCCTCATCCTCCATTATGAAAAAAATGTCACAAGATAATGTTAAAAAGCACTAAATAAAACACGTTTACATGATTAGGGTGGTTCTTTAATTTTCTGAAGAAAAAAGGGGGCGGGGTCATCAGTCAAGTGACTTCAGGGCAAACCGCTTAATCCCGGGTCAAATAACATGTCGCCTAAAATCGTGCGTGTTTCAGTGAGGGATGTGAGATTCCCGACTTCTCTGGAGCAGCACGGCTCGGATGCGATGGTATGAACCTCATGAAGAGGAGGTGAAGTTCTTGTGCTGCTGCTTTTGTGAGGAAGCTTTAGGCCTTCTTTTCCTCTCTCCGTCCGCTCCCCAGCACACAGACCCGGATTATTCCGCCGCCTACGTGGTTCTGGAAACGGACGGTGGACTGAGAGGATTCGGCCTCACATTCACGTTAGGAAAAGGCACAGAAATCGGTGGGAAAAGGCGCCGTTAAACGCCGCAAAACCAGCACAAAACAGAAGTTTGTGCCGCTACAACAGCGCTAACTTTGTGATGCGTTCAAAGGCTTTTTAATAGCTCGGCAATTGTAGCTTATCACAATAAAGCAAGGCAATAAAGGTATTTTTTTTTAAAAAGAGGAATTAACAGGTAAACTGGTAACAGAAAAAAAGCAAGTATAAGTAAAGTAGTCTTTTATATACCTACTCAAGTAAAAATAAAATAAAAATATAAGGTTTTGAATGACAGACACATTGTGAAAAGAGAAAAAGTACAAAGTCTGGTATGTTCAGATATTGAAGTAAATTATAATTTTAATAAATAAAAGGTATAAACCACTGATGTGCAAAGTAAAAAAAAAGAGTTCCACAAAAATCCTTACTATGCATATCTGGAAATCAAGACAACAAAATACATAATATAACTAAATTTGGCTAAGTGGGCCTAAATGTGTAATGAAATAGTCATAAAGTTGAGTAAAATATTATATTAAGCCAGTTTATATAAAACAAAGTGATACGATGAACATGAAGAGACAAAATCCAAAGGTGAGAGATGTTCTGTTAATGTACTTTCTGACTTAATCTGGTTGCTGAAGTCAAATCATATACAAAAAAAAAGAAGACACAGAAAACAGCAAAATAAGGCTGAAAAAAAAAATCCCATATATTAGGATTGAATTTATTTTAAGATGTAAAAAGGCCTGGTGACAATGATATGAAATAAAAACTATTTCAAAATGTCTATAGATGTTGAAATAAAGCCTTAAAATACAGAAACACATTTGGTAAATTTAAAAATATACATTTTTTTCTATTAATTTGTGTGAGAATGCATAATGCATTTTTGATAAACTAAAGTTACAATGTAGACTTAAATTATCTGCGCTCATAACTTGTACAACTACAATTAAAGTTTTTTTCCCTGAGTGTACCTGAAGGGAACATGCTTCTTGTTCTGTCCTCACAAACAAACCCTCTACTGCCCTCTTGTGGTCTGCAGACAGACTTACATGACATCAGTCTGCTCATCTGGATGTCAGGGTCTCTCACATCTGAGAATTCTCTGCTTTGTTCCTTACAGGAACTTGATCAACTTGAACTCTGAAAGCTTTCTTTCCCACTCTTTATTTTGATTTTTTTCACTGATGTGGTTGCAGTGGTGTGTGCCGTCCAGGCCATGACTGGACTGGTTGTTGGAAAATCTTTGGAGGAAATTGTGAGGGACTTTCGGGGCTTTTATCGCCTCCTGACCAGTGATGGGCAGATGAGATGGGTAAGAAAAATGGCTTCTAAATGTCTCACAGAAAAAAATAATCATGGATCTGTTTATATATCAGTTTATAATTAGGGTTTGAGAATGTTTTTGAGCATTACAATTTTTAAACTTAAGTGATCACTCAAATCCGTTTTTAATCATTGTAACGTTAAAGATTTGTTAATTAACTTGTAATTTCCTTTTCTTAGATTGTAATTAAATGAAAAAGTGGCATTGTAAGATAATAGTTGCTAATAAATTAGCAGTATGTTGAAATTGATGAAACAACAAAAGACGGATTTTTATTGCATTTCAAAATGCTAAAGTAATTAGATCTACTGGTCAAAAAAAGAATAAAACAAATAAGGTTTTTGTCGTATAATGTTGTAAACAGCTGGGCCCAGAGAAAGGAGTGATTCACCTGGCGACTGCTGCTCTCCTGAATGCTGTGTGGGATCTGTGGGCGAGGATGGAGGGCAAGGTGGGCTTTTCATCTTCATCATTGTTGCTTAATCCCCGTTCTCCATGACTCACCGCCACCCTCTCCCTGCAGCCGCTGTGGAAGCTGCTGGTGGACATGGTGAGTCACGGCTGAACTGTGACACTGATCGGGTGTTGGGGATGCGATCACGATCCCCTTCCTGTGTGTCAATTCAGAGCCCGGAGCGGCTGGTCTCATGCATCGACTTCAGGTACATCACCGACGTGCTAACGGAGGAGGAGGCTCTGGGTGAGATCCCCGAACAGTTGAGAAATCTTAATTCGGTGTCGTCAAACCAGCCGACTCTGCCTCTGTCTCTTAATCAGAGCTTCTGGTGAAAGCGCAGGAGGGCAAACGGCAGAGAGGTGAGCCCACTGGAGAGCCATTAATTACACGCCTGAATGGGATCATGAAGCACTTAAGAGCCTCTTTAGAAACCAACCCTGGTGCTTTTAGCTGTGGAAAAAAGGCAACCCTTTGCTCTATTTAAGCTCAAGTACTTATTAGGCTGATGGCTTTCTCTTATCTGGCAGAGGAGGAAATGTTGAGGGAAGGCTATCCTGCCTACACCACCTCCTGTGCTTGGCTCGGATACTCTGACCAACAGCTCAAGCAGGTTTCTGCTTATCAAAACCTACTTATCCGAGTTTTCGTTTGTCTGAATTACCTGCACTTTTTTTTTTCCAGCTTTGCACGGATGCCCTTAAAGGCGGTTGGACCAAATTTAAGGTGAAGGTCGGAGCGGATCTAGACGACGACGTGCGCAGATGCCGCCTCATCCGGCAGATGATCGGACCAGACAACACCTTGGTGAGGATGGATTTTGTTTCGTAAAGAGCGAGGAAAAGCGCTTACGGAATTGGGTTTGTGTCAGATGATCGATGCCAACCAGAGGTGGGACGTTTCCGAGGCGATCAGCTGGGTGTCCAACTTGGCAGAGGTCAAACCTCTTTGGATCGAGGAACCCACGTCTCCAGACGACATACTGGGACACGCTGCTATTTCTAAGGTCAGACAGATGTTTGGTTTTTGCTGGGTTCACTAGCGTCTCCGGAGTTTTTATTTACGAGTGCTTTTTATCGTCCAACATGCTTCCTTTGCAGGCTTTGGCTCCTCTCGGGATCGGAGTTGCCACAGGCGAACAGGTCCGGTTCTGAGTCCGTTCCTGTGCAGGTGCACTGACGGACAGACTCGGGCTTTAAACTGATGGATTTTCCGTCTGCAGTGTCACAACAGAGTCATGTTCAAGCAGTTCCTCCAGGCCGGCGCGCTGCAGTTTGTGCAGATTGACAGCTGTCGGCTGGGCAGCGTCAACGAGAACCTGGCTGTGCTGCTGATGGCTCACAAGTTCCGAGGTTACAAGAAGCATTGATAGTTATTCACCAAGAAATCAGTGAATACATGTGTTTTTGCAACTTTATCCTAATGAAATGCATGTTGGTCTAATGTCAGGTTAGATCCAAACTGTCTGGTCCAACTCTTTCAAAGCATTCCCAGCGGTCTTTTAATTATGATTATTTTGTTGCCAAAATAAAACATAAAAGCCCACCAGCTTACAGCCCCTCAAACTGCATTTTGTTTGAGCTTAAATTTTGAGCTTAATTATCTCAATTTATGTCCATCATGAGAAAAATGCCACAAGAACACATACACAATTGTCATCAGAGTGGGTCTGTAAGTTGTTGGGTACTTAGGGTTTATAGAGGCAACTTGTTGATCAGAAGACACATATAAATGTTAACATGTCCCCTTATCTCAAGGAAACCAATAAAAATAAAAGAGAAATGTTGAGATCAATGGTAAGTATTCAGAGGAGTGTTTGTGTACGTTCTAGTCCCAGTGTGTCCTCACGCCGGAGGAGTCGGTCTGTGCGAGCTCGTCCAACATCTGATCCTGTTCGACTACATCTGCGTGTCAGCAAGTCTCAGCAACCGGTGAGTTCAAACGGTTTCTACGGCCGATTTAAAAACCAAAGTGTGTAAAATTCCTCCTTAAATCGTTTCACAGAATGTGCGAGTACGTCGACCATCTCCACGAGCACTTTGTTTGTCCGGTGGTGATCCACAACGCTCGCTACATGCCCCCAAAGGTTTGGATCCCTTCATTTAGATTAACAAATTTAAAAAAAAAGTCCAGATTTATTATTAAATGTTTTTTTTTCTCTGCAGATTCCTGGTTATTCCTGTGAGATGTTGGAGTCTTCAGTCAAAAAGCATCAGTATCCTGATGGAGACGCATGGAAACTCTATCCAAAGAAATAAAAATCATATTTTTGTAATACGTCAACGATTGCTGAGTGCTTTATTTTATCGTTGGTGCGGGTGTAACAACACTTTAATCAGATCAGACCACAGACTGTATATGAGAACTGGAGTGAGTGACTCCTCCCCCTCATGTTCCAAACAGGAAGTACTCACTGGTTCCAAAATCCTAGACTTCTATTGAGAAAAATACAGCTTTTACTCAATTTATCTATTGTTTGAATTGCAAGTTATCAACTGGCCAATCAGATGCCTCTAAAAGTAGACCCACTTAGGCAATTACTGCTTAACGTCTGGTTCCAACATGGCAGCGTCCATATTGTAAAAAAAAAATAAATAAAAAGGCAATGAATTGACTTTCTTTAGATCAGACTGAAATCAAAAATCCTATTTTTACGAACAAATAGGAATTTTCCATTTAATATACAGATTCTTATGATTGATTTTCATGAAAATATAAGAAAAACTTAAGGATCTAGGATTTAATGTTATATACAACTGATGCAAATATAGTAGATCTGCTTTCTAAACCCCAACGCGGTCCTTTCATAATGAAGGGGCTTCACACAGCCATCTGCATCTTGATGGCGGGATGAGGGCTGTAGCCACAGATTTCAAAGTCCTCAGCTGTGAAGTCGTCGATGTTCGCCACCGTCCTCTTGATCTTCAGTTTGGGGAAAGGCCTGACGTCCCTCTGAAGCTGCACATTTAAAATCACAGTGAGTTTTCACGACTCAAACGGAAGGAAATGACGCGCCCGAGGCTCACCTGCTCCTGCAGAGGCTCGGCGTGGTTGACGTAGACGTGGGCGTCTCCCAGGGTGTGGACAAAGTCGCCGGGCTGCACAAGAGGAGGAGATGTGAAGACAAGGACGCACAAGGAGGAGTGTTCGACCGCGGCGAGGGCGCTGACCTGCAACCCCGTGATGTGTGCAATCATGTACGTGAGCAGCGCGTAGCTGGCGATGTTGAAGGGCACCCCCAGGCCCATATCAGCCGACCGCTGGTAGAGCTGGCAGGACAGCTCGCCGTCGCACACGTAGAACTGGCAAAGGGCGTGGCAGGGGGGCAGGGCCATGAGGGGCAGGTCTGCAAGGAGACGAGAGACTGAACATCCATCATTCCTTAAAAAAAAAAAAATCACTAAGGACGGCGATCGTCACCTTTGGGGTTCCAGGCACACATGATGATCCGCCGGTCCTCTGGGTTCTTCTTGATGGTGTCGATAATGTTCTGCAGCTGGTCGACCCCTTTGCCTGTGTAGTCTGTTTAAAAAAAACAACAAAAGAGATTTTAAAACAACCTCCAGGACGATACCTGCTGCACGACAGAGAAAATGAGAAATGACACCTTAGTGTCAAAAAGACAGTCAGGGTGAGGTCTCTGCAGGGACGTTTGCAGATGTTTGACTTGAAAGTATCTTCTAGCTGAATGTGTCAACTTCCTTTCCTTTTAAGAACTGATTTGTAAAAATAATCGTCTTTTTGTTTTTGAATAGAAGAGATCAAAAGGAATTCCATGTGACTTGGGAAGATGATTCAATGTAATGTGATGGTAACAAATTTCTCCTGCATCAGGACAAAAGGTTTCACCCAATAGGCGACCCCCACTGGGATTCAGCGGGTTTCAGATAACGTCTGGATGGATGTTTTCAATGAGTCTCCTTTTAGATTCAATTCCAAAAAGTCATTTGCACAGATGTTCCAATGCATGCTGGGAGTTCCCAACTAGATTCCTTTGTCTGCTCTGTCCAGTCTGACAGATTGACTGAATGAGACCAAGGTGCGACATCACCAACAGAACAAAGGTTTACGTCCAGCCTCAACTAAAAGGAAGTCAATTCAGCCGCCATTTTTAACAATATGGACGCCCCCGCGTTGGAACAAGACGTTAAGCAGTCATTTGGCGAAGTCGGTCTGAGTCAACAATTCAATGGCAACCAATGTCGCCAATCAGGAGTGAGCGATAATGAAAAAATTAGATGAATTGAGTAATAGCTGTTTGTTTCTCAATAGAAGTCTATATGATTTTGGCTTCTTGGAACCAGCGGATACTTCCTGTTTGGAACATGAGGGGGAGGAGTCACTCAGTCCAGTTCTCACATACAGGCCTCTGGATCATGGTGACATCCCCTTACAAGCACACTTCTAAAGATTAAAGAAGATTCTCCCCAAAAGTAGAAGCTTTGAGCAAGGCTTTGAACCTGTGTGCATGTCTTTGTATTCTGCCCCAAAGTGCCTCCACTGGAAGCCATAAACGGGTCCCAGGTCCCCCTCCTCTCTGTCCGTGAATCCCAGGTTGTCCAGGAAGGCGCGGGACCCGTTGGCGTCCCAAATCTTGACGCCTTTGTCCGACAGCTCCTTGGCGCTTGTGGACCCCTGTGATTAAAAAACAAAACAAAAAAAAAACCCACAGAAGATCACCGCTTGATTACACATGTCACACAATTACAGTAACATCACTGTTTGGGCTTCAGGTCACCTTGATGAACCACAGCAGCTCCTCCAGAATCCCTTTCCAGAAAACTCTTTTGGTCGTCAGCAAAGGAAACTGATCTAGAAACAATGCAGAAAGATGTTCTTACATTTGATGCATTTGCTAGAATTACTCCTTCGGAAAAAGCCCACAAGATTCTCAGAAATGTGTTCAAAAAACACCTTTTCCATCCTGAAAAACGCATTTTGTGTACAACACGATTTTAACCACCATGTGTCTCAAACTTTTTTGTGTTGGAATTTCCACCACCAACAGAAAGGAATTATTTACGTGTAAAAAAAAAAGCAGTAAGTAAGAAGCTGCATTATTTACCTCGCAGACTGTACCTGACCTGGGCACCGAACACAGACAGAACTCCGGTTCCGGTTCGGTCTCCTTTCCTTCTTCCATTCTGCAGGATGTGCTTCACCAAGTCAAGATACCCGCGTTCGTCGCATAGAAACCCGGACTGCTTCTCCTCGGCGCTCCGCCTCTCCGCCGCCTCACAGACGGATTCCCGCCGCTGCTCTTCGCTGTGGATTTCGGAGGTGGCGGGCATTTCGACGAGCCTCAGCTTTAACGGACCAGATGCGACAGCGACAGCGCGACGTCCAGTGGCTTCCCGGCTTAATTTTGCCGCGCAATTGACGCAGCGTGATGACGTCAGCAAGCGCCAACAAGGTTTTTGTTAAAAAAAAAAAAAAGGTTTAATGTTAATATTTCTTCTAAATGATATTTTAATTTGTTTAGAATATAATTCTAAAGGCCCGTACACACCGGGACGAATATTCGCCAGGCGTTATTCGCCAGCGTTTTTCGCCACGTTTTTTGTGTTCACACCCAGGCGATTTTCGCTGACGATGAGTGGAGTGAACATGCAATTTCATTCCCTGACATTAGATGGCGCTTAATGTAAAACCGAAATACTCCTGTACACAAGGTGGCGCTGCGCAACTTTACGCTTCTTAAAGTCGCTTTTCACTCAGAAGAAGAGAGCAAGTATTTACACGCTTGTCAGAATCAAACAAAGAAAACATGAATATTTCAAGCACCAGTAGCTCCAACTGGTGCTTGGTTCGGGGATGTTTTAGAATGTCCGTCATTATTGCTTCGCGGCTGTGTAGACGCTACTTGGCGTCTATCTTCTTCGCTGGTATGTGTGCTCAGCAAGGCAGTTTTGTTTGAGCGCCCCCAAGTTGTGTTTTACTGTAACTTCAGAAGCTCCAGACACGTGAGCAAAAGCGCCATTCTCATTGGTCGAGTAGATTTCGACGCGACGCGTCGAAAAAAAAAAACGAACCCGAGGCGTTTTTTTTTTTGACGCTTTAACGCCTGGCGTTTTTTCGCGTCGGTGTGCACACTCTCATTGGGGCCCTTTGTTTAGTCACGAGGCGTTAAACGTCGGCGAAAATCGCCGGCGAAATTCGTCCCGGTGTGAACAGGCCTTTAGGGTTAAAAAAACTTTTGAGAAATAGGGTACTGGGGTGTATTGGGGGCGTGGCTAGATGAATCAGTTACGTGATTGGTCAGATCTTTCAACTAGATTTCTTGCATCTCTGCTGACATCCAAAAGATTTCTGGTCTGAACAGTTTTGACTAAACCACAATTTTCCATAAGTGGCATAAAAAACAGAAACAAACAAACTCGAAGTAGCCTGTGTTGCAGTTCTTCTGCAACGTTTTCAAGGATCCTTTCTGTTTGTATTCGTTTTCAAGGATCCTTTCTGTGTGTATTTAATTTCCAATTTTAGACTGGGGTTGACCCTTAAACCTTTATGAGAACTTGATTGATTGACCCCACCCCCCTGGTGTTCCAAACAGGAAGTATCTGCTGGTTCCAAGAAGCCAAAATCCCACTGATTTATTTTGAGAAATAAGTAGCTGTTATTCAGTGAACATATTTGTCAGAATAAAAAAATACTTATCTTCCACCTATTTTTAGATATTATTGCTGAAAAAAATTAACAAAATAATATTTTTTGATAATGTTTCTGTAGTGCAAGTTATTCAAGTTAAAAACTGGCAAATCAGGTATGTCATGTGGTCTCACATCAAACTTCTAAAAGATTTGATTCTCCTGAGCCTGCTTTTAAGTGGTAGGTGTGTGGCCTCCCAACAAGCTCACTACTGATTGGAGAAAGTGGTTGTCATATAAATGTAGACTCACACTACCTTGGACCACTGCTTACTGGTGACGTCTAGCTCCAACACAACTATGTCCATATTTAGAAACAATGGTGACTATATTTTGTTGGTGCCAGAGGTAAACTTTAGAAATTTTCTTTTCTATTTCAAAAGCTGATAAAAAAAAGCAAATCAATTCTGGTATAAGCATTTTTATTGCATCATTTATTGCATAAAAAGTTCCTACTCTAAAGATAGACATTTACAGGAAATGACCATGAAGAACACAAATTGTATGTGGGATTGAGAGGTCTACTCTGAACAGTTTTAGGGTTTATAAAGACAAGCTTATAATGGTGAAAAAACATCAGACTGCATTTTCTTTATCCTCCGATGAAACTGCATGAAGGGACAGTTTCATTATTTCAATCCTGCAGAGAAAACATAATGTTAGTCTATGCTTTGCAGTTTAGTAACTTTCAATGGACAACGTTCTGTCCAAGACATATGTTTATAGAAGAATATTTGGATGATTTGTTTAAAATATGTGCAACTATGCATGAATTTAAAGCTATTTTAATGGAAAATTTTATATTACGTGACTTTGATACCTCTTATCTGCTGTTTCTGGAGTTTCAGAGCTTCCTGGGCAACATACTGGATGAAGGCGGGGTCATCCACCTGTAGCTCAGCTGTAACCAGCACCTTAACTGGTGCTGAGCCCAGAATGGACACGGCCACACTGCTGTCTGTTGCATGATTGCTGTTCTTCACCTTCTGCTCTTGACTCAACTGAAAACAAGGAGTTCAAATTTTGTTGAAAAGGAAATCTGCAAGTTTTAACTTAATAGTGTTAATCTATTTAAATAATGTTGAAATCAAAACAATATCTGGACTTTTATGGATTCTTCTGGGAACTGACATTTTAAGGCTGAATTCATACATAAAAAAATCATCTAAAACATAATTGAAACGTACTGTGATTACAGTGAAGGTGCTACTCGGGTCCACTGTGGTGTTCAACAGCTGAGTGACCCAAGCATATTTGTCCTGCATGCTGGTGAGCCACCGCTGAGTGTCTGCTGTGTGTCTCTGGACCAGCAGCAGCCTGTCGTTGTACTGCAGCCTGGAGGCATTCAACAGGGTTTGCATCTCCTCCATTTCAGCGTGCAGCTGCTGGACATGCGGACACTCTGAGAAGAAAACAGTAGTCCATCCAACACAGATGTGAGAGCTGAAAATCTGCACAAGCATCACCTGAGATGCCAATTTAGACATTTCTACAGCATTCTACTCACGTAAAATATATATATTTTTTAAAGATAACACAAGTTCTGGACACTGGGATAATCAGTTACCTAAAAGTTCTGTGACAAAAGAATCAACAGATTCATTTCTTTAGGAACTTTGATTTGTTATTAAATTTATTCCTTTACTGCCGGAAAAATGAATAATGAAAAAAGAAAGATTTTCTCACCAAATTTGCCAAAATACAAACAAAAACTACATGAAGTACCAACATTTGGGAGAGGGGATGATACATTAAATGCATTAATTATGGTATATTTGCCATGTGCACATGTCTTGGTGCTTTACCTCTTATTAAATTATCTTTGCATGCCTCACACAAGTCTTGGAGCTTCCAGCACTCGGACGCTTGTCTGCGGAGCCGCCTGCACAGAGATCCACTAGGCTGTTCAAAAGCAGAAAGCGAGCCTGCATCTTTTTACATTGACATAAAATATTGTTACTCAAATGTCCGCACACGTCAGTGACCACATTTCCTTAGAGTGGAGCTTCATGGATCAGATACCTCTGCTTGGAGGATCCGAAAACCCATCAGGTCCTTGGATATCTCCCATCATATCAGACATAGAGGAGCTGAATTCTTCCAGAACCTCCTTCCCAAAGTCATATGCTGACACAAGGAGGTGATCCAAACTAAAAGTTTTAAAGAACCCACTGGTTGATCCATCCTGTGCAGCTGAAGGTGAGCTTATTTGAAGCTCTGAGCTGAGGTCTGCCAGAAAGGAATGACCAAACACCTCCTGCATCTTCTTCACGACTGTGACACTGTGGTTGTACAGGATGCTGATGTTGGAGAGCAGTTGGGAGAACGATGCTTCAGCCTGGAGAACCTCCAGATTGGTTTTGTCCTCCGTGATCTGGTTTTCAGCTGCAGTTGCCTTGTCCTGGTTCTGATCATAAACAGCTTCTGCCTGGGTCACCATCTTCCTAAAAAACTCATCGACCTGTAAGAAGAGAGATTCATAAATTCATGCTCTTGCTCCACACAAGAGTCACACTCTTGCAGTTGAAGTAACACCTTAAATGAGAAGGAGGCAAAGCCACGGCGACAGGTAGAAGCGTAGAAGGCTTTACACGTATCTTCAAGACAAGGTTTGCACTCCTCCAGCGAAGATTTGGTGGACTCACGACACTGCTGCTCAGCCTCTTCAAGTTTGTGCTCCATCTCTTTTGCCAGTTGTGTCACCCCCTTTTGAAACCCCCAAACCAGAGACATTTTTTTTATTAATAATCCAGACACATGTGGCGCTCAGTTCATTTATCCCAGCTGCTGTAAAAAATAAACAAGCTGCTTTGAGGTTTCTGTGGCTTTACTTTAAAATGTAGTGGGTCTCAGAAAAACTAAAGCTGACATGAATCTGCAAAAAGGCAAACTTTGTAAAAGGGTTTTTCATCAGAAACCATGTCTTCATTGTGTGCAGGCTGTCCTCAAATGTAAAAAAAACAAACAAACCATCTTTTTGTTGCTGCCATGTTTCAGGGCCTCCATCAGGCGTTTGTGCTTCTCCTCCTTCTTTTCCATCATAACCTTCACCTGCTTCACTCCAAGGAAAGTCTGCTTTATCTCCTCCTCCAAATACTGTTCCCCGGCTGTAGACAGCTCTGCAAGAATCAGCAAATCACACTGTGTTCAGCATCTCCCGCCATCTTTCCAGGATTTGTTTTTTCTTCTTTTTATGTGTGCGGTTGTTGTGGCCTTACTTTTCAGCACGTCTTCACTCGGTGATGGAGAGGCAGCCACGTACAACACGACCACAGCCATGCACAGAACGGGAGCTGAAAGCTTCTGCATCGTGTGTAAGCTCTGGAAACAAAATGGAAAATAACTTTTGGTCTATGATTTTTAAAAGGATTTTAAGAGAGTGAAGGAGAATTCCTTCACAAGGGGGTGCCATTTCTTCAATTTAGAGCCTTGTGTGAAGTCTTGACCCACCTGAACTGAGAATGTTGACAAAAAGTTATTTAGCACAGCCATATTTTTGCCAAGTAAACAAGTATTTCTGCTAGATAAATGTAACAGGATGACATCTGTCTTTTTGTTGTATTTACACAAAATGTTATATGTCCTTATTAGGTTATTTCACCTCAATGAGGGACTCGCAACACCCTCCTTGAGTTCTTCTTTGTGGGTTTCCTCTTGTCCCTCTCCCCTTCTTGTTTCATTGTCCGATGGTAGAGGTGGGTGTCTCGTAGCACAAACTGTATGAATAGTCGTTTTACATCAGTTTTGCCCAATATTTTTTTATTATCCGAGTTTTATTGTGGAAGAAAAGGGAAATATTTCCACATGCTTGTGGCTAAAAACAAGAAAATTATCAAGATTTTAATGTTTTATATTAATGCAAAGATCCACTCATCTCTGTCTCCATCTGTTGTTCTCATGCAGGGAGGCTGACACTGTCTTATCTTGTATCGTTTCTATTCAAAAAATTGCCAGGAATGAGTTATGCTGTTGTTTTTGTGTCATTGTCCGATGGGAGAGGCGGGCGTCTTGTAACACAAACTGTAAGAATAGTTGCTTTATTCAGTTTTTCCCAATATTCTGTTATTAGTTGAGTTATATTTTGGAAGAAATGAGGGAATAAATTAAAAACAAAAAAACTACCAAGATGTTATTGTTTTATTTCAATGTAAATATTATCTCATCTATTTCTCCATCTGTTGTCCTCATTCACGGCAGCTAACACTGTCTCCTTTTTGTACTTTTGTTTTATTTTTCTCAATTGCTAGGTGTGTGTTTTCTTCTTGTCTGTTAAAATGGCTGGCGCTGTTATATCTTGAGTTTCTTTTCGAAGAAATCACCAGATGCGCAATAAATGGAGGGGCTCTCTATGGGGTGTTGGTGTGTCACAACACTTTTTATTTTCTTTAAACAAACAAGTGAAGTGGCTACATAAATGCGTGTATTTTTGCAGTAATAAGGTGGATGTGTTGAAACTGCATGAAAAAAATTCCAAAAGGGGAAAAATTGCATTCCTGAAATTATTTCATGAATCTTTGGATGATAAAAACATTCTGCTATGTTACATTTGTAGAAGTTTGAAACCACTCTTATGGTTTTCTGAATCTCTTTTACATTAAAGTGAAACAAAACAAATAAGCATTTTATCAGCAATAATTCACTTATCTGTGACAAAACATTATTTTCACCAAGTGATACTTATTTATTTTTTTCAAAAGTTGCAAAGTTTTCTCAAAGCAGAACCAAAAAAAAAAAAAAAAAAGCACAGCAAAGGAATTTACCTCAAGGACCTTGTAGACGGACTCCAGCAGGTTTTGCAGTTGCAGAGATGTGAGCAAGACGCTCCTGTGGGATTGTTCTATTTTTATGGATCGACTCAGCCGTCCAGATCCTATTACTGTATTTGCATTATGAGTTATTGAGCATCATATCTGCAGCTTAGTGCACAGTTAGCACACTACGCTTGTTTGCAAGTCTATCTCACACACTTAGCTGTCTCCTACAGACTCCAGAGCCTTCCTCAGGTAAAACTTTATGGTCTAATCTCCACCAGACAGACGGTAATCCTCGGCCCCCTGCAGGGCCCAGCATGCAGGGTCTCGGTCAAAGGCTAAGCTCTGCTTTGCAGGCCACAACTGGAGCAGGAGTGTGCGTGCGTGTGTGCACTGTTAAATGGGGAAAGATGAAACCTCATTCTCAGTTGTGGGAGTTTTTGTGTAGTCATCTGAAAACACTTTTGTTTTTTGTCTTTTTTTTATGAGCATGTAAAGCTTCAGGTTAAGATGTTTGACTTTGTGGGTTTTCTCTGTGGGTCAACGCCAGCAGGTCATCCCTGGGACTCTGCTGACATCTGCAGTGTCAGGTTGGCAGATGATCCTTTAAGTCTCGTGAGTTGTGAGGTGGAGCTTTCAAGGATCAAACTTGTTTTTCAAGCACATCTCACACAGGTGCTGAAATGGAGTCTGGTCAGGTGGACTCAGAGGAGCACAACTAAACCTTAACCAGAAAAAACGGAGGTCATTATACTAGGTCCTAAAAACCTGAGGGATGCTCTGTCTGATCAGATAGCCTCCCTGGATGGTGTAAGTATTGCCTCCAATTCCACAGTTAGGGGTTTTATTTGATCAGGAGTTGTCATTTAAGGCTCATATATCACAGGCGTGTAAAACTGCATTTTTTTCACCTGCGCAATATAGCTGAGATCAGTAATATATTATCTAAAAGTGATGCTGAAAAACTCATCCATGCATTTGTCACGTCTAGGCTGGATTACTGTAATTCTTTGTTAACAGCGTGCCCTAAAAGTGTTTCATAAGAAGTCTCCAGCTTGTTCAGAGCGCAGCAGCTTGTTTGTTAACAGGAGCTAGCAGAAGAGATCACATCGCTCCAGGGTTAGCTTCACTTCACTGGCACCCAGTTGATTCTAGAATCAAGTTCATAATCCTCCTTTTAACCTATAAGGTCTTACATGGTATGACCCCATCCTATATCAAAGACCTCATAGTGCCTTGCCAACCAAAAAAAACACGTCACTCACAAAATGATGGACTTCTTGTGGTTCCCAGAATTTCTTAATGCACAGTTGGAGGTAGAGCCTTTTGTCATTAAGCCCCTGTTTTATGGAATAAGCTCCCGGCTCATGGAAGAGAGGCCAACACAGTTTTTACATGCAAAGTTAGGCTTAAAACATTTCTCTTTGGACAGGCTTATTGCCAGACTAGCTTGTAATCAGAGAATATTTAACCTATTGCTCCCCCTACCTTATCTACTGTAATGAAGTTTGGTGGAATAATTAGAAATTTTCATTATATCCATCATACATATTTGTCCACAGAGGAATTACTATTACCATGTTTAAAATTAAATTTAATAACAATAAGAATTAGTTCTTAGTAGGCTGCTAGAAGTTAGAAGCTGGGGAAAGTATGGTGCACTGGGGCTCTGTCCTCCATTCTCGTTTACTTCTCCTGTCCTCTAATCTTGATCATTTATTTATTATTTAGGTTTCCATACTTCTGTTTGGTGCAGTGGGATTCATGCATTGTCCCTCTTTTCCAATATGCTCTATGGGAGCAGAAGTGATTCCAAATTCCAGTTGGCTCGCCTGTTCTCCTGTACTTTGCCGTGGACCTCGCCTCTGGCTCGTCTCGCGGCCCCAACCGTCCCCCAGTTCCATCTGGATGAACATGCACTTGTAGAGTTAGATAAGCCAATTATTCTCTAAGAGTTCTAGTCCATTGCCTGTCCGTCCTGAGGGAGGATCCCTCCTTCATGTGGACACCCCGGAGGTTTATTTGTTTTTCCCCGGAATCCGTTTCATTTCAGGAGTTTTTCTTACCGTGAAGGAGGGTCTAAGGGCAGGGATGTCCAGTTTACTTTAGTCTTTTTAGTTAGTTTAGCCATTACCATTGGATTATGACTGATTTCATGTTCTTAAACAATGACTGGTGTGAAACTCATTAATACAACTAATCTTGTAATATTGGGCTAAAGAAAATTGCATTGAATTGAACCTCTTCGCTGTGCTCCAAAAATGCATTACTGAATAGATTTTGGACTCTGCCCCGACAATAAACATCTCTGATGCTAGAAATCATCTGACAAATATCCCATAGAAATTACAGTCAACATCACGAAAAGGGTTGGTCCCTTTTACTGCTTCAAACTAGACATTGGACCTGTCCGATTCTGTGCGTTCCCCTCCCTGTGTGAGTATTAAATACATTTCTTAGCATGAAAAGATTAAAATCCTCTGAAAATGTTTTTTTCAAAGAGATTATATCATAAATTGTGGAATTTTAGTTAAATTTATCAAAAAATGCCAGAACCATAGTGTTGACATCAAAGTGGCTCAGTCTAAAAATGTTCTTTAAGGCCGTATCACACAGCTACTATGTGCACATTTTCCTTGTATTAAATTTTGGTGTGTTGTGTTACATGCGGGATTTACCTTATTGTTTCGTGCGTTTGTCATTTGTCCACATGCGCCGTCAAAAATTGTGGTCTGTTGAGAATTACGCAGTTTATGCGTATTTTATGTAGTTTAAACGCAATTGTTACGTGATTTCTGCAAGATGTGTACGAATTTTTGTGTCCATGTACGGCTAACAGACTTCTCGTGCATTTACCACCAATATATAACTTTTATATCGCATATCCGGCGCACATAAAGACAAAATTATGTAACTGATGCACACATTTTGGGCCAGATTTGGCTTTTACGTTGACCAATGTGTTCTTAGCGTGGTTTATTAGTACTTCTGTGGTTTTACCCTGGTTCCTTCATGATACATCTGTGAAAATCTAACACAGAAACCACTTTTCTTACTTTTTCCAAATATTACCAATTTTTCTCTGTGCAATGTGCACAAAATATACGTATGTGGTTGTGTGACACGGCATTCAAAAACAGCAGAAAAAAACACTTCCAATAATCTTATTTGAAAAGATGTCTAATGAAGTATTTGTATTTGGCCATCAGTAACCTTTTCTCTGAGGATATCTATATTAAAAGACCATAAATCAGCAATTTCTGAGTTCTTTGTGAGGTTTTAGCATACTGCTGAGGTCCTTGACCCAGCAGATACGGTCCCAACCCCTGAATGAGAACCAGCAGCAGCTTGGCTGTAACATATCCAGCTCTGGATATGTTTTTTTTATCAGATCCGCATCGTTTCTAATCTTAAACCAGCCTGCTGCTTAAATAACAGCACTTCTGAAGCTTTTAGAAAAGCAAGTAGTCCTCTTTAAACATTTCATGATGATCTGAAACCTGATATGCAATGTTCTGCTTCAAATTTGCGCTCCGTCTGGCTTTCTTTAAAACCTCTCAGGATTTCAGCAGTCAGCTTATTATCCGAGCTCGCGCATCTGAGCGCAAAATTCATCGTGCAGCCCGCTGAAAAGGCACAAGAGTGGTCCTGTCAAACTTCTTTGATGCTCCTCGTTAGTCTGGGAGGATGCAGCTGGAGCTCTATCTTTGATCGACCATCTGCATCTGCAGGCCAGAGATTTTAGACACAGGAAGTGCTGGAATCACAGCACCTGCAATTGTTAAAGGGAAATGCCCCATGATAAACCCAACAGCTGAACTTTGATGAACCATGGTCAAAAAAAGTGTCCACTGGGATGGATCTGTTGGAAATAAGTTAACATATTATTACTAAAATTGAAAAGCATGTAGGGATTCGTTCTTGGATTGTATATAATAAAGGCCGAGGCCTAGTTTTCCTCCTTTACGAACTAAAATGTATACAAAAATGTCGCCACTTTAGTGATTTGCCTGATCCACAATCCCAAGGCTTTTGAAATGATCTATAATGGGTACCAGATTTTTACCCCAGGACACATTGCCTGTCAACCCCCAGTAATTTAATTTCCTCTGTGGTAAGACTAACTGCAGAACAGCGCCAATTGTGCATGGTCTGTCCTCTGTTTCTACAAGCGGAGAAGCTGTAGAAGACGACAAGATCCTCAGTTGGACCATCTGTCTGTTTCGGGACAGACAGAACACAATAAACCAGACGGAGTGGTAAATTAGCTGTTAAAGAAGTAGACAACACAGGAAACGATATCTAAGTACAACAGACTGCAGAGAACCACCAGGTCTGCAGGAGGTTCCAACCTTCTATCCATCCAAGACCTGTACTGGTCCAGGGTAGACATCCTCACACCTGCAACAAAACCTGTTTAGACTCCTTCCTTCTATACGATAAAAACACCTGCCACAAAAATAGCGAGTAAAACCACACACACACGAGATTTTTCAAGTGGTTTAAATGTTGTATATATCTTTATTTTTTCACATATTTATGCTTTGTTTTTGTATGCTTTGTCCTTGAGAGCACAACTTCTTACCAAATTCATTCAATTATCAATCAAAAAGAAACTCTTAAGTTGGATAAGATGTGCAAAACAATAAAGTTTTAACAAGTGAACAAATGCAAGGCAACTTTTTGAGTAAGTTAATGAACGTTTGAGAGAAAACTATTGGGCGCCAAATGTAAAAATTCCCTTCATAAATATTTTACCACATTTAGACACTTCTTTCTGTATGTGCAGCATTTATGTCACATTCTGTCAGTATTTATCCAAAATAAAAGCCTTATCTGTGACACAATGGTATGTACTTTACTTTAGATACTATAGACTTTAAATACTATATTGAAATATAGTATTTAGAGTTAACCTTTTTACATTTAGAATATAGATTTGTATTTAACATTTACATTTAGATAAAACATATCATGTTTACCTTAAACATTTTTGATGCTTACATTTAGATTTAGATATGATGTTATATGTAGGATTTAGATACAGGTTCAGATTTAACATTTATATTTAATATTTGTTGTTAATATTTAGCATTTAATGGCACATACCTTCAAGTCAGAAATAATGCTTATATTTTTGTAAATACTGTTGAACAATTTTAATGAAGGGAATTTTAACATTTCCCCCCCATAGCCACCAACCCAGTCTCATTCTAAAATGTGTTGTAGCCACACACTGAACTAGTTCAAATGTTTTGTTTGTCTTTATTATATTTTTTACTATCTTTTTCTAGCTATTTATGCTTTGTCTTTGTATGCTTTGTCATTGCATGAGAGCATTGCGGAGTCCAATTCCTTGCATGTGCACTCATACTTGACCAATGAAGCTGATTCTGAGTCTGATTAGTCAAAATAAGTTTTCTTTTATGTTTTTAAATAAATATTTTACTTTTCATGTGATGGTTTACATTAAGTAAATAACACTTAGGAAACATTAATTATGAATCAGAAAGAAACTTTAATTGGATATCATCAAAAAATGGGCAAAATAAAAACGTTTTAACAAGTTGACAAATACAAGGCAACTTCTTGAGAAAGTTAATTAACATATGAAAGAATAATGCAATTTGCAAAAGGTTTACAAAATGAATATATTTGAAAACAGCCAGAAAAACAATTAAATTCTTTGCCCATCTCTTATGCTTATGTATTACATTTCAAAGGTAAACCCATGGTACTTTTAGCTCGGTGCGCCCCCCTGTGGTTGCTTTTCGTTGATGCATTAGATGTTTGACTCACCTTGTTCTTTTCTTTTAGGGAACATTAGACCCGCCCACCTTGTTACAAACTCCTAGAATTGGAATACGAAAAAAAAAACCTTGAAGTTCTGCCTGTGAGAGGTCTTTATTCTGAGTCCATCATTTCGAGGTTAAATTCCCTCATTGCTTTAGAGCTTTAACTTTTAATACATCCCATATTATATCTAACCAGGGTTGTTTTAGAGCCAAAGCTGGAAAACTTTTGTCTTTTTTTTCTAATTTCTATTTAACCCAAGTCGCTTCTCTGCAGGACAAAACTCCAGGATCATCGCAGCGGCAGTCCTGCTAAATTCAAGCAGTGATCCGCAGCAAAGATGATGGGATTTTAATTTGAGAAGAACCACTCGAAATTTTTGAATTTTCTCCCCCCAAATCCTCAATCTTTTTTTAACTTTGCAAACGTAGAACAGGTTAACTATTTCGTACTGGATGCTGCGATGCGCAGAAAGTGACGGGGATCCTCATCGCTTCTACAGATTTCAACGAGTTCGAAAACGCCATGAAAGGTAGGACTCCTGACTGCAGATGTGGGAAAAGTGCATGTCTTTATTCAAATATCTGACATTCCGATCTTTGGCTCTGCGCGCTCCGCTCGCGCGCGGATCTGCGGGCAGAGACACATCTGGATGACATTACGCGCAGAAGTTGTGAACGGCTCGGGAGTTTTTCCTCACACCGGTTGCATCCCATTGCAAGGAATCAAAGTCTTCATCCCGTTTCTTTTAAACCAATTCTGCCTCCTGACAGAATGAATTCAGCCTTAGACTTTCAAGAAAAGATGCACCCAAGCATGGCAGATGGAGGCCTTGTTGCACCACCTGCTGCTCATGATCTCCCACTTCAAAAATCAGCCAAATTAAGATGAACGTGCAGCACAGATTAGAGTTGGAGAGAAGTGATATAAGAAGATGACTCTAATACAAACCTCTTCTGACCCCTTCCATGTCCCCCAATTCTCCTCCACCTCCCCTTGGCTCCATCTGTCTACTATTACTGACATTCTCTGGGCTCTGTCCTCACTTTACTCCAGTATAATTAAGGTTTACTGTCAACAACCCGGAGAAACCACTGCATGCTGCTTCTCCTCGGACCTCCTGTATCTATAAATCTCTGCTTTTCAGTGCACAGGTGCTATTATTTGACATGATAAATCTTTGACATCATGCATCTGCTCGCTATTGTTGCTTTCTTTATGAACTCCTTCCAGCTGTTTTAAACACTGTGTACCCCCTGCTGGGCCTTATGAGGGACTCATGCCATGTGTTTCTGATTATGTCATACAGACGACTTTGCAGACGAGGAGGAAGTACAATCTTTTGGATACAAGAGATTCGGTGAGTAGGACAGGAGCTCCTTGTATTTTCTAGAAAGTAGAACTGATTGAAACCAGAAGCTCTGATCATTAAAAAAAAAAAAAAGTGGTACAAAGAAAAAGCCTGAATCTTTATTTAATTTCCAGTAGTTTCAATTGCAGCAATACATGAATAAAAACAAGACAAGGAAGACAAGAAATAATAGATCATACTTTTAATCGGGATACACAGAAATGAAGATTTGTGGCTGATGCTTTGCCGAATAGGGCATAGTTACTGAATAGTTATCAAAAATGGATGTTACGTTTTGAAAATGGCCTCAAATATTGCATAAATAGGTAAGTATGCATTTTGGACATTGTGTTCAAAGAAAGGCCCTGCCCCTTTGGCTACACCCTATTTCTATAATTCTATGGGCATTTGGAGCTGTAGTGGTGTCCAAAAGTGTTTTTTAAGGAGGAGTTGTAGAGACTTGGGGCTGGGTATCCCTACGCTTGTAGGATGATCTGCGTGTTTCTTCAAGCACAGACGTTTACATTTAAATTTAAGTTGTTTTAGTATAACTTTTATAAGTTGTAGAACTGCGCGAACGTAGATGACGGGCAACTATTCATCACGTCATCAAATGTCTGAATTTGAAGACACTATTTTCCCCCCCTTGGATGGCTAAATGTAGGGGTCCAGAGAAGCCATAGGGGTAGGGAATGATTTCGGATTTGGCCTAAATATTTAATCAAAACAGCAATTCGAAAATTAGATGGGCTAATAAAACACACAACAGAAAACATGTACACAGGTACATAACAGCACCCAGGGCCGGGACAAATTTGTCAAATCAGTCATTTTGTTGCAAGATAAAAGGACAGAAACCATGACATCTGAGATGCAACGCATTCATGCATCTCAGGCAAGCACACATCAGAAAAATACCGTCGACTTGGTATCAACAAACAGGGTTCAATGCATTCCACAAGCCTGTGAAAGCCAAAGTCTTCCACAATTTAAAAGCCTCGTTTCTAGTAGCGGTACAGTCCATTCCGTTGCAGTCCGGTATTTTGAGCATTTCCATTATATAATTCACACATCAAGCTGCGCCGAATTGTACTGTTTTTGGGCCCCCATTGATTGTAGGCCCATAGAATAACTGAACGGACCAGGTAGGGCAGAGCTACTGTTGTAACCCGTTGAATAAATACAGAGTACCAAAAGCCGAGCGGAAAAAAATGAGCTCCTGGATGACCTCCATTGTTGCTGTTGTTGTTCGCGTCACCCCGCATGTGTCGTCAAGGTTCGACTTTCAGTGGAAATGCTTACCTGCATTGCCTCGACCATTCTAAATTGGACAGGACTGGGCTGTACCACTCAGTGAAAACAAGACTTATTTGTAAATCCGTTAAATCCGTTCCCTTTGGCACTAAGATTTGTACACTTTTTCCTTCTTTTTTTTTTCAAACACCACAGACAAAGAGCTGCTAGCTTTCCTTTTAGCTGCAGTTGTCTCTCTCCTTGTGCTGTTCCTGGGGTTTAATGACATACTAATGCAGCTGTGCTAAAAGCTGTAGCAGACGTACCCCCTCTTGATAATTTAGTTACACGTTCAATGCAAATTGCAGTTTTTTTGTTGTTCTCTGTGACTTTAAAATACCTCTACACTGCTAACATTTTGAAGAAAGCGCAAGATCATTGATGCACTTTGAATAACAAAATAACCAAATTCGTGTCATTGCCTCACAAGTCACTATTTGGCCTTAGTTAAGGCTAAATGGGACTTTTTTTTGCAATATTCAGCTAAACATTTTCGGTGGCCGAATATTCGGCGAATCACTTTTTTTTTGTTAATATTTTCCATTCGTCTGGTAGAATCACCTTCATGAAAGCGTGTTGTTGCTTTTTGGTTGGTTTCCTTGCAAGGATCCTCAACCATCCCATAATGGATTTAACATAACTGTGGCTCTGGGAAGTTGAAGTCCCCACAGGCTTGCAGAGCTCAAACTCAAAAGTTTAAGAACTTCTCCCCCCTCCTCACATTTTAGACTTGCTTGAAAGCCGTTTTTAATGTTTTTGATCCACTTTTATCGTCCGAGATGTCATTTTGATTTTGCGTTTCTAAAGCAAGCATCTGATGGACAGTTTGCTTATTCACCAAAATACTGTACTGACAAAGAGATTTGAGTTTATAAAGAGGAAATGAGATCTAAACAGACACAAAATAATGAGAAAAAAACTATAGAAGCACAAAAATGTACCAGTTATTTATAAATTCAGCTGCAGATCTACATCAAAATCGCCTGATAAAAGGACCAGAGGTTGAAAGTGACAGAGGTAATTGAAGGTGAGTTTCAGGTGATGCCACATCCACTCTTACAACCACATCTCCAACGCTGTTAAACATGACAGGAAGAGAACAATGAGGAAAGAGACAAAGGAAAAGAATAAAACTCACTTTTAAAAGAATTGGAATTATAAGAACAAAAAAACTGACCACAGTAGAATGGCATTTTTTTCATATGGACTCACCGGTGCATTGGCCAATTACATTGGTTGTTTACAATGATGCCACAATTGACGTCGACTCACCATTAGTATAGTTTTATTCAAAATGAACGTGAAGGTTTCAAAAAAGTTTTCAGCTTTGAATTTTAACTGTTATGATTTTCATGTTAAGCATCTTTCGTCGTTGGAAATTAAATGGGAAAAGCCTCAGAGATGCAAAACTTAGTACTTCTCAAACTTTTTTCCAGAAAAATCCTTTTAAAGACTCACTCTGAGGATCAAAGACATCTACGAAGCAAATTAAGCTTAAAATTGAATTGGAATATTTCTTTACTCAAATCGTTGTGGATCAGGAGCAGACGAAAAATGTCGTTGGGAAAAGATCTTATTTGTGACGTAGAAAATATGCTGGGCGGGCCACAAGTTCCCTGCTCCGCTCCATCCTCGTACAAGCTTTTGAGAGCTTACAGAGCAAGTGGGAGGGAAAGACGGGGTTGCTCCGTGCCAACAGTCCCGCCCACAACTCAGAGGTAAATTTCTAATAACCTCCTGCTGCTCTATGTCTTAGAAAACAACACAGATTTTTTGATCTTGGTTAAAAAACCGCTAAGAATTGTTTTAGAATAGATTAAAAGATTATCGAAATGGGTTTTTAATAACTGTTTGAAAAATTGACAGCTATCATCCATTATCAAGAAGTGATATTTGTTTTACAGTACTTTAATCCTTTCATCTGAGATTTTTATTTCCTTTCCTTTTTTTAAAAGATATTGTTTTGATGCCTTTGATTTTTGTGACAGGACATACTTGCCTTCCAATGCATTCATTTGTGGTTTTGAAAAAGATCAAAGGAACATATTTGACTCATAAGGATCCTCTGGCTTAGAGTTAATAATGTGGGAGGCGGAGTCTTGGTTTTGAGAGTCTTTCTGCTGTTTGGTTTAAACTCATTTGGTTGAGGGTTGTGCACAGAGACGTAAGCCAGAGGAATGCTCTGTTTTACTCAGCAAACTGTGTCAATCTCCTTCACACGAGTTACCCGAGTAGAGGCATCCTGTTTGTCTTTCTCTGTGAGCATGCAAGCCCTGCGCGTGGATTAGATTAGAGGTCTGTGGGGAAGCGATCCAAATCCTGCTCACCCTTAACTTTATGCAAATGAACTCTGACATTTGGAGGAGAGCGCGCAGAGCCGTGGAGCCGGGTGTCCACTCTGGGAGGCAGCAGCTGTTTGTACGAGTCGGCTCCAGTGGTCTGCCTCAGCCCTCCAGAGGGGTTATTGTGCAATGGTGCTGCACGCATGCAAACCATCACAACTCCCCACTATTAGAGCTACAACGTACATCTCAGATAAAACAAACAGCTACGTCCCTCTCACATGCTTTGCTTCAGTCACTGCCGTCTCCTTGGAGACTCTTTTTAATGTTAGGATACGTCAAAGCTGTTGCGGAAAACAGAGTCCAGTTTTGAATCAGTGCTGAAAAGCAGAACTTTTCCTTCCTTAATCCTGCTGGTTTTATAGAGGAAGCATGAAATAATGTTCAGTACGGCTGGGTTTTTGTCATTAGTTTAATTTTTTATGCTCAGTGTGGTTTTTTTAAGTACTTGTTTTTTTCTGAAGCATCTTTGAGGTATTTTAGAAGAAACAATTTTTGTATCCCACTTGGAAACTCATCATGGAAAGTCTTTAAATCTCTATCTGTGGAGGTGGAATCAGACTTTGAATAGAAAAAAAACAAAACATATCTTTAGTGTGTCAACATCTTTAATTTTTTTAATTCCAAAACTTTATAAACAATAAAAATGAGGCTTGATTGAGAACTTACTTGCTGTTTCAACTATAGACGTTCACTTTCATGGTTCTCCTTAAGCCCTTGTGAAATCGCCATGACCAGATGAGCAGATCTTCATATCAGCAGCAGTTTAAACTTTCCTTTGGAGCTTTTAGGTTTGTGTAACTTAAAGCCAAGAAGGACAAACTGAAGCAGTGCAAGAAGTAGTCGTTGGTGCAGATATTTCTTGAAAGGACAATTTTTAGTTCTGTTTCGTTACGCTGAGGTTTTTCTTTTTTTTTTTTTTAACATAAAAACTGTCTTTCCAGAAGCAGACATCCATGCCAATCCTTCCTGTTCCACTGAATTAATACCCACAACATAGAAACACAAGTGAGGTACTGTGTTAGCTAGTTCTTTATTTGTCATTTTCACTGTTACAATAACATTTCTCCATCCATCCATCCATCCCTCCCTTCTGGGGTCACCGGGTTACTGGAGCCTGTCCTGACCAATGTTAAATGAGGGTGGGGTCCACTCTGGACAGGTAGCCATTCGATCAAAGACCACCCATTCCTAATTAAAAAAAAAGTAATTTACCCTGATAAAATTTACAACTAAAAACATAGTAATAGTGAAGCACAAATAGTAAAACACAAAAGACCTATCTGTTTGCTCAGTTTTTGGATAGGACAAGTTAAAAAAGAAAAAAAAAAGAAAATGAACAGGTGTTGAAAGATCTTTACAATAATAATTTATATTTTCTGCTTTTTTAATGATGCCCACCATCCAGTTTGCAATAAGCCAGAAAGAGCATTGTGGGGGGCGGATCACATACAGCCATAAAAACCCAACAGGCTTAAGTAACAGTCATTCAGTCCCTTCTTTATTTACAGGAATGTAAAATAAATATTTACATTTTTCTGTTGCTTATATGAGTGCATCATCTGATTGGTCTCGGATCCTTTTGTTGCTCCTTCCAAACCTAAATCCACATTAAAAATCACTTCCACTCTGCTCAGGTAGTAAACATCTATTTTTCTGTGGGGGTTTGCCATGAGAAAAAAACAGCTGAGCTTTGCCTGGATTCTTTGTGGAGTAAGGGCTGGTTAAATCATCGGTCCAGGCGTGCCAGCAGCTGTCCTTAGCCTGACTCAAACCAAAAAAAAAAAAAAAAACTTTTTATAAAACATTAAAGATTTTCCAGATTTCCAGGAGAAAGCAACTGCATCCAAAAGAAGCAAACATCTCACACTCTCTACTAATACTGAAAAGACAAAAGACAGATGAAAATATATTTGAATGCTACATTTGCTATCATATTTTAGCATCTGCTAATGTAGCATTAATGCCAGACGAGGCACCTGACTTCATCAGGTTGAAAACATTCAGCTTCTTCAGGAGATTCTCTTTTATGATTTTTTGTGACGCATCTTTTGCCTCAGAACGCCAAAACCTTGTACTTTATAAACTTTTTATCAAGATCAATCCCTAAAAGACCCACTCTGATAAAAATTGTGGTTTTAACATGTTTTTGTCTTAAGATGGAGGACATAAATTCAGAAAATTAAGATTAAAATTGAATTTGAGTATTTCTTTATTCAAATCATTGTGAAACAGGAGCAGACGACAAAATGTTTGTGTTCTTCTCCAAAAAATAATATAGATTTTGGACTTAAGTTCAAATTGAGAAAATATCTTCCAAATTTAAATGTAGGTTGGATTTACAATTAAATATTTTAAATTAAGCAAATAAAAATCTTCTCTGGAATTTCTGAAAAGCCACTCTTGATAAAATGTGCGCCTGCATGCAGGTTTATGTGGCATGTTTCAATTTTACATCAAAATGAGGATTAAGTTATCTGCGCTTGAAGCTCCATTAATGTCGGTGGAATCAAATCTCATAAAACATGGGTCAACCCATTTGTTGTGCTTTCAACATGTGAACAAAACTTAGTTAAAGAAAAGTACTGTAGGTCAAAAAGCAAAAGATTAGATAAGTCCACTCAATGAGGATATGTCCTGTTAAAATAAAGAAGCAGGGGCCCAAGTGTCTCAAGCTGAGCAGATAAAGTTAGTTTTTTCCTCCAGGGAGGTGCACCGATGACAGGAAGAGGGTCAGACTCCCTCTTTTGTCTCCTGCTCCCACATGTGAGTTTCTGGAGGCCGAGCACGAGTTTCTAGGCACTAATCTATTTCCTGCACTTGTTATGATTTCTCCTGGAACATTCCAGGAGCCGATCTCGGTGTCGGGGTGTCTGAAACCAGCTGTGTCAGCACAGATGGGGACTCGGTTTTGGTCCTGTGGGTTTTTCGTGGCAAAGAGCATTCATAAGGACACCACCCTCGTCTCCTCATCAATCCTGGCTGAAAGGAATTCCAACGCGGGGATGTTAACACGAGGGCTTGTCATGCACTGACACTTTCAATACAACCATGTGAGACTTTCTAGTAAAACACTTGCTCTTTGCTGTGGTTTTAGCTTTTCTCCAGTGTTGCATTGTGGGATTCTCAAATTCTGCTTCACATTTCTTTCCTAAACTTGTGTGGCAGCTTTTGATCACTTAATACTTTTGTGAAGTGTACAGTTCTCCTTTTTTATTTGCTGTCTGCCATAGCACTTTCAGAATTTTCCTTTGGCCCTTAGACTTCACAGTCAGCACAGTTACCACATTTATTATGTGTGGGTGGAGGACGTGCCTTCCTGACTTTTATTTAACTGCTCTTCTCGCAGCATTTGTGTCATCTCATTTACTCCCTTTGAGAAAGTGCATCTCTTCCCTCAGCTGACAGTGTTTAAAGGTGAACAATAGGACTTGGATTTTCCACGATAGGGTGAAAAAAGGACAAAAAAATGACTTCTTTTTCCACTTTTTGAACCAAATTCAGACACCGATGTGAAAAACTTGATCTTAGCACCTGTTTTAGAGAAGAGGCAGGGATGGGAAATCACTTGCTGGAGGAGTCACCTGTTAGAATGAGGCCGACAGGGTAGTAAAACGCTTGTAAAATCCAGGAACTCGGCTCTGCCCTTCTTTAAAGCCAACTCAGACATCCCAGTTTCCTTTTTCTCACCTTTAAGCTGCTAAGTGTTTATTCAGGTGTGAGCCAGAGCAGATCACATTTAAGAAAACACAATTCAGTCATATTCTTACTGTAAAAAAACCCAGAAGATCCAGGACAAGGATTTGATTCAGTTTGATCGATCTTTCTTTTTTTGTGTCTGCAAAATTTATCATTTTTACGAAAATTGCAAACAACCTGAACCTAATTTCTTTCCCTCATCCAGGATTTTGGTTGCCATAATTTCTCTATTGCTGGTATTTCCTGTTAACAGTGTAACCTTTGCTTCCAGCATTTGTTTAATCAACTTTTTACATTTCAGAACCCAATATGTCCATTTTTAAAAATCTTTTCTGCTTGTTTTATAATTCAAAAGATACTTTTTTTTTCTATTGCACAGCAATTGAGGCAAAAACTAAATCTTAAGAAAATAAAAAGAACCTTGTCTCAAGAAAAAATGTCTATTTTAAGTCTTGCAAGAAAAATATCCTCATCAGTCAAGTTTTCCTTTTGCGAAAAAATCTTAGCTTAAGAAAACACGTTTAAGTAGCTGGAGGAAGTGGCCAGGGAGAGGGAAGTCTGGGCATCTTTGCTTAGACTGCTGCCCCCTTGACCCTATCCCAGATGAGCAAAAGAAGATTGATGGATGGATGGATGGATGGATGGATTGATAGAGGCGATTGAAGATTTTGTTTAACAAATTTCAGTTTGCAATTCTCCTGATGTTACTGGAAATGTGAACATGTTAAAAAAAATGACAGGGTGAACTGCGAAAGTGGTCAGGGTGATCACAAAGCCATCTTAAAAATTTAATTTGTTAAAAAAAAACATGTTAATAAACAACAACTTTGTGAGAGGTCATCACTCCATGAAACTACATTTTGACGCACTGTTAATCCAAAGGAAAATTCAACCACTTTAACATCAGAATTTTACTTTTCTAACAAGCTGTCACCGCCCAGTAACCACTGTCTGACATGTCAGTGTTTTTTCCTCTTTTATTATTAAAAAATGTGGTTTATTTATGATTTTGCCCACAGTTTTCTAGTTTTGTACACAACAAGCAAGCAAATGTAACATCATTTTTATTAGTGGGGAGTTTTCTACTGACTGATTTTCTGTAAACCGATCATAGAGTTTGTTACTCTCAGCTTTTATTTTGGCATTATTGTTTTTTCAACAATAATTTTGGTCATCAGGCAGATTATAAATGCATGAAGCCTTCGGTAGCTACTGATTTTTGCCCGTTATTCTGCTCGTGCATGATTGGTGCATCGTTTTGGACTCAAAGAAAGACTTTTTTTCAAGTTTTATTTCTTAATTTTAATTCATCGACAAAATTAAGTATAAACATTTAAAAATGTTGGAGCTTCTACTGTCAGATCTACTCTCATTCTGCGATTCTCCTTTAATATAAAAAGTTACAGAATAAACTCATAGATTGGGAATAAAGAGTCATCTAAAACATTGAGTTTGGAGGCATTTAAGACAAAAGATTGAGGAAGAAGATAAATAATCCACAGAGATTGTTTTTCGGTTGAGGAGATACAAAAGGAAGTGAAAGAAGTAGAAGGTGTTCTGAGGAAATGCAGCTGCTTTAAACTAAATAGCAGAATGAGATGGATGAAGAGTCCCATGTGAGCAGATAAGCCTTGTAGAACTGGAGGAATTACAGGAAGGAGTTGTTTTTATAAGACTGAGCTAAAACAGTAATCGGAAGCAAAAAAAAAAACAGTTTTTACGAAAAATGATTAACCTTTTCTGTAGTGTTTCTGTCTTTGACACCGTTTTATCTCTGATGCTTCACCCTGGAATCTCTCCGAGTTATGCAGCAGCAGGCAGCCAGAGGGAACAATGTAGGCCAGGAGGAACATTTATTTTCTTAACACATTTTTATTAGAGTCTGCAGTTTTAATTTTATCTAGATAAGTTCAACAGTTGAAATGTGCTGCAAAACTATGCAAGGGATAGAATTATTCTTAAATGATAAAATTAAGAAATACAACTTGCAAAACAGTATTTCTTCAAGTCCAAACCGATGCATCAATGATCAGAAATTAACACCGTGGAAGCCTAAACTGTCCTCCACTTCGTGTTGGATGGTTGCTTCCGCGAAATGCATTAACTTCTGATAATGTACTCTTCCAAGGCCATTATCCTGCCTATACCATTAAATAACTTTATAATCGACCTTGCACCAATGTTTATAATTAAAGACCTACTCTGATCATATTTTGAGCTATTTTAAATGCATTCTCAGTGATCTTTATGATTATGGCATTTTTGTCCCAAAATCTTTTTTTTTTCTATCTCCTCCTGATTCACAACAATGTGAAGAAATACCCAGAAATGCACTTTTTAGCTTAAAATTCTTCATACACGTCCTCCATCATCAAATGAAAATGCCACAAGAACATGTTGTAAACACGATTTTCATTAGAATGGGTCTGTAGAAAGTGCAACCATCTATTTGAGTTTTAACTGCCTCTCCCAGATCTATCAGGGGAATGTCTTCAGTGAACTCTGGGGCTTCTGTCCAGCTGGAAGCGCCTGAAAACCTCTCAAGGATGGTTTCCAATCCATTATTTGTATCATGTACCAAAGCCAGCTCAAACCCACCCATCTAGAGGCTAAAACCTGTTCAGTTAATGCTAACTTTTGCAAAATATGTTTTGCTTCCTCTTTGCCCAGAAAGTGACACATCCTTACAGAATTGAAGCCACCCTGTAGTTGAACTTTTTATGGAGAAGATAGAAAAACTTTTCCATCTGGGAGAAACTCTTTTGCGTTACAGGGATGAAAGTTTCTAAATGATATTTTTTTATTTCCGATTAATAATTCACTACAACCGTTCCTGTTTAGATCTGTGTTGCTACACTTTCATACAGTTTATTAACACACTCATACAAAAGGAGCTATAATTTATTAGTTTTGTCTAAAATCCCAGCGATCAGACTTCACAAAACCTTCACATTTATTTTCCCTTTTCCTACCTGGCAGTCCAGTTTGTGGTCACAATTTTAACCGATTGTACTTTCGCAGCTGTATTGGTTCATTTTGTGGTTTGTTAATTAACCCATGCAAGCAAAAGCCGTAATTTATTTTTGCAAGGACATTCTAGACAGCAGGTAACATGGATCTCTTGTTTTAACATTACTTTCAGTTCCCAGAGATCCTGTAAACTTTGGTCCAAACTTTCCACCTCCTCCTCTTTCCCTTTGTGTTGCAGGCTGAACAAAACCCCTTTCCACACAACTACAGTTGAATGTGAAGAGCAGGCGTAGCTCTGTGATGTTTTTGCCAGATGAACACACATGCTGGTAATTAGCTGCTATTTTCAATCTGCCTTATGATCCTCCAAGTGTCAGGGACTTTTCTGACTCACCTTCTGGAGTGAGGAAAAGCAGCAAACCCTGCGGTGTTCCTCCCCTTGCTCTCACCCTCGATAATGATCCAGTGTCCTTGACGTGACCCACGCGCAGATGTCATGAGAGGGTTCCTCTACTTTAACAATCCCCCAAGATTCGTTCTTAAGTGACACACCTTACACACAAACACCAAGGAACATGGAATCCATTAGAAACATTGCTTCTCATTGGGCTGCTTTCAGAAAAGCCTTGCCAAGTCACCTGTATTACTTTGGCTTTTTCTTTGATTGGCAGGCTGCAGGTCCATGTTTTGCACGAACAACCTTTTTACAATACATTTATATTTCCTTTAATGTGCGTTCTGCTCCAGAACAACACACATTTCACTTTTCCTGGGCACTTTCACATATGCGAGTCTCTTGTGTCTGCAAACACTGAGGTTTGTCCAACGCCTCAGGCAGCAGAACACACAGGCACACTTTTACAATGATTTGGGGAGTTCATTTTTTTTTTTTTTTGTCTTTTTGTATAAGTAATAAAACCCCCTTAAATCTGCTATTCAGTCCAAAATGTTAATGAAAGCATTGATGGGGGGGTGCTTTTAGGACTGCCAAGATCAACCCGCAGCTTCCTGGTTTGCAAAGGGAGTTAAAGCGAGAGGAACAGAGTTTAGCTCCAAAACCCTGTCAGCTGTGTGATGACTATCACATTTTCCATGTGTGCCCTGAACACCACGAAGGGGAAGCTGTTTAAATATGTTTCAGGAGCACGTTACAGTGATGATTATCAAACATTTGTGTTCAATTTAGAACATTTTGAACCCAAAATGCATGTTGTTTTCAAAAGGGTGCCCAAGGTGTTGGGTGACATTGAAAATTCTGTAGCAAATGACTAGAATTTCAATTTTCCATATATGGGTCTACAGTTTGTAAAATGATTAATCTTCATCAATTCATGAAGTCTGCATGGGGGTTGTTGGCCTGCACGGGTGCTGTGGATTTTTGGGTTGTCCCATGGAGGGTTGTAGAGAGGAGCGGCTACCTGAAGGGACGTCATGAAAATGGACGTACCATAGTCATTTGTCCTACGACAAATGTAAGTTACAAGTAACAAGTGGTCTAGTTGTTTGTAATGTGTAAGTTCTGGCTGGTTACTGACTGTGCGCGAATGCCAAGCCCACAAGGTGTGCAAATGACGTGCAAGTTCCTGTAGGACACCCACACAAGCTATGGCATGATTGTCCAATTTTTTAATTTCTAACAATCAGGTCGCGTAGAGCACATAATTACCATGTGAACAGCAGGTCACAAGCACGTATTGCAGTCCACAGGGTTTGCGGGGGGGTCGAAAAATTCATAAAACAACGCCTCACCTATGCTTTACGCTTGCATGTTGAATAAGAGTTGGCTATGACCATACTCACAGAAAAACGTGCATGAACATTTTTGCTCTACGGGCTCACCGAGTGGTCTATGACCTTAATATTTTGTGTCGGCCACTTCTGTGCCAAGTGCATTTTTTGCCCGCATAGAGCCTGTATCCACCCGTAGGGGCAGTTGTGACTAATAAGATATGATTTGTGAAAAACAACTCTCATTGCATGTAAATGTGGATTCCAATATGTGTGTGCTGTTGTATTGGTGGAAATATTGGTGGAAAAGCCTTTTTGCCAAGCTTTTCTGTGTCATTTTGTTTGGTTAATGACTGAATTACACTTAGAGAACGTCCATGATCGCCCCCTAAAGTTATTAGATCAAAATGCCCCACAGGTTGGAGCTCTGTTAAAGAAGAGCTGAGACCTCTGTTTTTTACTCTGCCCAGTCCATAATCCAGATATTAATAAGATCATTTATGTGAACAAGTCTTTGTAAATGCATGAGCTATTATTGACTAACATTAAAAGTAAGTAAGTTAAGTATGTTTTTGAATAAGTCATGTCGGGGCCCATATTCCTAAAAGTGCCTTCAAGGTTTTCTGAACATTTATTTTTAAAGCTTTTGTTATGGAAATATCTAAAAAAGCTTTGAATATTTTAGACTAATTTGTTACTAAGTGCGAACTTTAACCTTTTTTTGGTTCCCTTGAGTTCCTGCTTTCCATTGTGGCGTTGTGTGGTTTACCAGCTTTTAATGAGGATGTTAAAGAATGTTCGTAACGTTAGCTGGTGGTATTTTGGGGTTTGTTGAGATTCTGGAGTTGCTGCTTGTAGTTTCAATACTGTTTTTGTGTGGATGACTACAAAAGCCTGCTGCGGATTCCAGTCGTTTTAGTTTGCTACACATAAGAGTTTGACCTTTGAAAACACGCTTTAACATCTACAGCAAGGATTTCCAAATCTGTCAGAATGGTTGTTGTGTTTGTTGTCCTTATCAGGCTATAACGCATTTTTACACAAATATGCCCTTTTTGTAGCTTTAATATGATGCTAAAACTCAAGTCTTAGTTTATTTGATAGCAAGATTTCTAACTTGATTTTTTTAGTTTTTTCTTAGGCTTTCTAGTTACCTTGTCTCTATCTTTTTTCTTTCCAGATGCTTATAGTTCAGTTTTTTATTGTTTGACTGAAGCAAATCTGACTGCATCCAGAAGTTTAGTTGCTCAAAACAGCGGCAGAAAGATTTATGGGCTGTTACACAGAGCTGAACATCATCGGCTTAATTGCGTTATCAAGCATTTTTAGTGGGACAGATGGAGCATGAACAAGTTGAACAGAGAAACTCTAACCCTGTAGTTCTGAGAAAGGATCCAAAGGAAGAATTCAAAGTAGTTTCGTTGCAGCTAGATTTTTTTTCTCAGTTTAAAAAAAACGTTGTTCCAAGTGGATTTGTGATTCAGATCAACCAGATGTACAGGGAGGAGTATTCTCTCCAGCAGTTATCTATTATTCTATACAAAAAGTAGTGTAAAGTTATTTTATTCATTGTCTGGTGTTGATAAGCGTCTTTAGTGAGTGGTATCGCCTCTGAGATTCACAAAGCAGATGTCAGACAGATCCTTTTGCAGCGTGAAGCTTCATCTCCGCTGTTTGGAGGTGAAGTGTGCCATCCTCACGTCTGAAGTGTGCCTGACTACACAGGCTTCCCCTTCTGAACAGGAGGACTTGTTGTCTTTTACACTGACACCACACACACACACACAACTGAATGCAGATGTGGTGGCCCACCCAGAAGAATTGGGAGACTCATAAGCAGTAGTAAAACGTGCCATTTGAATTCCCCTTCAGATTTTATAGATTTGTGCTTCATTGATTTTAGAAGTTTCACATAATAAGAAAGAGAAGTGATAACATTTCTTTATTTTCTTTTTATTTCTTAAATTAGGATTATTTTGTGTTTGACTGAATTTGACCTTTTTCATTTGAAAGCAGCAACTTTCTATTTAAAATGTCCAAACCTTTGATGTACAGATGACACATCTTCATGCTACTCACAACCTTTAAATCACAGAGCGGTCAACTTCCTCATGGCCAAAATGTTAAGCAGGCATTGCCCACAATGACACCTGAAACAGAGCTGGGAGCACAGAGTACATTAGAAAACATCCATCAATGGTCCAGTTTGGGTTTAACTGAGGACTAGCCTTTTGCCTAGATGGCAAAGTCTGTGGTAGTTGTGGCCAATGTGGTGCAGATTTGGGCCAAAGCTGACATAGTCAAAGCTTTTCCTGGAAGACTTTCCCAACCTTTTCCCTCGGCAAACAACACAGCCATTTGATTCTTTGAGAGTTTGATCTGGCAGCTCATTAAGGACGTTGTCGTTTGGAAAAAGTTTGTGTTTTAGGAGGTCATGGAGTGTCCTCACCAAGACCAAGAGAATTTGAAGCCTGGTGAAAATGTATTAACACAGAAATGGCAGTTCGGCTAAACATGACAGATTTAGCTAAACAAAAAGAATTTGTTTTTCAGTTGTATGGTCACTACTCTCTCAACAGGATATGATGTCAATAAAATCCAGCTTCAATCAAAATGTACACACAGGTGAAACAAACAAGCCTGGTATTTGTTGCAACATGCCCCGAATGGCTATTGAGAAGTTTACTCGTCAATTAAATAACCCCATCCCATAGATAGACGGTACATGAGAACTGGACTGAGTGACCGCTCCCTCCTCGCGTTCCAAACAGGAAGGACTTGCTGGCTCCAAGTAGCCAAAATCCCATTGACTTGTATAGAGAAATGGAGTGCTATTACTCAGTCATATTTGTCAGAGTAACCATTCTTAATGTTACCTTCTTTTCATTTTAACACATTCTTGTTTTTTTCACATTGTTTCTGTAGTTTAAGTGATTAAAGCTGAAAGCTGATCAATCAGATGACTCAATAAAAGTAGGTGGCCTTAAGTTGAACATTTAGAATGTTTGACCAATTTCATGTAGCCCACTGTGTTCCAAAAAGGTCACACCTGAGTGATGAGTGGTTGCCGTTGACATATTGACTCAAATCAACTCAGACCAATCACTGCTTACTGTGGTCGTTTGGCTCCAACATGGCAGCATCCGTATTGCAGAAAAATGGTGACTGAAATTACTTCATTTCATTGAAGCCAAAAGCAAGTCCTTTTCTAGGGGGTGACGTCACACTTACTTAGTCCAGTTCTTATAGACAGTCCGCAATTTATACCTAAGATACAATAAGGTTTATTTAGTTAAATGATTACATAATTTGTCATTTTCTTGGCTTTAATGCCATAATTCTTTTCAATTAAAAGACCGTTGTGAAAATTATTTTTCAGCTTCTTTCTTCACATTTTGACTGATTGCTCCAGGGACACAAACGGACAATAAGTAAAAAAAAAAATCTTTTTTTTTTTTTTTTTTTATTTCCATGTATGGACAGAGTTAATCAAGCAAAAGGAGTTTGTGGCTGCAGGCAACACAGTTAAACTTAGAAATATGTTTTCATTGTGTTGGCTGAACATCTATTTGTGTTACACTGTGGTTCTTGAACAAAGATTTCCAAGAAATTTCACAACAACCCCCCTCCAAATAAATGTCTTCCCCCTAAAAATATGTACAGAGGATGGTAAAAGCAGTAATTGTGAAAAAAGACAGATGCAGATATGGAATTTTTGCATATTTTAAATAATTTGTATATCTCCAAAGGAAAAGTCAAACCACAGAGAGGATTTTGGGGTTTATTGTCACAGCTGCTCAATGGAGGGTGAACATGTTACTTATTTTATTTCTGTTTTTTCCTCACTAGTGACATTTAGTTGTTTGGTTTTCTCTGAAGCCACATCTGAGGCTTGATCAACACTTGGCTCATTGTGGTGGGTTTTACCCTTTGACTGGCACCAGCAGGGCACCTATAGGCAGGACTGATAACATCAGTCAGATTAAGTTTTTGGAAGAATAAATCGAATTCCATGTCTTTGTAGGGGAACAACCTTTAGGATATTCTATACCATAGAAAAAGCTGACTGAGAACCTTCCATTTTGATGTTGTTTGATTTTTCTTGTCCTGCTTTCCCAGAATGAGCTGACCTCGTCTTTCCCTTCGCTGATGGTGTTGCATTTCTTTCAGAGTTCAGAGAGGGTGGGCCGTCAAGCCCCAGATGCTAATGTGATGGTCATTAACTGATGGGCCACACACACACACACTTTGTAGAGCTTCAGAGTTTGGAGTGCCTCTAAGCTCAGATGTTTTGCTTTGTAACTAAAACCATAGTTACTCTGTGGGCCCCCAAATCCCTGAGCTGAGTAAGATCATTCGTACTTCCCACTCCTGTGTTGATGAAATTTCTGGAAAGATAACTTGTTTGTGTAACTACAGCGAGCACTGAGGCTGTGCAGAGCCCAAAAGGGGGTCCAATGGGGGGCAGGGCATCGCGTAGGAGAGCCAAGTGATGCTGCCTGACCACAGCTTTTGTAGAAAAGCAGAGATAAATGTGTTTTCTTTTAAATTTGGCATTCAGCTATACTTTACAGTACAAGGAGACAGACTGATGACATCCTGGTCTGCTTCTATTTCTATTACATAACTTTTGCGTTTAATCATTATGTGCATTTGAAATGGTTTGAGCTTACTGTTTATTTTCTGACCATCTCTCAGCTTGCTGTTTAAATTCTTCTCTTATGAACAATAGTTAAGTACAAGTTATTATAAAGCTGTGATACAACCATTGACTGTACATGAGAACTGGGCCAAGTGACGTCACCCATAGGAAATGACTCACTTCCAGCTCCAACGAAATCAAGTCGATTACCTTTTTTGCGATTATGGACTACGCCATGTTGGAGTCAGTAAGCAATGATGGGTCCAAATCTATTTATTTCTCTATTGAAGAAATTGGCTTCTTGGAGCCAGCAGGTACTTCCTGTTTGGTATGCGAGGTCAGTCCTCATATACAGTGGATAAAACCAACAAAAACCAACCTACAGAGTGAGGAAACGACTGTGTTGCAGGTGAAAACCCAAATTTTCATATAAATGTAATTTGCCTCCAACATGCACACAAAATAATTAGATTAATAATTTCTGATACCACCAGTGGACATGATTCTGACTGGGTAAAATGAAGCTTGAAGTGTCAGCTGGAGTTTACTTTCCCCACCATAACAAAACACTGTAAACAGGACTAGGTAAAATAGGAATGTTGTTAGTCAAATAAGGGTGAAAGGGAAGTGGGGATGGGGATGCCAATCTAAAAACAAACTAATATTTTTTTTTTTCTCCACAAATTCAAGGTTTAAAATAAATAAATAAATAATCAAAGCAGATTATTTAACCGAAAATATTAGATTATTATTATGAATCAGATTATTAACTGAAAAGATAATGTTTTTAAACTTGTTAAGTTTTAGTGTAAAGTCTGACTTTTTAACTTGGTGGTGAATGGGAATGGGAAATGGTTTAGTCTCTAGTGGTCATTTGAGGAACTGCAATCCTTGTTTCAAATTAATTGAAAAGGGAATAAGGAGGCTTTGCCTCTAATAAGCAGCAATAGTTTGTCATTCAGTCTGTGTTCTATGATGGAAAAATTATTCTTAGACAAAAAATGTCTACACTGTTGATATGAAAATGATTCAAATAAACTTTACTTAAAAGAAACCTTTTTGGCAAGATTGTCTAAAAGACCGGATCTGTAAAGGAATGATTCTGTATAGATTATAAACTGTGTTTGCTTTCTTTTCATATGTGTGAAGTGCTCTGAGACACCACTTTGTTGTTACGTGGTTTTGTTTGTTTTTTGGGCATCTGTCACCATCACTGAGAGGTTCATGCTACGTCAACATAACTCGGGTTGCTGGTTCTTACAGCTCATCCATCACGGCTGTCTCCCCACCACTGGGATTCCTTGTATTACCTCACATTTTGTCTTTCCCTTTCAAGTCATTCTATTGTGACTAAACTTGGAGCGCTCTGTGCTCCTCAGCGTTTTCCCTCATTTACAGACGAGCAGGACCTTTACGCACAGCTGTCTCGTGTGATGGAGTCGTATGGTTCCCATCATTTGTAATAAAATAGGCGGCGCCAGAAAAAGGCCACACATGAAGTCGAGAGTTTTTCTGCAGGGCCCCAAAACTCGTAACCCTTTTGTTCGCAGCTCTGACTGCATCATTTGCAGGTACGACTCCAGAATTGATGCATGGTGCACAGCGAAAGGTAGCCGTCTTTATGCAGATGTTCATCAGCACTGATGCTCCACATCTACCTGAGCATGAGTGGATCAGCAGAACAGCTACAGTGGATAACGTTCTGTTTGGGGTCTATAAGGATGGAGAACCCCGCGATGCAAGGCAAAAAACACAAGTTAATAAATTAGGATACAGTAACATGAAAAATTGGGTCCAGGGAAAGTCCAGAAGAGTCATTATACCTGAAAGCCGCAGAGTTATGTCTACAAATGCTGGAAGTTACGGATTACACACGCAGCGTGCGGCACATGATTCAATGCAGGCTGTTTTACCGTCCGGCTGAGAAAACTGAGCTCCGGATGACTCATTCAGCCAGCCCACATCCCCCCTTGACTGTAAAATAACTTGGTCTAAATTACAATGAGTCAGAGGTCTTGTAAAATATTGTGTTGTTTGAGTAATGAAGGACATATGGCCTGAAAATTAAAGCAAATTTTATTAAGATGGTTTAAACAAATACAAGGCTGTGCAATTTGTGAATGCGCAGGTGATCCAGTTCTGGTTTGGATAAATTAAGGTCATCTTTGGCTGTGGTGAATTTGTGGATTTGGTCACTGGGGAGCATTCAGTCTCTGATGAAGGAGGTAGATATCAAAACAACCATCACTAACTTTGTGTTTCTTGCAAGATCCCCCTCATTATGCATTCTCTGAAAATACAGGACTATTGCACAGGAACATGTTGCTTAGCTAATATCAGCTCTGTTTTTGACGTCTATCTAGCTTTTTGTTACTAAGATTATAAATCAATTCAAAGGGCAAATATAAAGGAAAAACATCTATAAACCAAAGAGACTCTATCTTGTAACTTTGGGTAAACATTACCAAGGATCAGCTTCCAAATTTTTCTTTCAAATGAAGTCACACCTTTCGTCACAAGATAACATGAGATTAACATTTTTTTCTAATCCAGACTAAAAGAATTTAGTGGATTGGTGATAAGAGAAGCGTGTTAAGTAAAGTACTCTTTCAAACTTTCAAAGAGTTTTTGCTTCTGTCCTGTAGCTTTATCAGAAGTTATAGTCTAAAAACACTTTGTGAACCATGTTTGAATCCATGTAAAGCAGAGCACAACCTTGTCTTTTTCTTTTAGTTTTATAGATGCATATGTAACACTTTAGAGTATTTTTTTTACATGTGTTTTAGAAGCTGGAGTTTAAATAAAACAGAAGTTAACTAGCTTCCAGCTCTGACATGTACTCACAAAGATTAACCTACAGGTAGCAGGCTGATGAGAATACATTTCTAACTGCAGTATTGTGTTTGTTTGAGATTTGTGTGACTGATTTAATTAAAAAAGGAAGTCACAGCTGTGCAAAGAAAATACTTATCATTGTGCTTTGTGGTTCTTTATTCCTAATGCATGAAATTGGACTATTATTGTGGATCATCTCCACACAGAACATCAACATAAAACTGCTGTTTTTCTGCCTACAAAGCAAACCAATGTAAATGTGTTATTATCTTGTTGATAGAACATTTTCTCTCCATAAAGGTTGTTTTTATTTACAAAAGTTGCATCATGGCTGTGATTTTAGAAATACTTAGGTGTAAACGTAGGGACCTTACAATCCTGCACCTTCCATCACCACACTTGAAATGGTTCTGGACATAGAGTAAATAAACATTGCCGTTCTTCTTTTAAATCTGAGTTGGTCAGCACTCTTCTTCCTAGAAGGAACAGATATGGTGCCTGACTTGGAATAGTCCACATATCACCAGGGTTTGTAAAAATGATTCTGACAATTCACAGGGCTGTATTGCATTAATTTGATGCCTGGAAAGCATATGGAGAAAATCTTAGTTTGACTGAAAAAAATGGGTTTTGCTGAGCCGAAGTGCATGATGACAGTTATTTTCTACTTAAACCCTCTGTTGATCATGTACTGGAAAGGCCTTTGTGTTTTAGTGCTGGTGTCAGCCTCTGTTCGGGGCATCCCACAATGGTTGCTTTAGGATCGAACTACCTCAGTCTGTGAAAGGTTAAGACGATGAATCACTCTGTGATGTTTCAAAGCCAAACTTTTCTATGTTTCTTTGGCTTCAAATTGTTTAAACTGTAAAATTAAAGAAAGTTTCTTTTAAACCTCAGAGGCTGATAAGCTGAGCCACACACACACCTGCATGTTCTTGGACCCTTGTGTTATTCTAAGAGCGACAACTTGCTTTCAGAATGTGTGAAAGCTGCTTCGTCACTCCCATTTGTAGCACATCAAGTGATCTGCCAAAAGGAGGACTGTAACCCCCCTGGCTCCTCTGCTGTCTGTGTTTCATTGAGTGAGAATCTTGTTTTCTGTCCATTTACAAGCCTACAACAAGCTCTTCCATCACTATGACACACCAGTGGAGTGTGCCAACAAAAACTGCTTCAATAAGACTGCACAAATTTGAAAATATAGCTACAACCCATGGTGATTTGGTACATTTTAGCCAAAAAGACATCTGGACTTAAATCTTTTTAGTGTCTGAAAAAAATCTGTGTAGGTTCTTAAATTCCTCTGTCTAAAATTGTTCTCGATTCTGATTTCAGGAGTCAAAAAAAAGTGATAACTTTGTGAGCCGCACATGTCAGTTAGACATGGTTTGATGGTTTAATAACACACAAATGTTTTATTTTTGAGGGTTCAACACAAACTAAAGTGGTTTAAATAAAGAAGGAAACGAATCACAGACTAACTCCGATCATCTTTTGATCTATTGTAAAAGTATTTCTGGTGGTCTTTTAATCATGACTATGCCGTTTCTTGCCTAAATCTAAAAAAAAAAAAGAAAAAAAAAAAACCTCATTTTCTTTCCTGCAGATCAGCAGGAGTTTGTTAGAAATTAACCTTTGGGTTGTGGGCGGACCGTAGGCATGGAGCAACCCCGCATCTCCTTCCCGTCATCCATATCTGACCTGCTTACACGCTATTCGCTATAGCTTACAGTATTCCACAACTCCAACCTAACACTATCGGTGCAACAAAATTAGTGAGTTATGTTGGAGGTATCCAGTCATACAGTTCTGAGCCTCCCAGCTCAGACGAGGAAACGCAAGACGTACATGGATCTATTTACAAGTGAATGCATCAGAATTAGGAGGAGCAGGGACCTTGCAGCCCACCCAGCTTATTTTCTACATCACAAATAAGTTATTTTGCAAACTGCATTTTTTTCGTCTGCTCCTGATTCACAACAATTTGAAAGAAAAAATACTCAGAAATACAATTTTAATCTTAATTTTCTTAATATATATCCTTTATCATTAGGAAGAATATCACAAGAACATAAAAAAAAACACTGGAGTGGATCTTTGGAACCAGGTTCCTAAAAACATTTTTTCACAGATTGTTCGAATTATTACTTATAACTAATTGATTTATTTAAAGGTAAGATTACACACAAATAATTCAGTGATTCCAACATACACCACAAATTAATAAATCATAAAATGTCTGTGCTTTAGGAATTGTCGTAAGACTTCAACAACAGAAAGCAGATATTGTACACTCACAAGTGTGCTTTTCTGTCTCCTTTCTTTTAGTTCGGAGACCAAAAAGTTTGATTTCTTGCTCTGATGTAACATTTTTGAATGTCACGCTATACTTGACAGCCAAGTGACAATTTTCCACTTTTCCTCCAAGCATCTGAGGATAATCAATCAAAATGTAAACTGAAATCCAAACATTTCTGGCCGGCCGGTATCGTTTCAGCGCAGCAGATTTGTAAACACTGTCGATTTGTTTGCATTGGAGCAGCAGCTTGGGCAGCAGCACTTTGATTGCAACAGATGAACCGATAGGTTTGCTTCATTGTGGAAGCATGCGTGAGCTGACATTTCAAACATGCCAGCAGTTATAATTCATAAATGTAATCACTTCATGTGGCTGCATTCCTAAAACGGACCATCAGAGAAGCTCCGCCTTCAATCAGATTTGTAAATATTTTCAAAAAAAAAAAAAAAAAAAAATATATATATATATATATATATATATATATATATATATATATATATATTTTTTTTTTATTTTATTTTATTTATTTTATTTTATTTTATTTTATTTTATTTTATTATTTTTTTTAAAGCAGCTTGAAACCTTTAATTTCTTATAAATACAAGCAATACTAAAGCAAAGCAAGGCAAAAATTAAATAAAAATTGGGGGGAAATAACATAGTTATAAGGAAACTGTTAAAGATATTAAAGTTTAAGAGAAGTGCATCAGCTTGGACAGTTGGACCTTCAATTTTCTGTGTAATCTGCTGTAACTGTTATTTTAAAGCCCCATGTAATCCGAAAACGATGGATCAGGGGAGCAAACATTTTTAAGGTGTCAGAACTTTGTTGTCCCATTTAAAAAAAAAAAAAAAAACATGTTTTCATGAAACCGACAAAGTTGAGAAAACCACAAGAGTTTTTACTGTTTTCGTTTTTTTCAATATTGTGCACAGTACCACAGAACTCCACCACTATGACTCTTGTTTTGCCGTTTCCTCATTCAAAAACAAGAAGCAAACTTCAACAAATCCTCTTTAGAAATTAAAATAGCTTTAATGTAAGATCAATAACAGCTAAAGAAATTTTGATTTCTGATGGAATGGTGGAGAATATAAGTCCTTTTTATTTGCATGATTTTCTTTTACTGAATATTTATGTTATTTTTATAACAACATACACTCAATGTTTTTGTTTTATTCATATTTGTTTTGTTAACTTTTGTTTAACAGGAAAGGGTCATGAATTATGATCCAAAGCTGAAACTTTTCAGTGAACATAATTTGTAAGGAGGAATTGGTCAGAATGACTTAAGATTTGGATTTCAGAGAAATGCTTCTTCTTAGCCAAAAGAAATATTCATGCATCTACAAGAAGTTTAACTCTGCCAGCGAACATGGCTCAGTGAAAATTAAAATTAAGTTTTGTAATTCACAATTGTTATCAGGAACAAAGCATGTTTGACATTGAGACTGCTGAAAGGATGCTGTCATTCCTGGAAGAAATATGTTAGAAATTGTTTTCCTGCATCTTACTGGTCCTTCCTGCAGAGGCGTCTGTCAGACTCTATGGGTGTTCTCCCTCTCGTCCAGCTGGACTTTAACTCTGAGCGATCATTTACTGTCCCAGCACACCCGTAAGAGCCAGTCGTGTTTGAAGCTTTTGCTTTTGAACCCCCCTGGATGCCGAAGAACCGTTTCAGTGTTCCTTCAACTTATAAAGCTCACTCGGTGAAATGGTTTACAAGAAAAAGTTTTGTGCGTTTAACAGGACGAAGAGTCATGGTAACTGAGCGTCACCTGAACCTCAAGAAAAACAATACTTTCATAAAGTTTTTGGAAATACAAAGAAAAGCTGTTGAGGTGCAGAGAAGGCAGAACACCCCCATGCAGTCCGTCCTACACACTCTGCTCTTCCTGGGTTGGAAATAAAACCCAGCTGTGCTCCAATGAGCAATGTGGACCTCAACAGTTATCTGCTATGAAAATATCCTCAGACAGGAATATTCCAGAAGTGTCCTCACAAGCTAAGTTTGACTCTGCGGGACAGCTGGAGGTGCAGATGCACAACAGCTGAGGCTGCATAAAAAATAAAGCAGAGGAGTGACTGAAACAGACCGTTTGCTAAGTGAGGAGTTCACAGGCATGTCATTGAGTGTAAACAGGTTGGATGTGCGGTTGTTTTTGCGTCCCCTTGCCCCTTCTCCACCCCCTGGCTTCGGAGGGAACCGCTGGTTTCTTTGAATGTGGCCTGTTTGTCCAGATGTGGGACCACAGGCGCTCTTAGCCAACCACCAACATGTTTGGTTCAAACATTTTAAGGAAACAGAATCAATTGTGCGGCTCTTTCTATCATTTTTCTGCAGGGATCCAGGAAGGAACCCAGTGCACCAAGTGTAAGAACGAATGGGCGCTGAAGGCTTCCATAGCTCTCCTGTATGTGCTGTGTACTCTCCTCACCATCGCTGTTGCAGTACTGGGATATAAAGGTAAGACAGGTTCGATTTGACCAGCACAAAAGAAAAATCTCCTGAAATACAGCAATGATTCACTTCTCCTGAGACGGGACAGTCCAAACATAGCTTTGGGTTTCTCCCTGAATGTGAATGCTGTTTGTGGTCCCTGTCGTCACTCTGCCCGGCCCAGAGAATGACGTGAATGTTTTTTTTAAACTCTGGATCAGCCATGGAAACTGTGACAGCAGGTCTGCCTCACCTGCTGCAGAAAACAGCAGATTTCTGTTTCACAGAAAATGTTAGTTTTGAAATATGACTTAATTAGTAGTTGATTATATCACAAAACCAAATGTTTCAAGTACAGTCTGTTTGCACTTCAGTGTAACGTTACGTCAGTGCCGCTGCGCAATCATGGTTTTAGGCTTCTGTTCAAAATTTTTCATATTCTTATACCGGCTTTTCTCTGGTTCATTTACCTTCCGGGAAGTCGGACCTGAATTTTTCAAGCTTCAACTGTTTAAAGTTACACCCTGGTCTTTTGATACGTTTTCATTCCCAGTGGTCTCTTTTTTATGATTTTGCTATTTTTTTTGCTAAAACCCAAGAATACTGTCATTTTCTAGGACATAGTTTCTGCAGGGTGGCAGGAGTTCATTAGAAATTCATCTCCGAGTTGTGGGCGCCACAAACAAGATCTTTTTCTTACATACATCATCTTCATCATTTTTTTCATCTGCTCCTGGATCACAATGATTTGAATAAAGAAATATTCAGAAATGCACTTTTAAACCTAATTTTCTTCATGCGTGTCCTGTCTGTCATCAGAAAAGAATGCCACAAGAACTAATAAATTAAAGAATTAAATGACAAATAAGTGAACACAGACACAAACCCTAAACTTTAGGGATAGTTTAATTCAGTGCAGTTTTGTTTCTTTTTTTCTGTGGTTTGGCATTTTGTCTCCAAAGGAGCTTCTACTCTCTTTGGTTGCAGTTTTCTGGACATTTCCTTTTACTCTGTGGTCAATATTTCATTCAACCCCTGATGGTCATGTTGGGGGTGAATATGTTTGAGGATGGAGGGGTACTTTTTGCTTTGATGACACCAACTGTACACAGATTTCTCTGCTTTGATTTATAACTGTCTGGACAAACACATCCTTTCTTGTTTACTTCCCCCCAAAGGGCACCGAATGTTGAAAAATCCGCTCACTTCCTATTCAACGTGTTAAAGACCCACTCCAATGAAAATTGCGTTTTTGGTGTTGTTAACATGTTCTTCAGTCATTTTTCTGATCATGAAAGACGTAAAAATTAAGTTCAACTTTGCATTTCTAAATTTTGCTTTATTCAAGTCGTTGTGAATCAGGAGCAGAAAAATAAAACTGTTTGAAAAAGATCTTATTTGTGACCACAAGCTTGATGATGCTCCATTCCATTTTGATGCAACCTCCTGCAGGTGACTACATCCATGTCTTTGTTTTCCTCGTCTGAGCTGGCATCTGGCTCAAAACTGTACGTCTGGATAGCTTGAATATTACTCGCCATTTTTGTTGCACCGCTAATGCTTGATTGGGGGTGTGAGGGGTTGTAAGGTAGCGGAAGAGCGTGTAAACAGATGGATGACGGTAAGTCATTCATATTTGCAGTTGTCTTGAATACATAAATCCAAAATCACTAGTAAAAAAAAAAAGGGTAAAAAAAAACTATGACATAACTATATCCTATCATCTGTGAGGGCTGTGCAGTGCAACTTAGGAGTTTTAAGAGTAAATGAGTCTAAATCTTTAAAATTTTGTGGATTTTTGACAAAATTAGCAAAAAATGCTAATTCAAGTGTAGAACATTTTTAAGAATAAGCTTTTTTATTTGTATAAATTAGTATTTAAAACAAAATAATTATGCAATTTACTCTTTTTGTGGTATACTTTTGATGTAAAATTTTAAAAGAAATGAAAAAAAAAGTCTCTTTTCAAACTCTAACATTTTTTGTCAAAGTTGTAATGATGTTTGAGTCATTCAATCCACAAACCACATGCCCCCCCCCCCCATTTTTGTGGGGAAGTAAATGAACTCAAACCTCAAGTTAAATGTATTCATATTGATGACAAACTGAAGTTGTAGTTTTAGACTTTGAAATGCATTCATTATGTAACTGAAAGTCCTGGACTTGTGTCATCACCCTCGAACCTTCTTTTAGGGTTTTTTCCATCATTCCCCAAAAAAAAAAAATCACACTTCCAGCAAACCTCCATCTTTATGAACTGTACTTTCTTCTGTTTTCCAGTTTGGAAGCCAGTCTTTGCTTTTGCAGAATTGACCTCTGAATGTCCCTGCCGCATTTATGCTAAACATTCCCATATGTTCTGTTTTATGTCCCCTCATTACTTTCAATTGGTGAAAATGGCGTGAAGTTAACATGTTGAGGAGGTTATCAGTCTAAACGCGACACAGCCTCATGCTGGAGCGCAGGCCGTCCTTTGAGTTCCACGCTGGATGTTTTCACGCAGGCTTAATTGATCCCAGATGAGCTGTGAGTGAACCCGGTGCAAATCCAATCCAACCCACAGAAGTTGGGTTTTTACTGGCATAGAGACCAAGCTTTGTCAAGGCAACCACAGTAGAAACACTTGATTACGTAGAGCGAAGTCCAAGCACTTAAAGATCCATTCCAGTCATCTTTTGATCTATTTTCAAAGCGTTCCTGGTGTTACTTATGCCTATGCTGAATTTCTTCCAAAAAAGTAAAAAACCTGTGCCGTTTTCTAGTACTTAGAAGCAAATTTCTTATGAACTCCTGTCAATCTGCAGAAACTAAGTTGTGGGTGGGGCCATTGGCTTGAAGCTACAAGCTCTTTTTAAAAATTTCTCATCTTCTCTTGATTCACAACAATAAAAAAATTTTTTTTTAGCTTTTTTTTTTTAAATCTATGTCTTTCGTCATCAGAAAAATGCCACAAGAACATGCTAAATCATCAGAGTGGGTCTTTAACATGAGTGTTTGTCTCTGTCCTTTATCTGACCTACGCTGACCACTTAGTTGCAGCTTCTGTTCCTTTCCTTCTTTCCTGATCCGTGTGACGACTAACATAACTTTGAGAGGTTGCACTAATGGTTTACAGGATTTGTTTTTCATAGAAGTTCATCAAAAACAAAAAACAAAAAAAATGGATGAGGCACCTCATATTGCACAGTTTTAACATGCCATGTCAATAACAACTGTTTTTTTTTACAGTGACACTGTATCTTCAGGGTAGACGAAGATGGGAGTCTGCAACATTTGACTCTAAATTTATTCCAATTACTTACAGACCAAAACCCAGCAAGAGCTGCCAAGTCCCACTTCAGAAAAACACACTTGGTTTTTGTGGCCATTAATGTATTCATTTATAAAATGTAGCTTTTAAATATTTACAAGATAACACTTTTAACTTTTTACTTTGGGCAGCAGCATATACAAGCAAGTTCCTTTCAAAATAAAACACATCTTGTTAGATCCTCCTACGGGAGCAGATTTACCCTGAAGAACCCGGCTACAGGCAAGATGGCAGCACCCAGACGTCCCGTCCCACCCCTCCCCATTTTGTTGGAAAAAGACAAATTTAACTTGGAACCCTAACAGTTACTTCTTTTTTTTTTTTTTTGATTTTAAGCTTTTAAACTTTAAAAACAGAAATGTCTCTGTATCCCCTTTTACATACCATAACTCCTTACTCAATCAATGTAAACTGGCTGATCGACACTTTAAAGCGGCTTTTCACTGATATGCAACACATTACTAGTATAAAGTGTTGCATATAGCTTTTTTTTTCACAACAGAATAAGCTGATTCACGCAACGTTGAAAAGTTACGGTAGGTGAAGGAATGTAAATACTGTACGTGTAAAACAGTTCTAAAAAATATGAACACTTTTGTTGATCCATTTTGTAAGGAATAAAACTGTTTTTTGCCTTGTTTATGCTCGTCTTGCACACTAAACTGTTTATTCACGATACAAAGTTTTAATAAAAAGGTGCTACAATTTAGAAATTTTGGAAAATTCAGAAAATTTACAATTTCCAGCTCATGCTGTCTGGGCGCCATCTTGTCTGCAGCCGGATCCCCCTCACTTTACTTGCAAGAAAAATGCCAGACAATGCAAGAAGATAAAGTCAAACATGGTCTTTTTATAGTGATGGCTTTGGTGTGCCATCATCCTTATTCTCCTTTTCCAATCAAATATGAACTTGACAACAGTGGTGTATGTGGAATCCAAAGTTTTTTAAAAGTCTGTACATGCAAATTCAATGATAAACTTTAACCCTTGCGTTATCCTATGGGGTCCAGATGGCCCGATCCTTACAATGAGATGTTATCCCTAGAATAACACAGGTGGATAAAGGAGAAGAGGATTTCATGTAATCCATGGACACGATCAAAAATCGTTGAAGAAAAAAGGTTTAGCGCACTGTGTTGTGGGGTCTAGATGACCCCACTCCCAATGTTAAAGTGTCTAGGAGAGCACAAAGGTTACGAACTTTAAACTTTAATAACTCAACTAGACACTTATGTGCAGCAGAAGATAAGAATATGTGTTTTAAGCTTATTTTATTATTAAACACTTTGATCGTTGATTAAACTTTTTTACCACCATTTTGCTCAGTTATGACAAGTTAAAAATCCTAAATACAAGTGACACAACGTAATTAATGTGAATAAAACAACCAAAACTACATTAAGTGTTTTTCTTTAAAGCCAGAGAGCCACAATGGAGGGATGAAAGAGCCACATGTGGCTCTGAAGCCTCAGGTTGCAGACCCCCTGGACTGGGACACAAAAACATATTTTACTGTACAAGATGCAATACAGTCTCAAAAAATAGGTCACAAAATACAAGGCAGCACAAAAACCACCAGAGACTAAGTGACCAAACTTTCTAAATGGCTCCAACAAGTTTATACATCAATTACACTTTACTTTGTCAATTTGTTGCATCACAATGAAGATTGATTTTTTCCCAGCAGAACATAAAACACCCACAGAAAATCTGGAATCTGTTGAAAAAGCAACTCATTTCTAAAATATTTAGACCTACACGCCAAAACAATGTCGTCCTCTGCAACAACTCTATCTTTATGGATAATTTTAAGGGAGTTTTGATGCATCAGTTCTTTCTGCAGTCAAAGAACTGATGCAAAAACTGAGAGAACTGTAAAAGTGTAGTCCACTGATGGGTTATAGGTTCGGCTTCATACGGCAGAGCTTTTTTGCTCTTTGCTTTGCTGGACTGCAACTTCCTGCGACTGGAAACATGACCCATTAAGTTTTCTGCATGGACCATTTCTAATCCAAATAACCAGTTTTTTTCAAAACCCTAACATTAACATGGATGGCTGCTTTTCGAGTCAGTTTCAGGTGAATTTCTCGTCTAAAGAAGTCAGCGGGTTTAAAAAAACAACAAAAAGGTGAATTTTTCTGGATGTAATTTTTTACAACTTTAGAAAACTTTTTATTTTTATTTTATTGCATCTTATAGTCCCACTCCAATCATCTTTTGATCTATTTTCAAAGCAATTCCTGTGGTCTTTTTATTATGATTATGTCATTTTAGCCAAAATTTAAAAACCTGTTGTTGTCTAGGACAGTTTCTTTAGAGCAGTAGTAGTTCATTAGAAATTCACCTTCTGGATTGTGGGCAGGACCGTGAGTATGGAGCAACCCCGTCCCCCCTTCCCCTCACCACTTCTGGGAACTCAGAGCAGGGAACTTGTGGCCCGCCCAGCATGTTTTCTATGTCACAAAGAAGCTGTTTTTTTAAATGTCTTTTTTTTGTCTGCTTCCTTATTCAGTGGTTGGAATAACGAAATAGTCAGAAATGCCATTTTTAAGCTCAATTCTTTTCATACATTTCCTCCATTAACACAAAATTAACAATCATAGAGTAGATCTTTGAGTTCTTCGTTTCTTTCTGCAATTAAAGCATATTGACTTAGTTAGCTTGAACATTAAGTACATTTAGAGCAAACAAACAGTTTTCTGTACTTTTTAAGCCAGATTTTTACAAACAAACATTGTTTTTATGTATGGTTTAGAAAAATTAACCAGAAATTGTGCTTGTCTAAAAAAACATTGATAAAACTGGGGAAAAGCTATTTGCTATTTCTTTAATTTCCACTTAAACCTTAATGTCGCCTTCGTGAAACCTAAAATTTGAATTTTTATTTTGAACTAAGCCTTAAAACTTTCGATTAGAAGTTACCTTCATGTAAAGGACATACCTTAAATAAAGAAATGTGCTTGTTTCCATTTAATCATCTTGATTTAGCAGCTAAAATGGATGGCAAACATTTCAAATATGGATCAGTGATTGTGGAAGGGCAAACAAAAAGGGGGAAGCAGAGGGATGCACTAATTATCTTGTCATTCCTCTCAAAAACTGGAACACTTTAATGTTGTCTTAGCTGCCGGGGTAAACAGCTTCCCAGCAGAGGAGCCGAGGCCTTTCCTCGGTGAGGATGGTGGTAGAAGTGGGCTGCTTCCCGGGAATTCCAGACACATTCCAGAGGAAATGAACGCTGGTGTCGCCTGTGGGGGTGTGAAGAGCCTCCCTGCAACTGTGTCTGTCTCCAGTGGGTCGTCTTTGATCCATGTGTTTACTGAAGACCTCCCCTGGTCACTTCCTGTTCCCCAGAGCTCTTGCCAGTGTCCTCCAGATATAACCCCAGCATCAGTGTTTGTCTCTGACCACCCAGTCCATCTTTTAGGAATTCATGTTTCATTCTCCCCGTCTTTCAGATTCCATTTCTGTCTGTATATTTACCTTAACCTCAGTCACAAACTAAATCTGGTGTATTTATTACTTGTCAATAAGACATATAGATGCAGATTTTATAGCATCTGGGCGAGTTTTCTTTTGATCCTTTCACATGTAATATGTGTAATTACATGCAGCTCTTTCATTTCTTGAAGTCAAACTCCAATAATCTTTTAATGTATTATAAAAGCGTTCCAAGTGGTCTTTTAATTATAATTTTGCAGTTTTTAGCCTAAATTTAAAAAACTGTTGTTTCCTAGGTCACAGTTTCTGCAGAGCTGCAGGAGTTTGTTAAAAATTCACCTCTGAGTTGTGCTTGGGACTGTTGGTACAGAGCAACCCCACTCGCCCTTCCCCTTGCCGTTGCTGAGAGATCTTTGTTTACGCGTTCTGTAAGATAGCAAGCTTACTGCCTCTCACAATCCCAACATAACATTGCCGGTGCAACAAAAATGGTAAATAATGTTGGAGCTATCCAGCCAAACAGCTTTGACCCGAATACCAGCTCAGGCGAGGAAAACAGACTACATAGATCTAGTCCAGGGGTCGGCAACCTTTACCACTCAAAAAGCCATTTGGATCAGTTTCCCACAGAAATGAAGCCACAGGGAGCCGCAACACTGGTTTTGGCAATATATATCGGCATAGTTCATTTGGCCGTACTTGTGTTGATTCAAAATGCTATCAGGATATTTATTTAAGTATTTATTTTAATTTTTTATTGAGCCTGATGTTTCCTTTGATCTTTTGTCAATTTTAGACAACCTTGAAAAGACTTTTCCGTCTGTCAAACACCCAGATTTAAGATGAGTAAGATGATGAAAACAAATTTGCTTTAATGCAGACTCCTTTCTTTTTTTTCTTTTCTTTAAATCCAGTAAACCCAATAAAGTAAATTAATTTCATGGATGACAACTATTTTTTATTAAGAAGCAGCTATTAGTTTTGGAATCACAAGCGGTGAGTCTAAGCACCGCCCCCGCCTCTCTTCCTGTTCACATCCTCTGCAGCTCCAAGTTGTTTTCCCCAGCGTGCAAAACCCCCTATAACGGGTTCTACACAGACAGCGTAGCATACGGTCATCATAGCAGACAGTTGACAGGATAGTGGGGGCGCCCTAACGCAAATTTAATTAATTTTACTTTTTTTGGGGGCGCTCATGTGCCCCCTGCGAGATCGCCACTGGCTGTCTTTTTAGAAGAACTTTCCATCCCATAACAGACCCTGGTCGTCTGGTCGTCATCTTAGAACATGACAGTTATTTTACAAAATCACATAGAGCCGCAGCACAAGGATGAAACAGCCGCATCCGGCTCCGGAGCCGCAGGTTGCCGACCCCTGATCTAGTCGTTTACAAGTGGATGCATTAGAACGGAGCAGAGGAGGGAGCTTATGACCCGTTCAGCGTATTTTCTACGTCACAAATACGATCTTTTTCAAATGGCTGGATAGCTCCAGTATTGATCGCCATTTTTTATGCACTGCTGCTGTTAGATTGGGTTTGTGAGAGGCTGTAACTTAGTGGGAGAGAATGTAAACAAAGGGGTGATGGGAAATGAAGGAAGGCTTACTCTACTCCATCCGTCCCGCCCACAAATTTCTGTAGAACTCGTGCTGCTCTGCAGAAACTTTGTTCTAAAAAACACAGGTTTTTGATTTGGGCTGAAAAAAAAAACAGCACTGGGAACACTTTTACAATAGATCAAAAAATCATCTGAGTGGGACTTTAAGCAGTGTCAGAAAACCGACAAAGGAACAAGTTTAAATAAGCAAAAACAAAGTTGTCATTAGAATGGTCTTTAACCTGCTACATTATAAATGTGATTTCCTCTACTTTCTGCTGTGTTTTCTTTGCAGTTGTGCAAAAAGTCGACACTGTTTCTGAAGGTATCGCCACCAATGGAGGAAAAATAATTGCTGTTGAAAGCGATTTAAAAAAGCTAGGTAAAGGTTCATGTCCATTCAAAAGGTAAACGCTGCTGGAAAATACCTTTTTTTATAGGGATTTAATGTTCAAATTTTCATCTTTTTAGATGATCAAACAGGGGAAAAGTCAGAAAACACAACTACAGAGATCCAGGTTTTTAAGAGAAACATCTGGGCTGTTCAGAGGCAGCTGTCTGATGTGGAGAAACGCATCGACAGCGATCAAGTTAAGCTGAATCAGCTGCAGAACGTTGGCTCAGACATCCAGAGCAGCCAGGGTTCCATTCAAGGACTACTAAACAGCAACACAGCAGCACTGCACTCTGTAAACAACACCCTGCAGTCTTATGGCAGTGTCATCAAGGGTCTGCAGGAGGACACAGCAAGGCTGCAGCGGGAGCTCCAACAGCAGGTCAAATTCCAAAGCCAGGCACTGTTCAGCATCAGCAACCTTAATTTCACTCAGGCCCAACAGAGAGGCCTCCTCACCTCTCTGCAGCGTTCACTGGATGACACCAGCATTGCTATCCAGAGAATGCATAACGACTTCCACAGCCTGGAGCAGACGGCCCGACAGGCACACGCTGATGCTGACTGGCTTCGGAGCAAGGTGGAAAACCTGCAAGTCATGGCCAACAACGTCTCAACTTTGACTAAAGCCAACAATGACAGCTTGGAGGATGTGGGGGCACAGCTTGCCATCATGGCAAGCCAGCTGCAGAACACCAGCAGCATAGCAGATATCCATGATCAGACCCTGAGGGAAATCATGGAGCACCAGAGGGACTTCAACAACCTCACATCTGCAAAGTTTGACCAGCTGGAAGTGAGGCTGGATGAGTCAGAGCAGAGCATAGACCGTGTGACTGGCAACATCAGCTTCACCACACAGCTTCTGGGGTCCATCAACCTGAACCTCAATGACCTGCGCACTTGTTCGGAGACAGTCGGGCGCCACTCTGACTTACTGCAGAACCTCAACAGCAGCGTTATGGACGTGAGGACAGATGCTGCCAGTCTCAAGTCTCAGCAGGAAGAGCTGGCATCAAGGCTAGACAAGGAGGTCACCAGCCTTTCCATGGTCATGGAAGAGATGAAGCTGGTTGATACCAAGCACTCGCAACTAATAACCAACTTTACTATTTTACAAGGTAAGGAAACAGATCATAGATCAGCTCAATACTTACCTAAAAACATCACTATTTATTGGTCAATTCATTATTGTTTCAGGCCCACCTGGTCCCAGAGGGTCAAGAGGGGATAGAGGACCTCAAGGACCACCTGGTCAGACAGGTTCAAAGGGAGAGAAGGGAGAAAAGGGAGCTCCAGGAATAAGAGGACCAAGAGGAGAACAGGGTAGTCCAGGAACGCCAGGAATTCCAGGGTTGAGAGGCCTGCCTGGTGTACCAGGTAGCCCTGGATCAAAGGGCCCTCGAGGGTCAGGAGGCAGGGCTGGACCTCCAGGAACTAAAGGAGAGCCAGGCTCCGCTGGTCTGCCCGGAAGAGATGGGCTGCCTGGTCCAATCGGGCCTCAGGGGCCACCAGGTATTCGTGGTCCAACTGGACCACCTGGAGAACAAGGACCAAGAGGACTGCCAGGCCCAGTGGGGTCCCCTGGTGCAGCAGGACCACCGGGACCACCTGGACAACCAGGACTTCCAATTCATGCTCCAGGACTTCCATTTGAACCTGTGTCTCTCCAGGACGATGTAATGGCTCCCACACTGTGGGCACCAGGTACAATTAATTTAGAAAGTTCTTTTGGGTGACGTTTTAAAGTATTGAAAAATTTGAATTGAGAAGAACCAACTTAACTTTGTCGCAAACCTTTCAGAGAGAATCAGGCTGAACTGCTTGATGAAGGACATTCAATGCAACACAACCCTGATCTTACCACCTTGTGTGTTTTCCAACTATCTGTTCCCCATTTGTCCAGCAAATGATCAGGATCCAGGAATTCAAGGTTCTATCATGCGAGCACACCTAATCGAGGTAAATAGTATCAGACTAGGCAGGGATAGCTGGAAAGAGACAGTGGCTTTGAGACCTGAAGACGTCGAGGTTCCCTTTTGGAGTGACATAATTAATCCATCAGAAGAAGAGCACTGATGGATCCATTCCTGATCATTGAGAGAAGGGACAGGGATCATGCAGGTAAAAGGATGTTGAGATTGGAGCCACCAGGAAAAAGCCAGAGTAAGAGGAGGTTCATGGATGAGTGAAGGAGGAGATGAGGGTGGCTGGTGTGAGTGAGGAGAGAGGGTTAGATAGAGGCTGGTGATTTGCTAAAGAGAGGGGCCAAAAGACAAATATGACTTCATTCTTTTTTTAATGGGACAAAGCTTGTTTGTTTACGACTTTTGCTTGAATCAAAATTTAATTAAGCAGGTATTTCCAAACAGCATTCAGGACTATGATAAAGATGATAGTTTTCCAAGTGAGATGCTGGTCGTGGTGCAGTCAATGTCTGATTAGAAGATGATAGAGATGGCTTCCGCTTTGTGTCCTTGGCCAAGACATGAGCCCTCATTACTCCTGGTAAATATAGGTTAGTGCCAGTGTTAAGCTACTTACACACTTAATATTTGAATCTGCATTTAACCCATGGTGTTAACACCGGACAAGCAGAGAGGAGTGTTTTCCTTTTTTCTTTTTCTACTGTTTACTAGCGCATGTCCGCCACTTAAAGTTGGAAGAGGCTTGGTGCGAATGTCAAAGCGGTGCAAATGTCGCGATTTGGGCACCGAACAGAAACAGTTCAGCTCATTGCTCAGTCCTTGTGATGATGTATATGCATTAAACGTCAAGCAAGGAAAGTGCCCTTGGTTTATGAGAGGTAATCAGGCTTGTCCCGTAGTCTGGGTTCACCAAAACAATCAGCTACACTCTGAGTTTGGTGAGTTTTGCCGTGTCGCTCGCAAATTGGTCAGAGTTTGACCTGGTTTAACTGGCAATACACATTCAGTGGCCCCACTGTATGTAGAACCCAAAAGTTGTCATAAAAACTTGCATGGCTATGCATCAATGTAAGAGTTTTGAAGGCAAAAGCCCAAAAGGCTTTACATAGACCTTTCTTTGGAAGTGGCTGCTTGAACAGACTCTGCTGAGGGCAGTGTGTTTGTGGGGGGGAGAGAATGGGACTGTCACTCTAAAGCACTTTGGCCTTTCAAGGAAGGTAGAAAAGCATTGTACAAGAAAACACAATTTACTAATTACCAGATTGCAAACGCAGCACAAGCAAGTCCTGGCATTACCACTGAAATGCAACATTTCTAAGATGATTTGGATTTTTTCCTTCTTAAAGAACATATTCTGCGTTTTTGTAGTCTTTATGTTCACTTTGTCCCATTGGGGGTCAAGAAGGACAAATCCAGGACCACACAGAAGCAAACAAACCAATCACTTTGGTCAATGTAGGATCACTGATAGACCTAGCATGCAGGTTTTTGGGGGAGGGCGCTGAGGTTTATTGAGAAAACCCACAATGTCATTAACACAGACAGACCTCAGCTGAGATTTGAACCTGGAATCTTTCCTAAAACAATTTTTGTTTCTTCATGATGATCATAGTTGAAGCCACAAGCTTTCTGTCCCATGAAGCCGTGCATTCACTTTTTCCAGAAGCCTATAGACTCACTTTTTGTAGCTCAAGTACTTAAGATTAACAAAGGAATAACTAAACAAACACAAAACCTGATTTTTTGTTTTGGAGGATAATTTGTCAATTTTAACAGTCTATGCTTCTTAATCTGCTTAAAGACCCACTTTTATCATCTTTTGATCGTTCCCAGTGGTTTTTTTAAAATTATGATTAGAAAAAGTGTCAGACAGTGTCTGCATCGCGGCAGTAGTTTATTAGAAAATTCGCCTCAGAGTTCGCAATGAGCAACCCCGCCCCCTTTTTCACACTGTTGCTTAAGATCTAGGAGCAGAGCTTGTGACCAGCTTGTAACCAGTGTATTTTCTTTGTCACACATAAAATCTTTTTCATATTACATTTTATCTACTCCTTATTCACAACAATTTGAATAAAATCCAATTTTCTTGATTTATGTCCTCCATCATCAGAAAAAGGCCACAGGACGATGTTAAAAAACAGGAATTTCATCTGTCTTTAAGTTTCCAATCACACTTCAACAGATTTAAAAACGAGTTTACAATCAAATGTTTTTTTTCTGATCTTTAGGTGAAAATTTACAATTGGCTTCCTTAAAAAAGTAACTTTTTTCTTTTATGTTTAAGGGACCAAAGCTATTTTTTTCCCCAAAATTTATGATGTCTTTAAGTAAATCAATAGTTCAACTTTTTCCATATTTCCAAATGGCTGTAGTTTTGGGAAATTCAGTCATTTAAGACAATTAAGCTTTAAAATTTTAACACAGATTCATGACCTTTAATCACAAATTATAGGATAAATCTAACAATTAACATAATGTGTTCCAGGGTGTCCTGCCGAGTGGATGAACTACAGAAACATGTGCTACTATTTCTCCAAAGATATGCTCAGCTTTGATGATGCAAAAGCAGCGTGTCAGTCAAAATCTGCATCTTTAGCGATCATCAATGACTTGGAGGAACAGGTGACATGCAGTTTAGTCATTATCTAAAAAAACCAACCCCTCTCTGAAGTATGGAGTCCAGGTTGTGATTTACTGTTCTTCTGTCCTCCCCAAGAAATGGTTGAAGAAGCGAACGCTTGGAAAAGGTTATTTCTGGATGGCTCTGACAGACAGGGAGGAGGAGAACGTGTGGCGCTGGCTGGACGGGACTGAGCCGGCTTTTACGTTAGTATTAAATCACCATGTCCTCTTCCTGTGATGACTTTTTCTACTAATACCATACGCAGATGTCTGATTACAGTGACCTGTGAGCAGAACTGATCTCCGCAAATCCAGTGTCCAGTTCAACCAGCATGAACACTTTTTGTCCAATCACAACTGCTCACTTTTTTAGAGCACCGAGAAGGCTTTTAGGCAAAGATTAAAGCTTAAAAAACCAGACAATTGAAAGGAAAGGCAGCATTAAATAAGTTAAGCTCAGAGATGCCATTACTCATGAAGGAGTTTTTAATGGAAAATTCCTGCTGCCTTTTTATTTTTTGCTTTACTATGTTTGGCTGTAAATGAAGGGGCTGTAACTGTGATGTGTGATTGCCCCCTGCTGTCTACCCACAGAAACTGGAAACCCGGGCAACCTGACAATTGGGGCCACAGCCACGAAGCAGGAGAGGACTGTGCTGGCCTCATCCACGAAGGCTTGTGGAACGATTTCTTCTGTGAAGATCACATTAGCTACATCTGTGAGAAGCAAACAGAGACCTGTACGTTTGAGGCTGTTTCACTCCGGCACAGTTTTTAATGATTTTTTACTGATCAGTGATTCAAAAGTCGTTTGCTTTTCTTTACAACAGCAAGACCTACTGGACCATGAGTGAGGCGCTGACAGTGGGCCAACAGCGAGCAGCTAGACTTCACCCATGCCGCCTTTCAGGACTGATATGGACAGTCCTTACGGAGAGAGCAAAGGGACATTTTTGGAAATTTCATTTTTTTTTCCAAAGTGAAGTCAGTTCATCAACACCAGGAAGTGCAATACAGCAGCTCATCCAAAGACCAATATGTTACATTACAAAATCACCAATTGAATTAAAATTTATATATATATATATATTTTTTTTGGTAACATTTTATAAAACTGTACTCCAACTGAATATTTGAATGTATATTTCACTATGCAAAATCTGTAGGGTATCTTAACTGTTGCAGAGCCGAATTGACCTGCGGTTCCTTTTTGTATGTAATTAAAGGTGCAGAATGAGGCACAAATAGATGTTGCTGACATGCAGTCTTTAAGAAAACTCTCATCCAGCCTCATGAATGTATAAAACAGGATTCATGTATGCATACGTAGGAGTAAGTTACCCATAATCTTAGGAAAATGTCACTGTCAACTTGTGTTTTGGTCAAAACCTTTATGCTTTAATACTTTTGTTAATTTTCAGTTTTACAAACATTAACTTGTTCTTGAATTTTATTTTTCTGAGCTTTCCTACAACGTAGATAATCGTCTGCACTCAGGTTTAAATTAAACAAATGAAGGAAAAATTCAAAATAAAATTCATAAAACCCACAAAGCTCTTGTATTTGCTGTATTATATCTGTATTTACATGTAAACAAACACATCCCTTTTCACCACAAAGTGTTCCTTGGTGTTGTAGCATTGTGTTTATTCACTTTGCACAAAAAGTATTTTCACATTTTTCCTTTTTTTCCCTTAAAAATAACTTTCTTGCTGCATTAAGCTTTTTTCCCCCCTTTTTTTTTTGTCTTCATTTGTAACCGAATAAAACCCATCAACTCTTTCTGATAACATAAGCAGTTCATTAACCAACATTTCCATTCAATCTTTCACATCCTGCTTTCCTGCTTTGGGTCAACTCCAATCGCAGTCGCACTTTCAGCTGCACAGAAGATTGAAAAGATCTCACAATAGCACCTTTAGTCGGAGGAAGTAGCGCTCTGTCAGCGAGGACACCAGATTCTTAGCATTAAAACACAAGACAGAGTGAAGACAATGCGCTAACAATTAGTCGTCTAAACCGGCCAACAGAAAACATTTCTGCAAAAACTAGAATCAACTTAAGATGGGCTTTTCTGAATGAATGGAACAGTAAACATTGAAACATTAAAGAAGACAGGAGCTGAGCCAAGCTAAGTGTTAAGTTAAAGCTGTGCTGGCTCCACATGATTACAGCATGTGCACCATTTAAGAAATCGAATCAGCCACTCATTTCACATTGCATCTTTAACAAATAGATAAAACAAACATACACAAAAGCAGCAACACATTGTCTAAACGTAGATTTATTGTGAGGTATGATAGAACCGAGTGAAATTATTTTTGAAACCTTATTTTTTGTGCAGCCAAACTGACTTTTTGTTGAGAAAAACATATTAGAGTGGTGAATTTTCTTTTCGGTTTTGGGATGGCTCCGGGCTGGATGGGTAAAAGACTCCTCTCAAACTCCAGCAACATTTGGACTGTAAACAAATGTCTTGCAAATTTTTATGTCAGAATCAGCTTTATATAGCTGAGGGAATCCCACGTTTTTGTCTTTTCTATTCATCAGCTATGGATCTCGTACGACAGACTGTCAGCTGCTCATCAGGGTCGAGGTGGAGCGGAGGTGAGGGTGACGTGGAGGCAGGCTGGCTCAAACAAAGCGTTAGGTGGATCTCATTTAGTCATCCTTCTCCACGATGACTTCGCCGTGAAGCACTCTCCTCCTCTGCCGCAGCATGTGGAAGTAAAGCTGGGGAAACACTGCGAGAAGCACAAAAATCCACGAGAAGTTTAGGGGGAAAAAAGTTACATTGATCTGTTTGAAAAACACAAAATTTAAGCTTACGTTACAGCAGTAGTAATTCTGCTATTAGAATCAAATTTATGTTTAGTTTTTACAGATTGAGTTTAACAAAATGCCTCAAAAAGCAATGCCGTTAATCACAAAAGTTTATCATTTTGCACAAAACACGATTTTGTTTTGTAAACCAATGACTCGGTCCAGTTCTCATATACAGTCAATGGTGCAGAGAGAGGTAATGTTGGAAAGCAAACATGCATTGCTCCAAAAGCTGTCAATGTTGTCCATTTTTGTTCAGATTTACTAGCAGCACAGATGCTGCTCGTCTGCAGGTTGATGATCTGTAACAGTGTTCGTCTGCTTTACGTCATTTTCATCCACACAATCAGTTGAAAGTATTGACATAGTTTCGACTGACAGTGGTATGCCTTTCTAACATTGTTAGTTTTCTTTTTGTTGCCATATTTAAAACACAAAACTGAAGATACATTGTCCAACGAGGCTCATGAGGGTTTGGTACCACCATGTGTTCAATGGCTGCTTTTACGCAGACAGAGGCGGTTGTAAGGAAACAAGAAATATTGCAACTTGATAAATCTTTCTAAAAAAAAAATTGTTCATCTGATTGTTGATGCACAGCCTGAAGGAGCAGGCTGCATCTTAATCTTAAGCTAAACAAAGTGATCCAAAGATCCAGCTCTGTTCTAGGCTGCAACCAGGAAGGCAGGAGACCAAATAGTTCTGGCGAACTTAACTTTGGACCAAAGTCCCAATCACTGCAGGGCCCCCAATCTTCCCTGGAGACCTGCTCCAGTCACTGACTGTTTTTCCAGTCTGTTTTCCATCAGGCTCCAAATTGAGGGCTGATTTGGGCCATTTCTTATGCTACGTTCACATGAATCTCTGCCCCTTTTCAGGCTTCTGCATTCAAAATTCTTGCATTTACATTTGGCTATTCAAGGTTTTAGGTCAGTTTTTTGGGCTCTAAAAGCTTAACTTTGACCAATTAGGGACTCTGATTTGATAGTGACGTATGGGTAGAGTCCTTTTTCATTCATGGAAGTGCCAACCGTTTGAAAATTCTTGCCGGTTGCTGCCTCGCTGGCATTCTATGACGCCAAGTCTTTAGACACATTAGAATAGACCTGTGAAGATTTGCTTTGCTTCAACACCAAGCGTTTTCCAACTGTAGGCACATGCACTAGTTTTGGGTAATGACAGTCCAGTGTGAACACCATATGTTAAAACAAAATTCTCAGTGTGTACGTAGCATTGGACACACCATACAAGCCTAAAACGTGCTTTTGAATAAACATTTGATTGGAATTGGTCACTTGAAAGCGCTTTTGCCGAGGCCGGTGTGAGCACAGCATTACTGTAATATATTACTTTATCTATGTTTATAGTTGTTTAAATCATTCTGATCGTCTAGTCCAGTATATCCTACTTATATTATTTATCTTTTTCTATATTTTTGGCATGTGTTGTTTATTCTTTAGTGGTTTCAACAAAGCAGTTTTCCAACAAAAGGCGCTAAAAAGGTTCTCTTAGCTCATGTTGAGGTGTAAAAAAATATAATTAGATAGTTCAAAAAGGTTTGACCAGAGGTGTATGTCAGGTTTCCTCCATCCCATTCCAGCTGACAACCAAACCATTCCAATCTAGGCCCAGCTATTGTTTTACACAAAGGAATCACAGACCCTTCCAAAAAAGTAGAGAACATAACACTTCATACTTGGGGCATAATTTTCAGATATAGATGAGATGGTTCCTATAACTTTTGTGTTTATCGATCTTATCCTAACAGCTAACTTACTCCCTTTAAAGTGAGTAAGGTGAGTTTTACAACTAAAATTAGTTTGGAGTAGTTCTAAAACAGTAGGTTCAAGACAAACGGTCTCCTTACGTGGGATGTAGGACAGCATAACGATGATGAGGCAGTAGTAGTAGTCGAACGACACGTTATACTTGTTGGGGAGCCTCATGGAGTACATCCCCGATCTGCGTACGAACGGCAGGGCAGCATAAATGCTGAGCAGCTCTCCTATGACTCCCAGTGGGTACAAGACAATGAAGAAGTTGTATCTGCAGGGGAAAAAAGCAAGAAAAAAAACAAAACAAAACAGAGAATGCTCTAAAATCAAAGCAGAAAAATTAACAGAAAACCACAAGCAACCATAGAGGTGTAAGATGATGCAGTCAACATAAACTACTTCTCTTCTGCTCTGTGCAAAAATAACTAAAATGGCCACAATTTATAGAAAAATAATAAGAGCACACTGTGAAAATTTAAGTGCGAGTTTCTACTTATATGGGTATTTAGGTAATTATTTAATTTAGAGCAAAAGCTAGTATATTTCGACATCAAGGCCTTTTCATAAATGCTGTTCTTCCATATTTGGATTGGATATGCTTCCCACATTGGTCCACTAAGATGGTGAGCTTACGTCTTTAATCACCAAGTGACACAAGAAAGTCTTTTGTAGGAAAATCCCTGTTTTGTTTTAGAAAAATGTCTCAATAGAAGTTCATTAGAGAAAAATCCGTTTTTGTAGGATTGTATCACAACTTAAACCGGAAGCTATAAAAACAGGCTACAACACTAGTGATGGGTGGTGACTAATGCTTGGAACAGAGAGCCGAAGGTTGGCAACATGCTGTAATGGGCAAAGCTGCGGGATCAGCTGAGGCTTTAATTTAGGCCTCGGACAGCAATCGAGGAAACTACCTCCACCATCAAAGCTGTTTTTAGCAGAGCGGGTTTTCATTTTGGACACAGTCCGTCTTTTTATTTTTGTTGCAAATCAGCAGTCAGGCCTCCGTTTCCAGAGTATTAAGTCTAATGCTCTGAAATGCACTCAGTCCTCAGGTCTGCCGGAATCCGGCTTCAGTAGAGACTCCAGCGGCGGCTCGAGGGAGCGTCTCGGCGGATGTGGGAGAAATATTGAGCGGACATTCCATGACCAAAACAGATGGTCTTAAAAACAGGAGCAGCTGAACATGAGCCCCTCTCTGGGGGTACGGCGTCTCCTTCACCCTTTAAGACAGACGTTAAAAGTGGGGGGAGCAGGGAGAAGAGTGCCGCTCAGTGGCCAAGAATCTTGCCTGTAGACAAAAGGGTTGGCACGGAGCAGGATGGATTTAATAAAGAGGAAGAAAACCTCAGTTTTGGAGGTAATAAACATTTTGAAATGAATGCAGGATGCCAAATTATCAGAAAATACAGCTGATGTTCCACCCAGAGGGATCCTATGCAGCAAAAACAAACAAAAAAGCACGAGGACACAGAGAGTGCAGTTAAAATTTTCAAAAATACCTCTATGATTGTTGTGATTCCACATCAGCAGAATCAAAGACTAAGACGATTAACTCAGCCTCAGCACAACATCACCTGTTAGTTTATCCACAGGCAGATAATATCTGCTGAAGTGCTAATCAATAAACCCAAACATGCATGTCCTGTCAGTGCAAAGCAGCTGACACCTAATACACACCAGGCTGTGACGCTTCCGGGTGAGTAAACTGGTCTGGAGCCAGCAAGGGAACCGCGCCAGAGGTGAAATCATCAGATCAAGCCGACATGCTGCCTCTCTCTCACACACACAGTTATGAGGTTCATCACAGCCACGCTAACTGCAACTCCACCTGGCCCATTTGACGAAGTATGGCAGGTGGTTGAGCAGCTTGAATGTGTAGTAGGAATATCTGGTAATCTCTGTCACCGTCCACACGACCAAGAAAAGGATTACGCTTTCTTCATTCTGGATCTTTGGTAGAACATAACATTTTAAACTCCTTTTTTCTGAGATGTAAAAAAACTCAGGAAATTGAGATTTTATTTTCATGGGGGGGGGGGGGTGGGGGGGGGTGCACATGCAGTGATCACCTGTCTGATGCTACTGGCAACGAGCCAAACCATGAAAATCCTCGAACACACTTGAACCCCGGTGACAATGACAGAAGTCCTCACAATTCCTGCAGCAGAGATGGAGGGTGGTTAATCATCATCATTGACTATTATTTATGGCAGTGTGTTCAAATATGGACAAAAAAAAAAATATATATATATATATATATATATATATCAAATCACCACATACCAATGGCACAATGTCCCACCTAGAAGACAAATAACACGATAAGCAGGGCTCAGCTCGGTCAACACAGATTTCTTTTCCATTGGGCTTACCTCAACTAAAGCAAACGTCTGGAAAAACTTGAGTGTCCTTGCTATACTTCTGTACAGACCCTTGTGTGTGCCTTTTTTGATGTAGAAGCGCAGCATTGCCATGGCCAAAACCAGCCACCTACACAAAACATTGACAGAATAAAATTAAAAAAAAAAAAAAAATGAAGTCAACAATAAAAAATGACCAAATAAAAAAATCTGTAGGGAATTTCAACATATTCACTGTGACAAATAAATCTGGATTTAAAATGAAGAAAAAGACAAAAAGATTAAGTCGAAACCCTGTAACTTCAAGATTGAAGCGCATTCAAAAACTAAAGTAACCAAAGGCAGCATTTTAGACAATGAGGTGAGATTTCTGTCCCTAAAATGTGAAGCTGCATACAAACCGCCCTCGGCAATTGGTGTTCGAGCGACTGCTTTTCATAAAAAAAAGTCTACATAAACGGCTGTAAACCCGTATGCAAAAAGCTGGTTCATGAGTTCATAATGTGTTCTTGAACGTGCAACACGTACCCAGTGTGTACGTAGCATTAGACCCAACATGATGAGAAAAGAAACTATGAACTGCTCTCTGCATCTGTAGGTTAACTTCAGTTCATTTGCTGCTAAAAAATTTTTATTGTTCTTTATCTGAGAAGAGTCTTGCTCTTCAAAGATGAAAGGATAGGTTTTATTTTTTTTACAAACCAAGACACTAGGTCTAGAAGACTTTTAAAAAAAAACGTTCTTGTTCATTAGAGATGTCCAACTTCAACCTTTGAAAGCCACTGGCCCCTCCTGCAGAGTAGTTGGAACACTGTGCTTTTCAAGGACAATAGATTTTTGCTTTTCTTGTTCAAAAACTCGCCGACCAATGAATGGAGTTCTTGAGAAACCCATGATTCATAAGCAGAACGTATTTTGTCACGTCTTTTTTTTTAAGTTGAAAGAAAGTGAATGATTTCAATGAAGGACCAGATGTTTAAAAGGATACCAAAAACACAATGTTTAGCGAATATTCAAATCCAGTTAGTGATTTGATCCAAGTTCTCCAAGTAGTTACTGTGGATGATGGAGGCTTCCTCCGAGGTTAGTGATGCAGCATTTCTAAAAATAGGTTTATGTACTCCTGCCTCGAGTTTAAAAGACTCATCAGTGTCCAAGCATCAACAAAGTGCTTTTACTTAAAATACATGAATATGTAGAAGTTACAGTATATTGCCATTACATTTGTTTGTTTTCTGTTAACTTTTAGAAAGTGGCATGTTAGGGTTTTAAAAATATGGTTGGGGGGCTGTGGTTCACCAAGATGAGCAGCTAATTTCTTTGGTATAGGCTTTTTTGCAGTTTATAGGTTTGTGATGGCTGCAGTTACGGCCCACCTTGATGACAAACGAGCATGACAATTGTTGCCCAGTAAAACGGTTGTGCAACTTAGCATCTGACCTCCCCTTAAAATCAAACACAAGCATGTTTAAGATTTGTTAACTGGTGAATTTTTCTCCTCAAAGTCCATCAGTAGAGAAAAAAAAAGGATCTAATCAAAAATATTCTGGCATTTTCCTTGACCTCCTTTGCTCGTTTAACGCATTTTGTGCCAATGGTCACTTAATGCATAAATGACAACTAAATTAAAGAAATTAAAGTAATTAAGAAGCAACAGTTTAAAATAGGGTATAGAAATGCAAAAAAAAAAAGCATTTTCCTACTGATGATTCCTACTAATAGGATGTTGCATTAAAAAAAGGCTTTAGTGATCTTCTTTGCCATTCCCAACATGCATTTTAAGCAAACTTTTGCATTTATTGGTGCAGCAATTATTACGTTTGCCAAGAAAGGTTTTTCTGAAAAATGCTGACATTTCCATACAGAACAGTCATGGGAAAATGCTCCATTGCAGCTCAAATAACAAATCAGAAATTTATTACAGGTTTGATAATTGTGTCAAAGTTACAAGCAAAGTGTAACTAAACTAAGCAACAATCTGGATCTTGACCCTGTGATGCTCCTGCAACAGCTTCAGCATCAGAGTCAAAACAAGATTATTTGCCAGATTGGTCTGTCTGCTTAAAGCACAGATTGACATCAAAACAGCTTCATCATTAAACTAAAGCAAGCTATGCATAATTTTTACATCTGCAGTCTCAAACTGTTTTAACAAATCTGATCTCTCAAAGTTATTATAATAAAACAACACAGAAAAAAGTAATCGGGATAGACATTTGTAAAGAGCTTTGCACAGTGCAATGAAAATATTGTAAGGAATGATGTTAAGAATTGACATGTTTGATGGATTAAATGTATTTTGTATGCGTGTGCTGAATATAAAATGCATATATAATGATTGAAAGTAAATATAATGTGAGGAAAATGCATGGCATCGTCTCCCATTTTCCAATCTGTTTTATTGCTTGAAATAAACCAGTAATCCAAAAAGTATTAACATTTCTCAAATAGAAAGAAAATGTCCCAAAAAAATAAACAAACAAGAGGCTGCAAAAAAACACATATACAATTCATATTTCTCAATCATTTATAAAGACTTTGCATAAAAATGTTTGCTTTTAACATAAAAGAGGCCTTAAAGCTCAGTTAATGCTCAGATCTGCGTTGATGGATGTTTACATTCAAGTTTTTAGTGACTGAACTTTTTTCTTTCAGCTTTTCCCTTCAGGCGTTGCCAGCCAAAAGGAAAAAAAAAGTTAAAGGAAACGTTTGTATGAAACTTTTAAGATATAAGTGAGAAATGTATATATTGTTTTTAATTACTGAACTAAAAAGTGGAATTGGATGCTTCCAGATCACAACGCATCAATGTCACTCACTGATCATAAAAGTCTACAAGTTTTATTTAAAGCTTTAGGGAGTGTGCAAAAAACTGTTTAAATCACTTTTTGCATTTTATGTTGTTAGAAGGTCTCTGTTTTTTACTGGCAACAGCCACACAATGAAGGCTAAAGAACAAGGACTTAACTACTGTATGAAGTTTAATGTTAAGCCGTTATTCAACAAGTCAGCCAAATCTGTAAGATGGCATCTAAAAACACATCAACTACAGAGAAAATGCTTCTTTTTCAAATATTATTAGTTTCCATTTAATGACTTGTTGAAAAAAGGAAAATCTGCACATTGAGCAGTTCGAGTCCCAGACCTGAGCTCCAGTGTCAGCAGCGCCCCGGCTATACTTATCACTGCAACTGTCGGACGCACGGCGGGCCTTGACGCAGGCACCGTGCAGCCAGCCCTATTTGGACACGGCTTCAGCGCCAGCCTGTCACTTCAAACCGTTCATTCATTTCATAACCCTCCACCTAAACGGCCCCCCATTCTGTCAAAACCCGCGTTTTTAGGAGTCAACCGGCAGCCCGGGACCCCCAAACTGCGCCAGGCGCAGAAAGCTGAACAGGCACTTTCGGCTCCAGCCAGGAGCGCTCGCACAGTCCTATAAACAGCAACGCGCTTACAGTTTTTTAAGGAGCGGCGAACTTATCCGCCTTTCTTATTAATAGGCGACAGAGGCGGAATGGGGGCGCGTACCCGGCGGTCATGGCGATGTTGTAGAAGGTGAGCCATGCGGTGGTGAGGGCGCTCTTCGTTCTCTTCTTGTTGTTGTTTTCCTTCTCCTCAACCGTGCCGTCCTCCTCGCTGGACGCCATGGCACCGGGGGCAGGGTGGGGAAGTCAGGAAAGGGAGCCGACAGCTGAGGCTGGTGGGAAGGGGAGCAGAGGGGCCGACCATCTATTTAACTACCCCTCCTGCACCTCTCACTAGTGCGTAAAGTGCGTAGCCTTCCGGCAAGCCATGAACACCACAACTCAAAGGTTTGAGGTGGTTTTTATGTCATATTTTTTATAAAGAAGACCAAAGTGCACTTTTGTTCAGCCATGACCATCTCCAATGCTGTAATACATTGCTAAATACCATGCAAATTAAGTGATCACGCAGAAATGTATTTTAAAAGACAACATTTTAAAATATAATCCTCTGTAAACTCTGAAAAAAAACATTTAATCTAGAAAACCTAGAATAAAAAGTAACCATTTTCTTTACCATCATCAAATGGCATCATTTTTGTGTATTTCACAAAAATGCATTTATGCTACGTTTTCTTTTTTCTTGTTTTTTTTTAATTTCATTCTGCATGCAGTCTTTTTTCCCTCTGCTGTCAGTTACTATGGTGACAAACAAATTTCCCACGTGTGGGATCAATAAAGTATTTCTGATTCTGATTATTTGTACATTTATTCAAGTTGTTGTTTCCCTTTCGGCTTTTCCCATCAGGGGTCGCCACAGCGAACGATTTGAAAAAAAAAAAAAACAGTCTTAACCATCATTGCAACATGACCTTTCGAGGACAACTTAGAACATGCATTTTGCAGGAAATGCCATTTTTATCTAACATAAAAAATAAAAATTTTGTGTCATTTTAATCAGCCCCCCCCCCCCCCCCAAAAAAAAAAAAAAAAACAAACAAAAAAGCATCAGTGCAACAGTAAAAGAACAAAAAAACATCAGAAATGTGTTGGTCCACTTGGTATGTGCCACAAAATTTTCCTTTGTGGAAGAATGAATCTGGGTTCTTAGAGGTTACAAGATTTCCTAGAATGTTTATAGAGAACATGGGTTCTGATGTCAGAAAAGTAATAATAAAATCATAGCAGTTTTCCACAAGTCTTATTACATGTTTCTATTCTGTTTTTACAACTTTGTCAATTAAGAGTAACGTGTCCCCAATGCATCCAACTGTCTATTTTCCAAACTTGATTAATACCTTGCAGGGTTGCTGAAGCCCATCTCACAGTTATATCCTGGACAAGTCAACTGTCTGCTAAAGGGCAACATAACCACACAACACATACACTTGGAAACAAGGTAGAATCACCAAATGATTTCTTTGGACAGTAGAAGGAAGTCAGAGTGCTCGGCGAAAACCCAAACGTGCACAACGAACTCAGAAAGGAACCATCAGGGTTTTGAACCAGGACCTTCTTGCTGTGAGACAAGAGTGCTAACCACTACCCCACCATGTAACTTGGATCCCCAATCAATGTCTCCCCAAAATAAATATTTAATTTCTCACCCGGAAGTTATAATTTCCTATTTATCTTTTACCAGAACTGTAATTTACCTGTGCTCCCTGTTTTCCATTATTATCCTGCTTTTGTGAGTAAAACACAACAGAGTGTCTTAAAATGAAACTGACATTAACAAAGTACCTCTGTGCCCAAGATATTGTCATGGTTGATTTCTATGTATGTTAATGTGGTTCAAATCCTTTTTTTTTTTTTTTTTTTTGTGGCTTGGTTTATTATAACCAGGTTTGCAACTCCTATTTGATGTTCATCTTGTGTATTGGCAAGCACCTGTGTCCATAATTCAATGGGTGGGCATTATGCTTGTAATTTATCCCTTAGACTTTTTTCTGACAAGAGATCCTCCTGCCCTTCATCATATTGCCACCAGATGGCAGCAAAGAAGTTTGGAACACTAAGGAAGCTCCCATTTGCAGGTTTCAGCTCTCAAACTGAAATTATGTCTGCCTATAAAAAAAAAAAAAAAGTCAAAGTCATTTGTTCCATGATATCATCAAATTTAACCCTTAAAACTCCTAATTCCATGTTTATAATCATAAATGGATTGAGAGGTTTGAACCATGAGTACATCCTCCAGGGTGCAGTTACCTAATCTTGGAGTGGAGACCATATTAAAAGAAGGTAAAGGACCAGTCGCATCATCCTGTCACTAAGGTACACAAAGCCGAGTGCAGCGTAAGCAGAGAGCCAGGACTGTGGTGTGTGGAAATTGCTGGTGATGGCAGACAATGCAGCAGTCCGGGGCCTGACCAGCCCTCAGAGGGACAGGGGTTGCTTCACTGCGACAACAGCCCTCGGTCTCCCTCCCTTCTTTTTGTAACCTGCCATAGGATGGGTTTAGGGAGGACGATTAAGTTTGCCATCTTCGAGGTGCTACAGTTTGCAGGCTTGTGCTTGCCGCTCTTGATCATCATGCAGAGGTTTGCGGCAATCATAGCAAAAGTCAAAACCTCGGCACGGCCGCCCAGTGACGGCACCACGGCCTACTGGCTGATCGTGGCCTCCTCCATCGCCTACGTCACTTCCATCGCTCTGCTGATCTGGGTTCCTCTGAAGTCCTTGGTCTTCATGAAGAAGAAGTTTCTGGTCGGAAGAAAGAATTGGTGAGTGTCCGCAGAGGCATGCAGAGGTTCCTTGCTGTATGTGGCCTGCTCGGGTCCCAGTGCAACACTGATGGAGACCTGAGCTGCTGGAGTCTGAACAGGCCTGTGAAATGGTTTGGACAGCACATGGCTGCTGAATACCATGAGTAAGCAAGCCCTACAAACGCTTTTGTCTTCCCCCCTGACTTTTTTGTCGTTTCTCCCATCTGTTGTCCCTGTGACAGGAGGCCGGTGGCCCTCGTTTATGTGATCCTCTCCACATTACCCTGCTTTGCCTTTCTCATCGCCAGCTCTGAGGTATAACCTGCAATGGACTTTTTCAGATTTGTCACTAACGGTTCTTTGAATGTAGCATTTTACCTGCACGCCAAACAAAGGCAACCTGTAGACTTGAATCTTTTGCAGACATGCCAATCTTACAGAAAATGAAAAAAACGTGACACCTGTAGATTAGAGCATTTAGTGGGATCACAGAGATGGTTTTGTAAGTGCAATGAAAGGTGATGATTTGTGAGAAACCTTTACATTCTCAGGGGAGGAATATCTAACCGTATGGATAAGTTGCTACTGATAAGCAGCTTGGTTCCCTTTCCTGCTAGTGCTGTCAAATCATGGTTCCGTGAGGCACATTTCCACTTCCTTGCTGGCTGTGGTCCAGGGCTCCTCTGCTGTTTTCATGTAGCCCTCTCCAAAGGACCCAGCTGACCCCTCTTATCTGGGGTCTTTTCCATAAGAGTCATAAATTTTGCTAAGATGACCATTTTTGTCTGCTTTGTTCAGTGTCCTGTCGGAGCGAAGTCCTGACTCAGGCACATACCAGAGCTCCAAGTGCTTATGTAGTTTACAGAGACCATTGTCGCTCTCAGGTTAAGCAGTGTTGGGCTCGAATGTAAGCATGCCTAATGATATCACTGTTTGTCCAGGTGCAGATAAATAACAACATGAAACATGATACGTTCACAGAGCTCCCCGTGTCATTAGTCCTCTTCTCGCTCATCTGCATAGATGTTGTGGAGAGGATACGTTGCTGCAGACTGACGGGCCAGGGTGAGCGCAGCACACACACAGTTTTCTCCAATATCCATAAGATATCTAGCATTAAAATTGATCCAAAACAACATAGGGTTGTAGATTAAACTAATAGTTTAGACATTCTAACAGAAATTCAATCCGTTTTCTAGAAATTCTGAGTGCAGATACAGAAATTGTGTAAAATTACCAAAGCTTTTAAACTCTCAAAACATTCGTTATGTTCACTTATTTTTAAATGTAATTACAGACATTTTCAGGTTTTACAAAGTGGATTTAAAAAAAAACAAACATTTTTGGACCTTTTATTATTTAATATTTTACCCATACCAGTTTCTGAGCTGGATTTGGTTGCATTTTGTGCTTCATGTTATGTTTTCAATTGGCCGACCAGAACAGCATTTGGGCTCTTTGAAGAATCAAAATGTGACTCGTTTAAAACTCAAAAAAAACTTTAATTATTTTAAATCCATGTCTTTGTCTACAGTTGTTTTTGTCTAAGTGTACAAACCTTCAAAGGACATTTACAGGTTCATCTTGCAGTGAGCTCTCTGTGGTGCTACTTTTCACTTTGCAGTAATGTACGTTTTTTAATATCTTTCAACCCCCCCCCCCCCCCCCCCCCCCCCCCCCAAGTTAAAGTGAAGTGAAACACTCCTTTAATAAAAATAAAAAAAAGAAAGAAAGAAAGAAAAAACCCCCACCATGAAGTGAAATTTTTCATTTGAAACAACGGTCTTTTTGCTTTCTTAAGATATAGTTTTTGCATTGAAGACCGACTTAAATAATTTGAAGCCAAATATCTGTTTCCGTTTATTCTACTTTCTTTTCTGCAGACTATAGGATAAAGACTTCCAAAAACAACATCTGCTTGTTTGTTTTCCTCTCTGTTTCTGCAGCTAATGAATTAAATAGAGATGCTGAAATTCCCTCCACAGTCCTCACACATGTGGAGCAGGTTAGACCCATGACGCCAATTACCCCGGCTGTTCCAGGGCCAGCCGTGCATGGGCAAGCTGTGCCGAATCCAGCACAACCTGGACCAAGCCGGTTTAACAACAGGAACCAGAATGGTTCAGGAGCTCGACTGGAGAGCAACGGGACTGTTCCGGGGGTTCCAGGGACAAACGGCAGACCCTTTACCATTTCAGGACTGAGCCCAACGCCAGCAAACACCACAGCGTACGGATTGTCCCCACACACCCACACAGGACCTTTAAGGTTCCTGTGTGCCAGCGATGCCCGAGCAGACGAGTTCGTGGACAGTTTCATGTTCTGGATGGACACGGTGGAGATGGTTAGAGTGGCGGGACACCCACTGGTCTTCTACTCAGGTTGGGTGTTCCCCATCTACATCTTCAGCTACATCTCCTGCTTGCGTGTGGTGGTGATGCCCCACACCCCCCTGCTGTCTTCAATGGGAGTGGCCCTGCAAGACTTGCCCTTCTTCTGTGTGCGTGCCGGCCTCATTGCCCTCTTTGGCTTTGTCACACCCACCCTCTATCTAATGAAGAATCTTCTGATCTGTCTGGCCTTTGTCTACTTTAACTTCATGACCAAGCTGAGGGTCTTTAACACAGAGAGGGTTTTCTTTTGAGGTGGGAAAGTAAAGTACCAGAAGACATAAAATCTCTACTGAAGCGTGAGGAGCGTCAAGCAAGAGACTCAAAAAGTTCAAAATAACTCAAGGTTTCCCTGCACCACAGCTGGGTGCTGAAAATGACATCAATTTGATTTTTCACCTTGGAGTTACAGAGACATAACCTAAAATGTCTCTTACAAAGATGCTTTCATAATGAGGAGGCACATTAGGAGCAATGACTCTCAGAAGCTGATGAGAATAGAATCAGTCACTTAGGTTTCCAGGCTGAAGGGAATTTTTTGTTCACAGATTTCTAATTATTGTGCAACTTTGTCATTTCTTGAAAAAAGACCCACTCCAATTTTGATCTCTTGTCAAAGCATTTCCAGTGTTTTTTTAGAAAGAAAAAAAAAAATCCTGCATCCTTTTTTAGGACAGTTTCTGCAGAACAGCTGCAGTTCAGGAGAATTTTGCCTGAGTTGTGGGTTGGATTATTGGCGCGCAGCAACCCTGACCCCTTTCCCCTTCCTGTTGCTTAGAGCTTGTGGCCCATCCAATGTATTTTCTACATAACATAAGCTTTTTTTAAACTGAATTCTTTTGTCTGCTCCTGATTCACAACAATTTGAATAAAGAAACAACCAGAAACGCAATTTTTTAGCTTCATTTGTCATCAGAAAAAAGCCACAAGAATGTGAAAAAAAAGAAAAAACAGCAATTTCATCGGAGTGGGTCTTTAACACAATAGCTGCTCTATCAATTTCTAGTTTGTATATTGGTTCTTCCAGGTCAAAAGGGAGCCTTCAAGCAATCAAATTTTGTCCAGACACTGTTTATATAAGGTTTTATAACCTTTATGTGCAATTTTTACCCCCCAGAATCCCCGATCCACATCAAGCATGGGACTTTGAATGTACCGGTTCTGTCACTTTGAAATTCAGAGTTTTCTGCCGTCACCAGGGGCAGTGACACGTGGAAGAATAAATGTATGCGTTTCAAATGACTTTTTCTTCTGAAAGTACATTTTGACAAGAGAAACCAGTTGGAGTTTGTTTCAATGAGAGATTCATTTATTTTAGTAACATTAATAAAAGAGACTAAAACATTTGTCGTTTAGTGAGCCTGATTTGACCTCTTTTTACACTGGAATGTGGATTTCTTAATGTCATTTTCTCATCGCACACAAGAGCAGCAGAGGACTCAAAGGAGTGACCCAAAGATTTGAACCCACAATCTCCAACTCTCAAGGCATAGAGTCCACTGAACAGGTTATAAATTTTAGTTGAAAACTTCATAAACATTTATAAAGAAAAAAAAGAAGCATAAAAAAAATGTCTTTTCATGATTTGAAAAAAAAAAATCCTTTCAAAACAGCCTCTATCCTAAGAAATAAAGTTCTGATGTTGAAATTAGGAATTTCTCTCAAAAGAAAAAAACTTGTTGCAGGAAAAGAGCACAAATAAATTGTAGACCTATAAAAACATTAAAAAAAACATTAAAAAAAATGTTGCTTTATTTTATTTTTTTGCTGAACAGCAATTTTAATTTAAAATGAGCAACAGTTTTAAACCCAACCATAATATAAAGAAGGTAAACAGTCGTTTAGTGCCGTTTGGCTTGCTGGATTAAATTTCAATCCGTAGTAAACAAATCACTCGCAAAAATATTTTTTTTTATTTTACCGGATGGTCAGTTATTTCATGAATCCGCCACCCGGTTCCTTTTATTTCCTGCTTGCCTGTGAGATTTCACTTCCCCTCTTTCAGAGAGATCTGCGAGAGCTTGTTGGAAATTGTCTCACAGACCACCAGTGAGCAGCCATGTGACAGGATATCCATCAGTTTGATTAAGAGGAGAGAGACCCTGAGCCTCTGTGTCACTGCTGCTTTCTGCCAAACACCTCAGGACGCAGCAGACCCCTCTCTCTCTTATGAGTGAAGAACTGGCTTGCAGCATCAAGTAGGGAACACCAAACTACAGACCAAGGATGTTGCCTTACTCAAACATCATAGTTTTTTTTTGTCTCCTGCAAGTCCTCTGCATCTCTGCAAACATAGGTAGGTATGATGGGGACATTTATTGTTCTAATGTGTTTCAGGATTCGTTACTTTGGTCTCTGGTCTTTCTCAGACACTGGCTCCTTCCTGATCTTCAACCAGGACCACAATAAGTGTGTAAAGGTAGAGACTGCCACCTCGTTAACATTAGCCCAATGTAATCCCCATGCCAAGCAGCAGCAGTTTCGCTGGGCCTCCAACTCTCGTCTCCTCAGTCTGTCCCTCAAACTATGCTTAGCAGCCACCGAGATCAAAGACTGGGTCAAGGTGGTCCTCTTTGAATGCGATGAGAACAGTGACCTTCAGCACTGGCAGTGCAAGAACGATACGCTCTTTGGTCTAAAAGACCAGGACCTGCATCTCAACTGGGGCAACCGCAAAGAGAGGAATTTGATGATCTACCAAGGATCAGGAGTCTGGAGCCGATGGAGGATGTTTGGTACAATGGGCGATCTTTGCTCCAAAGGGTTTGAAGGTAAGAATTCCGATTCTGCATTGCATCAGTTTCCAGTGTCTACAGCTGTAGTCCTTCACCTTCATAGATATTGGAAATATTTATTAAAGGGTCATCCTGTAGTAAGACTGGTTATGTCATAAGGTTGGTACATTAGAAAATGTTTGGATAAAACCCCTAGTGACATTTTTCTGTAAAGTTCACACATTTGAACTCATTCGTTATTGATTTAAAGCATTTTTTGGTAAATTAGAGCAAACCGGTTTAAAACAAACAGTCTTTGGTATCACATTGGTTGTGGTTTTTATCTACACCCTCTTAGGTTTTATTAAACCATAACATTTTAAGTTGCAGCTAACGGTCTCTTCAGTTCCACTTTTAAATCCATGATTTTTGCCCCTTTAGAGATTTTTACTTTGGCGGGAAATGCATTTGGGGAACCCTGTCAGTTCCCATTCAAGTTCCAGGAGAAGTGGTATGCCGAATGCACGAGGGACGGCCGCACAGATGGACAGCTGTGGTGTGCCACCGAGAGGGATTACGATAAAGAAAAAAAGTGGGGGTTTTGCTCCACCCAAGGTAGGTGTCAGACATTTTAGGCCCATCTACAATGTTCCTCACTCCTCTACAGCTGTGAGCTCTTTGAATGTGCAAACATAGCAGCAAACATTTCATCAGGTGGTTGATATTCACAGGTCTGGTTTCTGACCCCACGTCCCCATTTTTCCCCAGCAGATAAGCAGTGTCACTTCCTTTTAGGTTGTCAACACAGCACTGTCCTTGTTTTATAAAGTTCATCTTTCCCCTTATGTTGTTCTAAGCAGGAAAAAAAACAGGAAAACAAAAGGAATGTCATGTTTTTAAAGCAACTACCTTCAAAGAGTTTAGAATTTAGGCTTTAATTATCTCTCCTCAGCTCATTTGAACCCATATAGTTTGTTTTTTGACATAATCTAGGATCCAGTGGCTGGGACTCTGACCCAGTCACAGGAGTTCAGTATCAGAGGAATGCGCAGGCAGCGCTGACCTGGCATCAGGCCCGGAAGAGCTGCCAGCAGCAGGGAGCGGACCTCCTCAGCATAGTGGAGCTGCATGAGCAGTCTTACATTTCAGGTATAATGACCACTTTTCCCAGTAATTGTAATGCTACGTCAATGAAACTAAAATGTTGTAAAATTCCCATGTTGACAAAGGGCTGACCAGCCATTTGGGAACATCTCTGTGGATTGGGCTAAACAGCTTGGATTTTGAGAGCGGATGGCAGTGGAGCAACGGAAATCCATTTAGATATTTAAACTGGGGACCAGGTACCTGCATTGAACCAAAAATAAAATGACAATAAGTTAACTTTTTTTTATATATATAAATGTCCAATTCCTTTTCCTGCAGGTCATCCCTCCTCTGAACCGGGGCTCAACTGTGCAACAATAAATGCAGGAAAAGCCTCCAAATGGGAGAGCAACGCCTGCACCAAAAAGCTGGGTTACATTTGTCGAAAGGGAAATTCTACCAACCTGCCCCCACCGCCAAGTAAACTCTCACCTGACACAATCATTGAGAACTGGTTCATCATGACTTCGCATCAGATCGATAAGAGTGTCTGCTCTTTCCATGCACAGTCAAAGGGCCAAGCTTCTGCCCCAGTCACTGGGTTCCCTATGCAGGAAACTGTTACTTCTTGGAAAGAAGTAAAAAAATGTGGAGGGATGCTTTGGCCGCCTGCCGCAAAGACGGAGGTGATCTGGCGAGCATACACAGTATAGAGGAGCAGAGCTTTGTCATTTCTCAGACTGGATATTGTAAGTAATCAAGTATTTACACAAACACTGATGTTTAAAAATACAGACAGTATTAGAGAAATTGCTGCGTTAAAAACCACTTTAGATGCAATTTAAATTTCTTGTACATAAAAAGGAAATCCACAGATTTACATGTTATGAAGAGAAGATTTTTAGGGAAAAAGGGGATAGCAGTTGATCTGCAAGCTGGTGACACTCATTAAAAAAATGTCAATGTGGAAGAAAGAAGTTTTTGTAATTTTGGACAGAACCAAGCTTGTTTTAGATCTTTTTATCCTCAACTGGATGCAGAAAGAGCAGAAAAAAAATCCTCAGACTCTGAAGATTTTGTTAAACCAGCAGTTGTACTGAACGCTAATGTAAAAATTAATAAATAAAGCCATTTCAAATAATGCAGATCGAATTTGGCTATTAAAATCTTTTTTTTTTCTTTTTACTTCAGCGCAGACGGACATGCTCTGGATCGGTTTCAATGATCAGAGGAATCAGCTGCTGTTTGAATGGTCCGATCACTCTCAGGTCACCTTCACCCAGTGGGATACTGGGGAGCCCTCACACATCATCAACCACCAGGAGGACTGTGTTCTCATCCGGGGCAAGGTAGAATCAGTAACGTAAAAGGGCAACAATCAGCATTAGGCTTAATAATCTGCTTTTGTGTTTTGCAGGATGGAAAGTGGGCAGATCACACATGTGAGAAGATGCATGGTTACATCTGTAAAAAGAAAGCTTCCACTACTATGTCTGAAGGCAATCAAGAGGAAGTGAACCCCGGATGCAAGCTTGTGAGATTCTTTTGAAGAACAAAAAATTATTTCCATAATAAACATCAAATGTCACTACGTTTTCCTCTCTTTTGTTGATAGGGTTCCTTTCGATTTGGCTCATTCTGCTACAATATTGGATCCGAAACAAAAACATTTGAGGAGGCAAAGCAGGCATGTGCCAATTCTGGTGGGAATCTGTTGGACATAGCTAATAGGTAAAATGATCATTTATTAGAGATGGAGATGGATGTAACTTTTTTAGCACTGAGATTTGGCAGAAATCATGTAAAATATTTCTCATTTTCACACAGATATGAAAATGCCTTCCTGGTCAGCTTGGTGGGTTTGAGACCAGAAAAATATTTTTGGACAGGTTTCTCCAACACAGAAGATAAAACCATCTTCAAGTGGACGACAAATCGAAAAGTCACCTTCACTCATTTCAACGCGGGCCAACCAGGTAAATTTAAGGTTCTTAGCATATAGAAATTAAACCTGCACTAAAACTAAATGGTTACATTTCTCTACAGGAAACTGCTGTTTTGTAAAGACAAAACAGTTTAATTTGACTTAAGTCACAGAAGAAGAAAAAAATCTTAGGTGCACTTGTCACAACTTCAGATTGCTTTAAATGCATATGACTTTTTTATTTAGTAAAAAATAAATAAATACAATAATTTTTTGAGTTTTGTTTTTTGAAAGATAAACACCACTAAAGTAAATTTGATTTCAAAACAACACAAACGCAGCTTGACCATCACAAACCCACTCACACTCACTGCTTTAAATAATCTAAGAGATAATGACCAAACATCCAGCAGCTGTGGTGATTACAAACAGCAATCATGTGTGGTGGTTCTTACAGAGTACACGGAAACAGGAAGCCCAAAAAAAACCCTGACATGAATGCAAAATTTAACTAAAAATAACTAAAATTGATAACAAACAAACAAAAAAATTTGTAGGGAAAAAAGGTTTTGATATTTAGAGGAATATTTTACAATAATAATGGTTAAAAGAATACTGCATGAATTTGTGTCACCTGACTGAGGTATTCAAGAACATAATTGTAAGTCAAGCTTCAGACGTGTTATATGAATTGAACTCAGAAATGGAAAAGAAAGATGTATGTATGTATGTATGTATGTATATATATATATATATATATATATATATATATATATATATATATATATATATATATATATATATATAAATATATATAATAAATATATATATATATATATATATATATATATATATATATATATATATATATATATATATATATATATATATATATATATGAAATAAATCATGGAGGAGAAATCAGTTGTGGTTTGGGCATGGTCAGAATTATATGACACCAAGACAAGAACCACGAGATTTGCACCGCTTCAACATTTCGCACCAAACCCCTTCCAACTTTAGGTGGTGGATATGCGCTAGTGTTGGGTAGCAACAGTCCAGTGTCAATATCATATGCTAAATCTGCATTATTTAACAAGCAACTCATGCAAGGGTCTGAACGTGGCTTTAGAGGATAATGTAACGATCACAAATGCATTAGCAGCATTGAAACACCAAAAAAATAAAAAAGAACAATTTCTTGCATTCAATTTGCTCATTACTTCACTAATCCTGATACATTTTTTATATTATTTTTCTTGCATTTTTAACAAAAGACAGACTACAGGGATGTGTCGCTATTACAACTGGGATATTTGCTGGACTATGGGATGTTATTAGCTGCACAAACAAGGAAAAGTACATTTGCAAAAAGGTGGCAGACAATGTGCAGATGACGACGGTTCCTCCCACCACCCCAGCCTTGAACTGTGCGCCTGGTTGGACCCCTGTCGTTGAAAGGAACACCTGCTTAAAAGTAGGAGAACAAGGTCAAGTAATCCATGAAATCAAAGTGGTTTCAAAGAGGAGAAAACAGATCAGACCTCTCTTTGTTTTTTTCACATGAAAAGATTTACAGAAAAGAAAGTGCTTCAAAGAAAACTTGGCAGGAAGCACAAGACTTTTGTAAGACCATTGGAGGAGACCTGTTGAGCATACACAGTACGCGGGACTTGAACAATATTGAGTATGCTTGGTTTTTTTTGCACGCATATGTATAAATAACCACAGTGTAAGTTTAGGTAATCATCTGAAATATTGTGAAATCTGTTGGCTTTAAGGTTTCGTAGCTCTGCCTGGATCGGCCTCAGACTGCAGGGAACCAATGAGGGATTTGCATGGAGCGATGGTTCGCCTGTAAGAAGCATCTCATTGCAAGAACAGAAAGCTTGTAGTACATTTCAAATTACCAACCCACATTTTTTTTTCTAAATCATAACCTAGTTTGAGTTTGAGAACTGGGGATACGGAGAACCAAACAACCACATGGACAGTGAACACTGTACAGAGATTCATCAATACTATGGGCAGTACTGGAACGATCGAAACTGTGAATCGTATAATGACTGGATCTGCCAGATCAAGAAAGGTAAAGTGTAACCAAATGAGTGCTAAGCCAAAACGAAATATTTTTTTCATCAGTTTAGATTTGTACTTGTTACATTTTCAGGTGTGATTCCCAAACCCGAGCCTACTGTAGTTGAAGAAGGTATGTTTACAATGATTTTTAATGTTGACATATATTAAAACACCTTATTTTTCTGACCTAAGGTGGGATCCTACTGAGTTGCAACACAAAATTGGAATAAACTTTGCAAAGTCCCAACAATTTTTGCAAGCAATAATAGTGAATTAAAATAAATAGGAATAACATACAAATTGCATCAGACTTGCTTAGAAAAGGTAGAAATTTCCTTTGAGTATTACCAAACATGTATGCTTCTAGAAAATCAGGTGCCTTTATTTTGTCCTTTAACCAGTATCACATTAGTTGAATAGGTCATCTAGGGTTAGATTTTGCAACCGTTTTCCAGAAATGTCAAGAGTAGCAGCACTTTCCTCTCGAGTTTCTAATAACATGTGGAACAACCTACCAAAAAAAGAAATCCTTAAAATAGTCACATAGTTATCTTAGGGTGTTTTCGGACTGGACACAAATGGTTTGTTTTAAGTGAACAAGAGTTAAATTCCACTAGTAACGTCACGGGATCTAAACAGAGTAGGAAGGAAGCACCCATGACGATGAGACACAGCAACTCATTGAAATTTAGTCGAATGAATGCGGGGTCATCAAAACAACTTTTAATGTGATACACATTGCTTTTCACCCTTTTCCTGAAAATCTATATGTCATAAACACTTATCAGCATAGCGAGCGTCTCCTCAGTAACTGCCTTGCTGCTTGCCTCCACCATACCGTAGCAAATAAAAAGTGTTGAACCTGATGTTGATACAGACGTTCAAAATTGGTCAGGGAAATATGAATTTTGAATAGATGAACTATCTTGACAAGGATTGCATAGCTTAGGACTTCTATTATTCTGTTTCTTATTGTTTTGCCCCGCCCTCGTAATTTCTGGCCTATGTTTAAATAGATCATTAGTCTTGTAGTCTTGTTTACAAGCTTTGGTTCTGAACAGGAAATCCACTTGGCGGCAGTTTGAATACAGATCAAACGCAAGGCTCAGGACTCAATAGGGACTAAATTAAGCGGACTGAACAGGTTGCCAGTTTGCAACTTGCAGGGTAACACACACATTGAAATTCACACCTAGAGGCAATTTAGAGGCATCAATAACCTATAAACTATTTTTGGGACTGTGGGAGGAATCCACAGTACCCAGAGAAAAGAGAACTCACTCATGCAAACTCCACACAGAAAGGTCCCCGCTGGTATTTGAACCGGGGCCTTTTCGCTGTAAGGTGGGAGGTCAAACAACTGTTTAGTTTCCATCAATCAGAAAATGCAAAAATCCATTTTTTAAAGAGCTGGTGACTTTCTCAGAACATCTGTGATAGTTACACAACACTAGTTATTCAGTTCAATTCAATTTTATTTATATAGCCCAATATCACAACACAGTTGTCTCAATGGGCTTATAATTGTACAAAAACATAGAATCAGTCATGAAATATAAACAATAGCTAATTGCTAAACTAAACTAGACAGACCCTGGACATCCTTACCCTTGGACCTTCCTTCTCGAAGGGTTATGAGTTATGAGTGATGGCATGGAAAATTTGTCGCTAAATATATTTATATTTCTCTTTCTAGCCAGCTTTCAAACAGATGATACAATTGTAACTGGCTCAGTGGGTTTTATGAGCTAAATAAGGATTTCTTTTTGACTCTGCAGTTTACAACACCACAGAAGACGGGTGGATCATATACAACAACTCTCAATTCTACGTCAACAATGAAAACTTACCAATGGAAGCTGCCAGAGCGTACTGTAAGAAAAACTTTGGAGACCTTGCAGTCATGACTGGGGATAGTGAGAGGAAGTTCATCTGGAGACAAGTAAGTAATACTTTTTACAATTGTACACCATGTTAAGACTTTACGTTGAATTTTTTCTTGTACTTATGATTGAACAGATTGCAAGATTCAGTGACATGCAGTACTACATTGGTATGGTGGTGAATTTGGATAAATCCTTTAGGTAAATAAAGACGCAAAGTAAACAGCTGAAAATCTTTGGGGCTTTTGTTTAGGTTTATTTACATTTGTTGTGATATTTCTGCAGCTGGTTAGACGGCACACCTGTAACTTACACAGCATGGAATCATAACGAGCCGAACTTTGCAAATAATGATGAAAACTGTGTTACAATATACAGAGAAATGGGTGAGCCCAATTCAGAAGATCAATAAATACAAATAAATCAATAAGTGTCAATAACTGCAAAAATAAATTTGTTTTTCATTGTGTTTCTATTTCTTTTAGGCTACTGGAATGATATAAACTGTGGTCTTGAGCTTCCTTCTGTTTGCAGACGAAGCAATAGCTTCATAAACACAACAATGGCTCCAACCGCAGTTCCTAATGGCGGGTGTGCGCCTCAGTGGATTCTCTTCAAAGGAAAGGTAACTATAAGAACAAATACATAACTAGAATGAATTTCCCCTTCTTTTCTCTTTTTTAAATAAAGCTTGACCCACATTTTCAAAGTGACACTAAAATCTTCTCTTGAAAACGCCAGTGCTACAAGTTTTTTCTAGGAAATAATAAGAACTGGCGGGATGCCAGGGAATTCTGCACTAATGAGGGAGGAAACTTGGTGTCTATTCTCAATGAAAATGAGCAAGGTAAACAGTTAGCACATTGTCTTATACACTCCTGATCAATATCTGAAAACCACTTAAGAAAATATAAGACTTTGCATGTTGCACAGCTGGACTATTACAAGGTTCTAAATATAGCTTCAAATACATAAAGAAGAAAAAGGAGCAAGAGAACAAATCATTTTAGTTGCCGATGTATTCAAAATAGCTACTTAAATTAAATATACTGTCAGCTAATCAAAAGTTCAAGACCTTTAAAAGCCAGAATTTGAAAAAAAAATTGCCTTCAATACTATTTTATAATAAGTAATCATCCTGTCAGGATCTCTTGATGGAAAAGGCAAAACAGATATATATTTTTGAATGTGGCAGAATTGTTGAGCTGCCTAAGCGAAACCTCTCACAACGTCGCTGCTGATGTTGGATGCAGTAAGATGGTACTTTTAATGTTTTTAAAGATCCTCAGGGTTACAAAACAAAAAAAGTCAAGTGTTACACCCAAAAACATTTTACCGGCCCTGGGCCGGAGGATCCAAAGGGTTGTCCGCCAAGACAAGAGACAATGCTTGACCCAGATTAAGACCATCGCTGGTGCTGACTGTTTCCAAGTAACTATCAGATGACATTTGCATGAGAAGGGCCTCAAAAACAAAAATTGTCTTCAAAGGCCACGTCTCCATCAACGCCATTAAAGTGCCTGGTTGGACTTTGCAAGGGAACACCAAATATGGCACGTTCAAAGAATGTGGGGAGTTTTTTGGGAGGAGGAGCCATCATGCCCTGGGATGTTTTTTTGTTCAAAGGAACGATGGATCTTCAGGTTGTTCAAGGGCGTCAAACCACAGTTGGCTATGTGGAGACATTGCAGAGGGCATCCCTCATGACCAAGGGCTTTGTCTATGTGGTCATGATTGTATTTTTCAACAAGACAATACTGCAGTTCATTTGCCTGACCAAGGGCTTCTTTCAGGTGAATACCCTCACTTTTTTGGACTATCCTGCATGTTCTTCTGATTTACATCCTATTGAAAACAGTTGGGAATGGATGGAAAAATAAGTTTACAAAATTGCGCAGTGGTTCCAGACGGATCTCCTTGATCAACACATCTTAACCATTGGCACAACCTTCCCAAAAGCCTTTTAGAAACATTCACATCAAGCATGCCTAAACAAAATTTGAGGTGATCCACAAGAATGGTGGAGCTACTTAATACTGACTGTTTTGTTTGAACCCTTTAATTTCGGTTATGAGGGTATAACAGGGTTTTTTGTGCTATGATCCTAAACGTTTGATCAGTGGATGAACAGGCCATTTCAGTTAAATAGTTTTTAAAAAAATTACCTACTTAAAATGTTTGGCCTTTTGTTCACCTATTTTTATTTTACATTTCTGAAGCTCTACTTAGAACCTTGTCCAAATCCAATAAAATTTAAATTCTTGCCATTTCTTAACTGGTCTTAAGATTCGCTCAAGATCAAATATGGTTTTATTTACCAATCGTTAAAGGTGAGACTTTTTGAATTATTTGTTTTTTTTGTCAAGCGTTTCTTACAATTCAGATGTTCCACTACAATGAGGATTTTTGGATTGGAATGAACGACGTCAACTGGGAGATGCACTTTGTCTGGACTGATGGCAAAGGCATTTCATACACCAACTGGGCTAAAGGGCACCCTGTATCATCACCTGATGGTCGCTACATGATGGACGAGGTCAGAAATGCACCATATTTGCCCTTCTCCCACTTAAAAAGATGAGAAAGGCCTAAAATGTCTATTATAGAGCAGTGATGTTTTGGGGCTATCTCTGAGCAACATGTACTTTCAACTCCTTCCAAGATATCCTTTGGGGTTGAGATCTGGAGACTTGTTAAGCCACTCCAGGACCTTGAAATGCTTCTTTCAAACCCACTCCTTTTTTACCCGGGCTGTGTGCTTGGGATCATTGTCATGCTATAAAACTCAGCCATGTTTTATCTTCAATGCCTTGCTGATGGAAGGAGATTTTCACTCAAAATCTAACGATACATGGCCCCATTCATTCTTTCCTTTAGATGGCTCAGTGGAGGACAGAGGATCCTCTTACAAAAGAAGTTATAGGTCTGTGAGAGCCAGAAATCTTGCTTGTTTGTTGGTGACCAAATACTTATTTTCCACCATAATTTGCAAATAAATTATAAACAATAAGACGATGTGATTTTCTGCATTTTTTCTCATTTTGTCTCTCATAGTTGAGGTATACCTATGACCAAAATTACAGGCCTCTCTTATCTTGTAAAGTGGGAGAACTTGCAGAATTGATGGCTGACTAAATACTTTATTGCCCCACGGTATCTATATACTAATCAAAAATGTATCTTTAACGCACTAGATTGCTTAAAATTTGCTTTTATCTTTTACTTTGTTACACAATGTGTTTTCCAACACCAAGAGAAGCTATTACCACCACATTAACTAATAAATGCAGTTATGCAAAAGGTTCAAGTCACAGTCTGGGTACCATTTATGCTTCTATCACCAGGTACATATAAAATAAACATGATAATAGTGTAAAGAAGAAAAAATGTTTATTTAAAACAAACTAACAAGTTTCTGCTTGCAGGCTTTTGACTGTGTGATAATGACAGGCAACCCTGCCAAACTGAAAGGAAACTGGAAGGTGGAGGACTGTGGTGCAAAACGTGGGTTCATCTGCAAAAAAAATGTTGGTGCGTACATTGCTGGAATGGTCAACCGATCAGAAAATATGTAGACAGAGTGATGCACAGACATTTAATGTTTCTGTAAGTAGTTAAAGTTAATGATATCTCCCAAAAAATTGAATGTTTCTGATTTTTAAGTATAATTAGTGTAACAAATTTTAAGCAGTTGTAAAGTCAACCATGGAAACATTGTGATGCAAATGTTTGAGAGGTCTTGTTGGTTTATTTGTTAAACTAGAATGTTTTAATGGTCATAAAAATCACCACAATCATTATTTGAGCCTTAAAGCCACCAAGTCTTATTTTCATGCATTAAGAAAAGCAGAATTCAAGTGCAGCAAAACATTTTAATCATAAGGTATTTATCATTCTTAAATCCAGTTTAAAGATGTACATTTCATCAAGGGACAAACAAATAGATATCTCAAATATATTTTTGAGCAGAGCTGAGCTAAAGCTTTAGTCATAACTTCTCTTACGGATGGATACGGGCTGTCTGCAGGCCAAAAATGGGCACTTATTTGGCCCTGCACGAGATATGAAGGTCATGGACCATCACGAAGGCTTTAATTGTAGGGTCATGAAAAACAGTTTTCCATGGGACATACATTAGGATCAACATAAATTTTAAGAAGTATCTGCCAAATACTTCAAGCTTGTCCTATTTTTTTTCAGATTCCCAGATTGTACCTCCACCTACGACACCCCAGAACTTCTACAAGCTTGGCAATGATTCTTATAAACTGATTGTCCAGAAAATGAGATGGGATGAGGCGAGGAGACAGTGCCAAGCAGATGATGCAGATCTAGCCAGCATTCTAAATCCTGTCACCCAGGCGTACATGACCTTGCAGATGTCCAGTCACAATGAGCCTGTGTGGATTGGGCTCAACAACAATGTGGTAAAGGATCTACCAAAGATTAAGGGGTTCATGGGTGATTTTAGCTTTACAATTTCTTTCCAACAATTTGCTTAAATTGAATGAACATTTGTTTGTGTTTTCAGACTGGCGGTCGCTTCAAGTGGGTTGACAACTGGTCACTTTTTTATACCAAATGGGGAAAGGATGAGCCTAAAAGCAACTATGGTTGTGTGTATATAGATGTGGACAAAACATGGAAGACTGCACCATGCACCAACACCTACTATTCTGTTTGCAAAAGATCATCAGGTCTGACCGATTCTGCTTCTCGTCAAATCAGTCAAACAGACACATACTGCAGGTTTGCCAGCAGTTTTTGAGATTGAGAATTTTCTGTATTATTTTCAGAAATAGCTCCAACCGAAATACCACAGCATCCTGGCAGTTGTCCAGAGTCAAAGAAGCAAAGGAATTGGATACCCTTCAGAGGCCATTGCTACTCATTTCGAAGTTCAGTGGTGGATAATTGGGCCTTTGCCTCAGTTGAATGTATAAAAATGGGTAAGCAATGAACATTTCAACTAATTATCAATGCTGTATAATATTAGTGTGCCTTAACCTTGACTTTATGCTGCCACGATCTTTAGGTGCTTCTCTAGTGAGTATTCAGGACCCTGCTGAGGCAATGTTTATACAGAAAAACCTGGAACTCCTGGAGGATGGTGCCAAAACGTTCTGGATAGGTCTATACAAGTCCCATGATGGTAATGACAGAGTTAAGACAGATGTCTTTCACAAATCAAAAAGCTTGAATGCTGTGAACGTGTTTTTTTTTACTGTGCTTTCAGCATGTGGTGTTCACACAGGCAGGTCTGTCGCGAGCCAATACTAGCGCTTATACTCAGATAAAAGAAGCTTGGTGTGAAATGTCAAAGCAGTGCATATCTCAGCAATCTCCTCAAGGCTATTTCTTTCACAGCTTTATTCCGATATATGAAAAACTTGCACCATATAATTTTGTCTGGGCGCAAACTGCTATAAAAAAATATCTTCCTTTGATCATTTTTTAAACGGTTGGGACCTCTGTGAATCTGAATCTGAATCCCCGATTGGTCAAAGCTCAGCTGGTTAATTTTTTTAAGGCAAGTTCAATCGCTGTGTGTTTTGTATGAAGAGCCTCAACACAGACTAAAATAATGGTGTCTCAAAAAGTCATAAATGCAATAAACAGCATTTGCACATTTTAGAAACAAGTTGTTAGGTTTGCTGACATGCAGTACTACATTGCTGTATAGTAACCCAAACCTGATAGAAACGTTTATTAAAATGAAAAAAAAATTATTTTTGTTCAGATGAGTGGATGTGGATTGATAAAAGTGTTTTGGATTACACCAACTGGAAATCAGGAATGCCAAAGTCTGAATCTTGCGTGGATATCCATTCTGACAGTGGACAGTGGAGTACAACCAGCTGCAATCGATACAAGTCATATATCTGCAAAACACCAAAAAGTAAGTTTCATATAAGTGATGTTTTATTTTTATGAAACATCAAGAATTGGACTAATAGGTTGTTATCTTGTTTCAGTTATTAAACCTACAGAAAAGTTACCAGCTGTTGGTAAGTGACAAAACAGTACACAAAGAAGATTCTGCATGAAAAGTTGAAAAAGAAAACCCGTTGTTAAATTCTAATTTGTGTTTTTGTTGCCTCCTCAGCTCATGTAGTTCAAGAGGTTTCCCATGAATCTGCTGGGATCGCTGTGGCAATTGTACTCATTGTTATTGCCATAGTTGGACTTGGCGCTTTTCTTCTTTTGCGTAAACGGACAGCTAACCCTGAACTGGGAGAGTCCACCTTTGACAACATGTTATACTTTACCAATCTGTTTCGAACCGGTGGGGACACCAAAGGCCTGGTCGTCAACATAGAGGAGAATGAGCAAGCATAGACAGAATCAAGACAACCAAAAGATCTCAAAGAAAAAATTCTCAAAGAATAATTTGAAAACAAGTCTTCTATCATTGGAATGCCACCATCAAAGTTTTGTACATTTTTCTTTTAATTAAAACATTTAAATATGTTGTTTTTTTTTTTTTTAAGATTTGTTTCTTTTCACATTGGTTGAAAATAAACTTGTTACATTCTTGTTTCTGTGTAAATAAATGCTGTAAAATTGCAAATAAAAAATGACGTTACCTAAACACTTTTTTTCTGTGTGAAATTAACAAACACTTAACATGATTTTTAGTGATGAAAATATTAGAAATAATGAAAAATGCAACTTTTCATATAGTAAATTTCAAAATTCACAAAACTTCACTGTTCAAATCATCAATTAAGACAAGTTTATATCAAAAACATGATTAACTGCAATCAAAGGTATAAACAACTTATGCTAGGAAGGAGTAAAGACTTGTTTTTTTAATGTATTTTCAAGAATTCATAAAACGCTTCAAACAAAAGCCACCTTACTGCCTAATATAGGGTAAAACTAACCTGTCTCACGACGATCTAAGCCCAGCTCACGTTGCCAATTAGTTGGTGAACAATCCAATGCTTGGTGAATTCTTCTTCACAATGATAGGAACAGTTGGACAAAAGTGGACAGGATTTCATGCATGCCCACCAATCAAAAATCAGTGCAAAAAAAAAGTTCAGCGTTCTGTCTTGTGGGTTCCATATGACCCCACTCCCAACGTTAACGTGCTTTGGATAACACAAGGGCTAGGATTACACTCACTGGTGGCCTCTACCAGGTTGGACCCCCTTTTGCCTTCAGAACTGCCTTCATAGATTCAGCAAGGTACTGGAAACATTCCTCAGAGGGTTTGGTCCATCTTGACATGACAGCATCATGCAGTTCCTGCGGATTTGTTGGCTGAACATCCATGACGTCAATCTCCCATTCCACCACATCCCAAAGGTGTTCCATTGGGTCAAGATTTGGGGCCTCATTTATAAAACCTTGCGTAGGATTTGCGTCAGAAGTGGCGTACGGATGAAACATAGGACGTGCGTACGCACAGAAATATTCGGATTTATAAAACCGTGCGCACGCACATCCTACGCATCTTTCCCTTAATAAATCACAACCAATTCTAAATGCAGCGCAGCTTTTTGCGGCTTCATGACACGCCCATAGTTGCCCATAAATAGTCCGTGAAACGCCCACAAATGAATATTTATGGCTTGCGAAATCACGGCAAACACAGAGAGGAAATCAAAAAAACGTAACTTCACTCAATGTGAAGTAGAAGTTATCGTTGGCGAGGTGGAAAAGAGGAGAAAAGTGTTGTTTGGAGGGCACAGTGTGGGCATTACTAATGCCAAAAAGGCACGTGAGCGGCAAACGGTGGCAGACGCCGTTATGCTGTAGCCTCACAACCTCGGACCGTGGCCGAAATAAAAAAGAAATGGTCGGACATCAAAGTCGAGGCAAAAAAACGTCTAGCGCTCCATCGGGGGGGGGGGGGGCTCCGGAGCGCCAGATCCACCGGGTGACACGCGTGGTTCCTCCGAGTGCTCTTCTGTAAAAGCCCGGCGTTTTTTAGTGCCAAAAAGGCAGACGCCGTAAATGCTGCCTGTAGCCTCACATCCTCGGACCGTGGCCGAAATAAAAAAGAAATGAAAGAAATGGTCGGACATCAAAGTCGAGGCGAAAAGACGTCTAGCGCTGCATCGCCAGAGAGTGTCTGCCACGGGTGGGGGACAGGGGACACCGGAGCTGACCCCTCTTGATGAGAGACTGGCGACTATTATTTGGGGAATCCCTTTAGTGGAGAGGTGACCGAGGCGGAGGGGGACAGACGCGCCAGATGCACCGGCTGACACGGGTAAAAGAAATAATTAAAATGAATACAGTCAAGTCACATGTATGCAGTCTACACAATTTCAGTTTATTAATATAGAACAATTTTATTTTAGCTGCTGGGGTTTCCAGCGGGGCCAGTGGTTACGATACTGCAGCTGAGCAGCCGTCTGGACCCAGCGTCTCCACGGCACGCGGCTCTCAACCCTCCAGCAGTGGACGTGTCCTCACCGATGCAGTCCTTGAAATGCAGAGGGAAGTCATTAGTTCAGAGAGGTGACCAAGGAGTTGGGCGAAATCAAGACTGACTGAAATAAACTGCACGATGAGGGAATTCTTGAATAAATAATATTTTCCACACCTCTTGTTCTTTACAAGTGACGCATCACTTCCAAGTGCTGGCGCACAGCAGCAGCATTTGGCTCAAATGCGTGGGGATGAGGTTCAGGGTAGGGCCAACACAGCAATCGGTGCCAGGGGGTAGAGGCACGTTTTTAAGCTGTGCCACATTGTGTAGCACAGCACATGCCGGCACGATTTGGCACACACTGTCACTTTCACGTGTTTCTTCCATCTGCCGACGGTGTCGCCGTTTCTCATTTCACCCGTTTTTGTGCGTACGCCTGGGTCGGAGCTTGCGTGAAGGACCGCACATTTTCCCGTCAAGTTTGCCTTTTATAAATCTCAACTATTGCGTAGAGAGTGGCGTACGCCTTCTTTTGTGCGTACGCAACGTTTATAAATGAGTCCCCTGGTGACTGAGGAGGTCATTTGAGTCCAGTGGACGGATTCTCCTGTTTAAGAAACCAGTCTGAGATGATTCCAGCTTTATGACATGGTGTGTTATCTTGCTGGAAGTAATCATCAAAATATGGGTACACTTCGGTCATAAAGGGTCAGCAACAATATTCGTGGTGTTGTAACTTTATGCTCAATTGGTATGAAGGGGCACAAAGTGTGCCAAGAAAATATCCCAACACCATTACACCACCGCCAGTGTGAACCGTTGGTACAGGACAGGATGCATCCATCCACCCAGGTTTGTCTAATAAAGTGGCCAGTGACACTATGCTCTTTGTGGCAAATGCACTTTAGAAGGTTCTTCCAGAAAGTGTTTTACTACCTTTTTTAATAAGCTAATTCAAATTAAGACTTACGTTTATGGAGACAAGGCAAACCAGAGTGAAAGTATCATGGCTATGGCCGAATCCGAATTCTTCCCCTACCCCTACGGGCTCTCCCTATCCCTACATTTAGTCATCCAAATGGAGAGTTGTTGATAAATTGTGTGTTCAAATGCGGACATTACTCCCACTTGTTGACGGCAACAATATTCGGCGGTCAACTACATTAGCGAGGAGCTGCTAAAGCTCAGAAATACGTTATATCGGTTTTATAACTTTAAAAAGGTCATGATAAAAAAAAAAGAATTACTAACATTTGTATGTAAACGTCTATGCATCAGAGCACACCCATGTGAAGAAAAGCACTTCTCCTCCGTGGCACAGCACGACACGAAACACCCTTATGGCAGAGGGCTTGGTATCCCTCTGCCGCGAAGGTTAGCCTTTAAAAAACCTATTTCGGACAACCATACCCTTCCACAGGCCCCTAAAATTGGAGGGGTAGGGAGAAGCTGTAAGGGTATTGGAGGAATTTGGATTCAGCTTAAGATGGGCCTTTGTTATTCATAAAGGTCAAGATTTATTACATTGAAATTTTTAATTTATTATTATAAAAACATAAGAAGAAAAAAATTCTCTAAAATTCCTAAGTTGCACATGAGCTGTTAGCATGTCAGACTCTAGTCAAAGTCCTTTATTTTGCATATAAAAGAGTCTTATAGTAGTCACGTCTTAGGGAAACACTTTAGTCTAGAAATGGCAAAAACCAAAGGTGTTACAGTTATTTTAAAATGAAAAACAACACTTTTGATATTATTCACTGTTGCTAACATTCCTGAAAATTTCTGCCTAATCTGTAGTTACCCATAAATACTAATTATCCTCCCCTTTCCAGATTCCCTCTCCCTGCCCATGTCTCTCTCACTAGCATGCACTAATCCTTTTGTTGTGAACTGAGGGGCCCAGGTTCCGACTGACCATTTGGCACTGTAAGGACTGGTTCAACTGAAGGGTGCCTGCAGAGCCCTCCTGTTCTCTGTCGGATTAGCTGTTCAGTCATGAATGCCTCCCTAACCAGGAACAACGTGTTCTCTGTTGTCCCCCACCTCTCTTTGACTGTTTTGTTTGATTAGCTCCTCTTTGTTTGGTCTCTGTCACTTCCTTCACTCAGTCCTGGGGACACCTGAGTCAACTAAAGGCAACAGAAATATGAATTTCAGGAGCACTACATCATGTTTGTTGCTGCTGCTTTTTTCCCCTCTGGGAGCTCAAACCAGTAAAGACCAGGAAAACCTGTCAGCATTGCTCAAAGGCCTGGATCTTTTGACGGGTGACAAATCGCGGCTGCAGAACACAACCAATGGCTTGATCTCAAAGGTTCTGCAAGCTGTGAATTGTGCAGAAAGGATGACCCAGAAAATGTGCAACAAGGTAAAACCCACTTCTGATTCTATAATAGCATAGTCGAGCAACAGTAATCTCCTTGGAATGTAAATCAATACTGAGGATGAAGCACTTGACGTCTTTGGTCAAACAGACCAGCTGGCATTAAGAATTCCACAGTTCTTTCCAACATCTGGTGATACAATCAGATGTGTATGTTTTGATCTGTCAACTCAGTTATATATTTGCCAGATGGTAGTTGTGATATTTTTTTATTCACCACAATCTCTCACAACTTGTTTGTGTTTATTTGACTGAAATCATTTTCCCAAAACTTTTTCGCTACGCCCACACCAGGCATGTGACACGATTTTAAGATCGCGCTAAACACAGGTTCTGTAACACGCGTATAGCCCATGGTGTTCACACTGGACAAGCAGGGAGGGGCTTCTTCTTTCTTTTCTTTTTCTACTGTTTATTAGCGCATGTCTGTCACTTACAGTTGGAAGAAGTTTGGTGCAAAACGTCAAAGCGGTGCAAATCTTGGGAATCTTGTTCCAGGTTTTTTTCTTTTACAGCTGTCTTCCAACATATAAAAGACGTGCAATATAATTCCGGCCAGGCACAAACCCCAATTATTAATTGGCACTTCCGTGTATCATTAGAGACATCATCCATGTGTCACAAACAAATCCGACTCCCTGATTGGTCATAGTTCGACCAAGTTTTCATTCAACACACGTTAAATGGTTGCGCATTCCGTACTCATAGCTCGAAAACAATTGTAAAAAAACTTGCATAGCATGGAAGGGCGAAAGGGCATTTCCATGTGTTTATAGACTTTTCATTGGAAGTGGCTGCTTGAAAGCACATTGCTAAGGGCAGTGTGAACATAGCTTTAGCCCTCCTTAGGGGACAACAAAACTGTCCTTTTTGCACAAGCTAAAGTTCTCCAAAATAAAAATAAAAAGTGTTAAAGTGACCTCTTTTCCACCGAAGAACAGATGACATGTTTTTTTTACTTTTTTTATTTCATCAGCTTAAAGTTGTTTTTATTTTGCTTATTTCACAGTGCCTGACATCAGAGGTAGCCCTCTCTGTGATAGACGATCATGAGAAAGGTTATCTCAACGAGGAAGACTACCAACGGATCTCCACGGTTCTGCTGCATTACATCATTAACATGCAAAATCTCTGCAGGCCAAATGCTGCCTCCCCTTCATCCCCTGGGGATTTGCAGTCTTACATTCTGTCCCTTGCAAACATTCATCCAGCTGAGGACAGTCAGTTTCTGTCAAATGAGGAGATAGAAAGTATGCTGCAGCTCATCAACCAACACTACCGGCCCTCCAACCAAGGCTCTCAAGTAAGGGAGGGATTTTCCATAGACTTCTCATGTCCAGTCAGATGAAAATGTGGATTTGACATGACCTACTTGAACCTACAGTGCATTGATGCAGCTCGTCTTCTAGAAGATGTAGATGCAGCGGGAAATCCAGGTGTTGGGATGACGTCTGTGCCCAAACTAGCGGCAGCTATCATCAGCCACATCCTGCAGGGTCACACTTTGAAACTGAGCAATCTCTCACACCCCGATGTCTTTACAGACTACGTTTTTAAATATGTCAATCGTACGCACTACCTGGAGATAATGGGTAAGCCAGAGGAGTCGTTGACATCAGATTGCTCCTTAACTGAGTTTTAAGCTTGAAGTGCTTCAAACTGTGCTTGTCCGGATTTCTCTGATTAGACCTGGAAAAGCTTCTTCATCGGTTGGGAGTTGGAGAGGCACTTAACAACACAGGAAGCTCACAGACGCTACATGCAGCTGACATCTGCAAACATGAAGGCAAAGGAACAAGCAAAGATTGGGAACAGGTAGATGTTAGAGCGGAAATTAAATAAATGAAAAAGACAAGCAGAAGCAAATTCAAGTTTTATGTTTTAAAGCTCACAGCTCATCTTTTGTTCTTTTGGACCACAATCAGGTCTGCTTTTCAGCCACTCAACTGGCGGAAATTTCTTCTGTGGACCCAAGATCGCCCATTTCCAAGGAGAACTTCAGACAGATCTGTCCTGCCATCATTCAACAGTTGCTGGGAAATGCGTGTAAATCTGCCAAGCCAAAACCAAAAGGGTCTCTACCAACTGCTGTGGAAAGTAAGAACATTTGCTTCATTGTTTCACTCCAAGATTTGTGTGTGTGTGTGTGTGTGTGTGGGACTGAATTTTTAGGGCCCGAGCACGGAGTGCAAGGACCCTATTGTATCTGTAAGAGTTATTATTATTAGGGCCCGAGCACGGAGTGCAAGGACCCTATTGTATCTGTTAGGTTTATTAGGGCCCGAGCACGGAGTGCAAGGACCCTATTGTAATTCGAATGTTTATTATTATTAGGGCCCGAGCACGGAGTGCAAGGACCCTATTGTATCTGTTAGGTTTATTAGGGCCCGAGCACGGAGTGCAAGGACCCTATTGTAATTCGAATGTTTATTAGGGCCCGAGCACGGAGTGCAAGGACCCTATTGTAATTCGAATGTTTATTATTATTATTATTATTATTATTATTATTATTATTATTCTACCGGAAGAGTCGCCTTTTTGAGGCCTTTAACATACCCCAAAACTCACCAAATTTGGCACACACATCAGGAGTCGCGAAAAATTTCGTATTTTAGAGGAGATTGGCATGGGCGCAGAAAAACGGCTTGATAGCGCCACCTACAGTGACTTTTGTCCCGACGCCCCGCATACGCTTTAACGTACAAGCTTGATTTTTACAGGGCATGTTCTTCAGATGGAGACCTACAAAAAAGTCTGAAAGGACCCACCTGTCACTCGCACAGGAAGTCTGATATATTGAGGTCAATATGTCATTTTTGCTTCATTTTGGACATTTGCAGGCCTCACTCTAGAGCGAACTCCTCCTAGAGATTTGTGAATAATGACTCCAAACTTTGGTTTTGTAAACTAAACACATGTCCGATGTTAAATTGCGAAGCTTTTACGTTTTTACGGTTGTTTGTGACTGTGGCGGCGCGTCGAAAATGGAGGTCATTTTGAAAACACGCCATGAAAAGAAAAATGGCCATTACTCAGCCATGCATAATCCAATCTGATCCAAAATTGATGTGCATGATTGTAGTCTGACTCTGAACACATCTGCAGTGAAAAAATCTGGAAAAAGTGTAGCGCCACCTGCTGGCAAGAGGAAATGACATGTTTTACTTGGAGCATCACTACTCCGAGTAGGATGAGCCGACACACCTGAAAATGACGTCCACCTGTTGAAAAGCCATTGAAGTTTACTCTGACAAAAAACCATAACTTTCAATGCGGGGGTGTGGTCGTGACAGAGCGGCAAAGTTGGGCATCTCGCTATGCACACAAAAGTTGCTCTCACGTGCACATTCCTTGTCCAATCTCACTGAAATTCAATGGATATGATGAAGCTTCTATTCTGAAACCATGGATATGACAATCTTGGACGAGCTCTATAGCGCCACCTAGTTATTGCATGGGGCACATTCTGCCCTGTATTTTCTCTTTGCTTTGTCCGATGTGCATGAAATTAAAACTGGAGATACTCAGAAGGGTCTTCTCTCATCATGTAAAGTTTCATGGGTGTACACCTGACGGTGCCTGCGTAACAGGAAGTGGTCGATTATGTGCACCCAAATAATGGAAATTTATTATAAATCAGCCGTTTGTCTCAGGAAGCTGAGATTTCAGAATTAGATGCCTTTAATAACCTCCAGCTTTGATATGTAACACTATAGGGTCTACGAGAAACTTCATCACTTGATTTTTTTAATGAAATTTTGGACTGAACAAAGATTTTTAGCATAAATTCTGTTAAGGTTATCAGCACCAAGAATTCAACTTTCATAGGCATTTATGTGCTACTGCTTCCTAAAAAAATTCAGAATTATTGAAGTTACAGGTGAACTTTTAGACAACATTTGATCCAAAAAGGTCCGAAAACGTCTTTTTAGGCAAAACTGCAAACACCTATTTTTTTGCATAACTTATCTTTCAAATATCAGCACAAAAAAATTAAAAATGGTAGGGATCTGTGTTTGCTGCCTTCCATATTTTTTTCAGACTTAAAAGTGTAACAGATGATTTATAAAAAATCCTTTTTCATCCAAAAACCTGTGTTAAATCTGTCTAGACTCCAAACAAACATTTTTTTATGGTAACTTATGTTTCAACAATCGACACCAATTTTCACAGACCTATAGCTAAACATGTCCCATAGCTACCTGAATATTTTCATAGATATAAAATGAACTGGTCATTCTAACATCTGGCATTCTAACATCTAACATCTTACATGTCAAAGCCTCTCTCAGCCTGGCTCTGCTGAAGGAGTCGTGTTACAACCCCGCCCCCTCCTGCTGGGACCCCTGCTATGTAAATTAGCAAGCAGTGAACAGAGAGATGAGAAGTAAGAATGGCCATTACTCAGGCATGCATAATCCAAAGACAGCCAGTTAAACACTGAAAGACATATTTTTTCGGTATGTCTTTCATACATCTTTAGTATTAAAAACTCTCCAAGATGAATGTGCCTGACTCCACCTGCAGGTGGATCACAGACTTCCTGACGGACAGACAGCAGTATGTGAGGCTGGGGAAGCTCGTCTCAGATACTCGGACCACAAGCACCGGATCCCCCCAGGGCTGTGTCCTTTCACCCCTGTTACTCTCCCTGTACACAAACAGCTGCACAGCTGGTCACCTGTCTGTCAAACTCCTGAAGTTTGCTGACGACACCACACTCATCGGCCTCATCTCTGACGGAGATGAGTCGGCCTACAGGAGTTAAATAGCCAGGCTGGTGTCATAGTGCAGCGCTAACAACCTGGAGCTTAATGCTCTGAAGACAGTGGAGATGACAGTGGACTTCAGGAAGGCCCCAGCCCCCCTCCCCCCTGTCATCCTCTGTGACTCCCCGGTGACCTCTGTGGAGTCCTTCTGCTTCCTGGGAACCATCATCAGCCAGGACCTCAAGTGGGAGCAGAACATCAGCTCCATCACTAAGAAGGTCCAGCAGAGGATGTACTTCCTGAGGCAGCTGAAGAAGTTTCACCTCCCTGAAAAGATGCTGGTAGACTTTTACACCGCCATCATCGAATCCACCCTCACGTCCTCCATCACAGTCTGGTTCGCTGCGGCCACGGCCAGAGACAAGGCCAAGCTGCAACGCGTCATTCACTCAGCAGAGAAGGTGATCGGCTGCCACCTCCCGTCTCTCCAGGAGCTGCACATCTCCAGGACCTGGAGGCGGGCAGCCAGGATTGTAGCCAACCCCTCTCATCCAGGACATAATCTCTTTCGGCCCCTCCCTTCTGGCAAGAGGCTCCGGTCCATCAGGACCAGGACCTCGCGCCACAAGAACAGCTTCTTCCCCACTGCAGCCAGCCTGCTGAACAGAACCCCAACTCCCCCAGGTGACCCCCCCTCCCCCCCCGCCCACCAAAGGACTGTCGGTGCCACTTACAGGCCCCACCATCCCAGCCCATCTGTGCTCCCACTTTAATTCACCTTACTCTACTGTATATAGTGTGTTGTTGTTGTTAACTTAATTTTTAACTTATTCTTAATTGCACTATACACCAAGTCAAATTCCTCGTTTTGTAAAGTGCGCTCTACTGAACCTGGCAATAAAACTTTTTCTGATTCCTGATTCTGATTCTGATTCTATTAATCATTGTTTTTTATTCATTCAAAATGCAATTAAATCAATATTTTATCTTTTTTCTTTTCCTTTTTCTTTTTTTTTTATCTCTTATATCCTTTTTTATAATCAATGTTTGAACTTCTTTTCCTTTCTATTGTCATGGTTTCAGTTTGTTGTCTTTTTTTTCGCTTTAGTTCTTGTTCTGTCTTGTTTGGTTCTGTTTCCTGTTTTATTTTGAAAGGTTTCCTGTCTTGTCATGTTTCTTGAGTTTTACTTCCTTTGGTCCCCATCTGCCCTAATCGTGTTCACCTGTGTCTTGTCTGCCCTGTCTGTATATAAGTCTTGTCTCTGCCTTCCTCCTGTGCTGGTCCATTAACTTCTGCTCATGTTGATCACGTCTTCTTGTCTGGCGTCCATGTCCCTTGCCATGCCACAGTAAGTTTTTGTTTTTAGTTTTGTCATCCTGCTCTGCAGCGCTTTTTGTTAGTTAAATAAACCCACTTGCCCTGAACCCGTTTGCCTCCCGTCTCTGCGCCTGGGTCCTACCTGCTCTCGAGCCTCCCCCCCACACGACATCTATACATCCAATGAAATTAAACTACAAATCAACAAACACAACTGATAACAAATGTCTCTAAAAAATGATGTGTATATTTGCAGAACCTTAAAAACACCAAACAAATAACAAATGCTTCCCAATTAAAGCACAAAAAATGGAACACAAAATGTAAAACCCAAGTTAGAAATTGCAATTTGAAAAAGATACTTTTTTCAGCAGCTTTTCAAAATCAATCACCAATTCTACTCTTCTGTGGATGAAACAAAGAACTCCAGAACAATGAAGCCATTTCTCTAAGTCTCTCTCACCTTCAGTTTTAAACAAGGTCTGTGAAAATCCACCATACATTGGTCACATGAACTCAGAGACCTGCTAAAAGTGCACAATTGTAAAAGCTCTTTTATATAGACAACTGTTTGTTTGCTTAGAGCTCTAAATATAAAAAAAATGCTTTTCTATCACCTAGACACAGATGGAGAACCATATCAACTGGATTAATAACAGGGTGGCATGTTTAGACAACATGAAGCTGTCCATCACATTTTTGACCTAAACATGTAAACACATCCTTGGCTCTGCGGTTAGGAAATGGTATTTGGGAATCTCTTTATACCAGGAGCCAGCCTGGCCATTGGAACATCGCCACAGTGCCCATCCAGACTGGGACAGCAACGGGGTCCACTTCAGAGCCGTGAGCTGCTGTGTTTAACTCCAGCTGTCCCAGCAAGGTAGACAACTGCAGTAACATCCACTGACCAAGCTGACAAGCCCTGGCAGAAAAGATCCCCACAAGAAAAACACTGGCTCAGGCAGGCTGGTCAAAAAAAAAATAGTTTTGCCATTGTCTTGCAGCTCGCAGATCAAGTGGTTTAGTTTTCCAGTAATGTCAGTCAAGAATGCAAGTTCAGATTCACAATGTTCATATTCACCATATTCAACAGACATCTCCTCCAATAGCACCTTAAAAATCCTGTGCTGTTTAGCTTTGCAGCTGAGGTTGTTTACGATTTTCAGAATAAGAGTCATTATATGTCCAGAGCCAATCACTTCTGCACATAAGGCCTGCTGGTGAATGACGCAGCAGTAATGCAGACATTTTGGAAAGTCTGGGTCAGCTTTACAGTGAGTGATGAAACCTGTTTGTCTATTGATCATAGCAGGAGTCCCATCTGCAGTCACTGCTACCAGCTTTTCTAATTGTACCTTTTTCTGCACAAAAACTCCTTCACCGTGTTATACATTTCAACTCCTCTTGTAATTGTCTGTTAGGGCAGATGTGTCAGGAGTTCTTCTCTTGTGGAAACCAAAAGCTATGCTGTACTGTTGCCGTCCACAGACTCATCACACTGGACGTTAACCACCTGCACTTTGCAAGATCCCGGTCCAGCTAATTGGCCAAGTTATCAGACATAGCTGACACTCATCTAGACATTGTAGTGGAAATTGAATGAGTTCTATTGTTCTCATCCTTAGGGACAGTGATAGAAATTATCATCATTGCTTGAATTTTTTTCATGCTATATGCAAAAGTCTTTGTCCCTTAAGGCAACAGATTACAGCCCCCCCCCCCCCCCCCCCCCCCCCCAGGCTGCTGTCGTATTAACAATAGCTTGGAGCTCCAGAATGGACAAGAAAAAACGACGAGAATGGCTCGAGCAGGGCGTTGCTCACGGGGCGGTCGCTCGTGCCATGCGGTCGCACGTGCTCGGGCCCGCTAAATGCTACTTGTAGCTTTAATTATTATTATTATTATTATTATTATTATTATTATTCTACCGGAAGAGTCGCCTTTTTGAGGCCTTTAACATACCCCAAAACTCACCAAATTTGGCACACACATCAGGAGTCGCGAAAAATTTCGTATTTTATAGGAGATTGGCATGGGCGCAGAAAAACGGCTCGATAGCGCCACCTACAGTGACTTTTGTCCCGACGCCCCGCATACGCTTTAACGTACAAGCTTGATTTTTACAGGGCATGTTCTTCAGATGGAGACCTACAAAAAAGTCTGAAAGGACCCACCTGTCACTCGCACAGGAAGTCTGATATATTGAGGTCAATATGTCATTTTTGCTCCATTTTGGACATTTGCAGGCCTCGCTCTAGAACGAACTCCTCCTAGAGTTTTGTGAATAATGACTCCAAACTTTGGTTTTGTAAACTAGACACATGTCCGATGTTAAATTGCGAAGCTTTTAAGTTTTTACGGATGTTTGTGACCGTGGCGGCGCGTCGAAAATGGAGGTCATTTTGAAAACACGCCATGAAAAGAAAATTGGCCATTACTCAGCCATGCAAAATCCAATCTGATCCAAAATTGATATGCATGGTTGTAGTCTGACCCTGACCACATCATAAGTGGAAACATCCAGAACAGGTGTAGCGCCACCTGCTGGTAAAAGGAAATGACATGTTTTACTTGGAGCATCACTGCTCCAAGTAGGATGAGCCGACACACCTCAAAATGATGTCCACCTGTTGAAAAGCCATTGATGTTTACTCTGATAAAAAGCCATAACTTTCAATGCGGGGGTGTGGTCGTGACAGAGCGGCGAAGTTGGGCGTCTCGCCATGCACACAAAAGTTGCTCTCACGTGCACATTCCTTGTCCAATCTCACTGAAATTCAATAGAGGTGATGAGGCTTCCATTCTGAACCAATGGATATGACAATCTTGGACGAGCTCCATAGCGCCACCTAGATATTGACAAATACATTTTATGTCACATTCTGACCTATCTTTTCTCTGTGCTTTGTCCGACATTCATAAAATTACAACAGGAGATACTCATAAGGGTCTTCTCTCATCGTCTAAAGTTTCATGGGTGTACACCTGACGGTGCCTGCGCAAGCCAGTGCCAAACAGGAAGTGGTTGATTGCGTTGCAGTCAGATAATTAAAAATTCATAAAAAATCAGCCGTTTGTATCACGAGGCTGAGATTTCAGAATGAGAGGCCTCTTACATATTTCCAACTTAGATACACAGCACTTGCATGGGTGAACAAAAAACGCCTCAATAGCGCCACCTACCATGTTTGTTTTTGAGAGCCCCGCCATGTTCTTTAACATACAAGCTTGATTTTTACAGGACATGTTCATCAGATAGAAACCTACAAAAAAGTCTCTTGGGACCAAGCTGTCAGTCGCACAGGAAGTCTGCTATATTGGTGTCAATATGTCATTTTTGCTGTATTTTGGTCATTTGCAGGCCTCGTTCTAGAACGAACTCCTCCTAGAGATTTTTGAACAATGACTCCAAACTTTGGTTTTGTAAACTAAACACATGTCCGATCTTAAATTGCGAAGCTTTTAAGTTTTTACGGTTGTTTGTGACCGTGGCGGCGCGTCAAAATTTGAGGTCGTTTCGAAATCACGCCATGAAAAGAAAAATGGCCATTACTCAGCCATAAATAATCTAATCTGATCCAAATTTGTTGTGCATGATTGTAGTCTGACTTTGAACACATCTGCAGTGGAAAAATCCGAAACAGGTGTAGCGCCACCTGTTGGCAACAGGAAATGACATGTTTTACTTGGAGCATCACTGCTCCAAGTAGGATGAGCAAACACACCTCAAAATGACGTCCACCTGTTGAAAAACCATTGAAGTTTACTCTGATGAAAAACAAATCTTTCAACGCGGGGGTGTGGTCGTGACAGAGCGGCGAAGTTGGGTATCTCGCCATGCACACAAAAGTTGCTCTCACGTTCACATTCCTTGTCTGATCTCACTGAAATTAAATAGATTTGATGAAACTTCCATTCTGAACCCATGGATATGACAATTTTGGACGAGCTATATATGTTCATAAATGATCATGAAGCATGATCATATAATCAAGCTTCATAGGAAATCAGCCGTTTGTCTCAGGAAGCTGAGATTTCAGAATTAGATGCGTCCTACAAAGCTCCATGTTTGAAAAGCAGCACTATACGTACGAGAAACATTTAACCACCTTAATCACCCTATTGTGCTGAAAGCAAATTTTTGGACATTTTGACTCAAGCAAATATTTTTATCATAACTTCTGTTTAGTTTATCAGCACCAAAATAAAAAATATTTACATTTATAAAATGAACTGGTCAACTCTAGGATTTTATTTATTCAATCTTACATCCTCAAGCTTTTCATCAGTCTCCCCTGCTGCAGGAGTGGAGTTAGCCACCCCCAACCCCCGGCTGTGTGCTCACATGTAAATTAGCCAGGAGTGGCAGACAGAAAGTAGAACAGTTAGAAAGCCTAGTTCAACACTAAATTACAGCAATTTCCTTTGTTTTGTTTGTCTTTTATACATCCTTAGCACTAATCATTGCTTTTTTATTCATCCAAAATACAATTAACTTTATATTTTATCTTTTTTTTTTTTACAAACAAAATATATGAATGTGCTCCAAAACAAAACCCAGCCTCAGTACACTCCTACAGATGTAACATCAGACAGTAAATGTCTCTTTTATGCTTTTTTAATCAATGCTGCAACTTCTTTTCATTTCCTTTCAATACATCCAAAGAAATTAAACTACAACGACAACAAACACAACATATAGCAAATGTCTCTAAGAAGATTGTGTATATACAATATGTACCACCTTTAAACACCAAATAAATAACAAATCTTTCTAATACAATCACAAAAAATGGAACACAAAATGTAAAACCCAAATTAGAAATTGCAATTTTAAAAAGATACATTTTTCAGCAGCTTTTCAAAATCAATTACATATTTTACTCTTCTGTGGATGAAACAAAGAAGTCCAGAGCAATGTAGCCACTTCTCCAAAGTCTTTGTCACCTTCAGTTTTAAACAAAGTCTGTGAAAATCCACCATACATTGGTCACATGTATTCAGAGACCTGCTAAAAGTCCACAATTGTAAAAGCTCTTATATAGACAACTGTTTGTTTGCTTGGAGCTCTAAATATAAAAAAATGCTTTTCTATCACCTAGACACAGATGGAGAACCATATCAACTGGATTAGTAACAGGGAAACATGTTTAGGTTTAAACTTACATCAATAGACAACATGAAGCTGTTCATCACATTTTTGACCTAAACATGTAAACACATCCTTGGCTCTGCGGTTAGGAAATGGTACTTGGGAATCTCTTCATACCAGGAGCCAGCCTGAACATTGGAACATCACCACAGTGCCCATCCAGACTGGGACAGCAACGGGGTCCACTTCACAGCCGTGAGGCTGCTGTGTTTAACTCCAGCTGTCCCAGCAAGGGAGACAACTGCAGCAACATCCACTGACCAAGCTGACAAGCCCTGGCAGAAAAGATCCCCACAAGAAAAACACTGGCTCAGGCAGGCTGGTCAATAAAAAAATATAGTTTTGCCAATGTCTTGCAGCTCGCAGATCAAGTGGTTTAGTTTTCCAGTAATGTCAGTCAAGAATACAAGTTCAGATTCACCATATTCATATTCACCATATTCAGCAGATATCTCCACCAATAGCACCTTAAAAATCCTGTTCTGTTTTGCTTTGCAGCTGAGGTTTTTTATGATTTTCACAATAGGAGTCATTATATGTCCAGAGCCAATCACTTCTGCACATAAGGCCTACTGGTGAAAGAAGCAGCAGTAATGCAGACATTTTGGAAAGTCTTGGTCAGCTTTACAGTGAGTGATGAAACCTGTTTGTCGGTCAATCATAGCAGGAGCCCCGTCTGCAGGTATGGCTACCAGCTTTTCTAATTGTACCTTTTTCTGCACAAAAACTCCTTCACCGTGTTATACATTTCAACTCCTCTTGTTGTTGTCTGTTAGGGCAGATGTGTCAGGAATTCTTCTCTTGTGGAAACCAAAAGCTATGCTGTACTGTTGCCGTCCACAGACTCATCACACTGGACGTTAAACCACCTGCACTTTGTAAGATCCCGGTCCAGCTAATTCGCCAAGTTATCAGACATAGCTGACACTCATCTAGACATTGTAGTGAAAATTGAATGAGTTCTATTGTTCTCATCCTTAGGGACAGTGATAGCAATTATCATCATTGCTTGTTTCTTAATCTGATAAAAACCTTCTTCTACTTGATGAGAAAATGAGCAGGTCTAAACGAGGCTTAGATTTAAGATTTTTTTTTTAATGCTATATGCATAAGTCTTTGTCCCTTAAGGCAACAGATTATAGTCCCCCCCCCCCCCCCCCCCCCCACAGGCTGCTGTCATATTAACATTAGCTTGGAGCTCCAGAATGGACAAGAAAAAACGACGAGAATGGCTCGAGCAGGGCGTTGCTCACGGGGCGGTCGCTCGTGCCAGGCGGTGGCACGTGCTCGGGCCCGCTAAATGCTACTTGTAGCTTTAATTATTATTATTATTATTATTATTATTCTACCGAAAGAGTCGCCTTTTTGAGGCCTTTAACATACCCCAAAACTCACCAAATTTGGCACACACATCAGGAGTCGCGAAAAATTTCGTATTTTATAGGAGATTGGCATGGGCGCAGAAAAACGGCTCGATAGCGCCACCTACAGTGACTTTTGTCCCGACGCCCCGCATACGCTTTAACGTACAAGCTTGATTTTTACAGGGCATGTTCTTCAGATGGAGACCTACGAAAAAGTCTGAAAGGACCCACCGGTCACTCGCACAGGAAGTCTGATATATTGAGGTCAATATGTCATTTTTGCTCCATTTTGGACATTTGCAGGCCTCGCTCTAGAACGAACTCCTCCTAGAGATTTGTGAATAATGACTCCAAACTTTGGTTTTGTAAACTAAACACATGTCCGATGTTAAATTGCGAAGCTTTTAAGTTTTTACGGATGTTTGTGACCGTGGCGGCGCGTCGAAAATGGAGGTCATTTTGAAAACACGCCATGAAAAGAAAAATGGCCATTACTCAGCCATGCAAAATCCAATCTGATCCAAAATTGATATGCATGATTGTAGTCTGACTCTGAACACATCAGAAGTGGAAAAATCCAGAACAGGTGTAGCGCCACCTGCTGGTAAAAGGAAATGACATGTTTTACTTGGAGCATCACTGCTCCAAGTAGGATGAGCCGACACACCTCAAAATGATGTCCACCTGTTGAAAAGCCATTGATGTTTACTCTGATAAAAAGCCATAACTTTCAATGCGGGGGTGTGGTCGTGACAGAGCGGCGAAGTTGGGCGTCTCGCCATGCACACAAAAGTTGCTCTCACGTGCACATTCCTTGTCCAATCTCACTGAAATTCAATACAGGTGATGAGGCTTTCATTCTGAACCAATGGATATGACAATCTTGGACGAGCTCCATAGCGCCACCTAGATATTGACAAATACATTTTATGTCACATTCTGACCTATCTTTTCTCTGTGCTTTGTCCGACATTCATAAAATTACAACAGGAGATACTCATAAGGGTCTTCTCTCATCGTCTAAAGTTTCATGGGTGTACACCTGACGGTGCCTGCGCAAGCCAGTGCCAAACAGGAAGTGGTTGATTGCGTTGCAGTCAGATAATTAAAAATTCATAAAAAATCAGCCGTTTGTATCACGAGGCTGAGATTTCAGAATGAGAGGCCTCTTACATATCTCCAACTTAGATACACAGCACTTGCATGGGTGAACAAAAAACGGCTCAATAGCGCCACCTACCATGTTTGTTTTTGAGAGCCCCGCCATGTTCTTTAACATACAAGCTTGATTTTTACAGGACATGTTCATCAGATAGAAACCTACAAAAAAGTCTCTTGGGACCAAGCTGTCAGTCGCACAGGAAGTCTGCTATATTGGTGTCAATATGTCATTTTTGCTGTATTTTGGTCATTTGCAGGCCTCGTTCTAGAACGAACTCCTCCTAGAGATTTTTGAACAATGACTCCAAACTTTGGTTTTGTAAACTAAACACATGTCCGATCTTAAATTGCGAAGCTTTTAAGTTTTTACGGTTGTTTGTGACCGTGGCGGCGCGTCAAAATTTGAGGTCGTTTCGAAATCACGCCATGAAAAGAAAAATGGCCATTACTCAGCCATAAATAATCTAATCTGATCCAAATTTGTTGTGCATGATTGTAGTCTGACTTTGAACACATCTGCAGTGGAAAAATCCGAAACAGGTGTAGCGCCACCTGTTGGCAACAGGAAATGACATGTTTTACTTGGAGCATCACTGCTCCAAGTAGGATGAGCAAACACACCTCAAAATGACGTCCACCTGTTGAAAAACCATTGAAGTTTACTCTGATGAAAAACAAATCTTTCAACGCGGGGGTGTGGTCGTGACAGAGCGGCGAAGTTGGGTATCTCGCCATGCACAAATGTTGCTCTCACGTTCACATTCCTTGTCTGATCTCACTGAAATTAAATAGATTTGATGAAACTTCCATTCTGAACCCATGGATATGACAATTTTGGACGAGCTATATATGTTCATAAATGATCATGAAGCATGATCATTTAATCAAGCTTCATAGGAAATCAGCCGTTTGTCTCAGGAAGCTGAGATTTCAGAATTAGATGCGTCCTACAAAGCTCCATGTTTGAAAAGCAGCACTATACGTACGAGAAACATTTAACCACCTTAATCACCCTATTGTGCTAAAAGCAAATTTTGGGACATTTTGACTCAAGCAAATATTTTTATCATAACTTCTGTTTAGTTTATCAGCACCAAAATAAAAAATATTTACATTTATAAAATGAACTGGTCAACTCTAGGATTTTATTTATTCAATCTTACATCCTCAAGCTTTTCATCAGTCTCCCCTGCTGCAGGAGTGGAGTTAGCCCCCCCCCCAACCCCCGGCTGTGTGCTCACATGTAAATTAGCCAGGAGTGGCAGACAGAAAGTAGAACAGTTAGAAAGCCTAGTTCAACACTAAATTACAGCAATTTCCTTTGTTTTGTTTGTCTTTTATACATCCTTAGCACTAATCATTGCTTTTTTATTCATCCAAAATACAATTAACTTTATATTTTATCTTTTTTTTTTTTTACAAACAAAATATATGAATGTGCTCCAAAACAAAACCCAGCCTCAGTACACTCCTACAGATGTAACATCAGACAGTAAATGTCTCTTTTATGCTTTTTTAATCAATGCTGCAACTTCTTTTCATTTCCTTTCAATACATCCAAAGAAATTAAACTACAACGACAACAAACACAACATATAGCAAATGTCTCTAAGAAGATTGTGTATATACAATATGTACCACCTTTAAACACCAAATAAATAACAAATCTTTCTAATACAATCACAAAAAATGGAACACAAAATGTAAAACCCAAATTAGAAATTGCAATTTTAAAAAGATACATTTTTCAGCAGCTTTTCAAAATCAATCACATATTTTACTCTTCTGTGGATGAAACAAAGAAGTCCAGAGCAATGTAGCCACTTCTCCAAAGTCTCTGTCACCTTCAGTTTTAAACAAAGTCTGTGAAAATCCACCATACATTGGTCACATGTATTCAGAGACCGGCTAAAAGTCCACAATTGTAAAAGCTCTTATATAGACAACTGTTTGTTTGCTTGGAGCTCTAAATATAAAAAAATGCTTTTCTATCACCTAGAAACAGATGGAGAACCACATCAACTGGATTAGTAACAGGGAAACATGTTTAGGTTTAAACTTACATCAATAGACAACATGAAGCTGTTCATCACATTTTTGACCTAAACATGTAAACACATCCTTGGCTCTGCGGTTAGGAAATGGTAATTGGGAATCTCTTCATACCAGGAGCCAGCCTGAACATTGGAACATCACCACAGTGCCCATCCAGACTGGGACAGCAACGGGGTCCACTTCACAGCCGTGAGGCTGCTGTGTTTAACTCCAGCTGTCCCAGCAAGGTAGACAACTGCAGCAACATCCACTGACCAAGCTGGAAAGCCCTGGCAGAAAAGATCCCCACAAGAAAAACACTGGCTCAGGGAGGCTGGTCAATAAAAAAATATAGTTTTGCCAATGTCTTGCAGCTCGCAGATCAAGTGGTTTAGTTTTCCAGTAATGTCAGTCAAGAATACAAGTTCAGATTCACCATATTCATATTCACCATATTCAGCAGATATCTCCACCAATAGCACCTTAAAAATCCTGTTCTGTTTTGCTTTGCAGCTGAGGTTTTTTATGATTTTCACAATAGGAGTCATTATATGTCCAGAGCCAATCACTTCTGCACATAAGGCCTACTGGTGAAAGAAGCAGCAGTAATGCAGACATTTTGGAAAGTCTTGGTCAGCTTTACAGTGAGTGATGAAACCTGTTTGTCGGTCAATCATAGCAGGAGCCCCGTCTGCAGGTATGGCTACCAGCTTTTCTAATGGTACCTTTTTCTGCACAAAAACTCCTTCACCGTGTTATACATTTCAACTCCTCTTGTTGTTGTCTGTTAGGGCAGATGTGTCAGGAATTCTTCTCTTGTGGAAACCAAAAGCTATGCTGTACTGTTGCCGTCCACAGACTCATCACACTGGACGTTAAACCACCTGCACTTTGTAAGATCCCGGTCCAGCTAATTCACCAAGTTATCAGACATAGCTGACACTCATCTAGACATTGTAGTGAAAATTGAATGAGTTCTATTGTTCTCATCCTTAGGGACAGTGATAGCAATTATCATCATTGCTTGTTTCTTAATCTGATAAAAACCTTCTTCTACTTGATGAGAAAATGAGCAGGTCTAAACGAGGCTTAGATTTAAGAATTTTTTTTTAATGCTATATGCAAAAGTCTTTGTCCCTTAAGGCAACAGATTATAGTCCCCCCCCCCCCCCCCCCACAGGCTGCTGTCATATTAACATTAGCTTGGAGCTCCAGAATGGACAAGAAAAAACGACGAGAATGGCTCGAGCAGGGCGTTGCTCACGGGGCGGTCGCTCGTGCCAGGCGGTGGCACGTGCTCGGGCCCGCTAAATGCTACTTGTAGCTTTAATTATTATTATTATTCTTCCGACTTTTCCGTCGCCTTTTTGAGGCCTTTAACATACCCCAAAACTCACCAAATTTTGTATACACATCAGGAGTCGCGAAAAATTTCATATTTTATAGGAGAACGGCATAGGTAAACAAAAATGGCTCGATAGCGCCACCTGCAAAATTTGTTTTCGCGAGCACCTCCATATGCTTTATAGTACAAACCTGATTTTAACAGGGCATGTTCATCGGATAGAAACCTACAAAAAAGTCTCTTGGGACCAAGCTGTCAGTCGCACAGGAAGTCTGATATTTTGATGACAATATGTCATTTTTGCTGTATTTTGGTCATTTGCAGGCCTCGCTCTAGAACGAACTCCTCCTAGAGATTTGAGAGTAATGACTCCAAACTTTGGTTTTGTAAACTAGACACATGTCCGATGTTAAATTGCAAAGCTTTTAAGTTTTTATGGATGTTTGTGACCATGGCGGCGCGTCAAAATTGGAGGTCGTTTGAAAACACGCCATGAAAAGAAAAATGGCCATTACTCAGCCATGCATAATCCAATCTGATCCAAAATTGATGTGCATGATTGTAGTCTGACTCTGAACACATCTGCAGTGAAAAAATCTGGAAAAAGTGTAGCGCCACCTGCTGGCAAGAGGAAATGACATGTTTTACTTGGAGCATCACTACTCCGAGTAGGATGAGCCGACACACCTGAAAATGACGTCCACCTGTTGAAAAGCCATTGAAGTTTACTCTGACAAAAAACCATAACTTTCAATGCGGGGGTGTGGTCGTGACAGAGCGGCAAAGTTGGGCATCTCGCTATGCACACAAAAGTTGCTCTCACGTGCACATTCCTTGTCCAATCTCACTGAAATTCAATGGATATGATGAAGCTTCTATTCTGAACCCATGGATATGACAATCTTGGACGAGCTCTATAGCGCCACCTAGTTATTGCATTGGGCACATTCTGCCCTGTATTTTCTCTTTGCTTTGTCCGATGTGCATGAAATTAAAACTGGAGATACTCAGAAGGGTCCTCTCTCATCATGTAAAGTTTCATGGGTGTACACCTGAAGGTGCCTGCGTAACAGGAAGTGGTCGATTATGTGCACCCAAATAATAGAAATTTATTATAAATCAGCCGTTTGTCTCAGGAAGCTGAGATTTCAGAGTTAGATGCCTTTAATAACCTCCAGCTTTGATATGTAACACTATAGGGTCTACGAGAAACTTCATCACTTGATTTTTTTAATGAAATTTTGGACTGAACAAAGATTTTTAGCATAAATTCTGTTTAGGTTATCAGCACCAAGAATTCAACTTTCATAGGCATTTATGTGCTACTGCTTCCTAAAAAAATTCAGAATGATTGAAGTTACAGGTGAACTTTTAGACAACATTTCATCCAAAAAGGTCCGAAAACGTCTTTTTAGGCAAAACTACAAACACCTATTTTTTTCATAACTTAATCATCATATATCAACACCATTTATTTTTTTAAATGTAGGGATCTGTGTTTGCTGCCTTCCATATTTTTTTCAGAAGTCCAGGTGAAACAGATGATTTTAAAAAAATCCTGATTCATCCCAAAACCTGTGCTTTTTCCGTCTGGACTCCAAACAAGTGTGTTTTAAAATTACTTATGCTTCAAATATCCACACCAAGTTTCACACGCATATAGCTGAACATGTCTAAATGCTTCTTGAATATTCTTTACAGATATAAAATGAACTGGTCAACTGTAGGATGTAATTTCCTCTTACATGCTTCAGTCTTTTCCTCATGCTGCAGCCTGCTCCTCAATCATCCCTGTTGCTGGAGTCAAATTTCACCCCCCCCCCCCCCCCACACACACACACCAGCTGCCTGTTCATATGCTAACTAACCCAGAAGTGAGGTGACAATAGTTTAGACACAAGAGGGAGGGCAGACTGCTTTTTCATTTGTTTTGTATGTCTTTCATAGATTTTTATGAATAATCATTGCTTTTCTAGTCATGTAAAATGCAATTAACTTAATATTTTATCTTTTTTTTTTTACAAACAAAACATATGAATGTGCTCCAAAACAAAACCCAACTCTCAGTACAGTTCTACAGATGTAACATAAGACTTAGACAGTAAATGTCTCTTTTATCCTTTTTTAATCAATGCTGCAACTTCTTTTCCTTAATATAAATCCAATGAAATTAAACTACAAAACCAAAAAACACAACCTATAGCAAATTTCTCTAAATAAATTATGTGTATATACAATATGTAGCACTTTTAAACAAAATAATAACAAATCCTTCCAATACAAGCACAGAAAAATGGAACACAAAATTTAAAACCCAAATTTGAAATGGCAATTTTAAAAAGATAATTTTTTCAGCCTGCTAAAAGTGCACAATTGTAAAAGCTCTTTTATATAGACAACTGTTTGGTTGCTTAGAGCTCTAAATATAAAAACAATGCCTTTATGGACGTGGCACGGATGGCACGGATGTTCAGCAGGGTAAACCCCAGGAAAGCGGCGGGACCTGATGGAGTTCCCGGAAAGGTTCTGCGGGCCTGCGCCGATCAACTCTCCCAGGTCTTCACAAAAATCTTCAACCTGTCGCTAGCTCAGGCTTTCATCCCTGCTTGCCTGAAGTCATCCACTATCATCCCGATACCCAAAAAGTCCTCATCCACAGCCTTCCTCACGGACTTCCGCCCAGTTGCACTCACTGCTGTCATCACAAAGTGTCTGGAGCGGCTGCTCCTGGGACACATCAAAGACTCCCTCCCTCCAATCTTCGTCCCCCACCAGTTTGCTTACAAAGCAAACAGATCAACGGATGATGCCATTTCCATCACCCTCCACACTGCGCTGAGCCACCTGGAACACAGAGACACCTACGCCAGGATGCTCTTTGTGGACTATAGCTCAGCCTTTAACACAATCATTCCTGACATTCTGGTCAACAAACTGTCTGAACTAGGACTCCACCCACTCACCTGCTCGTGGATCAAGGACTTCCTGACAAACAGACCACAGACAGTCAAACTTGACCCCCACCTCTCCTCCACCCGGACGCTGAGCACAGGCTCCACACAGGGATGTGTGCTGAGTCCTCTGCTGTACACACTGTACACAGCAGACTGCAGACCAGCCCACACCAGCAACACCGTGGTGAAGTTTGCAGACGACACTACTGTGGTGGGGCTGATCTCTGGGGACGACGAGACGGCCTACAGAGACGAAGTCCTGAAACTCTCAAGGTGGTGTCAGGCTAATAACCTCATCCTGAACACCACCAAGACCAAGGAGATCATCCTGGACTTCAGAAAAAACAGAACAGATCCACCCCCACTCTACATCGATGGAAACAGTGTGGAGAGGGTCCACAGCTTCACCCTCCTGGGCACCACCATCTCTGCTGACCTCACATGGTCTAACAACACCATGACTGTCATCAGGAAGGCCCAGCAACGCCTGCACTTCCTGAGAAAACTTAGGAGGAACAACGTCAGCCAGGAGCTGCTGGTAACGTTCTACCGCTCAACCATTGAGAGCATTCTGTCCTATGGCATCACAGTGTGGTTTTCCCACTGCACTGAAGCAGAACGGCAGAGTCTCCAGAGAATGGTAAAGACAGCGCAGAGGATCATCGGCTGCCCCCTCCCCTCACTGAAGGACATTTACCAGTCTCGCTGCCTCAGCAGAGTGACTAGCATCACCACTAACTCCACCCATTCTGCTTTCCCTCTGTTTGAACTGCTGCCCTCTGGAAGGAGGTACAGGTCCATCAGAACCAGGACAAACAGACTAAGAAACAGCTTTTTTCCACAGGCAATTATCATACGGAATGCACATACGTCCACCAACCACACCTCACTCTAATTTTACTACAATGCGTGCAATATCCTGACTGTCTAACCGGGTCACTGTGCAATAACTTGATATTTATTAAGCTGTGCTCACAGCAACTCATGTAATTCCATTCTATTTTATTCACAAATATTTAATATTTAACAGTTTCTGTCCATATTGTTCATTTTTTGTTAAGAGTTGTAAATACAGTATTTCTTTTTCTATTCTATTTTTATTTTTATTTTATGTAACTCCTTCACTCCAAGGCTGCTGCAATTTCATTGTATCCCCATGTACAATGACAATAAACGATTCTGATTTTGATTATATCACTTAGACACAGATGGAGAACCATATCAACTGGATTGGTAACAGCAACAACCACCGACCAAGCCGGCAAGCCCTGGCAGAAAAGATCCCCACAAGAAACACTGCAGGCTGTTCCATAAAAAATATAGTTTTACCATTGCCTTGCAGATCACAGTTGAAGTGGTTTAGTTTTCCTAAAAAAATTCAGAATGATTGAAGTTACAGGTGAACTTTTAGACAACATTTGATCCAAAAAGGTCCGAAAACGTCTTTTTAGGCAAAACTGCAAACACCTATTTTTTTGCATAACTTATCTTTCTAATATCAGCACAAAAAAATTAAAAACGGTAGGGATCTGTGTTTGCTGCCTTCCATATTTTTTTCAGACTTAAAAGTGTAACAGATGATTTATAAAAAATCCTTTTTCATCCAAAAACCTGTGTTAAATCTGTCTAGACTCCAAACAAACATTTTTTTATGGTAACTTATGTTTCAACAATCGACACCAATTTTCACACACCTATAGCTGAACATGTCCCATAGCTCCCTGAATATTTTCATAGATATAAAATGAACTGGTCATTCTAACATCTAGCATTCTAACATCTAACATCTTACATGTCAAAGCCTCTCTCAGCCTGGCTCTGCTGAAGGAGTCGTGTTACAACCCCGCCCCCTCCTGCTGGGACCACGGCTCCTATGTAAATTAGCAAGCAGTGAACAGAGAGATGAGGAGTAAGAATGGCCATTACTCAGGCATGCATAATCCAAAGACAGCCAGTTAAACACTGAAAGACATATTTTTTCGGTATGTCTTTCATACATCTTTAGTATTAAAAACTCTCCAAGATGAATGTGCCTGACTCCACCTGCAGGTGGATCACAGACTTCCTGACGGACAGACAGCAGTATGTGAGGCTGGGGAAGCTCGTCTCAGATACTCGGACCACAAGCACCGGATCCCCCCAGGGCTGTGTCCTTTCACCCCTGTTACTCTCCCTGTACACAAACAGCTGCACAGCTGGTCACCTGTCTGTCAAACTCCTGAAGTTTGCTGACGACACCACACTCATCGGCCTCATCTCTGACGGAGATGAGTCGGCCTACAGGAGTGAAATAGCCAGGCTGGTGTCATAGTGCAGCGCTAACAACCTGGAGCTTAATGCTCTGAAGACAGTGGAGATGACAGTGGACTTCAGGAAGGCCCCAGCCCCCCTCCCCCCTGTCATCCTCTGTGACTCCCCGGTGACCTCTGTGGAGTCCTTCTGCTTCCTGGGAACCATCATCAGCCAGGACCTCAAGTGGGAGCAGAACATCAGCTCCATCACTAAGAAGGTCCAGCAGAGGATGTACTTCCTGAGGCAGCTGAAGAAGTTTCACCTCCCTGAAAAGATGCTGGTAGACTTTTACACCGCCATCATCGAATCCACCCTCACGTCCTCCATCACAGTCTGGTTCGCTGCGGCCACGGCCAGAGACAAGGCCAAGCTGCAACGCGTCATCCACTCAGCAGAGAAGGTGATCGGCTGCCACCTCCCGTCTCTCCAGGAGCTGCACATCTCCAGGACCTGGAGGCGGGCAGCCAGGATTGTAGCCAACCCCTCTCATCCAGGACATAATCTCTTTCGGCCCCTCCCTTCTGGCAAGAGGCTCCGGTCCATCAGGACCAGGACCTCGCGCCACAAGAACAGCTTCTTCCCCACTGCAGCCAGCCTGCTGAACAGAACCCCAACTCCCCCAGGTGACCCCCCTCCCCCCCCCCGCCCACCAAAGGACTGTCGGTGCCACTTACAGGCCCCACCATCCCAGCCCATCTGTGCTCCCACTTTAATTCACCTTACTCTACTGTATATAGTGTGTTGTTGTTGTTAACTTAATTTTTAACTTATTCTTAATTGCACTATACACCAAGTCAAATTCCTCGTTTTGTAAAGTGCGCTCTACTGAACCTGGCAATAAAACTTTTTCTGATTCCTGATTCTGATTCTGATTCTATTAATCATTGTTTTTTATTCATTCAAAATGCAATTAAATCAATATTTTATCTTTTTTCTTTTCCTTTTTCTTTTTTTTTATCTCTTATATCCTTTTTTATAATCAATGTTTGAACTTCTTTTCCTTTCTATTGTCATGGTTTCAGTTTGTTGTCTTTTTTTTCGCTTTAGTTCTTGTTCTGTCTTGTTTGGTTCTGTTTCCTGTTTTATTTTGAAAGGTTTCCTGTCTTGTCATGTTTCTTGAGTTTTACTTCCTTTGGTCCCCATCTGCCCTAATCGTGTTCACCTGTGTCTTGTCTGCCCTGTCTGTATATAAGTCTTGTCTCTGCCTTCCTCCTGTGCTGGTCCATTAACTTTTGCTCATGTTGATCACGTCTTCTTGTCTGGCGTCCATGTCCCTTGCCATGCCACAGTAAGTTTTTGTTTTTAGTTTTGTCATCCTGTTCTGCAGCGCTTTTTGTTAGTTAAATAAACCCACTTGCCCTGAACCCGTTTGCCTCCCGTCTCTGCGCCTGGGTCCTACCTGCTCTCGAGCCTCCCCCCACACGACATCTATACATCCAATGAAATTAAACTACAAATCAACAAACACAACTGATAACAAATGTCTCTAAAAAATGATGTGTATATTTGCAGAACCTTAAAAACACCAAACAAATAACAAATGCTTCCCAATTAAAGCACAAAAAATGGAACACAAAATGTAAAACCCAAGTTAGAAATTGCAATTTGAAAAAGATACTTTTTTCAGCAGCTTTTCAAAATCAATCACCAATTCTACTCTTCTGTGGATGAAACAAAGTACTCCAGAACAATGAAGCCATTTCTCTAAGTCTCTCTCACCTTCAGTTTTAAACAAGGTCTGTGAAAATCCACCATACATTGGTCACATGAACTCAGAGACCTGCTAAAAGTGCACAATTGTAAAAGCTCTTTTATGTAGACAACTGTTTGTTTGCTTAGAGCTCTAAATATAAAAAAAAATGCTTTTCTATCACCTAGACACAGATGGAGAACCATATCAACTGGATTAATAACAGGGTGGCATGTTTAGACAACATGAAGCTGTCCATCACATTTTTGACCTAAACATGTAAACACATCCTTGGCTCTGCGGTTAGGAAATGGTATTTGGGAATCTCTTTATACCAGGAGCCAGCCTGGCCATTGGAACATCGCCACAGTGCCCATCCAGACTGGGACAGCAACGGGGTCCACTTCAGAGCCGTGAGCTGCTGTGTTTAACTCCAGCTGTCCCAGCAAGGGAGACAACTGCAGCAACATCCACTGACCAAGCTGACAAGCCCTGGCAGAAAAGATCCCCACAAGAAAAACACTGGCTCAGGCAGGCTGGTCAAAAAAAAATAGTTTTGCCATTGTCTTGCAGCTCGCAGATCAAGTGGTTTAGTTTTCCAGTAATGTCAGTCAAGAATGCAAGTTCAGATTCACCATATTCATATTCACCATATTCAACAGACATCTCCTCCAATAGCACCTTAAAAATCCTGTGCTGTTTTGCTTTGCAGCTGAGGTTGTTTACGATTTTCAGAATAAGAGTCATTATATGTCCAGAGCCAATCATTTCTGCACATAAGGCCTGCTGGTGAATGACGCAGCAGTAATGCAGACATTTTGGAAAGTCTGGGTCAGCTTTACAGTGAGTGATGAAACCTGTTTGTCTATTGATCATAGCAGGAGTCCCATCTGCAGTCACTGCTACCAGCTTTTCTAATGGTACCTTTTTCTGCACAAAAACTCCTTCACCGTGTTATACATTTCAACTCCTCTTGTAGTTGTCTGTTAGGGCAGATGTGTCAGGAGTTCTTCTCTTGTGGAAACCAAAAGCTATGCTGTACTGTTGCCGTCCACAGACTCATCACACTGGACGTTAACCACCTGCACTTTGCAAGATCCCGGTCCAGCTAATTGGCCAAGTTATCAGACATAGCTGACACTCATCTAGACATTGTAGTGGAAATTGAATGAGTTCTATTGTTCTCATCCTTAGGGACAGTGATAGCAATTATCATCATTGCTTGAATTTTTTTCATGCTATATGCAAAAGTCTTTGTCCCTTAAGGCAACAGATTACAGGCCCCCCCCCCCCCCCCCCCCCCCCCCCCCAGGCTGCTGTCGTATTAACAATAGCTTGGAGCTCCAGAATGGACAAGAAAAAACGACGAGAATGGCTCGAGCAGGGCGTTGCTCACGGGGCGGTCGCTCGTGCCATTCGGTCGCACGTGCTCGGGCCCGCTAAATGCTACTTGTAGCTTTAATTATTATTATTATTCTACCGGAAGAGTCGCCTTTTTGAGGCCTTTAACATACCCCAAAACTCACCAAATTTGGCACACACATCAGGAGTCGCGAAAAATTTCGTATTTTATAGGAGATTGGCATGGGCGCACAAAAACGGCTCGATAGCGCCACCTACAGTGACGTTTGTCCCGACGCCCCGCATACGCTTTAACGTACAAGCTTGATTTTTACAGGGCATGTTCTTCAGATGGAGACTTACAAAAAAGTCTGAAAGGACCCACCTGTCACTCGCACAGGAAGTCTGATATATTGAGGTCAATATGTCATTTTTGCTCTATTTTGGACATTTGCAGGCCTCGCTCTAGAACGAACTCCTCCTAGAGATTTGTGAATAATGACTACAAACTTTGGTTTTGTAAACTAGACACATGTCCGATGTTAAATTGCGAAGCTTTTAAGTTTTTACGGTTGTTTGTGACCGTGGCGGCGCGTAGAAATTCGACGTTGTTTCGAAAACACGCCATGAAAAGAAAAATGGCCATTACTCAGCCATGCATAATCCAATCTGATCCAAAATTGATATGCATGATTGTAGTCTGACTCTGAACACATCTGCAGTGAAAGAATCTGGAAAAAGTGTAGCGCCACCTGCTGGCAAGTGGAAATGACATGTTAGACTTGGAGCATCACTGCTCCAAGTAGGATGAGCCGACACACCTGAAAATGACGTCCACCTGTTGAAAAGCCATTGAAGTTTACTCTGACAAAAAACCATAACTTTCAATGCGGGGGTGTGGTCGTGACAGAGCGGCAAAGTTGGGCATCTCGCTATGCACACAAAAGTTGCTCTCACGTGCACATTCCTTGTCCAATCTCACTGAAATTCAATGGATATGATGAAGCTTCTATTCTGAACCCATGGATATGACAATCTTGGACGAGCTCTATAGCGCCACCTAGTTATTGCATTGGGCACATTCTGCCCTGTATTTTCTCTTTGCTTTGTCCGATGTGCATGAAATTAAAACTGGAGATACTCAGAAGGGTCCTCTCTCATCATGTAAAGTTTCATGGGTGTACACCTGACGGTGCCTGCGTAACAGGAAGTGGTCGATTATGTGCACCCAAATAATAGAAATTTATTATAAATCAGCCGTTTGTCTCAGGAAGCTGAGATTTCAGAATTAGATGCCTTTAATAACCTCCAGCTTTGATATGTAACACTATAGGGTCTACGAGAAACTTCATCACTTGATTTTTTTAATGAAATTTTGGACTGAACAAAGATTTTTAGCATAAATTCTGTTTAGGTTATCAGCACCAAGAATTCAACTTTCATAGGCATTTATGTGCTACTGCTTCCTAAAAAAATTCATAATGATTGAAGTTACAGGTGACATCTTAGAGAGCATTACATCCAAAAAGGTCCGAAAACGTCTTTTTAGGCAAAACTGCAAACACCTATTTTTTTGCATAACTTATCTTTCAAATATCAGCACAAAAAAATTAAAAACGGTAGGGATCTGTGTTTGCTGCCTTCCATATTTTTTTCAGACTTAAAAGTGTAACAGATGATTTATAAAAAATCCTTTTCATCCAAAAACCTGTGTTAAATCTGTCTAGACTCCAAACAAACATTTTTTTATGGTAACTTATGTTTCAACAATCGACACCAATTTTCACAGACCTAAAGCTGAACATGTCCCATAGCTCCCTGAATATTTTCATAGATATAAAATGAACTGGTCATTCTAACATCTGGCATTCTAACATCTAACATCTTACATGTCAAAGCCTCTCTCAGCCTGGCTCTGCTGAAGGAGTCGTGTTACAACCCCGCCCCCTCCTGCTGGGACCCCTGCTATGTAAATTAGCAAGCAGTGAACAGAGAGATGAGGAGTAAGAATGGCCATTATTCAGGCATGCATAATCCAAAGACAGCCAGTTAAACACTGAAAGACATATTTTTTCGGTATGTCTTTCATACATCTTTAGTATTAAAAACTCTCCAAGATGAATGTGCCTGACTCCACCTGCAGGTGGATCACAGACTTCCTGACGGACAGACAGCAGTATGTGAGGCTGGGGAAGCTCGTCTCAGATACTCGGACCACAAGCACCGGATCCCCCCAGGGCTGTGTCCTTTCACCCCTGTTACTCTCCCTGTACACAAACAGCTGCACAGCTGGTCACCTGTCTGTCAAACTCCTGAAGTTGGCTGACGACACCACACTCATCGGCCTAATCTCTGACGGAGATGAGTCGGCCTACAGGAGTGAAATAGCCAGGCTGGTGTCATAGTGCAGCGCTAACAACCTGGAGCTTAATGCTCTGAAGACAGTGGAGATGACAGTGGACTTCAGGAAGGCCCCAGCCCCCCTCCCCCCTGTCATCCTCTGTGACTCCCCGGTGACCTCTGTGGAGTCCTTCTGCTTCCTGGGAACCATCATCAGCCAGGACCTCAAGTGGGAGCAGAACATCAGCTCCATCACTAAGAAGGTCCAGCAGAGGATGTACTTCCTGAGGCAGCTGAAGAAGTTTCACCTCCCTGAAAAGATGCTGGTAGACTTTTACACCGCCATCATCGAATCCACCCTCACGTCCTCCATCACAGTCTGGTTCGCTGCGGCCACGGCCAGAGACAAGGCCAAGCTGCAACGCGTCATCCACTCAGCAGAGAAGGTGATCGGCTGCCACCTCCCGTCTCTCCAGGAGCTGCACATCTCCAGGACCTGGAGGCGGGCAGCCAGGATTGTAGCCAACCCCTCTCATCCAGGACATAATCTCTTTCGGCCCCTCCCTTCTGGCAAGAGGCTCCGGTCCATAAGGACCAGGACCTCGCGCCACAAGAACAGCTTCTTCCCCACTGCAGCCAGCCTGCTGAACAGAACCCCAACTCCCCCAGGTGACCCCCCCTCCCCCCCCGCCCACCAAAGGACTGTCGGTGCCACTTACAGGCCCCACCATCCCAGCCCATCTGTGCTCCCACTTTAATTCACCTTACTCTACTGTATATAGTGTGTTGTTGTTGTTAACTTAATTTTTAACTTATTCTTAATTGCACTATACACCAAGTCAAATTCCTCGTTTTGTAAAGTGCGCTCTACTGAACCTGGCAATAAAACTTTTTCTGATTCCTGATTCTGATTCTGATTCTATTAATCATTGTTTTTTATTCATTCAAAATGCAATTAAATCAATATTTTATCTTTTTCCTTTTTCTTTTTTTTTTATCTCTTATATCCTTTTTTATAATCAATGTTTGAACTTCTTTTCCTTTCTATTGTCATGGTTTCAGTTTGTTGTCTTGTTTTTCGCTTTAGTTCTTGTTCTGTCTTGTTTGGTTCTGTTTCCTGTTTTATTTTGAAAGGTTTCCTGTCTTGTCATGTTTCTTGAGTTTTACTTCCTTTGGTCCCCATCTGCCCTAATCGTGTTCACCTGTGTCTTGTCTGCCCTGTCTGTATATAAGTCTTGTCTCTGCCTTCCTCCTGTGCTGGTCCATTAACTTCTGCTCATGTTGATCACGTCTTCTTGTCTGGCGTCCATGTCCCTTGCCATGCCACAGTAAGTTTTTGTTTTTAGTTTTGTCATCCTGCTCTGCAGCGCTTTTTGTTAGTTAAATAAACCCACTTGCCCTGAACCCGTTTGCCTCCCGTCTCTGCGCCTGGGTCCTACCTGCTCTCGAGCCTCCCCCCCACACGACATCTATACATCCAATGAAATTAAACTACAAATCAACAAACACAACTGATAACAAATGTCTCTAAAAAATGATGTGTATATTTGCAGAACCTTAAAAACACCAAACAAATAACAAATGCTTCCCAATTAAAGCACAAAAAATGGAACACAAAATGTAAAACCCAAGTTAGAAATTGCAATTTGAAAAAGATACTTTTTTCAGCAGCTTTTCAAAATCAATCACCAATTCTACTCTTCTGTGGATGAAACAAAGAACTCCAGAACAATGAAGCCATTTCTCTAAGTCTCTCTCACCTTCAGTTTTAAACAAGGTCTGTGAAAATCCACCATACATTGGTCACATGAACTCAGAGACCTGCTAAAAGTGCACAATTGTAAAAGCTCTTTTTTATAGACAACTGTTTGTTTGCTTAGAGCTCTAAATATAAAAAAAATGCTTTTCTATCACCTAGACACAGATGGAGAACCATATCAACTGGATTAATAACAGGGTGGCATGTTTAGACAACATGAAGCTGTCCATCACATTTTTGACCTAAACATGTAAACACATCCTTGGCTCTGCGGTTAGGAAATGGTATTTGGGAATCTCTTTATACCAGGAGCCAGCCTGGCCATTGGAACATCGCCACAGTGCCCATCCAGACTGGGACAGCAACGGGGTCCACTTCAGAGCCGTGAGCTGCTGTGTTTAACTCCAGCTGTCCCAGCAAGGTAGACAACTGCAGCAACATCCACTGACCAAGCTGACAAGCCCTGGCAGAAAAGATCCCCACAAGAAAAACACTGGCTCAGGCAGGCTGGTCAAAAAAAATAGTTTTGCCATTGTCTTGCAGCTCGCAGATCAAGTGGTTTAGTTTTCCAGTAATGTCAGTCAAGAATGCAAGTTCAGATTCACAATGTTCATATTCACCATATTCAACAGACATCTCCTCCAATAGCACCTTAAAAATCCTGTGCTGTTTAGCTTTGCAGCTGAGGTTGTTTACGATTTTCAGAATAAGAGTCATTATATGTCCAGAGCCAATCACTTCTGCACATAAGGCCTGCTGGTGAATGACGCAGCAGTAATGCAGACATTTTGGAAAGTCTGGGTCAGCTTTACAGTGAGTGATGAAACCTGTTTGTCTATTGATCATAGCAGGAGTCCCATCTGCAGTCACTGCTACCAGCTTTTCTAATTGTACCTTTTTCTGCACAAAAACTCCTTCACCGTGTTATACATTTCAACTCCTCTTGTAATTGTCTGTTAGGGCAGATGTGTCAGGAGTTCTTCTCTTGTGGAAACCAAAAGCTATGCTGTACTGTTGCCGTCCACAGACTCATCACACTGGACGTTAACCACCTGCACTTTGCAAGATCCCGGTCCAGCTAATTGGCCAAGTTATCAGACATAGCTGACACTCATCTAGACATTGTAGTGGAAATTGAATGAGTTCTATTGTTCTCATCCTTAGGGACAGTGATAGCAATTATCATCATTGCTTGAATTTTTTTCATGCTATATGCAAAAGTCTTTGTCCCTTAAGGCAACAGATTACAGCCCCCCCCCCCCCCCCCAGGCTGCTGTCGTATTAACAATAGCTTGGAGCTCCAGAATGGACAAGAAAAAACGACGAGAATGGCTCGAGCAGGGCGTTGCTCACGGGGCGGTCGCTCGTGCCATGCGGTCGCACGTGCTCGGGCCCGCTAAATGCTACTTGTAGCTTTAATTATTATTATTATTATTATTCTTCCGACTTTTCCGTCGCCTTTTTGAGGCCTTTAACATACCCCAAAACTCACCAAATTTTGTATACACATCAGGAGTCGCGAAAAATTTCATATTTTATAGGAGAACGGCATAGGTAAACAAAAATGGCTCGATAGCGCCACCTGCAAAATTTGTTTTCGCGAGCACCTCCATATGCTTTATAGTACAAACCTGATTTTAACAGGGCATGTTCATCGGATAGAAACCTACAAAAAAGTCTCTTGGGACCAAGCTGTCAGTCGCACAGGAAGTCTGATATTTTGATGACAATATGTCATTTTTGCTGTATTTTGGTCATTCGCAGGCCTCGCTCTAGAACGAACTCCTCCTAGAGATTTGAGAGTAATGACTCCAAACTTTGGTTTTGTAAACTATACACATGTCCGATGTTAAATTGCAAAGCTTTTAAGTTTTTATGGATGTTTGTGACCATGGCGGCGCGTCAAAATTGGAGGTCGTTTCGAAAACACGCCATGAAAAGAAAAATGGCCATTACTCAGCCATGCATAATCCAATCTGATCCAAAATTGATGTGCATGATTGTAGTCTGACTCTGAACACATCTGCAGTGAAAAAACCTGGAAAAAGTGTAGCGCCACCTGCTGGCAAGAGGAAATGACATGTTTTACTTGGAGCATCACTACTCCGAGTAGGATGAGCCGACACACCTGAAAATGACGTCCACCTGTTGAAAAGCCATTGAAGTTTACTCTGACAAAAAACCATAACTTTCAATGCGGGGGTGTGGTCGTGACAGAGCGGCAAAGTTGGGCATCTCGCTATGCACACAAAAGTTGCTCTCACGTGCACATTCCTTGTCCAATCTCACTGAAATTCAATGGATATGATGAAGCTTCTATTCTGAACCCATGGATATGACAATCTTGGACGAGCTCTATAGCGCCACCTAGTTATTGCATTGGGCACATTCTGCCCTGTATTTTCTCTTTGCTTTGTCCGATGTGCATGAAATTAAAACTGGAGATACTCAGAAGGGTCCTCTCTCATCATGTAAAGTTTCATGGGTGTACACCTGACGGTGCCTGCGTAACAGGAAGTGGTCGATTATGTGCACCCAAATAATAGAAATTTATTATAAATCAGCCGTTTGTCTCAGGAAGCTGAGATTTCAGAATTAGATGCCTTTAATAACCTCCAGCTTTGATATGTAACACTATAGGGTCTACGAGAAACTTCATCACTTGATTTTTTTAATGAAATTTTGGACTGAACAAAGATTTTTAGCATAAATTCTGTTTAGGTTATCAGCACCAAGAATTCAACTTTCATAGCCATTTATGTGCTACTGCTTCCTAAAAAAATTCAGAATGATTGAAGTTACAGGTGAACTTTTAGAGAACATTTCATCCAAAAAGGTCCGAAAACGTCTTTTTAGGCAAAACTACAAACACCTATTTTTTTTCATAACTTAATCATCATATATCAACACCATTTATTTTTTTAAATGTAGGGATCTGTGTTTGCTGCCTTCCATATTTTTTTCAGAAGTCCAGGTGAAACAGATGATTTTAAAAAAATCCTGATTCATCCCAAAACCTGTGCTTTTTCCGTCTGGACTCCAAACAAGTGTGTTTTAAAATTACTTATGCTTCAAATATCCACACCAAGTTTAACACGCATATAGCTGAACATGTCTAAATGCTTCTTGAATATTCTTTACAGATATAAAATGAACTGGTCAACTGTAGGATGTCATTTCCTCTTACATGGTTCAGTCTTTTCCTCATGCTGCAGCCTGCTCCTCAATCTTTCCTGTTGCTGGAGTCAAATTTCACCCCCCCCCCCCCCCCACACACACACACACCAGCTGCCTGTTTATATGCTAACTAACCCAGAAGTGAGGTGACAATAGTTTAGACACAAGAGGGAGGGCAGACTGCTTTTTCATTTGTTTTGTATGTCTTTCATAGATTTTTATGAATAATCATTGCTTTTCTAGTCATGTAAAATGCAATTAACTTAATATTTTATCTTTTTTTTTTTACAAACAAAACATATGAATGTGCTCCAAAACAAAACCCAACTCTCAGTACAGTTCTACAGATGTAACATAAGACTTAGACAGTAAATGTCTCTTTTATCCTTTTTTAATCAATGCTGCAACTTCTTTTCCTTAATATAAATCCAATGAAATTAAACTACAAAACCAAAAAACACAACCTATAGCAAATTTCTCTAAATAAATTATGTGTATATACAATATGTAGCACTTTTAAACAAAATAATAACAAATCCTTCCAATACAAGCACAGAAAAATGGAACACAAAATTTAAAACCCAAATTTGAAATGGCAATTTTAAAAAGATAATTTTTTCAGCCTGCTAAAAGTGCACAATTGTAAAAGCTCTTTTATATAGACAACTGTTTGGTTGCTTAGAGCTCTAAATATAAAAACAATGCCTTTATGGACGTGGCACGGATGGCACGGATGTTCAGCAGGGTAAACCCCAGGAAAGCGGCGGGACCTGATGGAGTTCCCGGAAAGGTTCTGCGGGCCTGCGCCGATCAACTCTCCCAGGTCTTCACAAAAATCTTCAACCTGTCGCTAGCTCAGGCTTTCATCCCTGCTTGCCTGAAGTCATCCACTATCATCCCGATACCCAAAAAGTCCTCATCCACAGCCTTCCTCACGGACTTCCGCCCAGTTGCACTCACTGCTGTAATCACAAAGTGTCTGGAGCGGCTGCTCCTGGGACACATCAAAGACTCCCTCCCTCCAATCTTCGTCCCCCACCAGTTTGCAGAACAGAACAGATCCACCCCCACTCTACATCGATGGAAACTGTGTGGAGAGGGTCCACAGCTTCACCCTCCTGGGCACCACCATCTCTGCTGACCTCACATGGTCTAACAACACCATGACTGTCATCAGGAAGGCCCAGCAACGCCTGCACTTCCTGAGAAAACTTAGGAGGAACGACGTCAGCCAGGAGCTGCTGGTAACGTTCTACCGCTCAACCATTGAGAGCATTCTGTCCTATGGCATCACAGTGTGGTTTTCCCACTGCACTGAAGCAGAACGGCAGAGTCTCCAGAGAGTGGTAAAGACAGCGCAGAGGATCATCGGCTGCCCCCTCCCCTCACTGAAGGACATTTACCAGTCTCGCTGCATCAGCAGAGTGACTAGCATCACCACTAACTCCACCCATTCTGCTTTCCCTCTGTTTGAACTGCTGCCCTCTGGAAGGAGGTACAGGTCCATCAGAACCAGGACAAACAGACTAAGAAACAGCTTTTTTCCATAGGCAATTATCATACGGAATGCACATACGTCCACCAACCACACCTCACTCTAATTTTACTACAATGCGTGCAATATCCTGACTGTCTAACCGGGTCACTGTGCAATAACTTGATATTTATTAAGCTGTGCTCACAGCAACTCATGTAATTCCTTTCTATTTTATTCACAAATATTTAATATTTAACAGTTTCTGTCCATATTGTTCATTTTTTGTTAAGAGTTGTAAATACAGTATTTCTTTTTCTATTCTATTTTTATTTTTATTTTATGTAACTCCTTCACTCCAAGGCTGCTGCAATTTCATTGTATCCCCATGTACAATGACAATAAACGATTCTGATTCTGATTATATCACTTAGACACAGATGGAGAACCATATCAACTGGATTGGTAACAGCAACAACCACCGACCAAGCCGGCAAGCCCTGGCAGAAAAGATCCCCACAAGAAACACTGCAGGCTGTTCCATAAAAAATATAGTTTTACCATTGCCTTGCAGATCACAGTTGAAGTGGTTTAGTTTTCCTAAAAAAATTCAGAATGATTGAAGTTACAGGTGAACTTTTAGACAACATTTGATCCAAAAAGGTCCGAAAACGTCTTTTTAGGCAAAACTGCAAACACCTATTTTTTTGCATAACTTATCTTTCAAATATCAGCACAAAAAAATTAAAAACGGTAGAGATCTGTGTTTGCTGCCTTCCATATTTTTTTCAGACTTAAAAGTGTAACAGATGATTTATAAAAAATCCTTTTTCATCCAAAAACCTGTGTTAAATCTGTCTAGACTCCAAACAAACATTTTTTTATGGTAACTTATGTTTCAACAATCGACACCAATTTTCACACACCTATAGCTGAACATGTCCCATAGCTCCCTGAATATTTTCATAGATATAAAATGAACTGGTCATTCTAACATCTAGCATTCTAACATCTAACATCTTACATGTCAAAGCCTCTCTCAGCCTGGCTCTGCTGAAGGAGTCGTGTTACAACCCCGCCCCCTCCTGCTGGGACCCCTGCTATGTAAATTAGCAAGCAGTGAACAGAGAGATGAGGAGTAAGAATGGCCATTACTCAGGCATGCATAATCCAAAGACAGCCAGTTAAACACTGAAAGACATATTTTTCGGTATGTCTTTCATACATCTTTAGTATTAAAAACTCTCCAAGATGAATGTGCCTGACTCCACCTGCAGGTGGATCACAGACTTCCTGACGGACAGACAGCAGTATGTGAGGCTGGGGAAGCTCGTCTCAGATACTCGGACCACAAGCACCGGATCCCCCCAGGGCTGTGTTCTTTCACCCCTGTTACTCTCCCTGTACACAAACAGCTGCACAGCTGGTCACCTGTCTGTCAAACTCCTGAAGTTTGCTGACGACACCACACTCATCGGCCTCATCTCTGACGGAGATGAGTTGGCCTACAGGAGTGAAATAGCCAGGCTGGTGTCATAGTGCAGCGCTAACAACCTGGAGCTTAATGCTCTGAAGACAGTGGAGATGACAGTGGACTTCAGGAAGGCCCCAGCCCCCCTCCCCCCTGTCATCCTCTGTGACTCCCCGGTGACCTCTGTGGAGTCCTTCTGCTTCCTGGGAACCATCATCAGCCAGGACCTCAAGTGGGAGCAGAACATCAGCTCCATCACTAAGAAGGTCCAGCAGAGGATGTACTTCCTGAGGCAGCTGAAGAAGTTTCACCTCCCTGAAAAGATGCTGGTAGACTTCTACGATGCCATCATCGAATCCACCCTCACGTCCTCCATCACAGTCTGGTTCGCTGCGGCCACGGCCAGAGACAAGGCCAAGCTGCAACGCGTCATCCACTCAGCAGAGAAGGTGATCGGCTGCCACCTCCCGTCTCTCCAGGAGCTGCACATCTCCAGGACCTGGAGGCGGGCAGCCAGGATTGTAGCCAACCCCTCTCATCCAGGACATAATCTCTTTCGGCCCCTCCCTTCTGGCAAGAGGCTCCGGTCCATCAGGACCAGGACCTCGCGCCACAAGAACAGCTTCTTCCCCACTGCAGTCAGCCTGCTGAACAATACCCCAACTCCCCCAGGTGACCCCCCCCTCCCCCCCCCCGCCCACCAAAGGACTGTCGGTGCCACTTACAGGCCCCACCATCCCAGCCCATCTGTGCTCCCACTTTAATTCACCTTACTCTACTGTATATAGTGTGTTGTTGTTGTTAACTTAATTTTTAACTTATTCTTAATTGCACTATACACCAAGTCAAATTCCTCGTTTTGTAAAGTGCGCTCTACTGAACCTGGCAATAAAACTTTTTCTGATTTCTGATTCTGATTCTGATTCTATTAATCATTGTTTTTTATTCATTCAAAATGCAATTAAATCAATATTTTATCTTTTTTCTTTTCCTTTTTCTTTTTTTTTATCTCTTATATCCTTTTTTATAATCAATGTTTGAACTTCTTTTCCTTTCTATTGTCATGGTTTCAGTTTGTTGTCTTGTTTTTCGCTTTAGTTCTTGTTCTGTCTTGTTTGGTTCTGTTTCCTGTTTTATTTTGAAAGGTTTCCTGTCTTGTCATGTTTCTTGAGTTTTACTTCCTTTGGTCCCCATCTGCCCTAATCGTGTTCACCTGTGTCTTGTCTGCCCTGTCTGTATATAAGTCTTGTCTCTCCCTTCCTCCTGTGCTGGTCCATTAACTTCTGCTCATGTTGATCACGTCTTCTTGTCTGGCGTCCATGTCCCTTGCCATGCCACAGTAAGTTTTTGTTTTTAGTTTTGTCATCCTGCTCTGCAGCGCTTTTTGTTAGTTAAATAAACCCACTTGCCCTGAACCCGTTTGCCTCCCGTCTCTGCGCCTGGGTCCTACCTGCTCTCGAGCCTCCCCCCCACACGACATCTATACATCCAATGAAATTAAACTACAAATCAACAAACACAACTGATAACAAATGTCTCTAAAAAATGATGTGTATATTTGCAGAACCTTAAAAACACCAAACAAATAACAAATGCTTCCCAATTAAAGCACAAAAAATGGAACACAAAATGTAAAACCCAAGTTAGAAATTGCAATTTGAAAAAGATACTTTTTTCAGCAGCTTTTCAAAATCAATCACCAATTCTACTCTTCTGTGGATGAAACAAAGAACTCCAGAACAATGAAGCCATTTCTCTAAGTCTCTCTCACCTTCAGTTTTAAACAAGGTCTGTGAAAATCCACCATACATTGGTCACATGAACTCAGAGACCTGCTAAAAGTGCACAATTGTAAAAGCTCTTTTATATAGACAACTGTTTGTTTGCTTAGAGCTCTAAATATAAAAAAAAATGCTTTTCTATCACCTAGACACAGATGGAGAACCATATCAACTGGATTAATAACAGGGTGGCATGTTTAGGTTTAAACTTACATCAAAAGACAACATGAAGCTGTCCATCACATTTTTGACCTAAACATGTAAACACATCCTTGGCTCTGCGGTTAGGAAATGGTATTTGGGAATCTCTTTATACCAGGAGCCAGCCTGGCCATTGGAACATCGCCACAGTGCCCATCCAGACTGGGACAGCAACGGGGTCCACTTCAGAGCCGTGAGCTGCTGTGTTTAACTCCAGCTGTCCCAGCAAGGGAAACAACTGCAGCAACATCCACTGACCAAGCTGACAAGCCCTGGCAGAAAAGATCCCCACAAGAAAAACACTGGCTCAGGCAGGCTGGTCAAAAAAAAATAGTTTTGCCATTGTCTTGCAGCTCGCAGATCAAGTGGTTTAGTTTTCCAGTAATGTCAGTCAAGAATGCAAGTTCAGATTCACAATGTTCATATTCACCATATTCAACAGACATCTCCTCCAATAGCACCTTAAAAATCCTGTGCTGTTTTGCTTTGCAGCTGAGGTTGTTTACGATTTTCAGAATAAGAGTCATTATATGTCCAGAGCCAATCACTTCTGCACATAAGGCCTGCTGGTGAATGACGCAGCAGTAATGCAGACATTTTGGAAAGTCTGGGTCAGCTTTACAGTGAGTGATGAAACCTGTTTGTCTATTGATCATAGCAGGAGTCCCATCTGCAGTCACTGCTACCAGCTTTTCTAATTGTACCTTTTTCTGCACAAAAACTCCTTCACCGTGTTATACATTTCAACTCCTCTTGTAGTTGTCTGTTAGGGCAGATGTGTCAGGAGTTCTTCTCTTGTGGAAACCAAAAGCTATGCTGTACTGTTGCCGTCCACAGACTCAACACACTGGACGTTAACCACCTGCACTTTGCAAGATCCCGGTCCAGCTAATTGGCCAAGTTATCAGACATAGCTGACACTCATCTAGACATTGTAGTGGAAATTGAATGAGTTCTATTGTTCTCATCCTTAGGGACAGTGATAGCAATTATCATCATTGCTTGAATTTTTTTCATGCTATATGCAAAAGTCTTTGTCCCTTAAGGCAACAGATTACAGCCCCCCCCCCCCCCCCCCCCCCCCCAGGCTGCTGTCGTATTAACATTAGCTTGGAGCTCCAGAATGGACAAGAAAAAACGACGAGAATGGCTCGAGCAGGGCGTTGCTCACGGGGCGGTCGCTCGTGCCATGCGGTCGCACGTGCTCGGGCCCGCTAAATGCTACTTGTAGCTTTAATTATTATTCTTTTTCTTCCGACGGAAGAGTCGCCTTTTTGAGGCCTTTAACATACCCCAAAACTCACCAAATTTGGCACACACATCAGGAGTCGCGAAAAATTTCGTATTTTACAGGAGATTGGCATGGGCGCACAAAAACGGCTCGACAGCGCCACCTACAGTGACATTTGTCCCGAGCCCCCGCATATGCTTTGACATACAAGCTTGATTTTTTCAGGGCATGTTCATCAGATGGAAACCTACAAAAAAGTCTGTAGGTACCAAGCTGTCAGTCGCACAGGAAGTCTGCTATATTGATGTCAATATGTCATTTTTGCTCTATTTTGGACATTTGCAGGCCTCCTTCTAGAACGAACTCCTCCTAGAGATTTGTGAATAATGACTCCAAACTTTGGTTTTGTAAACTAAACACATGTCCGATGTTAAATTGCAAAGCTTTTAAGTTTTTACAGAAGTTTGTGACCGTGGCGGCGCGTAGAAATTCGACCTTGTTTCGAAAACACGCCATGAAAAGAAAAATGGCCATTACTCAGCCATGCATAATCCAATCTGATCCAAAATTGATGTGCATGATTGTAGTCTGACTCTGAACACATCTGCAGTGAAAGAATCTGGAAAAAGTGTAGCGCCACCTGCTGGCAAGAGGAAATGACATGTTTTACTTGGAGCATCACTACTCCGAGTAGGATGAGCCGACACACCTGAAAATGACGTCCACCTGTTGAAAAGCCATTGAAGTTTACTCTGACAAAAAACCATAACTTTCAATGCGGGGGTGTGGTCGTGACAGAGCGGCAAAGTTGGGCGTCTCGCCATGCACACAAAAGTTGCTCTCACGTGCACATTCCTTGTCCAATCTCACTGAAATTCAATGGATATGATGAAGCTTCTATTCTGAACCCATGGATATGACAATCTTGGACGAGCTCTATAGCGCCACCTAGTTATTGCATTGGGCACATTCTGCCCTGTATTTTCTCTTTGCTTTGTCCGATGTGCATGAAATTAAAACTGGAGATACTCAGAAGGGTCCTCTCTCATCATGTAAAGTTTCATGGGTGTACACCTGACGGTGCCTGCGTAACAGGAAGTGGTCGATTATGTGCACCCAAATAATAGAAATTTATTATAAATCAGCCGTTTGTCTCAGGAAGCTGAGATTTCAGAATTAGATGCCTTTAATAACCTCCAGCTTTGATATGTAACACTATAGGGTCTACGAGAAACTTCATCACTTGATTTTTTTAATGAAATTTTGGACTGAACAAAGATTTTTAGCATAAATTCTGTTTAGGTTATCAGCACCAAGAATTCAACTTTCATAGGCATTTATGTGCTACTGCTTCCTAAAAAAATTCAGAATTATTGAAGTTACAGGTGAACTTTTATTCAACATTTCATCCAAAAAGGTCCGAAAACGTCTTTTTAGGCAAAACTACAAACACCTATTTTTTTTCATAACTTAATCATCATATATCAACACCATTTATTTTTTTAAATGTAGGGATCTGTGTTTGCTGCCTTCCATATTTTTTTCAGAAGTCCAGGTGAAACAGATGATTTTAAAAAAATCCTGATTCATCCCAAAACCTGTGCTTTTTCCGTCTGGACTCCAAACAAGTGTGTTTTAAAATTACTTATGCTTCAAATATCCACACCAAGTTTCACACGCCTATAGCTGAACATGTCTAAATGCTTATTGAATATTCTTTACAGATATAAAATGAACTGGTCAACTGTAGGATGTCATTTCCTCTTACATGCTTCAGTTTTTTCCTTATGCTGCAGCCTGCTCCTCAATCTGACCTGTTGCTGGAGTCAAATTTCACACACACCCCCCCACACACACACACACCAGCTGCCTGTTCGTATGCTAACTAACCCAGAGGTGAGGTGACAAGAGTTTAGACACAAGAGGGAGGGCAGACTGCTTTTTCATTTGTTTTGTATGTCTTTCATAGATTTTTATGAATAATCATTGCTTTTCTAGTCATGTAAAATGCAATAAACTTAATATTTTATCTTTTTTTTTTTACAAACAAAACATATGAATGTGCTCCAAAACAAAACCCAACTCTCAGTACAGTTCTACAGATGTAACATAAGACTTAGACAGTAAATGTCTCTTTTATCCTTTTTTAATCAATGCTGCAACTTCTTTTCCTTAATATAAATCCAATGAAATTAAACTACAAAACCAAAAAACACAACGTATAGCAAATTTCTCTAAATAAATTATGTGTATATACAATATGTAGCACTTTTAAACAAAATAATAACAAATCCTTCCAATACAAGCACAGAAAAATGGAACACAAAATTTAAAACCCAAATTTGAAATGGCAATTTTAAAAAGATAATTTTTTCAGCCTGCTAAAAGTGCACAATTGTAAAAGCTCTTTTATATAGACAACTGTTTGGTTGCTTAGAGCTCTAAATATAAAAACAATGCCTTTATGGACGTGGCACGGATGGCACGGATGTTCAGCAGGGTAAACCCCAGGAAAGCGGCGGGACCTGATGGAGTTCCCGGAAAGGTTCTGCGGGCCTGCGCCGATCAACTCTCCCAGGTCTTCACAAAAATCTTCAACCTGTCGCTAGCTCAGGCTTTCATCCCTGCTTGCCTGAAGTCATCCACTATCATCCCGATACCCAAAAAGTCCTCATCCACAGCCTTCCTCACGGACTTCCGCCCAGTTGCACTCACTGCTGTCATCACAAAGTGTCTGGAGCGGCTGCTCCTGGGACACATCAAAGACTCCCTCCCTCCAATCTTCGTCCCCCACCAGTTTGCTTACAAAGCAAACAGATCAACGGATGATGCCATTTCCATCACCCTCCACACTGCGCTGAGCCACCTGGAACACAGAGACACCTACGCCAGGATGCTCTTTGTGGACTATAGCTCAGCCTTTAACACAATCATTCCTGACATTCTGGTCAACAAACTGTCTGAACTAGGACTCCACCCACTCACCTGCTCGTGGATCAAGGACTTCCTGACAAACAGACCACAGACAGTCAAACTTGACCCCCACCTCTCCTCCACCGACGCTGAGCACAGGCTCCACACAGGGATGTGTGCTGAGTCCTCTGCTGTACACACTGTACACAGCCTGACTCCACCTGCAGGTGGATCACAGACTTCCTGACGGACAGACAGCAGTATGTGAGGCTGGGGAAGCTCGTCTCAGATACTCGGACCACAAGCACCCGATCCCCCCAGGGCTGTGTCCTTTCACCCCTGTTACTCTCCCTGTACACAAACAGCTGCACAGCTGGTCACCTGTCTGTCAAACTCCTGAAGTTTGCTGACGACACCACACTCATCGGCCTCATCTCTGACGGAGATGAGTCGGCCTACAGGAGTGAAATAGCCAGGCTGGTGTCATAGTGCAGCGCTAACAACCTGGAGCTTAATGCTCTGAAGACAGTGGAGATGACAGTGGACTTCAGGAAGGCCCCAGCCCCCCTCCCCCCTGTCATCCTCTGTGACTCCCCGGTGACCTCTGTGGAGTCCTTCTGCTTCCTGGGAACCATCATCAGCCAGGACCTCAAGTGGGAGCAGAACATCAGCTCCATCACTAAGAAGGTCCAGCAGAGGATGTACTTCCTGAGGCAGCTGAAGAAGTTTCACCTCCCTGAAAAGATGCTGGTAGACTTTTACACCGCCATCATCGAATCCACCCTCACGTCCTCCATCACAGTCTGGTTCGCTGCGGCCACGGCCAGAGACAAGGCCAAGCTGCAACGCGTCATCCACTCAGCAGAGAAGGTGATCGGCTGCCACCTCCCGTCTCTCCAGGAGCTGCACATCTCCAGGACCTGGAGGCGGGCAGCCAGGATTGTAGCCAACCCCTCTCATCCAGGACATAATCTCTTTCGGCCCCTCCCTTCTGGCAAGAGGCTCCGGTCCATCAGGACCAGGACCTCGCGCCACAAGAACAGCTTCTTCCCCACTGCAGCCAGCCTGCTGAACAGAACCCCAACTCCCCCAGGTGACCCCCCCCGCCCACCAAAGGACTGTCGGTGACACTTACAGGCCCCACCATCCCAGCCCATCTGTGCTCCCACTTTACTTCACCTTACTCTACTGTATATAGTGTGTTGTTGTTGTTAACTTAATTTTTAACTTATTCTTAATTGCACTATACACCAAGTCAAATTCCTCGTTTTGTAAAGTGCGCTCTACTGAACCTGGCAATAAAACTTTTTCTGATTTCTGATTCTGATTCTGATTCTATTAATCATTGTTTTTTATTCATTCAAAATGCAATTAAATCAATATTTTATCTTTTTTCTTTTCCTTTTTCTTTTTTTTTATCTCTTATATCCTTTTTTATAATCAATGTTTGAACTTCTTTTCCTTTCTATTGTCATGGTTTCAGTTTGTTGTCTTGTTTTTCGCTTTAGTTCTTGTTCTGCCTTGTTTGGTTCTGTTTCCTGTTTTATTTTGAAAGGTTTCCTGTCTTGTCATGTTTCTTGAGTTTTACTTCCTTTGGTCCCCATCTGCCCTAATCGTGTTCACCTGTGTCTTGTCTGCCCTGTCTGTATATAAGTCTTGTCTCTGCCTTCCTCCTGTGCTGGTCCATTAACTTCTGCTCATGTTGATCACGTCTTCTTGTCTAGCGTCCATGTCCCTTGCCATGCCACAGTAAGTTTTTGTTTTTAGTTTTGTCATCCTGCTCTGCAGCGCTTTTTGTTAGTTAAATAAATCCACTTGCCCTGAACCCGTTTGCCTCCCGTCTCTGCGCCTGGGTCCTACCTGCTCTCGAGCCTCCCCCCCACACGACATCTATACATCCAATGAAATTAAACTACAAATCAACAAACACAACTGATAACAAATGTCTCTAAAAAATGATGTGTATATTTGCAGAACCTTAAAAACACCAAACAAATAACAAATGCTTCCCAATTAAAGCACAAAAAATGGAACACAAAATGTAAAACCCAAGTTAGAAATTGCAATTTGAAAAAGATACTTTTTTCAGCAGCTTTTCAAAATCAATCACCAATTCTACTCTTCTGTGGATGAAACAAAGTACTCCAGAACAATGAAGCCATTTCTCTAAGTCTCTCTCACCTTCAGTTTTAAACAAGGTCTGTGAAAATCCACCATACATTGGTCACATGAACTCAGAGACCTGCTAAAAGTGCACAATTGTAAAAGCTCTTTTATATAGACAACTGTTTGTTTGCTTAGAGCTGTAAATATAAAAAAAAATGCTTTTCTATCACCTAGACACAGATGGAGAACCATATCAACTGGATTAATAACAGGGTGGCATGTTTAGACAACATGAAGCTGTCCATCACATTTTTGACCTAAACATGCAAACACATCCTTGGCTCTGCGGTTAGGAAATGGTATTTGGGAATCTCTTTATACCAGGAGCCAGCCTGGCCATTGGAACATCGCCACAGTGCCCATCCAGACTGGGACAGCAACGGGGTCCACTTCAGAGCCGTGAGCTGCTGTGTTTAACTCCAGCTGTCCCAGCAAGGGAGACAACTGCAGCAACATCCACTGACCAAGCTGACAAGCCCTGGCAGAAAAGATCCCCACAAGAAAAACACTGGCTCAGGCAGGCTGGTCAAAAAAAAATAGTTTTGCCATTGTCTTGCAGCTCGCAGATCAAGTGGTTTAGTTTTCCAGTAATGTCAGTCAAGAATGCAAGTTCAGATTCACAATGTTCATATTCACCATATTCAACAGACATCTCCTCCAATAGCACCTTAAAAATCCTGTGCTGTTTTGCTTTGCAGCTGAGGTTGTTTACGATTTTCAGAATAAGAGTCATTATATGTCCAGAGCCAATCACTTCTGCACATAAGGCCTGCTGGTGAATGACGCAGCAGTAATGCAGACATTTTGGAAAGTCTGGGTCAGCTTTACAGTGAGTGATGAAACCTGTTTGTCTATTGATCATAGCAGGAGTCCCATCTGCAGTCACTGCTACCAGCTTTTCTAATTGTACCTTTTTTCTGCACAAAAACTCCTTCACCGTGTTATACATTTCAACTCCTCTTGTAGTTGTCTGTTAGGGCAGATGTGTCAGGAGTTCTTCTCTTGTGGAAACCAAAAGCTATGCTGTACTGTTGCCGTCCACAGACTCATCACACTGGACGTTAACCACCTGCACTTTGCAAGATCCCGGTCCAGCTAATTGGCCAAGTTATCAGACATAGCTGACACTCATCTAGACATTGTAGTGGAAATTGAATGAGTTCTATTGTTCTCATCCTTAGGGACAGTGATAGCAATTATCATCATTGCTTGAATTTTTTTCATGCTATATGCAAAAGTCTTTGTCCCTTAAGGCAACAGATTACAGCCCCCCCCCCCCCCCCCCCCCCCCCAGGCTGCTGTCGTATTAACAATAGCTTGGAGCTCCAGAATGGACAAGAAAAAACGACGAGAATGGCTCGAGCAGGGCGTTGCTCACGGGGCGGTCGCTCGTGCCATGCGGTCGCACGTGCTCGGGCCCGCTAAATGCTACTTGTAGCTTTAATTAAGCTTGTTTTACTAATTTAATACAAAACCAATAAAAATAAAGCATTCTTGTTAAATAGTGTTATCAAAAAGAACATGATGTTTAGTGTATCTGATGATTCAAAAGGATGAAAGTAATAAATAATAGATCACACAGAAATCTAAATTTATTTAAACCTTTCTTTATTTATTTAAAACTTAAACCTTTAAAACTTTAAAACCTTTTAAACTGAATCCATAGTTTTGTTTTTGTTTCTTTTATATATCGCTCTCTGTTCCTGTACTGCTGCCGCAATAAGGAAATTTCCCCATTGTGGGACTAATAAAGGAATATCTTATCTTAACACTGGAGATGCAACACCAAAAATAACACTTTGACATACTGTGAATCTTCTACCGTTTACGTGATTAATGTAAATCATCTGACTCTGATGCAATGAATAGCAGATTTTTCTTGCTTTTTGGACAGAATCAGTTGATTTACGCTGTTTTGGTAAACACTTTTGTACAGTGTTGCATATCAGTGCAAGGTTGCTTCTCTCTGCTTCAAAATCTGCTGGAATTACTGTGTTAATGTAAACGGTTGAATAGTTGCCGTTTTCAAAAGAATGGAAACACTTGAGCTGAAGCTCCGGTGTTAAATGGTTAAAAATGTCTGTGACTTGATACTCAATGTGTAGGAAAAAATAACAATTTTCAAGTTGTTAAAACCTAAGTTAAAGCTAAAAATTTGACCCGGGACTGCAGTGTTGTGGAATGGTTGGAGCTCAAGACCCTTGTTCAAATCCTGGGAACTTTCATGTGTTCCACATATGTTTGCAGGTGTTCTCTGGGCACTCCAGTTTTGTCCTGAGACATGTTTCATAGGTTAACAGATGACACTGAATTGCGTGTGGCCCTGCAACAGACTAGCAACCTGTTCAGTGTGAACCCCGCCTTCTCCCAACCCGTTGACCCTAAAAGAGATATAAAAGGTTTTGAAGATGGATGGATGGAAATTTGATCCATGGAAATGTACAATACAATTCGTAATCCAAATAACCACATTTTACCAAGACTTGTTTCCCGCTTTCAGAGTACGGCTACAGCACTGTTGCTGTCCTTCTGATCACACTGGGCTCCATGTTCAGCGTCTGCTTGATCTTTTTCCACTCCTGTAAGGAGACCTACGCGCTCGTCCTACAGCTGTTTGTTGGGCTCGCGGTGGGAACCCTGTCAGGAGAGGCTCTATTACACCTCATACCTCAGGTAGAAAATGACTGCTCCATTATAAGTGATAGCACATCTGTTCATCTGGGAATTCTTTTTTCTGGTTTTGCTGTCTGTTTCAGATTCTTGGTCTCCACGATGACCTCCACAGTCATGGTGATGGCCAACATGTTAATGAAAAGGAGTATCTGTGGAAGGTTCTGGGCCTGATCGCTGGGATTTATGGTTTTTTTCTGATTGAAAAAATGTTCTCAACTTTAGTTCCTTCACACAATCATGTGAGTTTGCATTTTAGGTCAAAGTTATTAGAAATTACTTTAATATTTTATGAAAAATAGCTACAACTACAGCCGATTTAATGTTTTTAGATCTTTTAAGGTGCCAAAACAAACACTTTTGGAATGACTGTGCATGATAAGCAACAGTGGAGTCATGACTCTCTTTATCTGCAGGGACACACGAGTGACCTTTCGTCAGAGCTGAACTGTAAATCCATTTCCACCATCCAGCTGGTAGGTTTGAACACAACTCCTCACCAAAATCTAAAATTTTGTTTCATTAATCATTTTATTTTTCCATGAAAGAGCTGCTGGCAGGTACAGGAACATGGCAGTTGTTAAGAATAAACCAAAAAACTGAAATGGTAAATGGCGTATACTTATATAGCGCTTTCTACCTTCTTACGAAGGCCCAAAGCGCTTTACAGTCACAGTCCCATTCACCCATGCACACACACATTCACACACTGGTGGCGGTGTGTGCCGCTGCCAAACACTGGCGCCAACCTCCCACCAGAGGCAAGGTGGGGTTCAGTGTCTTGCCCAAGGACACTTCAACACATGGGCGTGCAAGGCGGGAATCGAACCTGCAATCTTATGATCATGGGTCGACCGCCCTAGTTCATTAACAAGAGAAAAAACATAACTCAACTAAAATATTTGTTTTTTTTATACAAAATATATATTTTGGAGCCAAATTGCCAAAACTGAATAAACCATTATTTTTATTTTCAAGCTTTTAAAGAGCCTCAAACAACAGCAAAATATATATATATATATATATATATATATATATATATATATATATATATATTTGCCACATGAAAATGAACTTTTGTGATGGAGAAAGTACAACTTGTTCTGTCAAAGTTTATAACGCCTACTTAAACAATTTATTCAATCATTTGTGTTGATAGTTTCAAAAAAGCTCATCTGAGTGATGATGTCTAACAGTGTTCTTAAGTAAATAAGTCCTTTTTTATGTATTTAATTCAGTTTTACTTTAGCCCTGCATTGCCAATTCTGTTTGCAAAACTAGTGAACAGTTATTGTGGGAAATTTAAAGCTATCACAAATTATCTTCAGCAAATATGTCATCCTACTGTGATCAATGCTAGAAGAGAAACACTGAAGCCACAAAATATAGTTAGATAATTCAAAAGTGTTGGCTCTTTGTTTCTAGAAGGGCTTCATTTTAGATTATGCATACTCAAACGAAGAAATTATGACGCTTTATTTGGAGTCCAAAGAGGAGAAATTGACACTAAAAGCAGTAAAGTCAGTATACATGACATTAAAGCCATTTTCAAGTCCAAAGTTTGGAGCCACTAGACCAGTGGCGGTTCTACCCTGAATTACTCCCCGGGCGAGACCCTCCCCAGCCCCCCCCCCCCCCCCCCCCATAGTCACAACAGAACTTTGTTTGTCTTTGTCAACTGACATGTTATATTGTCATTGAAATTAAGAAGTGGATACAAAAGATGTCAGAATTCTGAACAGCATTATAATAGTTATCAGAACACAAAAAATAAAAGACCATAAGCATGGCAAAAATACAGTTAGCTAAGAAATATTAAATCAATATTAAATAAATAATATAAAATAAATATTTTGAAAACATTTATGAATTGGAAATTTAAATTGTCATGTTCTATATCGATCTCTACTTCAGAGAATAAAAATTAGCTCATGTTTTCCGTCTTCAATCCTTTGATTGGAAAATTTTTAGTTATGACCTGTTGAATTATGTTTTGTCCCCATAGATTTGCAGTAAATGGTAAATATTCATTTTTAAAACTACCTACAGATTTATGGAAATTCTATTGGCTAAAAATATAATCCCACATTTGTAAAACAAATAAAAAATAAACTTCATATGCAGGCTCCAAAATTAACCCCTAAATCCCCAGTTAAATGTCAAAAAAACATTGGGAAAACGTTTAGGCTGCCACAAATGATTATTAAATTAATGACCAATCTCAAATTATTTGTGTGTAACCATCACAGCTTTTTTAACATTATGAGCTAGTATACAACAGCAAAACCCAACAAAACCTTTGTGTTACAGCAGAGCAGACAGACACATGAATCATAACTAATGTTACAAGTTAAGGCAGAGCAAATTTTTAAGAATAAAATCAAAAAAAAAAAAAAAAATGACGCTATTTGCAACATTTGGGCCTACTTCAGTGTTGGTCATCGACCAAAATAAAGTTTTCATCGGCAACGTTGTTGTAGGGCAGGTAGCATTAGAATTTAGAAAAAACATGCATCAAGCTGTGAGGACTTACCCTTTTCTTTATCTCTTTTCTCCTCTTCTTCTTTTCTTTTCTTTCTAAATTGGGCACCAGATGGCTTTGACCTTTTTTTCTCCATATTTTAGATGTTTTTGGCGTTTGTTTGGCATAAATGTCCTCACGTCACGAAGAAGACATCAAGTCCGTCGACTGAACCAACTGTCACCTTAGTGACAGCATTGTTTTGTGTTGCCATTTTTTCATTTGGGCATTTCACACAAAACTAACCCAAAAAAAGCAGAATATATTTTCTATACCTTTATTAAAGTGTAGGTTATAGAATGTCACCTTATGACTGACTTATAAAAAGGTTTTATGAAGTAGATTCAAACCCCCGCCCTTGTCCCCACCTAGCCACTTAATTTGGAAGCGTCCCACAATTGAACTGATTCCCCGCAGCCCCCCCCCCCCCCCCCCCCTTTCTTCACACATTTCCAGCAGGAGCGCGTGCAGCTATAGCCAGGGGCGCTGATTCGCTACATGACGGCGCAGTCGCAGTTTTTACTTTTATTTTTTTCATCAAGCCCGCGACCGTCGCCTCCCCTGAAAGATGAGCCCGCCAGGTTTTGCGCATGCGCAAACGCGGTGGCGCTCCGTGCTCCCCCCGCGCCCCCTCCCTTCTTCTTCACACACATTTGTGTCTACTTCTCAAAGACAGGAGAGCGCACAGCTGCGGGGCGAGGGCGGCGGCGCGGCCAGGTTCAGGCTGTTACAAACTCACAAACTGTGACATAAGTAAACCAATAGTGGTGCATATAATATTTTACAAGGGCTGAGCCGCCGGTGCCGCCCCCCTTCAGTTTTCCGCCCCAGGCCACCGCCCGGACGGCCCGTGCCTAGAACCGCTACTGCACTAGACCAGTTTTATCACCTATGTCTAGAAAAGACTGTTAATTTAACAACCATTACCAAATCTTTTCATCATAAGCGAACCTGGATTATGAACTGTGTACATTTTAACACCAATGTTCTAAAAAATATTGGGGCATTCACCTAAATCCTTTCTGGACTGTTTGCTACACTGTTCATGTGCTTTCAGAGTCATGTGGGATGGAGAAGAGAACAGCAGAATGTAGGATGTTGGAAAATAAACTAATTGAATTGTCCAGAAAGTGCTGGATGCCTACAGTGTTTATTCACAAGCCTCAACAACAGTTATGAAATAAACATCTATTTACTGTCTTTTTACCAAGCTTCAACTTTTTGGAAATAGCATACCCATTACAATAAAAGTACAAGTTTTGTCATCATTATTAGACATTTGAAACCGTGGCCTCCACCTACTTTATCTCTTCTCCCTGTAATCTCACTCGTTCACTTGGGTCCTTCTCATTCACTCACATTTACTCCTTTATCTTGCTGCGGCTAACCTTCATTCCTCCCTGAGCAAACCTCCATCTCTAGCTTCTCCTCCACCTGTTCCCTGCTCTCGCTACAAATCCCTATATCGTCTGCAAACATCATGATCCACGATGATTCCTGTCTAACCCACATCTGTCAGCCTGTCCATCACCCTTGCAGACAGGTACAGGATCAGAGCTGATCACTGATGTAAAACCCACTTCCACCTTAAACTCCCCTGTTAACCCTACAGCACACCTCACCACTGTCTTACAGCCCTCACACATGTCCTGGACTGCTCTAAGATACTTCTCTGTCACTCCGGACTTCCTGTAGAGACATGTTGTATTTGGTTTAGTTTTATACTGCATTTTAATTGTATTTCGGATACTGTCTTTTTTTATTCTTATGTATCTGGAAATCTGTTTTATTTCTTCAACAACATCGACCCTCCAAATAGAAATTAGTCTAGAGTTTACAATCGAGCGTACTTACAGAATTAGTTTAACGTTTCTTCTATTCTACTGTATATGATATTATTCACAGATTTGTCTCTTTGTTGCAGGGACCGGTGGAGGACCTGGAATCTGCAGAAATATCTCAAGAGCAAACAAAGAAAAGCAGCCCTCCACGTCAAAGTAAGCAAAAACAACTCATTCAAAACGAGGTTTTCCCAATAATATGGTTGAAAGGGCTGTGTTTTTTTTTTTTTTTATTGACCCTCAGCAATATTTTTTGTAGTCAGAATCAACGCTGAATCATTTTTTTTTGTCCCAAGGTCAAGAGGTTTCCCTGCTGGCTGTGATGGTAATCGTGGGCGACAGTCTTCATAACTTTGCAGACGGCTTGGCTGTTGGAGCAGCATTCTCCTCCTCAGTGGAGACTGGGATGGCCATAACTGTGGCCATCCTGTGCCATGAAATCCCACACGAAATGGGTAACAGGTTGTGCTTTTTTTATGTTTCTGCTACATAGCCGATGTGCTTGACTGAGCACCAATCCACTGCTTCTTCTCTTTAAGGGGACTTTGCAGTTCTGCTGAGCTCTGGGCTGTCAGTAAAGACTGCAGTACTGATGAACTTCCTGAGCGCTCTGACGGCCTTTATGGGCCTCTTTATCGGACTTTTGGTTTCTTCGGAGAACGAAGTGCAGCAGTGGATTTTCTCCATTACTGCAGGGATATTTCTCTATTTGTCGCTGGTCGAAATGGTAAGAAACCCTCCTCAACCATCATTGGAGATGTCGCCGGCGACACCTAAATAACACACTTTTTGACATACTGTAAATCTTCCACCGTCAACGGGAATCAGCTCTTTTTGAGGCGGAGAAAAGTGTAAAGCTGCTTTTCTCCACTTCAGACTTTGCTGGAATTACATGAATTGAATAGTTGAAGAGTGAAGCTACTAGACAGAATGTCAACACTGGAGCCAAAGAGAAGGGTGATCACTGGCATCAAAAAAATCTGACGTGAGTTTGTTATGATAAAGCTCATGAGTAACATGGGGGTTGCTGCTGGTTTTGAATTGTCCAGGCCTGTAGAGGGTCATAAATAGGAGCTTACAGGGAGCACAAGTGTGTCTTGACGTCATGGAAATGGAATGTACCATTGTTGTGCGTGTGGTAAGTTTATCATGAAGTAAGTGCAAGGATAATCTCAGTTGTATGCACTTGTGACGTATGGGTGTTGCCACCCGTACGCCACACTCTAGTCATTGGTAAGGTTTGAGGACTGGCTCCTTACTGGCCGCGCATAGGGTGTGCACGGGATACACAAGTACCTGTAGGATGACCACACAAACTACCCTCTGTCTAATTTCTCATGGGCAGTGCAAGGAGCAAGCACTAATGGGCTCCTTGTACAGTAGCAGGATTTGAGTGGCTTGAGAAGAAGGAAAAATCTGTATGATACGTCCACACCTGGCCTACTTCACTCTGACTTAAATGTATGTGTTGTATAAGTGTTCACTTTGATATGTCGCCCGCAGCATGCCAACGGTAAAATTTGCATGAACGTTTTTGCTATACAGGGTCACCGAGTGGAATACAACCTTAATATTTCGTGCAGGTCATTTGGCTTTCCTTTATAGGTCTGCCCATTTTTGGCCGCAGACAGCCTGTATCCACCTGTAAGGGAAGTTGTGACTATAAGGTTTTTATTGATCTATAGTTTTTTGTAATAATCCATATTTTTGTGATTGCATTTTCTCACTGCTGTAAAGATTCACTGCAGCACTAAATCTGCCCCTCGATAATCAGGGTTTATATGAAACTGCACTGATGGCTAAGGTGCCTCCTGCTCTAAGCAGGATTAATTTGTTATTTAAAATGGATGTTTGGACAGATTAAAAAATAAAGAACTAATGAAACATTTCCACAACTCAACATTTTTTAGGTTTAATAGAGGATTAAAAGGATCTGATTCGTGGGTGAAAAATTCTTCAGATTAGAGCTACCAGTATTTTATGTGTTGTTTGCTGTTACAACTCTAGTTTCTTATCTATTAGAGTTTTTTGTTCATTTCCTGCCTTCAGACTTAGAACATTTGCATGTAAATGTTCCAAAGTTATTTTAATTTGTTTCCTTTTTTTAATCTTTTGTCCATCTGGCACTGTGCCTTATGAGTTGAAATGAGTTTTGAGTCAGTTTTGAGGAACATTTAACAAACTGTGCTGAGCCTGTAAACAGGAAAAAAAAGGTTTGTAATCAGCTCATGGTGCTAAATTTGTAACTGTTTTAAAACAATAAGATCAGCAAACCAAAGGACATTGATTTACACTTTTAAATGTATGTTATGGAGACAAAAAATGATCTTGAACTACAATTCCTGTTGTACTTAACACAACTGTCCCCACTTAAAAGTTAATGACTACTTTACATAATATACGTTATCTTGTCATAGTTTTTTGCAGCATTAAAAACTCAGCAAAGGTTATTAGAAACAGGATGATCATTAGTGACTGAAACCAACTCCACCTTCAGCCACATCCTTGTGTTGGAGCAGCTAGGAAAATGCTATGGTTCTTTACAGTACTTGGAAAAGAACACAGGCAGGAGAAAGACCCAAAAGCCTAAACACAGTACATATATAGAATGTATGTTGAATTAAGAGTTTGAAAAGTCAACTCTTACCTCAAAAATCAATATAAAAACCACCATGAGCTGATTGTAGGCTTTGACACCGCCCACATGCTCATGTTAGCCATATCCAGAAACCCAGTCAGGCTTTAACAGAGCTTTACAAAGAGGTTGCAGAGCAGCTATATATGCTTATTTGTATTATTACAGCTTGAAACACACTGAAAGGAGCTGTAAACTACTGAGACATGAAACAATGTATTTGTTTCATTTCTTGCCAAAACGATCTAAAATAGTGGCAGTTCCTTTTTGAGTGAAGCGGCTGAAGGTGTTGCTTAAACCTCCATGTTTTGTTCTGTGATCAGCTTCCAGAGATGAGTCGAGTGAAGTCCGACAGACCCTGCCTGATGTTTCTCCTGCAGAACCTCGGTCTCTGGATGGGCTGGGCCTGTCTCTTCTTCATCGCACTATTTGAGCACAAACTCAAATTCTGAGGACAGCGGACTAATCTGTTTTCAAATTATTTGTTTTGTTTTGTAAGCGGTTAACCACTGTGTTGATGAATCTGAATTTCTAAAATGAGATGCTTTAAACGCTATTTTTAAAGTAAAGTGTAGTTACCAGGTAAACCAGTGTGGCGTGAAAGATTTCACCAAATAAGTAAATTGCTGGGATGTCAGCTCTGTGTTTATCCAAACAGGCCCAGATTATATGTAGAAATACAAAAGATCCTAAAACACAATATGGTTTGTGTCATTTTTGTTTACTGGTTTGTGATTTTCTTTTTTTTTAAAGTGCATCTTGGCTCAGAAATGGTTGAAAAACACCGGTCTAGCTCTTTTCATATACTCAACTAGATTACTTCATTTAATTTATAAAAATTTGTTTTTCAATGTTTTAATAGTAATTTTTTTTTGTCTGACATTGATGACAAAAGTAGACATTTACAGAAATGATCAAATTTTTGCAGCATTTTAGTGCTGCTATGCAACAAAACTGGACAACAAAGGAGGCTTTAAAAAATGTAATGAACATTTCATCACCATATTGTGAATAGATTTAGTACATTTTGTATTTTAGTAAAGTAACTTGATCAATCTGGACTGATGGAAAATGAAAAACTGACATATTAAAGAAACTGCAAAGGATTTGAATCGTCTTTTTTTAAACCTGCAAAGTGTTATTTATGAAAGTGTGTTAAAGAAAAACTTTGCTGGGTTTCAGCCTCTCATCTCAAAGGTATTGTTTCTTGTTTTTGAGGCCTCACTGTGATCTAATGTGAGGGCATTTCCACCCACCTGGGCTACTTCTCTTTATCCACCAACCTGGCTGACTAATCCTCGCTGCTGTACAAGACTCAAACTGCGACCCACACAACGCGCACGCTCTTTAGCCATCAAAGTGGGCCTGTGGAGAAGGTGGAGGATGAGGAGAATGTGATGAATTTGTTAGAACAATAAGATAAATAAAAGACAATCAACTTTTCTGTCCATAAAATTGGATTTGTCGTGTTGATGGTTAGTAGGCTTAAACAGAGGATTTTTCTAATCACATCGCTTTAATTTTATGTTTAAAAATGTGACATGCGTCTGTAAAATTAAAATAAAAACAGCTATGAAGGTCTTCCTCTTTTGTGTGTTGAGGATTAGCTAGATTCAAGCTTGCATCGTGATTATGTTAATGTTGCTTTCTAGGCTCATTGTCAAGCGACGAAGTTGGTCGTGTTGACACTACGCAGGGATTATTTGCACATCATGTCAGGAAAAGCTGACTCTGTTTCCAATGACTTCCTGAGTGATTCTCAAACAATAGAAGGAAGTGCTTTTTCTCTGATTCTGGCAAATCTGCTGTTATTTTAAAAATGCCAGTCTCTTTGGCATTTTCAGGAAACTATGGGACTTACGCATTTGTGTGAAAATCAGCACTTACCAAGCAAAAAAAAAAAAAAAGAGGAGTTTTTTTTATTTCATTTTGCAAGTCTGTGTCTTCTCCCGCCAACTGCTGCCCGGATGAAGGAAGGAAAAGCTTTTATCTGGAGCATGTTGCTGCAGCATCCTCACTTTCTCAGCTGAAATCTGCCAGAGAAGGAGTTCAGCTTTGGGGTCATCGCAGAGCCCAGAAAGACAAATATATTTTACTTTTGACTTGAAAATATGAATCACACCAACAACACAGAACATTTGGGATTTTAAAATTTAGACTCAAGGTTTTCATCATCTCTGCTAAAACATTTATAAAAGAAAATATATTTCTGCAGAAATATTAATATAAAAGCATTTGTGTAATTTTTAGGACAATGAAAGAATCAAAACATGTGATTTTTATTTCAATAAAATAAAAATAAGAGCATCGTTTGCTTTAATTCATACTTCTAATTTAAAAGCACAATCTCCATTTTTACTGAAATTATTTGTGCACAAATGTGTTGTTTACACTCTTACATAATTTTTTTTACTCGTACGGGGCTTTTTTATGCTGGAAGTATCAATGGTTAATCTTCTGTTTGAGCCTGCAAAAGAGCTATAATTTGTCTGCTCATTCACTTATTTTTCTGTTTTTGTTTATGCACTTGCTTGCTGCTGCTTTTCAGAGTACATTTTTACCCTCTAAAATAAGACAACTAATCCGTTTTTAAAGTGATAAAATTTTGAGATTAAGGAATTAGTTTGGATTGAGCACTCTTGTTTGATTTTTTTTTTAGATATCTGTTGGTGTCCATGCTCTGTCTCAGTCACACCAGGTTCAGTTTGATCATCCACAGCTGTTTGAAATCTGTTAATTACTCTCAGTGGATTTAAGTGTCTGGTTTTCAGGACTTCATTGTCATCTGCTTTGTTGCTGTTTTGTGTCTCGCTGGGTTTTTGTCGTGTTTAAGTTTCTGTCTTTTGTGTTGTTGGTCTTTCACCACCACTTCCTGACATTAGTAATTTGCAGGAAAAGGTGGAATTTGTACAAACACAGATGTGACAAAGAATTCCCTCATTAGCTTCCCTGATTTGTCTTTTTTGCCTTTGTAAAATCACAATTCTTTAACACCTTTGATGGCAAATTTGATGAATTGAAAAACAAGACATATAATCCAACAAATGAGGGTTTGTTTGTTTTTCCCCCCCCTATATCTACATCCTAGATAATCTCAGTGGTATCTGTAGGATTAAACATGTCAGACCTTAACAAGTCTCAATGCTCCTTTCGCAAATCTCACAATAATCACTACAACTGGTGACTTTTACTGACACTTCTTTCGTGAGTAATGCATATTAAGCCACCAGAGGGCAACGACAGACAGTAAAGGTTCTGACCAGCCTGTAGCCTGTGTGACAAAGTTATCAAGTGGTTTTTTCTGAGGCTGCTCTGATAAACATGAATTTAACTCACTGAGATGGTCATATTATAAATGTAGACAAGTTTCAAACAAGGCATTTTGCAGTCCCCAGTTTCACGCACTTTTAGACAGCATTTAATAGACTTCACTCTACTGGTAATGCATAACATAAGAGAAAAGACCATTTCATTAGGTCCTAATCAGCATTTTACTACACATGATTTAAAATCTCTTATTTGTAAAAGGAAAAAAAAAAAACGTGTCATTTTAACTGATTTTATTGCTGCCAACAAACACATCAAAGTTCAGGTTCTTGAGCAAGAAAATGGTTTATGGTTTCTAACATGACGGTATTTACATGGTATTCAGTTCTTTAACATATAAATGACTTTTGTGTGATTGCCTTAAACTTTCTTTATGGAAAATATTTTATAGAATATTTGAATTAATGCTGGGAAGAAGTGAATATAAAGGCAGCCACATTAAAAACTGTTCAAATAATTCAATTATTTAGCTTTAATTCTTCCAATCACCTGGCAGCATCGAAAGAGTTCACCACGATTAGAAAAGGCCAATTAAATCCGGTTTTAATGTCGACCCTTAGATGAAAAAATTGAAGGGATGCCACGAATCTTGGTTTTTAAGCCGTGTATGACACCATTGAACTGAATTAAATCCTTGCATCTGCTTGCATTTGAAGGTCTTTGTGCTGGACTAAATGTATTATATTTAACCTGGTTTAATTACATCCAACCAGGTTTAGAATGAGCCACCTGAAAGGTTTTTCTTCATTGTTATTTTCTAATTAGCAAATTCAGAAAAAATATTTATTCCCCCCTGAATTTTTAGTTTTGTCGTCGTTTTGTAAGACGCAAAGCATATCAAACCCATGTCCCAAAAGTCAAGGTTTGAACCAAAATCCTGGGGAAAGTGAATCGATGCATCCCTAATGTTCACGTTTCCATGGTTTCTGGTGTGAGCATCTGTGTTGGACTGCTGCTCCGGATACACTTGGAAATAACAAATTTAAACGATGACATTAAAAGCAGTGTTTTAAACGGTGTTACATGCATCATACTCATCACTGCTGCTGAATACTATTACATGCTTTAATCGGTATTTGTCAGAATCAGCCAGTGTGGCTGCGTCGGTCATTCTGGCACAAACTGCACGCAAAAGCTGATCCTACACGGGTTGGCAAACAGTTTGATCTTCAGCTCATCTAAATTCTGGAGACAACTCCTGATCGCTTTGAGCGAAGTGTTTTCATCAAAGATCATGGAGGTTAGCAGATAGATGGTCAGTAGTTACAGGCTCTTATTTCATGACCCGTTTTCTCCAGAATAAGTTTAATTTATGTTTATTTTTAATGCCATGATCCCACACTATCACACTACCTCCACCAAAACACATTAGTCTGTAACTCGCCATTACACTTTGGCCTCACAAACCTGTCTCAAAATGTGGACCCAATCAGACGTTTGGCTGTCAACACTTTGGGACAGTTAACCTTTAAAAAAAGGTTACTGAAAGGATTTGAATTATGCTTCATGCCTCTGCTTCAAAGAAAACAGAAAAATACGCAAGCTCTCTATTGTACCTAATATAGTTTATTGCAAAAAAGGAGGAGCTGCAACTGAGAAATAATATATAGTATGTAGTGCTAAGTCTTTAAGTTAACAGGGTTTGTTTTTCCCTTTGTGTATTGTTGTTAAGGTGCACAATGTGATGTGATATTGTAGGTAGAAGTGTTAAGGTGTTTTTTTTAAGTTGTGCAGACCATTAAGCTGAAACATTGCTCAAAAGATGGTTCTAAAACTCAATAACATTTAATGAGCCAAAAAGTAGTATCACAACACCATACTTTTTACCTAAACAGTTTTAAAAATAGAAAAAACAAACCTATAAACTAGACCACTTTGCTTTGGCAAAACGATAAAAGCACCAGGAGGACTTTTAGTTTTAAGAGATGCATAAACACACTTTTTTGGGGCAATATTCGTTTTTTTTACTCTGCCACAAAAAATAAAAAAAATGAAGAATAAACAGAGGCTTAGTGTTATTTCAAGGCTTCTGTTCCCATATTTGAAGCAAATCAGAAATTACCAGATGTAGCAGTTCACCAAAATACTGTTCAAAATATTCAAGAATCCTTTTTACAGTTTATAGGATTAAATAAATATATAGTGTGTCTCATTTCCTGCATACCGAAGCTGTTTGGGTCAATGAGCAGTTTGAAATTTATTGGAGCTCAAGTTTAAGGGACAGTTAGTTTGGTTGGCATTTTTACATTTTCAGGCTTCGTTTTCACCGTGCATAATTCAATGGGTCAGTCTCTAAAATAGTTTCTGAATAAAGGAGGACTGTATGTAGCAGCTGCTGCAGTTATTTTCAGGGATCAGTCTTGTCTCTGCCTAAAAGAGAAGGTTGTTGTTCTTCCTTCTATGTCATTGATTTTGTGAACTCAGGGGAAAAACTATTTAAAAAAAATAACACTGAAAGATCTAAGGTGAGTGCTTCCCAAATTCTAAAATCCAAAAGACAATGCAGCACCCAAAATGCATCCAGCATGAAAGGCCAAATGGCCAAGGTGTGACAGGCGCATGCATGGAATACAATATACAACACAATCGCAGAAAATTGCCCTGCAACAGACCAGCAACCTGTCCAGGGGGTACACCTCCTTCGCCCAACAGAGGCCGGGACAGGGTCCAGCAACCCTGGATAATGTGACAAAGATGGGTTAAGAAAATGGATAGATGAATTGCAGCCTCACACTCTAAATGTCTGTGGACACCTAAATGTGGGATGTGGTGTCAAGTCAACTGAAATTATACTGGGATTTATTGTGATTTTATTTATTTTTCCCCCTTTTTTATTCAACACATCAACTTTGCTTGACCCACTAAGCATTGGATTTTTCTTTTATTCAGTCAAATTTTCATTTGACTGAATTTGCACTTTACTTTTTGCTTGCCTAAGTCTACAGGTTTATAGTATTTCTACAGACATTAGACTATAATTTTGTAGTTTAAACTAGGTTAAACTTTTAACAATTTCATTTGAGAAATCGCTTAAAATAAGATATTTTCAAGATGAATGAACTCAAGATATTCAAGTTACTAGTGAGTTTGTTTTGTTTTTATGTCTTGAGTAACAAGATATTTAAATTCAACTAGATGTTAAACAAAAACACTTTGTGATATTGTGTGTTTTTGAGTGTACCTTGTGCTCAGAAGGTAATATGGTAAGCATAATACAGATCTTGTGCCCACAAGAATAGCTTCTTACACTGAATACAAAACGGTTAACCGGCATAGTGAGCTGCAAGTTGAACATTTGCACAATTTCTTAAAATTTAGTTGGTATTTTTTTTTGTCTTGTCTATATAAATGCCCACCCAAGATGCTATCCTGTGAGCAAAACTGAATTATTTGTGAGAAAAGATAAAAATATAGTTTTCTGAGAGTATGGGAACTCTGTTGCTTTAAAAGACAATAACCAGCAAAAAACTGAGGACTCCTGAATGTCCACAGAACCTTTTCTCATTAAGTTTCCAATTTATCCTGATAGAGCAGCCTCAACACGCTCACTTTCAAAAGATAAGGCTGTTATTATGTAATGATAATACAAAAAAAATGTTGTTTATTTTTAGACTAAACCCCAGCCAGGGGTTCAAAAGGAAAAAAAAAAGTCTTCATCTTCTGTGATGTAGAAGCAGGACATTTTATTTTAGTATAGTTTTGCTGGGATGCAGCTCGTCCTTCTGCTGTTAGGAGGCTGAGGTGAGGTGTTGGCGTTGGATGAGAGGGCGCATGGAGCAGAAGAGCACTCAGTGTGGGTAGGAGCGAAATGATTAAGAGCCTCTCGGAGGCTGGTGGCTATATTATTCAAGAATTCACATAATTGCTGTTGAAACTGAAGAGGAAGCGCGCAGCCCCTCCACACAAGCTCCTCCTTTGAGTCTCCGGACTCCAACTTTACGCGTCGCACTGGAAACTGCGCGGAAGCGCGTCGTTTTGGTCAACATTTAATGTCTTATCAGCGATGGCGTTTTTATTTTCTCATTGATCAGAAGTGGAATATTAGTCGAGTTAAATATTGTTATGGTCAAATGGTGTAATGGTCGTCAATAATAGCCCCAAGGCTGCAGTTGAAGCACCTCTGGACAAAAACATGGAGGCTCCGGAACTCTCCATATTACCGGTAAGTTGTTGCAACTTGAGTTTTGAAGGCATTTTCACCCCATTTATTGACCATTTTATTATATGTTTCCCCCATTTTATAGTCGATAAAAAAGAAGCTAAAATGAAATCATTTTATAGTCGCTGCAAATACAATAGCAGAGCCTCTACAGTGAATTGGAAAAACAAATTAAAAGTTTACCCCACACATCTACATCTTTTCAGTGTTAAACGGACCCTTTTGATCTATTCTGTATCATTTTTTTGTTTAATTATAAAAGAAATATTGCTCATATTGGTGTCGCAAAGATAAAATATCCAAAGAACTCTTTATTTATTTATTTATGAGCAGGAAGTTTTAATTATGCTTCAAAAAGGAATGAAAAAAAGTATTAAAATAACATTAAAGTGTCTGTTAATACCAACCTGTTGGCCATTTGAGTGTTATATTTCCTAGTCCTGTTAGATAATTTATGGTCTAAAATACACATTGCAACTTAAAAACTACACATATTGTTTTAAATTAAAACACGAAGCTCAAAAAACATTAATTTATTTTAATTAACATTCATTTGTAACATTTAAATACATTTAAAATAATTATATTAAGGGTGAAATGTATTAAGGCAACAAGCTCAGAATTAGATTTTTTTTTTTTAGAATTTGCATAAATATTTTAAAGCTTTATTGTTTTACATATATTATGTGGCACAGTATGATGTGGCTCTAATATCCGGTTAGTTTTCTTTGTGTGTGTGTGTGTTTGTTTTTCATTATAGGCTTTACATTAAGTTTGAAATTAGGCAGACTACTTTATGATAATTTGTCGTTTGCTATTATTATTATTATTATTATTATTATTATTATTTTCTTTTACATTTTTTTATAAAGTCTCACAGCAAAGGAGCCAGAAGGAAAGGCAGGTTCAAAGGATCAGGAAGCAGCACCTCCTCTGACACCACAACCAACAGTCTGGTGCGGCAGGTAAGAAACAACATAGAAACCTAAATAATCAGAGAAAAGTGGTTATAAATGCTAGAATGAATTAAAGTGCCCTGCCTGCAACCCCTCCAACTTCAAATGCAATGCTTCGGTGTCATTTTTTTTAAGTTATTTGAGCAAATTGCTTTTGGCATTAAAGATCTGTCTCAGTCATCACCATCCATCAGGGATACGATGCGTTTTCCATTGACGGTTCTCTGTAAACACTTTGAGCAACAGCATAAAACGTGGAACATTGAGTGCAGCTGCGAAACTGTCTTGTGTTATAAGACAGACCCTGCAAGGAGCAACTAGTCTGGCTTTTGTTCAGCAGACCTGTAAAGGAGCAGCGTTGAGGATGCACACTAGATGTTTCTGCCTTTTTTGGGAGGAGGAGGCACGGCTCCGCTCGTCTTTGGCAGAGAAGCGGCAGAGTGACGGGAAGCTGAGGAAGCTCAGGACAAAATGGCACCTTCTAGACTGCCGTCTGCTTCATCTCATAGCCCCAGAGAACATCTGAATATGCTGCAACAGCTCAGCTGGAGCTGCTTAGTGAGAAATTGCCAGATTTCCCATCACCCATGGGAGTTTATGCCCATTCCCACAGTCTTGTGTCCAAATGAGGATTTCCCCTACAGTAAGACTCAGCTAAATGAAAAGTAATTGGCAGTCTGAGTGGTAATATGTCTCACAAAGATGAAATGCCATTCAAATACTAAGAATAAAGAGAGATCAGGGGAAAAGGGGAAACACCCTAAAAATGATGGCTTCCACCAACTTTTAATGCTTTTCAATGAAAAATGATAATAATGTCTGCTTTTTATCATATATAAGGTCTCATATATGAATTCCTCTTGAAGAAGAATTACTCATGCTCCTACAGACTGAAGGGGCAGAGGGTAGACAGAAACTTTTTTTTTTTTTTTGCAAAAGAGAGGATGAGAGACTCATCCTGTGGTCATGCCCTGATACCCAGAGGGAGTACGGAGGAGGCTGGGAAGGATGGAGGTCCAGGCCAGTCCAGACTTTTTAACCGTGGGAGTTGTGAGGTCAGTTGTTAACTGGAACTCCATTGAAGAGAGAGTACGACAGAGTTAATCACTAGCCTAAACATTCTGGGGTTTTGGATAAGAAGGAACATAGGTTATGAAAAATACTTTCTGTAATAGCAGATTTTGTGGTTTTGTTTTTGGACGGGTGACATTTTGCTCTCCAGATGATGTGTGTTTCTCATCAGCAAACTCATATAGATGTGTTCTTTTACTGCGTTTATCTCTTGAGGTGGTTATACTTGTACACATCATCTACGGTCTTAGTCCAGGTTGCCGTTACAGGTGGATACAGGCTGACTGCGGGCAAAAATGCTCATTCCTGTACGTAGGTGGCCTGCACAAAATTTTAGGACCGCTCAGTGAACCCAAAAATGTTCATGCACAGCCTGACTGTTTGAAATGACGACGTTAGAAAATCAGTGTAGTTTGTGTGGACTTGTGTAGACTGCACACTCCATGCATGCTGCATTTGCATAGGGTCAGTAAGGGCCTATACTCGAATCTTACTAAATATGAGGCTGTAGCGTAAGGGGATCCTAGGAGAGCATCACTTGTACATCATAAATGTGTTCAACTTGCATTAGCCTTACGAATACTTTACGACACACGTACCTCTCGCACGCTAGTCATCCGTATGACTAGCGTGCGAGAGGTACCTAATTCCATTCAGACACCAGTGGCGCCTCACTGAAGGCAAGGAGGGTGAAGTGTCTTGCCCAAGGACACAACGACAGTTGACTGGAGATCGAACCACCGAGCCTTCGAAGACCCGCTCAACCGCCTGAGCTACTGCAGCCCACATAGGACATAGTTTCTGCAGAGCGGAACAAATTTGCCTCTAAGCTGTGGGTGGGTCCATTGGTGTGGAACTCCGCCCTCCTTCCCCTCCCTGTTGATGAGTATTCAAAGCACGGAACCTTGTGGCTGGTCCAGGGTATCTTCTACATCAGTGTTTTTCAACCAGTGTAGTGTGCCGCAGGAGATGGTCAAGTGTGCCGTGGGAAATTGCCCTCATTAACTGATCTAAAAACATTTCCCATCTCCAGGATTTCAGCTCTGTGTTCATCGAAACAGGCCCTGATAAAACACTGAGTAGTTAGGAATATAAAAGATCGTAAAATACCTTTTCTTTGTGTTTATTTGATTCTATTAAAGACATTTTGATAAGAATGACTGTAGCGCAATTCAGCTGCAGCTTTGGCTTTATTTTGGAAAAGTCCCGCCCTGAAACCAACGAACACACATCAAACTGTTTTTAAATCTTCTAACTTAACTTTTATTGCATCTTTTAGAAAAAAACAGCTGCAGTTTCCAGCTTTTTCTGACACAATTATCTCAAAAATGCATGGGAGATTGTGGAGGGGCTGTAGATCAATACAGACTATGAGTTTCTCTTTTTTTTTTTTTTTTTTTTTTTTTGGATGCTGGTGTGCCGCGGGATTTTTTTTAAGGTTAAAGTGTGCCGAGGCTCAGAAAAGGTTGAAAAACACTGTTCTACATCACTAATACAATCTTTTTCAAACCGTATTTTTTTATATGCTCCTGGTTCACGATTTGAACAAAGAAATACTCAGAAATTATTATATATATATTTTTAGTTTAACTTTCTTTGTAAACGTCTTCCATCAGAAAAATGGCATGTTAAAAACACCAAAAACAGCATCTTCATCGGAGTGGGTCCTAAAGAGCTCCAGGTTTGTGAGAGGACGTCCACACCCACAATTATTTTTGTGATGCTCTTTCATCAGGAGACAAATTTAAACCCAGTCACCTTAAATGCTGAAACTCCGTCTTTATATAGAACCTCTCTAAAAAAACAGAAGTCATGAAGCACTTTAACAGACACTCAGAAACAAAGCACAGAACAAACAGCAGGATTATATAAACAGCTGGACCGAATTAGAAGAGATTTTGTTTGTGTTCATCAGTCCTCCTGTCAGGCCTCTTTGCAGAACTAAAGCTTATATTAGAGACAGAAATAATGTAGGAAGTGTTTCACTTTAGGTGCACATTGACACACTAAAGAGCAGGTAATGTAAACCATGGAGTTTTTCCTGCTAGTCTGTCACCACTCCAAACAGGTCTAGAAAGATTTGTTGCTGAAGAATAGATTTATAGATTGAAGGAAGAGATTTTGTGAATCCAATATTAACAAGGCCAATCCAATATTAAAGGATCTGTTAAAAATCTGGTAAACAGTTGTGTAGGTGAATTTCTACCACACCCTTTCTGCCACAAAATGTGTTTATTTTCTCACACTAGCATGTTAATGAGATTTTTTTTTAGATGCCAAATTCCTTATAAAGTCCCAAAAAACTTTACTGTTTCCAAAAAAAATAAATCATATGGCTGTTTGTTTTTAATCCTCTAGAACAATTTTAAACACCAGAACTGTTACTTTTTACTAAAATGATAGGAAAAACCGAATTAGAATAAAGTTAAAATTGCCGTTTGAATTCATTACAAGGGATGAACACACAAATGAGCTTCGGTTCCAACGGTGATTTGTTCACCTCAGAATCTGGTCAGTGAAGTTCCATTTGCTTCCCACAGTTGTGTTTATGTAAATTAATGCAGCAAGCTTCCCACTCACACTCTGTGTTGCTTGCTGCCTTCTGTCTTTTTCACCTCCAACTGTATTTGAGTAGGATCGGGGTGTCATGATGCCTCACACTGCACTATCTTTACACACCCAGGCAGTTTGATCGGCTGCGTCTGCCCTGAGAAATGCATTTGGTGATGAATGCGGTGATGGTACGAACACAAAGCTCCTTTGCCGCTTTCCTTAGCGGTGACGCTCTTCACTAGCTCCACAATCTCTTGTTTTTAGACAAAAAAGACATAAACTCTGTTGGGTTTGGTTGTATTTTCACCCAATAGATCTGAGGTTTCTTTTAAAAGTTAATATTTGTGAGAAGAAATGTGAAGGACAGCATATAAAATGAGCATATTCAAAAAGACCGGCAATTAATAATCCTTTTTAAAGTAAATTACTCGTCCCAATGCAGTCAAATTTTTCTTTTCTTGATTTAGGAAAGGAAGCTGCACATAACAGCTCAGTTAGATCACTGTTGCACTATACTGCCATCATGTGGTAACAGAAAAAAAAAACCTAATTGGCCATGAAGAAGTGCTCAAATGAAGTTCGATTTGCTGGAAAAGTATTGTCTGTCCATTAAAGGCACACACATCTCTTATTACAAGTACAAAACCTTTTTATGCTTTTGCGACATGAAGCGTCGACTTAAATCTTTTGGAAGTTATTTTTTATTTTTTTAATCAAAGTTGTATTAAAATTGTGCTTTTGCTTGAGAGTTTTGCAGATACTCCATTTGTTTGGTTCTAAATGAGTCACATGACTGAATACAGTGGACCATAAAGATAAATATTTCAGGCCTGTACGTCTCGACAGCTCTAAAATTACAACTCCATTTCCAAATACGTTTGTTTGAATTTAATGTTTTGCTGCCACTCACCGATCTGTCTTCTCCAGTGCCCTTTCATGGCTCCAGTTGCTCTGGCTTTATGCATCACTGAGCTAAAGACGGCATCTGTCTCTCACAGTTTGAGACATGCAGCAACAAACCTGCAAGGTCCTCCACCTCTGCAATGTCCACCTCAGGGGATTCCAAAGGGGAAGAGTACTTTCACTCAGAGGCTCTCTCTGGCAAAGCTGCATTACTATTTCAGGATTTATGCCTGTGCCTCACATCCGTGCTCACTTATTTACTCTGCTTTCTGCTCAGCAAGCAGTTCTTTTAGCTGGTTGAAGGTCGAAAATAACCACAAAGAAAAATCATTTCATTTGAAAGGGAATTTCTTCAGCTGTTGGAGAAGTTCAGTTTAGAGAATCTGGATCTTTGATAGAGTCGTGGTTTGGTAAATGGGTGCATTTTGACCAGAATACAATATAAGGGTTAAGGAAATCTTTTTAAAAACTGACAAGAAAGTAAAATATCCTCTTCAAATAAAACAAATAGAATTCTAAAGCTGCAGTTTACAATTATTTTTTACAAAAACATATAAGAAAATATAAGATTAAAAAAAATTTACAGCATTAAAACAAGAAAAAAAATTGTTTTTTGTTTTGTTTTCAGGTGAAGCAGTGGACTGTAACAGATTTGCCGTTGCACAGAATTGATGCTGTAACATTATTCCTCCTGTGCCTGGCTTTCTGACAAAAACATAAGCTTCTATTTTCAAATTAAAATGAAGTCTTACCCATATTTTAAAAAGATCATGTTTACATTTAAGAGCAAGGAATGCCTATAAATGAGATGCAATGCTTTCTTTATTTTACATAATAAGATGCGTGAATTGAATTATGGCCTGTGAAAGCTCGCTCTTGTGACTTTGGTGATTGATTAAATCTGCCTGTTGCATCATAATGCAGACCAAAGGGAAACAAAACTCATATTATTACCTGCACAATAATACAAATAAAACTTTTTATCTTAATTTTAAACTAACTTGAAACAGGAATTATTGCTGGGAAAAAAAGAACATTTTGATGTTATTTATGTTTGTGTTTTTGGTGGTTTAACACCATCTTGTGGCATTTTTCTGATGGACATACAGTGGTGGACAAAATTGTTGGTACCCCTCAGTTAAAGAAAGAAAGTTCCACAATTCTCACTGAAATTACTTGAAAGGTTCAAAAGTAACAATAAATTAAAATTTAGTGAAAATTAAATAATCAAAATCAGCCATTACTTTTGAGTTGTTGATTAACAGAATTATTTTAAAAACAAACTAATGAAATAGGGCTAGACAAAAATGATGGTACCCGTAACTTAATATTTTGTTGCACAACCTTTTGAGGCAATTACTGCAATTAAACGGTTTCTGTATTTGTCAATAAGCCTTCTGCACCTGTTGACAGGTATTTTGGCCCACTCCTCATGAACAAACTGCTCCAGTTGTCTCAGGTTTGACGGGTGTCTTCTCCAAATGGCATGTTTCAGCTCCTTCCACTGACTTTCAATGGGATTCAGATCTGGGCTCACAGAAGGCCACTTCAGAATAGTCCAACGCTTTTCTCTGAGCCATTCTTGGGGGGTTTCTGGCTGTGTGTTTTGGATCGTTGTCCTGTTGGAAGAACCATGACCTGCGACTGAGACCAAGCTTTCTGACACCAGGCAGCACATTTCTATCCAGAATGCCTTGATAATCTTGAGATTTCATTTTACCTTGCACAACTTCAAGACACCCTGAGCCAGATGCAGCAAAGCAGCCCCAAAACAGCACTGAGCCTCCTCCATGTTTCACAGTAGGGACAGTGTTCTTTTCGTTGTGTGCTTCATTTTTGAGTCTATGAACATAGATCTGATGTGCCTTACCAAAAAGCTCCAGTTTGGTCTCATCTGTCCAAAGGACATTTTCCCAGAAGCATCGTGGTTTTTCAACATGCATTTTTGCAAATTCCAGTCTGGCTTTTTTAGGATTTCCTTTCAACAGTGGTGTCCTCCTTGATCGTCTTTCATGAAGTCCACTCTGGCTCAAACAACGACGAATGGTGCGATCTGGCACTGATGTACCTTGATCTAGGAGTTCACCTTTAATGTCTTTGGAGGTTGTTCTGGGCTCTTTGGAGACAGTTCACACCATCCGTCTCCTCAATATGTCATCAATTTACCTATTCCGGCCACGTCCAGGGAGGTTGGCTACTGTCCTGTGGGTCTTAAACTTCTGAATAACATGTGCCACTGTCATCACAGGAACTTCAAGCTGCTTAGAGATGGTTTTATAGCCTTTACCTGTACGATGTTTGTCTATAATTTTGTTTCTAATGTCCTGGGACAATTCTCTCCTTCACTTTCTGTTGTCCATGTTTAGTGTGGTTCACACCTTTTCACCAAACAGCGACATGACTATTTGTCTCCCTTTAAATAGGCAGACTGACTGATTATGCGTTTGAAAATAGCAGTGATGTCAATTAAAGGACGAAACTGAGTTCATCATAACCCTCTGGGCAATTAGTCTTTTATGGAGGTACCATCATTTTTGTCCAGCCCCTATTTCATTAGTTTGTTTTTTTCAAAAATTCTGTTAATCAACAACTCAAAAGTAATGGCTGATTTTGATTATTTAATTTTTAATACATTTTAATTTATTGTTACTTTTGAACGTGAGGGGTACCAACAATTTTGTCCACCACTGTATATAAAGAAAATTAAGATTAAAATTATATTTCTGAATATTATTCGAATTGCTAGCAATCCAGAGCAGACAAAAAATGCTGTTTAAAAAAGAGGGTTTTTGTGACGTACGTAAAACACGTCGGGCCACAAGCTCCCTGCTCTATTCTGATGCATCCACTTTCAGACAAATAGATTCACGTACGTCTTTGTTTTCGTCATCTGAGCTGGAATCTGGATCAAAACTGTACGGCTGGATAGCTCCGACATAGCTCGCCATTTTTGTTGCACCGCTAAAGTGCCACAACAGAGAGATGAATTTCTACTGCTGCTCTGCAGAAACTTTGTCCTAGAAGATGACAGACATTTTTATTTTGGCTAAAAATAAAGATACACATAATTAAAAGACCACCTGGAACAAACTGAAGAAGCATCAAAAGATGATTGAAGTGGGACTATAAAAAAGTCATGTCCGGCAGCTCAAATAACAATTACCAAAATTTCCTATTCACAGTTAGTAAAATTATAGTGGCTGTCAAAACCATTCAAAGCCCTCTGCACAGCAGACCTGCCATTCATAAGGTCATAACAAAAGCAACTTCTGAGGCAGAAGACCGTCATGGGGAAAATGTGTCATTTCTAGCTGACGCAGCAATATGAGTGGAGTGGAGATGCGGTGGCTGCACACGTGCATGGCTGAAGTGTGTAGGTGACTGTCGTCTGCAGTACAGGCAGGGTTGGGGGGGCCGCTCTCTTCATGCTCTTTTCAATGCAAGGTGCAAAGACAAAACCAACTGACTGACTGGTCGCATTGTTTATCATTCTGGTAAAAAAAAAATTAAACTATAAAACTGTGAGGAAGGATTGACCAATGACAGGAAAGGGAGATGGGAGGAGAAAAGAGCCAAAAAAGAGCTGAAAGTACATGGTCACGAAGGCGAGAATAGTCAGCCTTTGAAAGCACACTAAATCCTGAAGAAAGAAGACAGAAAGCAGGAGCGTGTGCACCATGAGAAGGCGAGGATCTCTGGTCGTAAAGTATGCTGCATCCTCTGTGTGGCCATGCAGAGGAGGAACATTTCTGCGTGTGCTGATGGGTGTCTAAATCCTCTCACGGCAGACTCGGGGTGCCAGCATGTCACTTGCTGTTTCTGACACAGCGCAGCAGCACTGCAGAGGATTTGGCAGCACAGAGGATCCGCTGAAGCGACTGCAGACTTTTGGGTTGGAATAAACAGTCCTGACGTGCACCTTACCAGCAGCTGGCAGACCGCAACAGTCTGGACATTGGAAGATTTTGACTTTCTACATCCAGTTTTAAGGGACATAACAGGGGAGGACTACAGCCCTCTGCTCTCTGGGCTCCCTCCTCCTTTGAGGATTTCGACTACCCCGGTCTCTCCCAGTGGTCCACAGCCCTGTGGACCAAGTCTGTGAATATGGGTCGAGGCTGAACGTTGTGGATGCCGCAGACAGATGGGGAGTCTGTGAGACGGCCGTCCGTCCTTCCCCTCCCTTGTCCCCTTCATGCCGTGCTGTGGGCTGGGCCATCGTCGGAGAGCAGAGCTTCCATATGTGAGTTTCTGTCTCAGTGATTTATTGAAGTAGAGAGGCTTTATGTTTACACATATCATATTACATGCATAAGATGTAGCACTTTCTGCCAGTGGACAACTTTTCTTGAAAATTGGAGCTTCTGCAAAGCAGCAGGAATTTAAAAATTCAGTGGACGTATGTCTTGTCTCTTCCTAAACGCTATGGCTTTCCTCAGATTTAGATGTCTTTTCTTGAAACTATTCCGAATGATGAAACTGACCTTAGGTTTTTTGGGTTTCGCGTTGACCGCTTTCTGCAGTGTTTTTCTCGCTGTAGATGAGGCTGGACGTGATGAATCTTTTATTTCCTGCTCATTTTTTGTCTTTTGCACACAGAACTACAGTATTCTGTTGGAATAAAGCAGGTTTTGCTTTAATTCGATACTATAACTGTACAGAATTGAAAAAAAAAATAATTCTGTTCTATTTCTGTTCATATAACACTGAAAATGCGGGTTTATTCTTTTTTGCTTTGAAGTTACATTTTTCAGCACTGCAGATGGTACATACTATTTAGCTACCACTAGATGGAAGTGTTGCTCTTTAACTTTCCTTTTACTGCTTAATTGAGGCATGTTACAAATGAGTCAATAAAACACCTAATTTGGATAACTATTTTAAAGGGTGATCAAAAGGATGTCTAACTTTCTACTCACATCTCAGACTCTTCAGAAGAAGAAAAGACTGCACCTTTTGTTCCTCCAACTGGAGGCAAAGTGACGACTGCTGATAAGATATGGTCACAGTATAAAAAGGCTTCGAGAAAGACCCAAAGCATATGGGCTTATTATGACATATTCTGTCTAAAAATGTAGACAGAAACTGTAAAATCTCCTTCCAAGTGTAGTAAGGAAAAATGTAGTAATTCTGTGGTAATAACTCATAAAGCGACTCATACTAAGGGAGAATCAACATTTCCTGTGCTACTAAGCAGACTTTATTTGATTGGCGAGTAACTGTTGTGGGACCAAATGTGCGGCTTCCTTGACGATAACTTCTTTTTTTACTGATCTATTGTGCTGTTAAATAAACATAAAGTGAACATTTGTAATAGAAGTCAGACTTGGAGAAAACCCTGTGGACCATGACGTGCTGTTCTTTCTATGTCACATGTTTCCAATATGGAGCGCCAAACTGCTATTTTACAGCTGAAATGGGCCAGAACACAGTCCTACATTAGACGGAATGTGGAGCATGGAGAACCGGCCGGATGGAACTCCGTCTGACAAACTGAGTCGTCAGTCCCAGACGCTCCTCACGGAAACTCTGCTAATTGAAGACAGCAGGGTTTACTCCGTTCCCCAGTTTGTGTTATTTGCATCCTTGCTTAACCTAATTTAGCTATAAATAAAAGAGAAAAACAATTCAGGATTTCCGTTTGAGGTAAAGAGGACTGGGAATTCCCATTGTGTCTAATACATGACCAGGAGATTATTATTATGAATAGTTTTACAAACCAACACTTATAAACAATTGAAAATTAAATTTCATAATTAAGTAATAGTCTACTTTCTCATATCTTTAAAAAACCAGCTGTGAAATCATAAAACTGTGAGATTTACACAAAGAAAGCTGAGCCTCCATGGCAAAGGTGTGGAATTCCCACTTTCCAGGAACAGAGATTCACATTTAGGGAGGAGTGCTAAGCCGGGACGCAATAGACTGAAGCAGGATTTCCTTGGCGACAGAAATGCATTCTTTCACTTTTACTGACAATATAGGAACTTCCAGAAACTGAGAAGCAAACTGGTTACAGAGCCCTTCAGGAATTTCTTGGATTTTGGTTATTACTGCTTTTGCATAACCGTTGTGGGACTGGAAAGTGTGACATACCCGCAGAGGTCTACGTAGAGGAACCCTCTACTCTGGTATGGAAACACTGATGTCAGTGTCTTCGCGCTCTTTTCAATGCAAGGTGCAAAATGTTTTGAAGCATTCATTTTCAAGAGTAAAGGAATAATAATGCACATTGTACTAACATTAGTACGTTTTTAAGGTCTTGAATGACTCAAAATCCCATTTAATTTCATATTTTTACTTTAATTTTATTTCTGGGGATTAACCATCACTGAATTCAATGAAATGGCTGCAACCAATATGATAACACATGAAGCAATGACAAAAAATGACCCTAATATTAACTATTTCCAACAATCCAGATCACTGTACATTGAATGAAGTTCTATTTGTGTTAAGGGCATCTCTAATAGGTCATCTCCATTTCTATGAACACAACAATGTGCTTATTCCCTGATATGCACACTGGTCACGTTATTAGACACACCTATCCAACTGATCAGCCAATTACATGGCAGCAGCTCAATGCATTTAGGCTTGAAAATATGGTCAAGACGATGTTCTGCAGTTCAAACCGAGCATCAGAATGAGGAAGAAAGGGGATTTAAGTTACTTTGAATGTGACATGGTGGTTGGTGACAGACAGGCAGGCCTGAATATTTCAGATACTGCTGATCTTCTGGGATTTTTTACCAACAACTATCTCTAGGGTTTACAGAGAATGGTCCAAAAAAGAGAAAGGATCCAGTGAGCAGTTCTGTGGGCGGAAAGGCAACAGGAACTCAAAGAACAACTGCTTCAACCGAGGTCTGCAGAAGAGCATCTCTGAACGCACCCCACGTCCAACCTTGAGACAGATGGGCTACAGCAGCAGAAGACCACACCGGGTTTCACTCATGTCAGCTAACAACGGGAAACTGTCTGAGGCTACAACTCACACAGGCTCACCAAAAACTGGAGAATGGAACTTGCTGACCATGTCCATCCTTTTATGACCACAGTGCACCCATCTTCTGATGTCTACGTCCTGTAAGATAAGCCATCATGTCATAGAGCTCCAGTAATCTCAGACTGGTTTCTTGAACATGACGATGAGTTCACTGGACTCAAATGGCCCCCACATTCACTAAATCTCAACCCAACAAGGAACCTTTGGGATGTGGTGGAACAGGAGATTGGCAATATGGATGTGCCCTGACAAATCTGTAGCAATTGCATGATGCTGTCATGTCAAGATGGACAGAACTCTCTGAGGAATGTCCTTTGATGAATCTATGCCACTAACGATTAAGGCAGTTCTAAGGTGAAAAGGGGGTTTAACCCAATACTAGCGAGGTCTACTTTATAAAGTGGCTGGTGAGTGTATATGCAACATTTTATTGTACAAAGAGCATGGGTCAGACTGTTACAACTCCATGGAAATAAAGCTAGCATCATGCTAGTATGTTAGCATTAACTGCACAGCTGCAGTTTAACCTGCAAATAAGCTTGAACTTTGACTAATGGCAATTACAAAGCTTAAAATTACTGTGCAATTAGTATTACCTCATGTAATTAACAGTAGGAGTGTGAAACAGGAAAATGGGCACAGAGAAAACCAAACAAAACATCAGTTCTCCTCTTTTGCTTTGAATGCTTACATTAAAAAACTGTAATAATACTATTTAAAATGATAAAAATGATTGATTTTAACAATGGAACAACAATGCAGCTCTAACAATGTAGTGTGATAACAAATGTGAACCTGATTGATCCTTAGTGTTGACCACATCTGCACTATTTATTGCAGTCCTACACATCTGCTCTTTGTCAATGAAAAAGTGCAGCAGCATTTTAGCTGTCAGTATTTGTCAGACTTGTAATCTGGTTCAGAAGATGCACGTGCGGTGATGTGCTTCCTCTGGCTAATTCAACCACATTGGGATCTTTTTCTCTGTCTCTGTGAAAACCAGCTGCTTGGAGGCAAAGTACTGTCATCAATTTTGGAACCATTCTTGGCACAGCTTATTAGGAATTTCTATTTGTAATTGTCACATTATACTAGAAAATATGCACTTGGGGAGAAATGTAATTTTTCATCCTGGGCTGTTTGTTGAGCATCGGTGATTATTAGTTTTATAAAACACATTTTTCACACATTTTCATCTTGTATCCCAGCCATTAGTTGATTTAATTTAATGTAATGATTTTAAGAAGTCAGCTGAAAACTAGCACAGCTGATATTATTTTGATCATAAAAAATGTACAAGTGTGCACAAAAAGAAAAGCCAAACAGAGCAAAACTCAAAATAATTCCAGAACAGAAGCAGATGTTCTTTGAAGCCAATTAGCCACACAAAAATACCGACAGCCAAGTGCACCCGAGGAGAATTTCTGCCCTAAATAAAATACTTGAAAACAGAGCTTCTTAGCTATCTTAGACAGCTTTCAAAGTAAGCTTTGAAAGTGTTTTTTTTATTTTGTTTTAAAGATAATTATTTTAATATTCAACAGCCCTACAATTTTCCCTACTACCAAGTTATTTATCTAAAGTAACAAGCTCTTAGAGCAGCTATAACTGGTAAGAATGGGCTTTACTTTGTATGAAATACACAATTGTGTAAAAAGGCATTTTTCAGAATAGAACATAGCTAAATATTCCTACAGGGGTCACAACAGCGAATCAGCCTTCACAAATTCGCACAGGTGGTTTGGTAGAGATTTTTTTACTTCTTAGACAACCTTGCATTTCATCCGGGGTTGGGGGCCAGCACAGGGGAACCAGGCTTGAGGCCCCCTTTTGGCTATTGGTTAAATCTAGTAAATGAGACAAAAATCAACCCTATAGAGGCTTTCAAAATGTGTTGGTGTGTTTAAAAACCTTTTATATTTCTTTTTTTTTTTGTTAAAAACAGCAGTTGTAATCATTTTTCATTTGTCGTAAACTTTCAGAATAAAAGGAAAACTGTTAAACAAAACAAAAGGAGCATTTGCTTCCTCCTCTACTTTCCTAAGCAAATATTTAATCTTTTTCTGTTCTTTTGTCTGTTTTTATAATGTGTTGCATTATGTATGACGGCAGATCACTTTTTTTAAGTTAGTGGGGTTGATATTGATTATAAATGTTGCAGAAAAAGGACAAACATCTTTGCCAGTTAGAATTCACAGTCCAGCTCAAATTTGACCAAAGAGCATAAGCCTAAGTCAAAGTTTATCTGGGGATTAATAAGAAATGCAGATGGATCACCATAAACTGCCAACCCAGGAGCTTTTTTTGGAAGAAAACCATGGAGTTAGGCTGATGAAATCTGGTGGGAAGGAGTTTTTTTTTTGAGTGATTATGGTTTAAATTGTTGTTAGATTAAAGCAATTTAATTTCTTTGGCAGAAAAACATTGGAAGCCCTGACTGGCAAGAGATCAAGGTCTGTGCTGCTGAGCCTTTTTGCTTTGTTTGTCATGGTATTTGTCTCCAAGCAAAGAGGTGTCATGACAACAGATACTACCCAAGCGAGATGGTGCACTTCAGAGACGAAACACAGGGAGGGAAAGGGAAGACAAAGAAAAGGGTCGGAAAGTGAAAAGAAAAAGTTATAAAAGGAAAATTAGTGCTGAAAACAACTAACAGGGTTATGCTGCTTCTTGTTGTCTATCTGCTCTCCTTTAAGAATCAGTCATAATACTTCCATAACCTTAGCCTTGGGAGCTGGCCTCAGATATGCGCCACGATTGGGTGCAGGCTCTGGCTGTGCAGGGCGGAGTTAAACCTGCACCAATGCTTCATATTCATACTAAGCTTGAATACATAATCAGTCCATCAGGTCAGCTGTGTCCTGACAGCTGGAAGAAAAGCGAGAGTTCTGGATAATTGTTTTGAATTCTGCGCTGGATGCCCTGGAGAAAGCCTTCAAACTTTTTCACCCGTCTTCTTCTGGATGTGATTGCTCCTCACTGATGCCGGGTCCGGTCGGAGAGGGGGCTCTGGGCTCGTGGGTCTGCAGGACGGACGAGGACTTATGGCTGAGCTCCACGGGCCCCTGCCCGTCACCCCTGATCCCGTTCCCACTGCGCCACGCAACAGGTTGTGGCGCTAAAATCTGCTGAGGAGGGGGGCTCCTCTGACCCTGTTTTTGGCCTGCTCTTGTTGCCATGAGCAAGCATAATAAAAACAAAAATGTCTCATGGGTAAGTGAGGAGTGCTTGTTCTTTTAAATTTATACTTTAAAATCTGAAAGCAGAGTGACAAGATTGAGATTGAGATTACTGAATCATTGATTTATTCCTTTTTATGCTTCTGTCCCCCACTGGCTCTTCAAAGGAAAGCTTAGGGATTATATAACTACAAGCTACTACATGACCACTTTATAAAATCTGGTTATCATTAAGCCATCCCGGATGTGCTACAAGCAAATGTCGATAAATCTTTACAGATTAAAGTGTTTTCAAGCTGAGCCTCTTAGAAAATGCTCACCTGTAGAGTAAGAAAAAAGAATAGCAGCAGGTAAGCTTGTGTTTTCTGTCCGTACCGTGTCTCCGGTTTTGTGTATCTGATATCTGATTATTTGCTACTGCCACAGATCAGGGGAGATTATAGTGAGACTGGCTTTACAGGGATAAAATCAGCTACTTGGAGGTAGGGGGTGGGGCACAGGATCATGAGTATGGGATGGAAATATAAGGTACTACAAAAAAAAACACTTGTCTGTTGGCTTGCAATGAACGTAAGCTTTGCGGTACAAGTACAAATGTAGTTACAGCTACATTCTAGATTCACCTCCACAAATGCACTAAATATGATTTAACTTCTACATTTCATGTTTGCAGGTTTTGTTGCGTATGCATGCAGATGTGCATAAATAGATAAATTTGCTTATCCTCCTGAGGGAAACACTGCTCCATTTTTATCCTCTCATATGGCGCATATGTCCGGCATCTTTTCTGCAACTCCTTTCTGTGTCCTCACCCTGACCAGACTGATTCTGGACAGGCATACTTCCTGTTTTTTTTTTTTTTTTTTAATTGACGGGTGTAACACCCCAGTCTAAAACATTCTAACAAGACATATAACAAAAAGAAAAAAAAAAAGTTGACAAATTGAATGTCCTAACGACTCAAACTCTCACAAAGAACCCAGGAAGGAAAAAAAATTGGGATTTTTTGTACAGAAATAGAGCAACTATTTACTTAAAATTAACAATTATTTTAGAAAGACCAAAGCCTAAATAGAGGAAATGTCAGCTCTGTTGCTCCCAGCAAATACTGAGCCTCTTCCAACAGAAGACAAAAGACACAGTCCGACTAAAGCTGTTCTTTTGAACATGTTCTTGGAGGATTTTTGAGATAATGGAGGACAAAGAGTACATAAAGAAAATTAGGCCTAAAAAAGACAAATAGATTTTGTTTTCCTCATCTGAGCTGCCATCTGGCTCAAAACTGCATGGCTGGATAGCTCCAATATAGCTTGCCTAATACTAGGTTGGGAGTGTGAGGGGCTGTACCTGTAAACAGAAAGCTCTCAGTTATAGGCAGCGGAAAGGAGGGGCGGGGTTGCTCTGTGGCAATGATCCCGCCCACAACTCGGAGGTGAATTTCTAATCAACTCTGTAGAAACTATATTCTAGAAAAACACACAGATGTTTTTTTATATTTTTTTATTTTGGCTTAAAACATCATAATCATAGTTAAGACTGGGAACACTTTGAAAATGGATCAGAAGAGGATCAGAGAGGGACTTTAAATGTTTTCTTGGAGATCCTTGTTCAATCAGGTTCTTTGATCAATAAACCACAAATCGGGATGGCAGAAGAAAAGAGAGAGAAAACCCCCCTCTCCAACAGAAAACAGAAAAGAAAACCGATGCAGAAAATACAATCCAAAAGTACAAAATAATAATAATACATTTTATTTAAAAGCGCCTTTCAGAACACCCAAGGACATGGTACAGATTGAGAGAAAGTTACCGGTGAGTAGCGGCAACAGTCATGCCACCGTCCACTCAACTGGAAGTACCTGTAGAACCCAAAGTACAAAAAACACAACTATTACCTTCAAATCTAAATTTGTTAGTCTGTTGATTCAAGTCCCTGCATTCGCTGAAGTTTCAGATCAGTTCTAAATCCTGTTGCACACCAAGTCAGAAATATTTATTTCTTTTATTAGTTTTTTGGATGATCAGGGATCAAAGCTTCCTCCGATAGCAGAATCATTGAGCTTTTAATGGTCCAGCAGGACACAAAGTGGTTCTAACTGAAAACTACAGAAGGGCTGATTTTCATCATGTGAACCAACTTAAACCTCAAAACCTTTTTCTGACTGCAAGTTTTGCCATGTTTGACTGTTAACTTCCACCCACCCTAGTTCCTCTTATCACAAAAAGTGACCACTAGTAGGGTCACGAAAGGAAATGTGTAATATTTACATTCTTAATGTGTCTTTTTTAATGGTAATGACTAGATAATGTTTGCATTTACTGCCTGCTTGGTGAAACTGAAGCTGTTGTGATGCTGCTGTCGTATTATTATTATTATTTTTTTTTTGGAGAAACTTGTTTGATGCAGATGCAGCTGAGCCTGTGTCCATTTTTCTATCCAATAAGCTTAATGACTTTGAGGCCCGCATCCATAATCACAGCGGTGGGTCGTGCCACATGGATTAGAACTCCAGATGGTGCTGTTACTGCCTGTCTGTCTGGCAACCAACGCACAGCTGCAGGAGGTCACATGTTTACAACGGCGGTCATCGCTGCCTCTGCACCCTCAGCATCCCACCAAAGACATCAGAGTGGTTTCAGAGCGGGCGGGGTAAGGTATGCCTGTGCACGTCAAGAGCGTGTGCCTCTCAGGTTTAGCTGCAGAGGGTTGATTGGTCCGTGCGACAGATGTCACACTATCAAATTAAAGCTTAATGCCCAGCCAGCTAAAGAAAAACACTCCAGGGCGAACCATGACACCACAGAGCTTAAACACTTGGGTGTGTGTGTCTGTTTGCTTGTGTGTGTGTGCGTGTCAACCTCGGCCCATATCAGAGCCCCATCTGCCTCAGTGAGGCTCCTCAGCCGGCCTCGTTGCTCATGAGGCTGCTGAAGGAGCGCTTGAGGATGACCACATCTCACCACCTCTGGATTTAGAGCTGCGTGCAACCGAGAGAGCATTTATCCCTCTTGACTGAGACAGACAGGCCAGCGCTTTCTTTTTTTTTTAATGCCAGCCGTTAGCTGCTTTTATCCCTGGGTCATGGTGCTCTAAAAAAAAAGAAAAACTGAGGATTTACATAATTTATTACGGTCGGCGTAGTGTGGACAGATGACACAGGTGGCCAGGGCATTGCGGGGAAACGAGCATGCCTAAGAAGCCAAAGGTAAAGGTTGCGAATTACGCAGTCTTTGTATTTGTCGTTTTATTTGTTCTACTTGCAATGCTAATAACGTGAAATCTTTGTTGTGAAAGTTTGTTGTTTTATTGTTTTTTTGGAGTCAACAGGACTTTTGCAAACTGTTGTGGAGTCTGTAGGTTTGCATTTAGCATCCTGGTGAGCAGGGCTTAGTTTTTTCATGGTGGATTATCGAAGCGCTTGATCTTCCTTTTGTTCTATAAACTGACTAACAGGTCTTTTTTGTTAGTGAAAGGCAATCTGCAGAGTCCTCTTTCACTTCTCCATATGCAAATAACTTGCTATGGTTCAGTAACAGAGCGTTTTCTTACAATTAAATTCTCTGTAAAATTATGTTGCAGTTTAGATTTAGTAAAAGAAATAAGTCATTTTGAACCTAATCATCTGAGTCTTTTGTACAATAATACTATCCATAAAACTGCTTTGCTATAACTTCACATACGTATTTTTAATCATTTTTGTTTGCTTGTTAATTTTTATAGCCGCTTATAAAGATTTCTCAACTTTAATAATCTGAATTTATTCGAAAATGTTTTTTTAACAATACGAGACTGCAAAAATATAACACTGTCAAATCATATATACTATTCACATATAGATGGCATATCCTTTCAATTTTAAGCTATTTAGTTGTTGAACTTAAATGCAGGATTCTACTGAAATAAAAAAAAAAACACGATGAAATGCTTAGGTTTAGTACATATATAATTTAAAATGAAGCACATTTCCTTTTCAAAATAAAGCAGCCTGCATATCACTTAAATTATTTCTAATTGTGGTATGAAAGTAGGAATATTTAATGGTGTTGTTAATAAGAAATGCTTAAAAATCTGTTACAGATCTGAAAACACAAAAAACATTATTTTTTTATATTTTGTTACTTAACAAATTTTTTTGTAAAAAGCAGCTTTTTAGAAATCCTGTGCATGTCTTTGACTCTCCGAATAATATTGTTTCCCTGTTTGCATCCACATTTTATGTCAGTCATGTCTTGTATTTCCAGACATGAACAGGTTGAAAGATTTGAAGCAGATTTAAATCTCCTTACAAAGAAAAAGCAATCACTAAAAGGGAGTCAAGGGATCAAGTGGGCACTGTGCAGTCACCTCTCAGGATGAGGCTGCAGGGCATTGTGGATCGTATCCTCTGGACTGCAAGAGCATTTCACTCTCACTGATCTGATAAAAACACATATTAAAGAGATGTTACTTTCCCATACATCACATGCACACATGTGGTTGAGCATCTGTTTGAATTTGATGTCAGGAGAGGCAATGGTCCTCGACCGGAGAAAGGTAGTTTGCCATTTCTTTGTGGGTCGACTCTCCCTGCCCCAGGTGGAGGAGTTTAAATATCTTGGGGTCTTGTTCACGAGTGAGGGAAGACCGGAGCGTGAGCGTTTTCAGCAAACAGAAGTCTTCATTTCTGACATTTGTGATTCAAATATTATGACATCCATTTTTCATGGAAAGCAAAATTAGCCAAATGTTAAGTGTTTGTCTAATCTCTGAACACTTCAGCTGAAATTTAAATTAATTGAAGACGAGCATCACACCTAAACCCAGATTCTGCAACCCAACCTGAGTCTCTGGAGCCACGTTTGTCCCTTTTATGCCATAATTTCTTTGATTTTGAAGAAAATGCATACACAATGCAAACATTTGTAGTTTTGATTGATTTGTTTTAGTTAATTAGGTTTTGCGATTTACTTTTAGATTTTGTCATGTAACTTAACAAAATGATAGTAAAAGGCTGAATCTACTGATCAGAATAAGCTTAAAGTAAATCTTCTGCTGCACAACAAGGTCTAAATGCTGTTGAGAGTCAAAGTTCTTAAAGACCCACTCAAATGAAAATTGTGTTTTTTGGTGTTTTCAACATGTTCAGTGGCTTTTTTCCGATGATGGAGGACATACATAAAAAAAGCTCAAAATTGCATTTCTGAGTTTTTTGTATTCAAACAGTTGTGAATCAGGAGCAGATGAAAAAATGCAAAGACAAGGATTGTAGTACTTACGTAAAACGAAAATTACCTTCAATTTTTGTTGCACCAGTAATGTTAGGTTAGGTGTGGGAGGGGCAGTAGGATTGCAGAGTGTAAACAGAGAGCTCTCAGTTATGGGTGATGGTAAGTGGGGTGATGTTGCTCCGCACAAACGGTCACGTCTACAACTCGGAGGCAAATTCTGATGAAGTACTACCATTTTGCAGAAACCATGTTTTTGAGAACAACACAGGTTTGGCTAAAAATGACAAGAACATATAAAGATAAAGAAGTTATTCTAAACTAACTTTATTTTCTTAGGTATAAGGAGCAAAAGGATGGCGATGCATCTAAGTCATAATGATAGTAGACGTCGTGTTCCACTTTCTACACCAGGAAGCTATTTTTTGACACAATATATATTTTATTTTGAAAGGAACTTGTATGTGCTGCTGTCAAAAGCAAAATAAGTTAAAATTTTTGTATGTGGAAAAACATGTCACTGTTTAATATCAATTATTGTAAACATTTTAAAGCTTTATTTTAAAAAGGAAAGGATACTGACCACAAAAATGTGCTGTTGTTTTTGTTTTTTTTCTCAATTTAACGGGCGGCAGTGGCTCAGGCGGTTGAGCGGGTTGTCCAATGTTCGAAGGGTCAGCGGTTCGATCCCCGCTCCCCCCAGCCAGCTGTCGTTGTGTCTTTGGGCAAGACACTTTACCCTCCTTGCCTCCAGTGCGGCTCCACTGGTGTGTGAATGTGTATGAATGATCCCGGTGATGGTCAGGGGTGCCGTAGGCGCAAACTGGCAGCCACGCCTCTGTCAGTCTGCCCCAGGGCAGCTGTGGCTACAACCATAGCTTACCATCACCAAGTATGAATGAGGAGTGAATGAATAATGGACACAATGTAAGCGCTTTGAGCGTCTGGAAAAGCGCAGATAAATCTAATCCATTATTATTATTATTATTAAATAGCGTAATGAGAACTTGGTGGCTTTCGTCGGGTTTTAGTCCGTAAGAAACTGAACTAAAAGGCTCTCAGTGTGAAATATGGTAGACCCCAGACCTTACGGAAATTGTTTGTCCACGTGAACAGATTCTAACAATTTGTAACACCATCTCTGTTGTGCATTTGTGACCTTAGTGTGACTGCGTTGGTCATGTTTTTCCTATAACTGCATGTGGAAGCACCGATGTGTTGATTTGTTCAATGAGCGTGAAGGGACTCAGTCACCACCAGGCGCTGCACCGCAGTCACCACACATTGCATGGTGTTGTACATGTCAGCCGTCATCAAGAGTTTGCTCCCTTTAAGTTGTCCAGAGACTCTGAACTCATGATCTTCCTTCCCTTCGACATGCTTGACTGGCTCCCCTTATCTCCTCGGACTAAACGCATCCTAGGAAGGGTAAGCTGGTCACCTTTCTGTGTTTCCATCAGCTCTCTTGATTTAAAACAACTCTTTTTAAACTTAAACGTCATCATTTTTATAACATAATGATCACCTGATGGAGTACTTTTTCTAACATTAAAGGTAAATGATTACCCAAAGATATAAAGATGATTTGGCATTCCAGATATCTAGGTATTACAAATGGAAAAAAATGAACAGATTTGCAGTGTTGCCTTTCATTTTGCAGAGTTGATTCCTTTTCCCCAGTGTTTTCTTTTGCTTTTTTCCTGCTTCCACTCGTCTCATCATCCGTAATTAGAGAATGTCCCATGGCCCAATGGGGCTGGCACGTTGGCAGCTGTAGCTAGGTAACCTCAGTCTGATGCAGGCTGCCAGCCCTGGGGCTTTTATCAGATGAAAATCAGTCACATCAGCCTTGGCATAGATTCCTCAACTCATGGATCCTTTGTTTCATGATCAATGCAATCCATCATGCCAGCAAAATCTATTTATACTTTCAGGAGCAAATTCTGTGTCTTTTGATCTTGTAGGAGGCATACAGCTTACAAGAAAACTGCTTTTCCTGTAATGAAACTCAATGCATTTCTTATGTTTTTAATTATAAATAGAATATAACTTTTCCAAAGTATGTTGCTTACAATGTATTGATGTCTAGCAGGAAGAGCATTTGGACAGGCAGCAAAAAATATAAATGTATCTAAATGGAAAAGAAGACAAAACATGAAGATAATTTCTATTGGTTTGGGATGTAAAGGATTGAGAAAGTATCAAATTTGCCCGAGCGCTGAGTGTAACAGCAAAATCGGTTGAAAACCACAGAAATGATAAGATTATGTTGGTAAAAAGGTACTAAATCAGTCGTGAAATAACCTGGTTTCTTGCTAATTTTGTCAGTTTTTCTTCTTGTTGTGTTATGGTAACCCGTTTTTCACTACAAAGTTGTTACTCCAATACTGAAATGACTCCAAATCACGGGCCTTTGTGTAAACAACAAGTGGATGCACAGATTTCAAATCCTGACTAAAACTTTGGTAAAATGTTCTGTAAGTTTTGCTTATGGTTGCACAATGTTTGAAGTACATCTTCAGGTTAACAGCAGTAGAAAGAGGACAAAGACACACCACCAACTTGCACAGTGTGTATTTCTAAAAATAATGTTTATGACCCTTTTTCAAAAGTTAACTGTTGTTTCTGTCAGACAACTCTTGCAGTAAGAAATATTTATTTCCACATATGACTTAATATTCACATTCTTTAAGTTGGCATTGACATCTTTTCGTTTTGGCATAAGGCTCCGTTCAATTCCATGAGATAATTTTCCATAAAACTTTTGGGTAACAAAATCCCCCTTAACGGAGCCCACAGGTGGAAGCCTGGGAGGAGGGAGGGGCGATTAATGTAGCGCTGAAGGTAAGAAAGAGAATGAACAACTGCACACCTGGACTTAAATAGGACGCTGAGCAGGTGAGTTAATTAACTGAACCGCCCTAGGGGAGAACCTGTAAAACACTGCCGAGTGTCTGCCAGAAATTGCGACGGGGTCGCTCATATATTTAGGAAAAATATATATACTTTTTATCAACAAAAGTTTCTTTTTATGTAGCATAAAAGTAGCCTAAATTCAAAGTGGGGTTGTACTTTTTAAAAAAGTAAGACTAAGCATAAAGTTAGTTAAATCCTTTACGTATCGATTTGTGGACCATGTATGGTAATACGTATCAAATCATGTGATAGTTTTAATTTTATTGGACAGACACTACCTCTTTACATTGTTTTTCGCTAAACCAGCAGCTAAAATCTTTTTCTCAAAAATATATAACTACTTTGAAAAGATTCAAGATTGATGAATGAGTAGAAAGATGTAATGGAGTGCGGGGCAAGTCAGCAGGTCAATTTTAAGTCATGTTGAAATGTTAAGAAAGCATAACTGAAATCGTGTTTTGTTTTATGCCAAAACATTACTTCAAAGCACTTTGCTGCTAAATAAAAGCAGGATTAGAAAACTGCAATGGGTTTCATGACGCCCTTTTATGGTCAGGGTTTATCTAGCTCCACTTAAGGGCTTTGCAGAGTTTAATTTGTGTAATGGCATTCTTGGCAGGGCCCAGTCCTTTTGGGGAGCCCTTTTGATTTTTCTTTAGTGATCTAATTGTAATGAACTTCAGCACATTAGTGGTCCATTTGAGTTTAATGTACATACTGTTACTGGAATATGATGGTAACTGTTTGGAGAGAAGATAAAACACTGTAGGATTGTTTTGCTGTTTTGTGTTTTGGTGCCACTTTAATATTATGTAGATCTTCTGATAATTCTGGTTGCTCTGTCACTTGTTTTTGTGCTTAGCAGTGTGGGGAAGTGTTTTCGGGCACTTGATGTCCATAGCGGAGTCCTTGCTGTCGTGAGACTCTAACTACACTCTTGAATTAACAGTGGAGCAGCCAGATGCTTCTAGACAATGGTTCTGACAATGGCTTCTACTTCTGCAATGTTCACTAAAATCCTGCTTTAATCATCATTTGATCTATTTTAAAAGCATTCTCAGTGGTGTTTTGATCATGATTGTGTCATTTTCTAGAACAAAATTTCTGCAGAGCGGCAGAAATTGGCTCTGTGATGCAGGTTGGACCGACCCCCCTTCCCCTTAACGTTGCTGACAGCTTGGAGCAGGGAGCTTATGGCCCTACCCAGTGTATTTTCTGGGTCACGAATAGTCTTTCTCAAATGTCTGCTCCTGATTCACAAGGATTTGAATAAAGAAATACTCAGAATTCATCACAAAAATGGCAGGAGGACAGGTTCAAAATCACCATTTTCTTCTGAGTGAGCCTTCAAAGCAGAGAAATGACACAGACTAGTTGTCTGGATGGAAAATCTCTATCAGTTCAAAGTACAGATACACCTCAATGCGTGATGCTTTCTGTGTTTTTATATATATTTATAAATAAAGAGAAGTGGGAGCTTTGTAAATCTGGGAAACCACTGTCTGCATTGTGTCTGTGGGATGTTTCATTGATTTCTGTTTGTGGTCTAATTACTGCTAGCTGGTTCTCCTAGCTTTCCATGGCGGCCTCTGTGTGCTTGTCAGAGTGAAGAGCTGCTGATATCACTATGTGCACCGACACTTATTGATAAGCCAAAGGGAGAGCAGGGTATCATCATCATCATCGTCGTCATCATTTTGCTGCTCATCCAGAACCGAGGGAAATTGATCTGTCAAAGCTCACTTGACAGTTTTTTTTATTTTTCACACTCTGTGCCATTTGCAGTAGTTCACTTACAGTACGTTTTGTGTTAGTGTGTGTGTGTGTGCACATTTTATTGTGCAGATTAAAATTAAACCCAAAGTGGATAAACTTTTTTAAAAACATTTCCACGGCTGTAAAATGATGGCGTCTTTTTTTGCACATATTCTTGAAGAAAAAAGGTTTTACTCACAAAAAAAATGTTTCAGGTGTATATAAAGAAACATCTAAGGTTTTTGTTTTGTATTTTTATTATTATTTTTATTATTATTTTATTATTTACTATTTTTCATATGGATAGAATTTTTATTTGAAATTTGCTCCACACAAATCCCAAACAGTGAGTGTTGCATTCATCAGCTGTTGATTGGAACCCAGGTTTTCCACCAGAACCCACCTTATTTGTAGGATTTTAAAAGTGTTCTTTTTGTTCGATTCTGTGTGTTTCCGGATGCCAGCGTCTTTGCTCTGTACCCTTGATTGTGAACATCATAATCACAACGTCATTCAGCAGCAGTTTTGACATCCTTTTCAAATAGAGTTACACTCTACACATTTACATCACAAATCCATTTTCATGGTGAAATGAAAACAGCTATTCTGCAGAAAGGCACGTGCAAACGGCCCGGATGATAATCCAAGGAATTGGGTTAACCCTGATCAAACACAGCATAATCTCAGATTTAGGATGGGTTATGCAGGCAACATTTTTCTAGTATTGAGAAAATATATATTGAAAAAAAAATAATCTAGATTTTAACACAATGTCAAATAAAGTTTAGAGCAGGTATGATCTTACAAATTGAGTAAAAACATCAGAGTTCTAACTTTTAAGACCCACTCTATAAACTATAATTTGTTCTGTTTTTAATGTTCTTGATGATGGAGGACATATTTTGTTTTAAATAAGATTAACTTGCATTTCTGGGTATTTTTTTTATTCAAATTTGTGAATCAGGCCCAGACAAAAAAGGCCTTTTGAAAAAGAGTTTACTTGTAGCGTAGAAGATACTCTAAGTGGGCTTGTGGCGCACCTAGAGTATCTCTGAAAAAGCCTATAGCTGTGATGTAGACGCTACAGTCAGCGGGACACAAGCTCCCTGCTCCGCTCCATGCTGACACATCCACTTAAAGACGATCAGATTTGTGTACGTCTTCGTCTTCCTCATCTAAACTGGCATCTGACTCAAAACTGTACGGCTCAACAGGTCCAATATTGCTTGTTATTGTTGGGTTGTGAGGGGCTGTAAGCCAGCAGTAGAGCGTGTTAATAGAGAGCTCTCAGTTATGGATGATGGAAAGGGGGGGCAGGCTTGCTCCATGCCAACGGTGAGGTGAATGTCTACTGAACTACAACTGCTCTTCAGACACTACCGTTCTTTTTGGGGTATGAATGTTTTTTTACTTTGTTTGGCCGAGGGTGTGACTTCTATGGGATTTTTTTGTTTGTTTTTAATAGATAGTAACAAGTGCTAGAGGGCGCTGTAGGTGTTTGTATAAGTATTTGCTACTGACAGCAACAAAGAAGAGGAAGTCTTACGCCGGGCTTGGAGGAATTGTTTGCATGTTCCTTATGCTATGGTTATCTTGATAATTATCTATATGTTCCACGAATTTACTACATACCTTCTATCTTTCCTGAAGCTAAAAAAGAATCATTGTGTTACAGCAGCGAACCATGCAGATGTGCAGTCTATTATTGTGATCTATTCTGGCATCATGAAATTCCTTTCAAGATTAAATGTTTGTTCTTGTTCCTGCATTTTGTTAAAAAATTATTTTCAAAAAGTGCAACTTTTACTTTAGTGTGACTTATAGATGATTGTTTCTTCTTTATTCTGCTTTTTTTTTGGCTGCTGCAACTTATACTCTAGAGCACATGTGTCAGACTCAAGGTCCGCGGGCCAAATGTGGCCCGCCATGTCATTTTATGTGGCCCGCGAGAGCATAAAAGTTTTTCATTTCTTAAAATAATTTTTTTCTTTAGTCGATTACATATTATTTATTTATAGCTGCATTTGTAATTATTCAATGTTTGCAGGTCTTATGTGTGTATGCAGACAAATTGTTGTCATCAAACCATCAGTTGGATCCAAGGCTGTGTGCAGCCTTTTATTGTAAAATCTTACACGTGTAATACATGTTCTTTCTAGCTCAGTTTTATGTTGTTATTTATTCACTTGGACAATTTGATGCTTCATTAATGGAGTTATGTGGGTTTTAATAAGCGGACACATTTTAAAAGGGTTCATGGTAGAGTAACAAGCAAACATATGTTTTCTATGCAACTGCAATTGTCACTTTAAACAACTATAATAAATAAATAATGAGGTATTTAACATTAATGTGTGGTTACATTTATATTTCATTACATTTAGTTACATGTATAAGTTTTATCTGGCCCTTTTAGGACAGCCACTATGCTAATGTGGCCCCTGGTGAAAATGAGTTTGACACCCCTGCTCTAGAGCAACTTACATTATGGAATAATCATAAGTAAAGACCAGTGGGAATGTTTTAAGTGTATCAAAAGATGGTTGGAGTTGGTCTTTAAGGTGTTTTTTTGGTGATTTTGCTGTTTTCTCACTTCAATTTTATAGCAAGACTTATTATTAAGTAGTTACAATTGTGACAAACATGTCATCTCGCATTTATTAACATTGATATTGCAGGTTCTAATATATTTCCAGTTATGTCTATTAAGTAATGGCTAAAGTTTTTCGATGGATGTAGCTTTGTAGACCTTAACTAAACCAGCTTTTACTGTACAAGTCCATAGTTTAAAGATATTCAGGCGCTTGTCTTGTGATCCAGCTAAGAGAAGGACTTTTACACAGAAAGCAGAAACCACAAGCGTCATTTCAGTGTGCGCCATCAAACAAACAGATGGAAGGTTTTACTGGAATTCATCTTATTGATGATGAAAGCAAATATGGCATTTTGACGACGTAGTGGAGAAAATGACTTCCTGACGTTTTGGTCTTAACGGCATGTGCTGTGACGGCACACTGAGATCAGAGCCTTGAGCCTTTGTCTCCAGCGAGTTCACCTCCTGAAGCTGGAACAGATGTAAACTCCTCACACACAGACATACCGAACGCCTGCAACTGCTTATGGTATTTTCTGGAATTTTCAGGCCGGCCCCATTGGCCGGAGATCTTACTTCCTAACTAGCTGTGTGTGTGTGAGACAGTGTGTGCATGTGTGGGAGGGGTGAGGGGTTGTTTTTGGGGCTTGAGGACGGTCGCAACGCTCTGAAGGAGTGCTTTTCCAGCGTGGGAACGACGTTTGGCTTTTCTCTGCCTCTGAGGGACTAAAGTAGGCCAAAGAGAGGAGCCAACATTCTTCTCTGGCTGCAACTCTACACGGCGCAGAGCTGCTCCCCTCTGGAGCCGTTTCCAGGGGATTTGTAGGAGTGGAGCCGTTTGGCTGGTAGGAGTTCCTGTGCTCTGGGAGAAGATGGGCAGCAGCTGAGATTTTCTCTTAGCCTGCCTGAACAACGCAGCGACAGCAGGAGAGAAATGTTCCACTCTGCCAGTGAGGAGTCAGATTTGGTGAGTTTGTGTAAACATGTGCTCTGCAGTTCAAAAACTTTTTCGGAGCCTCTGGTGTTTGAACAAAGAAAAAGAAGCTGAGGCTGCAGGAGCGCACGGACTAATGATGCACAAAGTTTTGCTTTTGTAAGTTGATTCTAAAGACCCACTTTGAAACTTTTACGTTCGATTGAAGTTCCAAGAAAAAGGGACTTAGAGTGGTGAGCAACAGTTCCAGTAATGAGCTGAGCTGCTGGTGAGCAAATAGAGGAGGAAAGACGGAGCAGTCATGATGAGTTTGGTTTTTACGCTGTGAGATCATGACGTCGTCCAAAAACTTGTGTAGCACTAAAGATTTCTCTCAGATGAAACAGTGACTCTTTGTTCTTTTTCATGGGTTACTTAAGTTCAATCACAGTAAAGGTAAATTGCATTTTTAAAGTTTATTTTCTTAACTTTTGTTATTTTAAGGCCTTTGTGGAACTAGGATATGGATAAACTTATGGAAAAGGCTTCTTTTTGTCAATAATCAACTTTTAAAGTTATTTAAAAACATACTTTGTTCTGAAAAAAAACGTACAAAAACCCCAAATACTAATCCAAAATTTATTATAACTGGGAATCACAGCATAACTACTACTAGATTTTGGTTTTGATCAATACATTTAACATGAATCCAGTAAATATTTTTAAATTTTGCCAAATTTCTATTATAACCAAGTTTTTTTGATTAGAAAAAGCAGTTTTCACATAACTAGTGATTAAACCAAAAGTAGTAGAAGAAGTAGAATTTATAATGCTAAAATAATTAAAAATTTGTTTAATTAAAACCAAAATGGAAGAGCTGTTTTTGCCTGAAAAAGGTTTAAAAGAAAAACATGGGCCTAATTAGGCCTGCACAATATACCGCAAATTTATCGTTATCGCAAAATCCAGCTCTGCAATATGCATATCGCATAAGACGGAAAATATCGCAATAAATCGTAAACCTTAAATGTGCTAAAACAATCTTATGTCAGCTTGAACCATTTAACGAATCAAATAAATCCCTTTATGCATTTGACCAATCGGATGGAGGCCTATTATGTTAGATGTTTGTCACCTATGTCGACGAGTGGCATTTGGAGTATAATTTTTAAACTGTTGCAATGTAATGGGAATGGTTATTTGGTTATTTTGCTATTTGTTTATATACTGCAAATTATATCGTTATCGCAATTTTAATCTCTAATATCGCATATCGCGAGTTTTCCTCATATCGTGCAGCCCTAGGCCTAATCCTCTTCCGTTGTATACTAAGAAAAGAATAATTGGATCGAATAAGGTTATTATTTTTAATTCAACAGTTGAATTTCAGCTAATCAGTACTGTACTGAGGTGTGGTTTAAAGTTTCAGGAATAAACATCAGTTCAAAAAATTTTTATATTTGGAAATACTTGTTAAAAAAAAGTGATGTTGCAGAATCAAGAGGTCCAGAGTTTTTTTTTCTTCTTTCTGGAATTAAGAAGGACACCAAAGCCACAGTAATAGTACATAATTTAGTTCTTCAGTGTGAGTGATGTTCCTTTTGGCTTATTAGTATTTGCGGCACATGTAAAGTAGAAGATGATTGCGCTTCATTAGCTTTTAATGAATTCATTTTTGACAAACACTGAAGTAATTGTTTAATTCAAACTTGGTTCATGAGTTACTGCTTAAAGGGTTCCGACATGGCGGCTGCTCTGAAACGCTGCTTTGTGCGGGTCGGCCTGTCGGGGAAAACCTGTAAATGTGAGGACTTGACTGATTACAATGCAGCGCTTGGGAGATAACTCACAAAGGTGAATAATGTGAAAAAATGGCTCAGTACCTAACTTAAGGTACGTACACAGCGGCCGCGTGTGACGCATTCAAAAACGTGCGCTTCATGAACATGCAATCAGCCAGTGGTGTTCACACCAGACAAGCAGGAAGCAGCAGGGAAGGGATTCTTCCTTTACCTTTTTTCTACAGCTCACTAGCGCTTGTCCGCCTGCTACAATTTGAAGGGGCCTGGTGCGAAATGCCGAAGCGGTGCACATCCCCCATATCTTGCTCCAGGCAATTTTTCTTTCCCAGCTCTGTTCTGATACTTGAAAGATTCGGTGTCGTTTAATTCCAGGCGGGAACAAACTGCAATGGTTGATTTTTCCTTTCTGATAATTTTACAATGGTTGGTACATCCGTGTTTTGAAAAAGACGTCACCCGCACGTCACGGCCAAATCCCTGATTGTTCAGTTTTGTTAAGAAGTTCAACTGGTTGAACCTCCAGTGCGCAATAAATGAATGTAGATCCTGCGACCGGACGTGAAAACTTATGTTGCGATGTGTGAACGCAAGATATCTGGACGGGGAAGCTCAAAATTTGGGTTGACATTTTGACTAATTTAGTTGAAAATTATTATGAAACACTATTGCAACTTATAGGACAAACAGCAGCAATTTCAAATTTTTTGTGCCTCAATTATTACAAAAAATGCACGTGAGATCGCGGAGAGACTGCATATCAGTACAGACTAGAGAGTCTCACTTTTATATAATTTTTGGTTGCCGGTGTGCTGCGGGATTTTTGTCAAGGAAAATGTGTACCTTGGCTCAAAAAGGCTGAAAAACACTGCTTTGATAGAAGGCCCAAAGTGCTTTACAGTCCCAGTCTCATTCACCCTTGCACAAACACACTAACACACTGCTGCCTAACACAGGCGCCAACCTAGAACCATCATGAGCAAAGTGGTGTTTGGTGTCTTGCCTGAGAGGGCAGGGTGGGAACCGAACCAGTAATCCTCCAATCAGAGAGCGACCGCTAAACCTCTAGACCACAATTTTGGTGAAAATCTTTAAATATCTATTTTTATTTTTCACTTCTAAAAAAAAAAAGCTATTAAAAATGTTAAGTGTAATTCATTTACAAACATACATTTTTAGGTAAAGTTTGGATCTATGCTTTTGCAGAAAACTTAAATATCTGTTTCTTCCCACAGCTATAGTCAGAAGAAAGAAAATACTGTGGAAGTCCCCCAGCCCAGTCTTTAAGTAGTCCTCAACACAGGCGCTGTTACCTGCAGAAAGGTTGTTGGTCTATGGACTCTTAACATTTAAAAAATAGGATGAACAGGAACAGAGTGAGAAATGATGCAATAGATAAGACTGTCAGTTCACTTTAACTACCACCCACCAGCTTGCTGCTGCAATACTTCAGAGATGCTGTCTGTGGTGCAACAGCTGAGAAAAACCCCTTGAAAGTGTGCTGATCTCCAGGGAGTTCCTTAGTTCCTGCAGTGAGTCTTAATGTGCCTTGTATTGGTAACCAGAGTATGGAAAACGATTACTGAGGCTGAAACGCTTTAACCTGTTCACTGTTGGAGTCACGTCATGTATGTTCTTTTTTGGGTGATGGAGTGGTTAAGTTGTCTGCTGTGTGCATCACGAAGCTGTGATGTTTGCACAAAACTGCTGCAACGGTTGCAGATTGTTTGGCACTTTACTGTATTGCATTAATGACCAAACATGGTGTAAGTTGTGGTTTTTCACAAAGCAACATGAATGTGGACAATCAGGGTTGGGTGAGACCATCCATGTTGTTAGGCCTGACAGTGGCTCTGAGGAAAAGACAAAAAGCTGGAGGTAGCAGAGATGAAGATGCTTAGGGTCTCTTTGGGAGTGACCCGGATAAATGCCGGATGCACACATGTTAGAGGTTTTTGGAGATAAAGTGTGACTGAGATGGTTCGGACATGTCCAGATGTGACCAAAGACCAAAGAGGAGGTTTATGGATGCAGTGAACAAAGACATAAAGGTAGCTGGTGTTGGAGGATGCAGAAGACAGGGTTAGATGGAGGAAGCTGATTTGGAGTGGTGACCCCTGATCCACCATTGCACAGTTCAAGCAGGTCCAGATTGAATTTTATTTAGGTTTTTTAAGTCATGTTTACGATATTTGATGCAGTGGGGTAAAAACCGTTCTGGAATCTTTTAGTTCTTGCTTTTCTTGTGCTATGGGTTTTAAAGTAAGGTCAGAATGTATTATATTGTTGTACACTGTGATGACAAATCCATCCTTTGAATCTTTTGTTGGTGTAACTTCTTATCTTGTAGCACCTTCATATCAAAGCATATTATCTAGTGATGGTAGTCCAACATGATAAAGCGTTTGTTGTTGAGGAAAACATGAACCTCAGTTTTTATGCGATTCATTATTTTGCTGTAGAGGAAGATAACAGAGGGATTTGATTGAATTCCAAAGCTGAAAAGAGTATGTCAAGTAAAAATCTCTGAATAATGAAACCACTTTATCCTGCATGAAGATGCAAACAGTTTTATTAGAAGAGGCGGATCAAAATGCACATCTGAATGCTGATTTAGACCAGACCTCGGTCTCAAAGCGTGGGGGTCAGGTTGTGCTCTCAAGTAAACTCTGGCTTTGTTCACTTTCTGTGTGAATGCAGCCTAATCAAAAGAGCGGAAGTTAAGTGAAGAGAGATGAGCAAAGTGAAATAAAAAAAATCAAAGCTTAGAAAAAAAATGGAGCAAAAAACCTAACAATGTGAAGGTGTGGGTGTTGATTTATTATATTAACAAGCCTGTAAACGAACCAGCTGAAATATTCTGGCCTGAATAAACCTACAGAATTAGAACCAGCTGCTGAAAGTGATCAATTCCATCATGTCTCTACCAAATAAATAAAAGTGACTCCCGTCAACCATAGCCATGAATCCCTGTTGCAGAATCCAGTTTGGGTCCAATCGGCCTGCCACTTTTGTCATCCTAATTGTCTGAACTGGGGTTTCCTGCACAAATTATGTAAGAAGGATAGCTGCTGATGATCAGCAGGAGTAAGAGAGTGAAGTCATGATGGCACACAGGTTTTCAGCTACAAACACCCAAGTGACACAGCTTCACGTCCTTTTTTACATTTTACCCAAAATCACAAATGCAGTTTGGTTTATTGTTCCAAGAGGTCAACAGACGACTGCAGGGATGTTTTTGCGGCCGCAAAGGGATGCTGCACGCAAAGAGCCACACCCATGAGAGGTTCAGTAAGCCCTGCGTTTGCTGATTTCCATCTTTTTTCCGAATCTTATGTAATTTGGGTCACGTGACATTAAAGTGGTTAGCGGGAGGAGTTCCTTGTGACTGTCAAGGTTTCCAAGAGTCAAATTTGATAAGGCTTCTTTAAACAGGACATTACTTTCAGCAACATTTAAATGGATTTGTGAGCTGGGAAAAGCTGAAAAATGAGGTTGTTTTTTTAAAAAAGTGGTTTATACCAATATGAGATGATGTTTGTGTGAATGACACAACACTGTCTGTGTGCGGTTCAGTGCTGTCTGACAGCCTGTGGCTTTTTCTGTCTCTGCTTTTTTTTTTTTTTTTTTTTTTTGGAGCATCTGTGTCCTATCAGAGAATCAATATATCTTCAAAGTATACATCACTTTTTTTATATAAACTATCTTGGGTGTTATTGGGTATTTGTCTACTTTAGATAGAACTCAGATCTCATTCTTCTCTCCCAGTTGGATGTATTGTATCTTTTTGAGACTTCATTGATTAAATATCTGTGACTATTGCCTTTTTTGGACTTAAAGACAGCCTTTCATTTCAGGAGGAACATCATTTGAACCAGCTGAACCCAAATAACTTTTAAAAAATGGGGGATAGAGGTACTCATTATAACTCCTCTGCAGTGTTCCACCTCAGTTTCAATTTTATTTACTCTATTTAACCTTTATTTTACTAGGAGGATCAGTTGAGAACAGCTTTTCATTTAAAATGAAACGTTTTTAGGAGTGTTTGCTCACATCTAATTAAGAATTTAGGATTTATTTCTAATCTTTTTGCCAAAAGCCCATATCGAACCCTGTTTTCATGTGTAAGAAATTTGTGAAAATGTATGACACTGCAACTTTTGAATACATTTATACCTTTAGTTCTTACTTCTAAATGTGTATGTTTTAAATATCTATACAAAAATGTTAAAATGTTGTCTACAAAACTTAAAAATTTATATCTGTCTTTTACTGTGACTGCTGCATTTAGAGTCATTTTTGTATGCAACATTGGTGTTGATTTAAAAAAAAGAAGCTTCAGTGTTTGATATCTGACTGCAGCCCTAAGTTTGAACAGTATTCCTGGCACGCGCACCGTCCAGAAATGATTGCCGCAGAGACAAAAATGAGCAGATGGACTGGCTGTGAGGTGTAACTCAAGGAAAAAAAGAAAAAGAAAAGGGGAGGTACAGAGGAGGAGATGTGGATGGAAGAGAGATAGGGAGGCAGAAGCACCGAAGGAGCTCAGCAGAGCTTGTGTGAAAACACTGACAGGCTAAAAGGCTTTCGGCAGCAGCGGCTTCAGGAGTAGAGTCCGTCACACGCCGCCACACCGCGACTCTCACCGATAAACCCTTACATGCCGCTCGCAGAGAGTCGTGGGGAATCGGCTGCAGAAGCGGACTACAAAGCTGGAGCGAGGGCTTGACGGGGAGGATGAGGAGCATCACCTGACTGGGAGTCCGCCTCAGCACCTGCAGTGGCAGACTGAGCACTCCAGCTGTCAAGGAGACTGGGGCAGACGGAGGAGAGAGCTGCTGAGATTATGCGCAGGGCAGAGAGCTCCAGAGGATTCCCCATCTTTGGCAAAAGCAGCAGCTGCAGTCGGGGGAGCAGGAGCTTTGGCTCAGCAGACAGAGACAAAGTCAGGGGGAGCTGCAGCAGAACAAGGAGCTCAGACTCCAAAGCTATTTATTTACTATCCAGCGTTGAATGTAGACTTTCCGGCCAAGTTGTAAGAGGAACCAGCTGTGCTGAATGTACCTGCAGCCCCGGTCTCTGCAGCACTGGTGCAAAGGTGGCCCCAGCAGTGCTGGCGTTCAGCAGTGGTTGTCAGGGTAGGGGGGACAGTGGCTCAGGACACTGAATGACCAGTGTGGCTGATGAAGGCCACCTGGATTCGCTTGCTGAAACGAGCCAAAGGAGGTCGAGTCAAGAGCTCCGACGCCTGTGTAAGGCCATTTCTGAGTGTGTTTACATTTACACATGTGCATGCTCTCGCCTTTAATGCATCCACCCCGTGCTTCCGCCATCCATACATAATGTCGAGTTCCACAGTTGTGTATTACCGTGCAATGAAGAGAATTTAGATGCAGCAATCATTTTTAGCTGTCAGCTTCTGGGCAGAGCTCCACATAACCTCCATCTGACTCTCTAGAACAGCGCTCCTGTTGCACCTCATCTTTAACTGTGACGTGATGGAATAATAATAGTTGTCCAGGTGTTCCAAACAGCGTTTTTTTAAAGCCCAATAGGACTCTCGAGAAAGGAGAAACATTTGCAGTCCATCACAAATGGTGTGGAGCTGTGAAGGTGCTGCTGCAACCTTGAAGAATTCTGCTGGGATGTATGTTAAAGCCAATGAGAAGATGGCCTTGATATTTACAGACAACAAAGCCCTTGCATTAATAATAAACCTCCTAACTGTATCATTTGTCTCTTTATTAATTGGAAATGAGTGTGCAACAAGTTTTTGATGGAGATGGTGGGTACATGAATAGATTAGCTTCATCCCCGGCAACATTATCTTTTTGTTTTCTTTTTGTTTCTATACATAAGTGGGGCTGAGGAAGGAGCGGTGCGACTCTCCTTCGTACGTATGCGATGGTTGGGTAATTCTAATCAGGCGCAGAGTGTGGCTATTTTTAACTCAGACATCAGAGGGTTCTGATGCAGAGAAATGAATGAAGACTCTGTGAAAGAGGCATAGTAGAGTGCAGGTAAAAAGAAGACAAATACTGGATTTCATCAAAATGTTGTGTTCATTTATTGAACACAACATTTGTCCTATTTGCATTATTGGGGCTTCTGAAATCTGCACAATATCTTTTTTTTTAAATATAAATATTAATTTTCCATGTGTTTTTATTAAGTTTACAAACTTATTTTTCCTTTTTTTAAGGGAAAAAACCCAAATGATAGTTTCAATGTTAGAATTCACAATTTCATTTTGGTTGCTTTCATTTTATTTTGTTTTTTTTGATGGTATTGTAAGTATAAGTAAAAAATGACTTTATCTAGAAAATAATAGATTGATAAAATCATGTCAGACTGTGAATCTAATTATGACCTTCAAATGAATCCAGCTTACTCTGATAATTATGGTCAACATCTGGGGTTATGAACTGGCTTTAGTCAAATCTTTATGCAGAATCTCTTTATTATTGGCATCCATTTATAATCCTTTTATTAATTTATAATTTTTTAGTCTTGTAACTGTCAGCTTTCTGTATTTGACCTATGTGTTTATGTTATACATCAATGTCAATCAGAGCTCCTGAGTGTTCATGTTTCTATGAGTCTGGATATTAAAAGTTGTTCTTGTTGCTTGGATCCAAACTGAACTGGTCTGTTTCAGAACCTTCTTTGGCTTCTGTGTCATTCTCTCATTGGGCTAAACTGTGCAGACCAGAATAAAGCAAGCCAAAGAAAATCAAAAAGGTTCCAAAAATCCTATGATGTGAAGGGCATCGTATTATTTTATTTTTTGCCAGACTCTTAAATAAATTAAATCCTTGAATTGAAATTATTTTTAAATGAGTTTCTTTTTAATGGAGACTATTTTTAGTAGCTTTTTCTGAAGGAAATTCAACATTTATCAGTGAGTTTCATTTTACATCACCATATTTGTTTTTTTATTTGACAGTTAAAAAGTTGTTATTTAATCAAACCAAAAAGAAAGCTGAATCACAAACGTGCAAATCAAATTCAATCGGTTCAATAATTTGGCAACTATACCCTAATTTCATAAACGTATCTAAGAAAAAAAGACATTTTTGTCAGGGTTTTCTTCTTATATATGGATATTGACTGATTATAGATTTATTATGGGACACATTTAAAGCGTATTTGATTATTTACCATTGACATCTGTTTCCACACCTGTAAGTTGTGTTATTTATCAAGTTGTTTCCTCTAACAGGTTGTATTTTTAGCCATGTGAAGCTGAGTTTGAGTGTCACTAACAAGCTTCTGTTTGTGGGTCTGAAGGGTTCGGCCGACTCCTACACCAGCCGTCCATCAGACTCCGATGTGTCCCTTGAAGAAGATAAGGAGGCAGTTCGCAGAGAGGCAGAGCGACAGGCTCAGTCACAAATTGAGAAGGCCAAGGTTGGTATCATCTTTCACAATTTGATAACTATTCTGCTGCCTTTCACTAAGTACAAACATACTGGAGGTTTTTCAAAGGGCCTAAATCATGCTATTCTTAAGCCTTTCAGTGTAAACTATATGCATATATATGAAAATATATTACCTTTGACGCACTAAAGAACACATTTTTTATGAAATAGTTGTTTTATTGTTCATTTTGCGTCAGTACGTAAGACGACTGAATCTCTGAGGCTCCGCCTTTCGGTCCGTGTGGGTGCCGCCCACTTAGAGCCGACCTCGGTGTGTCTGCGTTTCGCCCACGAAATCAAACAACATCCGAACTTTTGCAAAGACTGATGTGCATGTTGTGTATATAAAAGGAAAGCATTTAGCAGATCCCTGCTAGCACCAAGTCGAAAGTGTGTGTGTGTGTGTGGGGGGGGGGGGGGGGGGGGGGGGTTATGGCAGTAGAGACTCTTCCTGGAAGGGGCTGTTCTTCACTTATCTACGTCACAAGGTGAGAACCCACTGGTTTTTGTGGGTTGAGAGGGGCTGGTGCTCAGAGCGCAGGTTTTTAGAAGAATGATCAGAAATGCGTAAACGGATCAAAATGTGGTTGTGAGGAATTAAGGTTATACTACACTTAAAAGTTCAAAAAAGTTCATTTTATATGTTATATGTTTACATGATAATTATTTCATGTCATAAATATGACAGCAGATTGAAAAAAATCAGTCGAGGCCGTCAGAGGCTGAGGTGTAACTCTGCTTCTTAGCACTTAATCCCAGCTTTGCAGGATCTGACCTGGGGGGTAACTGTCTGGGACATACAGTCCTGCGAAGGTTTTTTTAGCCTTTTTATGGAGGAGTGAATACATTTTTTCTCAATTAATGATTAACTCATTTAATTGAAGTTGGCGTTTTTCCCAGCTTGCAATGCTCCAGATGGAACAAGCCTTTTTTTCTGACCCATCTTCATGCATTTCCTGCTTTGACCTGAATGGCTAATACTCTGCTGGCGCTATGTTTTTTTTTTCTGAGATGTTTCAAAAGTATCTGTGTAGAGTTGATCAAGTGTTGTTTGCCATCACCAGGTGATTCCATAAAGTCTAAACCCCACACTTAAAACTAAAAATTCATGGAGTCTGTTATACAAACAGACACAGGATATTAGAGCTTATTTTAGTCGCTTTCTCACGTGGAGGAGGGCTGTAGATGTGAGGGGTTGGGGGCCTCTGAGGGTTCAACGTTGCAGTTTATCAAAGCAAAGTCTGACTTGGTCTGCTCTCGGCCACAATTAGCAGCACATAAACAAACATGCACATGACAAGGCAGGCGCGCTTTGGCAGGACAGGAAATGCAATCAGGACTGGCTTCCTCAAAATCTCCTAAAACCCTGACGCTGTTAATATTTGTGTCTTTGGTCTACAAGATATCTGTATGGAGCTCAAGTTTCTGTTACAAATGTCCTTGACATTTCAGTTAATGTGCTTCATTGGCTGTTTAAAGCCTAAACTTGACAATCATATGCATATTTTGTGTATTGTATGGATTGTTAAAATAATTCCAGCTGCTTTCTAAAATAAAACTCTGCCACACCAAGTAAAAAGAAATGCAACTTTATGGAGATCGCCCATCTTTTTACATGACAGATCTAAATATTTCGCCTCTTAGACGTCTGGCCACCAAAAAGAGAAGCAGCCTGAGGTCAGATCCTGTCTGAAAACTCTTATTGGAATAAAGTCAAAGAACACTAACAGTTAAAAAAAAAAAAAAAAAAAAAAAAGACTTACGTCTGTAACATCTAAAAAAAGCATCTTTTTTATTTTTTTTTACTGGCACAACAGGCCATATAGGACTTAAAAAAACATAGAACTGACCGTATTTATTTGCAAAAGTCAGAGGAGAAGTCGGACCGTTTGTTCCCTTATGAGGAAAAAACTCTTCATATGAACATGACTTTGACTTTAAAGGTGCCTGATAAAAAAGTCATCAATCAAATTAAAATGGCCTTATTAAAATGATTGATTAGCATTAGCAGTACTGTTGACTCATGAGGTAAAAGAGTTTCGTGCTCTTTGCGACAAAGACAAAATCTCTGCACTCGAACGAAGTTTGATCTCTCCTTACCCGATTGCAAAAGTATTTGACATTAAACACCTTTAATAAAGGCATTGCAGAGGTTCATTTATTTTTATTTTTGCAAGGAGAGACCACTCTGCAGAAACTGTGTTCTAGAAAGCGACACAGGTTTTTGTGATTTTGCCTAAAATTGGCATAGTCATAATTAAAAAAAACAAACAAACACTGGAAACGCTGTGAAAATAGCACAAAAAATGATCGTAGTGGGTCTTTAAGCACAGATTGCAGGTTTTCTGGATTTGATCATGTGAAATTCTAGTAATTAAGGTTAATAGAAATACATTACATTAGATATAGTACTTGAACTGGTAGCTTTGCTCTTCTTCCACATTTCTCCTATTGGAGGTTTTATACAACATATTTTAATGGAAAGACTAACCGTTAAATCAATGAATCAGGTGTAAAAAGTAATACTGTATATGTTTTAAAGATGTTTGCAAGCGAAATGAAATGCACTGCAGCCATGCAGCATACACTTCTCAGCTGCTTTGGTTGAGTTAATATTTTAAAATGATTGAAATACCTCCTAATTATAACGTAATAGAATTTGATGATGGCGCCATATGATATTGGAAGCAACATTTGGCGTGCTCTCGCGACAGCCTTAGGGCAGTCACCACATCAAATTGATGTACAGCAGTGAAGGTGATACAATGACAGTCTTGATTTAAAGGACCTGCGCATGCTGCTGACGGAGAGGCTGCAGCAGCGGCAGGGGTTAACTCACTTTAATTACAGAAACGCCTAGGAGCTATTATCTAATGGAAATGCGTGATGCAATGTGATATTGGAACAAGCGGCGTGGGTCGTTGATTGGCTGTGATCCATGGCGCTGCCTCGTAGGGCTTTTGGTTACAGACTGTGCTTCTTTTTTAGCCTCCTTCTCTCACCTTCCCTTCTCTGGTTTTTACATCACTCGCTCCTCCTCCCTGCTGTCTTTGTCTTCAGCCCTCCATCTGTCCGTCTCACTGCAGTCAATATGGCACCTACAGCCAAGGCTTGCGTTACATAAGAAGCCGTTTTATGTTGACATGTGGACTAATAGACCTCAAAAAAGTGTAAAAGATGCTTTTGTTGTTGTTGTTAGTGACAGAACCTGCTTGAATGGGCACTGTCCTCTGAGTCTGTAAAAGGTTATAAAAAGCTATAGCTGAGAGGAAGGCAGGCGGGATTTATTTTTTATTTATTTGTTTTTACATTGAAGCAAAGCAGACAATATTTGGCTGAGTGCATGAAAACACAGAAAACTCTATTCTTCTTGAGCATAAAAACAAGAAAAAGATGATTTCCCATCTGTCCATATAATATTTTTACAGGAAACTGTTCTCTACAGCAGCGAAGCTCATGATAGTTCATCTTTTCACGTTTGCAGAAAAACTGGAGAACAGTAGTTTTGGTAACAGTAACAGTAGTTTTGGTAACAGTAGCATATCGTTCTGAGTATCGATAGTATCGATACCATTGATACTAGCGTGATGAGATTGATACTTTTGATACTCTTGTCGCAGTTTTTCTTTGATACATCCAGTGAAATGGTTGAATTTCCTTATGGAATTTTCATGCAAGCATTTAGTGTCTGTCTGCAGGGTTGCCAGATTGGGCAAAAAGACGCCCCATTTGAGTGGAAAACTGCCCAACCTGGCAACACTGTCTGTCTGTCTGTGTAAACAGCACACCTCCACCTGTCTTGCTACACTCACTGCTTCATTGAAGAGAGTTATTAAAGACCCACATATTTGCAGGCAATAGTAAGCAATAGTATTTTTTAATGTGTTGGTTATATTTTCATATTTATTTCAACCACCAAATGGTTCCTGAACCCGGGTGTGTCTGCAGCCTAACTGCTCCCCCAGGGGAGGGATCAACAAATTTCACACAACTAGCAGTTCTGCACCACTGTATTTCTCTGCCTTCGGTGTGAAAGACTTAAAGAAACTTCTCGTCTGAGTACAAATTTAATCAAATATGAAGTCTTGCTCCAAGATGAATGAATTGGCTTTTTGGTTGCAAGCAACAAACACTTCATTCAGGGTTTAAATAAACATGAATGCAGGAAAAATGTTTGAATGCATTTTGACAAGGTTTCACAGCTCGCTGCAGCCAAATTCTAAATACTAGATTATCAAGACTTTGTTTTTTTACGCCAGTTTAGCTACGACACAACTGCCAAACAAGAATGTTGGTGTTAACAAAAATAAATGTTGAAAATAACTATAAAAACGTTGCCCATGAGAAAAGTTCATGTTTTGTTAGAGTATGCAGTCCAATTATATTACCTTTTTAATTTATTTTTTATCTGGTATTTGAAATTTTTTTTACACTTTACACTTTTGTTCTTTGTGGTTAAACAAAGTGTCTTATATTAATTTTTTCGGGTCTTTGCAACTTACAATGTTTGTTTGGATGTTTAGATACAGTCCCTTTATTATTACTGTCATTGTGATTTTTATTATTATTGTTATTAGTATTTTTTTTAGATATTTGGTCTTTTTGTTTGTAATATGTATGAAAGTGCATGTATATATACATTTTTACCCTTTTTCTTCTAAATTTACTTCTCTTGATCAACTAATGTTCTCTTTCATTTCCTTTGTAGAACAACTTGTACAAGACCTTGAATTTTTGCTGTTGTGGAAATGAAAAGAAATAAAGAAATTGAAACATGTTTAGTGCAACACACAGCCCTTTAGCCAGTTATAATTGAACTGACTTTTTGGAAGCATGCTTGTGGATGAATGTCTTTTTGCTTGCATCACATGTAAAAGAAGAGACACAAGAAGAAGAGAAACTAACTAAATTAACCAGAAATGGATTATTTACTTCCAGATCGATTTCCTTGTTACCAACATAATCTTGTTAGTTTCTTTAGTTTTCAATCGTTCGTTTCAACCTGCTGATATTCTCAGTACTATTGATTTTATTTTGCATCCATAATTTCTTTTGTTTTTTAATTTAAAAGACTGAATCCATTTTAACAGTCATCCCGACGACTTCTGGATTTATTCTTAAATTGCAACTTTGCTTTAAAAAAAATCAACTTAACAGAGTTTTTTCTAAATCAGTCTGCCGTCTAACATTAAATCAAAGCAATATGTTGAATTCCTCTGCTGATTTGTACACTATGGGTTTGTAATCCATGTTTTATCTGCAGATAAAGGTTTGGGATAGGAAGTCAGGTTTTATAAAACATTTCACACAAGAATTACTTTGTGCAAAAGTATCAAGAATAAAACCCAAATGTGAGGCTTTATGTGCACAGTTAACCGCAATGAAGCACTTCATCAGCCTGCCAGTGCACAGGGAGATTTAAAGTCAATTTCTGAATTGATCATTTGTCCAAAAGAGGAAGGGAAGCACTAATCAGGCAGGAGGGTCAGTATTGATTCAACCACTGTGAAGGCTTCTGGATTTATTTATGAAACATTTAGATGAGAGCTATTTGTGCTTTTCCATGAGTGAGACAAGAGCTTTTTTTTTTTTTACTACAAGAGGTGGATCAGCTATAAAGGCTTCAGGTTGCACATGAAAGGTGACAGCTTAGTGGGTTTGCAAAGACTTAGTGCTTCAGTGAATATGGATTCAGAGTCAGCATGGTTCGCACACCTAAACTTGTTTTTACACCTCGGTCAAAGGTGCAAAAGGTTCCTGTAGTGGCAAACGGTTTTAACATTTGGTCCAGCTTAGTCTCTTAAGTTTAAAGATACATTTTTTTCTGCCTGACATCAAATATGTTTGTACATCTTTTCAGACCAAACCAGTTGCTTTTGCCGTCCGTACAAACGTCAGCTACAGTCCGAGTCATGATGACGATGTCCCTGTCGCGGGCATGGCCATCGCCTTCGAGGCGAAAGACTTCCTTCATGTCAAAGAGGTGAGCAAACGTCACTTTAGCTTACAGCTAAATTCAAGGTCTGGCTGCTTTAAGATGATTGTTATTGTGTTCACTTTTTTGGTAGAAATTCAACAATGACTGGTGGATAGGGCGTTTAGTGAAAGAAGGTTGTGAAATCGGCTTCATACCGAGTCCAGTGAAGCTTGAAAACACTCGGATCCTCCAGGAGCAGAAAGCCAAACAGGGAAAGTTCTACTCCAGGTGAGGAGAACATTCCACAATTTCTTAAAGTCCCACTCCGATAATCTTTTGATCTATTATCGGAGATATCCCAGTGATTATGTCATTTTTAGCAACAACAAAAAAACGGTGTCGTTTTCTAGGACATAGTTTCTGCAGAGTGGCAGAAGTTTATCGGAACCTCACCTCTGAGTTGAGGGCGGAATATTGGTGCTGAGTAAATCCACCTCTATTTCCCATCATCCATCTGTATACACGTTCTCCTGCTAGCTTACAGCCCCTCACACCTCATCCGGTGCAACAAAAAAATGGCGAGCAATATTGGAGCTATCCAACCATACAGTTTTGAGCCAGATCGGATGATATTTCAAATGCCATTTTTATCGTCTGCTCCCGATTCCCAATGGTTTGAATAAAGAAATACTCATAAATGTAATGTGAAGCTTAGATTTGATATTCTATATGACCTCCATCATCAGATAAATTCCGCCTGAACATGTTAAAAACAACATTTTCTTTGGACTGGGTCTTTAAGGGCTTATCTTTAAAAGGAAAAAGAAAACTAAGAAATGTATTTATTAACAATCTTCATTTTTTGTAGTAAACTGGGAGCAAACTCATCATCTAGTTTAGGTGAAGTGGTTTCTAACTCCCGGAAATCTACTCCTCCTTCATCTGGTAAGTATCATTGCAAACTCACCACATATACACTCTTTAGAACAGAAATGAACCTCTGACATCGGGTCAAAGGTAAGATCCTGACACCAGAAGAGCGCTCAGTGATGTTGTGATAACCGTACCCTCAAATGTTAATTGATTCTCATTTGTTTTGTGCTTCTATTGATGTGAATTGTAGCCTTTCACCTGTGATTGTCTGTGTTCACCTGTGTGTGATGAAGCTCTTGTGTGTCTGTGTGGATAGCCCTTGACATTGACGCCACAGGCTTAGACCCCGAGGACAATGAGCTCCCAGTCAACCTGCGCTCCCCTAAAGCCAGCCCAAACACTGTCCTGTCACCCTTAGCAAAAGAGAAACGAATGCCCTTCTTTAAGAAGGTAAACTGGGGAGCAGCCCGACTCCTCCTCCTGTCTGTCCGCCGGCCGGCACCGCTTGACACTAAAACGCCTGCAGCTGCTCAGCCTCACGAAGCACAAGTCCCTTCTGTCCACACCATTGTCCTCTGTTCCTTCAGTGTGCACGCTGCTATTAGCATGCATGCCTGTTCTTAACTTCTCTCTCTGTCCTCTGTCGTCCACAAACAGCTAAGCAGAAGCAGAAGTCGGTAAGTCTTGATGTTCAGAAGCATAAAAGAGTCTTCTGAGATGTGAACCTTGAAAAGGATAGAAATGTCTCCCTCCTGCACTGACCTTTGACCCCACACGTCCATCCTCCTCACGTCTGTTGTGATTGCTGATCTTTAAGCCAGCCGCTTTAATCTTCATTTCAGGGGGAAAAAGAACATCCCCATCTCTTTAAGTTGATCTAGGGTCTTTAAGAGGGTCTTGAGTATTTAAATATGTGTATTTGTTATCACACATGTTTTTATTTATTATTGAGAACTGAAATTTGCACAGCTGGTGGCGTGTTTGTTACTAGGGTTACACGGAGTACAGAAGGCTGCACCCTCGTGTTAGTCAGTTCCCACAGCATCCCTGGGGAAAGTCAATGACGCCAGCAAACATACAGGAAAAAAGAAAGGAGGAGGTGGTGATGAGCTGCGTATAGTGAGCACGAAAATAGAGAACAGCTCCAGCAGGGAGTAAAATAAATGAAAAACAATCAGAAGCTGTCTGCCTGCTTCTAGTGCTTTACTGAGCTTTTTTTTTATTTTCAGGAGGGAAAAAATAATCACAATTTTTATTTGTTAAAAGATTATTTGTTTCCTATTTGTTTGTACTTAAAATACATTCATGTCAGACTCTTGTGTTGAATCAGGTTCATTTTCTGGTTGACTTTTGGTTCAAAGTCCTGCAGATAAAACACGGTGAAATGATATTTACTGGGTAAAATTGGAATCAGCTTAAAAAGAAATAAGTTTAAGGAGAAAAAAAAAACATTTGAAACCAGTTTTGAACTCGAAAGTACACATTGTAGACTTTAAGAAATTAAAAATTTGAAACATAAAACATTTGAAACAAGTAATATTGTAAATTTGAAAAACTAAGTGTTTATTTAGAACTTTAATAGAAAAGAAAACAACTTTAAACTGTTACCAAATAAATAATAATTATCTATTTGCATTTTCAACTTTTTCTCCCGTTTCTCTCTCTTTGCTTTCAGTTGTTAAAAAAATGTGGAATTTGTTCTTTTTGTAGTTTGCTAAATTTTATTATCTGTCTTTTAAACAACCCAACCAAGACAAGATCAATATATTAAAATGTTACCACAAATAAGAACATAGTCTACCAATGCTAGAAATCTTAGTAACAACAACAAAAATATACTTTTCTCCAGTATTTAAGAAAAAATAAAAATCACATTTGGATTGTTTCACACTCAGCAGTTTGTTAACTGAGGTAAAATGTAGTTTTAGCGATAGGACTTTAGTCAGGGGACATTGATTTGCAGCTCAAAAAACAATAATATTAAAAAAAGTAGATAATAACAATAATAAATAACACTAAAATACAATGAAGTGGGGCAGTTTTGTGTTTTTTTGAGAAAAAACAGCAACAGTAATAATTCACTATAAGTGACACACTAAGTACTCTATCACTTGCTTTTTCAAAGACATGTTTATCTCCTGAATTTAAGTATGAGGAGAGTTTCTTCTAACGTAAACCTCAGAGTTCAAACGGTTTTCTGTTTCACTGTCAGGCCGATGCAAAAGCAAAATAAAATGCAACGTTCAGAAGGTTCTGTGGGTGTGACTGACAGGACATTTTACATAGGAACTGACTGTTGGTCAAAGTTAGCAGCTGATGCTTAGGATTTAGAGAGGAAATCATGACGAAATACAAGGGTATTTGGCAAGTTTTGCACCTCAAGGACGGGGTTAAAGGCCAAGTTATTCCTGGAAGACAGACAAAACAGTAACCTGCACCTCAATCTCATTAAAACTTTTAGACAAATTTGAAATAAAAAAAAAATTTTTTTACCTTAAAATGAATTTGTTAGCAGTGAAACCATGACTTAGTTTTGCCCCTGTAATCAAAAACATGGAACACATGTAAGCATTAATGTCACATGGAGTGCCTGCGCTGGACATATGACGGTTGTACAGAAAGCAGATGTTTTCTCCTTCAAAGTTATTTGGTTTTTTGGGGTCAAGGCTTGAAAGGAGTCTTTCATGTGACATTTAAAAAAATAACAATGTTATGTGCGATAATCAGATAATGGATTTAGTCACCACTAAATTTAGTCAGTGTTAGCTCAGGTATCAATCAGGTCTCCTGATCTGCGACTCCGGCAAGCTGAGCATGTTTTCCTGACTCCGCCGTGACCTTTGCCGTCTGAACCTGCCGTGTTTTCCTGCCCTCTCCGACCAATCTTTCCCCCAACTTTGCTTCTTTTCTTTGAGTGACATCAGAACCATGAGGCGACAGGAGGGGCCATGAAATTGTATTTGTTGTAACATCCAATGAAAAAACTAAAAAAAAAAGCTAACAACATTAAGATTCAAGCAAAGTGCCAAATCTTATTATACCTCATCTCATTACACATCAAAGCTAACTTGAGGCTTTTTGGTTCCCTGTTAACATCTAGTTTCATGGTTCCAAAGCTGTTGTTTCAACCTCTCATGTCATTTGTGATATGGTTAACTTATTCTCACTGTGTTATAACTACTTTGTTTTTCTTTATTTCCAAAGACGGAACACATTCCTCCATACGACGTTGTGCCTTCCATGCGGCCCGTGGTTCTGGTGGGACCATCGCTGAAGGGCTATGAGGTTTGCCCAAACTATCTATCTTCTAATCTATCTTTCTGCGCACTTCCTGATTGACTTTAGCTGTTATCTCCTCTGGCTCTTCTGTTACCAGGTGACCGACATGATGCAAAAAGCTCTTTTTGACTTCTTGAAACACAGGTTTGAGGGAAGGTACGTTTCCTGTGACCTTTACGAGCTCCAATTCATGTTTCCTCCCTCATTCCTCCTCTCTCCGTGTCCACACTGGTATTTATCTGTCCCCTGAGGTTAGCAGAGGGAGTGTGTAACAAGTTTGTTGTGCCTGGAGATGTGTGCTGTTGCTTTAAATAGCCCCCTCTGCATGTCCTTAATAGGCCATAGTGGGTCTTGAAGTGGAGCAAGATTCTCTTTATTCAGTGTTGAGACCTTGAAGTTACACAAGATCAGTTCAGTCCAGCGGCAGCTGCACCTACCATGTTTTAATGAGTCATTTACTCTCTATTATTTTTATTCCAGTTTTTCAACAATTATGTGTATTTCTAAGACAACTTTAAAATGTTTAATCCAAGAATTGATGCTTTTAGAGAAGTAAAGTAGTCTCAGATTGACAGAAAAGATAGTGTTTTCGTAAAATACATCTAAAACAAAAGGCGGGCCTATATGATGCTTTTCTTAAGCCTTTCAGAGTAAACTATATCCATATATATTATGTTATGTTACCTTTGGCACACTAAAGAATGCTTTTTTTTATCAAATATGAGTTATTTTTCGCAGCTAGTTTTCCAACCCGGAAGTAAGACGACTCGATCTCTGAAGCTCCGCCTTTCTCTCCCTGTGGGTGACGCCCACTTCATGACGTCAACCTAGCGCCAAACTCGGCAACAAACAATATCCAAACTTTTGTAAAGATGGATGTGCATATTGTGGTGGTAAAATGAAGTGTTTTAGCCAATCACCATTAGCTCTGCGGAGAAATTGTGTTAGCCTGTGGGGGGGTACTGGAAGCACAGACTCTTCTTGGAAGGGGCTGTTCTCACTTATCTACTTCAGCTTGGGAGAATCCACTCGGTTTCATGGATTAGGAGGGGCTGGTGGAATACTCAGAAATGCATGAATGGATCAAAATACTGCTTTTTTGTGAGGAATTAATGTTATAATACACTTAAAAGTTAAAAAAGTGTTTGCATGATCATCCTGTGATCTATTCTAAAAGTGTTTCCAGTGGTCTTTTTATTATGCTAATGCAAATTTTATCCAAAATCCAAAAATCTGTTTTATTTTCTAGAACATGGTTTCTGCAGATTCATTAGAAATTCCTCTCTGACTTGTGGGCGGAGCAACCCTGCCCTTCTTTCCCCTTCCTGTTACTGAGAGCTCTCTGTTCACATGCTGTACCACTAGCTGACAGCCCCTCAGTGCAACAAAAATGGAAAGCAATGTTGGAATTATCCAGCAATGCAGTTTGAAGCCAGATGCCAGATCGGATAAGATATAAACAAAGACGTACATGGATCTAGTTGGCGCAGGGATCTTTTGGCCAGTCCGGCGTATTTTTTACTTAACAAAACAAAAACAAAAGCATTTTTTTGTCTGCTCCTGATTTACAACAATTTAAATAAAGAAATACTCAAAAAAGACAAATTTTTGCTTAATTTTCTTATCAGAAAAAATCCATCAGAACGTGTTAAAAGCACCGTTTTCATCAGAGTGACTCTTTATTGGGAGTTCAGCTGTCCGTTAGCTTGGATTTCTTCCTTAGTTAGAGATCAGACGGAAGCAGACTCATAACAGCAGGTCAGTTACCGATCAAAGTGGATAAAAATGTTAGATTAAAATTTGAAAGAACACTACAAAGACTCCATTATACTATTTTTTAATTTTAGCGTATTATGTTGTCTGACCATCCAGCTTTATTTGGTGAGGAAACAGTGTTTAAATGTTACCTAAAACTGCTCTCTCTGTGCAAAAGCATGTTTCTGTTTAAAATCCACAAATTTTGTTGTTACTAATTCATACTTTCCATTGCAATTGTCTGTCAAAATCAGCAATAATCATAAAGAATGTGTTTGCAGAACATGTGAGGGGTTGAAAAAAAATCATAAATCGAGTCCATATTTTTCCACTCATACACTTGCTTTTCCTGTCTTTTGTGTCAGAATATCAATCACTCGCGTCACGGCGGACATCTCTCTGGCCAAACGCTCCGTCCTGAATAACCCCAGCAAGCACGCCATCATCGAACGTTCCAACACGCGCTCAAACTTGGGTAAGCCTGTCGTGAATCCACACAACCTGGAAACATCTGGTGTTTTGATTCATAATGTTCTCAAGGAGACCACTTTAAACGCAGGAGGAAGGAAACAATTAAAGAAACCCTTGAAAATGGTAACGATAACTCCTGAAAGGCTCAGAGCTGCATCGGCCGGCCTTGTTGGTTTGGAAATCAAAGGTAGAGCAGAAACGCTCCATAACGCTCAGATGGATTGTATTTCAGATTAGAATGAAAGAGATTCTGGCGTCAAACGGAGGTGACGGGGCTAATCTCTGATATTTATCACCAGAAACATTCATTAACAAGCAGAAGTCTTTGTAAATTTAGACAAAAGAACACAAACATCCTTTTGAAATGTTCATATGGCATAATTGATGTTTAATTTCTGATATTTTAGCCATCAGTAGTTTCTCAACTCACTATTGAGTATGCCAGTCATATCAACTGTTTACAACAATGAAGGAATTTGGTTTTATTCAAAATGTAAAATTTTAAAAAAGGTTTTTCAGGACATAAACATGTGATTCCCCTTTAGTTTCAACTATTTTTAAAAAACTTTTTTCACATTGTTTTGGCTTTATCTTTGCTCTGTTAGTTTTTTGTCCCCACATGTTTATTTTTTGTTGTGAAACCCCATAGTTTTTTTAATTTTTGTGATATTGCATTAAAAAAGTGAAAAAAATTATTACTCAGGGTTGAGTTTTTGTACCATTTGAGGTTGATTGTGGAATTATAGTTAAAAAATTTGTGTTTAGTAAAAGTTGTTAAGTAAAGAACAGATTTAAAGGTAAATTAATGAAGAAAATTTAAAAAATAATAATAAAAAAGTAACTAAAGTAAAAATTAACACGAATACCATCATAAAATGATCAAAAACAATGTTACAAGACTTAAGCTGTAAAATTATGAGAAAATGTTTTAATTTTATGAGAATAAAATTGTAAAAAAAAATAAAAAATGTTTAGAACTTATAAATATAAGCAGAATGGGAAATAAATGGCTGCCATGTTTCTCATTTTGGAGATTGGGTTATAAAAGTCACTCCTTGTCAGAGGTAACATACGAGCCGTCGCTCCTCTTAGAGCTATCAGTTTTCTCCGTATGCCTCATCCCTCTAGTCATGATGTCTTAGGTTTGTGTTCCCTGGAAGACAAAGTGATACATAGTGCAGCCGTGCCTTTAACGGCGTATTAAAGGAGGACGTGCTTTCTCCTCTGGTCTCCTGCGGAATATGAGTTTGTAAAATAGGATAACAAGTCTGTAATAAACGAGGCCTTGTTGAATGTTCAGGTGTTCTAGCTGTGACGGATTGCAGCACTGGCCGTTGCATTTGAAGCCACGCAAAGCCAATGTACTGTTATTTTTAGGTTTTGGTAAAAATTGAATAATCAGTTTAATTTGGAAGGGGTTTAAGGCCCATTTAATCTGAGAGGACACTGACAAACACTTACTTGTTGTTCCTTTAGACTGTGTAATTCTAACCTCTTCTTATTACGATGTCTATTTTAAACTTAATTTGAAAATGTAAAATACGAATGGTATTAATCCAAATGATTGTTTTCCTCTGCAGCTGAAGTCCAGAGTGAGATCGAGCGGATCTTTGAACTGGCCAGGACGTTACAGCTGGTGGTTCTGGATGCCGACACTATAAACCACCCGTCACAGCTGGGAAAGACTTCCCTCGCCCCCATCATCGTCTATGTCAAGATCACCTCTCCAAAGGTGACCACATGACAAATGCACTCGTTCGACGAATGTTCTCTCGTAATAAAGAGCCGTTCAGGCCATACTTCATGCTTGCATTTATCTCGGTTTTGTTTTGGAAACCATTCGTCTTTGTCTTGCTTGACTTCGGAATTCGGCACGTCACACGCCGCAGGATCCAAAAAGGTGGCTGATTCATCGCTCTGACCTTTAGAAAGTGTAAAACAGGCTCATGAGTCAGAGATCGATAAAGAACAGAGCAACAGGGAAAATGCAGGAAAGGCACGGCGGAACAGACGCAGGCTGTAAATCAGAGCGGCAGCAGACTGAATCTTTTCTCACAGCGAGATCAAAGAAATGATCTGTTTTTGTCTGTCCTCTCAGCTGCACCCCGCTGACTGTTAATATGTACTCCAAGGGGATAATGACAGGGTTTAAGATGAATATGTCATCCTTATCAGTGTTGGAGTTAATGTCAGAGATATTTGCTAAAAATATCTAGTAGTTTGTGTGATTTAATATTATTACTGCTGGAGAATTAAGTGGCAGAGGAACCTCTTCAATCACATAAACGGCTACATTATAAACTGGAACCTGATTGATGAAGCAGCAAACATAAAAGTCCCACTATGGATGCAACTAAAAATGTTCCATCATGCTCCTGATAGATTATATACACTGATAAAGATGTGGATTCAGATCTGTTCAAGTTCAGGTTCAAATCCGATGGAAGGACATTTTTCACAGCAAACATGAATTGTAGGACTGTTTTTGAACTTTTTCAGAGATCCTTCTCCGTCTTTATCCAATGCCAGACCTCTGCTTGCTCATGGGCGGCCTGGAGTTGGTTCCATTACTGCTTTAGGAGGGCAAATGATTAAACGTTATAATCCGTATGATACAAACCTTAACAACCTGAGACTTTGATTCTCATATTCCATCAAAATTTAACTACATTTAAATAAAACAGTCTCCGACAACGGAGAACTAGGGCCTCCATAAAAATGAAAAATAACGGTCATAAAATAATAAAAAAATAAATTGTAATTTTACGAGAATAAAGTCGTAAATTTCTGTGGAAAAAAGTCATAATTTTACAGGGAAAAGCCATGCTTTATTCAAAATATAGTTGGTTGTGTCAGCCTCCATCCACAGTCCTTTTCTGAGGAGGCCTATATTTTTTTTCAATGTTCTTATACTTAAAATAATACAATCTAAACTCACTAACAGACTTACTATTTTCTTTTTGTGTGAAAGAATTTAAACCTTACAATATGAAAGTCTCTCATGCAGACACACCCTATTGTTTCTTTTTTTGTTGTTTATACAATATTTTCTTAATAAACTGACTTTTGCCTAATAAATTTATGGCTTTAATCTGCTAAATTCTCAATTTATGACTTTGAAGTTATTTGAAAGTTTTGACTCGTTTTACTGTTTTTTCCATAATTTTACAACTTTTTTCTTGTAAATTGTTATCAGTCAGGGTATTGATTAATCTGTTGTGGTTTTTAAAACATGTTTGAAAGACCTTAAATAAATAAACTGAGCTAAATGTCATAAAATGACTCCAACTAATCTAATCAGAAATTGAAATAAAATTCACAATGGTAGGGGTTTTTTTTGTTGGCTTTTTTTGTTGGATCTGCTCAACATGGCGTGAAGTCCCACAGAACCTGTTTGTTTTACCTTTATGACTTTCAGAAATTGTTTATACAAAGTACAAAAATGTTGATTTCGTTTTTGTTTATGGCAGTCTTGACCCCTGTCTCCTCCTGTCCTCATTTGCCGTAGGTCCTGCAGCGGTTAATCAAGTCCCGAGGCAAGTCTCAGGCCAAACACCTCAACGTCCAGATGGTGGCCGCTGATAAGCTGGCCCAGTGCCCTGCTGTGAGTCTCCTAACCGGACCCCTGACTTTTGCCCTATTTAGAATTTAAAAAAAGAAGACCTGCAGGGTTTCTTTGATTTGTTCAGGTCAACTGGAGACACTTTGATCAATCAGCTCCTCAAAGTGTTCTTCTTCCAGGGAAAAACGTTTTTGCACGGTTAAAGCCTTAAATTTTGCGTAAAAGTCCAATTGTTCTCATTTAGAGCCTTAGTCTTTTTAAAATCATTTTTTTTCTACTTTCTCTTGAGGTCAAAGCTTCAGAATTCCAGACAGTTCTATTTTCATTCTTCTGTAATCCGATTAATTAACATTTTAGAAAACGAAGTGAGCACCCTCAGGATGGGAAAAGTTCAAGCTTAATTTAAGCCAATTTCTTGAGGGAATTACCATTTAAAGTTTCCTGAAAATTAATAGCTAGCGGTGTTTTATTAACTCTGCGGGCCGTTCGTTTAAATATAGCTCTGACATTTTGTGTATGCATCAGAAAGATCATTGTAGGCCTCTTTTGCAGCTTAAAACTGAGTTTTTTGGGGGGGATTTTTCTCCTTTTCTTTAAACGATCTCGCTCTTCCAGGAGATGTTTGACATCATCCTGGACGAGAACCAGCTGGAGGATGCCTGCGAGCACATGGCAGATTACCTGGAGGCGTACTGGAAGAGCACACATCCCACCAGCAGCAGCAGTAACAGCCCGCCCGATCCACAGCTAACAAAGCAGCCCACCGCCGCACTGCCCTCCAGCCAGGCCCCCAACTCCGGAGTGCAGGTACAGGTGTGTGCACAAAGGGAATTCTGGGAAACCAGTGATAGTGCTATTTTATCGTATATTTTCCAAGTACTAAAAGTCCAGAGTAATGAATATCTTCATCCAAATGCTTAAACTGTTACTATTTTTTTTATGACAGAAGGAATAATTACACAGAAACGCATAGAATTAAATGACAACATAAATAAAAAGAAATAAGTCTAAAGGAAAAAATAATTAAAAAAATACACATTTATACTCACAAGTTGGTACTAGAGGAGATCGATTGGTTTATTTCAAGCAATTTTCAGCAATAAAGACAAAAGAATACATAGATATATTAAAACAGGTTAATTTATGATTTGATTAGAAAATAAATGAAAGAAAATAATCCTGTCTTCTTGACATTATAGTTGCTCCAAATCGTAAAGATTCAAGCCCCTAGCATAAGAAAGGCCTTTCTTTAGAAAGACCTTCTAGAGTGGAAGTCAAAAACGGTCCTGTTTAGTATATAAATGTTCATGAATGGCAGAGTAATACAAAGCAGTTAAATACCCACTCTGATGAACATCGTGGATTTTTTTCTGATGATGGAGGACATATATAAAGAAAATGAAGCTCCAAATTGCATTCCAGAGTATTTGTTTATTCTAATTGTTGTGAATCTGTTCAATAAATAACTTATATGTGTTGTAAAAAATAAGCTGGGTGGGCCTAAAAACTCCCGCTAACAACGATGGGGTTGCGCCGCTCTGACGGTCCTGCCCACAACTCGGAGGCAAATTTCGAAGGAACTATTGCCGCTCTGCAGAAACTACGTCCTAGACGACTTTTTGATTTGGTCTAAAAACGGCATAATCATAGTCATGAAAAAAATGTGTTTATTTATCATTTTGTCTACCTTTGTGATATTCACCCTATGATAAAACATTTTAGTGTAAAAGTGTGTTTAAAACTTGTACCTCTGCCCTCCCCTGCACTCAAAACGGGAAATGTAAGACTGTAGAGGAAGACAATGCTGAGAATGATGAAGAGCAGGAATGAGCTTGTATTTGCTAGTTTGGTAAGTGTGTGTTGAAGGGTGAAGCTCTGCATGCCTCCAAGACCAAACTCGAGTCTTCTTTGGGTCTGATTTACCTCTGTGTGTGTCTGTGTGTGACTTTATAGGAAAATGAGTTTTTGAGTGTGCGGTGATTTCGTTTGTTGGTTTTTGTTGGTTTCTTTCCGTTTGCTGACGGTTGTGTTGTCGCTCCAGAGCAACAGCACGGAGCAGAAAGGAGACAGAGCGCCAGCTGAGAGGAAGAGCTCCAAGGAAGACTATCAGCACCATCATCACCACCACCACCATCATCATCACCACCAGCAGAGTCAGGAGCAGGCGGATGCAGACGTGGAGGCAGACGGGGAGGGAAACGAGGAGGAGGAGGAGGAGGCGGAAGAAGAAGAGGAGGAAGACAGGCCCCTCAGGACAGAGTCTTCCAAAAGAGCCCAGCACATCCACCACAGGTCGTCTTCCTCCAGAACTGAGCAACACAACCATCATCATCATCACCACCACAGCGGCAGGGCCCGGGGCCTCTCTCGGCAGGAAACGTTGGACTCAGAGACTCCTGACAGCCGCAAAAGCAAAAACTCGGCTCACAATGAGCCACGGGTGCAGCCGCACCACCGGGACGAGGAAGAGGAGGAGGACGATGTGGACGTTGGGGAAGGCCACCCCCAGAGGCAACAGCGTTATGAGCCGTTGCCCAGTCGGGACCACAACCACCATCACCACCACCACCACCACCGCAGCGGGGCAGAGGAAGGCGGCCATGGCACGGGACAGCAGCGCTCCAAAGAGCGCGAGCAGGACCACAACGAACGCAACAAGCAGCGCTCCCACCACCACCACCGGCCGACACGCGACCACCACCACTACTATGACCGCGGCAGGGAGAAGGACTGAGCGGTGGCCCCCCTCAAAAAGGGGCGAGGCGGGGGAGTGGTCCAGACCAAACTCTGTTCTGTTCTTCCTTTGTTCTGCTATCCCCTTAAGCGGCACAACGCCCTATTTATGTCCACGTCTTTGTAAAAGCTGCTGTTTGCAGGATTTTGACCATGAAAATATAAACATACATGTGTGTATCTATGCATAGACTTTGTTTATGCCTGGATATGCGTGAATATTCTCAAATATGCATTCTTTGAACCTGTGTTTGATAAAGCATGACAGAAAAGCAGATTTTTTTCTGTTGTGAGCTGTGCTTTCTGTGATTAGCATAAACAATTTTGATCATTTTTATCGATATTCTTTGTTTTTGCTCGCTACCACTTGAATTTTTTCCCCCCTTTAGACTACTGCAATGGTTTATCCGCTGACCTAGTTTGTATTCAGAGATTAGTTTGGCAATTTGGGAAATTCACTCGCTCCGATTTTACACGGTTTACGAAACTGAACCTAAGTTGTGCTGAAGAGACATATGGGCTACTTTATTTTGAAAGGGTCTGCAGCATGTTTTTGGCTTTTTCTGAATTATTTTTTTACCCGAAAAAGGAATATAAATAAACCGTGTCCATCAAAACAATTGTAAATCACAAATTGCACCTTTAAAAGAACTCATTTTCAAGCCGTGTCACACAGCCACTAAGTACATTTTGTCATGTTGTGCCTTTTCCACATGCGGAACACATGCGTGATATACGTAATAAGTGTTTATTGCGTTTGTCCGTCAAGGGTTTCAACCAACAGGTCTTTATGTGAATTCGGTTTTAAGCTGTTCAGCAGTTTATGCGTATTTTATGTAGTTTTTTACACAATTACTGCTTAAATCTTTACACAATTGTGTGTGATTTTTGCAAGATGCATAAGAAAGTTTGCGGCTTTCCACGACCTTTCCACTTAAGTCTAACTGATTTTTCTGCAAGTATAAATTTTACATCACGTTAGAATTACGTAACACATGAGTTTTGGGCCAGAAATGGCTCTTACAATGATTTACGTGTTCTTTGCCGGATGTATTCGTACTTCTTCCATGGTTTCAACGTGGTTCACGTGTGATATATCTGAGAAAATTTTACGTGAAGTCCACAACTTTTCTCACCTTTTCCTCGTATATTTGTGTATGACCAATTTTCATTGTGGCTGTGTGACACAGCCTTTCAATCAAAGTTCAAGAATCTCCATGTATTTGGAGCAGGACTTTAGTTCCAGGGTTGCTGATGCAGTAACTAGATTGAGACTGGTGTCCTGTTTGAATAATAAATGTGACGGAAAGCTGTGCTAAGACCAGAAAAAAAAAAAAAAAAACTCCCGCTGATATTAGATTGTATTTCTTTACTGCATTATAAATCTACTCTACAGATGATCACATTATAATTGGAAAGCTTAGCTGCATGTGAGCAGCTGCTGACTGTAGCCTCATAGATTACAACCGTTTAAGATGTCTCATCCCAGCAGAAAAGTGGTCTTCCCAAGTTGTCAGACTACTCCTTTAATTTCTTTTTTCTTCTTTAGTTTCCCAGGATTCAAACTTTAGTTTTCAAAGGCCTCTTTTGGGACCTTAGTCTTGCCTTACAAGACGCTCAAGTTCAAAGCAAAATTCTCTGTCTGACATGCCGAAACTGCCCTTTAAAGTGGATCCAAAAACCCTTTTTCTAGCATCGTTACACCCTTTATTCTTACTGATTAACACTGGTTTTCAAGTGAAAGTGGTTTGATATGATTCTCCACTCTCTGTAGGTCTGTCTGCAGAACTGCACTGCGGCTCTCCTCTTACCAATCCCCTTTTTTAATGAATGTTTCATTTCCACTTGATTCCCTCTCTTCTTCTCTGTTCAAAGAACGTTATGAATGATTTTTTTTTTTTACATTAAAAGATAAATTTACAGAATAAGCTTTAAAATGATTAAATTTTTTACCACTTGAACATGTTTCATTCAAGCTTTCTGCCATCTCCCTCCTCCACTGACTAACACACAGGATCTATTTATAGCACATCAGTGGGTTTGGGATATTCTGAGAGCTTTGATTGATTTTGTCTCTATCATCACCACCATCATCATCACCACCACCTGCAGAGCCAGGAGCAGGTGGACGCAGACACTAAAAAAACCTAAACCATGCCTGGTTCTGCTTAGGTTACCGTACACACCGACCCGACAGTTTTTTGTTTTGTTATATGCCCCAAAAGTGTCATTCCAAACCCCCCATTTCTATGCTACATTTGTAGCGCTACGGATTTTTAACAGTGTACATGTGTATGTACATAAAGTTACATAAAGAATAAAGTTGGCAACAAAATAAACCTGATGACACAGTCGTCGGATGTGTGCTTTGTCAGAACGCCCAGAAACAGGCGGGATGCAGCTTCTATAAATAGTCACCAGAAGCTGCTGAAAAATTGAGGTAGACCCGCCCGCCCGCCGCCTGAGTCGTCATGACAACACTGAGATGAATGGCAATACCGGGAGATGCGTCTAAAATGGGAAGAGGAGTCTTCACACACACACACACAAATGGGCTTCACGAGAAGGCACTGCCAAAGAAGAGAAAAATGGAAAAGAAATCAAGACATCAAGAAAGGCTGACTGATTTGGTCAGTCATGTGCTCCTTTAACCCTTGCGCTATCTTAGATGACCCCACCCTTACTTTGACGTGTTCTACCTACCATGACAAAGGTGGATAAAGGTGGAAAGATTTCATGTAATCCATGGACACCAGTGAAGATCACAAATCATTGAAGAAAAAAGGTTCAGAGCACTGTCTAGTGGGTCTAGATGACCCAACTCCCAACGTTAAAGTGCCTGGGATAGCAGAAGTGATAATAAGAGCGCCATTGATGCACGGTGGCACAGTGGTTAGCGCTCTTGCCTCACAGCAAGAAGTCCCGGGTGGGGGACCTGAAACAGAACATCAATGGGGGACCTTTGTGTGTGGAGTTTGCATGTTCTCCCCGTGCATGCGTTGGTTCTCTCCGGGGACTCTGGCTTCCTCCCACCGTCCAAAAACATACTTCATAGGTTAATTGGTCACTCCAAATTGTCCATAGGTGTGAGTGTGCATGGGTGTGTGATATGTGTGACCCTGTGACAGACTGGTGACCTGGTGACTGGTGTCCCCTCCCTTCGCCCATTTGTGGCCGGGATAGGCTCCAGCAGCCCTGTGACCCCGAAAAGGGATAAAAGGGAAGAAGATGAATGAATGTGCTCCTATAAGCCATGTGTTACGCCTATATTCTCACGGAGAAACTCACTACACATCTTAAACATTAGTGGAGAACAGCTGACTGAACAGATCTTAACACCATTAGTTCATCTTTATGAGCTAATGGTGTCAGTTAAATGTTTTAAGATCTGTTTAGTCAGCTATTGGCTATGAGTGTTGATTGGTGTTTTCCACTCAATTGGTAACATCTGCAAGGTCATCGCTATTTTTTAAATATTTTAACAAAGCTTTAATTTTGAAAATTGGAGGAAATGTTTTTCAATTATTTAGTCCAGAGCGTTCCAAAAATAGGTTTTATGTTGTTCATATTTGGATGAAAAATCACTTTTGCATTAACAAGTAATAACTGACAGCAGATTTTTTTCTAGATTCTATTGGTAAATACACTGAAAATGTGGAAAATGAATTCATGTTGACTGATGGCAACAATATTAAGAACTAGAAAGTAATGTATAATATGCATAAGGTGCTTCTAAATGATACAAAAAAGGCATTTACAGCTCAAGATTTCAATAACACATGCTTTTATTGTGAAAAAACGTGACTTCCTCCTGGATACTGCAGTGGTTCAGGCAGATGCATCACTCGACTAATTAATTACCCCTCCCTCTCGTCTCCTGTGCTGCTAAAGATGCTAAATTGTTAATACCTCTCATGACCTCTTTCTGCTCACTACTTCCTGATCCGGAGAATCCACCGTCACCATGGCAGCAGTGTCGTCACTGTTGTTATGGCGACACAAGCATTGCTGCATTTTCCAGCCCCCATTCATTCTCCTTGCCTCTGTGTGTTTTTTAAAAGCTCATCCCTACATGGGCCGCAGATGTTAAGAGGCAGATCCTGTAAACAGCAGAGAGCTCTTTGTCAGTGCCAGCACGTCAAAGCACGCCGCGCCGTTGCAATATAAACACGTTTGTTCCCAAAAGCACACGCCTGCGGTCAGCTTTTCAGAAACTTGGCAATAAAAAACCCAATAGTGTCCCTGTCTGCCCTGCACTGGAGCGGGACGGAGGCGTCTGTCTGATCCCAGCTCAACTCCGGACTGAACCTCTGGAGGAGACGCAGCTGCTCGCATGACAAACCCGCTCCCAGCATGCCCTCTGCGCCGATGTGAGGCTCCTGAGATAGGCAGAGACAGGATTCAGGGGAGTCCCTCTAGTGTGTGTGGAGTTAAGAACCTGAGGGGAAGAAAAAGCATCTCACCTGTTGCTGCAGTGTGAGGCAGGGGAATGAACTCAAGGCCCAGGCGACCTGCTCCTCGTTCTCAGCCAGAGTCACGGTGCAGGTGCTGTACACCAAAACCCCGCCTTTCTTCAACAACCGCACCGCCTGCAGCAGATTAGGAAGTTTAGCTTTATTCTTTAGCTAAAAACACAGCCAGACAGAAAAACTGAAAAACCAAACAAAAACCTCAGAAACCCCCCCAAAACATTTTTTGTTTGGTTTTACCTTATAGAACGACTCCCATGAAAATCGTGTTTTTGGTGGTTTTAACATGTTTTTGTGGCATTTTCTGACACGCACACACGCGCGCGCGCACACACACACACACACACACACACACATATATATATATATATATCAGCTTAAAATTGTATTTCTGAGTTTTTCTTTTTTTTCAAATTGATGTAAATCAGGAGTAAGAATGCAGTTTGAATTGGAGCTTATTTGTGACGAACAGAATACACTGGACAGGCCAATCAGCTCCTGTCCTTGGCCGTGGACCTCATCCCTGGCTTGTCTCGCGCCCCCAGCCTTCCCCCAGTTCCTCCTGGATGAAGCCCATTTGCTACAATATTCAAACATGTAGTTGTAGAGTTAGATAAGCTAATTCTTCTCAAAGGGTTCTGGTACATCGTCTGTCCATCCCTGAGGTTACTTCTTTCCGGAAAAGGAGCTTTTCCTTACTGAGATGCCCTGGTTAGTTTAGTCTCTTTAGTTTAGTTTAGCAATCAGCTATTGTATTTTAGGACTGATTGGATGTTTTGTACAACCAGTGAAGCCCTACATTAATAAAAATGAATTGAACTGAAAGCTGAAAAACCAAGACGGAACATTATAACTTTATAAGTAAGTAAATTATTTTGCATTTTTCCACACAGTGCAATCGTGGCTCAAGACTTATCGTCTACAGAGGCTGAGGAAACTCCAAAATATGTTAGTATTTAGGTCCCACATTGAAATGAATTAGCTGCTCATTTAATTATCAATAAATCAAACTTTCAGCAAAATACTCATATTTTACTTGAACATCAGAAACATAACAGAAAACCAATTATTTTATTACCCTAGTTTTTTCTAAATTAAGTTTTTGATGGTTTAAGGCTTTTTTTTGTTTGTTTTCGTAAGAATCTTCTGACAAACTTTAGGTCTTTTCTTTTTTTTTTTCTTACTTAGACCACACGTAGAAAGCTATACAGTCAAGAAAAACAGGCTTTAAAACAAAAGCGTTCACGAGTATACATAAATGAGCAAATAGCTACATATAGATCCACCTGATCACTGAGGTATAACGTCTCCCCATTCTCTTCATAATTGATGGAGTGAGAATACCTGCATGATCCAGAGCAGGTAAACTGCCCTACAAGGTGGTGTTTGATCCAATCTGACATTTTTAATGATTTATAATTGTGATTTTGTACTTTTTTTTGTGAATCCCATTGCGCCCTGGACGATGACCCACAATGCTCTTGCCTAAATCTGCCAGTGTTTCATGTTTCTGTCTTATTTCAAAGTATAAACTCTCACAGATGATCTATAGCGCCTCATCTGGCCGCTGAGGGTAAATCCTCCTAAAACACGTAATTAAAGCTCTTACAATCCACTGGAGGGCGACAGTGAGCCTTTAATATTTGGCAAAGAAACAAACTAAAAAATGATGCCAGTTAAGTACATTTAGAAAAAGATCTAAAATATTTGCTACAGTTGAACAGATTCGTTTGTTCAGCTTTACCTATATACTTAATGGTATATATAATATTGTAAAACATTTAAACATTTAGACTCCTGTTATCACTTTTTTATGGATAGGATATAAAAAAGCAGCTTAAAGGTTCAAACGTACCACTAAATTGATACCAAATCACTAATAATGAGGAGTAAAAACACAAATTCATTAATAGATTTAAATTATTTCCTAGAATATTATATGTGATCACTTGAAGAAAAGTCTAACTCTCATTTGTTGCTTTTGTCAATGATATAAATGTATTTTTCTGCAGTTAAATTAATATAAAACTTTCAGCTAAACTTTAGTCAAACAAGTCGATTGCTAAAATATGATTAATAAAACCAAAGGCAGAGCTCCAGAAATAATCAGTAAAATGCTGCCATCTATTGGGCAAAACGAGTTCCTGTTAGTGCAACAAATGGTTAAAACAGATAGCAGCTGAGATAGAGGATATTCTTAAATAAGTAGAAAAAAAAACCCACAGCATGAAACAGCTTGCGCTGGAGAGGCGGATAGGAGCAGATTTCCTTGAGGCTCCAGGTGCTGGCCATGGTGGGTCTTTGTCCTAGGCCGCTGCAGGGGGCGTCCAGCAGAACCCGGTCAAAACTCTCAGGGGGGAACGGCGGCCCTGAAGCAGGAACGATTGTGAAGCGCACACAGTCTCAAACGGGAGGACAGGCGGTGAAGCGGCGTACCTTGTGTTTGCTGTGTGAGGTCACTGCTCACAGCCTGAATGCCATTGAAGCAGTAAGCTTTAATACTCTGCAGCTGCAGCGTTTCTGCATTCTGACGAATGCGGGCAATCTTGTTCCGGATTCGGTCCAAGGCCACCACCTCCCCCTGTGCAGAAGATCAACTTTAACAAGGCAGTTTACTCCCTACAAGGACAGTTGTAGAGGGTCCACTTATAATGAAATATACATCTTAATACTACAAATATTTTCTAAAACGTTTTTAAAGCATTCACAATAATTAATAGAGAATGCACTGTTACAAAAAGGCAATACATTTGTAAAAATACTAGAAAATACTTGCATAATAATTCATTTTTAAGTGGATTATTTCAATTTTACACAATTTGAAAGCCTATTTATAATGAATGATGCTGCTTTTGTAAGGTACATACATTAGTGGGATGTTGCATCAATGAAAAAAAAAAAAAAGGATTATCCCCAAACCATGTCGCTTCCACCCTGATGCTTCTCAGTGGGTATGATATTCTTGTCACCTGACCACATGACCTTCTCCCAATCCTCCTCTTGTGGTCTCTGGAGAACTTAAGAAGAATCTGGACATGAGCTGGCTTAAGCAGGAAGACCTTTGGAGATCCGCAGGATTTGAATCCATGACAATGTTGTATGTTACTATAGTAACCTTTGGTACTGTGGTCCCAGCTCTCTTCAGGTCATTGGCTAGTTCCCTGTGTAGTTCTGGGCTGTTTCCTCACCAATCTCAGGAACATTTGTTCCACCAGGTAAGATCTTCCATAGAGTTGTTTTCTGCTTGTTAATTGTAGATTGGTTCATCCCTGTCTTGTTCAGGTCTACAATCTTGGCCGCAGTGTCCTTTTTGGTCTTGGTCATGGTGGAGAGAATGCAGTCTGACTGTTTAAAGGTGTGGACAGGCGTCTTTTATACGGATAACTAATTCAAACGGGTGCCTTTAACACTGGTAATGAATGAGAGATGGAGGAGCTTCTTAAAGAATAAGTAACAGGTTTTGCTCGTTTGTGTTTTTTGCACCATTATACAAAAAATACATTTAACAAATCACAACATGTGATTTCCTGTATTTTTTTTTCTGTTACTAAGGGTGAAGTTTATCTATGATGAACATCACAGACCTCCCTCATTTTTTTAGGTGGGACAACTTGCAGAATTTGTGACTGACCAATATACTTTTTATTGTCCCACTGGAAACTAAACTCTATCAAAAGAGCTCATTTAGATTATCATCCAAATTAGATGCGTTATCATCCAAATTACTTTCAAGAAGAAGAAAAATACACACCTGATCACCCATGAGGGCAGCGATGTGGCAGGTTTTCCCTCCAGGAGCAGCACACATATCCAGGATTCGCTCTCCGGGTCGAGGTCCGAGCACATGTCCCACAACCACAGAGGGGAAGTTCTGCAAAAAAAAAACATAAACACAACACGTAAAGGTTGATAAATAAGTCATGTTAAATAAAATCACCTTTCTGTTTAATGGCTGCCATCATGAAAGAGGAAATACCTGCAGGAACGCCAGGCTGGGCAGAACCCCATCAAAGGAGGGACTTCTGTATAGAGGCTCCACCATACGAACTCCTACACCTCTGAAGCACATGGTCACCATTACAGTAAAAAGATACTAAGAACTAGATAAAATGTTATTGATCTCTGACTTTTCTGATGAAACCCTCTTAAACTCACAGGACAAAAGAAACTCAGTTGGTTAAAAGGAAACAAAAAAAGAGGCTTAAAACCTGGGATGTTCATCTGTGCAGAAAATACTTGAGCGATCCATTTCTGCAACTCCATTTCCCACAAACACCTTGTTCCCCTGGAAGCTCAGAGCTCCTCGGGTACACCTGCCCTCCAGATCGGAGAAGACGGACACAACATCTCCCACCTTCATGTCTGAGGACACAATCAAAACGAATTTCATAGTGTATAACAAGTTTGAGGATGTGTTTAAGTTCAAATCATACATTTGGGGCTGGCGACGATCCCTGGGGCGAAGACGTGGGCTCCTCTGAGTACGGCATTGCCACACTGAGCCCCCACCACCACCTCTGAGCTGAGCTGCTCCACACGCCTGAGACCAAATGCATGGACATCACTGACAGCAAACAGCTTCCCCCGAACGCGCCGGGATTCCTCACATACCTTGGGCCGTCAACAGGAAGAAGCAGAACATCTGGGACTTGTGGATGTGAAAGAATCTGAACGGACGCTGATGAGTCGCTCGACGTTTGCTTCAACAAGAACAACAACATCCGTGACTTCACCGAATGTGTTCACGGCTAACCCAGCACCGCAGGGCTGAGCTTTACCTGGCTCAGCTCCTCTTGCAGCTTGGATCGGATCTCCTCCAGCGGAGCCAGATGGGTGCTGGCTCGAACACAGGTGTGTAAAGGTGGGTGAGACAGACATAGGAGCAAATTCTGGAAGCGATGCTCTACCTCTTGGTGGCCTACAGCTGTCAGGATCTGAAAACAACACAGACAAGATCGCATTTACCAACAAAATGACACAGCGACACAATTCTTTGTATTTCTCTCAACTATAAAAATAAACTAAACGTAATGGATTATAATAACTTCATGGAAACTGAACTTTATGGAGTGTTTTAAGTAAAATCTTTTAAGGTGGAGACATGAATCTAAACTATATTTTTGAACATATATAAAAATGAAGAGAAATTATTAAAAAGCTGTGTGGATATTTCCCCTTTTCTGAAACAGTGCTTTAGTCAAACTAATCCTTACCTCCTTGTTTAAAAATACACTTTTAAGATGCTCCGCCACCTCAGGCTTCAGACATATTCTTGGAAAAATAGACATATTTTGTGGGAAGAGCAAGACCTCTGTCTGAAAAATACAAAACAAAATAGAAAGAAGATAGCTGTGAAATACAGAAAACAAGGTAAGATTAAACAATATTATTTTATCTTATTTTTTTTGTCTAATCGAATTACGTTCTGTACATTTCTTAGTTTAGTGCACTGTTTTTTATTTTGTTCTGTTTCGTAGAACAAATCGTGTTTGTTCTTGTTGTAATAGAGATATGACACAAACGACTGACTGTCGCGTTCGTGACAAAAACACGTAACTCTTTATAATTATTGTTACGTCGACAAGACATTTAAAGATGCAACTAAAAAAACGTTAGAGGAATTTTTTCTCTTCTGCTACTGACCGCATGACACCAGGGATTCGGTTGTTGTCGTTTTTTTGAAACATCTGCTTCCGTATACGTCACAAGACTGGTCACGTGGTATGTGAACATTTTCCTTTTTTTGGACGACTAAAAGTAACAGATTTTTCAATACAAAAATAAATAAATAAATACATTTTATAAATATTTATAGTATTAATTTCAAAATGTAAAGAATATAGAATACCTTTTAAAAATAAACATATAAAGACTTATGTTTACTGCAAATAAGATTATGTAGATTTTGAAATCATTTTCATGTATTGTATTTTAAATGAACATAAATCTAAAATGTAAAACATATAGTCATTGCAGGTGAAAAAAACACAATACACTTAGCTTTATAGATTTTAATGACAATTTTTCCCCATTTGTTTCTCTGTCCTTAATGCAAACACACAGTTTAATCAACTTGACTTTATATTAAATTGTAAAATATGGAATACATGTTTACTCATAAATATTACACACAAATATACACATACATAATAATCATATCTTGCTGAAAAGTTTAACAACGACGTCAACATTGATGTCTTTATTTATTTCAAAATTGTGTGTAAGAATATTTCATAACTAAACTATATCACATAGTTTACAAATATTTCTAATTTGGCATTTATTTAAACCTAACATGTCAGGTTGTTAAAAAAAAAAGAACAAAACATCTGACGTCACCACGTAAGCGTGGGACAGAACAAGTCGTGTTGCATTTCACAGCGTAGCACCATCAGCAGCTACACGGAGCAGGAGCCTTTCTCAGTCGCGTCTCCCCTGTAGGGTGCAGGGTTTTACCGATGCTTTTTTATTGAGGCTTTGATTGACAGCAGTTGATAATCCTCACCGTCTTCATCCGTCTGTGTGCTCAGTTTTAGGCAACAACGACAGGGCGCATGGAGTCCGCGTTTAAAGGCTCCGGGAGGTGTTGTGCTGGAAATAAAGCATCCAGCTAGCCTAGTCAGTGTTAGTTAGCCGCCGCCGCCAACAACCACGGACTTTACGGTGTGGGGAGAGAACCGCCACCCGGTCAGGAGACGAGACCAGCATTTTGTAGGATCCGAACAATGGGGCTCATATTCGCCAAACTGTGGAGCTTCTTTTGTAATCAAGGTGAGTTTCGATGTGTTAAAAATAAAAAGCTCAAACCTCCCGCTTTATTGCTCTAGCCGGGATAATAAAGGCAGCTGTTAGCCCGTTAGCATAAAGTGAACAGCGAGATCATGGGGGCGAATGGTCGCGCTGCGTCTCTTTGACTCCGGCTGGACGGTTTTCTTTTCTGGCCTAGATAATGAAACGCTGCGTGGATCCAGTCACCTGTTACCGCGATGATAATCTGTTGAACAGTCAGTCAACCAGCATGATGATTACACAAATCACTGCGGGTTCATCCAGTTGCCAATCGGCTTTGGTTCACCATCCAGGACACGACGATGCAGTGCTTCTTCTAGATTTTAGTAATGTTAGTCCCTATGTTGTTAAATGTGGCAAAAGTAGTTTCTTGTTTTGTAATCATTTAGATTTTCTTAATAATAAACAACAAAAATACAATCTTTATTTAATACATTTGCCTCACAGTTTGATTCATGTAATTCTGTGACATTATTTTAAATGCCCCTTTTCATCTGTAGAGCATTTTGAATCTCCCCTGTCATTGAAAGGCACCAAGCAAAGCTACTTGTACTAAATAGGAAGTATTTTTTCTTAAAAAAATGTTATGAGATCTTGGACGAGCCCCCAAAAAGTATATTGTTGGAAATGTGTTCCTTGTTCTGTTTTTTTTTTTTTTTTGTTTTTTGTTTTTTTTGTTTGGCTGAAACCAATTCTGCATAAAGTGAAGGTTAAATCATTCAGTGACAAATTTCACCCACTTATGAGAATTAATTTTTTTTATTGAGTATCAGTTTATTCTATGTAAACCAACATCTTTACCAGATCAGTCATAATGCAGCTACCAAGCAGGTTTTATGAGCTGCAGTTTTTAATGTTCTGCTTTTATACATTTTGATGGCATCAGGATTGTACCAACGTTTATTTTTGTCTTAGGGCCATTTCATTTACATGTCGCGGTTATCACAAGGTAGCGGCTTTTTGAGGAAGCAATACTCTGAGATCATCACCCGGGCTATCGCAGCTGCGAGTCGTCTGACGGGACTTCCTTCCCTTCTGACCTCAGAGGTCGTTTGTGGTCGTTCTGCTGGCCTCAGCTGAGTCTGCCGCTCTGCCTCATCGCCATGATGCCTCCATACTGCTGTTCACTGGGATTTTGGTTTACCAGCAAAGGGAGGCAGAAGCAAGGAAAGAAGGAATTGCAGCCTGTTGAATTCTGAATGGGAAGGCCCCACTGCCTCAGGCCTCCCCCTATTGTTTCTCTGCATATCCGAAACTCAAAATGAACGGTCTGTCATTGCAGAGCACAAGGTGATCATTGTGGGTCTGGACAATGCAGGGAAGACTACAATTCTCTACCAGTTGTAAGTACAGTTAGAAGCAGTTGAAATACACTGTTATTTAAGATATTCATTGGTTATATCTATGTCTAAAGTCTGATGAACGAGGTTGTCCATACATCACCCACCATTGGAAGCAATGTGGAAGAAATTGTGGTGAAGAACACTCATTTCCTGATGTGGGACATTGGAGGCCAAGAGTCCCTGCGATCCTCTTGGAACACCTACTACGCCAACACCGAGGTGAGGACATGTTTTCTTTCTGGAAAACGTCTCGGCTGGAGAAAGGAATAGCTCGGCATCGGTTTCCTTCTGCGGCGCAGCTGCTGGCGTGTTTGTTCGGCGCGCAGGCGGGCAGCGAGCGGGAGCCGCCCAAGTCAGAGGTCAGGGCTTCACAAAGGGGACCATCTGAGAAGAGAGGCGGGGGGGGGGGCAAACAGACCAGGAGCAGCAGATGTGCATGAGAACTTTAAACAAAGCTCAGCGCGGAGCTCCACTGGTGTAACACAAACCCTGGTCGTGATCAGGGGGTATTTGGCGAAGTGCACGTTTACGTTCTGCCAGATTTGCACAGACTGATCTGCAAAAGTCGATTAATTCCAGGATGTTCTGCATCTGTAAGTTATTACTTTACATTTGTTTAAATGACCCAAAACACTATTATGTTTTATTTTTCACTGGATTCATTTGCCTTAATTCTCAACTATAAATGAATACATTCTTTTATTGTGAAAGAGCTTTTTGCCGATTTCCTCATTTTGAAGCAGTTCACCTAAAAGCTGCTGGCCTTGGTTCTGTTTGTCACATTACTATTTTTTTTCTCAACGCCAAAGCTTTGACTTTTACCAAAAGCAATGTTTTATGTCGAATAGGCAAATATATATTTAAAAAAAAAAAGTGAAATACTTTTATTGCTTGTTTCTCAGTCCAAACGTTAGCAGAGGCTGTGTTTGAGGCCTGAGTCCTCCTCAGTGGGGGCTTTTCTTTGAAGGCTTTCCCACAAATGAAGGGTTTTCCTTTGGACGCGGTGACTTGATTAAAATGTACTAATGTCCCAGAATGCGTCACATGCAGGTTAATCAGTGGTTGTAAAAGGCTTGTAAAAAGAGGCCAGCTCATGGAAAAACCACACGCAGCGGGTTTCCAGTGGAGACTGTTGACACACAAACATGCAGACTCCTGCTTTATGCGCTGAAGCGGAACCTGCGACCTTCACTGCTGATCGGGTCACCTTCACTCTGACTTTTTTAACATATGAACGCTTTAAATCGGTGATCGCCTAACCTTTTTCAAGACACGCGCTGGTTTAAGGTCAGACAATAATTCTGCAGAACAGCCTGTAGTTCACCTAAGTTTTGAGTTAACTTCTCCAATACATTGTTTTTATTTAACTTGGGGGGGCTTCAATCTAGTGGTCACTGCTTTAAGAAAGTTGGATGTGGTGGAGACTCTGGTATTTTTCCCAAAAATGTAGGTTGTGTTTTTTAGAAATGTTTTTTTTCCCTTTGTGGCCCGGTATCAACAGACTTTTATGGAACCGGTATCGTTTAAACAGCTCAGGCTGCATGTCTTCTTCTAACCCTTATGGGGTCCAGATGACCCCACCCTTACATTGATGTGTTATCCCCTACCATGACAAAGGTGGATAGGTAGCACAAGGGTTTAAAAGCTTCTTGTTTCTCTGAAGTTCATCATTCTGGTGGTGGACAGCACGGACAGAGAAAGACTGGCCATCTCCAAGGAGGAGCTCTACAGGATGCTGGCTCATGAGGTAAAAACACCCCCACACTCCAGCGCAGTGTTTGAAGCCGCTGGCTCAGACGAGGAGCGTCTTTCAACGCCGGGTCGCTGTTCTCTGCCCGCTCCCTCAGGACCTGCGGAAAGCAGCGGTGCTGATATTTGCCAACAAGCAGGACATGAAGGACTGCATGTCTGCAGCAGAGATCTCCAAATACCTCACCCTGAGCTCAATCAAGGACCACCCCTGGCACATACAGTCCTGCTGTGCACTTACAGGAGAGGGGTAAGGATGGAAAACCCGATACACATTTGGAGAGTGGACATTTTGGATGCATTTAGGTGATGAAAAGACAATAGCACCCCTAATTGACTCAAGAGTCGCCAGAGAGAAGCAGCCACCTCCATCTAACTCACTCACACCAACCGCCCTCCTCCACTACACCCGTCCTTCTGGTAGCTCCAACCTCACCATCCTTCTACATCTCCATCCCTTTCTTTGTTCTGATCTCCAAAACTACTATCATCCCCCGTTCCTCTGGATTGATTCCTGATTCTGTCCATCCTGGTCACTTTCCAAAGAGAACCTCGACATCTTCAGCTCTGCTCCCTCCAACTCTTTCTGGGGCTTTAATCCAACAACATGGCTGCTCTCAAATCTGTTTTCTACTTTTTTTTTTTTTTGTTTCATTCTTCCTGACACTCGTTCCAGTCTTGTTGCACATGCCTCTCAGTTGTTCTGGACCGAGAAGTAAAGTAAGGTTCTCCACCTTGTGCTCCATCTGTCTTTAGTTTGGTTCTCTCTTTTCTTAGCTGACCTTTTCCTCTCATCACACTCCCGAACTTCTTCATCCGACCACCGAGTCTCCTCATCTGCTTCCCTCATTCCAGATGACTCGCCAAATGCCTTCCTCTCAGTCTCATTGATCACTTTAGTTGTAGATTTTCAGTCTTCTGGAAGAACCTCCCGGTTTCCTCAAAGCTTGTTTCGCTTCCTCCCTAAAAGCCTCACAACATTCTGCCTTTCTAACTTCCCCCCCTCTTCTCCTGTGCTCTTCATCTTCCTCACTACCAGAGTCATCCTCACACCACCATCCTCTACTGTCTGGTTCCACTCTCCATAGCAGTCTGATCTCTTTCAGGTTAAACCATCCTTTTGTGTGCTCCACTCTCCCCCATCCTCAGCTCCTCTTCTCTCTTCTAGAAAAATGTCTTCATCACTGACATTTCTGCTCCCATCTGTCCTTCTGCATTCCTGTCCTGAATACTCTCCGTCACTTCCGCGTCACTTCTGTTTCCTTCACCCACATCTGAGAAAGTCTGCTCCAATCACCTCTCTGGTTCTCTTCATCCACCCTCATGCAGAATTTCTAAAAGAAATTGGCTGCAGATAAGAACGACCAGAACTGGAAGTCCTAGACTGGAACCAGAAGTTCATCCGTATCACTAAAAAAATCTTTATATTAACTGGAGATCCCAACAGTGACAGTTTTTCCCGTTTGAAGCTTTAAGACACGTTTCTTTTACAATTCTAAACACTTTTGGGTTGGGGTTCGGGTTAGTTGGAAAATATCCGCTCCTGGCTGATGATTTCTAGGGTGATGATGTCACACACCTTTTAACTTCCAGATTTTGACTCATCATCAAGTTGCATGTCTTCTTTATTGTATTTTATCTTATAAAAATATAACCTCTACTAATGTGTTTGTGTTTTCCAGCTTGTGTCAGGGTCTGGAGTGGATGGCCTCCAGAGCTGGCCTCAGATAACCCCTCCCTCTGCCATCCACGGCCCGACCCCCCCCCCCTCTCTCCACAGCGTCGCAGCATCTCGTCCTCACTTTGCTTTTTTGTTGGACTCAACGGGACATCGGCGTTCAGAGACTGAACTGTGGCAGCGCACAGACTGATCAAACGCAGAGAAACCTGCGAATAAAACAAGCAGTGATCTTTTTTGTGTGTGCGTATTTCAGAGGAAACCCATCGTCCGTGGTGTTCACCACGTGCATATCGTGTTTCTATCATGTCATGTGGGGTGCTGCCTTTTTAAATCTGTGTATTCAGGGCAAACTTACTCTCATCGTTGCAACAACAGTTTTCATGGTCAAACTAAGAAATGCTGCTTATTTATTCAACATAAGTTTTTTTTTTGTTTTTTTTTATTACACAACTGTTCATGTTACAAACATTGACAGATTCATAAGCTACTTTATTGGAATTTTAAACATTTTTTTTTTACTTTTGGCATGTACTTGTACATGTCTATTCCAGATAATTGGCATCCTCCCCCTTTTCTTTGTGCAGAACTCTGATTTCCCGTTAATTAGCGCTTCGCTAACACTTTCTACGTTATGCAGCTTTGTTTTGCAGACGGATGCATTTGTATGAACAGTCGCTGCTCTGCTGCTTGAATGTTTTATACAAGAAAGGCGTCAAACTAAGCAGCTTTCAAGGAGGTGGAAGGATTTTTTTTAAAGCGGTTTGGCTGTAAAGGTGTTGAGCTCATCAGGCTGTTGAAATCCCTGAGCCTCGGCCTTAAGATCTGTACGTTTGGATCATTTTTTTCTTCTTGTCCTTGCTTTCAGATCTATGCATGTCATCGAAACGAGAAATCCTTAAAGTTCTCAAGTGGCCAAACGGGAGATGCACACATTTCAGCTCAAGTTTTGACAACCAAGGGCTGGAATCCGAGCATCAGAATTTACAGAAGCATCTCTAGATGTTTGGTCTTTAAACAGATTAGCCATGAATACAAGGTTTACAATTTTTGTGTCTTGAGCTCATCAAGCAATGAAACGGATCATTAACTGTGTGACATGTAGTCTGGATCATGTACTGTACGTTTTCATTAATAAATGTTATTTTTGAACACATCCTGTTGTCTGTTCTACTGTTGGGCAAGAAAAGGATTCACGCTAACGGGATGTATACCTGTTTTATTGACATTCAGGAGATTCCAATCAAGGAAAAAAAGAATCATTTTTGTCTTTTAGTCTGTACTACACAATCCACTTTCAAAGACAAAACACACCTCACAGACATTAACATTGGAGACAGATACAAGCCTATATGTTTCCAAGCTGCAGTGGGGATGTGAGGAGTGTCCTGCTGCTCAAACAGGTCAAAACATTTGCTAGAACAGCTCTACCAGAAGACAGATCTCAGTAAGAAAAACTAGTATTCACAGTAACACCAACGTCACGTTAAACACAAAAGTAGCACATATATTCAGGAGTCTGTTGTTTCCCATGAGCCTCTTTGTCGAATTGAAAAATGTGTGTATGTTTCTCCTGTTGCTGGTGTATTCTGGAATCCTTTTTGGAAAGAAGATGACGACTCCATCCATCAAAGTCTGTTTAGAAACTCCAGGTTTGTGGTTGGAAAAAAAAAAACCCAAAACAAATGAATGTGTGGCATTTTCACCAAACGTCCATCACATCAGTTCATCAATAGCTATGAAACATGCATTAGTCCAAAGAGTTAAAATGGCTTTGAGGCAGACAGCAAATATATCACAAAAAAAAAAAAAAAAAAAAAAAAAACGGAAGCAAAAGGAGGGCAGGAGGAAAAGATGATGATGTTCTTTGAACCAGGGGTTTCCAAAGTCTACACACACAGAGCCCTGGGGCACCTGCAATAGAAGAAAAAACATTTTTTTTATTTTTTTTTATTCTGTTCACTAAATAAATAAATAAGCAGACGTACTTGTCCATAGAAAAGCCATCCATCTCCTCTTCGTCGTCCAGCTCCATGTCCAGCTCATGCTCAAGACTTCCACAGCCGTAGCCACTCATGACGCTGCACAGGAGAAGAAGGTTCACACCTGTCAGCTAGCATTAGTCTGTTTATCCTTAAAGATCAGAAACAAAAGAGGTTATTAATTATACTATTTGCAGACTTGTTGCTGACCTGACAGAGCGACATGTAAAAAAGACAATCCTTTTCAGTTTCTTGTTGTAGAAGAAGTAGTTAAAAGACCAGAGGCTCCCCTCTTCACCAAAAGGGTCAGAATCCAGATCTGGGTTGTAGCTGAGGAGAAGAAAAAAAACAAAACTATGATAACCTTAGCAAACAAGCATTTTTGTTCTATGAGTTTGAAAAACGCTCACCTGTAAATGTCACAGCTCTGCAGGGTTATCTCCTGGTCGATGGCGTTCCACAGCTCAGGCCCCAGAGAGTTAAAGTCCTCTCCCACCACTGAGAACAGGCTGCCGTTGACCGCATTCGCCACCTGTAGGGAAACCACACCCACCATGTTCAGCGCTTTGGGATCACGGCTGTGCCCGTGCTGCAGAGTGGCAGAGTACTGACAAAGTTTAGGCTGGGCTCTCGGCTGAACTCGTGGGCGCGTGCGGCGCTGAAGTCATAGTCCGGCCTGAAGGACTCGTTCAGCGTGGTGATGAGGTAGAAAAGCGTCTTCCTGCAGCACTTGTCACTCAGAGGGTTCTCCCCATCCTCACTGCTCCTTCCCAGCCTGCACACACAAACATTGTTAGGACAACCAGCCTTCCACTCCAACATCCAAGTATTGACACAGCAGACTGCATTAGCTCCTCCTCCTTCACAGTGTGTGTCCAAACAACCTTTGCTGCAGAATCTGTGAGCATCTGTCCAAGTCCTGACATGTTTTTACAGTAAATGTCTTACTCCTGATCTTATAGTACTCACTGGGAGGGGCTGGTAGCACTTGTGGACTGGGGAGGGGACAGAGCCTCGAGGACGTGCGGCTCCCCCTCCTGGCAGAACTGTTTAAACATGTGCTTATCATCACCAGCCATCTTGCAGGAGTAGCTCTCAATCCTGCGGGGCAGAACGAATGAAACAATTTTAAATTTTATACAAGTGTGAAGCCCCACTATAAAGAATTGACAGAAAATTTCAAGTTTTTATTTTGGAATCAACCATTTTTTAATCCACCATTTAATAAAATACACAAAAACTGCAACATAACTTGATTTATTAGCTATGTATGGTATCAACTAATATATTGGGTGACGTTTTTGCTCACAACAATGTTAGTTTAAGATGTAAAAATGTGTTTAGGAAAGAGAAAGGCATCCTATTTACCAAACATCTCAAATTTGATACACACATTTTTTAACATGGGGTAACTGCACGATAAATAATTAATTATTAACAAATTTTGCATTCTTTATCACAGAAAGTTGTCATTTAAAAAAACCAATAACAACAACAGATTATAGTTATTCTCACAGTAAAGTTTTTAAAATTATATCAAATTGGGATCAAACAAATGAAATAGGGGTCTCACAAATGCATGGATAACATACGACATGAATGGATTTCTTAAGTTTGAAGACCCACTTCCATCATCTATGGTCTTAATCATCGAGCCTAGTGCAACAAAAATGGCGAGCTATCCATTCGTACAGTTTTGATTCAGATAGACGTAGACGTACATGGATCTACTCGTCAACAATTAAATGGCATTGAGCGGAGCCAGGAGGCTGTGACAAATACAAAAAATACAATTTAGAATTTTTCCATTAGCTCCTGATTCACAACAATATGAATACCTTACAACACAATTTTCAGATTAATTTACTTAATATTTGTCCTCCATCAGAAAAATGCCACAATTAGACTAAATTACTGCTATAACATAATACCATGGCATTTATTATACATGCAATTAAGACATCTTCTAGTAGATGTGCAGAAACACAAGACTAGTTCCAGCTAAAGATTTTCCATTCTCAAGTTTCTGGGTCTGTTGTCGCTGATAAGACACCCGAGTGGAGCAGAATGGTGTTTATTTTGCTCCTACTCAAGAACAGGTCACACAAGTGCAGTCTGGTAGAGACACTAAACCTTCAAGACCTCTTTGGATCGCTGCAGACTAAATATAGAAACATCACAGGATAAAGCCGTGGAAATAGTAGCACTGGCATCTACACACAGCTGTCCTGCCAAAATAAACAGCATGGGTAACCAGACGACAAAGGGAAAATAGCTCATCAACACGGCTCTTTACATAATTTAGCTGTTGCACTTCCAAAAAAAATGAATGTTGTGACACCCAAAAAGAAACTTTTTTAATGAATCCGCAGAAAATATTGTAACTATGTCCCAGTCTTAGCTCAGTTCCCTCCATAATCCACTAAGCAGCCTTAACGGCAGCGGGACTCAGCTGTTGTGCATTGCACGCACAGACGTGCACGGTGGCGCTCCTAACAACAGTCTCCAAAATAACCACAGAGGACCCCGTGATCTGCGACACTTTTTCAGCCTCTGCTGCAGAGCTCAGTTTCACCACCCACGCAAAATAGAGCAGCGTTATTCCACAGCCTACTAGCTTTTATATAACAACACTGACACTGCATCTGTATTTACAAGCCCAGCCTGGAGGGTTTACATAACTTGTAGAATGCAGGGGGGGTGTTCTAAGCTTTCAGAGTCAATTGCAAGAACTTTGGGTTATCTGAGGACTTTCAGTCTGCCATAGTTGTTTTATCATAGTATTGCATAACATGAAGGCGCTTGTCTGCTCCACTACCCCACTTGTGACACAGGAGTTATTCATCTTTCCACAGTCCACACCCCCTAACCAACCCTTCAGGTTGATAGGATCTTGTCTGCAGAAGGAAAACTTTAAACAAGTCATGAGGTGTGCAACATGCAAAACATTGCTCAAGTGCTTCTGCCGTGAAGACATTTCAAGGAATGAAGGAAATTGAACAAGCATATTTGAAGCAACGGAGCTGAAATAAAAGCATAAATATACATGTGCAATAAAATTGAAGTTTAAAGATGAGTAAAGATGGACATTTCAGATTTCTTATTGGGGAAAAGAAATAAGGAAAATGTCTCCATATAAAGCTGAAATAATAGTAAATATCTGAAGATCAGAGGCTGGCAGCCAATAATGAGTTTCTACAAGTCTGGGGGGGGGATTCCACAACTTCCTTAAAAGTACATACAAGCTACCATGACTAAATAAGAAGAACATTAAAAAAAATTAAAGGTTGCACAGTCTTTTACCTTCCAATGATACGAGATTCTCCAGTTTCAACGCAAAGTCTGGAGCTGAGAGCTTCAAAACTGGAGTTTTCCAACAGCTTCATGGCTGTAAAATACAAAAAACGTTATAATATTTTGAATACTTTCTTTTTTAAACTACCCCATAAAAAATGCGAGTGCATTAAAACGTTATAACGCATTTCTTTTAAAGTGTATGTATTAATTAATTACAACCGACAGAGAACAGCGCCCCGCGAGGACATTTCCCCCAATTAGAAGCAGCTGCCCCTCCCCCACCCCCGAAAAGAAAGTGATAAATCGTCTTCCTGGTTTAATAAAATGATTGAATTCACTTACCAACAAAAGCCTTCTCACCGCAGTCACACAGCAAAAGCTTTTAAATCCAAGTCCCCGTAAAAATCTGACCTCTTAACCGAACACTTACAGAAAAATCAACGATCCGCTGTTGTTGTTGTTGTTCCTCTGCTAACGCTAGCACTTGCTAATTGTTGTTACGCCTCTTCTCTGTGTTCGCCACCGAGCCTTAGTGTGAACTCAAGCTCGGGTATCTTTCAGAAGCACTCGGTCGAGCAGGAATTATTCTGAGGGCTTTTAATTTTATACAGAAGCTGCTTTCTCCGATTATATGCGATGAGATTAAATCCAAAGACTGTTGGCGTCCGTCGGAGTCTTTCTGCAGCGGCATCCCTTTTGACCTGATTTCCACAAAGCGAATTGTATTAGCGGGATCAAGTCGCTCCTTTTTCAGCGACTCGATCAGGAAGAAAAGAAAAAAAAGAGTAGCGAAAATGTTATTAATAAAGAATAGCGGTTAACTAACGTAGCAATACGTCGAAACCAAAAACAAAGGCTCTTCTCACATCAAAACAACGGAATACACTGTGTCAGAAAGCCCAGCCCCTTACATTTATATGCGGATGATGGACACGCCTACTGCTCGTGCACTCTCGTGATTGGCTACATTTTCCTTTCAGTCTGAGGAGCTTATAAAGTACATGTTGTTAGGTTTAGTCATTAGGATATAACAATTTGCAAGAACAGAAAGAAGACAGGGCTTTTTTGACTTAAATCTAAAATATAATAAATAAATCTGATTTTTTGTACTTGGTAATAACATCACATTTGAATGATAAGAAAAACATCAAGCAATATCAATCTCTTCTTCTGAATATGCTCTCCGTCAAGAACATTTTATTTTATTTTTTTCACAAGGTGCATATACAAAAAAAAAAAACATTTTAAAAGAAAAATGCATTGATATAAATACAAAATGCTTAATCACTAGATCCATACACTAGGTAGCGTAGATGGATCACATCTAAGTAATATAGTCTGAAATGTCCTCCAAGCCTTTGCACTCATTATCCAGGTACTCCAGGATCACATTACCCCCATTAAATAGAGGAGTGTCTGGGTGAGACAGCAGTGAGATCAGCGTGTCATCCATCTGAAGAGCTTCACCTGTTTGAGGATGGCAGAATCGCAGCTTCTGCAAATCGGCAGATAATGGTACTGTTACGGCATAAAGGCAATGAAAGAAACATTATTTTTTATAAGCTTCAAACTAACACAAAAGACCTGCTTTTGTATCAATACTTGTATCTCCAAGCACATTTTACTTTTTTTATTACTCAACATTTAGTTGAAATATATCAGAAATGATAGATAAAACATTTATAACCGAAGCACAGGAAGTGGTTGAACTGTTGAATAGAATGAAAAACAAGTAGAGTTTTTTTTTACAGAACACAAGACGGCAGGTGTAGCAGTGGTTGGTGAATTTTACTGAACTATCAGTATTTGCTCCCCAACATTTACCTTTGCTGTCAGAACATTATTGTTGTTCTTCAGACCGGCCATAGAAGCCGCATAATCCACCACTTTCCCCACACTCCATTTAGAACTGAAGAACATGGGGAGGCTTCTGTCCTTGGATTCTTTAGGAAGATAAACCTGAAAATATGTCCTCTCTGTCTGGAAAACCAAAATACAGCAAACAATATGATAAAAAAATGAGGTGTTATATAAGTAATGCCCCAAATATAATAATGACAAAAACAGATGTGATTACAATAAAGTTTTACATTTAAAACTACCTGAGGCAGTCCTTTGTCTCCTGCAGCATGCAGCTTCAGTTTCATCAGTGCTACTTTTGCTGCAGTGGCAGCGTTCTTTGCTCCCTTGCGCCCTTTGCTTTTAGAGGTATCCTTTGACTCTGAGCAGTCATAAGAAGATAATAAAAACATAATAAAAATGTAGTACTTTTAATATTCTGAGTGTATTATTCACGAGGAAGCAATTTCTTTATTAATTGACCCATTTGGAGACAGGTTTTATAACAGGAAAATAAGAGTTCACATACTGACCTACAATTTTTTGCACCAGTTCTTTGGTGGCTGCCATCCGAGGCTTTTGAACTTCCAGCTTCTCACATTTATGATCATCTTGATGACGATGGCTACAAAAAGAAACACAAGCACAAAAAAAAGTTACATTTTTTTCAGTCCAAACTTAGTGAAAGCTCAAATCAAATTATTGTATAGCATGAACCTGATGACTGAACTATAAACCTACGTTAAACAGAAGTGCTTTTCACATTGTGGACATATAACTTCCAGCAGTTCCTTTCCTTTGCAATCTTCAAACGAACAGGGGTGAGACTTGCTGCCACCTACAGTCGGGAATTCCTTTGTCTCTGGTTTCTAAACAAAAAGATACAGACAGTGAATAAAAACATAACTCCAAGTGTCCTTGTTTCGGTAAGATGATAATTCATTTTATTTGAAAAAAATAAGCTTTGAAATAACCAATGACCCAGTACAGAATGTAAAAAAAACAAACAAAAACAATGGTAGCATTAGCGACTGATGAACAGGCTGCAACTTCTGAGAAAGTTTCAGTGGGAGAATAAAGACAGGAGTTGCATAGTTGACAAGTGACAAGGCTCTGAACCAGAATGGAGCCACAGTAGAGGGTGAAAAAGGAGAATAGAAAAGTAATAGTCCGTAAGTAAAACTAAGCTGCTTGTGTGCTGGTATTAAGATGTGACTGCATAGAGAAATTGACATTAGGATGACACCCAAGTTTTTAGCCTGGGGACATGGAGAAATAAAACAAGTCAATCGATTTTGAAAAGGACTAGGATGGCAGAACTCCTCTGTGACAGTTCGCGCTGTCACAGACCGATTCTCCTTCTGCAGAAGTCTAGCATAGTTCTCATCTCCTGTGTGGTTCTTCTCTTTATTAAGGAAAAAGTCAGAACCCTGACAGGTTTCATTTTTGAGAATCTGCATTTAGTCCCAACCAAAAGAGGTTTCCTTTTATTGCTGTTAAGTTGAAGAAAATAACGCAAAGCCAAGATTGGATCTCATGTGGTCATTTGTGGAGCGAAAAAAAGAAGTTTGGTCAACTAGAAAGGTAAACATCCACAAGGCAGTAAAACTGGTTGTTAAGTTTAAAACAGATCAATCCTGTCGAATCCCAGAAGGAGGGGAAAGTTGAAAAGGAAGGAACCAAGGACAGAACCCTGAGGAACACCAGACATGACAGCGGTCATAACCAGTAGTGAAGGACGGGATGGCTAACAGGTATCACCTCTGGGCATAAGTGGGCTTCTCTGCCTCTGTGCTCAAGACTGTAAGACACAAAATACATAAAACATGACAAAGAATGCTGAAATATCATTACTTTACTGCATGAACTCTTTTAGCAGAGTTTGGAAATGAATTAACAAGTATCAAATTCTTTTTTTACTTGAGGTAAATATCTGAACATTTATTTAAAATGGCAGGAAGAAATTAAAAAGAACTTACCAGTACACGCCCCTGCACGAATCACAAACAAAGGGAAGAAAGTCTAAAAAAAAAAAAAAAAAAAAACATTAAATGAAAAAGTTAAAAACCAGCTACTGGCATATGATCATCATGACATGAAAAAGTAACTGGAAGCCTGAGTTTAAATAGCTCAAAAAAAAGATTTTTTAAGGTTAAGGTTTCTATAGTTCTTGAACAATGCTTCTCAGAACGGGTAAAAGCACCTGCGTTAGTAATAAGACTTTTGTTTATTTTTATTTTTAATTGGCACGAATAACATCATGCTACAGCAACAACATGGATGGGACTAGTAGTTGATTACTACACTAGCTAAGCTAGCCATGCTATGCCAAGGTAAATTTAAAGTACAAGAACAAAAAAAAAAAAAAATAAAAAATAAAAAAAACAGCAGTGCTGTTTAGAATCTTGGTCAAAGATTGGGTCAAAGATTAATCTTAACCAGACAGAACCTTTTAAATTGCAGGATTCAACCTGACAGTGTTTTCCGATGTTTAATTCAGCCATTTGCTAGCATAGCATTAGCCGACAAGCGAGAGTGTCAACACAAGCTCTGACAGCGGAAGTCAGATGACGTCACGTTTGGAAAACCTACTCAAAAACGTTGTATTTATTTATTTATTTATTTATTTATTTATTTATTTATTTATTTATTTATTTATTTATTTATTTATTTATTTGTTTAAATTGCGTAAAAAATATTAGAACATATAAGAAATATTGTAATATATCTGTACACAATAACGCGATACCTTTACATATTGTCGATATTTTTATTATTATTATTTATTTTGTTATCAGCACAATAGTGTTTTTTTATCCGTGAATTTAAATAAAAATAAATAAATAAAAAGAAAAAAGAAAAGCACACCCTGGCGTGGAAAAGGTTATGGAGGGAGCGAGTCAGGTGTCACGACGTCACACAGGTAGGATACTGGCTAAAGGTGTGGTGAAAGGTGCGCTCACTGGCTGGTTTAAACAGAAGGCTAAAAGCCGTCGAGCTGGAAATTCTACAACACACCTGTAAAACAGGACTGCTGTTGTCTTCATTCGAGAAGCTTTGTTGTGTTTTTAGATTTTTGTGTCTCTCTTAACCGCAGAGGCTCCAAAAATGAGCAAAGTTTCGAAGCTTTTCTCCAGCTCCTCCAAGTCCAAACACCACCGGTCGAAGGGGGGCCCGTCTGCCCAGGAGGCCATACACAGACTCCGGGAAACGGAAGAGATGCTGACGAAGAAACAAGAGTACCTGGAGAAAAAGATTGAACAAGAAATTGCGACGGCAAAGAAGCATGGCACCAAAAACAAGAGAGGTATGTGGCAGTGAAAGTATGGCTATTTTTATCTGAGATAAACAACGCTGCTAAAGTACAGGCCAGCCTTTAGTTTAGGATTTTCTTATTAACTCTCTAAGGATTTCATTTCACCAACATTTGTTCATTGTGTATTTAGGGTTATCCATTAAAACAGTCATGCAATTTTATGAAGAATTTCCAATAAATCCATGTAAATTATGAACACTGTCAAATATGTAGACCAGTAGATCCACAAAACAATATTTTCATTCAAGTTTTCTAAACTTTTTAGTTTTCTGAAACGTAGCCATTATAATGCAGAAGAGGAAAGCCAGTGTTACAGCAACATATTTTGGCACATTGGTTAAAAGTAAACACTTTTTATAGCGTTCTTGTGAACATTTTCTGATGGAGGACATATATTGAAAAAAAAAAACAAGTTTAAAATGGCATTTCTGTGTATTTCTTAATTCAGATCTTTGTGAATCAGGAGCTTTACCAAAAAAAAAAAGATGCAGAAAATATGCTGGACACAAGCTCCCAGCTCTCTGCAATAGGAATGGGAAGGGGGGCGGGGTTGCTCCACCTCACCAGTCCCACCCACAACTCAAATTTCTAATGATCTAGTGGCGCTCTGCTATGTCCTAGAAAACAATACTGTTTTTTTTGGTCTAAAAACAACATAATCATATTTAAAAGACCGCTGGAACTAGGGCTGCACGATATGAGGAAAACTTGCAATTTGCGATACTAATGATCAATTTCCCGATGATACATGAACAAATAGTAAAACAACCAAAAACGTAATTTCCATTTCACTGCAATAGTTTAATTTAAATAAGAGTCGACATTCCTTAAATTACACACCAAATGACCCTCGTCTACATGGGAGGCAAGCATCTAACATAAAAGGCCTCCATCCAATTAGACAACAACATGAAGGGGTCCATCCAATTGGTTAAATGGATAAAGCGATTCATATGACTTGCTAAATGCTTCAAGCTGCCAGGAGAATGCTTCAGCACTTTTCAGGTTGCCATTTGTTGCGATATTTGCTGCCTTTCGCAATCTGCAATCTGCACAGCTTGATATCGCTATTACGATAAATTTGCGAATTATTTTGCATTTGGCCTAAGTAGAACGAAAGATGGTTGAAGTTTACCTGTGTGGGATCTTTCCTTAGCAACATTACTTGATGAATCACTTAAAACTAAAAACAAACAAAGGGGTGTTGGCATGTCTTAATTCTGTTCAAGCCCAACACTTTTTACCTAAACATACAGTAAACCAAATAGTATTTACCGGTAAATACTTTTTCGGCATCAATCGTGTTTTATCTTTCCAGCTGCACTGCAGGCCCTGAAGAGGAAGAAGCGTTTGGAGCAGCAGCTCGCTCAGATTGATGGCACTTTATCCACCATCGAGTTTCAGAGGGAAGCTCTGGAGAACTCGCACACCAACACTGAAGTCCTGAAGAATATGGGCTTTGCTGCCAAGGCCATGAAGCAGGTCCACCAGAACATGTAAGAGGCTGAGAGAAGAGAAGAATGGTTTTCTCCAATGTCTTTTCGTTCATAGGTCTGCATGTTATCCTACATGATGCATTCCTAGTCTCTCCTCTTGTTCTCAGGGACCTTGACAAAATCGATGATCTGATGCAGGATATCACAGAGCAACAGGAAGTGGCCCAGGAGATAAGTGAAGCTATCTCCAGACCTTTTGGGGACACATTTGATGAGGTTAATTGTATTTTACTGTGATGGCAAACCATGTATTTTCCTTTCATCTCTTCTTGTAGCTCGGTTTTTGACATATGTTTGGAACTTTGTGAGTTGTTACACGCTAATCCTTTTGCATGTTTTCTTAGGATGAGCTTCTGGCAGAGCTGGAGGAGCTGGAGCAGCAAGAGTTGGAGGACAGTATGAAAAACATGGGGGGGCTGCCCAACGTTCCCAACTCCAAACTGCCTGCCCGGCCTGGTCCCCGTCCAAGTGAGACCTTTTGTTTTTGTCTAACTGTGTTTACTTCCATAATAATCATGTTCCACACCATCAAACCTTTTCGTGTTTTTTCTAAAAAAATATGATACCAAAACAATATTTTATACCTGGACAAACTATATTAGGAGAATGCAGAAGCTTGGGCCAAATTTTCAATAATGAGCTCAGATATTTGTTCTCCTTGAAAAATAAATTATTACCTAAAACCAAGTGAAGTAATTACAAAAAAGTATCTTTAAACAAAAATGATACTTCTTTAAAGTTTTTTTATGGTATTTTTTACATAATAATTTAAGTAATTAATCTTTGTCATGGGCTTTATTGATACTTTAGGATTCTTAATTCTATCTGATAAAAGCTAGGAACCGGATATTGATAAATCATGTAATAAAATGGTAACGGTATAACGGGGTGGGATTATATAAGTTCGCTTCCTTCCACTCCCTTCAAGCAGTATTTATTAATATGTCTAAATATCCTAAGTTTGATTCGTCATTGTATGAATGTATAACTGATGATTGTATTTAGGGTTGTGCCGATGGACGATATCATCGTCCATCGTGATGGGTGACTGACATCCCGATGGAGAGACCACCATCGTGATGCCACGCCCACGCCACGTTGCGCGTCGACACCATAAGCCGCGGTTACATGTACAAAATATCTTGATGGGATCAATGGTCGGATTAGAATCCAACCGTGTAGATGGGCCCAGAAAAATGTTTTCAGAATATAAAAACGTTCACTAAGGTCACAATTTCGGTCGGAATAAATCATTCGCACATGCGCAGTTTGAAAACCGGAAGGGGATACAACTTCCGCCGAGCGGCTTTTTTTCCAAACTTTATTGAATGTAACAATTCAATACAAAACGATAACAGCACCGAGCGGCTATATATATTGACATGTCAGCTCGGTAAAATACGAGATGATCTTCTAAACGTGCTTTTAATAATGTTACGGTTATTATCAAACACCTGTTCGCTCATCATTTGAATTTTAATCCGTGTGGTCAGTGCTTTTTCTGAACGGAGCCAGGATTAGCAGTATGCTAACACGGGCTAACAACATTAGTTTTGGGTGGCGCTGCACGTAAACGTGTAAGAATAACATCAGCCTTTATTTAGTCGGGACACGACTGGAAACACAAATCCACGTGATTGTTTGAATGTTTTCTAAGGACTGAGCGACATTTCTGCTTTGATGCTCAAACCGCTGTGTGTGCTGACGATCCGAGCTGTGCTCAGACACACGTTTAGACCCGGTTCTGAGTTCGGTTGCTTGTACCCCTAGAGCTGCGGGACGGATCGCAGTCTTAAATCTCCCACACATACCGCTCATGTAACAAAGCACACCCCCCCCCCCCTTCCCATCAAACACAAAGCTTTAAGTCCGCGCTCCGCCGGTCCACTTCACTAATTAAGTGCGGGAGCGACTACACTAATTTTCTATCTTGCTTGTTACTTTTTCTGTTAAAGTCACTTCCCTCAGTTTATACTGGATCATCGCGGATTAACCATTAGTTGGGAAATAAAATGAAAAAAGCAAAATAACAAATAGCAGTTATATAAGAACGAAAAATGTAAAAATACCCCCCCCCCCCCCCCCCCCCCCCCCGACGATGTCGTCCATCCCGATGGTTGACATCGTCAACGGCCAAATTAGGGGACATCGCCCAACCCTAATTGTATTGTTGTTGTTGTGTATTATTCTTATTTGATTGCTTGAAATAAACCATTTCGAATCAAAATCAAAAACAAGTAAGGCAGACTTGCATATCTTTTCACTTTTGTTTTGCAGCGACCAAGAAAAGGGTTGAAGATGACGACGACATGCATATGCTGGCGTCATGGGCGACCTAAGGACTTAAAAGCAACTCTTCGTTTACAGAGGAGTACTGAAGACTATGAACAAGGAGTTATCCTTGTATTTTCCATACTAGCTAATTTTTAAGGGAAAATTGGAGCATCATGTACCTTTTTAAATGAGATTTACATTTTTAGGATGCTTTTCTTTAGTATGAAGGAATAATTGGGAAACACTCAATATAAGATCTGTAGATACATTTTTGTTTTTATTTTACCTCAATCGTCTAATAAACTAAAATATTGATTCTGAAGAATTTAGATGTCTAACAAGAATAGGATTTGCGCTGCCACTTCATAGAGTAGAGTTTCTTTTATGTATTTTATGTAACTAAGTAGTTTATGTGTATCAATGTCATTAACAATTTAACCTCTGTTGTACAATAAAATTGTCCTCTTTATTTTGTGTCATAATTTCATAATTAAAAATAAAACTACAAGGTTAAAAAAAAACAATTATATTGTTATAAATCATACATGCGCAAAAGTTGCAAAATATGGCATGTAGGTCTGCAACACTGATAACAAGCACTTAGTTATTTTAACATTCACAGTTGTAAAAGAAAAAAAGTGAAAAAGGAATAAATGCAGATGTTTTTTTTAAATAACATTTCCAGATATTAAGCCTATCAACTTGCTAAAAAAAATCCAATAGGCTAACAAAGTTTTCAGGTTACTGAAAAATAAAATTTTATAAGTCAATTTGCTCTTCAGAAATGTCAAAACAATCTTGCCAAACCGATTTTTGAGACACGCTTTTACTTTGAAAAGGCCACCGGAAATTGCTCTGCATTTTCCGGTTTAGTAGTGACGGTGACGCTTTCCTTCTACAATTTTGTGAGGACACTAAAAGGTTCTCTAACTGTGATACGACTGAGAATGGACGCAAATAAACCACTTCATACATCAGGTAAGGGAAAAAAAAACATTCAGATTAATACGACTTTGGGAGCTTTTCAGCCAATATGAATATCGGAGCAAAAATTTGTTTAAAAAGCGAACGTTTATGTTAGCATTAACTAAGTTAGCCGAAAGGTTTAACTACTGAAGTGGGTTTGTCAGTTTGAACAACATGCGGTTAATGAAAACATCAAAAAAGTTATATTTATTTGTTTCCAGTGTTTAAACTGTATACAGTCACGTACGCACGTAACACAAGGCGTTATTTCCGCGTTAATGACGTCGCCACTTTACGTGAGGGTTTTATTTTACTAGTTTAAATGTTTAAAAACTTTGGTTCTGGTAATTTTATCTGTGCAAAATTGAGTTTGTGAAATAAAACATTACACCAGGAAATCACAAAACATTAGGAAGACAATCAGGAAATCACACCCGAGACACTTTAGGAAGTAAGAAGCAATCACATTCACACTAACTAAAGGTATTTATTCTATAGAACTTGTTACTTAAGCACGTTAACAAAGTAAAAAAAACAAAATAGACTTGTTTTTAGGGGAGAAAAATATAGTCTAAACAAGTTGTGGTATTTGTTTACATAACTACAACCACAAACAACAACATAAAAGCTATAATACAACGTTTTGATTTGACTCAGATATGCAATTTTCTCATAACATAGTAATTTATCAAAGTCTCTAAAAGTATAAAAAATATGAATAACAAATGTATTCGTGTTACCTTAAATGTGCACATTTATGCATTTACTTATGGTAAACGTAAACTAGGTGACTCTGAACTAGCAGTCTGTAGTTCAGTTGACCTTAACATTTGAACCAAAAATGAGGAAAAATTTGGTCAAAAACTGAAACTCCTTAAAAAAAATTCATAGAAAAGTATGTCAGTTATCGCTGGAATTTCTGTTCTTTAGATATTTTTATATGTTTTATGAAGTTCTACTGTAACAAAGAGCAGTATTTAAATAAATTCAAGAGAGTTTGATTCTTTATTTGTTTAATTTAAGGGGATTTATTTGCTAAAATTCTTACTATAATGTTATAACGTCTTTACCCCATGGTAAGTAGTTGAGCTGAGTGAAAGAATAAAAAAAGTATATTATTTTCCCTTACACGTATTTGAAAAAATCCTAGGTTTAATAATCTGAGTAATATTTTTTGTGACAGAAACCTTTAAAACGGATCAGTAACACAAAGTTGTGTTTACTTGATGTGGATTTAGGTTTAAAGAAAAAGGTTAAATCTTTATTAAATCCTTAAATATAATGTGAGATTTTAGTAATGTACTGGCAATTTAAATTATTTCAACTACTCTGAAACGTTACAAAGTCTTGATGAAGTTTGTTGTAAAGCTATTTCTAATCTGACAGCAGCTGGTGATGCATGTGGACCAGAGGAGAGTAACACAACGGCGTCAGCAGCAAAGGCGGCCGCCGCCCGTCTGGCTGAAATCCGTCTGGTGGTGGTGGGATGGAGGTGGCCCGGGAAAAGCCTGACAGGAAACACCATCATCGGCAGGGAGGAGTTTCACTTGGAGAGAGCGGCCGAGTTCTGCATCAAGAGGGAGACTGAAGTGGATGGAAGGGAGATCAGCGTGGTGGACACTCCGGGATGGTTTTCCACCCAGGATACACCACCCTCCTATAAACAGGAACTGGTGAAGGGTCCTTCTCTTTGCCCGCCGGGCCCTCACGCTTTTCTACTAGTCATTCCCGTTGGCATGTTCACAGAGGTGGACCGCAGCCGCATCGAAGAGCACCTGAGCCTGTTTGGGGAGCGCGTTTGGAACCACACTATTGTGGTTTTCACCTGGGCGGAGGTGCTGAGGAAGATCTCCATCGAGAGGTACATACGCAGGGAGGGCCAGGAGCTGCAATGGGTGCTTAGAAAATGCAAGAAAAGGTACTTTGTCATCAATAACTCCATCTTTGGAGAGAATCCCCAAGTGGGAAGTTTAATGGAGAAGGTGGAGAAGATGGTGTCAGAGGAGGGGGGCCACTATAGCGTAGAAGCCGAGGCGAAAGCTCTGGATGAGAACCAGAACGCAGCCGGAGAGGCTCAGGCGCTGCAGGGAGCCCAACAGAAACCGAGTCCTGAGCAGGATGTGAGCAACGCCATGGGAGTGCTGTCGCTTTCCACTGAATGATGCTCAGACTCCAAGGGGAAATCTGGCAATTCTAGAGCCCAACAAGTAAAACGTAGAGACTAAAAGTAAGTATAGTCAGTGTTTTTTATGTAAAAGAAAGAACAGCAAACGTGTTTTCCTCAACTTTGTGCTGCTTTAGAGCCACCCTCACTTTTATTCATGCTTTTGGAAATCACTTTAGATGTAAAAATAGTGTTGATGTGGCGGCCTTAACCCCTTGTGCTATCCTATGGGGTCCAGATGACCCCACCCTTGCATTGACGTGTTCTCCCTACCATAACAAAGGTGGATAAAGGTGAAGAGGATTTCATGTAATCCATGGACACCTGTGAAGATCACAAATCAGTGAAGAAAAAAGGTTCAGAGCACTGTCTAGTGGGGTCCAGATGACCCAACTCCCAATGATAAAGTGCACAAAGGATAGCACAAGGGTTACAAACATGACCTAAAAAAGCAGAGGGTCATTTTCCACGTTATCTTGATGCTGAAGAAGGAGATTTTAAGGAAACAACTCTGTCTTATTATTTTTATTTCCTCATCCTGCATCCATAGCAAACTAGGAAACAAAAGTGGGACGAGTTCACAGTAGTTTCTCACATTTAGTTTTAGAGTAAATCCAGTTTATTTTTGACTCCATATAACCAGGAAGGCTTTATCGTCGGCAGAGCTGCTTAGACAAAAAAAAAAGGTTTAAAAGTGAACCGTTACTGAAAGTATAAAGAAAAGTGGTTTATCAGTTTATCATATTTATTACACTAGCAGGCATGTTACTGTGTGCACCGATTGTGGTATAGAAAGCCTTTTTAACAACTGAGATGTGTTTTCCCGTTTTATCCTGTGATATGTGGATAAAATAAGACGTTTTTAGTAAAACGATAAAGTTTCTTCACATGCAGGAGGTTTTTTTTTTTTACCTAAAAGATGCACTGACTGTTACACAAAAGTGAGCTTTTGCCGTTTCAAAACCTAACACTCCTTCATGTAGGTGGATACATAAGCAAATCACTGTATTTTCCTGTTTTTAATGGATTTTTTTTCAAATGATTCCTGTTCTTTGGGACCAAATTGTTGATTTTATTTTTTTTCCTTTTGCTGCCATGTTTACTGTATTTCCTCTGTTTTTATGCCTCACTTATTTAAAGGAATGGGTCACACAAGTAAAGATGGTAAAACATGTTTTTAAGAAGGAATGAAATGAGTAAAAAAATTTATTTGTGGCATTTATGAGACCTGTTTGTCAACTTTTTCCAAATCAGCACACCAGATTACACTTTTTATTTTGGGCCCAAACCAGAACAACAACATTAACAGTATTGCAGTGATATTGATCATGTTTTTAGGACACAGTTTCTGCAGGAATTCATGAGAAGTTCATCTTTGAGTTGTGGGCGGGACCGCTGCTGCAAAGCGAGCAACCCCGCCCGCCCCCTCTTCCCTTACCGTTGCTGAGAGCTCTTTGTTTAACCCTTGTGCTATGTTAGATGACCCCACCCTTACAATGACGTGTTCTCCCTACCATGACAAAGGTGGATAAAGGTGGAAAGATTTCATGTAATCCATGGACACCAGTGAAGATCACAAATCATTGAAGAAAAAAGGTTCAGAGCACTGTCTAGTGGGTCTAGATGACCCAACTCCCAATGAAAGTGCCTAGGATAGCACAAGGGATAAGCAGAGGGAGTTTGAGGCCCTCCACAGTGTTCTTTCAAAGTCCCAAAAACGCTCTTCAGTTCCTGATTCACAATGATTTTAATGAATAAATACTTGTTTTTTAACTTCATTTTCTTTCTATCATCAGAAAAATGGCATTTAAAAAACACCAAAAACATGATTTCTGATGAGTTTTTACTGACAATCATAACTAAACACCTAAAAGTATAAAAATATTCTGATTGTTACGATTGTTAAGTACAAAATAGGAAATTAAATTATGCATTAATCCTGATTTATTCTTCCTCTAAACCTTTTAGCCTCATTTTTCTAAGCAAAAACTCCAAATAAACTCGTTATTTTAACGTTAGTTGGAATAAGCTTTATGATGTTTACTTTTTTTAATCCATTCACTTCCTCCAATATTAGAATGTTTCTCATGAAGAAGAAAAATGTTTTTAAAACACAAAACAAGACTGCACTGCATTATTATCTGTGATATTTGGTTAAATATCCATAAATAAAAGCCATAAATGGTGATTAAAATCATCAAAAACTATAAAAATGATATGGAAGTTTTTTGCTCCTTTCTTTTTTAATGGCATTTATGTTTTTCTTCCGATTTTCTTGCGTGTTTTTGCATCTCTGTTAAAGCACAGGCCGCCTCCGTCTCATAGCCAGGTGTGGTGCGACTGTTTTATATAATGCCGTCCATCTAGTTTAGTGAGGTCAAAAGTCGTGTTTGTTTGTGTTTTTCCATGCTGGTTTGCGTTTTCTTTCTGTAAAACTGAAGCAAACTCGGTGCAGATCGTTCACATTTGCACATCACCAGTTGAACCGAATCAAGCATGTTTATTAAATGTTACTCTGAAACCTGGTTGTGCAGCATGCTGCTTGCAGGATCTCGATGAGCTGGCGTTCATTCCGTCTGAATCTGTAAAGTCTGTTGCTAAGGAATGAAAGTGGACTTCAGTTCGTCCCTTTGCAGCAGAGTTTAGCATTGCAGGCAATTTACTCTGTCAAAATCCAAGATGGAAAAGAAAAAGAAGGGGAAAACAGTAAAAGCTCTTTTTTTTTACTTCAACCCTTTTCATACAATTCGATACAAAATGATCAAATGTATTTTTGTTGTTTGGGAAAAATATTTATCATTTAAATTAATGTTTAATTGCAGAATAACATTTTCACAGCATAACTGATTAGGAGTAATTTAAGATTGAAAGTGTACATGTTCACAGGATGCCAGTTCAGTAATGGATATCTTCTACCATGTGCTAATTTATAAACAAATACTCATAAATAGAAGTAATAAATAGTAAAAGTAGTAAGTAAAAAAAACAACCATGAAACTTCAAATATGCAAAATAGAATAAACGCAGAAATGCACCAAGTATACAGTAATCTGGTATTTAAGTGCAGTTAAACAGAAGTGGTGGGACAAAGTGTTTGCATGAATCCTTTCTGTGGTTCAGAGGTGTGATAGCAGCAGGGAAGTAAGAGTTTTTGAGTCTTGTTGTTTTGTTTTGCACTTCAATTCCGGGGGCATTGAATTATGAACAGTCCATGCTGTGGGTGGGTGGCGTTTTTTAATTATGTTGACTCATCAGAGAGTCTTACAGTCTTATATATATACTGCTCTTTAAGGTCTATTTTAAAAGCTTTCCAGGTGGAAGTTTGATTAGAAATTTGACAAAAATCGGTGTCATTTTTTAGGCATAGTTTCTGCAGAGTGGCTGAGTCTAATTGAGTCTAAATCTGACATAACTAGTAAAACTGCAATTCAAAATATAATGGTGGAGCTCGATGCATGTCATTTACGCATGTGGCCACTAGATGGCAGTAGAACCCCAAACCCAGTGTGTTTTTTTCTGAGATGAAGTTTTGCAATAACCTTGAATGGACCACATTACACTTAAAAGCCTTGTCAAAAAAATACCCTTACCCTTTAAAGGTGTTTTTGAGCAAAAGAATTTAATGAAGCCTTAAGAGACCTTTCTGCAGCTTTTCCAACCTGCCCTGTAGGCACAAAGGCAGTGCAGGAACAAGCAGTTGTGGTGCTGAAAGCACTGTGTTGTAAAGAAAGGAAAAAAAAGGCAAAACACCACAACATGTTTCCATGAACTTTTATTTCAAAAGTAATCAAAACAATACTCACATAAACTATGGATAATAGGTGATTTTTGAGTCCCATTATGTGCTTTGAAGTCTAAAGATCAAACCTGAAGAAAACTCTTTGATTCCTGCTTCTTTTTCATAGCAATTGTCTCTCAGAATGTGGTTTTATTTCTTTTAATCGACTTAACAGGTAAGTAAAAAACAGCAGCACACGTCATCAATGCTCATGAACACAACGTTTTCATTAAAATCACAGAGATAAAGACCATCCACAGCTTCCTGTTTATGAAGCAAGTGTTGCAGGTTTTGTCTCTACTTTAGCATTTGTGGTTTTCCAAAAATAGGCAAAATCTCAACCTGAATTTCTCCCTAAAAGATGTTTAATGACATGGAGAAATAACAGCCTTTTGTTCTCCTATGTGAAGGAGTTTGAAAACATTTTCTTTCAGAATTTGTAATTATGTTGAAAACAATTTGAGATTGATGTTGTGTCCCCATGTGGTTTAAGTGTAACTTTGCGCATTAACAAGAAAATAAAAGACGGGAAAAAAAAGAAAGTTAGCCCTTTGCTTAGTCCTCACCTTCATTTTTTCTTTCAACCACATCACTGTTTGCGTTCCCGAAACTGCTGCTGTGTTTTCCATTTTGCTCTCTGTTTGTTTTCATAGAAAACCGATATCTGTGGTTGGTGAGAAAAATGGTTAAAATTGGATTTTCCGTTTGGAATTCATTTGTTTTCAGGTGAGACTATTATTAAAGGGATCTATTGTGTTTCCACTGGGATAAAATCAGCAGAAAGCTGTCACTAGGCCGTTTTTCAGGATCGTTTCATCTTCAAACACGAATTCAAACTTTTATTGTTATTTCCGCTCCAATCCAGAAGGGATTTATGGGTCACAGTGTTATTTTTCCGAATCTGTGTTTATAGAAACAGCTGAAATAAGAGGGCTTTTGCATGATTTTTAGTTTGAGTATTTAACTTGTTGCACGTCCAAAATAGTTTTGGCTCCTGACACCTTCGCCAATTCAGTCAAGGGTTCAAAGCTGCTGATTGACACTTGCTGTTGCGTTGGGCAACACCTGTATCCACAAGAAATTTCCTTTAATACATTTGATGAACAATTAAAGTTGAGCCTTTTTTCTGGGTCGCAAAGTCTACGAACCCGTGAGTTTGGTCCACATCGACCATTTTTGAGTAAAATCGATGCCATGTTCAAATCAGTTTGTGGTAAATTGTCATTTCTTTTGACAAAACAAGACAAAAGCATGAGGATTTTTTTTATTAAAGTCTGACTCTGATCCTCTTTTGATCCTTGTCAAAAATGTTAGCAGTGGTCTTTTAATTATGATTATGCCGATTCAGCCAGCATAAAAAAAAAAAATCTGTTGTTTTCTAGGACGTAATTTCTGCAGAGCGGCAGTAGTTGATTAGAAATTTGTCTCGACTTGTGGGTGGGGCCATTGGCACGGATCAACCCTGACCCCTCTTCATTAATGACAACTCTCCGTTTACACTCTTTGCCCCTAGCTTACAGCCCCTCACACCCTAACATGACAGGTGCAACAAAAATGACGAGCAATATTGGAGCTTTTTAGCCATCTACTCCTGAAAATTCCACAAGAAGATGCTAAAAACACGATTTTTAAACGGAGTGGATCTAAATACTCAAACAATTGGGAAACAGAGCAGTTGGGGGAGGAGCTAATGCTGAATATTTTCCATTTATTAGACGATTCTTCCTTAAAACAGTTTAAAAATGGCTGCTGTAACTGACATTCACTTTTTGGTGCTGAATAGTGAGGTGTGGATCCTGAAGGTAAGGCTGAGGTACATTAAAAAAAAATGTGCAGCCCACTTCATCATCAGTCTTTGGTCTGGATGAGATGCCAACGAGGTGTGGAGAAAAAGGAAATTTACATGAAAAGTGTCATTTGGTGTACTTCCTCTATCCAGAAAAAAAAAATGAAATATTGCACTATGCAGATATTCTTTTTCATCAGAATTCAAAGCAACTGATCCATATCACCTCTACAAGGAATGACCTACCGTTGATGAAAACCCTCAAATTGAATTTTCTTGGAACACCACAGATTGATGATTATATAATATACCGATCCTGTATTTGCATTTTAAGTAAAAAAGTAGACAAGAAAAGGCCACCCGTAAAAAATAAGGAACAAATCTAAACTGTCCCACGTTTGTCATGAGTTACCTGAAACTGCAGACGTTTGGGCCTTGGTATTTACATTATAATGCCAAAATGAGGGAAGCAAACAAAGGATGGGTGTGTTGCTATTTTGCCAACAGATGCCAGATACCTTTAAACACAAGAAAGTTTTTTTGTTTTTTTTAAGTGTACTCATACATAACACACCTGTAAAGCAGGCGAACGCCTCACCCCAACTGTCATTTAAACTTAAAGAAGTAGATTCACTCTCACAAGCACCTGTCTTGCAATGTCACTCTAAACTCACATCAATTTTTCTAAAAAAAAACCCAAAAAACTGTGCAAAGTCTCGTCAAGGACAAACTGTCACGGCAGTAATGCAGACGGAGAAAACAGGATCCCCCTCACCCGTTCAAAGAATAACACACCAACTCACACTTCATTATCAGAAACTCCGCCAAAAACCACAAGCCAATACAGCACGGATGCTGAGAGTTCAGAGCCGGTCCTCCGAGCCGTGATTGATTGCAGTGAGTTCAGCTCACGTCATATCGCACAGCTGCCGCGGCGGCGGCTCGTTCAGCAGAGCGAGCCGTGGAAAAGTCAATTACGCCTGCGATGTAGCGGAAAGCATTACAGACAACCTGTACAGATAAATGTGCCGACCCCGTTGAAGCAACACAAACCAGTAAAAACCAAAGGAATACAAAGCTGTAAAACCTCACCACCAATAAAAGCTTCTGTTTTCATAATCTGTTTTGTTTCGGAAAATATATATCGTAGAAGTCGTCCTACACCCAAGTCGAGGAAACGAGGCTGTACAGGCTCTCCTTGGCCGCCCAGCTGCAATCTTAAAAAGGTTTTTCCATGTTTGACCGATCTTTCCATCAGTCCCCCGGCAAGTCAGAAGGTTTCCTCCCTCCATCATGTGTCCCTTCTCTAGTGCCCAGTGGGCGGATAAACAGTTTTTAAAGAGTCTCTGTGAACATGAGCTGATCCTGAAGGCTCCTGATGAGAAGTCTCAGCAGACCAGGTGTCCAGGTGGGTAGGGACATTAATGTCCCACCTCCCTTAGCACTGCTCAGACTCAATGAAGCCATCTTTCTCCTGACCCACGGGCTCCACCTCTGAGTAAGCCGGGTGACCCGACCCCCGGCGAAACTTCATGGCTGACCACTTGCTGGGGCGTCTCTGCAGCGGGGTAAAGAAGAGGACACATGTAAGGGTCAAAAACACATCCTGAGCACTTTATCTATGACGCTACCTTCCCATCGCCCTCTGCAACATGCGTTCAAGCGGCCACTTTCAATGAAAAGCCCGTGTAAATACACACAAATACGCGTTTGGGGCTTCCGCATTCAAAACTCTCACGTTCACGTGTTACCACAGACGTTTCCACGACCGTTTTTAAGCTCTACGTACAAAACGCGGCCATTGAACGAACGCACGTTGCAAGACCAAACAGGTCGAAGTAACGGGAGTCATGTTGGGGAAGTATAACTGCATTAATAACGGCATTACAAGTTAAGGAGCACAGTAATCCAATTACCTTTATCCCCACTACAACACCGTTATAGTAACGGTACTAGGTAACTAGTACGTTACTTCACAGTTTATCGATGGCATTCAATCGGCCTTGAGTGCTTCTTCTTTTTGCTTAGCATCCACAAGAAAAAAAAATGGACTCGTCCTCGGGGCTGTTTATGAAGCTACTGCTCACCTCAATGAGGAAGAGGCTGGCTGCAGAGGTCGGGTGATGGTACACGTAGATGGTGATCAGCACGCCTGCGATCATGACTAGCATCAGCAGCAATATTCCCAGGATCAGGCCGGTGTGCAGCGGATGCGTGCCCGTCATCCTGTGGACCGCACTGCTGGCCGGCATCACTGAAAAACAGGACAAAAGTGGACGCTCCAGCTTTTCAGACAGAATTTCTGTTTTCTTTGAAAGTGCATCTCCCTCTTTCTTTTTACATTCCATCATCCACCCCAGCAGAGCATAAACACTCACTCGAGCACAGGTGCTAGCTCACCTTTGCTTGACAAAAAAAATGACTATTCAGGTAAAGATATTTGTGCATATTTCTTGTTGACCGTCAGAGGGCACTCATTATACACACACAACACCTGAATACACCATGGATCCTAAAAATTTGAGGAAATTTGTCTTTAAATTAGTGATACATTTGCTGAGAATCTCAGTCGGTTATAATGATTAGAAACAGGATACGATACATTCGTATGATTTTAAAGATAAAACCCATTCTATGGCAATTACAGGGACTTTCTCCTAGAGCTACGGTTAATTTGACAGAAGGTTTGGTATTTATTGCCCTAGAGCAGGTCTATTAGTGAGGATTCATTTCCTCTGTAAATGTCAAATGTGTAGCTTAAGTTAATGTGGCTACCTATAGCCACATTTACTTAATTAATAGATCCATATTTGTACCTGAGGCCACATGTAGATCTTCTACAACACAAATGTGAGAGCTTTTGTCAGATTTATTTATTTATTTTTAATAAGAAAAGGGGATTCAAATCTATTCAAAGCTTTTTTCACGTCACAGCAGGAACACAAAACTGGCAAAGATGTGACCATGAAACCAGCAGCCGGGATCCTCCCTTCACACTGTCGCTCACGCCTCCCAGATTTACAGCAGGACAGCTTTTCCCAAAGCTGTGGATTTCTTCCTGCGTGCCCTCCTGACAACCTCGGCCCGAGCTCTTCCCTCCTTTTAATTATCCGCTGCAGGCAGCGCTGAACACGTCAGCCAGCCACCCTCCCCGGTGGTTCCCTGCCTCATTGATTTCCAGCATGCATAATAATGGGGTGGCAATCAAACCTGATATAAAATAAGTGTGTACTTTATATCATGACACAGTGGATTTCTACAACCATGAATGTTCAATTAAACCAGAATTGTAGATTTTTGAAATGTTTATTTTGTTCTAATTTCCTGTTTTAGAGGGAAGCTCGAATGATGTGACAGGCTGTTGGTCCGACTTGTTGATAGGTTAGTAGGAGCAGCGTGCGGCTTGGCAGAAAAGCAATTTAAAAAAAAAGTTAAGATAAAACTAACATTATTTTAGACTAAACAACTGAAACTGATCAGGCAGGCCTGAAAATGCTCAACTTTTGATTTGAATAAAGGAATAAAAAGGTTTAAATAAAAAGAATAAAAAGGTTTCCTCTGTTTTCACACTAATCCCTGATCATTTTTGAAGGAATTTTGGTCTAGAAGAGACACACACACAGTTGGAATTGAACCCAATTGAATAAATGACCTGTCCTAGCACAGGAGATAAGCAGAACCCTGCACCGTACCGAAATGAAAGGCTGAAAACGAGAGAAAGCCAGACTCCTCCTTTGACAGAAGAGTAATTATGGGACAGCAGCTGTGATGATTGAAAACTGAAATCTGGTGTGAACTTGAGAGAAAAAAGGCAACAAAAAGCTTAACTGCAGAGCATGTTTTAAAATTAAAGGAAAAACAAGAAAACTGAGCAAAAAAACAAACAAAAAAAGGAATCTAATGTCACAGTCTGGCTGAAAAAAGAGTCTTAATGTGCGAAAACTTTCCACAATAAAAGGAACTGGACTCAATCAGATGGCCAGTTGTGGTGTGGAGTTGATTTACCATTTCTGTCAAACAGCACATTCATCTTAAAAAAATTATAAGGCATATAAAAGGCAAACGCATCCTCAATGCACTGGAAAGGCAATAAACTTGGAAAACATGAATTTTAAATGTTGTGTTATAATTTTGAATGAGTTGAAAATATGTAAAATCATTAAATATTTAATGTATTAAAAATAAGACATATATTATATAGTCATATTTTATATTTGTCTATCACGATTCACATGTTCAGCAACATAATATAATAATCCATTCATATTTTTCTAATGAACAAGAAAATCACAAGTTAAAGCTTGATTTTTTTTACATCTGATAAACCCAAAGAGATTCAACTTACAAATCCTGCCATCAGGAAGGTCTGCGGTTCAATTCCTGGCTTTTGTAGGAAACTTAATGAACAGACGAGCTAAGCACTTTGCAGAAAGAAGTGGGGGTTGAAGCAGGCATACAGTGTACGAGTGATTTAGCTTTTCTCCAAAGTTGGAGCGAAACAAGAACATTATTAAATTTGTATGATGTAATAACCATATGTTGAGGGTTTCAAAACATTTGGATTTTTCATTTTTTTATTGTAACATAGGAAGGAAACAAATCCTAGTCAGCTATTTGTCGCAGAAAAAAGTGTTGGACAACCACGTTTTAAGACTTCATTTAACTCTATGTAAGTAGAGGAGTAGCAACAAAAGAGAAGCACTGTTCTGCATCTATTTTAATGGCTCTCAAGAAAATAAATGTGCAAATGAAAAGTCATTTAAGCTCTTTGCTTTTGACAAATGACTCCATCTGAAACAGGGACCGCTCCCCTCCGTACGTGACTATTTCCTGGATGCCTTCCTCATTGCTGCTTGTCCGCGTGAATAGAGGTATGCAGAGACAATAATAAAACAATCTGATAGTATCAGAGCACTGGGCACATAACCGGCCAGGAGTGTTACACTGATGGGAGACATTCTGTGTTTTAAAAAAAATGAAAAATGGGATAGAAGTCATGGCCTTTCTTTACAGCTGAAAATTATTTTGAAAAAACAAAACAAAAAACAGATGGAGTTTATCGCCATTTTCATGAATGTGAAAGCTTAAACCTTAAATACTTTACAGAGACTATTTATGGATTCTGAAGATGAAAACCTGAATGGTTTATAAAAATAATAAAAATAAAAAATACTTTCCATCTGTTTTTATGCAGAGACTTCTGGAAAACATCTAGGGCATTAGTAGAAAGAAAATGTCAAAAACATCATATAGTGCAGTCTGTAGTGAGAGTAATGAGGGAATTCAGCCCATAAATAAAACAACCAAACCTGAGAACAAAACTCAACAAATTTACAGGACAGTTTCACTTTGTTTTTTATGTAGGAACATTAAATATTCATAGCAACTATTTTATGTCAGGAATAATAGCCTTACAGAGCATGCTCCAACAAATACAAGTTGGTCAAAAATAGAGTTTGAAATGTCTGTTGATCTTGTTGTCTTCCCCAACTTATTGACTGTTATAATTTGGCAATAAAATAAAATAAAATCAAACATTATTTATCTCGAGCCTTGCACAAGTAGAAGCGCTTTAAAATGTAAAAATCATACACAATGTAAATGTCAATGGACGACTTTTTAACGCACGCCTGAACCGTCTGACACAAAACGAAGTGCAATAAAAAGTGATAATGCACACTTCGAAGGCCATTAACCCGCTGATACCATGGTAACTTACAAAAGGAATAAATATTGACCAGCTTTTAGTCCTTAATTCTTGTTTTTTTCCGATGTGGATCGCTTTTCTCACAAAAAGCGGACTATTTGTAACGTGACGCGCCGCACCACTGCTGCAGTCAAGATTCGCCGATATAAAGCGATATATATATGCTGATCTTTCCGATGTGTTGAATAAAGCATCAGTTCAGAGAGAAAGTTCGCCTCTTACCGCTTGTTTTTGTCCAAATGATGAACCAAAAGGTTTTTTTAAAGAAGCCAGTGCAGTGATACAAAACATTTAAGCTAGGTGACCAGAATTTCTTTTTTCATCGTGCAGTTATCCTGTGGTATATCACTTTTTAACGCACACCCAGCAGCCAATCAGAAGCAAGTATTCTCCCCCGGACCATGGTATAAATTACAATAAAAACCCAACCCACCCTTCACCCATGACCCCACACTCAATGAATACTTAAAGTTACATAAAAGTAACTTTTAAAAGGAATTTAAGGCTTGGCTCTGCTTTTGCTGTGAGGAAAGAGTATTTGGGAATCCATTCATACAAGGAGCAAGTTCAGCCATCGGAATGATTTTGTTATTTAAGAATGGGAAGTGTAGCCCCACAAGGTAAAATCTGGTTTAAATATAGACCATCTGAAAGAGTTTCTATATTTCCTTTGTCAAAGTATTTAAAACACAGTAACAACCATTGTTAAAAATCCATACGTGTTTTTCTTTCCTTCATGCAGTCATTTGACACATAAACTTCAGTGTAATTTAAATTTGAACACAGTGGAAATCAAAGACAAAGACCTACCTTGGTTATCTTGAAGATGAAGTGCAATCTTGGTATCATCTGTGAAAAAAACAAAGCAAAAGCAGAATAATCAGCATTTCTCTTTGTAGTTTGTTTGTGATGCTCTAATAATAAACACACCTCCCTTAAGGTCCCAAATTAGATTAAGCTTATTTGGTTAATGGACTCTCTTTCTGTACTCCTCTATTAAAAATGGATGCATGGAGTACAATGGCTATACATCTATAATTCAACAGATACAGTAGAACCAGTCTAAGGGCTGCCTATCCACATTAAATATGGAAATGACCCACTTTCTTTTCCAGGGAGTAGACAGATACAGGGTTTTAATGATGCATATTTGACACAGTTCTCCACCCTAAATTACTTTATACAAAACAACTCTTTTTTTCATTCAAAAAGCCAAAATACAGCCACATTTTACCATCTAAATAATCAATAAACTTGAAGTAAAACCTTTAGCAGAGGTTGATCTGTTAGGTCACCAGATTACTAGTCAGGATCTCTGCAGATTCATTTTTCCAAAGGTACAACAATGAGTTCAATTTTTCTTGCAGCGGTAGAAACCGCCAAAAAATGACTGGTGCAAAATCTCTTATGGAGCTAAAAAATGTTCCAAAACCAAAATATTGGGGATTTTTAAAAATACACAAGGGATGGCCACAGGCTTTTTTTTTCCAATTTTGTGGAAAAATGTTAAATTTGGCGTTTTCACATTTTTCCACAATATGGGAAAAGAAAAATTTTGTTCAATTGATCTTCACAAAATTTCACACGCATGCCACCAGGTTAAGTTTACAACCACAACCTAAGTCTGATTGACCTTTAACCTTGGCAAGAACCCGCCATCTTGTAAAATAAATCACCTTTAGCATCAGCTACAATTTTAAAAATCTCCTAAGGATTTTGATCTATCGTCTCAGATCTCCTCGAGCATCATTGGTAGGCTACTTTGGAAATAATGTTGGAAATAAAGTTGCTAGATTGTTAAAGCCATTAGCATTGTGAGCTCCCACAAGTGGCGTTCCCCTGTTGCTCACACAGTTTTTTTTTACCGTAATATTGTGAAAATTAAATATTAGCTGAACGAAATGATATGACACACGATGTAAACATATAAGGAATGTGGGCGGGGTTAACAGAAAAACTCAGTGGCTTTTGCCGATTCCTGTAAAAACTACATAGATCTGTCTGTCACTATTGGGCGGCCAAAAAATAAAATAGTTGCTATGGAGATAAAACCAACAGAAAAGCCGCCACTTTGAAAAAGTATTCTTTTTTTTTATGGATTTGTTGTGTACAGCTCTGAACGGGGTGATGGGGGCAGAGGTGGAGAGTGGGGGTCCTTAGCCAGTGAGGGCGGGTCAAAGGGGAGCGCCTTCGGGCCATAGAACACCACTTACAGCCTCAATTTTTTCCGAATTCTACAAATCAAATTTTCAACAACTATAAAAAAAACTAAATAAACAGAAAAATAGGACTACTTCCAATACCGTTTCTTGGATTATAGTTATAAACCCATTGCTATTTATGTCCAACTGACAGTTTTTTGCACATCAAATGTGAAGTAAACATTATTGCATTGCTTTCATCTCTCTCAGACAAACATCCTTCCACCCACATGCATGTTTTTTTTCTTCCACCTTTTTTCCCCCTGACTCCTTCATCCAGCTGCAGGTCACCAGCATGAGCGTGAACCACCGACAGTTTAAACTGACCTCTGACTGCCGCGCCTGACGGAGGCAGGTGAGAGCTGGAGAGGCTGATCCATCACAATAAATACAAACGCCGCCGTGCAACCTTTTGACCTCCTGTGTTGCCGTGTACGCAGATCATATATCGCATGCACAGGCCTCACATTATTCCTCATAACACGCCTTGTTTTTATATCTGTACTGTCAAGATTCTTTTAGTGTTTTCCCTCACAACACGACTGTTTTTACACAGCAGCTCCTTCAGCACCCCTTGGCGATTGCATGTGCGTTCAGGATCCAAAACACAGGATGATTAATGGAGAAAGGATTGGTCTCTCCTTCAGAGAGAGATGAAAGTAAAACTCAGAACAAGAGTTAGGCGGAAAAAAAAATAAACAAGGAGCTGTTAGGAATGAAGGGAGCAGAAACAGAACAAATATTTCCAAATGAATACTAGTTCATCAATTGGTTCAAAGTCAGAACTGGATGTTGGATGAACTTAAATTAAATATGGAAGTTTTAAACATTTCCAGTGCCACTTAAAAGTATGTAACAAAAAATAGAAAAATATTCAAAAGTCCTGCCAAGTTTATCCAGATTTTTTTTTATTATCGTCAAAATAAAAGGTGTCAATATAGGGGTGTGTTTGAAAGACATCAGTTAAATGACAGCTGGTTTAAAAATCAGTAAAATTTCAAACGTTTATTGAGCGTTTGTTAGGGATAAATGTAACAAATTAGATCAGAAGAAGTGGCTTAAAAAGTCAGTAACCATACATTTTTTTCAATGAAAAGCAGAGCAGCATGTCCAAAATTAAAAACATTTAAATCAATGATTCTCTTTTTACTTCACTTAGCATCATATTAATGCTTGATGCTTGTTTTCTTTCAGCTTTAAGCTTTCAGCCACATATTTCAGTTTATTTGGATTTCATTTCTATCTGCATCCTCTCTTTCAGGTCTTCCAACAACTTCCAAATTTGATCAAAACCCTTTTCCTGATTCCTAACTGTTTATCTTTTCTATTTTTTTTAACTTAATCAATTTGTTTACCATTATTTAACCAGGAAAGTCCTGACACAATTTTGCAATTACTCTGTTTCCATTAATAATAAATGCGAATAAACACAAACTAACTCACGCGATAAGTAATTCGAAGACATGGATGTGAACAATACTTTGATTTTTTTGTGAGATATGTTCATATTTCTGGCACGCCACTAGCGCTCATCATCATCTATCAAAGGAGACGTCTGCATCTTTTTCAGGCCGTAGAGTGGCGAGCTCCTTACACGTGGGAGCGGCTGGTTGTTGGTCATGTGACGCATTTCATTTGAAAAAGTGTAAAATATGTCAATTTCGATACGCCTCAAAAATCAAACTTTTTTCGATTATTGCGAGTTTTTTTCTAAATTGTCGTGTTGCCATTAGGTGAATTTATTATCGCAGATCCAATTTGCACAATTTTATAGTTAATGGAAGCAGCCAGTGGTTAGTTTGATGCATTTTGTAATGAATTGCATAATAGGTTGTATGGAAAAAATTAAAAACAAAACATGACTATGGCTCCGTTATGTCTTTAAAGGTCATCTGTCATGGTTTGCTCTCAAAGCCTTTTGTTCTTTAAAGGACTAAATTTACTTGTCACACTGAGAAGAGCAGAAGCCTGACATTAGTTCCATTAGCTCAGCGTTTGCGAGGCTGCCTGAAGTACTAGGCATGCTTTCAATGTTCATTTATGCAGCGTTTCCATGGTGACATACACTCACATGGCCGATCCAGCACATCTGTGGCTGAGTTCACAGTTTTTCAGATAAAAAAAAAGTGAGACCATTGAGAATGGAAAAACGCCTGCAACTCAAAATAAAGTAAACAAAGTTCCGAGGACACCTTGACTGTTTTTCAAACTTCGGCAGAAGATTGGAGTCAGCTGCTTTCATACATTATTTGCATTAGATAGTGCTGAGATTATGCTATGATGTGGTTATGAACGGCCTCCTGCTGCGGTGCACTGAATCATGTCCCGAATACATTACAGTACAAAAGAACGGCAGTGTGACCTTTTTGTCTTTACCTTACAATTTAAAACATCTGAATATCTAATGGAGACCTGATTGACATCAATCCTAAAACTGATTCGCTTTAATGTGTTTAGCAGATTTACAGAGGCATAAATGTATATTTGTGCACATAATCAGAGGTCAGATTTTTGCCGCTGATATGATTTGACTCCAAAATAAAAAGTCTCATGCAGCAACTTGAATTTGTGAGGATTATCAACTGTTAAGTGTCTGTTCATCCTTTTTTTTTGTTTTTCCATGGTGTTTTGGTCTTGTTTTGGTTAATTTATTAAATGTTTCGACGACCAAGCCTGGTCTCCTGCATATTGGGTCCTACAACACCATTTACTGACAGAGTTGTGCATAATTACGCTGTTATTTTGCTAAAATTGATGCTAATATTTTGCAATAAAATATACAAAAAGTCCATTTAATGATTGCACATATACATAAAATAAATAAACAAAAAAGGTAATATTTGGAATTTCTTATTTGTGCAGTTTAGTGTCTTTGTTACTTTCCTGACACATAAAGGCATGACTTTTTAGGAACCAACTCGGTTGTTTTAAGACATATCTGCTACAAACGTGATTTAATAGGAAGATGTTTTGACAGCAAATTACAACTCATATATTGCTTTTTTTTTTTTATAGAATCATTAAGGAGTCATGAAGAAAGTTTCTGTGGAGCAAGATGAGCCGCATTTAGTATAACAACTCCACGGCTGCACCAAGTGCACAATGTCTGCAGCAGAAAAGAGACTAAAAAAGATATATTTGAAAGTGTTCTGCGGCTAATTCAGTGTATGACCCAAATGTTAACTACAACAAATTGCATTTAAAGTGGAAACTCAATTTAGGAATAAAGAGAATCCCCTCTAGTATTTGATTTTTCGTATACGTGTAAAGCTAAAATCCCTGGTTGAAGTATTGTGCTGGGCTCTGACAGCTCCCTCCTTTATTTATTTTGTGTTTACCTTCAGTGGTTAAGCTGGTTGGAGGGTGGGAGGTGGGGGGCGTGTCTCCGCCTCCAGTGACCTCTTTCTTCTTGGGCGAGGTTCTGGCGAAAGCCGTGGGGGTTACCGGGTAAACCTGCGTGGTGTCAGCGATGTTGCACTGTGTATCCTTGGTCAGAAAGAAATAACATAATTCACCTTCTGCACGTGTGTTTTTATAGAGAACGACGACCGAGTCGCTTTCGGGAGAGGGGTTCTCCATGTGCATCTTAAAGCAGCCTTCACCTCATATCGACAACTGCTGTCCACCCAATCCTGGCGATGGCGGTCAAAGCCACTCGAACATCTGAAAATAGAGACAGAAAGTGTCAGAAAAAATAGAAATGAGAAGAGAACTGTTTGGCAACAAAAGTTCTAGGGAAATAAGAAAACAAGTTTCATTCTTTTTGTTGCAATGATTATCTTTGTGTTTGCATGCTGTCTCCTCTTTCTTTCTTCTGTTTGATAAAACACTAGAGTTTTAGCAAATGTTGCTCTGTGAGCAGAAGCAGGAGGGAATTTCTAGACTCTGGAATGATTTACCTTTGAATTTAAACCTACAATATCCCAATATTAGGGAGGAGAGTCTTCCACTAGTCCACATAGCTGGTAGTAGCACAGATATGACCTTTATTTAGGGATTTATGTATTAATTAAAACATCTACACTAAGATAGTCTTAATATTTTAAGATCCTTCCTCGTTAAGCACAAAATAAATCTATGAAAAGTAATTTTTCCAAAGTCTGATCTAGGTGATTCCCTCAGAAAGCAGATCCCTACGTGATACGTCAGGATCTGTTCCTCCCAGAGACATTTGATCTGAAGATCCACTTAAAAAGCACTCAGGCTGAGACGCGAACATCTGCACCTCATGTGACCCTCGGAGGTCTGGATTTAAGGATGGCGTGGAAAAAGTCGTTGTGTGAAATAGGATGACGGTGTAAATGATGAGTTCAAAGTCGTGTGAGCTTCAGGGCAGAAAAAAAAACTGTTATTGAATTGACCGTCACAGAGTGGGAGTGACTGGGCAGTTACTTGTTGTAAACAGATACATTTGCCAACTTGCCTCAATTCAGTTGAATTTTCTGTTTTGTAGGAGATCTTAAGATTCTTTTTTGTCTTTGAAAATAAAAGCCTGTCCAAGGCAAACTCAACACAAGAACCGAGCGTGTTAAAGGGTGGTATCCATGAGATAACGGGCGTCTAGGAAAGTCTCCCAGAAGAACCCATTTCTCTGGTGAACACATTGTTATGGTAATGACACAGTGTGAAGAAGGCCATATTCATCTTTCCTGCCCCTCCACCACTCCCAGTCCATCTGCTCAGTCAGGCAACACAGATTCCTTCCCCTAATCCCCCACTTTTCCCTGACTGCCTTCCCCCGAGAGCCCCGCTACAGAAGCAGAGCGAGGTGCAAAAGCCTCCAAGCATGAATATCAGCTCTTGCTTTGCTTCCTCTAAATCAGTCTTAGCGTCTTCGATTGATAGTTAATTTGAATTTATTTTATAATGCTGTTAGAAAGGACGTTTCCTTTCCTGTTATTTACTTGTAGGATGGATATATAGCACATCTTATTACTCGTAGAGGAATTAATTCAACATGAAATCTTTCTTCAAATGTCCACAAATGCATTTAGTCATTTGATGAATTCAAGAATCTAGTTGTAACACCATTATCATCTTTATGCATGAAGTTCAACCTGAATAAACCTGTGATTATTGCCTCTTATTTAGCTGAAACTGGTTTATTTTTCAGGCTGTAAACAGTGAAGTTAATTCATTTGGTAAACTTCAAATGATGAATGAATTATTTTCTTTACAAAACATTTTACTCTTAGCTTGAAACATTTCACTGTCTTGTAAAGTGACTCTAAATCTGTTGTTTTGTAGTATAATTATTATTAAGCCTTTTTGTACAGAAAAAGGAAGGAACCATAAAGCTCAGTGTGAAAGTGGCTTAAGAGTGTGAAAAATAAATTGCCTCAAACTTTGCTTCTTTTGTACTATAAGAAAAGCTCTGTTCAGACAATAAAAATCTGCACTGACATCTCATTCATTTAGTCCTAATGTCAAATAACGATACTGTGTAGCATTTGTGTTTATGGAAAGCTGGGTAACAACTTTTTGCGGAGAGAAAACCAACCGTTTTTGATGCACACCAACTGTTTTTTTTTTTTTTTCAGGTAAGAAAATCCCTTTACCAACTCCATCCCATCAATGTTCAGACGCTCTGACACTCACGGCCCCCCAAGTGTCTGCCAAGCTTTATTAACATGCTTCAGAGGCAGCTGCGTCAGCCACCACAAACTGATTCGACGTGTTACTTTGCATGAAAGAGGTGCTCCACTCTCATCCTTCCTGCACTTCCCAGTCAGAGAAGGTCATTAGGCCTGCTCTCTTTAAAAGCCAGCGCATCCTTCTATGCCCAGACTGTGGCGTGCAGGCTTGCAGTTTGAGTGTGCCGACCGCCTGTTTGACGTTTTAACAGGAAAAAGCTGAGGGTACAAAGAGCAGGAAGTGGTTGGGCAGTCAGAAATTAACACAGTCAGAAAGCTAATTAAAATGCGTCCTAATGGGAGCATCGCTGCAGGCATACAGCATCTCTACTGCTTCCATAAAACGCTAAAGAAAAGTTTTCATTTTGCTGAGCTGTGATTTAGTTGTTAATCACAAGGTGTCTAAAACTCTTTAAGAAGTCTTATATAACTAATTGAAGCTGTCAGCTTTAAAAAACTATACTTGAAACTAAAACAAAACTAGGTTGAAATTGATCATCAATGGGATTGAAAAACAAAAGGAGAGTTTGACAATCAAGACTGAGAACACCCTGATGGAAAAAAAATCCACCAAGCAGGCATAATTCTGACAGCAAACATCTGCACACTTGCATCTCGTCATAATATATTTCTCCTGTCTTCCCTTTTAACTCAGACTCCCCTATCTGACAAAACCAAACCAAATCCACCACTGCTCACAGCTGTCAGGAAGTTCTGCAGAGAAACACCAACACTTCTTTAGAAGCGCAAATATTTACTTTTGCTTCAAGTGCAGGAAGACAAAATGGATAAGATCAGAGGTTGGCAGAACTTGTAAAGGGAAGCAAATGTCGGAACCAGCTGGTGTGTGGAAGGCTCATCCAAAATGACTGGAACATCACTTTGGGGGGAAAGAAATCTAGAAATTGTGTCACTTCTTTTTCAGAAAGTTAGTGTTTGGCTTTAAACACAACATATGTTACCAACATATTCAGTTTAAAAACCACAAAACCAATGTTTTTGTATAAGGTATTGAAACGACTGCAGATGTTCTTCTATTTCCTTTTTTTTTTACATTTTATGAAATGTTTTTAGAAGTATGACCTGCTTTTGGGATACTGCATAAACAAATATTGGTTCACCCTCCTTTTTTTGTTATTAAAAACTTACAGTTTCTCATTTTCTCATCTCATCTGATCCTGCATCTGGGTGATTCCTTAAACTCCCGTATCCCCCGACAAAGGGCCCATCGGATGCCAAAAGAATGTCCACACCAAACTACGCCCTTATTGTCTATTTTCCACATTTTGACAGTCGGACGAGGTGCAACAAGAACGCATTTACTACGTGCACAACGATAACGGGCTCCTTGTGCAAGATTTGGGGAGGTCGAAAAAAGAAAAATCCGTACCACACGCCTGCGTCTCAACTATATCACGTCGTTGTATTTGTTACGACCTGTCACTTGTTCCATGGCCTTAGAAAAAAATGTGCATGAAAATGTTGGCTCTACGAGCTCACCGACCGGTCTTGAGCCTTGACATTCAGTGTGGGCCATTTGCATGTCCCATACAGTTTTTCCCATTCTTCACCAGCCCATATCCACCCATAAGGGCAGTTGTGACTAAGGCTTTCTTTATTATCCTTGAGCAAATCTGATATGTGAGATTTTAAAAAACGGAAGGTCAGATTGGAGACAAAACCTGCAGTCCATATTTAAAAAAAGAATGAAGACAATTTTAGGGAACCTGAATTCAAAAGTGTATTCAAGCCAAACCTGTTGAGTCGATGGCACCAGCTGCAGTTGAAACTGATCTGTGAGGAAATGCAGGAGCTACAGCTGGTAAACTGGAGACAAGCTGCAGATAAGAAGGGTCACACAGGTCAAAGCATTTACGATGCCAAAACCCCATCAGCCTCAGAGAAGGTCTATGTGCTAATTAGAAGTAATAATAAAGTATTCAGCTTTGACAGAGCCAGAAGTTACAATAAATCCTCCTTACTGGGTAGGGGCGTTATTTCCACGGCCGTCGAGTTTGTAATCCTTATCTTTGTCAGCTCCACGCGGTGGTACTCGTAGATCGTCCTGCGCCTCACGTCTGTATTTCAAGAGGGATGAAAAGGAGTGAGAGTGTGAAGAGAACATAACAAATATGGCACCCTGAGATAAAAACTGGGACAAGTGGTCCTTGAAGAAAGAGGGAATGCAGTGCGAGGCAGAATCAGGTCACGTGTGCTGCAGCCACAGCACTCCTCTGTTCCCTTTGTGCCCAAGCGGGCCACGACTTGACAATAATGGGAAGCAATTTTCCTTGGGATCTTTCCTCGGGTGCCCTCCCAGTCATCTCCAACATCAAGTCATAACCCAAGGATGAGATGGAGTGAATGATTAATTAAATACAAAGCTGACTCAAGTGTTTCTATTGTTATGGGACTCCATTCTCACTACTAGAAAGTGCAGAAATTGGAAAATAAAGTAAGCTATTAACATTTGAAATGCTCTTTGTAGAAAGTTCTAAGTAGTTTTGTTTGCGGTTCTTCCAAGATTAAAGCAGTAACACAGAAAAGTACAGTAACTATCAAAAGGATCAAGAACTTTTGTTAGAAAGAGGAACCAAAATCTTCTTTTCTGTTTTGTTACATCAGCTGTTTAAAGAATAAAATGTAAACTTAAAACAAAAGCTTGACACTTTTTGGAGTTGGTTTATTTTACTGCGTAGGTAAAATGTCCGCATGAAACTGGGGAAGACCACACAGACAGGCTTCTAATAAAAAAAACTGTGGCTTTAGGCATTTTAACTAAACTATTTTTAAATGAAGAAAGAAGGTAGTTTTGTGTGTTTAAAAAAGTCTGCTTGCCAAGATATTCATCTTTGGCTTCACAAATTTTATCTTAGCTAAAACCTACAATGCTGGATTTTTGTCTAATATTATAAATGAATGAGTTTTTTATTGTTAGCAATAATCTGCCTGTGTTTGTTCACAGCAGCATGAAACATGCACTTCCTGCACTGCTAATCTTTGTGACTGTTTGACTTGGATGTCATCATGGAGCTCCAGGGGTTTTCCTACAGCTGGAGGAATTACTGTTAAAGCTGAGTGTCTACTTCTTGACTTATATTAGGTATTCTTTTTTATTTTTTTAATTAGAATGATTGACTGTATATGAGAACTGGACTGAGTGACCCCCTCCCCCTGGCATTCCAAACAGGAAGTACCCACTGGTTTCAAGAAGCCAAAATCCCATAGACTTTTATTTTTAAGAATATCCATTCTCCTTCTAATACCCTTTTTATTAACATGTTCTTGCTAATGCTAACTTTTTTCACAATATTTTTTTTTTTTTTTTTTTTTTTTTTAACCTTGTCCTGTCCAACAGCTGGGCAAACAGATGAGAGCTGAGGGCCTCTTGTGTTGGACATATTTTACTTTAACAAGAGGGGTTATTAATCTTCAGACAAACCAAAGGTATGTCTGAATAAACCCCTTTTGTAATTGAGGCCAAACTTTATTAATTTCAAACATGTTTGAAGATCTTTGGTGTTGGACCGGACGGAAAAGGAAAGAGGGGAAGAAGAGAGAGGGACGTTAGAAAGAGGGGGGGAAGGAGGGTGATAGTAGGAGGGGAAGGGGGATAAGACCATGAAGCAGCATAGAGCAACAAGTTTACTGGTTGTTAATCACCATGGTAAGGCTCAAATGCAGTACAAAAAGGGCGGAGCCTGTCCACACACACACCCAAGTGTCAAACACACCTGCTAGTTGCAAAAATGTCCATCTGTCGACATGTACACAAAACAGATAGTGCTCACACGCATACTTATGCCTTAAAACCAACTAGTGTGAAACATTTCAGTCATTCAGTCACGCAAACCGCCAGTGCAAAGGTGAGCCAACACCCGTGCTCAGGTGAGTGCTCATGTTCTTCTAATATGGATGGTGGAATGTGTAAAGAAGGAAGGAGAGCGCCCAGCCATCCCCACCCCAAGACCCCCACCGCAGCAGCAGCGGCAGCCGGAATCCCCCCCACGCCACACGGAAACCGGCAGGGAACAACCGCCGCCCGGGCGACCAAGCCCGCCACCCAGGCCAGGGCCAGCAGGACCGCCGCAAGGCCCCCCAGAGCCAGAGAGCAGGGAGGCACAGAGGGAAAGAGAGCGCCGCCCCAGCCCAACCAGGAGAACAGCCCCCCCGCCGCGCCGGGAGAGCCCAACGCAGGGCCCCACCGGAGAGGGACGCCCACAGCCCCAGACGAGCACCCCACCACCACCCAGGAGTTCCGGGCATCCCCCCGCCCCAACCCCAGGTACGAGCCAGGACCCCCCAAGGGAGACCCGCCCCGCACTCCAGGCAGCCATCCGCCCGGCCCACGGTTGGTCCACGGAGGAGCAAGGCAGGGGCCCGCCGCCCCCGCCCAGGAGGGGGGAACCCCGGGGAAAAAAGAGGGCCCACAAGGGGTGTTGTAAATATGGCCCGACCAGGCTCGGCCACAGTTGGAAGTTAGGCGGGGCCCAGCGCTCAGGAGCAAGGACCAGAACCCACCCCCCAGGGACACCAACACCCCCGGCTCAGATGTAATGTGAACCCCCCCACCGCGCGGAGAGAGCACCGCCGGGCCCAGGAAGCCGGCACCCCGGGGACACGGCCGCCGCCGCAAAGGGGCCCGTACCCCCCACCAGGGAAGAGGCAGGGGACAGATGGTCCTAGGTCCCACCTTCCTTGCAAAATGTGTGTGCGTATATGTGTGTTTAAGAGGGTGTGTGTGTGCATGTGTGTGTGTTTATGTTGGGATGTATATATTGAGGGGGGAGGGGTGTGTGTACTAAGGGGGGTGCAGTTAAAATTGGCGGGTAGGGCACTAAGGGGACATCTCCTGATTACTCACAGTGATGTCCCCTCACCCTCCCCACCAAGGGGCCCTAAATGTCTAAGGTGCGGTTAAAATTGGCGGGTAGGGTGCTAGGAGGACATCTGCTGCTTGCTGGCAGTGATGTCCAAGCACCCCCCCTACCAAGGGCCCTACATGTCTAAGGTGCAAATAAAACCGAAAGAGGGGGGGACCACTCCATACGGCAACCATAGGAGGGGGGGCCACTGCCTAGTAAACCCCCCCCCCCAAGGCTCATCGCAGGCTAATCCCCCCACCCCCTCACCCTATTATGAGGTTATATGAGGAAGGGGGTAAGTTGGGGACAGCTGGTAGACTGTCCCCCGGTGGTCAAACAGCTGTCCCCCGCCCCCCCCCCCCCCCCAGCAAGGGGGCCAGGCCCACCCAGCCCAGGGGTCCCACCCCCGGAGGCGCCGACACCCCAGGCCCAGCACCACCCACCCCACACAGAGGGAGAGGAGCCAGAAAGCGCCGGCCCCCCCCGGAGCAGGCCCAGGCCCCCACCCCCAAACGCCGGCCCTAGAAGAGCTCTGGTCAGGCCTCGACGGGACCGAGGCAGCCAACCGGCCGGGGAAACCGCCGATGGCCTCAGCGGAGACCCCGACCCGTCAACCCCCCCTGCCCCGTACCAATAGCGCCCCCCCCCCTCCCCCAGAATGCCCCCCCACCGGACCGGGCCGACAAGACCCCCCACCCCACCCCACCCCAGACCCCGCAGCCGAAGCGGATGACACCCAGAGCGCCCGGGGGCCCCAAGAGGGTTGTCCCGTCCCGCCCCAGAGCCAGGGAAGGGCTGATCCCAGCACCAGGCGTAGATGGGAAGCCCATCCAGTGCCGCTGGGCCCCCCCCCCCAGCAGCGCCCCCCGCCAACCCCCCCCAGCACAGGCAAAGGGACCACCCCCCCAAGCCAAGCCAGAACACCACCCCACCCCCCCACCACGCACCCCCACACCCAAGCCCAGAGGACCACGCAGCGCCCCAGCCCGCCCCACCCCGGCGCCGGACCCGACCCCCCGACCAACGGAGCCCCCACCACCCCCCGCCAGGCACCGGAGGCCCCGGCCCCCACCCCAGCCCACGGCAGAAGGGCAAGGAGCAGCGACGACCAGGCCCCCCCATCCCCTAAGTCATGGAGTCAGCTATGGGAGACCAGAGAGACCGAATTCTTTCAAAGTTACTTGAACCTTGGGCTGACATTTTTTCCAAGCTGATCTGATCAAGCAGCAGATTTCTGTGTTGACTTATATTTATATTTTTCTTGCTTTTCCAATTTATTAAAATAGTTTTTTTAGCAATGCAAAGAGTTATGAAAATGATAGAGCCTAATCCTCCTTCTACATCGATGGCACTCATGTCACCAAGCACACAAAGTGACGGTGAAGCTGTGATTGAAACCTTAAGCCAGACTGATAAATCGGCACATACCTGCTGCCAGAGAGCCTGGACAGGCGTGCAGAACCACAGTGCATGCATGTAATTGTCGGGTAGATTACTGTCACAGTGCTGACAAATGTCTGAGTTGCTGAGACCCATCTTGAACATCCTCTGTCCAGTGTAGTAAATTCTGTGAAGGGTTTTAAAATGGATTAGCTGCAGATTTGGACTTTTTGTCAGTTTAAAGGTGTTTAGACAAAGTTCTGACCAAAAGCTTTCATCTGTGCTGATGCTCAAATCCGCATCCCATTTTGTTGTCGGAAGTGAAATGTTATTATCTAAATTACATAAAAGTTTGTATATTTTGGAGAGAGTTTTATTCATTGAGAAATTGATCAGAGTGGTAACTACATCTGGTAGCTTTAAATCGTTGTCTCTGTATTTAAATTTTTTAGTAATACTTGATTTAACTTGCTGATATTCCAAGAAGTTATTTATTCCATGTTTGTCTTGAAGTTCCTGGGGAGTTATGAATCTTCTATCAATAATTATGTGCTCTAGTTGTTTTATGCCCCCTGCTTGCCAAGCTGGGAAGTGGATAATTTTTTTGTTTATGAGGATGTCTGGGTTGTTCCAGATGGGTGTCATTTTGCACGGTTGAATTGATGATTTTGATATTTTGAGAAATTCCCACCAGGCTGTTAAAGTGGCGTTTATATTAATAGTTTTGAAACAATATTTGTTTCTGCAGTGCAAGTTGTTCAAGTTATAAACCGACCAATCAGATGTCTCGATAAAAGTAGGTTATCGAGGTGTGGACTTCCAACAGAGTAGTTACAATAGAAACATTGACTCAGACTGATTTAGACCAATCAATGGTAACTGATGTCATCTGGCTCCAACACGCCGCGCATACAACGAAAAAACTGCGACTGAATTGGCTTTATTTGATTGGAGCCAGAAGTAAACCATTTCCTATGAGTGATGGCACACTCCCTCGCTCCAGTTCTCATATACAACCAATGGTTGAACCCGAAATGTAATCCAATCAAAAGTATTGTTAGGATAAGATTAACAAATAATTAAGATAATATTACAAATTTGTAGATTCTTTAAAAAAGGCACAATTTCCCCAAATCTACTGCATGGATGTGAGAACAACAGTGGCGTGCTCGGGCACAAAACATGAAATGAGTGCAATCTGAGGCTCAGGCACAATTCCAGTCATCCGGAGTGAGTTTGCTTCAGGTTGTTCAACAGGAAAGCAGCTTCAAGCACAACAGCAAACAACAGAACCGCCGGAAAAGATACAATGATGCATCAATGCAGTCAGTGGTTTAAGACCTTGAAATGAAAACAGGAAATACTAATGTTTGCCATTTAAATCATTTTGCTCATTTATTGGTTTTGCATCACTAAAAAAAAAGAAATTTGATTTAAGCTAAACAATGATGTTAGAATTAGTCCCTCACACAAAAAGAATCATGTTTTAATGTCTAAATTTCTTGTTTTTCACTCCAATAACTTTTTGTCTTCTTTGGAAATTGTTGACTTGATGCAACGCTTTCCCCCTTTCTTTGATTAGATTAGGTTTGAACGAGTGTTCAAACCTGCAAACGTGAGCATGCTAAGGTCAACCTCTGAATTATGCCACTATTCCTCTCCCTCTTCTGCACCCCTGGCTTCCTCCTGCTCCAAACTAAGGGATTATCAGGTGCCTGAGGAGACTAGGAGGACCTGCGGAAGGTCAGCTTCCTGACCTGAGGCTGCTGATCTAAGGGGAGCCTGACGTTTGTTAGCGGAAGAACGCTTCAAAGCACATCAATTACTATCTGGTCACAGGCCAAATGAAGACAGACCAAATCAATGTTTAGTAATTTAGCCAATTGTACAAATAACTAAGCTTTAGCTCCAAAACACTACATTTAAGAAAACTATTAAAAGTATAAAAATGGTTAAAAATATTAAGTGTGAAAGCAGGAATTAGAGAAGTGTGTCTTTCCATGTTCTTATGCCTAACCTGTTAATTACACATCCCGACTGGGGGACAGCCACAAATCTCCTCTCATCTCTGCCTTTACAGGCTGGTCTGCGGCGCGATCTTCCCAAAGGCAGTGTAAAACATTTTTATTAGAGCTTTTAAACTGAAGCAAAGAAGCAGCAAGTTGAATCAAGTCCTTCTGGTTGCCATGGTTGCTCTGAGGTAATTGACAAAAAAATACTGAGCCCTTCATGCTTTATAGCCTGTAGTGGTCATGGTCATTCCAGTGATATCAAAAAGCCTGCCACAGAGTTTTCAGCCATGCAAATTCTTCGCTTTACTACAATGTGACTTTTCTTTTAGATTTCCCAAACCTGGAGTTTGAACAGAAGACAAGCGCTTCACGTTTCATTAGATTTTGCAGAGTCGGCCCAAATGATTCATCTAATACTGATTGAAAAGGCTGGGCTCATCAGTTTTTCTTTCGACCATTTCTTTTTTTTTTTGTCCTTCTGCCGAGAGAAAGAAAGTAGGAGGGACATCTGGCAGTGTATTTACTGAATGAGAAAAAAAGATTTTTTCACTTTTAAGAAAACTGGGGGCTCTTTGTGTCTCAAAAATAGAGAAAAAGAGCCTCTATCCATCTTATTTAATGATCATTGTCTACCATTCTGCCTGCAAAAGAAGAAGCCCTGACGCTTCACTTAGCAGAAACTCTTGTGCAGTTCATGCAAAACATGAAGTGCTTTGAGCTGCAAAAAGATGCCCTTTCTTTTAGACATGGACTAACCCTTCCCATCTGCATGTCTGTCTGCTGGTGCAAAGGTGAGAATGTGAAGAAAAACAAACAAACATGTAAACTCTGCAAACACAACCAAGCAGAAGAATACATTTCCTGGAATCTTTATAAAGTTTCTGATGTGGAAAAGTAGTAGAAAAAAAGAAAATGCACTTGTTCATCTCTGTTCACATCAACTGAGGCTTTTAATGATTTCACATCTGAATCTGGGATGTCACAGATTCTTGTAACCCTTAATACACCGAGCCAATCATTTTTAAAGAAAATACTCACTTTAAAAACTGTGTTCATGCTTTAAAGTTGAGTTAAGAAAAACGTGTGTGATGTGGATGTGAAAAAATGTTCGACAAAAGTTTTAGATACTCCTGAAGGTCAAGGCAACTTTCATTTAGAACAGAAACTCCCAACGTCATGGCATCCAACTGTGTTTGTACCAGTCCAACCAACTGAACTGTTGCTTCATTCATAATAGTGAAGCAAACTAAAATCCTTAAGATGTTTGTTTTGACAAATTGGTTTTATCCAGGGTTCACCCTCGCAATCAACAGAGGGTTGAAAATGCAGAATAAATCCAGCTTGACAGTCATTATTGCAGCAGCTCCCACGAGAGCAGTAGAGTCTGACTGCAGATGAAAAGGTTTGAACTGTCTCTCGCCTTTTTATTTGCTTTTAATTTAGTGGGAAATAATTGCAGCAACTTGGAAAGCAAATAGCTGAGGCAGAACTGTAGTCTTTAGAAGGGTGGGACAGTGTGACAGGGGAGGGGCTGAAAGTTAGGCCAGAGTTTGACTTTTGAAAAAAAGTGTGTAACAGGTTTGACCTTGGAGAGCCCAAGAACAATATTTCTGGGATTTTAACCCTTTAACAACTTAAAAGGACAAAAATCAATTAAGACAAAATCATCATCAAAAAAAAAAAGATTTTTCTTTTTGCTGCCTTTTCTTGCCTTGGGGTGTAAAACACACAATAATTGTCTTTAATAATATGTTTGCCAAATGTGCTCTACCGTATGACTGAGCTGGCTGTTAAAGGGTTAAAGTCAATTTGATCCTTTTCTTTTTGTTTTTCCATTTTGGATAGCAGCAACCAACAGTAGTCAAAACAAAATATATAAAAAAAGAAATAATCAAATAAAAACAAATTTAAAAAAAGAAGAAAGTAGCCTAAATTGACCCTGTGGCCTCTCCGGGGTTGAAAAAAAGTGTTTGGATTCAAGGAAAACCATGTTTCTTTCTCTCCAAATTGTTTTATTTCTCTACTGGATTTATCCAAACCCAGGACATGTTTGGAGGCTAAAATATCTGAATGGTCTGTTACAAACAATTAGGAAATAGTTGCTAAATACTGGTGTTTTAGTGAAGTATTGTAAAAATAACATCATACATCAATATCTTAACCAAAACATTAAATTTCATTCCTAATCTAATCTCAGCTACAGTTTTTATACGAGAAAGTTTCCCATGATGACTTAAAGAAACATTTTTCTAAATAAAACAAAGGGAAAATCAAAAATTGTAGCCCCTAATTTAATTTTTTTTAAATAATTTTGTCATCCTTTTTTGAAAACAAAAAAAAATCTCAACATCAACAACAAAATAGTTTTGTTATCAACCTCTTTCACAAAGTGTTAGAGTCTAAAAATAGCCTTGAATCACATTCATCGTTTCTCCACTCTGCGTTCATCAGATGAGGCTCAGTGGATCTGTTCAGGCCAACATTCACACAATGATTTCCAACATTTAGGACAGATATGCAAATGGAACACTCACTGGGTATTTGCTGGGTCTTGTGGACCACCACATAGGCGTCGGACAGGCCCACCTTGACAGGGTGATTGACAGAGCTGATCCGTGACACCTCAGTGGGGATCTGGAACAGGAAAAGAGGAAATCAATCACTGGCAACATGAAAAGCTCAGTGGGGCGGGATGTTCTTTTTTGACAGAGTTGGAGTCATCCACAGGAATCTCCGCTTTAGCCTGTGTAATGTCAGTAAGCATCTGGAGTTCTGTGGAGAGTAGGATTTAACGTTTAAAAGACAGACTTGTGCATTTCTCAGACTTGGGAAAAGAAATATTAAACACAGTAAGTGAAAAAAAGAAAAAAAGAAACATGAAATTGTCGTGATATTACTAAACTAATTATAATAGTGTAAACAAACCAGCTCTTTTTTTGTTTTGTTTTTTAACTTGTCCTGTCCAACAGCTGGGCAGACAGATGAGAGCTGAAGGCCTCTTTGTGTTGGACATATTTTACTTTAACTATAGGGGTTATGAATCTTCTGACAAACCAGAGGTATGTCTGACTAAACCCCTTTTGTAATCAAGGCCAAACTTTATTCATTTTAATCATATTTGAAAATATTTTGTGTTGGACTGGACAGAAAAGGAAAGGAGGGAGGAAGAAAGAGGGATATTAGAGAGGGGGGATAGGAGGGTGATTATAGAGGGGGGGGGGGGTTTGAAACCATGAAGCAGCATAAAGCAACAAGTTTCTGGATGTTTATTATTACGGTCAGGTTCAGATGTAATACAAGTCTATAAGGGCGGGGCCTGTCCACACACACACTCAGATGTTATAACATACCTACAACAACAAACCACATTTCTACCAAATCACAAAATCACCCAAGATCTCTGATTCAAAACAATTCATTTTAATTCATCCATCACAGTTCTGCACCCCCAACAGAAACTCAAATATACTATTGAAAAAGTATGTTCTTATTACTTATTCAATGAATGTATTTTGTGACTATTTATTAACATATTTTATTTATTTTATTCTTATACTTATTTTACTTTATTCTTAAACTTTTATATATATTATGATTTTATTTTATTTAAAAAAAAAATGAAAGAGGTACTGACCAGTCAGCATTTTAAATTTTGTTGCATGTGTGACAATGACTATTCTATTCTATTCTATTCTATTCTATTCTATTCTATTCTATTCTATTCTATTCTATTCTAAAGAAAATAAGAATATTTTTTAATATTCCCCCCAAAAAAACAAGAACATTCAAACTGTTTTATACATAAAAAAATGGAAAATTGGGAGAAGCTAATACTTTTACTAAAGCTTTTCATTGCAGTAAAATATTTTTTTTTGAAAAAAAATCAGTAAAATAACAGAAACAATTCAATAAAACGCCAAATAAAGAAAAAAATAGAAAAAAAAGAGAAAGAAGGGAAAAGTTTATAATTTTATTTTTATCAAGAGGTGAAGTGTGCATCGCAGTTTGTTTACCTATAAAAAATGTGAATCTCCCAAAATACACATGATCAAACTTTTTTTTTTCTTTTCGAAAATAAAGACACATTAATATATTTTATAATACTTTATCTACCTTCTTTCCATATCTGCATATTCCTTCTCAGGGTCATGGGGTCATGGAGCCAATCTACTGATGGGTGAAGGTACTTAAAGTACTAAACGAACAATTTAGATCCAACAATAACCTAGGTGGCATGTTTTTGGACTGTGGGAGGAAAACAGAGAGAAAACCCACACATTCAACATGCAAACTCTACACAGAAAGGAATCAGCCGCAGTTTCAACCAGGACCTTCTTGCGAACCACTACCCCACCGTGCCACTCCAATCAAAATAATAAAAATATATTTTAAAAAAAAGGATTCAATACCTCTTTGTAAGCAAAGATGATCCTGCCTGTGTTGTGCAGCGTGGCCTGGAAGGTGAAGCTCCCCAGGTTGTAGCTGTCCTGCAGGTAAACATGGTCCCACTGCACCACCAGAGCCGTTCCTATAGAAAAAGAGTGCCACAGTGGAAATACATCAAGAGTACTGCAAAAAGCAGACACATTCACAATGGAGGAAGGTCTCCGTAAAACAGAAGAAGCAGAAAAGAACTCTGCAAAAGCTTTAGCAACTCTGCGTCCATTTTCTTTTCATAAGAGTTGGCTTGAGGATTTTTTTTATTTGTTTTTAAATCTTTAAATATTTGTGCACAGCCGTACCTCTCTGAGCTTTCCCACACCCCCACCTGATGATCAGCCCCGGGTCGGCTGATCAGCTACTCTTGGAGGTACAGATGTCCAACAGGAGGCTCAGAAGGGACCCCACATTTTCAAAATGTGCTCCAAAGCTGCAGAACGCTTTACCACTGAGTGTTCGGCAGGCGTCTTTACTGTCTATTTTAAAGAACAAAACTCCTTAAAACCCATTTTTACTTCCAGGATTTTGACACGGCATGAAACTCTGCTGCGCTGGTGCTGGTTATTTTTTTTTTTCATGCTCTTGCTTTTATCAGTGTTCTATTACCATTGCATTTATTTCATATTGAACTATCTTACTTATAAATAGTTTTAACTTTTTCATATAGTTTTTATTGCTTGTAGATTTTAGTGTAGTGTACGGTGCCTTTTTTGACTTTGACCATGTAAAGGCACCATATAAATAAACAAACTCTACGTCCTGAATCAATTAAAATCCTATATGGGTAATGATTCAATTTAACACATTAAAGCACTTTTAAATAATTTTAATCCATGTGTAAATTAGGAATAGCAGTTTAATTAATATTTTAGTAGTAAAAGTGGCAATTTATACCTAAAAATTTAACAGAAAAGCAGTAATTGCCTTTTGACTTAAGTCAGTTTATTGATTTATTGAATATGTGTTGCTCTTGATGTTGCATTAAACTTAAATACATTTTTAAATCAGCCTCTATTTGTTCCCATGTTGATGGTGTCTGCTTTCTGTTGTGGGATGTGACTGACACAGAGTCAACACTGATGTGAAAGTGACACAAAAAATAAAAATAAAAAGCATTTCGAGAAATCGTGAATCAGGAAGAGGTGGTGATTGATTGTGACGCTCAGGCAGTATTTAAAAACCTTACAATCCTTTTTTTATTTTTTACTTTTAACAGTGAAATGGAACACAGATGATCCTGAGCAAGTTAATATAGAATCACACACTGAAAAGACATGTAGTAGCACTACATTTCATTTTCTGCCTTTTCTTCCTTTATAGCCTCATTGTGTTGTTAAATTTTCAAACTAATTGAATTGAAAAATTAAGCCACTTAAACCAGTTGCAGTGAAATCAGGGGGCATTTCCATGATTGTGGTTATAAAGCCTCCTGAGGACAGAGTAGCTGTGAGGAATAAACAAATCAGGGAGTAAATCACTGACGCTGCCTTCAGCTCCACTCTCCAAACAGTGTTTCTCATTACTTTTGACACAGCCTTGATTTACTGAGGACTTTGGAGAACTTCATTGATGTGAAACTCATTCTCTCCCCTCACAGTTATTCATCTGGTCGGTCAACAGGGCAGTACGGTTTGTAAACCAACGGAGCACCCCTATGAGTAAAGATAAGATTTAGGTCTGAAGAGCTGCAGACATTCCCGACACAGATGCTTCTGTCACATCTGCATCGCTCATTCATGCACATACAGTGCACGAAACAAAGAATTGGAAACTGTAGTTCTTAATGTGATACGCAGTCAAGCCACACTTGAAACAAGTCTGCTTTAAATACTTGAAACTTAAGAGGGAAAGTTGTAACGCTATCTGGGGCTTTAATGGCTAAAAATACTGGAGAAACAGAGGGAGTACACAATGACCTTGTTTCTATTTCTATAAAGGCGTTCATGCAATACAAACCTGAAAAAAAAATAAAACAGAACTGACACACCCCGACCAATTCAGCAGAGTACCAGTCGGAAGTCTTTTAAATAATTTGTCTTGTTTGATTATGTTTTGGCCCCTCTACCCAATATATCTCCTAGTGGGGGGGTTCATGTCCCGCTGCCTTCTTAAAATTTCTTCACAGACTTGACCCAGATCTTTTAGCAATTTCAAGAAGGTGGTTTGATGACTTATCAACAAAATCTCTGCATCAAACCTCCACAGAATCTATGACGGCAGTCCACTCCCACATCTCCACTTTGTTATCAAGTATTTGAGTATTTGAGCCACTCCAACTCATACGACACTGTCATTTCTACCAAATAAACTTCCTAAGATGAATTTTAAAGCTATAATGTTTTGGTAGTGGACCGTTCTGAAACTTCAGCTGCATTTTCTGTGTCAACCACCAGAGCACACAGCCTGCTATTGGATAAAGAAGCTGTCCCACAACCGTCAGTGTAGAGGCACCAAACAGCAAAGGATGGCACAGTGTGGACTGGAATATATAGACAGGTGAAAATGGTGGAAGGTGACACATTCAGAATGTCTTTACAGATACTGCACGCTGCACACGTGACATCAGTTAAAAACTATGATTTTTGTTGAGACCAGCCAGACTTTTTGTGATGACTCATGTTCAAAAAGATAATGAGTACAGATTTCCTGCATATTTGCATGCCTGAACAAAACATTAAAAGCTTCTTGTTCTGTCACATAACCTGGAAGTGTTGTTTTTGACGCAAAACATCAAATTTACACTTTTGGGGTGAAGCTTGTGAAAGCCTGATTATCAGCAATCATTTTCTTTACTTAGAAAGTTCTGATTAACAAAGACAAGTGAACGCTTGCCACATACTGTTTGGAAATGTGAGGAAATAAAACCAACATTCATCAGCCATAATTGCTTTATAAAGGCTGTTTTTTTTTCTTTTTAAATTGAGACTCCTCCACAGCGTGCAAGGCTGTGCAATATCGGCAGGAAGCTGAAGGATGGACACTGAGCTGAGGAGCAGGCGGGTAAAAATTGATCGGCTGCCAGTTTTGCTGAAGTCTGATGAGCTCCACTACAGAAGGTCACATTTGGGGTGTCAATCTACTGCAGGGTGAAGCAGCAGCAAAGGAGAAAAACAGACACAGCCCATAACATGTGGGGGGAAAAAAGGCAAAAAGAGGGCTGAAAGATGAGAAGGAATTGGTGAGGACAGTAAATCTGTATATATTTTGAGTTTACAAAATCTTTAATTAATAAAATAACAGTTCTACTTGGATAAAACCTGCCTAAAAATGTTAAATTTCAGTATTTTTCCACAATGACATTAAAAAAACAAACCTTTTGTTTTTAGGCACTGACAAAAAATCCCATAAGTGAACGAAAATGTAATTAGTTCGGGTGATTTCTTGGTGAATTTTTTAAATTATTTTATAGACAATTATCTAGATTTGGACTCTGCACTTTCTGAAAACTAGAGTTTATTGGGTGTTGGAACTATTTCTTTTTATGTAAAAATGAAAAGAACCTTAAAAAAACACATGTGTTGCATAATTCAGGATGTCATTAAGCCCCATATCATGGCAGCACCTCCGCAGTTTACTGTAATGCTTCCAGGACACTTCTTAGTTTAAGAAAATGTTTTTAGGACCAATTTGAATGAACATAACTTCATTTAATTTGACATGTAGATGCTAAATTCTTTTTGCACCTTTGTTATCCTTTACTCTTTTTCATTTTTAAGTCAAGGGCTCATTTTGAAAGTCAAAGGGGCTAAAAAATGTTTGCATAAACAGAAGATGAGTGGCTTTACCATTATCGAAATAAATGACAGTGGAGTTTCTGGAGAGACTTGGATCAAAGTTGGCCATTAGAGGAGCGATGTACTGAGTAGCTGTGAGCATCCGATGGATGACGTCGCCCGTATAGATGAAGCCTGGGGAGACACAAAGAAAACACTAATCATTTAGCATGGATTACACGCTTTTACATTGGTTAAAAACATGTCACATACATATATATGTTTTTTCCCTATTTATTACACCTTTTTTTTAAATTAAAGCTGTTTTATGACAGACGATCTGTCAGGGAGTCTTTTTAGTAACAAACTGGTAACAAACCAATGAAATGCAGCCTTACCAAGCAGAATAGATTTATTAACACCGCTACCTTTATTCAAAAGCAGAGATAAATATCAGAGTCTCAAAGGAACTGAAATTCAGCAGAGTGAGTATTTATCTTGCAGCCAGAGGCTCTGAACCAACTTCAATTTGATTAAGTCCCAAACCCCACTCATCCCCGTTAATTATCCAGTGAATATTAACAAACACATTTTGACAGCAGAAAGGACATTTTGTTAACCAATGCAAACACTTGTCCAGCAGTGCAGGGATAGATTTCTCTGCAGAGGGATGTGCTCGGGGAACACAAACGGAGCTTGCATCATTTAGTCACCTGTACACAGAGTTACTGATGGTGTCTGTTCAGACCATGAAAGATCTACACTAATGAACCAAAAGCACAGAAAACGGATCGTTTTACCTCAAACATTTTCTGAATAATGGCGTCGGTTAAGATTCATCTGGGCTTTCAAATTAAAGTTACAGGTTTTTCCGACAAGACCATTTAGACTGTTTTCATCATGTGCATTTCGACAATGTCATCTTTTTTATGTGTATCGATTTGGAAAGGAGGTGGATATAATTAAAATTGATTTAAGCTGTTGCGTTTACAAAAAAAATCGTGAAAGTTTTTCAATTAAAAAAAGAGAAATATTAGGTATTAAAAATTAAGTTATGGCACTGAAATGGAACTACAATGTTTTTCCTAGCTTTGATCTTTAGCATGAAAGAGCTACAGATGTCTAAAAAAAAAAAAGTTCAAAAACTCCAATTAGTTTGATCTGTTTGAACTGTTTCCTGAAATATTACCTCCAGATTCTTGTCAATTTCTGATATTTTTGACATTTCTTTGAGCAGACCCAAAAGCTGCCTTTGTTTTTTGTTTTTTTAATCTTTACTACTTCAGAGTTTCAGTTTGGATAAAGTCTAATCCGGTCAGTATTAGATTCTAAAAGCGGAAACATTTTTTACCTAGTAATATTTTCTAAACAACACTAAACTAGCCCCTCAAATCAAATACAAATACAGGAAAACAATCTCTAAAGGTGGTTTGAATGGGGAAATCATCCAAAGGAGTAAAAAAAGGACTTTTTTGCAAAGGGATCTCCATTTGTCTGGACAGATTTATGACATAAAGCAGCTTCAGAAAGATGAAAACAAAGGGGAAAATAAAAAAAAATGTCATTGATCCTACTTTATAAAGCCTCCACTTTGTGTCACCATATGTCTCCTTATGTGGTCGGTGGGCCATAAAAATACACAAACACATCTATCACTCTGCAAACCACAGGCAGAGACGACCATTAGAGGAATCAATCTTTCCCCCAAAGACCTCTGAGCTCAGAGTTACCTCTATGAAGAAAGCCCCTGACTTGATTCGGTTCTGCCAGTGTTTGAACAAGAAGATGCTCTCAGAAGGAAAAGTTGGTGATGTCACTTTCAGTTTCACTCTAAGAAACATTGACAGTATTAAAATATTAAACATTAAAACTTATTCTAATATTGGAATTCTGACTTGTTTTCTTTTTTAAACCAATCTGTATAAATAACATAAAACTAAAATATGACATATATTATCTGTGGAAAACCCCCAAAAAATAAACAAATAAAAGCTCGATGATGTCTCGGTGTTGCGACAGAATTGTAGGGCCACCAACAGCAAAAAAAGTCATTTAAAGTCTTACATTTACGACTTTATTCTTGGAATTTAATTTACTTTAAAGTCATAATTTAAAAAAAAAAAAAATTGTGATTGTGTACTGGCTCTAAAACTTCATTGTGCAATGTACACCAAAAGCTTTGATATTTTTTTTAGTAATATATTCCCCTCAATTAAATGCATATTAATTTTTGGTAAAGAAAATTGACACTGTCAGAGACAGTTATGAAATAAAGTGCACAATCTAATTAAAACCATAGACAAATAGGCTAAATAGCTGAATCTCTGATGACTTTGGTAGAATCGGCAAAAATGCAACCTGAAGTGATCCTGACTTGAGTTGACTCCGCCTACATCAACGATGCTCATAGTTAAGTGGGTTTTGTTAAGATGTGGGATACTAATGATCAATATTGCAATGGCGGAACGACTTATAATAGATGAAGAAAATGCAAAACAAAATTGCAAAAGGTTTATATATAAAAAATGAACGCATGTTGTGAAGGGGTGCATCTGATGAATCAAAAGCTTAAAGGGCTCTGTTTGATTTGATAAATACTTGAAGCTGCCATGTGATTGTAATAGCATGTGTGTAGGTTTACACCATGTTTTCAGTATTGTACAGGCAGATATTGCAATGACTAAAAATGCAAAAAATTCAAGACAGATCATTAAATTAGAATTCCTCCTTGTCCAGTGGTCATTTAAGAAACTGTAAAATTTCAAAATTTGGATTTACCTTCAACTGTGGGAACAGATGACAACTGTAACATGTCAACTGTGAGGAAAAAAAGAATAACCCATAGCAAAGCAAAACTGAAGATGAGATCTCGTTTCTGTCACATTTACGTCTCCTAGACATAAATGAGAACTGTTTGAGACTAAACTGCTTTTCTCATTCTTCTCAAACATTTCTCCTGAGAAATAAGTCTCACAGTGAGCACTGTTTGAGATCTCAAAATTCTCTCACAACTGTCTCTTCTCCAGATCTCAATTGAGAGAAAAATGAGCCATATTATGTTGCGCTCAAGTATGTCTCAATTTGATATCCTTACTTCAAATCCCTATCTCAGTCACGTCTCAGTGAAAGACATGAATGGTTCTGTCTCTCGTTGCTCAATAATTTAGATCTTGTTTTAGCCTATTTTTTTATTGTCTCAGCAAAAAGAAAAATGAGAGTAGTACAATCCCTAAAATGAGTCTCATGATGACACCATTACAGTTCATCTCGAGAAAATAATATTTTTTATTTTATTTATTTTCAACTTAAAAAAGTTGTTTATTGCTTACATATTTATATAACTTAATTACAATTTCAAGAAAAAAAAGTTAAATCATTAAGACGGTCATGTCCTCAAAAGACATATTTTTGAAACTTTTTAAAAAACATGAAATTTCAAGACAACGTTGCAGTGTCGATTTAATAAACTTTTTTTTTGACTGCTTAGATAAACATAAATGAACAAGAATGTATGTTGGGTTAATGATGCTAGGTTTAGTTAAACACAAACACACGCATGCACTGGCACACATGCATACACGCACAAGTGCATATACACACACTTATATATTGGTGGGTATAAAACATTTAACACATTGATGGCTGAACTAAATAAAGGACATTTAGGATCATATTTGGATCACCTTAAAGTGAACAAAAAATAGATTTTACATTTGAAACAAACAAATAAAATACACAAATAAAAATAATTAAATAAATAAATCAACTTTAGGACGGTACAGATTTATGGGGTTCAGTTTGAGTTAATTTATCTTTGTCTTTAAAAATCCCCCTTCATGCAGCCTTACAAGCTGAAAATATTTTCTGTTTTCTTGATTTTAGTCTGCATCATATTGAACAAACAGAAGCCTGGAGGAACCCGATTTGAATTTTAAACTGTATCACAGCCTCACTTGACACAGATTTCTGATTGGCTGATCACGGTGGGAGGGAAAACTCTGTGGTTGACGTCACCAACGGGCCGGAATCTGCAAGCGGGAGAAGTGCAGAGAACGAGAGACTTTTGACGAGCGCTTGTCGTATTTTTTCTGCGTTTTAACAATCCGTGGGATGAATCTCCAACATTTTTTTTGCTTGTCTGAAAAAGATTCAAGTAAAATCTTTGAAGTTTGCACGGTAAGTTTGCGATTTCTTTCCTCCAACTCTGAACTCAGTTGAATGCTAAAGCTGTTTTAAGCTAGCTCCGCCAGTACTGCAGACGACTCTGGGCTACTCGCGGTGGCTTTGGCTGTATAAGTACTTATTACATTTTACAAAGGTTTACTTGTGCTTTTTGTAATAAAAAATAGAGACATTGAAGAGTTATTTGCAGTGCAGAGTTTACAGAATGAGCCTCGATATTTTTCCAAACGCGTGACGTGAGTGCTAAGTAACTCACTAACTGTTGGAAGACATTTTGCTCTTCAGTTAAGGGTCTGCAGGGTTCGTCCCATTCACAGTTTGACGACACCACAGACAGACCATTTCCATTATTGCAAACTTCAAAATGTGCAGTTTCACTGTATGTTCAATTTTTACGCTGTAAAAAGCTTTTATCTTGTTTAAAAGATCATCTTGCAGACGTTTGGCCTGTCATGTCATCTTTTGAAACTGGTTATGGACATGTGTTTAAAGTAAAGTCATCATTAACTGCTCACATGTCTAGAAAGCATAATCTGAAAATTTAAGTATGCATATTAGGGAAACATGTTCTCAGCCCTCTGTCAGTGGTGGAGATGTTTAGAGAGCACAGATGTAGCTAAGCCAACAAATGTCAACACTGATATGTACGAGGATTTTAGTGAATCATAAATCATATTTAAAAACCTTTCCAGATCTTACTTTGTGCTGTATAAAATGTGTGTACATGATGTTTTTTTTTCTCCTCTCTGATTCAAGGTGATCTAAATTCTACATGTGAAAATAAGTGAATCAGAACCCATGTTCCTTCACACTGCCATTATGGAGGTCCTACCAGAGCCACAAAAGACATCCTGGAAGAACACTTGCAGTCCATTGGAATAAATGGAGTTGTATGAGGATCTACGATTCATAGAAGAGGCTGACTTGCTGCCAGCTTTGAGACCTGTTCAAGCCTGGAAACGTCTTGCTCTCTGGAAATTGAAATGTGAGTCTCAAACATTACAAATGAGTTTTTGTAATGCACGGAAGTGGATAAGAAAATGAATGGGTAACACACTGAGAGTACAGTGTAAACTTAATACACTTATACTGTTTGTTTGTTTTTTGTTGCAGACCAAACGCCAGAGAACAACACATCGTCATGTTGAGACCTCACCAACACAATCATCATCACTTTTGTTATAGTCACCGAGAAGTTTGTCATCCACATCTTCCAGAAGCCAAGGACTGTACATACATTGACTGGGAGGACAGCTTTGAAATTCCATGGAGTAAGTTTTCTGAGGAATTTGTGCAGAGGGGAAAGAGACCTGGCCCAAGACTAAGGAAGGAAATGGTTTGCACTCTTGTTGCAGAAATGATGAAAGCAAGACGTTTTTCCAGACTCTAAAAGGCTGCAGATGATGCAAGGAGAGCAGAGTGGCTGCTCAGAAGAGATGAGATGTTAAAGAGATGCGCTTTCTTCTGCTCTGCTACTTTAATGAGGAGGATGCCATGTTCTTGTAGAAGATGCAGACGAGGTCCAGATGCAGCAGGTGCCGTTGACTCCAACTGTTATTGTATGTGGTAAGTAAAGTTTCAAATGCTAAATTATTCTAAAGGTTTTGTCTTTGTACACTGTACATGAGTGACATGTTTACTTTATCCATTGTTCTGTCTTTAGGACAGTCTTTCTTTTCCCCAAGGAGGTTCATGCTGAGTTAGGACCGCTCCATCGTACACAACAACATTGCAGCACTGTGCCTGATGTTCAGAAGCTACTTCTGCTTTAACAGTCATTATCCAACTGAGCTGGCTTCAACCCTGGAGTTTCTGCAAAGGTACATATTTATGAGTGCTGTCATGCGATTCATTTTTGGGTGTGGTTAGTTAATCATGACCTGCAGTTAATTATTCTTATTAATCTTGTATTAATCTAACTCAGGGCTGCTCATCCCTGGTCCTTGAGATCTACCACCCTGCCTGTTTTCCAGCTGATTAGCTGGACCAGGTGTGTTCATTCAATCAGTATGTGGAGACATCTGGTTGAACTGATCAACAGCTAGCAGGGCTTGGAGATCTGGAAAACAGTCAGGGTGATGGATCCCAAGGACCAGGAATGAGCAGCCCTGGCTAACCTAAAATTTAGCTTTGAAAATCCTTATTTTGGGGTAATTTGATTTAAATAGCAAGATTGTGTCACATCAAAAGAAATAAAATACAATTTAAAGGGTGGCTTTATGAAGTTTTCTAAGTATAACAGACTTTTTTTCAATCTTTACTTTTGTACCACTAAGGGATAATTCTTCAGTCTCAAACAGAACAAAGACCTAAGCCAAAGTGCTCTCATTTAAAAAACTAATGGAAATATTCTGAACAATCCAAAAAAATATTGACCACAAAATTCTTAATCATAGCATAATATTTATTCGTTGAAATATCTTATTCCACAGTTTGCCGTCTGACACGATCAGCCCTCAGCGTCCCAATTAAGACATGGGTATTATTTTTCCCTTGTTAAGAGCCATCCATGCAAAATGTGACTTGATCATTTCTTAAATGTTTGATCTGGACTGTATCATGAAAAATGAAATGAAACAGATTTGAACCTTATTTGTTAAATAGTTAATGCCCATAGTATGCTGAATTTCAATTCTTTTAACTGAAACAGATGTCCTCTCAAGCGACGTGTGGCTGCTTTAAGGGATGACAGAAACATAATCTTATGGTAGCATTATGCAGCTGCTTTTATAAAACTACAATTTGCTTCTAGCTTGAAGTGTTATCTTTGTTTGTTATGTGCAGTCTATTATCAATTTACTCATGCCAGATTTTAATGTTCTTGTCTTACAGCTGATGTCCTAAGATGTGCCACTCTACCTGGTTGGGAACAAATTGAAGAGGCCAAGCTCAAGAAAGCCGTTGTCAACAAATGTAGGGCAGAGCAGGTTCTAAGGCCACTGCTATGATCTACAGTATGCGGACTGGTTTCTCTTCCATCTTTTTTCTTATTTTTTATCTTAATTTGGTTCTCAAGTTGGTTCATGGATTTGATAGTCTGCAAGTTTCAGAGAATGTTTTTATGTTTATGTTTTTATAATGTTTTTTTTCAGTGTCTTGTTTAAAATCTGGAAGTATTCATGACCAGCATGTCAACCACATTGAGTACGCCACGGTTCATGTACTTAATGTATTTAATATTTTAAAATGTGCCTAATACTGCTACCACAATTCAAATGCTGTACTGATGATGGTGCTGCCCAAATAAAGTGTAAAGCATTTACATTTCTAGTATTGTTTTTACTGTTACTGTATATCAGTGGTCTCCCATCCTGGTCCTTGAAGGTCACTGTCCTTGATGTTTTAGCTGTTTTCCTGCTCCAACAGATCTGCTGCAGTGGTTGAATTGCCTCCTCAAGTTCTGCAGGAGGTGGTTAATCACCTGTTGATTCACATCTGGGGAGCAAAGAAACATCTAAACCCTACAGGATGGTGGCCCTTGAGGACCAAGATTGGCGACCACTGCTATAAAACTAAATTCTCTTTTCTTTCTCAAATATATCTCAAATATAATTCTCATTAACGGCTTTGGTAAGACATTCAAGAGAAATGATTAAGACATGAAAGAGACATCAGACAGACAATGATGAGATCTCTTTTAGGACTCATTCTTCTCAGATTTGTCTCATGAGCGTCTTAGGTTCGTCTCTCCCACTTCTTAATTATTGCTCAAACCGTTATCTCAACTCAACCTCATTTGTCTCAGTGATGTCTTTTCTCATTATAGCTTAACTCTTGCTCCTAAGGGACCCTTAGGAGCAAGAGTTAAGAAGCAAATGATCACAGAATGATACAAATATGAGACGCTCAAACTGATCTCAAGAGACGAGATCAAGCAACATATGAGCAACAGATTTTTCCTATGGGAAGACAGTATAGATTTAACTTCCACCAGCGTTTTAGGAAATACCTTTTACTAAAGATGACGTCTCTGTGCAATTCATTGGGTGTTCCGATTTCCTTTAGTAAACTACCGCTCTCACAAATGTTCACATTGAATAATGAAACATGTTTTAAGACATGTATTGGAACCCAAAAAACAACAACAACATACACTGGACTCATGCAACTGTTAATCTGAACCATTCTAGTCAATGGTCACACAAGACATGCACCGCCACGGTTGTAAGGTGATCCCCCTCTGCTGCACTAAAGATAGTTGCAGAAGGCAAAGGCATACTTTCTGCAGTCACAGTATTAGCAGATGCAGAGCTGGTTCCCCTGTTGACAAGTCACACTGGGCATTCAAGGAAGTGCAGTAGCTGACACTCTGGTTCCAAGTATATCTGAGGTTCTACAAACAAAGAGTGGATCAGATTGGTATAAAACAAAGAAACAAAACCTGCATACTCAGGTATTTATTCTAAGCCAGATAAAATAGAAATAAAAAGAATGTGGCTTACAGACATGTATTTAGTAACTAGAAAACTGCTTCTGGTTATTGTCTTCTGTATTGGGAATCTTACTTAAAAAAATAAATAGTTACAGTGTTTCCTTGTCTGAGCTGGCATTTGGCTCAAAACTGTACTTTTAAAATAACACAAAAGATGATCGGAGTGGGTCTTTAAAAAGTGTGAAGCTCAAATAAGCCTAACAAACCTTCAATTGCACAAACAAATCTTTATAAAGCTTAAAAAAAGGAAACATAACAGGCGTTCACACGCTTTGCAACCCATCTGGACCTGTAAAGGAGGGTACCCAGAATTGTTCACATTAACTTACTTACAATTATGCAGCTTGTGCAGGTTTATGATTGGATATATTTTAAAGAATAAAGCCATTCTGAATTGATCCCATAGTTTCACCACATCCAGCTCAAAGCACTCACACCTGTCAAGAATCCAAAATTCAGGCTTGGAAGGATGTCTTTGCTGTTTCTGTCTCTCCTTTCCACCAGCATCCCCTTGATAACCTATTCCAACATATTTGACAATCTAAAGAAAATCAGAGAGCCTCTCAATGCCCTAAAGAGGTGAAAGATGCGCCGCACTCAATAGAGAGGCTATCTATTCATTAGGGCTGTCACTTTAGCCAGAAGGAGGCTAGGAGGGGGGTCTGGATACGCCACAGATAGAGAGGCGACATGAATAATGGAGAGAAGACAGGAACAGAAAGTAGGATGGAGTGGGGGTATCTTTTTCTGTGCTGCCTTCAGAAAGTGCCTCACTTCAACAAAAATATTAGCTGGGATTATAAACCCCTTCAGGCTGAAGCTTCACTTTCCTAAAGGGCGTGTTTAAACAGGCTTTCTATTCCTGTGAGCGGAAATGTGTTTAATACACAAGGCATTCTCTGTTTATCACAGCCTTTTTGAACTGGAAAGGGTCAGGACAAGACCTGCACGCACACAAACAAGGTTTTTCATCATGTTCAGTTCTTTTCCTGTGAAGAGTGACAAGCAAACAAAGCAATTATGAACCTGGAAAACCTCTGGCAACAGTTCATTTCTCACTTGTTAGACTCATTTGAAACACTAGTCAATGCTTATTTACGTTAATTCTCATTTTTTGGCACAAATACTGTTTCTTTTTAGTCCTGCAGTCAGTCTAATTTAAAGACAGTCAGGAAATCTTAGTGTCTGTGTGTTATGTTCTAAAACCATCTGGTCACATCCTATTTCAATTTTGTTTTTTTGTTTGAAAAAGAATCCATCCCAAATTTGGCATGATTTTGGATTTCTAGCAGCTTCAGATCGACACCTTGTTTGTGTTGTACTTTGTTGCTTTTGCTGGTGCACGGTTGCGTGATTGGACATAAATTTAAATTAGGGATGGCTCTACAGCATGTAGTTGAACGCTGCTCCCAATAGAAAAGATCTGCCTTCATTCATTTTCTTCATCTTCTCAGCAATCATAAATAGTGCCAACACACATTTCTCCTACATGGTTCTATTATGGAGTATTAGGACCACCACAAAAGAATGAAAAAAATAAAATAGAATATGAGAATAAAATATGAGGAAAAAAATAAAAAATTTCATAGGAAAGAAAAAAAAACGAAATTAAACAATCTAAAGTCATCCAATTATGAGAAAAAAAATCAACAATTTACGAGAATAAAGTTGTACATTTATGCTTCAAGAAGTTGAGGGTTTACATAAAATAAAAGGTCTTGGCCAGAATGAAGTTTGATCTCAAGAAGACTTTACAACAGAAGCAGTAAGAACTTACTTAAGATCTTATTTTGGGAACATTTTTATCTCAGTGGCTTCCTGTGATCCATGCTGGACTAAAGGCCTGATTTACTGAGATCTAAAGAGGTTAAAATTGTGGGCAAAATAGATCGCATTTGCAGTTTGTTAAACATTTGATTTACGAACAACTATTGCAAGATTCATGAAAGAAAGCCGTGGTCAGATCAGGATGTATAGTGGTTTCGTCCCCACAGGTTAGAAGGACAGAAAGAAGGTCACAAACAAAAGGAACGGATGGAAAAATAGATATTAATAAATAGGAAAGACAAAAACAAGTAAAAAAAAAAAGAAGAAAATAATTAAGACGTGTTTAATAGAAAGTATAGAAACATGTTTCTAATATTAGGTGGAGGCCTCAGATGGCAACAGCTAGGTCTGGGGAGGTGGGGAAATACGTGGAAACTTAATATGTGAAATGAGCAAAAAGGAGTAAATCAAAGAGTCTTGTCGTCAACACCTCCACCTGTTTAACATTGACAGGAGCGACAAATGTTGTGCAACACCTTGTGTGTGCTACCTAGCTGCACCAAATCCTCCCACTTTTTTACACGCTCTGCCTCGAAGGCCCACATTGCACATTTATCAAAGCCAAATGCAGTAAGAGCATCGCGTGCATTATTTTTCCCACATATAAATTGCACTCCTTGATGCGTTCAAGAAGTAAATGAAGGGTGGCTTGTTTTTTGCACATGCCATCTCGTTTGCACACATCTTTAGGCATGCAAACTTTACGCGGATGTTTTAATTGAAGGAAATGGGACTCAATGGTGGAGTTTTAAGAGGACAAGCTGACTGATGGAGAAGGTCAAAACCCCTCTATCTCCCTCACTGAGTAAAAAAATGCCATATCTTTTTATCCCTTTTCAATCTTGAAAATCCCTCATCGTCATCATCCAGAGCCAACACCCAGGCCAGACAGTGACGGTCGTGGCAACAAGAGACACCGCTGATTATTTCTTTATAATTCCAGAAGCAGTTAAACACAGCACAGAATCTATGGAATATCTGGGTTAAGAGCCAGGCTCTAGTCTCTGACGGGATAATAGTTGGTTGGGGTGTTTGTGATTTCACTGTCATGACTCAAGTGGAAAATTGCTTTGTACACTCTGGTGAGCACGTCTGCTGGATCACGTGCTTCCTCCACACATCGTCTGATGCCTCCACCTCCCTTTCCAACTCTAGCATGGTGCAACTTGGCAAGAAAAAGTCTGTTTCAAGTCCAAACCCAACTGCTTTTTGTTCTCCCACAGTTAAGCAAAGCATGCAGCCACTGGTGCTGATTGCTGGGAGTGGTTTTTCATTTCTTGGTTTAGCACAGAGGTGAGAGCGTTAATTGTCTACTATGAGGCTGATTACTTGGCTGAGAGGTTTGTTAGTGATTTTGTGCCAAACGAGGCTTTCCACCCCTCAATCTTCCGATTAAGCGTCTCAAAAGAAAAAGAAAATTCAAGAATACTTTACATTTTTTCCCTTCCCAGACTTCATGGATGAGGTTTCAGACTGTACATGCACATGACTTTGCTCTCAGAGCTCCTATCTGCCAGACTTATTTTCAAATCACACCCCTTCAGAGTCCCACAGCAATAAAAGTCTGTCACACATAGAGTCTAAATTGACCAGAGTATAACAGCATGTCCAATAATAACACCAGTAAGTGTCAATGAGATAAAAGAGCCAAACCTACCTCCAGTCGCCACGGTGATTTCACGCAGAACGTGTCCATAAAAAGGAAAATCGAAGGACAGATTGACTCTCTGTAAGGAAGACAAAAAAAGATTCCAGTCAGGCAGGAAGGTGAAAGAAGAACAAAACAAGATGAAACTGTTCACATAAAGAAACTGTGGTCAGTTTTACACAGGGGTTTTAATTAATGACATTCACCACACATTTGTCAAAGCGGAAGAAAAAAAAGGTTGCGTTTGGTATGAAGTGTTGACTCTACACAAAACGAAACCCTGACAGGGATTCAGGCAGGAATGAACCCAGATGCAGCTGCAGAGGATTGCTTCCAATGCAGAGTGTTTGTTTTCCAGCAGTGGATTTCCCCTCCTCACACCGGGGAGGAACGGTAAGAATTAACTGGTGCATGAAGAGGATCACATCTGCATATGCTGTAAATCCACAGAATCTCATTCTGTCTGGAAATTTAAATCATGATTCCTGCAGCAAGACGCTGCTTAGGAAGAAAAAAAAAAAGCAAAAACGTCCTATGATGACATCAAGTTGAAGATTAGCATTTTTTAGGTCATCAGTTTCTTTTGGGGTTAAAGCCAAAGAAAGGCTGCTGATAAAGTAACGTTAACCAAAAAGAGTATCGTTAATGCTTAAAGACCCACTCCAATGAAAATGGTGTTTTTGCTGTAGCATTTTTCTGATGTTGGTGGACATATATCAAGAAAATTAAGATTACGTTTCTGAATGTTTTTTATTCAAATCGTGATGCATCAGGGGTACATAAAAAACCACAAAAAAAAAACGCGGTTTGAAAATGCTCAGGTTTGTGATGCAGCAACTGTGATGGGCATGCCAAAGTCTCTGCTCCAATTCCGATGCATCCACTTGCAGATAAATAGATCCATGTACGATTTTGTTTTCCTTGTCTGATCTGGCATCTGGCTCAGATCTGTACATTTGGATGGCTCCAATGTTGCTCGCCATTTTTGCTGCACTGCTAATGTTAGCTTTGGAACGTGAGGAGATGTAAGCTGGCGGGAGAGAGTGTAAACAAAGGCATGATGGGAAATGAGCACAGAATACTCCGTGCCAACAGTCCTACCCACAACTCAGAGGAGAATTTCTGATTAACTACTGCTGCTCTGCAGAAATTAAGTCCTAGTAAACTACAGGTTCTTAGATTTAGCCAAAAACTGCATAATCATAGTTAATTATTCACTAGGACTGTTTTATATGTAATTATAAAAAAAAAAAAACGCCCCTCTCACCCTCCGCGGGTGGTTTCTCCTCCAAGCTCGGGTCCTCTACCACAGGCCTGGGAGCTTGAGGGTCCTGCGCAGTATCTTAGCTGTTCCTAGCACTGCGCTTTTCTGGACTGAGAGGTCTGAGGTCTTTCCAGGTATCTGTTGTAGCCACTCCTCCAGCTTGGGGGTTACTGCCCCGAGTGCTCCAATTACCACTGGCACCACTGTCACCTTCACTTTCCAGGCTTTCTCCAGTTCTTCTCTGAGTCCCTGGTATTTCTCCAGTTTCTCATGTTCCTTCTTCCTGATGTTCCCATTGCTTGGCACTGCCACATCCACCACAACGGCTTTCCTCTGTTCTTTATCCACCACTACAATGTCGGGTTGGTTCGCCATTACCATCCCATCAGTCTGGATCTGGAAGTCCCACAGGATCTTTGCCCTCTCATTCTCTACCACCTTCGGAGGTGTTTCCCATTTTGACCTTGGGGTTTCCAGTTCATATTCTGCACACATGTTCCTGTATATTATTCCAGCCACTTGATTGTGGCGCTCCATGTATGCTTTCCCTGCCAGCATCTTACACCCTGCAGTTATGTGCTGGATTGTTTCAGGCGCTTCTTTGCACATTTTACACCTTGGGTCTTGTCTGGTGTGGTAGATCTGAGCCTCTATTGCTCTGGTGCTCAGGGCTTGTTCCTGGGCTGCCAGGATGAGCGCTTCGGTGCTGTCCTGTAGGCCAGCCCTTTCTAGCCATTATTAGGACTTCTTGATATCAGCCACTTCAGTTATGGTCCGGTGGTACATCCCATGCAGGGGTTTGTCCTCCCATGAGGATCTGTCCTCCAGCACTGTATCCTCTGCTCTCCATTGCCTGAGACATTCACTGAGCACACTGTCAGTTGGGGCCTTGAGCTTGATGTATTCATGGATCTTGGATGTTTCATCCTGGATAGTGGCTTCTACGCTCACTAGTCCTCGGCCTCCTTCCTTGCGGCTAGCATACAGTCTCAGGGTGCTGGATTTGGGATGGAACCCTCCATGCATGGTGAGGAGCTTTCGTGTTTTAACATCCGTGGTCTGTATCTCTTCCTTTGGCCATCTTATTATTCCTGCAGGGTATCTGATAACGGGCAGTGCGTAGCTGTTTATTGCCCGGGTCTTATTTTTGCCATTGAGCTGGCTTCTCAGGACTTGCCTTACTCGTTGGAGGTATTTAGCTGTTGCAGCTTTCCTTGTTGCCTGCTCCAGGTTGCCATTTGCCTGTGGAATTCCAAGGTACTTGTAACTGTCCTCGATGTCTGCTATTGTTCCTTCTGGGAGTGAGACCCCTCCTGTGTGGACTACCTTGCCTCTCTTTGTCACCATCCGGCTGCATTTCTCGAGCCCGAATGACATCCCAATGTCAGTACTGTAGATGCTGGTGGTGTGGATCAGGGAGTCAATGTCACGCTCGCTCTTAGCATATAGCTTGATGTCATCCATTTAGAGGAGGTGACTGATGTTGGCCCCATTTCTGAGTCGGTATCCATAGCCAGTCTTGGTGATTATTTGACTGAGGGGGTTGAGACCTATGCAGAACAGCAGTGGGGACAGAGCATCACCTTGGTATATCCCACATTTGATGGACACTTGTGCAAGTGGCTTCCCATTGGCTTCAAGGGAGGTTTTCCACAGCTTCATTGAGTTTCCTATGAAGGCTCTTAGAGTCCTGTTGATGTTGTACAGCTCCAAGCATTCAGTGATCCATGTGTGGCATTGAGTCATAGGCCTTCTTGTAATCAATCCAGGCTGTGCACAGGTTGGTGTGTCGTGACTTGCAGTCTTGAGCGACTGTTCTGTCGACCAGGAGTTGGTGTTTGGCTCCTCTGGAGTCTCTACCAATGCCCTTCTGTGTGTTACTCATGAATTGATCCATGTGCCTATTTATCTTTGTTGCAATGATGCCTGACATGAGCTTCCATGTTGTGGACAGACAGGTTATTGGCCGGTAGTTGGATGGGACTGCACCCTTTGAGGGATCCTTCTGGATCAGGATCGTTCGCCCTTCCGTTAGCCATTCGGGGTGAGTCCCATCTCTTAGCAGCTGGTTCATTTGTGCTGCCAAGCGCTCGTGGAGTGCGGTAAGCTTCTTTAGCCAGTAGGCATGTATCATGTCAGGGCCCGGTGCTGTCCAGTTCTTCATACCTGAGACTCTTTCTTGGATGTCTGCCACTGTGATGGTTACTGGATTCTGTTCAGGGAGGTTGCTATGTTCTTTTCTCAGAGAGACCAGCCACTGGGCATTGCTGTTATGTGCTGTCTGTTTCTCCCATATACTTTTCCAGTACTGTTCAGTTTCTAGCCTTGGTGGGTCTGCTCGGCTGTTTTGACCCTGCCACTGAGCGTACACTTTTACAGGTTGAGTTGCGAAGAGCCTGTTTATTCGTCTGGCTTCATTGTCTCTTGTGTACCTCTTTAGGCGGCTGCTCAAGGCTAGGAGCCTTTGTTTGGCAGTTTCCAGTGCTTCAGGTATGGCCATCTCTTAGGTATATATATATATATATATATATATATATATATATATATATATATATATATATATATATATATATATATATATAATTAAGTGGGTCTTAAAATGTTTGGATCTCTCTTGAACTTAGAAAAATCCATTTGTAGGCAATCTTGTACTCTTTGGTTAAAAAGACCATCACTTCCATAGGATGTTCTGAGCTGCTGCAATGAAAAAGCTTTTCTTAGATTGCACGCCTCAGTCCATTATTACCAGACCGTTGGTGAAGGAGCAGAATACACAATGTGGTTTAGTATTCTGTCTCCTCAACTGCTACTGTTCACACCAGGTACTTTCTCCATTTTTTATTTTATTTTTTGCATTCTGCCCTTTTTCTTTGGTCTGCTGCTGCTGCTGACTTAATCAGTATGCAGTTCTCATGGGTCACCTGCCACTGCTGGGGAAAAGGGGACTCTTTGAAAAAAATGCACAGGAGATGTTTTGGAAAAAAATTAGGATATTTTTTAGAGAGATAAAAATCAAAAGACGCTTTTTACGTTCCACTTGTGTTTTAAGACAAAGCACAGCATTGAAAAGTCAGCATTTGTGAACAAATGGAAAGAAATGGCATGAAATATTAAAAGGTAAAACATGTTTTAAAAGAACTATGTGTACATTCTGCCTGATGTTACGGTGTTATTGTATAGATCATTTCTCCTGTCACTTTTATAAGAGAGACTTTAGATATTTTAGTCTGGATTAGTCCTATTGGGACTTGATTGGGTAGTATAGATGTTTCATTCTTGGTCTTCCCATCATCTCAGTCTCAGTAGCTTGTCTGTTGAGCCATGGCAACTAGACTTAACATCTTCCTTGAAACGTTTCACCACTCAACAATTTTTTTCCTTTTTTATTTTTGTTCATTTATTTCTCTCCGACTTCCTCCTACAGCCCAAAAACCATGCTTCATAGGTTGATTGGTGACTAAATTGTCTCGGTTGTGTCTCTGTGTGGCTCTACATTTAAGTATTTATCCTGTGTATACTTGTCAATACTTCACCACCTCATGACATGTTTATATCCATACACATCACCCAGCACATAATTGCAGAGATTTTACCTTTATGGGAAATGACTGCTTGGCGAGCCCTTAGAGCAAAAAGGTTCATGCATTTTTGTTCTATGAGTATGCTGCAGCTGATAGGTTGTAACTAAATTTATACAACACGTAAGGGTGAAATAAATGAGATGCAGGCGTGTCATAGAGATTTTTCATTTTTTTCACCCCACCCCCCCAAACCTTGCGGACTGCACAAGGTGCTTATTAGTGCTGTTCATGTGTTAATTGCAGGCTTCATGCTAGCTCCTTGCTTGTGCCTGACCATTAGTCTGAGTGCGTCCTACGGGCACTTATATTTCACCTGCACACCCTGTGTTCGCGGCATTAGCACCCAGACAGTAGGGGGCCGGTATTTGCACCTTACTAATGCTGCATAATGAAACCCTTCTACAGCTACCTCATTAGTCCGTGCAACGTACAGTATAAATGGACAGAATAGGAATACTGCATGCATAAAAATGCTAAAATTAAATAAATTTGCAATGTTATTGTTGTACTTACTAATTGTTGTTTAAAGGATACATTTGGTAACGTGAGCATTTAGGAACTGCTAATAATTTTAGTACCAGAGCCAAACAACAATGTTTTGCAGCCAACTAAGTGGAGAACGACTTTTGGTGACTTTGCAGCATAATCTTTATGGATGAAGGTATCTCAATGTCTAGTGTTTTAACATAACTTTTGTGTGATATCAACAACCATCAACTAATATTTGAATCATAAACTTTTCGTTTTCAGCATTGGGTAAATCTCCTGTGTGCTGCTGCTGACTTACCGCTGCCTGCCTGTGAGTGTTGGACAGAATCCCGTGGATCTTCACTTTGTCCTTCTCCATCTGGTCGATATTCACCCACAAGTCCTTGCTCATGGGATCAGAGGGATTGTACGTTTTTGATGTGTAGTAGTTGTGATCCATGTCCTCCTGGAGAAAATTAAAAATGTAAAAAAAAGAAAAAGTGACAGTTAATTAAGCCAGGATGTATAGCTTTAAGTTTCATTTTTAATCAAAGTTTCCTTCTTTTGTGCAGCTTTTAATGTCTGCTAACATAATTAAAGAAAGTACAGACTGCACTCAGACTGCAAAGTCAGCACTGGCTTTTATAACTTAAACATCCATGGACTTTCATGCGAGACAGGCCTGTCAGTTTTTATTGTTTCCTGTGCAAAAATAGCAGGAAAGCTTGTGTTATTTCTTCCCGTCTGGGTGTAACGATACCTTACAGCTGTGTCTTTTATCTTAAACACGATCAAAGTTAATGTTTTGCTGCATGGGGAGTGGGTAGGGGGGGGGGTCACATTGCTTCTGACTGTGATCTGTCTAATAAGAACTCACACAGCTTTGTGGATTCTTTGATATGTGGGCGGCGATGCTCAGAGCTGCTGCCTCTCGGTTGTCAAAAGGTCAAAAAAATACCCAACTGAGGTATAATCTTTTGGTTTGTTCTACCTCAGGAATTAACATTATTTTCATAGTTTAACCCAAAACTCAGTCTGAAAAGCTGGAGGATTTAAACTTCACAAGCTTCTTTAAGTAGTTCAGTCATCTATGTAGGTGGTTTCACTAATTCAACTGTCAGAAATCACCACACTCTGCAGACTAGTAGTAAATTAGGAAAGAAAAAGGCCCCAATGGACAACCGCCTTCTTGCTTTACAATGCAAAGCCTGAACTTTTAAAATGAACAGAGAAGCTTGAAGATTTTCACAGACGAAACTGTGAAAAAACAAGCAATGGACTTAAATAAGCAACCTCAAAACAAACACCTGAAAAATGAAAAAAATAACTATTTAATAAACGCATAATTATTGAAAAAACTTGCCGGTGATATTTCTTTTTTTTAAACATTATTTTTAAATCTGTTCTATTTGACAGCAAACTCACTGAAAAACCTACTCTGATGGTATTTTTGTGTGTTTTAACATGTTCTTGTGGTCATAATAGATTAAAATTGCTTTTTTAAGTATCTAAATCGTGATGAATCAGGAGCAGACGAAAAAATGCCATTGGAAATGTGGTGTAGAAGCTACAACGGCAAGCCACAAACTCCCTGCTCCGCCACATTCTGATCCATCCATGTGTAGACGACTCGATCCATGTACGTCTTAGTTTTCCTCATCTGAGCTGGCATATGACTCAAAACTGTACGGCTAGTTAGCTCCAACACTGCTCGCAATCTTTGTTGCTGCAGTAATTTTATAGGTTATGTGAGGAGCTGTGAGCTGGTGTAAACCAGGGATGGGCAACTCCAGGCCTCGAGGGCTAGTTTGTCTGCATGATTTACAGATATCCAAGCCCTACTCATGACTATGTATCTGGTTCAGGTGTGTCCAGCCAATTCGAACATGCCAGAGCAGGGTTTGTTGGAAATCATGCAGGAATTACATCCTTGGTGTTAACAGATGGATGATAGGAAGTACGGGCAGGGTTGCTCTGTGCCAATGGTCCTGCTGACAACTAGGATGCGAATTTTTAACGGAGTCCTGTCGCTCTGCAGAAACTATGTCCTAAAAAACAACAACATTTTTTTAAAATTTTGGCTAAAAACAGCATAATTATAATTAAAGGCCACTAGGAACATTTTTAAAAATAGATCAAAAGATAATCGGAGTGGGACTTCAAGTGTGCGCACACACTGGGACTCAAAGATGGCGGTTCATGAAAACACACAAGTTAAAAGATTGGATTATTTCTAACAACTGGTTCGGATATTTCTGTGTTTGTAGACATATCTTCGGAATATGAATTGGTTTAATTCAAGCAATCAAAACTGAAAAACAAAAAGTAGACAAACTAAAAAAAATGTAGATAAAACAAGCCGGATTAAAGGGTCTACAGTGTATCACGTTTTTCTGAAGCCTTTCAGAGTAAATTATATCCATCCATATGATAATATTTTACCTTTGGCACACTAAAGAATGATTCTTTTAATGAAATTTTAGTTATTTTTGCAGCTAAAGACAACTCGATCTCTGAGGCATTGCCTTTCGCTCTGTGTGGGTGCCGCCTATTTTATGAAGTCAACCTGGAGTCGGCCTCAGGAACTTTTACAAAGATACAAGTACAAATTTTGCATAGAAAAATAAAGTGGGTGTTCGCATGGGGGCGGTGCCGGCAGCGCAGACTTTTCCTGGAAGGGGCTGTTCCTCACTTTATGACATTACAATTTGAGAACCCACTTGTTTTTGTGAATTGGGAGGGGCTTTTGCTCAGAGAGCAGGTTTTTAGAGGAATACCTAAAAAATGTGAGGAATGAACGTTACAGTTCACTTAAACGCTAAAGAGTATATTTTGCATGACACGGGCCCTTTAAAACATTTATAAATTGATTGGAAAATTAAAGAAGACACTTGCAAACCCACCTATGAATTTATGGACATAATGTCATTATAAATACTCTAAATCATAAATAGACACATTCCCACCTCAGTTGAAGTCACATTGAATTTATTAAATAGGCCGAATGATTGGCAAATGGAGTTTGATTACTGTAATTGCTTGAAAGGATACTGGTAGAAGCACATTTAAAGAACCCCACTCCTTATGTTTTTTATAAATTGTCTTGAAGCCAAATATATTTATTTACCTTTGTTGTCTATTTTAACGCCAAACCGGGTGTTTCACACATTCATAAAAATATATAACATATTTAATCATTTCTAAGTATTTATAAGTAATATCTACCTCATCTTATATTTATACCCTGTTAAGATTCTCCTTGGAAATAATAATAGAAGCATGAAGGCAAGAAATCCTTTCTGTTTTATAAATCAATATGTTGCATTTCAATAAAGTTAAAAAAAAGTATCCAGAGCAGAAAATCCATTTCAGATTTTACTTCACTTCTGTCCGGGACTTTTATTTGAGCACCGTATTGCATCAATATTACATGATACCAAGACCCCAATCTATTTTTTAAAGACCCCAATCTTTTATTAGCATCTTATTAGCAAATAGTGGAGAGTAATTTTTTACTTCAGCTTAGTCTCATTAAAACTTACTTTATAGGCTTCTTTCTATATCAGAATTTTTAGTTTAAATATGTGACTAAGCTAGAATTTGTAAAAACTGAAGGAAAAAATAATTTGTATAATCTTAAATAACAAATGTTTACACTAAAAACATAGAGTTTAGAATATTTGTTTCTGAATCACGTTTTTTTTTAAAAAGGTCATGAATATTGCCATTGCTCCTGTAAGAAGCTGAAAATCAACCTTTATTGACTTATTGGTGGAGAAACATCAGAATTTTCCTTCGGTTTTGGTAAAAAATTCTGAAGAAGTTTTTGAGAGTTGATGTTTGATGTATGTTTTTTTTTCATACATTTTATGTTCAAACTCTTGAAATCTCTGCTTTATTTTCTTTTGGTTTATGTGTTGGTGGTTTTTTAATGTAAAAAGATGCTTTTTCCTATGTGTCTGATTCAGTTTTTGCATGGAATTGCAGGTTTTTTAGTTCTTTGTTGTGTTCTATACCTGTCACACCTGATCCGAATTAATGAACACACCTGCTCCTTGTTAAGTCATTACTTCACTTACTATATTATCAGTCGTCTACTTCACCTCTGTTTCTATTATCTGTGTGCTGCTGCTGCTCAATGGTTCTTTTTTTTTTGGTCTGGTCAATGATTTGTGTAGAAATGTATACATTATAGTTTTAAAATTCACACCTGAGTTTTTTTTTTTTTTCATCTGCAAACTAGTCAAATGAAGCTTTAGTCATTCAATGGTGACTAAAGTAAAGTAGAATATTTCTTGAAAAAAATAACATTTTAGTTCTATGCATGTTGTTCTGGTTATGAAGTCAAATTCATAAAAAAATAGCTCCAAAATCCAAAACAATATTATTTTTTTAAGAAATGTCATTAATTGTAACAAATGTGTATATGTATATAAGAAACTCCTTTCTGATTTTTTTTTCTTTCTTTAATCTGTTGAAGCAGGAAATTAAAAGATTGAGTCATTTTATGATCAAAAATAGTTATAAAAGAAATTATCAGTATTTAGTCAAGAAGTTGGTTTGTCAGAGGAAAAATGGTACACAAAATTTACATAAAGGCTGGCAACCTACTCTAGACCTCAACTCTTAAACAAAATAAATCTTTGGGTGGAGTTGGTTGAGCCCATGCAGCACACACATTTCACCTCTTAATAAAATAAAGCTGTAGTGGCAGAAATGAGAGCATAAAGAGTACAGATCTAATAATGCCAGAGCGAGCAAGGCATGTTTTGTTTCCTCTTTTCTTTTTCGTTCATTATTTTTGTAAGAATCTCTTTACTGAGATGTGAAATGCATTACTGCTGCAGTTCATTACAAAGCACAGAGTGGCTGGGTAGAGGTTTGCCTCTGGCTTCTTTGAAATCCCGAATGAACTCTTTTCTATTCTTCAAAAAACACAAATATTCAATAACAGCAAGAACAGTAGAGGACATTCAACCTTGCAAGTTTCTCCGTTAGTGAAGTTAGCGTCATTTTAGAACAAACGTATCTGTGTTTGCAATAAAAGTCATTAAAGCTGACAAAAAAACGTCTTTCTTGTCTCAACTTGTTATCAAGGATTGTTTTTCTGCAAATAAAGATGATAAAGAACAACGAAATGTTCATCCAGGAACATGGAGCCTCGTGAAGGTTAGATCTTTTTATGTTGTACCCTTTTTTTTGGTTGTAGACCAGCTGCTTTTTTGATAAAACAACTCATGTGTGGCTCCTGGATGTTCCAGATGATTGATCCTGCAAGGACTGCAAAGGAGGAGAATGTATCAGAACAAATAGACGTGACTGCAGGTCAGGGCTTCATATGCAGTCTGTTTGGTAGTCAGTGTCAGGAGGATTTCTCAGCCTGAATGAGTGCTGACAGTCATGTGGGGAGGAAAGTGTTTGATGAAAAACGAACACCTAAATATGTGACGGCAAAGGAATTCTGCTGATTGGCTGAATATTTCTGCCACTAACGTATACATGGAAAAAAACACAACTTCATAACAGTGCAGGAAGTAAAGCCATGTTTAGTTTCAGCACCAAACCACGACCACAGCTGTAACAATTCTGTGTTTAATAAATGCAACCTGACGTGAATTCAGTGACCTTGACTTCTTTCCACAGTTTTATTTTCCGGGTCTTTGTGACAGTGACCTGGAGAGACTGCATGAAGAGAGTCAGAATTAATGATCCGAAGCGCCTCTGCAGTGGCAGCAGACATTCAGGGCGTCAGACAGTCTGTGTTTAAACCTGCACGTTGAGGTAAGGTACAGCTCTTTGTTGGAAAATAGCTTTGAATAACCAGCTAAACTAAACACACAAGCTAAACTCAAAGCAAAGACGGAAGAAGTGGATTTTATTTAGAGGACAGTTTATGGAAATGAAACCAGCAGAGCATCAGTGTGCATGAAAAAACTGTTTATATGTGGGTTTAGTTTTATGTCTAAAAGTTTGAAGCTTTTGTTATGCTTCCATTCCATACTTTCTTGTCATTTCTGTCTGAAAACAGTTAAAATTAAAGACCCACTAGGGTGAAACTGTTGTTTTTCACAGGTTCTTGTGGAAACCTTTGACGGAGGACATACTGTGTATAAAGAAAAATAAGCTCAAAATTGCCGTACTGAGTACACTCTTATCAAAACTTTATATTCTTACACATTTCTCTCCTGTTTAAACTTTTAAAGTTCAAATCTTCACAGAAAAGAAAGTCCAGAATTATAGAATGGGGGAAAAAAAGATTTGCTAGCGATCAAGGATTTATGTAAAAGTGGCAAATTGATCGCAATCTGTACAGGAGACACAGCATGCGCTGTAAAAACAAAATGCACGGAAAAAAAAACCCAGCGAGATGGCAAAAGGTGAACTGCCGTATAGCGAGGGGCCACTGTCTTTCTGTATTTAAAACGGGAATAAGGATCAGACGGAAAATTGACGCTGGGAAAAATATCTTATGAAAACAGCAAAATCATAATTAAAAAACCACTGGGAACAATTTTATAAGTGACCAACAGTTGATCGGAGTGGGACATAAAGAAATAATTTATAAAAAAAACAGAAAAGTTATGACAGGTTTGAGAAAACGATTTAGGAAAATAAGTAAAAGTAAATAAGTAAATAAGTAGGCTTTCTGATACCGCATATTTTTCCGCAAAGTGCACCAAACCATTATGATGTAAATCCTGTAAATAAACAAGGTTGCATAATATTGTCATTAGGATATTAAGGATATTTAGACTCACACTTCCAAGATCTAATCCAGCAGGATGGCATCTAGAATATGAGGTTAAAGACAAATCATGGCTACATGAACCACTGTAATGATTTTTATTTTCACATCAGGTACTTGATATTTAACAGCACTCAAGGGCCATTTATCTGTTTTTTGTTGGTTTTAGAAAATGACAATGTTAGTGATTTCAATGGGAAAGCAATCTTTAAATGTGTTCTGTTCATGACATCATCCAATTTTATTATTTCCTTTTGAATATGGTGAAATTATAGCTGCTGTGTGTTCATAGCTTCATTCCAGAAACCACACAAAAACAATAATAGTAGGTCGACACATGTAAACACGTAGTCCAAGTGTCTTTACTTAGTTTTAAAATGTGGGCGTGCAAGAATGTTTAAGGCTGACGATCAAAGCCCCCTCGCTTCTCTCTGGGATGCTGTGAACCTAAAGTGATTAGAAGCCATGACCATGCTTAACAAGCTGCCTTAAGCCAGGTAACTACCATCATTATGACTGAATTTCTTAATGCTACACACCAGAAAGTGCCACAAGATCGGGCACGCTGATGCCAAAGCCAAAGACAGGTGGAAACACGGGTGGCTTCTGGTCTGCTGCAGGCCCACCAACCTGTTTTCAGCAGGTTCATTTCATGAACTGGAGTGTCTGAGGCCAGACTTAATAGGACTTATTCTCACACAATTGAACATCTGAGTGCTTGGGAGTTATTTTGACGTCATAGATTACACCTTTAATCATGTTTTTTATTATCAAATAACCAGATATGAGTGCAACGTATGTGTAAAAAAATTTCATATGATTTCACTAGTTTTCATTGATTTGAACTCCTAAAATAGTTATATTTTTTGACACAATCCTAGTCAGATTAATCAGTTTTACTATAAATATTAGTATTTGGCCTATTCTTTTGACTTTTTTGCTGTGTATCCCATTTATTCATTTTTTTCAAATCAAAGCTTTACATAAGGAAAATGTTTTAAAAAGGTCCTAAATGAGACCTACAGCTATGAACACAGAGTAAAATTGCATAACCTGATAAAAAGCACTGAACAATATTGGCAGTGTTAAGTTAAATTTTCTCAAACCTAGTTCTGTCTCTCATGGGAAAACTCGTATTGAGCACGGCTGCAGTAGTAAAATGCATAACTACTTTGGCTGCAAGGCACATGAATCTTAGATAGTAGAAAACTTGTCTATCAGCAACGTTGCTGCCAGATACCCTGACAGCTTTCAGAGTTCACGGTGTTCCTGGTATTCAGCACAGATTTAGTGGGATTCACCTCTATCTGTGAGCTGTTGTCGGTTTCCTCAGCAGACAGCAGGCCTGGAAAACCATCGGGCTCCTCCACATCTGGCTCCGGGTCCTGCATCTGACTGGCCCTGTTGCTGTTCATGTTGCGAGGTTTTGGGGAAACCCATCTTCTCCAACGGTGGTTGAACACCTTAGCCGCTGCGTCCTCATCTCCAGCCTGTTCCAGCACGTAGAGAGGGGCGACCTCTGAAGAAACACATAAAATATGTGGCTCATTTAGAAAAATTAAGGGGAAACTTTGGCTGAAACAACAACAAGAAACTATTAATGATGAAAGATTATAGTTTTTGTTTCTAAACGGGATTTCCTTGATGTTTCAGTAACCTAGAAACCAATAAAATCACTATAGAGCATGTTATTTTACTCTCGCTGAAGCAATCTGACATTTAGTCCCTTCCTCATCACTCTCTTTCTCTGCATGTTTTTGTAATACTCTGCAACAGATGCATATGAATGACTCAGCAGTTCATTTGACTGCAGGAGAGGCCAATCACCCCAATTCCAGCTTCTAAAATGAGACGCTGGTGACAGGTGAGAGATGCTCATCATAAGCAATGGCTTGATCAGGAGAGCCCGGGCAGCTGGAGCACAGATGAGATGAGCTGCCTCTGTTTTAAAGGACGGTTCCCTCAGAAGAAGTGATCTTATTTATGTTTGCTGGACAGGTTTCCCATGGTTACACAATACCTTTATACATTTAAGAACTACAGAGATTAATTAATAAAAATATATTCATCAGCTTTTGGTCTTAAAGGAAATTCCTAAATATGTTTTGCAGGATGTCCAAATTATGAAGACAAATAAAAAAAGTACTATTTTAATCTAAGTTTTGTCAGTATAAATATGCCATGAATGGTAATTCTTCATGTTAACACAACTTCAAAGGGAAAAAATAAATACATACAAAAAAGGTATTCATACTTGGCTGAATTAAACCTTTGTCTTAAATATTTGCTGCAAATTAAAATATTTATTTCCATGTAAAGAAGAAAAAAACATATTTACTGTAACGTATAATCATTAATGTTTTGGAGGGATTTTTTTTTTTTTTTACAAATTGGATCTAATTTATTTACCAAAACATCTTAATTGTACTAAAGAGGAGGCTATTTTTTCTCTCAAAAAATGTATATGTATAGCTAATATGTGACTGTTTGAAGCAGAAAATGAAAAGTATTTTGTTTTTGTAAAACACAAAAGCCTACAGTATCAACTTAAAATATGAGGAATAACAATAAAAATGTATTTATTATTATAAAATATACTTTTTGGCATTGTGACAATATTCAGGAAGTACAACACAACCAACATTATAATCAATTTAAGGTTAATATAGCACAAGAAGGACTACTCTGACCCTCATACTAGACCACCATTTGTACAATTAGTCCACTTGTTGCACAGCAAGTCCATGTATTGCACATTTTCAGTTTCAGCAGCCATCTTTTGTGTAGTTGTGGTTTTTAGTCCATCTGTTCCTGTTCTGATGGCCCTGTTCTGCCATCCTGAAGGTAACCGTTCAGTGTGTGTCATTGGTAGTTGTAAAAAAACTAACTCTAAAACATATTTCATTCATAATTTAGCTGAACATTGTTTTGATTCTGGTCAAATATACTTTGCACGCAGCAGTTATGTCATTTTTTGCGCCACAGTATATGTCTTGTATTTAATCACATTTTTTGTAAAAAAAAAAAAAAGAAAGAAATTGGAAATCCTTTAAAAAAAACAAAAGTCTTGTTTTATGGTTAAAACATTTCCTCCCAAAATTCTGACCCTTCTTGACGTGAAAACTGACTAAACATGAATCTTGCAAAACAATAGGAATACAGCCATTTTTACTCTATTTTCTAAGCAATTCTAAAGAAAACCCTTCTTTACTTTTTGTAATATTGTTAAAATGTTGAACGTAAACTTTTGTTTCATAACTCTCTAAATGCTTAAAAAATGCCAACACAGACTGTCCAGCTGAGGGCTAAACTTTTTCTCCATTACTTTGCAAAAGCCAAGCATGTCTGATATGATCCTGCTCCCCCATGACCTTAATCAAGTGGTTTGATGCAATTAGCCGTAAACCTGGTTTTCATTGCATGCATTCAAACTTAAAGTTTACAAAGTGGCTGCCTGCTCTTTTGTCTTGCAGAAACACCGATCTGCTGATTTCATAACGATTGCTCTCTGATGCATCTCTTTTTATGAGACAGAGGTCACAGGGTTTAACAAGCAGAGCTAATTTTCTGCTCTTTTCCCTGCATTTCTTCTCTCTTATGCCCACATTCAGTTTTTCGTGCTGTCCTCGTTCTGCAGGGGCCCCTCCAGCCACTGGTTCTTCGGAGGGGAAAGAAAGAGGAGGCGGGAGCATGTGGAGAGGCTTAAGATGCTAATTCGCCCCAAAGAGGAAGCTGACAGATTCACTTTACAAAAGAGTGTCGGCTAAGCAGAAACCACAGATAAGTCTGAACGCAGAAGTGGGTAGGTGGGTGGTGTGGATTAGAGTTACTTAGAGGAGCAGAGGGTGTGGAATAAAACATAGCTGGGATGACAAAACAACTATTCATTGTAAATTACGGGAAAAAGTGAGTTATTTCTAAGTGAAATCAAGTTTTCCTTGCTTTTCTTTGATCCATCTGGACATGCTAATCAAATATGAACTACTCTGATTAAACAGTAACATCTGGAAAAGTGTCAACAAAATAATAGACTGCTATTTTCCAAGCATGGCTTATTTTAAATGCAGGAGCAACTACGCTTCTCCACAGACCATCACAGCTGAGTTGGAGGGTTTGGTAAGTTTGGGATTTAGAAGGGCACCTAGAGGAACCCCCCTCTCCTCCATCCCCCTGACAGACTGAGGGTTAGACTTCTCTCCAGCACTCTCCGTGAAGGAAGTCTTTTCTCCTTTTTTGTTTCTTTTCATTAAGTCTAAAAAGCCCCTGCATACCTTTGCCCTGACTCTGTCGCATAGGCTTGGTGGGCAGACTTGTGCCTGTCAACGCCTTTGATTCAAAAACACAGACACTGTAATTTGGTTTCACCTAAAACCTCCCAAAGACCTTGAAACGGGCATCAAAACCCTGGCTGGATTGACAGGTCACCCACTTGGAATGCTTCTGCACATTTGTGAACATAATGAGGAGATGAAGACAGGAAAAAAACACCAATCAACAAATTCTTAACTTCCTATATTTGGTATTCTGAGAGGTTAATTTGGTGCTGCTGTTGTCAGGGCACAGAAGGACCGTCTCTCCCCGTCAGGGTCAACGTGGATCAAACTGAAATGATTGAAGCATTTGATATTTGCAGCTTGAGGGATTAGTGTCAGAACAGAATTAGCCCAAAACAAAAAAACAGGATTATAATGTTCCCTCACTATTATCATCTTTCGCTGTTTTGCAGATTTTCTTTTTGTGTGTGCAATGTTGTAGGTTTTTTTTTCTGCGTACTGATTGTCTCATTCTGTGAATGTCTCAGAATGTCTGAAGCCATGCTCAAATCAAACACAAACCGTGCAATGTTAAGTCAATGTACAGATACAATCAGTGGTCTTGTCGCATATTTTCAGCATCTAGCAGCAGTTTGTTTCAGGCGTCACAGCACGTTGCAGCACAGTGTTTTTCCAGAGTGTAAATATCTGAACTTCAAAAAATTTGTGTCATATCAACTAATCGTAACTCAGCTTTAGTCCATGATGTGTTGATAATGTGAACAGTAGGTAAGGTCGGAAGCCAATATGGAGGAAAAGTTGATTGTTCATCTCTTGAACTCTATTTTTTCTTATTTGCATTGTAAAAATAATCAAAAAGGTCCTCTAAATTATTATTTTCTTTCCTCCTCAGACTAACGCGGGACAGTAGGTCATCAAACTGGGTCACACAGGGACAGAAGTCCTACTAAAAGCTTCCATCATTCAGACGCAGCTCCTCCAGTAGATGGTGAAGTTCATCGTACTGGGAGAATCTCTGAATGATCTCATGAACCCAAACATGAAGACATAATTACCAATGTTTTGTAGAGTTCTTCAAAATAAACAAACCTGATCTCTAAAAATCATCTGTCTTCCATGCATTCACTGTTTATGAGATATACAGATATACAGTCAATGCTTTGACTACTGTACAGATTTCATCTTTCATGGGTAATTTTTAGAACATAACTCCTAGGAAGCACTTTATTGTTAAAAAATGCAAACGCATCAACCAACAGAGACATGCTACAATAGAAAACTCCCCGGTTCGTTTTTAAGAGCCAACATAAAACAGAAAAAGTTTTATAAGACTTGCCCTGGGACACTTACATGAACAAAAAAACAGAGACAAAAACATTATCTTTAACAGAATGGGAAGCCCCAGGGGTTTCTGCGTGAACTTCCTCCAGTTTTGTTTTTAAATTAACTTCAATCCAGAAGTCTAAATGAATCCCATCAGACAGACAAAGTTTTGATTCCTAACTCAAATATCAAAATATTCAAATTTAATAGTAAAAATAATACCTTTACAAATTACCGGTACATTTTCTTTTATAAACTTCTCATGAGACTTTAAACTTGTGTGACCCCAAAAAACTAACAAAAAAAGGTTTTGAAAACTGATAAAGTTAAAAAATCTAAAACAATACACGCGCCCACACACATGCTTACATACACACACACATACATTTTACAAGGAAGGTGGGACCTCAGACCATCTGTCCCTTACCCCCATCCATGGTAGGGGGTACCAGGGTACCGTGTTCCTTGGGTGCTGGCTTCCTGGGCCTGGTGGCCCTCTCTCCACGTGGGGAGAGGGATCCCTGTGCTCTCTGGCACGACCGGGGGCCGGGGTTCACATCACATCTAAGCCTGGGGGTGTTCGTGTCCCTGTGGTGTGGGTTCTGGTCGTTGCTCTTGAGCGCTGGGCTTCTCCAAAATCCATCTATGGGTGAGCCTGGTCGGGCCATGGTAATGGCACTTCTTGTGGACCACACTGCTCTGGGGCATCTTTCTCCTGGTCAGGGGTGGCTGGCGCCTACCTTGCTCTCACCTGGGCCAACCGTGGACTTGGTGGAGCGTAGGGCGGGTCTCCCTTGGGGGGCCCTGGCCCGTGCCCGGCGTCAGGGTGGGGGGATGCCCAGAACTCCTGGGTGGCGATGGGTTGCATGTCTGGGGCTGAGGGTGCTCTCCTGTGTTGGGCCCTACGGGCGCGGCAGGGGGGCTGCTCTCCTGGTTGGGTTGGGGCTTGCACTCTCTGTTCCCCGATGCCTCCCTGCTCTCTGGCGTTGGGGGCCCTGTGGCGGTCCTGCTGGCCCTGGCCTGGGTGGCGGATGTGATCGCCCGGCAGGCGGTTACTCTCTATCTGCTACCGTGCGGGTGTTGGGGGGGGGGGGGTCCTGGCTGTCGCTGCTGCTATGGCGGGGGTCTTGGTGTGGGGATGGCTTGGTTCTCTCCCTCCTTCTTTTTACATTCCATCATCCACTTTAGAAACACATAAAGAACCACTCGAGCACAGGTGCTATCTCACCTTTGCACAAATAGTTTGAGTATTTAAATGAAATATTTCACGTGTTGGCCCGAATGCATAAGTGTGTGCGTGTGTGAACATCAGTGGTATTGTGTACATGTTGACATGTTTTGTATGTGGCCATTTTTGGAGCCCACAGGTATGTTTGTGGCATTTGGGTGTGTGTGTGTGAGGGTGATAGAGTGCCATCACCCTCCTACCCCGCCCCGGCATCCCTCTCTCTTCCCCTTTTTTTCTTTTCTGTCAGGTCCAACAAAAGACTGTTACAGATATAAGTAAGATGAATAAAGTTTAGCCTAAATTACAAAAGGGGTTTATTTAAATATATACGTAGTGTGTCAAATGTTTCATAACCCCTATTGTAGCAGTGAAATATGTCCAACACAAGAGGCTTTCAGCTCTCATCTGTCTGCTCAGCTGTTGGAAAGAATAAGATAAAAATAAAAAAGTAAAACTATGAAACTGCGGCTAAAATTCTGAATGAAGTAATGCCTGATGGTGCTTCAGCTTTCGTTATTCTGTTCTTAAAATCATCAAAGCTTGGGAGGCGACATCCTGGAGAGTCCAGCTCACATTACAACCATCTATCAGAGGCATTTAAGATCAACCTCAACATTGAACATTTCTGAAAACAAATGTCATAAATGTACCAGTAAAAGTCTAAAGCAAACACCTTAAAGAGCAGTTGCATTTGTGTCAATGTTAATCATGTTCACCATGCTCAAGGTCAAACGGCGGACGTGGAAGAGCCGCAAACATTTAAAAGGACAAAAAATAGGACAGCCTTTGAGCAACTGAAGGAAACCTAAATTTTGTAGCCTCTAAGCAACCGGGTTCATCAGGTTTAACCAAAGCTAAATGCAAAAACTACAACTAAAATAAAGCATTTGAGATTTATTGATTACTACAATGCATGGCTTACAGTAATGCTTTATGGACGTCATTTGAAAACATAACGTTTTCTTTGCCTTTGCAAAAAAGACACTCCAGGCACGCATGTAACTTTGTGTAATCTAAGGAGCTGGGCATGTTCCTCCGAGATGTCGTGCCTTTTTTATTTTTTTTTACATACCCTCCGTTTAAAATGCAACTTTGTCATTACACAGAAACATAAAAGGCAAAAAGTTGACTGCAAAAGAAAGTTATTCACAGGTAGGTGGAGTCGGTGTCTGCAAAGTTGATTCAATAGATGTAAGAATCATCAAAATCTGTTTCAATAAATTTAAGATTGTAGCAAAAAGCAAGAGAACAAAAAAGATTGTTATGGATAAAATGCTGGTTGCCTGTCCCCCAGAGATAAACATCACACAGACTGTGGATGCTACGCTGTGATTTTTAATTTATCTTTCATCTGTAAATGTTCAGAAACCACATTGCTGGATTTTTGTACTGCAAACAAAGCACAAAGGCCTGTTTAGGCTTTTTGAAAATGCATGCTGTGGGATATCTCCAATAAACAAGGACTTCTGCTGCATTTGACTATTATGCTTGTGCATTTTATCAGAGAAGCTGCAAGCAGCATTGGAATCAGGAAACAAGAAAAGCCTGAAGCACAAAAAAAATCACTTTCAACACTTTAGAGACAGAAAAAGGATTAATTTTTCTCAAGAAATACTGTGTTTCACTGACAAAAATACCCTCATGCTGTGCAACAGGTGGAACAGAAGACTGAAAGAGACAATGAAGAGAAATTATGGGGGGAATTTAGAGTCAACTCCTGCGACTTTAAATCAAGGCTTTCAACAGAGAAGTCTTTAATGAGAGCTTTGTGGGAGAAATGCATGTTTCGGTTAAACACTGCACAAAAAAATCCAAACATGTTGGAACCACAAAGCACCCAAAAAACGGTCCGACCACACAGCATCAAACCCCAAAACACAGGCTTGGAAGTGGAGGAGTCGACCATCACAGAGCGTCCTGTTTCCGCAGTGGCTTTCTGTCTGTAAGTGGTGGTTAGCTTGGCTGTGGGGTCGATAAACAGAGGAAGTTTGCGTAAACCTGCTATGACACAAACAGACAAGCAGGGAGGGTTGCATTCAACTTCATAAAAATGAAAGGAGTGCTATCAAAGCAACACATGTATTTACAAAGTCAGGGCTCCAGCCAAGCACAGCCTCTATAGAGTTGTAGAGCGCAGGATGATGAAGGAGGAAATCTTGGTGGTTGCCTCAGAGTAATGAGACTCCAGAGCTCTTGAACAAATGCAGCAGTAAACTGGACACTGAAGCCTCTTCATTAAGGGACTTCTGCTTCTCCTGTAGTTCAGCCTGTTATCCACAGTAATGTTATTTTGAAAGCTGATTTAGTGACTATAAAGCTGGCAGAAAAACTCACTGCTCCTGTGCAGCACACATGTCCTAAAGAAAATACATTTCACAGACCTTCTTAAATACCACAAAATTTAAAAATTCTTGAGCTGTTTGTAAATGGGTGAAACTAATTAGTTACCTTTGTTCAGAATAGTAATAACCTTTTTAGCTAGTTGACAAATGTTAACTTCTGTTAACCGAAACGGAAATTTTCCCAAACTCTAAGAACAATCTAATGTTTGATCCATTTTTAGCTCCTTATAAGAGTACACAACACTACACAACAGGCATTCAACACAAAATGCAAAGCCATAACAATTGCAAAACTGCACTAATACATTTAAAGTCCCACTCCAGGCATCTTTAAATCTACTTTATGCTCCCCTCATTCTCAAATAAATCTCAGAAAATGTACAAATATTAGAACTATTGACTCATTTGTCCTTGACAAAAAGTTTACAAGCAGACAAGTAACTAATAAATTACTTTTTTGTAGTTCAGTATCTCATTTTTTGTTACAAAAAATGAGATACTTACATTTTTTGTTACAATTACCACTTACAATTACATTAATATTTAATCAAATTAGGTTAAATAACCCCAACTAAATAACCCATTCAAGAGCGTATATTTAGTCATTGTTCTGTCGTAGGAGGAACCTCTCTCTTTAATTGTGACAGCTGAGGCTGTCTCCATGACTCCTGAAAAAATGCAGTGGGTGTATAGATGGGCTGGTTCTTCATGGTTCATTGTGGTTCAGAAAAACCAAATATCTTAAGCAGCTAATTCAGTTCATAATCAGGAATGAAACAATTTAAGGTTTTTTCAGATTATTTCAGAGAATATTTGAGCTTTACTGTTGAGTTTGTTCTTGAGAATTTGTCATTCATTTTGTCTGAATTGTTCACTTTTGAAATTGAACTAATTTGAAGCAAAAATTGATCACTGGAGCCTTTAGGCTGACTGACCGAATCCATATAACTCCTATTGATCTGTACGATGCCTTAGAGTATGTGATAAATGCCGCATCGTGCAGCAGAAGACACCTCTTTAGCTGATGACGGATTCCCTGTGGTGTGAAATAAATGTAGCTCAAGTCTGTGTGTGTGTGTGTTTGTGTCTGCCAGCGGAGTTGCATGGAGATTGATTGTCGATCTAAGTGTATTGAGAGCATTTTTCCACTTTTTCTGAAAGCTGAGGGTCCATGCGAGGCCAAATGGGGCCTGTCCCCTCCTTCCTGCTAATCCATCACCAACAAGGAACCCTCTCACCCCATCACACCTCTCCAAACGAATGTCTTCTGTGTAAACACAAACTGGTTCAAATGTGAGAGTCAAGAACTTCCAAAGGAGCTTGATGTTCACTTACAGAGGAATTTACTCAAACAGTAACAAGAAAACACTCAGCAGAGCTTCAAAATCCCAAAAGAAAATTAAAAACAAGGGTGCTTCGAGGTAAAACTTCCTTTTCATAAATAACTTAAGGTATTGGATGGATAGCCTAAAGATTTACTAACTTTACTGTCATGTGTCTCATAATTGCTGAAAAGAACATTCCCCTGTTTCATCACATCTGTATGTAAAGAATGCAGATGTGACCAGTCCAACCAACAACACGTTCTGTGGTTTTAAGACTTCACATTTGGCCAGTCTTGCAGCAGTGAGAGCGTCCCACACTTATGCAACTCTAAATAATAAAACCTATTTGCTGCATTCATAAATTCAAAACACGTGTTTAATAGACAACCTCCTCAAAAAAAAAAAACGGGAAAAAAAAACAGGCAATAACATGTTTTTAATCCGAGGTTTGGCTATTCCTAGCGCAGATGTAAACATCTCCAAATGATTTTTGGCGAAGAAAATGAGAATCTAGCGAACATGCAGAATCTCAGTCTCCCACCAACAGCCTGCAGGCGTTCAACAATGATCAAATTGGTTTTAGCAAAGATCCACGCCAACAGTATCTAGCAGAGGCAGACCAAAAGACATACAGCATTTGGGGGCTCTTTTCTCGAGCTGTACTTACTGATTAGAGGCGGCGAAAAAACATGGGACCATTCTCAAAAGCCTGCAACACGCATCCCAACATTTTTCTGTTGACAAACCAAGTCACACACAGTCTGTCGTTGCTTCAATCTCTTTTCTACTCAGCAGTGGAGACTTGTGCGCTCAGTCAATAAATATTACATTTTGTTTACAACACAATCTTTGTGCCTCGCTGGGAGCTTTGTCGAGCAGAAAATGGTCCAGACAGAGCAGGATGTCACAATACAGATAACCAATTCCCACAATGTATCTGCAATAAGATGAAATTGGGTTCATAGAAAACAACAAATCATTCTTCTATTTCATCATAAATCAAATGCGGTGGGTGTTTTTGAATGTAATACTTTTTCCAGCAATCATTTCTAACTAGGTGAAAGCATTAAGGGAATAAACCAAATTAAAGTACCCAAACTTTTCCTGTTTCATTTAGTTTGTTTTTTTTTTCATTCTTCAGTCAAGCAATAGTAGTTGTAGCTCCCTCTGAACAAATCTGAGAGAACATTGTCACAGGGGTCGAAAAAAAAAGAGAGATGTGAACATCTGCATCTGCAGGCTGTTCAAATCTACAAGATAACTTGGCTATAAATCAGGTTTATAACAAAAGCAATTACTGAAAACGGGATTTTAAATGTTCCTTATTTATTCCACCACAAACATTTGAAACAATTAAAATACAAATATTCATGACATAAATATTTTAGCAATTATTTTGTTCATCATTTTGGTTTTGGTTTTGTTTTTTGTATTGTGTTCAACTTAGTAGCCATTTTTTGACATATCTGTGGTTAGTATAAAAGTGTAACTTTTAATGATTTCAACTTTTGATGGAATTAAATGCTGTCGATCATGGTAAGATTTTAAAACTGAATGGAAAGTTCTGTTTTTTCCCCCGATTCAGTGTAAAAAAAATAAAATCTAAATTTTTGCTAATACTGACCACCTGATTTAAGACAAAACGGTTCAATTTTAGAGCAAAAGCTTTTAATTTGGAGTATTAACATCCTCTTGATATATTTTAATGTCAGTAGTAATTTGTTTGTTTACATCTTTTTCATTTTATTTTTAAAGACCCGCCTTTGATTAAAATCTTTTTGTGTTTTCAACATGTTCCTGAGGCATTTTTCTGATGATGGAGGACTTAGATATTGAGGAAATTAAGCTCAAGGTTGCATTTATGAATATTTCTTTATTCAAATTGTTTTGAATCAACTCAGAGGTGAAGTTCTAATGAAGGACTGCCGCTGTGGAAACTATGTCCTGGGAAACGACACAGGTTTTAAGATTTTGGCTAAAAATGTCATAATCATAATTAAAAGACCACTGGGAACGCTTTTAAAATAGAAGAAAGGACGATGGGAGTGGGTCATTATTATAACCACACAAATCAAAAAATTAAAAGAAGCTGTTTTTAGAATTTCCTTGCTCAAGTCTAAACTCTTTTAACAGAAGCATATGCTCCGAAACGTTTTTATTGATGTGAACCAAAGCACGGTTCCAATCCCTGCAGAGGACACCAGGATTATTGTTCACAGTGACATTTGTCTTGTACAATTGAGGCTGGATTAACTGAAACCTTAATAGAAACAGACAGTTAAGTGCCCTCTGACAAACAGCCTGAGATTCTCTGGGTTTGAATGCAAATAGGAATGAGCCCATTTCAAACTAACTCCCTCTGTTGTTTGGGTTTCACTGTTTTGCTTCTTCCAGACAGGGTGATGGTTAATGTGGTGACGGCCAAGAAAGGAGGGGGATAAGTACGTGTGTGAGGCAGTGTCCGCCCAAACCATCCTTTTAGGATTTTCCCAGGAAAAGAATGGCCGACAGCAAAATAGTTTGAGCTCAGAATCACATTTCTTTCAAGTTTCATACAGAAAATGCTGAATTTGGCGAATGATGGGTTGCTTTACAACAAAAAAAAAAAAACATCTCAATTTTAAGCAGAACGTTGCAGCATCTCTTCAAAAACTTCCCAATAAAATAAATGAGCACCAACTTTGCAGAAGATCAAAAGTAACACAATTAAGATGCTAAATGTTGTCATTTTCTAGGAGAGCTTTGCCAACATCCCACTCTGAGCATGTTCTCAGTTTTTGGACACTCATGTGTAAAAATGCATCAACCCCCCACATCTCCATGCCATGTTCTGGGCTTGTTGCCATCAGTGCTGGACTGCTCCGCCTCTCCAGGGATCAAACCTGAGCGGGGGGCTACACTTTATATCAATGCTGGAAGAAGGCTTCTTTTCTTGTTTATTTACAAAAATCCTATGTTGAACTTTTAGTCTGTTAAAATTCTATTTAATGTTTGGATCTGGACTAAACACGTGCTTATCTGTATTTTAAACACATTTGTAGTAAAAAACAAAAATGCAGAATTATTTTGTGAGGAACTTTAGTTGTGGTTTTGCATTTGATACTTGCAAAGATTTAAAACCTTGTTTTATAAGACATTTGACCCAATTTTTTTAATTATCTTTGCTTTACACCTTTCCAAACTTATCTGAGAATCAGAAGAGTCAAGATGTTTTGTATTATCAAAAGCTAAGAGCTAGAAATAAAGAAATTGTTATTGAAATTAGTTAAAATCCTTTTCCTTCAAACTCTTGACAACAGAAAAACTTGATTTAGGACTCAAAAAAACTCCAGTTGTACTGTTATTTTCGGTTCTATTTGAAAGTTTTTTATTTTAAAGATCAATAAATGTTAACACGTTAGATTGGCATTCATTGTCATTATTTTGGAAACAAAAATTTAGATTTATGTTCTAATAAAAAGTACTAGTTTTGGATTTTTTGAGGATTTATTAAGATGGGCTAAAACGTACTAAGACCATATTCTCATTTTGTTTAAAAAAAAAGTCATTTCTACTTAATAACACTAGTTTCTTCTGTCACTGTAATCAAAATGAACCTTGATTAGATGAAAGATAATTTTACTATTTCAAGTAACTTTTCTCTTGAGTATAGTGTTCTACTATGTTTAAATCTCTTTGTGCAGTGCTGCAAAGTCTTTCTATTTTTTGGTCTTTGTCAAGGATTGAAAACTACTGTTTGTCATCGGAACATGTTTTTCGAGAAGGAAAATGTTCTCAATGATTTCATTTGTGCAGAGGATGATGGAAAGCTTTTGGCTTTTTTAAAATTAAACCAGAAGAGGAATCAAACATCATTAGGTAATTTCCATGCACAATTGCTGAAATTTCCCAAAATGAAATGTTCCCAAAATGAAATGACAACTCTCGAAAAGCATAAAGTTCCTTAAAATTTTTGGTCAACCAAGAAAACTCCCAGTAAACATTAAAATCACCTGCAGGATCTAAAATATTGGACAGCAGGTCATGTTAAAAACTCACCCTGATGAAAATCCTGTTGTTGGTTTTTTAACAAGTCCTTAAGGCATTTTTCTAATAATGGACCTTAAAGGTAGATTTCTGAGTGTTTCTTTCTACAAATCTTTGTGAATCAGAAACCCACAAAAGAAATGCTTTTGGAAAAACTTCTCAGATGTAGAAAATCTGCAGGGCAGGTCACAAGCTCTTTGCTCCGCCTCATTCTGATGCATCAGACAAATAGATCCATGTACGTCTTTGTCTTCCTCGTCCGAGCTGTTACCTGGCTAAAAACTGTGCCCATTTTTACCTGTAATGTTAGGTTGTGGGGGTGAGGGGCTGTAATCTAGCAGAAGAGCGTGTAAACAGAGAGCTCTCAGTAGAAGAGCTCAGTAGAAGTGGGGGGGAGGGGGCTGTTTTACCCCGTCCACAACTCGGGGGCAAAATTCGAATGAACTACTGCCGTTCTGCAGAAACTATCCTAGAAAGCAACACAATTTATTTAAAATTATGGCTAAAGATGGCATAATCCCAATTAAAAGACCATTGGGAACCCTTTTAAAATAGCTTTAGGGTCTCTAAGAATATTTAATCCTGAGAAATATTGTGATGCAATGCCTTGTATCGCACTACATTTTGACCCAGAAGAAGTCAGCGTGTAGCTCCAGCAGCAACTTTTAACAGCTGAGGGTCCACTCCCCAGGTATATCTCAGGCTTGGACACAAATGTCCTTTGAGCTCTGTAACCCTTGTGCCATCCTAGGCACTTTAACGTTGGGAGTTGGGTCATCTAGACCAGTGTTTTTCAACCTTTTTTGAGCCACGGCACACTTTAACCTTGACAAAAATCCCGCGGCACACCAGCATCCAAAAAAAAAAAAAAAAAAGCAGAAATTCATTGTCTGTATTGATCGACAGCCCCCCCCCCCCCCCGCGCCCGCAATCTCATGTGCATTTTTGTGATAATTGTGGCCGGAAAAGCAGGAGGTTACGGCTGTTTTTTCTAAGAGATGAAATGAAAGTTAAATTAAGAAACTGTTTGTTTGTTGTGCTTTCAAGACGTTTCACAATTCTGCAACTCGTGTGCTGGGACACTGGCCCTTTAAGCCAATGCATCACGGGAGATGTAGTGTGAAAACTGCCGAAAAATTGCAGAAAGACTCGCGTCTCTGAGCTTCATTGTTTTGTTCACGTGTTCCACGGTCTGACACCGGACTCTGTGGAAAGCTACACCGCTAAAGACGAGCTTTAGCTGGTACTTTTGTTAGAACTGAGCGACTTTATCAGCAGAATTAAGAACAAGGAAGTGAAGACTTTAAGCACTTCTGATTGGTCAGACTGATGACATGTGATTAAGCCTTCAAGAATGATTGGCGGAGACAGTTAAAGGGGCGGGACTTTTCCGCAAACTGTCATATCTGCAGGTAAATCGCGGTACAGTCATTCTTATCAAAATGTCTTTAATAGAATTAAATAAACACAAAGAAAAAGTAATTTTAAGATCTTTTATATTCCTAACTACTCAGTGTTTTATCAGGGCCTGTTTGGATGAACACAGAGCTGATTTCCTGGAGATGAAAAATGTTCTTAGACCAGTTAATGAGGGCAATTTCCCACGGCACACATGACCATCTCCCACGGCACACTAGTGTGCCGCGGCACACTGGTTGAAAAACACTGATCTAGACCCACTAGACAGTGCTCTGAACCTTTTTTTTTAATGATTTGTGATCTTCTCTGGTGTCCATGGATTACATGAAATCTTTCCACTTTTATCCACCTTTGTCATGGTAGGAATAACACGTCAATGTAAGGGTGGGGTCATCTAAGATAGCACAAGGGTTAAAAAGAAAGGGGCAACCCCTCAACTGGCGCTTGAACATAAATAAAACAAGAACATTTTCCTGCAGCGATGAGTAAACATTCAGCCAAGCCGCCACAGCTAAGTGCAGGTTATGATAACAGGGGTGGAAGAAAGAGCAAAAACGGTTTCCGTGCAGCAGCAGGAAACAGCCTGGAGAGTTTAGATGCAAGAGTGTTCCTATCAGCTGGACCTGCAGACACTTTCCTCCGGCTTCACATCACTTGTCTAGCAGAGAACAACAGAAGCAATGTTTTTGAATGAGAGAGACCAAATATTTCGAATTCAGATCATCACAAAGTAATTGAACACTTTGGAAATGTCTCAAGATGAGCACTGTCCTTAAAAAACATGCAACAATTCTATTTGACAAAGAAAAATGATCAGCTTTAGCATAAAGTCTAAATCGATAAGTGAAAATTGTCTTCGGTTGGGCAACAGAGAGAAGTCAGACCCTTGCATCATTCCCTGAATAACCTTCAAACCTGATATGAAAGAAAAAGAAATCAAAGATATTGATCAAAGTGTAATGAAAAAATGAATACGTTTTTTTTTTCTTGTGATGGAGGATTGAAGGAGAGCAGCTTTCCTGTGTTACATTAGGTTTCATCAAACACAGAACATCAAATAAGCCTGCGGTGAAGGTGTGCATGCAGAATTCAGATTTGTCTGAGATAACAACAATTCTTGTATCCTCTGCAGGGAAGTAAAAATCTGTTTTTGTTTCCACCTGAGCCACATAAAGCTCCTCTGGTGTACAAAGACATTGGAACCATGGGTTTGGTCATTGCTACCTGGAATCAATCTTCCTTGCTTTGTTTGTTTGTAGCAGTGGGAGTGGTAACTAGGCAAACATAAAAACTTGCAAAAGCCTGCCTGAAACACAAGCCTAGTCTTTACAGTCACAAAAACCATCAGATGGTCTGAAGAGAAAGGAGGAAGAAGGGCAAAATTTGAGAATAAATTGCCACAAGAAAACAAACAAGAAAGGAACTTTTCATAGAAATGATGGATAAAGAAATGTGTATGCTGCAGTTTCATCATATTAAAGTACTAAGATAAGAAGGGAAATTAAAAGAATAAATTCAGGGAAAAAAGGATGGACCGATAAAGGTGTCCTCCTCATTTTACTTCATGTCCTCTTTCTACCAGTTCAAATGGTCCCTGTCATCACTCTGTACCTACTCTCTGTCATTACCTTTTTATCCCAGAGATTAAAGCTTTGTCTCTATCATGTTTCAGTCTGGATCTGTCTCTGCAAATCTGTTGTGAGAAACGAATACCTCAGGGAGAAGCACAGGGATCTGTGTCAGGCAATTGCTGCACCCGGATGCATGCATGCAAGTTCTAGACTAGAGGCCCGGCATGCAGACTGCAGGCATGTTCAAACAACACCAACAGCTGAAACATCAGATTAACTGAAACAAAGCACCATAGGATAACTTTTTCTGTGAAAGATACTAATTTTTACACCTGAAAAGTGCATCTGCCTGAAACTATATTTCAACCTATTTCATGCCTGCTTGTTTTTCATTCAGTCAGCCTTAGGTGAGTTTGGTTTTCTCCAGCAGATAAAGTAAAACATGTCAGTTCTGTTCTGGTCAGAGCACTTTTTTATGAGCTCTTTAATAAAAGTAATGTGAACCCCTGTTTGGATTCTAACCCTCTGCCAACTGCTATGAACACAACTATAAAAATGAAATGATATCATTCCTGTAAGAGCTTGGAGCTCTCCTGCTGATTTTACAGTGTTATACTGAGGACAAGGTTTTCGTCCAACCTGCCAATTTCATGATTCAGCGTTGAATACTGTGAAGTTGGAGAGGCTGCGATCATAAACTTTCTACTGCTGGTAGTCTGAGCTCAGTAATGGCACAAAAGAAATGAGATAAGCTCAAACAAAAGCATTGAAACAAAATAGTTGTCCTTTTTTTTAATCTTTTACCCTTTACAAAACACATTTTTAAAGAAAATTTGATTGAATAAATAAATTAATCATCTACTATGAGGACAATTATTATAATTATAATGAGAATGTCATTTTTGATGTCCTATTTTCTGCCACAGATAAGTGAATTTCCCCATCGTGGGATAAATAAAGTCATCTAATCTAATCCAATCTAATCTAATCTAATCTAATCTAATCTAATCTAATCTAATCTAATCTAATCTAATCTAATCTAATCTAATCTAATCTAATCTAATCTAATCCAATCTAAAAGACCACTGAGGACGCTTTTGTTATAGATCAAAAATGATCAAAGTGGGTCTTTAAGTAAGTCAAATACAAAAAAACAAAGCATTACATTTTGCAGTAAAGCATATTTTTACGTCCCAGACATTTAATCTCCAGAAAATGAAAAGCTGTGAAGTTTAAGATGACCATAAAAGTACTTTTAAATCTTTTAAACACTTCAATGCGAATTTGAACGTTTGCAAACTGAATTGACAGATGTCATGGCACTTTCAAAATGCAGTAAGATTATGTTTAATATCAGCAAATCAAATTCCACTCATTCCTTTTTCCAAATCTGCAAAACCCCCTTTCAGGATTAGGGTTGCTGGAGCCTATCCCAGCTAGTGTTGGGAGAAGGCGGGGTACACCCTGGACAGGTTGTCACTCTGTCACAGGACCACACACACTCACAGTTTAGAGTCACCAACAAACCTATGAAGCATGCGTTTGGACTGTGGGAAACTGGATTTCCTGGAGAAAACTCCACATAGAAAGGTCCCAGTCGGAATTTGAACCAGGATCTTCTCTCTTTGAGGAGACTTTCCAGGTAACATGATTATGATCTGCTCTTCCAGTCCTGTCTGCTTCCACAGGTTCCAGCTATTTGTTTCAGAGCATGTCTTTGAGTAATCATGTATTTCCACTGAAAATACAAAAAAATATAATCCAAAAGATTAATTCAGTCCTGAGTTTTAATTTTCACTATGTTCTAACATTTAGAAAAGTCTATAAAGCCTATTGAAGCACAACACTCCTCAATGACAGTCATTTCAGAAAATACAGTTTTGCTAATGTAAAGCCAGCCTGTGACATTGTGCAGGATTTTAATTCTGCCATAAAGGTACAAAGCAATGTCCCAATTTTTTTCAGTTTTGTTTTTAAAGTAATGTCCTCAATTTGTTCTGTAGTTAAACCTTGTAAACCAAACTCTAAAGTTTCTGCTGAAACAACAGAACCCAAACCCACGGCCCCACAAAGATTGTTTTGGGGCTCAAACTTCTACCTTAAACCCTTTATAGGCCTCAGGTGCATTAAAATCGCTCTTAAAGACCACAATTCCTGGAAAGGGATTCAAACGGAGCTCTGTGTGTGATGACTAAAGGATCTCTTCTGAACTTCTGAACTACAAAGAAAAACACAATAACTGTTCAAATGACTCTACAGCTGGACTTATTCACTTTTTAGTATTTTAATTTATACTTTCCATCACTGCTTAGCTTTACTTCCTTTATGAGACACTTTAAAAGTTGTTTCTTTCCTAATGCAAAGGACAACATGACACATGTTTAAATATCTGTTCAGTTATAGACATCTCATCCCTAATAAATGTCAAATATCTATAGATTCAGTGAAGATTCAGCTTCTTATCATGCAGCAACATCCCTCAAATGTCACTTAGAGATGGAAAATCGGCTGGAATAAAGCATATTAACATTTTTTTAAAGAGAAGCACATGATTTTGTCATTTTTGCCATTTACAACAGGCAGAACTCCACTTAATGCCAGGGAGTGTGAGTGAACGCGATTTCAAACAGTGAAAGAGCTTTGGTACAAACAAGCTGGTTTCAAGGTCCTAACAACAGCTGACCTGTTTGAGATGACTGCAGGTGTGCTGATGCCTTCAAATCCAGACTATAGCAGAATAGAAATGTATTTACATAGACTTATGGCCTAATAGTAAGGCATGTTACTATTTTAAATGGAAGAGTTTCTACAAACAGTCACTCTAAAACTGACTGAAGCCTTGATTTCACTGAAAATGTGTTGGAAGGCTTTCATATCTGCTTGTGGCGTGCTTCTGTTTTCCCTCATGCCTGTGCTCTGTTGGTGATTTGTTTGGAAGAGGCCGACCCTACTGTGCTAATGGGTCTGCCTCCCTCTGGCTTGGACACACATTTATTTAGCCATCTGACTGTTGATTCAGAGCAAAGTTATTTCTTGCACAAACAAAGGGTCAAGTTGAAGGACATGTCATCATGCTGACAGTCTTTTTTAGTTCCTTCACTCTTTAAACCATTTAAGCCTCTGGTTCATGGCTTAACGGATGTGGAGAGTTCTTCCTATATAACTGCATCATTATCTCAACAGCACTGTCGCCCACCACCCCATCCATCCTCCTGTCACCACAACCTGGTGTGATTTTTCCAACAAGATCGATTCTTGTTTTTCTTCCTCTTTGTATTATGTGTGTTATTGATCTCAAAACTCTTTATCAGCAGGACGAAAAGGCAACAGAGATCAACATAAGAAGCTGCTGATCTGAAGAGAGAGCAAAGGCTGATGGGAGGTTGTCGACAAAAAGGGGGCTTCCAGTGATGAACAGATTTTCATTTGAGTCATTAAGATTCCTCATGGCACAAGAGTGAGGAAAAATTCCCCCAAATCCTGGAGATTCATTTCTCTAAGAATGTAGATTTCTATTTTTTCCCAACAACTAAGCCAAAACGGATGGCGGAGCCTTCAACTATCGGGCTCCTCTCTGGTAGAACCAACTCTCTGCTTTAGACTTGAAGGCGGACACACTCTATCCCTTAAAGGATTGACTTGTTGTTAAGGTTGGCCTGGATGACCACGCTGATATTTCTGTTGCTATAGAAACTGCAGGGGGTCTCGTTAGGATGCATCGGGTGTGTATTCTCTCTTTCAACACTGTACACCTTTCCTAAAGCCGTAGTCACATGCACAGAAACGTGCAGGTTGACCCAAACAGGTGCAGCGGCAGGTTTTTGGGTTGTCCGGGTCGTAGACAGGAGCATCTTAAGGGGAGCACAGATGGGTCTTCTACGGCCACCTCAAGGGACATCAGGAAAAATGAAACCTACCATTGTCTGCAATAGATTGTAAGGCTCCAGCTCTTCCTTAATGAAGCTGACATAACAAGTAAACTTTTAGATCAGGCTTTTGTCTAGATCACCAGGAATGAAAATATCCACAATGAATGAGCTCAGAAATACCAAGAAACTGCAGTACATCCTGCAGCTGACAGCTGCTGATGGCTCACCGTAAAGAGGCTTCATAATTCAGCAGCGGCATGATCATGCACGCTGGGAAAGCCAATATGTACGCTGACCTTTCAACAGACCATTTTACTAATCAAATTCAGACCTAACTGGTCAGTTTAACATTTTAAACATTTTGTGGTGGGAAAAAAAAAAATACTTCACACGGCTTTATGCTAGTTAACACAACAGGAATAATCAGAGAAATCACCTAAAATCTATTTGTTACCTTAATTTCCTCTTTCATAAGTTTCATTTTATTCTTTTATTTTTTTGACTGTTTGTTCTCTACAGACATTCTCTCTATGTTTAATAACTTATTAATTCCAAAAATCTTGGGAAGTTCTGCAAGCATTCAGCTTTCCTGTCACCCCAGCAGCAGTCACAGCTCATGCATATTATTTTTGCATTTATAGAAAAGGCATTGATATATTAATCATATCACAAACATCCGTCATGTCTTTGCAATGAGGAAATGATGGATCACTGGCGGACTGAGTTAGACATGCAGGCCTTCAAAACAGGCCAGCATGTCTGCCAGACTTAAGCTAAAAAAAATAAAAAAGGACCTAAAATAACTCATTTAAATTCATAATGTGGGCCACTCATTTACAATTTTTACTCTTTGATGGAGGCTGGATTTTTGATGCAAACATCAATGGCTGGCAGCCATCTGCAGAGGGGTCATTGCATGTTTGACCTCCATTCTAATTTTGCTGAGAGGCAAGTCTCTCATCATTTCAAACATTCATTTTCAGCCGCTTATCTGAAAATGAGTTGCGGAGGCAGCAGTCTAAACAGAAATGCCAAGACCTCCCTCCACCCAGAAACTTCCTCCAGTTCTCCCAGGGGAGCCCTAAGACACTCTCAGGCTGGCCAAATGCCATAATCCCCTTAGTCCATCCTAAGTCCTCTTCGAGGCCTCCTGCTAGTGGGACATGCCTGGAATACCTAAGGAGGCGCATAGGAGGATCCACAAAACCACCTCCACTGACTTATCTCGGTGTGGAGGAGCAGTCCTGTCACCCTCAAGGTGACAGAACTCCTGACCAGATCTCTAAGGAAGCATCCACGAACCCCACAGAGGAAACTGATTGTTGGTGCCATGATTTTATCCTTCTGGTCCTGGTCCCATCGCTCATAACTATAGGTGAGGGTAGAAACTTAGACTAACCTGTAAACTGAAAGCTTTGCTGTCATGGCCTCCAACTTGGAGGTACTACTTCTCATTTCAGTCACTTCACACTTGACTGCAAACCGATCCAGTTCACACTGAAGATTCTGGTATGTAAACATGAAAAATGTAATCCTGCAGACTCCCTCGCTATATATACAAATTCTGTCCAGAAAATTATGATCAGATGTGATGACAAAGGGCATCCCTGCTGGAGTCCAACAAATTGTCTGATACCTGTTAGCTGCCATGAAGGTCCCACAGTCCTCCGTAGGACTTCTTCAGTTGAAAGTAGTCCTTACTTCCAGCTCCCACCACTGGCTTTGGAGATTCCAAAAAGCCTATGTGGACATTTTGTTCATAACTTCTAAAATCAGTGTTGATAATGAAGGTGGTAGAGAAACATGGCACACTTGGATGGAAATCTCTCTCAGTACATAGTTGTGGATGTTGAAAAGCTGATTGTTGGCTGATGATGGCAGAAGTTATGGTGGTGCTGGGTGTGGATAAGTGATTATTTGAAAGTTACGGTTCTCAATTTGATCATTCACCTCCTGCCTATAGGGTGTTTACAGTGCTTTATTTTAAATTATTTTCCTTTTGTTTTTAACTGAAAAACAAGATTATGTTTTTATGATCTTCTTTATTGTGTTTTTCTGTATGCAGCACAGTAAATGGATTTATAATTTTCTTGTTTATTGTTCCTCCCTCTTAGAGCTTTCATACTTTTATGACCATGGTGTTAACTCATTTCCTGGCTTCATGTCCAGCTCAGCGATTTCAAAGAACCACTTTAAATATGCTGCAATGGGATGAATTACACTTGATCTGCTCCTGCTAATTTACCTGCCATGCAATTTGTCAAGTCTGGGTCACTTGAAACAAAACAGAACAAAAGCCTGTGAACAGAAGGCAGCTTTTAATTTATGATGCCACTAAGGCTCCTCTTCCTCCATAATAAAAGCTGCACATCATCTTCTAATGTTACAAAACACCTTAACAGTTCTGGTAAAAGTAGCCCAAATCAAAGCAGCATCCATGCTAAATTTTACTGAATGAACAAACAGTGCACAGAAATGAGGAAGAATGATCTGTGAGCCCAAAGGAAAGACATTTTAAAGAGCTGTCCTCCCCCGTATTCCTACCTAAACATTCTTATCAGTAAGAAAAGAAAAAAAGAGAAAGAAATGCTAGAAAATAATCACAGTTTGGACATTTAGACTTAGAATGAGAAACCTCAGATTTGTATCTCCTGTGGTCATTATAAAGATTTATAAGCCTCTTGGTTCTGCTGCCTTTTCATCACACCAGAAAGCTTGCTCCATCTAAAAAAAAATTGGGATTTTTAAAGATCATCTGAAAGTAAAATATTCAAAAGTTCACAATCTATAAATAAAAATATGACCTATAGTCACTTCTTCCCTTCCAAATCATTTCAAACTCACTATCCCAGGACCTCCTTGACTCTTTCATATATATCCAGTGACTCTTTCATATTTACAGTGTAACCCTTGTGCTATCCTAGGCACTTTAACATTGGGAGTTGGGTCATCTAGACCCACTAGACAGTACGCTGAACCTTTTTTCTTCAATGATTTGTGATCTTCACTGGTGTCCATGGATTACATGAAATCTTTCCACCTTTGTCCACCTTTGTCATGGTAGGGAAAACACGTCAATGTAAGGGTGGGGTCATCTAAGATAGCACAAGGGATACTGAAAAAAAAAGAAGAATAAATCATCTAATTTTGTGCAGGCTGAGTTGGAATTCTCCAACAGTATCATTAATATGAATAAAAGAGTGTGCCTCTTAAAAAAAAAAGCAAGAATTTGGTTTACTTTGCACCTGCTTGGGCCATGGCTGCCAATTTGGTTCTCACTTCTCTAAAACAACCAACCAAGAAGGCTCTTGTTTGCAGTTTCATAATGACCTCAGCGTGAAGTCAGGAGGACAGCTGGATGAAGCTTTTCCAGGAAAATAATTACTGCAGCCTCGGTGGATGCCTGTCCGTACATTCTTTGCAGGCATGACTTCTACAAAAATGGCAACTTTGTGGATGAGTTAATAGAGTTTATTTAAAAAACTGAATTTACAAAGGGATTTTGAACAGTTGCTGCACTTTCATTAAAGATACATAAACATAAATTTAAAAATGTATTAAAAAATGAGTCATTTATCAAAGTAAAGGAGGCCTAACTTAGATTTTTTCTGTCTATGGTGCCAGGGGCAAACGGTAAAACACTTTGATGCTATCATCAGTAGGTCAGCCTTCTCATAAAAACACTGGTGGTTTTGAACCTTTTCGCCTCACCTCAAAATGCTGTGGCCTGTCAAAGGTTTGTGGTCTGAGGAGCTGCATGAAAAGCACTTGCTCTAGGGTGTACTTGTCCTTTGTCAGAACCACTTTGGTGTGGAAAGTGAGACTGGATTTGAGACACATGAACACAAAGCAACAAAGGTAGCAATGTTGGACCCACAGACAGGAAAAACACTTCAGGGATTTGCTGGCATAGTTCATAAGTCTGCTAGGCCATGTTTGTTTATGTACAAAATTGGGAGGCATCCGCTGTAAAATGAGATTCAGTTGTAAAGTATTGTAATCTACAAATGTAAGTAATAAACAGTCAAACAGTTTTATCAAACATGAGCACTTAAACGTCTCACGATTACCCGATAATTTTATGACTTACACTCTCTGGCCTCTTTTTTTAGGTACATCTTACTAGTACCGGGTTGGACTCCATTTTGCCTTCAGAACTGCCTTAATCCTTGGTGGCATAGATTCAACAAGGTACTGAAAACATTCCTCAGAGAGTTTGGTCCATTTTGACATGACATTATCCTGCAGTTGCTGCAGATTTTTCAATCTCCCGTTCCGCCACATCCCAAAGGTTCTCTACTGGGTTGAGATTTAGTGACTGTGGGGGCCATTTGAGTCCACTGAACTCATGTTTAAGAAACCAGTCTGAGATGATTCCAGCTTTAATGACATGGCGCCATTTACTGCTGGAAGTAGCCATTAGAAGATGGTACACTGTGGTCATAAAGGGATGGACATGGTCAGCAACAATACTCAGGTAGGCTGTAGCATTGTAACAGTGCTCTATTAGTACAAAGGAGCCCAAAGTGTGCCAAGAAAATGTCCTCCACAGCATTACACAACCAGACTGAACTGTTGATACAGACAGGATGGATCCACACTTTCATGTTTTTGACACCAAATTTTGACCCTACCGTCTGAATGTTGCAGCAGAAATGAAGACTCATCAGACCAGGCAAAGTTTTTTCAATCTTCTGTTGACCAATATTGGTGAGCCTGTGTGAGTTGCAGCCTCAGTTTCCTGTTCTTAGCTGACAAAAGTGGCACCTGGTGTGTTCTTCTACTTCTGTAGCCCATCTGCTTCAAGGACATGTTGTGCGTTCAGAGATGTTCTTCTGCAGACCTCGGTTGTAACCAGTTGTTCTTTGAGTTACTATTGCCTTTCTATCAGCTGGAACCAGTCTGGCCATTCTCCTCTGACCTCTGTCATTTTCGTTTTCAGACCATTCTCTGTAAACCCTAGTGATGGGTGTGGGTGAAAATCCCAGTAGATCAGCAGTTCCTGAAATACTCAGATCAGCCTGTCTGGCTCCAAAAACCATGCTACGTTCAAGGTCACTTCGACCTCCTTTCTTCTTCATTATGATGCTCGGTTTGAACTGCAGCAGAGTGTCCTGACCATGTCTTCATCCCTACAAGCACTGATTCGCTACCATGTGATTGGCTGATTAGAGATTTTTGTTAATGAGAAGTTGGACAGGTGCACCTAATAAAGTGGCCAATGAGTGTAGATTTAAATTGTACAAATAACCAGCTGATTTCAAAAAGTTGCTCTATAAGCATGGTATCATTGTGCAGTTTCATTCTCTTGGCAGATTGGTTATGAAAGTGTTATTTTTTTATAAGTAAACTGGTGGTCAGATCATAGCCTTTCAAATGAAACACTTGTTTCAAGACAAATTTGAAATTTTGGCCCTGACACCAAAACAATATGACTCATGAAAGACTTGGAAAATGGCAACCTTAAAACTCCTGTAAAAAACTAGAATCTGGCTGAGCCAATTTCCAGTTGGGACTAAAATAAGTGTTTGTATCTTCTTCCTGAAAGCCAACAGTGGGAAGCCTGCATGGGGAGTCAGGGAGGCAAACACATGTAGACAGGCATGTAGCTGTACGCCATCAACCCCGATGAACCTTAGCTTTTGTTGGGTAAAGCCAAACCACTGCTCCTGCTGTGCTCAGGATGTGAAGCATAATGCAGGCAGTGTGACGGGTCTCTCTGCTAGGAAATCACATTATCTTCTTTCAACATGTTGAGACACAATAAACTGCTGAACTTTCCTGCCCCATGGTAGTTATGCATGTCAACAGTCTTCCCGCATAAGGAAAGTTTCTTCTTTTTTCTAAAGCAAATCTTTATAGGCCTTTTAGAACAAACCACATAGACATTACTGATTTGTTTAAATTCAAGAGTTCAAGGTTTTGAAACGACGTGTGCTCTTTAATCTGATCTTGTCCATACAAACATTTTCTGTTGCATACGTTGTAAACTGATCCTGTTTTTTCCTTTTTTCTTTCTCTTTTGAGGACGTACAGTTTGAAAAGACTTTCTGCTTTTGTTTGGCCGGATCACTTCTAATAAAACTCACCGAACATAGGCAGGTAGAGACCGTGTTTGTTTATATTTGGTTTGCAGTTCATGAACAATATTAAAATGAATTAGATTAATATGGGGTGGCAGGGCCAAACTGATATTTGTTCCAATAATTATTTTCTGTTGAGTAGTACGAGAAAATGTAAGCCTAGGAAAAATCAACTGCATCCACTGCTGCCTAGTATAAAATGTATTTAGGAATGAAATGATGTCCTCCACAGCCAAAAACATACTTCTTATGTGCCCTGATGTATCTAAGATGTTGTTGTATAACTCATACTGAGCAATTTATAATTTTACTGGGTGATTGCAAAGACAAACAAGTCTTCTGTCTGCTTCACCACTCCCTCACCTGTGGCCTACTTGGCTTATTGCAGTCCAAGTATTTTACTACATCCAAATCAAACTTGTTTTTTATAACTGGTTAAACTGGTTTCCACCGTTAAACTGCTCATCTATGCTTCACTTGAAACCTTTTTTAATAGTTTTAATCACCAGGGACCCAAAACAGAAATTCCACTGTCGGCTAACAAGCAGTCAACCGTTTTCTATGTAATGACTACAGCTTTGCTGTGGGACCTTGATGCTGTCATCTTAACATACCAGACACCTACTGGTGTGTGTCAGGCCCATATTGTATGCAACACTATTTAGCTTTTCTAAGCGTCAGTGTCTTTAATTGAGTGAGATTCAGCATAAACATCAAATTGGCTAAACCAGAGAAATAAATTCAACTGGAAGGAGAGTGAAGGAAACAGCATGTGAGAAGGATTATCGCTGGACAGATTAACTTCAAAGAGAAGTGCATCCTGAAATGAACTTCACTGAACCTGCAACTTGTTGCCGCTGAACCTAACTGTTAAAATAAGAAATGTATCCCAGGATAAACCTAAAAGGAAAATATTGTGGAAATGCATATTTTGCATTCAATTGTATGGATTGCCTGTCAGAGCAACTGTTGTGTTGTGCTTTCTGTTGTGTTGACAAACCCACTAGACTATTCTAATAGTTTAGTGGTATGAAAAAGTGTCTATACATGTGAATAAAATCAATTTTTTTGAAATGATTGACACAGAATGACCAATTTAGAATTGTCAGAGCAAGCTGGATCTGGCCTTGCGCACCAATGTGTCGAAGCATGACACTGAACCCCACCTTGCCTCTGGTGGAAGGTTGATGCCAGTGTTCGGCAGCAGAGCTGCCATGCTCAAGATAACTTTGTATAAAACCATCTTACAGTCCACAAGTCATCAGTCTCATTTAGACCAGAGATTTTCTCTGCAGTGAATATCTTTCATTTTTTGCCACTGAAGTGACGAACACACCATCTCTAGACATGTCTAAGTTACTTTGGAACCCATGGCCTATCCTGTCTGCCAGTTTGTTGCCCCTCTATTTAATGGAGGCTGTCAGGGATACACTTTTTTTGGCCACCTAGCGTGAAGGTGTTGCCTGGGACTCTACACTTATACTTGTCTATTCTACGGAGGTCACCAAAGACATTCCTCTTCTCCTTCTATGTCGAAGTGTCCTTGGGCAAAACACTGAACCTCACCTTGCCTCTGGTGGAAGGTTGACGCCAGTATTCAGCAGCGGAGCCGCCATCAGTGTGTGAATGGGTTAACGGGACTGTGATTGTAAAGCGCTTTGGGCCTACGAGGAACGTGGAAAAGCGCTATACAAGCCATTTTCCATCTGACCTTTGTATACATATTACCTCTAACTGTCATAAAAGCATGAACTGAGGATCAACCATCTGTTCTGATGCTCCTTTACTCAGCATACAGAGGAGGAGCCATTGACCCAGCTCTGGTCTACAAATCGTTAGTTATGAATAAAAAATACTTGTGGCTCTATCTTGAAGCCCAGAAGACAACATCCTTGTTTCTGTAAACATCCTACATCTTGTGCCTCTGACCTTTTCAAAACCTCTAGACAGATTTTGGACATAAACTTGACGTTCTGGTAGAATGGAACAAATCTTCCCAGACAAGAAGATGCCAGTGAGATTACTGAGAGATGGGAGACATGACAACCCAGGCAGGACACAGTAATCGTGGAAGAGGAGATATGAAGCCAGATGAAGGACAATGAGAACGCATAACAGGCTTCATTAAGCAGTTGCCTCTTTGCTCTTTGTCCCTGAGCCCCTTGAACTCGGTGTGGTGCTTCGGCCTCCTCAAGAATTTTCTGAGCTCCTTCCTGGACTAAAAGGGGCGGGTATCTGGGCTGTGAGGGCCGAGCGTGACTAATGCAGGAACCCGGTGATGCCGCAGCATGCTGGTTAAGGGGGGGGGTCAGTCAGGAGCGATGTGACATAGCATGCTGCTGACACACACAGGGCAGGACAAAAACTCCAGCCACCGCCTTTGCTGCCCCTCCCTATCTGTCACCCCACCGATTCCACCCCCACCTGCTATTCACAGCAGCTCTTTTCAGCAGGTCATTCACAGGGCCAATAAAGAAGCTAACTTACTCTGTTCTCTCTGAAATGTGCACTGTCAGAAAGAGAGCTGGAATGGTGGGGGTGGACTTCCAAGATATCTTACGATCTCCATGATAAAGGGAGCTGAGCTGCAACCACCATTTTGTGTCTGAGAGCAACTTTTAACGCCAAGCATTTCCAAAGAAATCAACAGAAGGAAAAACGGGGTTGAGATTCACTTCCAGATGTGGCACAAACGTCAAAACCGAAATAGTCCTAAAAAGGCTTTTTTATTGTTAACTGTAATAAAAAAAAAAAAAAAATGAAAAACAAACTTGTAAACTTATAAAAAAATATTTTCAAATATATAAAATTCGTAAGCTTGAACTATTTCTACAGTTTAATGTATTTAATTACCCCTTAGCGCATCAGGAATTAACCTGATGCTAAAGCAAACTAAGTTAAAGTTGTTTCAGACATTAATCAGAACCAGGACATTCTTTTGTGGAGAAAAGGTTCAGAGTGGAAGAGGACAAACAGAGCTGCACTTAATCCTTTAAGATGGGTGCGGCTGTGATCCTTGAATAACAAATTCCGATAAACTGACTTTCTCTCTTTCGCAATATTTTTTATTGTGTAGCCTCTAATATTTAAAAAAAGCTTGTGTTTCATTAAATTTTTCTACATCCTAAATATGTGTAACTAATTAACTACTTTTTATTTGGTGATAATAAATATATTTTTATGTGTGATTTACATGTTATGTGTAGAAGTTGGGTTTCTTTTCTGCATTTTAAACAATATTAAAGACCCACTCTGATCATCTCTTGATCTGTTTTAAAAGCGTTCCCAGTGGTCTTTTCTTTTATGCTGTTTTTAGGAAAAATCAAAAAAACCTGTGTCGTCTTGTAGGACATAGTTTCTGCAGAGCAGCGGGAGTTCTTTAGAAATTTGCCTCTGAGTTGTGGGCGGAACTGTTGTCGCGGAGTAAGCCCACCCCTACTTCCCAATACCCATTTGTTTACACGGCCTCCTGTTAACTTGCAACCCCTCACACCTAACAATACCGGTGCAACAAAAATGATGAGCAATATTGGAGCTATGCAGACATTTTGAGCCAGATGCTAGCTCAGATGCGGAAAACAAAGACATACATGGATGTAGTCGTCCACAAGTGGATGCATCAGAATGGAGCCTGTGGCTTGCTGTAGTAGCTTCCAGACCTACAAGTTTTTTCCAATGAGATTCACAATGATTTGAAAAATTGAAATACTCAAAAATTCAATTTTAAACTTAGTTTTCCCTTATATTCGTCATCCATCATTGGAAAAGTACCATGAGAACATGTTAAAACATCCAAAACACAATCTTCATTGAAATGGAATGGAATTTTGTTTATAATTCCTTGTTCCATGTGGTTGGGAAATCAGTGTTCACCTAAACTGTGGGAAAGAGAATCTCTTTAATTAACTCCTCCTTGAGTTCATGCAGGTAATCTACTGCAAACAGACTCAGAGATCATGAGCACTTCTCTGAGCCAGTTGCCTGCTGCACACACTCTGTAGAGGTTAAGTATGTGTTTGTATGACTGCAGAGGCAGCTCTTGGCACTGTGATTGATGAGTTACAGCGAGCTGGAGACATCCAGAGTGAGCATGCTCCAACCTCTGTCCTCCTCCTCGAGCCTTCGGACAGCCTCAACTCCCAGCATCCATGACACAAAGAAACTCCAAACACAACCACAGTCTTAACACATTAACAGCCTTCAGCCAGTCTTTTAAAAAGAGACCACAGCCTTACATGAGCTCTCTCATGCACATGTTCTCCAGACTCTTTTTCCACTCAAATTATCAAAAAAAAAAATAAATAAATCTGAGTGCCACTGCTCAGTCTGGAGAGCAACAGAGCCACAAAATGAAAGCTTGAATAGTCTACTCTCAGGATGTTGTTTAATTTCACCCAGATGTTCTCCACAACTCAATTCAAGAATGGAAAATGATTCTGCACATCCCAGATTCCACTAGATTTGCTCTGACACCATAAGATACGACTATCTCTGTTTTTTCTGTCTAAGAATGATGCCTTGTGTGTCCCCAGTGGAGTCCCCTGACAGAAAGTCTCCCTCTATTATTACAGCGGACTGCTGCTTTCAGCAGCAGCAGTTTAGGTCAGTATGACGAGGAGAATCCTCAGCAATAAATCTAAAAATACTGTCCTACATACACACACCTTAACTCCAGCTCAAACAAGAGAGGTGGTTTGGGAAATGATGACACTGAGGAGATTCTCTTTTTAAAACTAAACTCATGCATGGAAGTCACAGGATGCACCTGCCTGAATGCAAATGTGTTCAAGTGTTCAGTGATGGTTGCTGGCATGACATTCCTGTACAAGTGTGTGGAGTTCATTTATAGTCCCCATCCGCACAGGAGCATTTCTCCAACTGCTACCTGATACTTGAGGAAAAATTCAGTGCCTGAAAACAAAAGAACAGAAAAACAACAGCTCCTCTGTGTCAGCAGAGCGCATGTACCAATACTATCAGAGCGTGATGGACAAAAGAGATGATAGATAAGAGGAATCTTGCGCTTTCACTTTCCTTAAATTATTTTTTTAAAAGAGAAAAGCAGCTGAAAGTACCCGAAGCTCTTCCCCCCCCAAAAAGCAGAACATGTTTTTTTTTAGTCTGCAAGCAGCTTTTCTATCTCATAAGGTGGAAAATATTAAAAACAAACCAGCAGTGGTTCTACTTTTTGCCTTATTGCACGCTGTACAGTAATTATATCAGTCTGGATACAATGGAAAAGGTAGGGAAGGCTAAATATTTGATTTAAAAAATCAGATTAGTTTGTAATTACAACAATTTTAAACACTTTTTCCTGTCTTAGTCTTGTTTGTCTCCTGCACACAGGATAAAGGATTTTTGTTGCAACTTAAATAAAAGTTATTCTTATTTGCGTGAAGGAATAGAGCATGTTTATTTTTCCCGTTTCTGCAAAGTAGTAGAAGAGAATATTTTTTGCAAATATGTATGTTTTGATATGCCTACCGTTGTCATCCACTTGCATAGTCCCAAAACACTGCAAAACTAAAACAACTCCAATCAGCAGGTTGAGCGTCTTTTCAGCAGCCATATCCAAGTTCTGCAGATGTCTCCTCACTTATCCCGCTGTAATTCTCCTTCAGCCACCGCGCTCCTCCCGGAGAGGACTCCGTTTGCTCGCCTGCTGCTGCTGTCGCTTCTAAAATGCAGACCTGCCTTCTGAGCTGCTGATTTCGCTTCCGCGCTGTGCGCTCCCGGACGCAGACGCGTACTCCGCCTCCAAGATGACTCAATTAGAAAAAGACAAAGAGAGAATTCGCTGCGTAAAGACGCATCCCAGCTTCACGTTAGGGTCTCATCCTGCTGGTCCGAGGTGCTGCGCGCAATGTGAGGGAGAAGTGAAACGCGCTGTCTCTCAGAATAAAGTGCGCTCCCCACCGGCATCAGCTCCTCACAGCCAATGATAGTAATGCTCAGTGTGCACAACAATTTGAACAGCCACATAATGTGAGAGATTAGAACTAATCGATTTAGGATGCGTTATCTGTATTTTATTCTTGCAGATTGGTTAATGTTTAGTCAAAACTCCAGAATTTGCTTCATTTATTAAACTTTTTTTATTTAAAGATTCTTGTTTTCCGAAATCCAGTCATTTCTGAATAAGAGCGCCCTCCTCAGGGAAGATCTAAGGTCACTGAGAAAAGTTCCCTTTTTATTTATTTTTTGCAATCCCCAAAACACGTTCAAGAGTACAACATTTTGTATGAATTTTCCTTGGTTCAGGATGCAGATGTACTTTGAAAACATTTTTTTATGCAGGCAACAAACCATTCCGACCTGCAGCTGCAGAAGTCTCTGAATTTATAATGACTGATGGGGGATAAACCGACACAGAATAATGCATCATTCAATTTTCGTTCAATGCAATATTTTGGAATGAAAAAATGATTGCATTCAGTGAAAATTAATGTAGAAGCCAAAATCTTCTTTAAAGCTACAGGTTTTTGCTGCACATGTAGCCCAAATACTTCACACTGCCAAGTCGACCACAAAATTTGCCTGAATAAAGATTTACTTATCTTTTGTTCTCCAAGAGCCGTCAGGACAATCATCATGTTCCTTATGTGGTTTAAGTATTGCTAAAGACGGGAAATTTGGGATCTCTCATGTGGGGCAGAATCTTTGTTCTGTTTCTTTACTCGGGACGACCTGCCACATTATTTTTCTCTTGTTGCTCCTTAGTTGGCCTGTGTATCCAGGCAGGATAACTTGAACCATATGCTTGTTCCAATTAGGTTTGCGCTCATTACTATGTGGCTTCAGGGGCTGCATAACAGCCATGGAAAGACAAAGCTGTTTTGTAATATTTCTGGCAGGTATTTGGCTTTAAAAACTTGTAAGTAAAGTCTTGCTGCCTTGAATAAACTTTTTATGGCAAAAAGGTACCGGTAATACATTTATATAAAATAAAGGTAAAAACACATTTAAAAAATGCCTTACTATTTAATCATAATGAAAAAATTAACTAGTGACAGTGAGAAGCTTTATTGAGGACAAAACAGAAAACAATCACAAAATACCACATTCAAAAAAAGAGAATAGGGAATAAAGAAAGTTAATAAATGTCTTCATTGTCACTTATTTTTGCAGAGATATTCCGATTTGATCTTGTCTGCAAAGCAAACATGAAGTTTCTCACTCCCTCAGAATGACTTGGCATATTGCTTTGGTCGTGCATTTCCTCATAAAAAGCTGTTACTGCTGAATTATGCCCACGCTGTTATGGGATAAATCTCCAACCCGGGCAGTGTAACCCTTGTGCTATCCTAGGCACTTTACCATTGGGAGTTGGGTCATTTGGACCCCACTAGACAGTGCGCTGAACCTTTTTTCTTCAATGATTTGTGATCTTCACTGGTGTCCATGGATTACATGAAGTCCTCTTCACCTTTATCCACTTTTGTCATGGTAGGGATAACACGTCAACGTAAGGGTGGGGTCATAGGATAGCACAAGGGATAACCATCACATCTGTAGAGAGAGAGCGGCGCTCTCATGCACACCAGCGAGCAGGAGTGCAGATCTTCCTGTTTGATGATAGACGTCCCGGAGCACCCCGCTGCAACATTTCACTGAGCCTTTTTCTATGCTCTTGCCGTGTGACATCATGCATTCAGTTACAGGTGCTGTGAACCTTAGCTTGGATGCTGACCACACAGCCTCCCTGAAGTGAATTCAAAGAACATCAAATTGTGTGAGACATCGTAACCAAACATAATTCCAGCAACATCAAGGTCTTCAGTATGGCATTGGTGAGTGGAACTTTCCTAATGCCCAAAGTTGTGTCACTGTGGCATTTATAGTGCAGAGTCACCTAATAAATACAGAACAAAGAGACCGTCTGGCAGTTGGGCACTGAAAAACTGAGGAGAAAAGGGTGCACTCTGTCTTGGTTTTTCCATTAAAGCTTTGCTCATTATCCCACCTTGAAACAGCTTTAATGAGACCTCAAAAGCTTGTTTGTTCTACTGCTTTTGAATCTGAATTATAGAAAGGGCTGAACAGCCTAGCCCCTGGCATAAACAAACTGTAAAAAAAAAGCAGCTTTCAGGTTTATTTAGGAAGAATTAATCATAGTATGTTTTCTTTCATGTCATGTTCATACACACTTGTTTGCATGTTCTCCTTGTGGAGCACCAACAGACATCGTGGAGTGACCTGCACCTCCATCTTTGGCTTTGTGCATTCTTATGTCAGCCACAATCGAGTCATTTGTAATTTCTCAAATTAAAGCGAAAAAAAAAAAACTGTTTAAAAAAAATTACAGGTTATGCACAAAAATGTTTGTATCTCATGCAGTTACAACTGCAGACACACAGCCATCCAGACGCCACATGGGGGATGGCACGTGGGACGGCAGCATAGGGGTGGCTGGATTGGATGTTTTGCAAAATGTGATGATGCATTGACTTTATTGTGCTTTTTACTGCAGCTTAATCAACCACCTGAAGGTAAAATACAGCCAAGCATGAAGCCAGTCAATATTTAAATTAAATAAGGAAAGGTAGTGTCTTGGGTCCCACTGAACCATCCCTATTAACAGTCATGTGTATTATCGCACATAGATTTAACAGCAGGAGTGGATTTAAAAACTCATAACTATGAGAGTTTTCAGGATGTTCAGGCTACAAGGGTAATTTTTTTATTCTGACATTTTGACAGAACAAGTGTATTTTTCCAGAATCGGTAAACAAACAAAGCAGTGACCTTTTAGATGGATTCTGCTAGGTGATTAGCAAAACTGCCACAATACCTCTAGAGGAGAAACAGCTGACTAACGTTGCCTCACCAACTGCACAAAGGCTGCTCCATTCAACTGCTCAAATGACGAACCTTCCAGAGTTTTTCTTGAACAAAAAACACGCAGCTGCATATTTTTTCCATCAGGGGGGGATCATAGGAGAGCGTGAAAGCTGGACAGGGCAAATGGAAGGCGGCTTTGTTTATGTTTAGATGGTGGAACAACTGATAAAATAATTGCTCTACGGTAAAAGAACAGGTGTTATGAATTCAAAATGTTGTGTTTTTTTTCACATATAGTTACTCTTGTATTCCTCAGGTCACTTTAGTTGTTTTTAATCATGTAATTCATAAAACTTTGAGTCAACTTTGTCAAAATGAGTAAATAAAGGAAAGATTACTCCTGTTTGGCTCAAAACGGCAATATGCGGTGTTAGATTAAAAGAGAAAACAAATGGAGGGATCTACTTCAGTGCAGGAAAAAGACAAATGTGATCAAAGAAGGGAAACCACTCAGACGGATATCGATCCTGTGCTCCTTTGATAAATCTGTGACCCAGAATCCATACAGACTCACTGGAGACTCTGCAGAAATTTAAGCAAACTTTATTGAGTCTAGAGTGAAGTTTTTGTGCAACCAAAATGTGTCCACTATATTTACTTTACATATTTCTCATAAAGGAAATGGTAGTCGCTTTGCAGGTGCACTGATTCAATTCCTTAGATCCACAAACAGCTTTTTTAATGTTCTGTCGGTGCAATGAATTCCTGTTTTCCATGACGTAAAGTTTTGATTGTCTTTACAGCTCACTGTGCTAAAAAAAAAAAAAAGTGGCTGGAATTGTACTCCCATTTAACTCCAATGACAAAAATAAATAAAATGTTTTGATGGAAAACAAAACATTTCAAAACACTCTTTCAAACTCCAAACTAAAATAATATTTTTAGGATTACTGACATTTGTGTGAGGATTGTTCCATTTGGCTTGACTTTTTCGTGAACATTTCCTTCATTCTTCTTTGTAGCATTTTTTTGGCAATCAGTTGGTTGATGAATATTACTGCTACCAGCTGGTCTGGACTGTGGATCAGTACAGCTATACCATATCCCATACTATAGCTTCTGATTTAGATGGAAATAAAAAAAAAATATGTTTTACAATCATTATATTTTATTAAAATAGAAATCTTCTTGAATCTCTCTCTGCACCATTTTTGGGAACACAATTTCCACAGCTTTGAGACTTGATGCTTGACTTGCTAGATCTCTGATACCGACTTCTTTTGTGCATTTCAACAATGCAACCCTCCACAGCGAGAATGTCCCAGCAATAAATCAGATGTTTATTGATTTATGCCTCTGAGCTTTTACGGTCAGCACCATTAACATCAAGAGAGTAATTGTACAGTGGATTGGAAAAAGACATCCTTGTATCCTTCCAGTTCCAATCCTGTTGGGAAAGAAAACAGTTAATGTTTGGGCCACTCTCCCATGCACAGACAAGAGGCTGAAAGCCTGACTTCAGACACTTCACCTCATTTTCCTGTTTCCAGGGGTAGACGCTGATTGATAGCCCAGGAATAAAATTTATCTTCGAGTTAACGCCAGGACAACTGGTTCGCCTTCCATCCGCCGATGGGAGCTGGAGGGGAAGAGAATTAAACGAGTTTAAATTAGTGAGAGCCCATGAACTACAGGAACGATTAAAATCAAATTGACTTCTCACACATTTATATTTGCTTCCATAACCTCGAGAAAATATGAATCAACTAATTTTCTCTGTGCTTTAAAGTGCAGGTTGAGCTGCTGGAGAGACCACTTCACACCTACACCTGCCTATTTATAGCTGCATCCTCAGCTACAAGCAAACAAGCACCGGCCTGCCAAGACTAATACAGAAATACTTTACATCCTCGATTTGATTTGTAGAATTTTATAAAACTACTCTGACCTTTTAAGTGTAAAAAAAAAAAACTACAGGTTTTTTTTTTTCGAACTAATTCAGTTTTATGGTTATGCAACAGCATTAAAACAAATAAAAAAGCTTGGATTGTATCATCTGCTGTGCTGTGTCTTTCTCTGTCACAGCACAAATGACGTTTCCTGGGAATAATAAAAGCTCTGTGTAGTTATACACTTCTGATTCTGTTTCCTTTGGTGGCTCTGCAAATCACACCAACAAATCACTCAATGCAAAAATATTTTAAAGACCACAACAACAAATAAAAAAGTAAAAAACATTTAAAACAAAAAAAAACATGACATTTTAGAAATAAAAATAAAAATCCAGAAACCACAATTTAAGAAACCCAAAAACAAAAGTTTTTTCCAAAAATCAAAATGAAATGTTAATACATGAAACAAAATAAGAAACTGGAAAAGTAGCTATGGAGCATCACTGATTAACCCTTGTGCTATCCTAGGCACTTTAACGTTGAGAGTTGGGTCATCTAGACCCACTAGACAGTGCTCTGAACCTTTTTTCTTCAATGATTTGTGTCCATGAAATCTTTCCACCTTTATCCACCTTTGTCATGTTAGGGAGAACACGTCAAAGTCAGGGTGGGGTCATCTAAGATAGGACAAGGGTTAAGAGATGACATTTAAGTTTTGAAGAAAAGGGAAAGCAGAAGGATGCTTTGCCTGAACTGTGGTAAAGAGTTGAATAATCAAGCACCAAACTTTGCAGTGTCTGTGGCCAGAAGCTATAAGAAATATCTCCTGTTGGAAGGAATTTCCTTGCCAGATAACTTCCTAGTGAACAAAAACCATCATCCAGTCACTGACGACCCACAATAACTACCTTCTCTGGTTTCTAATTTTTATTTTTATTTTTGGAATTTCATTTTGATTTCTGGAAACGACTTCTGTTTTCTAAAACATTTCCTCTTTTTCCCCCCTTTTTATTGGAATTGTTTATTGTTGTTTTGGAAATACGTTTTAGCTGTTTTGATTTCTAAAACGTTAGGTTCCTTTTCATAATTTCTTTTTCCTTTTTTAAATTGTCATTGAGGTTTGTTAATATGTTTTCACATTGAGTGATTTGTTGAGGGTGTATGACAATACATAGAGCTTTTTATTATTATTGTTCTCAGGGAATGTCATTTGCTCTATAGGATTGATTTTGGTTTTGTAGCCTGTTTTTGCAATAATCCACAGAAGACATGAAAAAAAAAACACAAACTCGCAGAGACGACTGCAAAATCAATTATTTTGAATCTGAAATTTAATTTAGCAGAAAGCACCTTTTGACCTGGTTTAATGTGGGTGGGATCCACTTACTCAATAAATGTGTGCAAAAAAACAGTAAAAAAAATTAAATTTGTGTGGCCAAGCTACACAAACTGTATTTGCCGTTGATTGATTGGACATTTCTGTCAGCTGACCTCTGCCCTCCGCTCAAAGCCAGGGTCATTCATCACCCCGTAGTCCATTGGGTCGTGTTTTCTGTGTGGCAAAAAGACATCATCACCCATTCTGTGAGCAACAGCGCAGCCAGAAAAAAACAACAACATGCAACTGCCATAAAACAACTCACTTTGTGTGGCATTTTTTCCTGCAAAAAGCAAGAACGCAAACAGCAACTCCGGCTAAAAGGAGCAGAAGCCCGATGGCGATGCCGGCATACACAGAATCTAAACAAGGAAACGTGGTTATTTCAGAGTGATAATTAAATTCAGCTGATAGGTCAATAAAACTGGGTGGGGAGGAGAGGAGCGGTGAGTTTCATCATTACCCAGCTGTATGCCTTCTGTTGTTGGTGGAGAGGTGGTGAGGGATGGTTTCTCCTTCACATGACAGCGGTTTCCTGTCCATCCTGGCTGACACCTGCAGGCAGACAAAGAGAAAAATCATGTATAGTCAGCAGAGGATGTAGAAATTAGCTGTGGATCATCAAAATTCTGATCGATCAAAATGCACATCTGTAAATCCTTCCAATAAATCTTTATTATAGTTTTTCTTTACAGAAGCATCATATCTCTGGAACATATTACTATCTCAGCAGATGTGTATTCACTCACAACAGAAAATGGTTTAGAAAAAATGGAATCTCCTTTTTTTTTAGATATTTCTATACGGACACACTGGGCATCTGACAGACGTTCAAGAGCGCTTCTTTTTCTACTGTTTACCAGCGCATGTCTGCCATACAGTTGGAAGAGGCTTGGTGGGAAATGACAGAGTGGTGTAAATCTCGTGAATCTCACTCCAGGCTTTTTCTTTCACAGTTCTATTAAGATATGAGAAAAGCAAGGAGTCATAGCCCAAACCGCAATCATTCATTTCATCTTTATGATCAATTTTCAAACATAAATAAAAAGGGACACCATCCCCACCAAATTCAAGTCCCTGATTGGTCAAAATACAACCTGGTTTAACTTTCAACATGCGTTCACATGTTTTGCACGTAAAGCCCCAAAAACGGTCACGGAAACTTGCGTAGGAATGCTTGAATCGAGAGTTTTGAACGCAGAAGCCTGAAACAGGCATTCACGTGCGTTTGCATTGATTTTTCATTGGAAGTGGCCGCTTGAACACGTGTGGCTGAAACTACAGATGCTTTTAGACATGCTTAAGAGGAGTTTGTGTTCTCAAAGCAAATATTTGGAGAATCCAGAAATCTTTTGAGAAAAGAACATGTTTATATCTATATATGTTTTTGAATATGTAATGTATGAAATGTACAGTGATAGCTCAAAGAAAAAATCAATTTCTGTTGAAGTATTTCACTTTGAACACTTAGTATGAAAGATATCTGTTAGGCACTGTGTTTGGAATAAACAAGTAGTAAGTAATTTGTTTGATGTGCTTAATCTCAGCAGTCAACATCTGGTCAATATGAGCCTGATTTCCCAGCAACACCCTCTATTATGCAGCTCCGAGCAAAGCCAGATTGTGTCACTACCGTTCAGAGTGGTCAGCGTTCACATTGTGAGGCGATCTAGCTGTGGCAGTGAGCTGTTCCTGGCTCGCTTCCCCGGGGGATTCTGCTCAGCAGAGAGGAGACGTGAATGGAGGAGGTTCTACAGCTGCTGTTAGAGCTGGAACCGTTTCAGGAGCTCCATTCAACAGCGAGCAGCGAATGCCAGGCCAAAGTCTTGTTGCGTAATGAGAGGAGGCAGTGGTGGCGACGCTGCATTAAGGGAATGTTGGACAGGGACATTAACGGGAACGGAAATTAAATATGAAGGAGCTGATGGGGAGGGAGAGCTAGGATTTGTGTAACACAAAGCAGTTATATGTATGATCATTTTTTATTATTAAAAAAGGGAAAATGTGTTTGTGCTAAAAGCAGAAACATTGCCTTTTATTTTTACAACCTGTGCTGGACTGACGGCAGCTGAGAGGCTAAGCTGTGGCACAGAAATGGAAGGAAAAACAATAAAGAATCTGCCTACAAGTCAGGTACAGATAGTCATGTTCTTATTTCAAAGGTTACAACCTGCAGACAAAAATAAAGATATGAATGTAAGTTAAGCTTTCAGGCAAGATGCTGTTTTCTGAGCAAAAGTCCCACTCCAATCATCTTTAGAACTAAAGATATCTTAATTTACAGCCAAAATCAAGGACATAGTTTCTGCAGAGCAGCAATTGTTCATTAGAAAATTGGCTCTGAGTTTTGGGCCAGACTGTTGCCCGCTCCCCTTCCCCTTTCCATTGGTGAAAACCTGTAGCAAAACTCAATTTTCATTGGTGAAAGTCGTGTTTTAATCTTTTAAAATGTTCTTGTGACTTTTTTCTAATGATGGAGGACATTTGAAAAGAATATTAAGCTCAAAACTGTGTTTCTAAATATTTCTTTACATAAATAATTGTGAATCAGGAGGAGATGAAAACATGCCATTGCAAAAAGCTTGTAGCAGCGTCGTGAACTCAACAGGCGGCAAGCTCCCTCCATTCTGATGCATCTACTTCCATTTGATTAGATCCATAGAATTAGCTCCAGAATTGCATGACATTCTTTTCATTCCGGCAATGTTAGGTAAGCGGTGTGAGGGGCTGTAGCCTAGCTGGAAAAGGTTGGGAAGTCAGGGAAGGCTTACTCGGCCCCAACAGCCCCGCCCACAATTTAGAGGTGAATTGCTGATGAGGCACAGCCACTCTGCAGAAACTATGTCCTAGAAAATGACAGTTTTTTTTTATTTTGGCTAAAAACGGAGAAACAGCATAATTATAATTAAAAGACCACTGGGATTGCTTTTCCAATAAATTAAAGGATGATTGAGGAGAGTATTTAAATATTCTTTCGGTACATTCAGAATCTATTTAGATGTTTAATTTAGCCTATTGTTGCATTCTTAGATCTACAATAAAATCTATATTTGCAGTCATGCCAAAAGACTTAGCTAAAAAAGAATGTATAATAGAGGTCATAGTGTCTTTAGCTTTTAAACAAATTATTTCTACATATTTCAGCAGCCTGTTCAAGACCATTGACTCATGAGACCAAGTTTAAATATTGACCAAGAGAATCCTTAAGAAGGAAACCCAATGAAGGATACCAGCCTGTTTAATCTGGAGGGGGTAAGCAGATTCCCACATGGTTCAGGGAGCGTGTCTTTTTCAAGGAAAAAGGTCAGGAATGATTGGATATATGTGTCTGAATTCTCACAAAGAGAGATAAAGTGACAAGTAGAGTGAGAAGAGCAGGCGAGATACCCATCTCTCACCCTCATTTTCAAGTACAGATTAAATATTCTTTTTTGGATCAGCTTCAGAAAACCAAGGATGCACTCATCTCGTTTCTTGTTTGAAAGTGATATTTAATTATAGCTGTACAACTGTAATGGGTTTTCTTTATTTTTAATTTGTTGTTTTTCTGTAGAGCACTTCGAATTCCATTATGTAGGAATTGTACCATGCAAAAAAACTCGACGTGCCTTCCATGTTTTTGTCTGTGTTAACTTACCTACAACGAGGCCCGTGCTTCTCTGCAACACACAAACCACGACCCAGACAAAAGTTGGCAGGGCATTCTGGGGAAAAAAGCAAGCAAAACAATCCTAAATTCAAACAATAAGTAAAAAAACTTTTGCAAAAAGCTATATGACAGAGGAAAAAACAGATGAAGGCAAATCAACATTAAAATCAAGCATGAAGGTCAAAAAGAATAAATCTCAGCTTATAACTGCATTTTTTAAAATTAAATAAAAAAATCTATTGAGTCAGTTAAACTTTAAACTTTACAAAAAACACAGAGCAACAAAGACCCATTTGTTGGAAAATAAGTCACAGGTTATTTCAAAATCACATATTTTGAAATGGTGTCTAAGTTTAAAGTTTAGCTGTGATTGAGCTGTGTAGGATGAACTGACACATTGCAAAATATTATCTTTAAATTAGCAAAGAAGTCTGCAAATGAGGTACGAAAACGGTCTTACCAAGAATTCTTGTTTTTAGGGGGGAAAAAATTTTTTGTCACCAAGACATGAAGATTATTTCACAATTAAAACATTATTTTGATAAGATTATCTACCTAACAAGACAGAAAATCGGATTTTGCAGTGCTAAAAATCTGTTAGTTGGTGTGTATTTAAAATGTCAATTTAAAAAAAAATGATTTTTTTTTTTTAGGTTTAGCAATAAAAACTGTTCATTTGTTTTATTTTATATGTTCTAGCTATCTTTTTGCCTTTGTTTACAAATAATTCTTGACAAATCATCTACACTGACCAAAAATATAAACGCAACACTTTTGTCATTGCTCCCATTTTTTATGGTATGAACTCAAAGATGTGAAACATTTTCCACATACACAAAATAACCAGTTCTCTGAAATATTGTTCACAAATCTGTCTAAATCTGTGATAGTGAGCACTTCTCCTTTGCCAAGACAATCAATCCCATCTCGCAGGTGTGCCATATCGAGATGCTGATCAGACAGCATGATTATTGCACAGGTGTGTCTTAGACTGGCCACAAGAAAAGGCCACTCTGAAATCTTCAGTTGTATCACACAGCACAATGCCACAGATGTCGCAAGTTTTGAGGGGAGCGTGCAATTGGCATGCTGATAGCAGGAATGTCCACCAGAGCTGTTGCTAGGGAATTGAATGTCCATTTCTCCACCATAAGCCGTCTCCATAGGCGTTTCAGAGAATTTGGCAGCACATCCAACCGGCCTCACAACCGCAGACCACGTGTAACCTCACCAGCCCAAGACCTCCACATCCAGCATGTCCACTTCCAAGATCGTCTGAGACCAGTCACTCGGTCTCAGAGTGGCTGGTCCTCATCGAGGTGTCGACCTCACTCCAATTCGTCGTCGTAACCGACTTGAGTGGGCAAATGCTCACATGCGATGGCGTCTGGCACGTTGGAGAGGTGTTCTCTTCACGGATGAATCCCGGTTTACACTGTTCAGGGCAGATGGCAGACAGTGTGTGTGGCGTTGTGTGGGTGAGCGGTTTTCTGATGTCAATGTTGTGGATTGAGTAGCCCATGGTGGTGGTGGGGTTATGGTATGGGCAGGCATATGTTATGGGCGAAGAACACAGGTGCATTTCATTGATGGTATTTTGAATGCACAGAGATACCGTGACGACATCCTGGGGCACCATTGTTGTACCGTACATCCAACAACATCCCCTCATGTTGCAGCATGATAATGCACAGCCCCATGTTGCAAGGATCTGTACACAATTCTTGGAAGCTGAAAACATCCCAGTTCTTGCATGGCCAGCATACTCACCTGACATGTCACCCATTGAGCATGTTTGGGATGCTCTGGATCGGCGTATACGACAGCGTGTTCCAGTTCCTGCCAATATCCAGCAACTTTGCACAGCCATTGAAGAAGAGTGGACCAACATTCCGCAGGCCACAATAGACAACCTGATCAACTCTATGCGAAGAAGATGTGTCACACTTCATGAGGCAAATGGTGGTCACACCAGACACTGACTGGTTGTCTGAGTCCCCTGACCCCCTCAATAAAACAAAACTGAAGATTTCAGAGTGGCCTTTTCTTGTGGCCAGTCTAATGCACACCTGTGCAACAATCATGCTGTCTAATCAGCATCTTGATATGGCACACCTGCGAGGTGGGATGGATTGTCTTTGCAAAGGACAAGTGCTCACTATCACAGATTTAAACAGATTTGTGAACAATATTTCAGAGAACTGGTTATTTTGTGTATGTGGAAAATGTTTCACATCTTTGAGTTCATACCATAAAAAATGGGAGCAATAACAAAAGTGTTGCGTTTATATTTTTAGTCAGTGTAATATAGTGATACATTTTAATGCAACACTTTCATGTCCCAGCCCAGTGACTTGCTGCAGCATACCTGATGGATATAAATATACATTTCTTGCACTCTAAATGTACTCACGTCAAAGTATCTGCTCTACAGTACATCCCCTGTCACTTGCTATAGACTCATCATGTTAGCGAGTATCCTGGTTGCTTGTAGCATAAAATATTTTGAAACACTGATACTGTGTCACATCCTTGGTTTAGTGGCTGTGGCTTGGCAGCCAATGCAGGCCAAGTGGAGAGTTTAATGGACGGAGTTTTGGAAACCTGCACTACCCTGGGAGGTGTGATTTGAAGACTAAACAGCCAGACTTCAACATGTCAGGAGAGCCTGTGTTCACTGCAGGCTGGAAATGAGCAGAGATGAGTGGAGTCTGGCAGCACCTAAATCAGAACTGACTGACATCCCCAGAGCATTTGAGGGAGAAGAGACAGAGACTAAGGCACACCACAAAATTACACCTGAAATCCATACAGCCCTAATTAGATGCATTCACAAAAAGATTTGTGAAAAATTGGTGCTAAGTTAATCCTGGAGCCACATATGGAAATGGAAATTCCACTTTAAAGGTGAAATCTTGTCATTTTTACCTTCATCCTGCACCGATTAGAGGAGCCAATGTGATTAAGATGCAACGAGCATTCAGTCAGAAAATTATGAAATACAAAGTAGTTAGCATGTAAGTAAGTAGAGATATGTTACCATAGCAGCTGGATTCATCCGAATGGAACGGCAGACAGTTGGCAAAGCCATCACATCGCTTTAAAAGTGGGATACAACCAGGGGAGCTTTCACACACCAGTTCTTCCAGCTCGCACTTCAGCAGGGCTGGTAAAAAGAAAATGAAACACAAAGAAGGCTGAATACTAAATCTAACATTAGCATCAAATCAAAGAGTTTAAAAGGTATCTAACAACAGCCTGTCTTTTAGTTCTTCAACATTACCCTGTCAAACATGACTCATCAGAATTCAGGTTATTTATGCAGACGCTGGCAATTTCATTCCTGGTTTCAATTAAGAACTGAAAGGGAGGCAATTTTATTTTATTTATTTTTTTATGCTGACTAGAATGAAAACAACACAAATACAGTTAGGTTGTAAAATTAATAAAAGCAGCTTTAAAGCTTCAAAAGCCCTGAAACATGAATGTAATAAAGAGCTCCAAGTCAGACAGGAATGTGGCTCTGGAGTAACACTGGAGGAAATTAGAACAAGATGTTAGAAATGGAAACTGAATTAACCATCAAACTAATAGCTAAGTTCATTCCTGGATAAACTCTACAGGCCTGCGGAAAAAGTCTTTTGCATTTTTAATATACTTTTACTTATTATTGTTCCTAGTTCTTAAAGGATGTGATGTATTTTATGAGAATATATAGGTGAGAGGGAGCACCCAGTAACACTTCTGAGAAATTTCATTTCAGCCACTTACAGTATATCCAGAATCTTACCCTTTCTTTATACTATGTACACATAGTATACAATAGTGTACACATAGTGTATAACATGTACACTCGGAGACGAGTGTTCACGTGACAACTTCCAATAAAAAGTTAATGTAAATGTGCCTATATGTGGGTTTTGGGCTTCTGCGTTCAAAACTCTTGCATTCATGTCTTGCTACTCAAGTTTTTAAGTACATTTTCAGGCTCTACGTACAAAACACAGGCCCACTGAATGCGCGTTGAAAGTTAAACCAGATTGAACTTTGACCAATCAGGGACTCGGACTTGGACTTTGTGACTTATGGATGGCATCAAAACACGGAAGTGCCAACCATTTGAAAATTGATCATTAAGGAGAAAATAGTAATTTCCCAAAATAAAGCTGTGAAAGAAAAAGGCTGGAGCAAAATTGGCATGATTTGCAGTACTTTGACTTTTCGCACCGAGCCTCTTTGAGAACGTGTGCCAGTACTGGGTAGCAACAGTCCAGCGTGAACACCATGCTAAAAGCATTTCCAAGAATGCCTGTTTTCCGTGTTCGTGCCCAGTGTGTGCGTAGCTTTACGGTCATGAACTAAAAATTCAGTGGGGGAAAAAACTCAAGTCTGGGATGGGTGGATGATGTCCGCCTGGAGAATTGGTAGTCTGAGTGTTGTGTGGCTGCCTTGGGTGACATAGCTTTGTGGCATCACAAAGTGGACGTGGTAGTCTCTAGACCATGTTTTTGGACAATTCTTCTTGACAGATCTTCGGGATAACTGCCAACGGGGTGAAACTACAAGGGGATCACATTCATCGGGCTCTCTCATCCAATCCACTTGTTTTTTTCTTTGGAGAAAAAGTTTGATCTTGTCCCTCGCTGTGTTCTGTGGGAGGCGCCCTGCAAATATGGGGTTTGAGGCCCCCTACTAAAATTGTGCAGCCTCTGTACAACCAGAGCAACCAGATTTTGGGTATGATCATCAGCAGAAGGTTAACTGGTGAGGGTGTTCTTTGGTTCTTTGTCACTGATTCTGTTCTTGATTTTTATAGATAGGGTTTCTCAGGGCAGCAACAGACCATAGAGTTCAGTTGGGGGCTGTAGGATTTTACTTCTCTTTTTTGCAGATGATGTAGTTCTGTTGGCTTCATCAAGCCTGGACCATCAGTGTGTACTTAGGCAGTTTAGAGTCTAGAGTCTGGAATTAGAATCAGCTTCTCCAAGACATGGTTTTTGACTGGAAAAAGGTGGTTTTCCCTCTCTGGATGGGTGGAGAACTTCTGCCCCAAGTGGAGGAGCTTAAGTAATTTGGGTTCTTGTTCATGATGTGGGAAGGATGAAGAGTAAGACTGACCATCATTCTGACTAAAGCAATTCTTTGGATTAGAAATGACACGTGGAAACATTTTAAAAAATGACTGTAAGGTCAGCATATGATCCAAAAATAATTTTTTTGTTTCAAAAATTTCTCTAGAATTTTTTGTTTTTGTTTCGCTGAATCACTTTTATTTAGCAATATCTTAAATATAATTTTACACACGCTTGAAAGACAACAACATTCCCTACATTAAGACATTCCTCTCTGCACCAAAGTGTACTTACGGCAGAGATGCTCATCCTCTCCATTAGGACAATCCAGCACGCCATCACAGCGCAGGATGGAAGGGATGCAGAGATTGTTTGAACATTGATAATGCCCAGGGGGGCAGTCACCCTGAGGAGGAAGAGTTCCAGGTACCACTGTGGGGCAGTGCTCTTCATCAGAGTGATCCATACAGTCGGGTTCTCCGTCACACCACCAGCTCTCTGAGATACACTGAAAAGAGTGTGTACACTGGAACTGATCCACAGCGCAGGTCAGAGGTTGTGGAGTAACTGGACCTAAAGATGCAAACGGATAAAAATGTAAAGCCAAATTCTATCAATAACGACCTTCTATGAGAAAGCTTCAATAATATTTTAGGAGAGAAATTGTTTTTCTGAGTTCTGCCCCTCAAGAATTTCCGACAAAGAAGTAAAGGGATGAAAAGAAGATAAAGGAAAGGAAGCAACACAATACAACGTAATTGCTTTTCTTCCCTATTACCCCCCCCCCCCCCCCCCCCCAGATCTGTTTCTCCACATTGAGCCAGTCTCCGCAAGGAATTTATTTAGACCTACAGGGCAACAAGCTCCATTAACTCACTACACCTTTCCCCAGGGGCCCATAGTGTTTGGAAATGGAAAGGATCAGAACGACTGAAGCACAGCAAAGAAAATGTGACATTGGAATAGTTGAAAGCCAGGAAAATTAAAAGGAAGGAAGGTACAAAGACCCCACTTACCTGCAACCACACACTCTGAAGTGTATGAGATGTCATCCAGGGCAATGTCTGTCCACATGTCCCCACCCACCTCTGCCTGAAAGGTTACTCTGAAAGGTGCCGTGTTGGACAGGATGACATTAGCATATTTCCACTGGTTGCCATGGTTTCCAGTGGCTGCCCACATCAGTAAAGGTGTTCCACTGGGTCCTGCAGTGTAGACCTGATGAGATTAACCAACATCTTGATGTTAGAAATGTATTTCATCTCAAACACAACATTTGAGATGAAATACATCACAAAGTCCTTCAAACTGAAAATATGACCACAGATAACAAAAAATAAATAAACATCAGGTGTTTGCTGTGTGATTAAAAGGTGTGAAGGGTATAACTGATTTTGGGTGACCTTCAGTGTTCCCATCTTGTCAGAGCCATGCATGAAGTACCAGAAGCGCACATGGCAAACACCAATACTGGCAGGAAACCGATTCCTTGTTGTCACCTTGGCAATGTCTCCCTCTCTCTGGGGGGCTGAGTGTATGTACAAGAAACTCCCAGCCCCTTCTATAGAGAGAAAAAATGCAGCACATTAGTGCAACAACTTACTTATTGCAAAGATTGATGATGAACAAAAGTAATTCAGGGCACAGGCATCCAATTTCAGCTTTAGAGCGGGAACGAAATCCAATAACTTTCCTCTGTTGCTACCAATATAGAAAATGCTTGGAGTGAATTTGGCTACTGAGAAATGTTCAAACCTACATCCAAAAGCTGCAGAGCTTTTTCAATTTGTCTAGACTTGGACACAAGACAGGATCTCTGCAAAGCCAAAAGGAAGTCTTCCACATGATTTAAGGGGGATTTAGGTCCATTACAATCCACCGCATGCATCGGTGACACCAGATTCTTTGACTCGCTGTCTTTATAAGACTAACGGTGCACAGATGCAGTCTTTTCATTCTGATGCTCTGACCTATAGACAGTTTGTGCTGCAGAATCATTAGACTATTTTAGTCTGCATTGAATCTGGGTTATTGATTAGCTCTGTTGTAAGATCATAAGCCCTGCCCTCTACCAAACAGCCATATTTATCTCTTCGATCGATAAACTCAACTGGCCGACAAGAGCTGAAAGCACTGACTTAGGAGCAATTAAAGTAACATCTCACAAGAGTAATGTTTTTTACACCCTTGAAAAACTACTTTTCTCCAAAGTGTTAGGACACAGGAACGGTTAGAAATCCTACAAGAAGGATTTTGTTTTGTTTCAATCAAATTTGAATTAAATTCAAATTCAAATTAATTTTATTTCTAAAGCACCTTTCATGAAAAAAGAACAGCTCAATGTCATGTACACAAACAAACAAGAACGCAAAAACACCATCCCCACATATGCAATAAAATAATAATATAAGCCACATAATAACAGTATCATCAACAACAAACACAAATAAAAGAGAAATGATAAAGAAAAGCTAAAGAAGAGAGAGCCTAGAAGTCAGTCTCCATAATGGACATGCAGCATAAGCAAATAAGTAATTATTTTGAGCAGTGCACTGTTTGATTACACACACACACACACACACACACACGTATATATATATAAAAAAATCTCATTTACATTTGATGCTAAGCTCAGTCTGACTTGAACTGACGTTCATCAGTATGTTTTATTAACCCCCCTTTCACAACTGTTTCCCAGCTGTCAAGCTGCAACTACAAAGGCACCGCAATGAGCTGTCAGTGAGCTTAAACCTGAAGCGGTTTCTTCTTAGTTTTGAGAGATTATTGGTTGAAATCTCTATTTCTCATTTTAATTAAAAAAAAACATGAAAGGAATCTGTGCATTAAACGCCACAACCAAAGCTAATTTGCAGATTGCTGTGAAAAAACACAAATGTCCGTTGACACTTGAAAGACACAAGACATTGATTATGTTCTGCACCATACTGTAGGAATATTACTTTTTTGGAGCATACATTTGTAAAGCAATGCTCTAAGTTTGGTTTCAGTATGTAGGACACCCTGCTGTGTATTTGTTAATCTCATGAGAATCAAGTAGCCCAAAACTTGATTATAAGAAAGAATGGTGCCAAAGTAACCAGCAAAAATAATCAGATTTAATGTTTAAGTGTAAAAATAAATCCACAATTCATATATGAAAGGAAAATGACCTGAAGAAGTCTTCTAAAATTCAAAAAATCTCACCAATTTGACAACAATAAATAACGTTGGTACTATTTTTAATATCTTTATTTTTAGTCTACCATACTTTTTTTTTGTCAAATTAGCACAAAAGTTGCAATGCGCATTTTTTGAAGTCTGCAGATTTTTTTCATTCTTTAATCCTTTAGTTAATCAATTAAAACTTTACAAAACACATTTTTAATGTATATAAGGAAAAAAAACACTGGAAAATTATTATTTTTTCTTTTAATGTGAACTCTGTAAATTTGCACACTGAGGACACTAAAGGGTTTAGTGGTTTGCCCAGTGAGACACTTCTACTAATTGGTATCTTTAAGGTATTGAATCATTAGCCTTTTAGTGACTGATTACCACAAAGCAACTGGAAGGTCCCGGCAGGACAATAAAAAGGCATGACAATTTTCTGACAGATGCAGTAGCTGGCTGTTTTTCATTATTTTTCTGTTTTCACGATGCAGACTGTACTTGTTTCTTCCAAAGATGAATATACTGACAATGTCAAAAAACAAACAAACAAAAAAAACTTAAAACTTTGGATGAAACAGCAACAAACCTGCACTGTGGTCAGTCTGTGGTCCAGCTCCTGGAGTTTCCGTTCTCTGACTGATCCTCCAATCAAAATCATCATCAGCATCCTGAAAGAGCTGACACCTCTCCTCCCACTCAACCTCTTCCATGTTGAAATCACAAGCACCTGGTAAGTCATAAATGTGACCTATAGAAATAAAAATCCACATTTATCTATTAAGTACTTCATTAATATATATTTATATATATATAATTTTTTTCCCCTCACCACAGTTCATTTCATCAGATTGATCAGCGCAGTCAGGCTTGTTGTCGCACACCAGGTGAGACTCGATGCAATGGCCGCTTTGGCAGATGAAGTCTGTGACTGCAGGACAACTAATTGGTTTACCAGCCCCTATAAATATAAGCACAACATAGCTGCTTTATATGTTTTCAGTTTTTGTGTCTCCTTTTCCACCTGTAGTTCAGTGTTTATGTCTTCCTCTGTAACCGTGTTTATATTTGTGTGATTGTGAAGGAAACAGCCTCAGCAGAACAGGGACACTTTACACATGTTTAGCCCAATGCCAGGTCCTGTTTAATTTATAGCATATGTTGAGAACATGGACATGAAACATCATCTGTCAGACGGTGTCATCCTGCAGAAATGCTGTCTCTGCCTTCAGGTCTGTGAGTCTGTGAAGGGAGAGTTTTCCAGTGACAGAATCCATTTCCTACCCCGAACTATCAGATGGAAAGACCAGGAAATAATTTCACTGAAAAATCATCTTTGCCTGTGAAGATCATTACTTTGATAGAAGAAGGATTGAGGAAAGTAAGAAAGAGATGTCTGTATTTTATCCAGGTTTTTATGCTAAACCCAGGTTACAATTTTCATTTGTTTTTAAATATGCTGGAATTCACGAAGATTTAATGAATTGGTTCTTTAGAATGAAGAATTAGAATAGTCATTGGACTATTAACCCATAGTAGTTACTGCATTCAATGGTGCATTTGCCAGTCAGATTGCTTTTTTCCTATGACCTGATATTAGCATTTAACTATGAAACTTAACCTGAAGGTTTCAAAAAGGTTTTTTGATTTGCCACTACAAACATAGGAGTTATGACACATGATTTTCACATACCTTGGAATAAATTCTAGGAACTGTGTATGGCTTACCGTAATCAATGTTTAGTTGTTATTTTTTCCATCCTTTGATCTTGTCTTTGTTTTGTTTTTGGATTTACTCATTTTATTGTTGCTATAAAACTTTAACCTTAACCTTTTTGCATAAACATATGACCACATTTTCTACTTAGAATTTATTTTTTTCCACAGTTTCAGGTTTGTTAAGTAATTACTGTGTAACATAACATAATAAGTAAAATAAAAAAGCTGGGGTTTCAATAAAAAGATGGAGATCAAACATTGCCACAAAAAACTGTTTTAAACTAGATCATTAGAGCAACATTTAAAGTAGAAAAACTCTCAAAAAGGCTGTGGACTACTAAGGGTTGAACAAATTCTAAAGGTGCCAACTAGTCGTAATGCAGCAATTAAGCATAAATTCAGACGATTAGTGGATAATAAATCAATCAATCAATCAAAAAAAATTAAAATTATCAATCGCAATGGAAACTGCACACTGTTAAATCATTGTCTGTCTATTTTTGTTTCAAACCTAATAAAAACAATGTTTTTTTTTATTGCTTAGAGTGGTGACGGCTGTTGGATTAAAAACTGAATAAAATAAGAAAATAGAAAAAAGGCATCAACCTTTCAAACTTAAAGTTTAAAATGTGAATATATGCCTTTTCTGACTTTTAAACTAAAATGAAAGAAGCCACGGGGTAGATTTGCATTTTATCAGGGCAGACATAATTAATCATTTATGAACAGAGGTTCACTGAATTCTAGCCAATGATGATTCTGTCAGGTGCAAAGATTGCCCCACTCCATTTTGCATAATGCCATTTCAACACCCATCTTTTCCATTTTATTTATTATTTCAATAGTAACCGTTTGAGGATTCAGTTTTAAATGTAACTTTTTGTCACCATTCAGATACAACGAGTAAAAACAGAAGAAGCACAACACACAGCAGCAGCACCCATATGATTTCTCACTGGGGTGAAAGGTGAGAGGTCAACCTGTGTGTAATATCTCTGTATGTGACCTACTTGGAGCACAGTCAATGAACTCCAGGTCATCTAATGCAGCTCCGCCGCTTACATCCCTCGACCGGATCCCCTCAAATATCACCTCAAAGTTCCTCAGTTTCCTCAGAGGGACCTCGACATGGTTCCACTCGTTCCCCTGATGTCCCGTTTTGTTCCACACCTCCGTTAAGTCATTCTCTGTCTGCAGAGACGAGAAGCCAAAAAGGCAACCATGTGTTTTCACTTAACATACTTGGAAGTGCATTCAAAGCTGCAGCAGAAATCACTGTCAAAAAATTAGCTTTTTCACATCTTGATTCGTGTCAACAAAATGCAGCTTCAACAAACATTGATGGAAACCGAGTTCTGCTGCCGGAAAAGGTTGGTTGAATTCCACAAGAGAGGAGATCATTAAACTCTCATTAGCATAACATGCTAGTAATAAGTTCCCTGCCTGGAGACCTGCTTTACAGACTGTTCTTTTTGAGTTATGGTAATGGATATCTCTCATGCTACATATGGAACGTATTAGAAGACAAACCCCAGTGTATTCCTCTTGAGATCCACTTTGCCTTTCCCATGGCATTTTCCAGGCACTTAATCATCACTAATAAAGTTTAAAAGCAGCAAATAGCTCTGAAAGGAGCTTTGTGGACTTTTTACTCAATGAGCCAGCAGTGTCACCTGATATTTTATATCACTTCATTGTCACCACAATTATCCTGGAAGAACTGCACTAGAGATAGCCAAAGGGAAATAACAGAAATAACATTTAAATAACTATTCTAATGAAAAATGTGTTTTTAACATGATCTTGTGGCATTTTTCTGATGATGGAGGGCATTCTGTAAGAAAATTAAGCTAAAAATGACACATTTTTTAATTAAATTGTTGTCAAAAAAGGCTCATTTTAAAAATATGGCATTTGTTATGCAGAAAGAAAGCTGGGTGGGTCACATGCTCACTGCTTCGTTCCATTCTGATGTATCCACTTGAAGACAAATAGATCCATGAACATCTTAAGTTTTCCTCATTCCAGATGGAATCTGGCTCAAAACTGTGCAGCTGGATAGCTCCAATATTGCTTGCCGTTTTTGTTGGACCAGTAATGGGGCTGTAAGCCAGTGGTAGAGCATGTGAACAGAGAGCTCTCAGTAACCAGGAGAAGAAGGGGCGGGGTTGCTCTCCACCAACAGTCCTGCCCACAACTAGGAGGCGATTTTCTGATGTACTACTGCCATTCTGTTGATACTATGTTCAAGAAAACAACTTTTAAGAATTGCAATAATCATATGATCATAATCACTGAGAATGCTTTGAAAATGGATCAAAGGATGATTGAAGTGGTTCAATAAAGCAATAATTAAAAAAAAACACTACCAAGAATTGAAATCGCAAAGTGCTGTGGACTGAAACAAACTGAAAAATACAATACACTTCAAAGAGACACAGTTTCCCAATAAATTAGATAAAGGTTATTGTTTAAGTTGCTACATGCAGTACATTCTTAAGTAGTATTTTTACAATTTGAAATACATTTTAAATCTTTTAATTCCACTTCTCGAAGTGCAAAAACACCAGTCTCTCTGGCAAACTTTTAAATTAAACAGATTCATCAAAACATGAGAAAGATCAGATGGAACTTAAAAAAGACTCTTGAAAATCCTGATGGTTAATTGTGGGAAATCCTCTGGCAGCATGACAGCACCCAAACAAAGTTTAGAGTTTAAAGCATTACGCTGAGATTAATTACAGTTGAACATGATCTCATTATTTAGCAAAACCACAGTGTATAGTGTTTTTTGCGCAGTGGGCTGCACGGTGGTGCAGTGGTTGCCTGATAGCGAGGATGCCCTGGTTTGAATCCCATCTGGGACCTTTCTGTGTGGAGTTTGCATGCTCTCCTTATGCTTTTTTTTCTCCAGGCACTTTGGCTTCCTCCCCACAGTTCAAAAACATGCTTCATAGGTTAACTGGTTTTTCTAAAGAGTCCCTCAAAAATGAATAAAGGGTCTCAGATCTCGAAAGAGACACACCAGGTTAAGAAAATGCATGGATGGATAACCTGTAGGTCTTTGACTTCTCATTGTTGGTGTCACTTTTTTGTGTCATAATTGACTCCAACAAGGCGAACGTATCAACAAATATCAAAAACATCTTTGAAAAAAATCTCACTCTCAACTTGATATTACAAGACTGTTACCAGAGACTGGACTGCAGTAAAAACTATTTTTGTCTAATGTTCTGAAAACTGGAGGACAACCAATGTCACTTTACTCTGCTGCTGAAAGCCTATTAAAGTACACCCTAGGGGTGACGCAGGCGCATGCAGTCTCCTCTGCTGCAGCTCTGGCTTAAAATAATCTTGTTACTGTTAGAACACAGATTACTAGAAATCAGTGCAGCAGGATTTATCCAGAGTTTATGTAATGGAGTAAAAATTCAATCTGTAAAAGCATCCTCACATAACACTATCTGCAGATCTAAATCTTAGGCTTGTTGACTTGCAAACAGAAAATAATTTCATTTATTACCTTATAGGAAAAAAAAGCAAATTTGCAGTTAAAATAAAATGCATTTTTCATTGGACCCAAACATTTAACCACATATTGAATGTGCTGTCAAACTGAAATCCAATTTATATTCATGGATTTTTAATTTTACTGAAGTAGTAATAGTCTTACAAGCTTCTTATCAGCTGACTCTTTTTGCCTCTTTTGGAAATCTGCTTTTCTTATTTCAAACATAACTACAGTAAAGGATAACTTTGTTTTTCTGTGACAGAACTATGTTTTTGATGTGTTAAAAAAAGATCTAGTGCAGCTTTGTCACATCAAATCTGGGAAATAACAGTACAGTTAAACAGACCATGAAAAGTATACTGACATACAGTGGGGCAGTATTTAGTGAACCACCAATTATGCAACATTGTCTGATTTTTAAAGAATTTATATGTAAATTATGTTGCAAAAGAATATTTGGTCACCTATAAATAAGTAACATTTCTGGCTATCACAGACCTGTAACTTCTTCTTGTATTAATGGAACCTGTTTGAACTGGTTATGTATATAAAAGAAACCTGTCCACAACCTTAAATAGTGATAATAATAATAATAATAATAATAATAAATAATAATAATCACACTTCACACTTCATAATGACCAAGACCAAGCCAGTCTCCAGATCTCAACCCCATAGAAAACGTTTGGAGGGAGTTGACCCCCCCCCCCCCCCTCCAAACATCACTGCTCTAGAGGAGATCTGCATGGAGAAATGGGCCAAAATACCAGCAACAGTCAGTTAAAACCCTGTGAAGGCTTACAGAAAATGTTTGACTGCTGTCATTGCCAACAAAGGGCATACATCAGAGTATTGAGTTGAACTTTTGTTGTTGACCAAATACTTATTTTCCATCATAATTTACCAATAAATTCTTTAAAAAAAGAGACAATAGGATTTTCTGGATTTTTTTCTTTTTTTGTCTTTTATAGTTGAGGCCATGGTGAAAATTTCAGACCTTTCTCATCTTTTTAAGTAGGAGAACTTCCATATGTTTCTGCTCCACTAATATTTTAGGCTTTCTTTCAAATTTTTTTCAAGATATGCAAGCCCAAGCCTTCTATATTTTTATTTACTAATTAATCATTTTAGACTGATATATGTGGTTTAAGATTTACATGTGTATATTTGGGCCAGATGCCTCAAATAACCGATAAATCAACTTTTTATGAATTTGTAGGAAGGTAAACATCCTCCTTTCTTCATAGATATTATCAATCCCCTTTTTGCATAATTTTTCTTTAAATTTGTATTGATTCCACCACTGCATGCATCATGCCTAAACATCATAGAAGTGTTTACAATGGTTGTAAATCTTGTGTCTTCTTAATACAGTAGTCAGGATAAACAAATATGTGACCATCAACTATTATGAAGTTGTAAAAACCAGCTTAAAACAATAATCTCTAAGTGCTAATGCCTTTGAACCTGCCAGGTCATGCACTCTTAACATAAGCCCTGTGTAGTGAGATGCTGTAACAGCACATAACAGCACTCAGTTATTGATTTTTCTCCGAATCTCATAATCGCACGCTTGGATGAAGAGCCAAGAACGATCATCTCTGAACTTGTGTTTCTGAGGGAAAATGATTTGCTGCCTTAATATAATGTTTATACACGGCTTTGGATACAAAGGGACTTTTATCAAAGTAGCTTTCTAGAATAGTGTTGTGCTAGAGTAGCTCTGTGGTATTACAAGCAGTTTTAATCTTTTTTAGAGTTTCATCCCATGTTTTCAAAGGTATTCTGGGTATAATGATGCTTTCTAATTTCCTGTTGAGGGGACAAAAAGGAAATAAAAAAGGGGAAACTGGCTTTTTTTCTCTCTCGAATGTGCTGTATATTTTTCAAAATAAAATCAGCTAAATGTTAAGACTCCAAAACCATTAGGTCACTTTCATTCAAAATCTTGCACAGAATACTAAATCATCATGTTTTGAAAATACCATCGTATCTTTCCTTTTACAACAATCAATCATGTTTCATTTTGAAAGACACTGCATTTAGTCCTGAAGTCTGACGAATAAAAAAAAACACCTTTCAAAGACTCGTTTGATCCTTTCTGACCCGTTTTCAAGTCTGTTTCCGCAGCACTCAAGGACGCAGGTAATGTCCTGCTCTACTGTGCCACACATTACCAGTAGGGATGGTTCAAAGCCTGCATGCTGACCTTTAGTGAAAATGGTTAAAGTCGAATCGTGATGTGAGAACACCTGGCTACAAGGTAGAATATAAAGGTTTTAAACTTTGCATTCAGCAACAAGCTTACATTTACTAGATGCCTAACCAATACAAATCTTTCTGACAGCTGGAAGAAGCACAGTTGCTGTGGGTGACAGGTAACTGTCGACCCTACATTTTCCTATGAATTCACCACCATAGATTCAGATTCATAGATAAAAACACTAGCTGATATGCTGAGATCCCCAGGGTTCAAGTGAACATCATAAAAATGGCAGGACATCAAATTAAAATGATTAGAGAGGTTTTACCTTGATTAGCAACCGAATGGTCCCAGAGGCCTTATGGGAAATGTAGTACCAAAAGGAGAGTTTGCAGATGGCACTAGATTCTTTCCAAACTGAGCTTCTAATGTGGGCTTTATCACCTTTGAGGCCCACTGGTGTTGCCTCCAGATAGAGGAAATGTCCTGAAAGAGGTAAATAAGAACCTTTATATGTTTATTTATTTACGGATAAAGACAATCCATCATAAGAGCATGAGAACATTGGTTTGAAAAGGAGGTAAGCACACATCCATCTTTTGATCTTTGCCATTTGTCTGAAGGAGTTAAATTTAAGAAGACATTTAAAGCTAAATGTTTTAATTCATAATATTTATTTGTTTCCTTTAAAAACTGCCTAATTTGAAATCTTAGATGATTTTGATTTTTCTAACACTTGACTACATGCATTCATTTCTTTAGTTAACTTTTGACTGCCTTTCTCTCAGAAGTCTTTTGTAAGGAAACTTACATTTGTGTGTTTGCATATGGCATTTTACCACCAACCTTGCATAATGGAATGTCATGCCTGCATCACCCAAGTTCTCAGGTGCTGCACATTCACTCGCTGTGAAAAAGCTCATTGATTTTGTCCAAACCCTGAATTAAACACTGCAGAGTGCAAACACAGCAGTTTAGCTCTTAATAGTTTTTTGTTTTTTCTGCTATTTCCTTCTGAAAATGGGAAAAATGTCGCTTCCTAATTTGTTTAATGATAATGTAGATTACAGAACATTACAGTTTAAACTGAATACAATAGTTTAAGTATTTTTCTTTGCATCAGCGTAGCAAAGGACGTACCATTTTCACTCATCAGTGTGTGATCATATGGAGGCCGTATGCTTTGGACAGATCCGGTACCCAGCGCCCAGTCGAAATTATCAGCCAGCGAGCTCTTCCAGCCACAGCGGCCGTTCTCAAAGGAGCAGGAAGTCCCACAATTCCTTTCATCTGTGCCATCTGGACAATTTTCTGTGAAGTCGCAAATCTGCTCTGAAGTGTAACACCCTTCTTTTTCGCAAACAATGTAGCCTGGAGGACAAAAGCCTGGAAATGAAAGACAATATCACTCAATTTGGGAAAATTCCATTTGTGTGATTTAATCACCAGGAGAGCTGCTTCTTTAGCAGCACTGAGGCTACTTGATCCAGTTTCTGCAAAGATATCTCAAAGGAGAGTTTGAAAGTCTATAAGACTGAGAGCACTATTGCAGACAGACTCATTACATGATGCAGTAAATGAGCCCAAAATCTCCTTTTGAAGGACGTTGACCTTTGGAACTGCTGGCATGCTTCTGCATTACCAGCAATTTACTCAAGAGAAAGATGGACCTCGGGGGCAGAAATTTGACATATGAGAGATGACACTATGAAAGATTAATTTAACATTACGGTATGTGTGGCCGGAAAAGTATTCTAATGATGTTGCTTCTATGCCAAATGTGAAGCTGAAAAGCTCCTGTGCTGTATGTTCCTGTTTTGCATAAAGTCAAAAAACAAGGACAAACAGACGATTTGGCTTTGCTGCTGCTCCTTATTGACCTACAAACTTTGAAGAACAAGAGATTTGTCATTTTCTGAACAAATTCTGATCAAAAAATAATTTAGGTTTTCTATTTCCCCAAATAAAAATGTATAAATGCAGTTTAAAACATAAAAAAAAAATTAAATTAGCTGTTGTTAGGTGACTTGGAAGTTTTTTTCTGTGCATTTTTTGGGACGAAATAACACATTACTGACCATGCACCAGAAATGGGAACTTGAAATTTAAGATTAAAATTTGAGTTGCACTTAAATCTCACAAGTAAAGACTTGAGACTTGACCATAAGAGTTAAAAGACCCTGTCCGATCATCTTTTTATTTATTTTCAAAGTGTTCCCAGTGGTCTTTTAATTAGAATTTCTTCAGAGCAGCAGGAGTTCAGTAGAAATTTGCTTCTGAGTTGTAGGCGGGATCAAAGATGGAGAGGACATTTTTTTTTTCCGTCAGCTCCTGATTCACAATGATTTGAATAAAGAAAGACTCAGAAATTCATTTTTGAGCTTATTTTTCTCCTCTGGTATCAGAAAAATGCCACAAACACCAAAAACAGAATTTTCAATGGAGTGTGTCTTTGAGACTTGTGTTTATTTTCATTTTTTAGGTCCAGGACATCGTTGACAGGTCAAAATTGCTCTTACAATGAGTTAACGCAAACTGCTGTTGTGTCTCCAAATTGCCTGTTGTGTCTCCACAGATTGTTTAAAACAGTTAAATCACAATTTGTGACAAGTTAAAAAAAATATTCATCTTAACTAAGTTTCAACACCTGAGGTAAGACTTTGATTTGTATAAAGGAAGCATCACTGCTACCCACAATGATTATACTCAATGAGCACTTAATCTTTATTTGATAAATGATCTGCATTTGAAGAAGTATTAATAACATAAAAAAATCTTAATAAACTAGGTTATGGCAACTAAAAAAAAGTTAGGTAAAGCATGATGGGGATGGGATAGTATAGGTTTGTTTCTTCCTACTCCTTTTGTAGCAATTAATCAAAGTCTACTTGACAATCATTATATTTAATGGATTAGCAATTGCTTGGAATAAACCAATTAATCAATCAAACATTAATTAGTACAATAATTAAACTTTCATGCTTCCACCAGCACTAGACTCTATTGAAAACAGCATTGTAGAACTATGCAAGAAGACACTCAAGCTAATTTTGAATCTTGTCAAACTAACGCAGATGTTTTCCCATTTTCAACAGCTCAATAGGATTGAAGCATTAACTTCAAATTGGGAATATAAAAACCCTCTGAATGCTGCATTAGGGTCTCTTTAAGAGGCTTAGGGAGACAAAGACAGTTGGGGCTGTAAACCCCTATTACTGTATCATTGGTCGCAATGCTTTGGACGGGGTGGCTCTGCTTCTTTTAGAGCTGAGCATTCCAGTGGGGTCAGTGCTTATCTTTGGGGGTGTTAGAATGGGAGTTGAAGGGTGATGAAGAAGGGTGTTCGCTGTAATTAAAAGGAAAGAAAGCAGCATAAGTCCTCCCTAATCCTTTGTTCCTCTTCAAATGCACAGGACCAGAAGCAATGCGCCCCAACAAAAGAGCATATGAAGCGAGGAAGCCACAGCTCCTGCTGCCTCACTGTTGCACCGAAAGTGTAAGTGGATTAGTTTTAATGAAAAACTCATTTCTGAAGTGCCTGGCATCCCACTTCTCTAATAACAATTGCAATCTTCTGCATCCATTACTCTGGAAATGTCAGCTAATTCATCTAACTTTCACTAAATTGCATATCTGTTTTAATACAAAGGGGACTTGTAGCATATACTGCAGTAACTACAGCAGTCCGGAATTCACAGATGCACATTTTGGTGCACAGATGCACATTTGAATCCACAGAATTAAAGGAAATTCTATCTTGCCAGTTTTTTTTTTCCTTTTTACCTTTCTGGTACTTTAATGTGAGATTCAAATAAAGATGTGAATAGTATTGTGCTGATTACGTTTTTTAGTAAAGACGGACTCCAAGGAATATTGTGTTGGAATTTGTGATGGAATTTTTCAGATCATGGAGGACATCCAGTATACAAATGAAATTTAGCTTAAGATTGCATTTCTGAATGTTTCTTTTTGGAAAAGCTTGTTACAAGGACGTAGATGCTACAGTCCTCCCTACTCTGCTCCATTCTGATGCATCCACTTGTAGACAACCAAAATCATTCATGTCTTTGTTGGCATCTGGCTCAAAACTGTGTAGCTCCAATATCGCGTACAAATCTTGTTGCACTGCTAATGTTAGGTTGGGGTTGTGAAGGGTTGTAAAGTAGTGGGAGAGAGTGTAAATAAAGGGATCATGGGTAAGTAAGGGCAGGCTTATTCTACACCAAGAGTTCAGCCCACAACTCAGGGGTGAATTTATAATGAACTCCTGCTGCTCTGCAGAAACTATGTCCTAAAAAGCAACACTTTTTTTTTTAAAAGACCACTGGAAACATTTTGAAAGTTGATCAAAAGATTATTGGAATGGCAACTTTATAACAGCCTGTGAAGAACTTTATAAAACTGTTTTCAAATTTTTTTAAATTGTCTTTCTTTTCTTTTTTGCTAGATTATTATTGGTAGATTAAAATCATTTGAACACAAATATTGATAAAAAAAATATCAATGGTAATGTTAGTCTAGTTTAAAAGTGGACTTATAGATAATCAGCATGAAATTAAAATATTGTTATAACTCTTCACCAATGCTTAGCCCCATCATGTGATTTTGTATGGATGGAAGCTGTGGAAGAACGAGCCCCTCAGGGGCAGCAGTATATAATTACATTTCCCGCTGTCTCTGCTCTCATCAGTGTTACTGTTCTTCTGCAGCCTGCAGCTGCCATGATGCTGAAAGAACAGATTTTATCCTTCTCACTTTCCTGGGCCTTTAATGGCAGCATGATCCACACTTTACTGCAAGACTTAACCTTCAAGTCATGTTTCATATCCCTCTGGTCCCTTGGGGCATTTACTCTGCCTATACTAAAGCATCTCACCTAAGAAATGTGTCCCTTTTTTAATATTTAGAAAAACTTATATTCATGTTTCATTTCACTTGTAGTCAAACATATATAAACATACTGCATATTATCACAGGTAGAAAATAGTGGACCAGAACAAGAATTTGTCTAATTTATAGCAATTTTTTTACAAATACTTCTCCTGGAAGTATTTTTTTGCAACACGCCTAAACGTTACTCTTGAAGGGGAAAAATACTTGTTTTTGTTGGTCACTGATTTTTAACCTTAATCATCATCACTCGAAATATCTCCTCAACATCAGTGCATACATTCAGCTGAGCAAAGACTAATGGGATAAGCTGTCGGTCAGACACTTCTGGTAATTAACTGCAGCGAGGAATCATCATTAGCATGCATTACTGCATGAGATATGACACAAGACTGTTTCTACTGTAACGGGGGAATAATTAGTATTCCCGCAGGATTTTTTTTCAGAGGAGGCGAGCCAATTGCTTTGAATGCTGATGCAACACAGACAAATGCAGACAGACAGTCAACAAGGGAAAAGCAGCAATATGAAAGTGTGCACGTCACATTAAAAGGCCCTCAACTTTCACCAGTTTTTGTTTTTCTTGAGTAAATGCTAAAACAGTGTGTGGGGTATCTTGATGCAAAGTGCATAACCATGACATTTTGGTTGTGCACATACAGCAAATTTGCTGAGATGTTGCTTAATTATTGTATTAATAAAACTTTAATACAATAGTTTGGGAGCTATCCATTTCACCTTCAAAATGTCAGCAAAGCAATTTATTCTCTAATTTATTTTGCAGAGCAAATTATCCTGATGAAAGTAATCAAAACAACAGTTACTGACTTAGAGACAATTTTTTATAAATCTAGAAAATTGAGTTTGGCACTTCCAGCTCCACAGCAAAGTCATCCACTAAGTTTTAAATAAAAGATAGAAGTTTAATTAAAAAACTGTCCTAAGAATGATGCAGGTTTTTTTTAAAGTAAGATCTATGCTAAATTAATTTAAGTAAATCTAAGTAAAGACTATATTGGAGGCTATTAAACAGCTGGGTTGTTCAAAATTAATGATAAAAGCTAAGATGCTGCTGTTTCATTGCTAATATTTTTTATGTTTCCTTTTATCTATGTGACTCACTGTCTGTCTGACTATGAGGTTAAGCTCTAAGATTTACTCTGAAGCTGTCAAAGGTCGCTGCCGTTATCTGGCAACATTAAACACACCCAATCGCTCTCTTGATTTTATAGAGCCATAGAAACTGTGCACTATCTTGTCGGTAAACATTTTTCACCCTTCATCTTTCAGAAAACACAGATGGTTCGTCTCCATTAGGAGTCTCAATAAATCAAGCTGTAAAGGGTGCAAAACCATTCATGCACAGGTGTATTTCCTGCTGCAACATTAATAGAAATGTATTTGTGCTGCTTGATTTCGACAGTGACGGTTAAGGCATTCTATTGGTTTTATTTTTATACTTCATAAAGTATTTATTAATTTTTGGTTTTTGTTTTGTTTCTACTCCAAATGGAAACCTAATGTAAATTATCTACCAATTCCACTTCTTGATCCACTGAAAAATGTCAAGTTTTGCTTGCTTGGCTGTATTTTATTTATTTCTTTTTTTTTCTATTTTGTTATTTGGGTTTCTGTGCAGGCTGACTGTGGTTTCGCCCCTTCACCAGTGCGTCCGTCTTGGAGCGGTCACCGCTGCCTCCACTTTGCTAATCAGCCACACAACATTTAACATTTAAGAACTCCCCTCCAGCCTTTAGTATCGGCTCATTTTGTGTTCTAGCTATGCTCTCCTTGCCTTTACTTTTTTTTAATACACCTTTTGTTACATCTTGGTTTGTGGTTCTTCCCTGCACCTGCTTGCCAAAGCGTGACAGAAAATCTATCTATTTTCATTTTGTTGTGAACCCAGAAAGTTAAAAACACAAGGATTTACCTGAAATCCAACAGGATCCTAAATAAAAACTCCTAATCCCTGACATGACTGCACCTTAAAATGTTTTTTTTTATGTCAAAGATTCATGGAACCAGTTTTATCTCAAACAAAGCTTTAAATACTTATTAAAAAATAAAGAAAAGTTCAGTTCAAAATTGAGTTATTTATTGAAATTATTATTGCATAAATGTAGAGGGGACCCACAATACGAAATGTTTACAAATGAACTAAGTCATGCAACCCTGTTTGCTCCAGCCATGAAGCCAAATGTCTGCATCTCACAAAGAGAAAACATGTTTGGCTAAAACCAAACGAAACCAGAAATTACCATTTTTATTGTCCAGTATGAAAATCGAGTGTGAACTGTTCGTCCACTGTATGGGAACTGTTATCAGGGCTTCCTGTTCTTGTCAGCCTGCTCAGCATTATGAGGGAGTGTGCTTGAGTTACCATGGCAACGCTGCACAGTATTCCTAGACTCCCAAGTCACCTTTCTGCTGAGTTTCATCTGATTTTCATAAATTTATAGTCTTTTTTGTCTTTAGACTGCAAGGAATGCTCTCTTTCAACATTGTGATGTGTTTGTTGTTTTTATTTAAATTAACAGATTTTTAGCATTTTCAAGTTTGCGCAACTAATTTAGGCCTCAAAGTTTCTGTATAATTGTGTTTACATGTAAAAACTTCCTGTTTTAATTTTTTTTGTTTCGTTTTCAGTTGTGAATTTTTTCTTTAAACTTTTGAATGCAAATAATGACAGTTTCTCTTCTAAAAAAAGTCTAAAAAGTTTAAAAATTGAACAACTTTTCATAGCATTTGTTTTGAATTCTACTATAAACATTAAAAAAAGAACATTTTATGATTAAAAAATCTAATTAATGTTTGTTTTACAAAATAATCATTTTCTTTGCTGCATTATATTCATTAGAACTGATTATCATCCCTTATAGGTGCTCGTGTTATGGATAAAAATGGAAAATATTAGCATTTAGAAAATCAGTTTACAAAGTAAAACCCTAATTAATATAATGAAGTCTTAAAATCTAGTTTTTAGGGTAAAAAATTAAATGAAAAAGCATAGTTTCATCACATGAGATGCATAAACTTTATCCTTTTAGATTGACGTGAACAAAGCAGAAGTGAAGTGAGTACCTGGTGGAGGTGCAGATGTGCTTTCCACGGAGACCTCAGGGCCCAAAAGGCATCCAGGAGAGAAGGTGATATCGTCCAGGCAGATGTCGCCCTTTTCACTGCGACCTACCTTGCCCTCAAACACCACCTGGAAATCTCTGTGATGGCTAAGTGGGATCTCCCTCATCTGCCAGTAGTTCCCCTGATCTCCTGTCAACTCCAGCAGGAGATCCAGATGTCCATCAAATTTGATGAACACGCTCAGCGTTCCGATGCCATCTCCAGACATATGAACAAAGAAGCGCATCTGAACAAAAAAGATAAATCATTTTGTAAGTGTTTTAAAAAAATATGTGTTTATTTGAATCATACAAATACTATTTTTTTCTGCCATGGTTTGCTTATTGCCGGATTACAATTTCTCATTACAGATTTTAGAGGAAAACGTAAAAGTAATTTATCTTTCATCCACTCAGTCGGTCATAGAATTGATTGATTCTTCAGTCATCTCCTCTTCCATTTTAATTGACTGACGGATCAGGTTAGAGGGAAAACTGACAGACATTATTCAGCAGGACACACAATATTAGTGCACATGGTTTCTAGCGGCTTTGTTTTATATAAAAGTTTTTTCTGTAGGTACAAGCCAGAAAATGTGTCAGACATTCATTAAAATCTCTCCTAAAGGTGGAATAAATCCCCCCTCCTAAAAAAAAATCCTATTACTCTCATGTAATCAGCAGTTGGTTAGTTTGGCTTCATGGAAAGTCAGGAAAGAGGCTGATTAAAATGTTAGATAATGCTTACATAATATCCCAGCATGCACCTCCGATTGAAATAGTGAAACTACATTTGTGTGAGATTTAACGTAAATAATTTTCCTTCTTAGTTCAGCGTTGCTGCTAAAATAAGTAAACAAATTCATGAGTCAGTGTAAAGTATTACTTTAATTTCTGTTCAACTAAATAATTCAAATTAAACAAAAATGTCATTATTACATATACAATCATTTTTTTTATTGTATCCTTAACCATAGTTTGGATTAAATATTAAATAGTTGAGAGTCAGCAGAACACCTTAACTTTTCCCCCTTTAGGACTATTAAAAGGCGCACGTTTGCTCTAAAAAACACACAAAATTACTACAGGTGTATTTAAAATATTAACACAACTCAGTTTTATGTGCTTTTTAATTTATTGTTTAAAACCAGCAATAACATTTTATTTCTGAGTCTGTGTAGTAGGTTATATCCTATATTGTCATTTAAATCCTTATAGCTATTGCTTATTAGACATTTAACTTAGGCAGTCTGGAGACAGAAGATTTTGTTCAGGAAAATGTTCAGGACATTTTGAAATTATGAAGGGGCAACCTCAAAGACTAAAAAACGCTGGACATCCCTGTGATGCTGAAAGAAAATCATGTCCATTTCCCCCCCCAAAAAAACCACATTTTTTAATGTCTTTCTGGAGCCAAAAGTACATGACTGCGACTGCTCGGCTTTCAGGCTGAGACTTATTTTGTTTTTCCACCAGCACCACCTCTGTTCTGTGAGATCTGACTTGTATAATAATCTTGGAGTTACAGAATTTGAGAAGAAAGTAGACATACAGCAGCTGCCTCACATTTAAATTAATTTCTGAGTTTAAATAAAAAATCATGAAAACTGACAGCAAACAACAAAAAGCATAATGGTAATATTTGTGAAATGCATGTGCACCGATTAGGAAGTGAAGTTCCTACTGACTGCAGTGCAATAAAAGTCAAACTGAAAATAGTGTTGCATATTTCAGATCTAACTCACATTCTTGGGTTGGCATGTTCTGTTAGTGGCTTCAGTTGTTTTAATACAGTTTTCTGTGCTGAATTTTAAGCAAGTTTTGCATTTAAATAATATTTGATGGTTTGTTTGGTTTTCAAATGTGCCATTTAAAAAAAGTCAAAAGTTTTTTGTGACTGCATCAAAACATCCTTTCGTCTCTGAGCCTCTTTGGTGTTACTCTGACCTTGCAACTGGAGCTCCTGCTGCTCAATAAGGGTCCGATTATTCGGGCGGTGTCGCTGATTGCTTGTGGAAAAGAGCTCTCCAGGTAGAGGTAGTGTCCAGACGGGTCTCTGAGGGTGTGGTCATTGGATGGCCCGGTTCCAACTGTTGGGGTACTGCCCGCCTTTATCAGCCAGTCAAAGTCATCCTCCTGGCACTGGCGCCAGGAACAGAGGTCAAATTCAAAGTTGCAGCGTCCACTGAAACCCTCTGAAAGGTTGCAGCACAAAAACCATCAGTCAAAGCTATTCGATTGTAATCAGCTTTAGTCAGGACTCATGAGTGAGAGGGTCTCACTGCATATGTAGGGGTTCTCATCTGAATTATCCCCACAGTGGTTGATGAAGTCACACAAGTTGTCCTGAGGGATACAGTGGCCATTCGCACAGGCGTACTGCTCTGATGAGCATGGCTGGTTTGAGGGAAGAGGAGGAGAGCAATTGTGGAAGCTAATGTCATCTATGACCACATCACCCATGTAGCTGATTCCTCGCTTTGCTCGGAATATCACCTGAAGAGAAGCAACAAATGTGATCAGCCGTCTGTTTCCTAAGACCAAACAAATTGGTAAACATAGTGGGGGAAAAACAAGATGGACAATGAATAGCTGATCAGAAATTGATCTAAAAAATTGAACAGCTTTTTCGTGGCGTTAGTAATTATTTTTAAAACAGACAAACCTGAAAGTTGTTTTGTAACCCCAAAAACACCACCCCCTGTTTCCATTTGTTGCCTTGGTTACCAGTCTGATACCAGACCAAATTTGAGATGTTTCTGTGCCTCAGTAGAACCTGAATATAACAGAGAATCATTCATTGTTGGGATTTGTGTCCAAAGAAGCACCAGGTAAGAGCATCTTGCTCATACCTGAAGGGAACCCACTGTGAACCCGCTCATGTGGTACCAGAAGATCAAGGCGCACAGTGGCCCTGTGGCAGAGATGATCGGCGTCTGGAGGTCGGTGCTTTGACCATACGCACCATTGGAACTGTCTGCATACATATACCAACCCTCAGAGCTGTTTCTATTGGTGAAAAAGACAGAAAAATAAAATGTTATTTGCTTTGATTACTCAGCTCTAAACTGAGCCAAAAGAAAAATGGCATGGTAATTGAGTCATTAGCTTTCTTTCATTTCCTTTTCTAACAGATTTAAAGATGTGAAGTGTTTTTGCTTACTATCTACCAGAAACAAGATTTGGAATGACATTCCTTTTGTGAGGAAACTTTAAAGCAACAGAAATGGGTTTAAAAAGCAGCTTTCAACCCATTTAGACTAAAGCAAATTGTTTTATTTTTTTATTATTACAATTTAAATTTCAGGAGGAGTTTATCCAAATTATCTCTGTTTGAATCTAATGAACACAGCTTAGCTTCTAATTGCTAGTTTTACTACTGAACAGAACAATAAATAAGCAAATATATACACATTTGCTTTAATTTCTACTTTCATCAAATGTCTACTTTTTTTGTGTTTGTTTGGTATTTTGGCCATATTGAATCCAGTCTTAACATTTCACAGGGATCTGGATCTTAGACACAGGAAACACCTTATAATCAAATAAGCCTCATGGACAGAGGGGGAAAACACCACAACAAAAGTTAAAGACTCCTTTAAAGACAAAGGGAACTAAGAGGCACAAGAACATCTACAACTTCCTGAGAAAACCTGTTGATGCCTTAACCATGCAGATAACTTCTGTACATGAAACATAAATATGTTTCATTTGAATGTTTCATGCTAACAATAGAAATTGTTATCAGTTTGATTGGGCAAATTATTACAAACAAGCATTGAAGGGTTTGTAAAAGGAGTGGCTTAATTTTAGTTAAAAAAAATAAAAGTTCTCCACTGTACACAACTGTGAATTAATCCTTCAACATTAGAGCTTCCGCTGCAGTGTTTAGATTCTTTTGACTACCATAACTCTTGAACCATTTACGCAATTGACGTCATTTCAGCTGATTCTGAAGCAGCAAGAGCGACATTGCGCTGATTTGCAACACTTTACAGTAGTGAAGTGTTTATGAAATCAATGTAGCCTAAATCGGCTGATTCTGACACAGAGAAAAAAAAAACGGTTTGAGCAACATTTTCCGTTAGTAGGTGGCTAAAAGTGTTAATGTAAAGTTTGGCATATCGGTGCAAAGACGATGTGAAAAGCCGCTTCTCAGCACATCAGAATGCTCTTATTCATGTTGTTCGCATAAACGGTCAAAAAGTTACGGCAGGACAAGAAGGTTGTGTTATTTAGATCTTGTATACGATTAGGGAGTTAAACTAGAGTAAACTAGAGTGATGCTTGCAACATTTGTATAAGTTATAATAGCCTGACTATATCTTGTGTAATTTAATACATTTATCATTTGCATTCTATAAGCCAAAACATTTATGTTCATAAACAGGAAAAGCTAGACGTGTGCATACATTTTAATGGGACAAGTTTGAGAATTATCAGATGTAGTGAGAGGAACTTATCCCTGATTTTCTGCTGTATATCCTCTTTTAGGGAGATGTTTATATATAAATTGGATAATAATAGTACTGCTCATTCCTCTACATTTTTTCTGCACTAACTTTTTAACATTAAGCTGATTGATTGATCCAATGTTTAAATATTAGGATAAAAAGAAATTAAAGTATGAAGATGGACTTGGAAGATGTGCCTTCTGAAGGCAAGAAATAATCATTTTTACCTTTATGCTGTGCCTAATAGATATCAGCATACCCAACAGTAACTACCTTAATAGTTTTCTTTCTCCTCAAGCTTCTCTGACTGTTTGTGTCTCTATTTTTTTAAACTCCAATTAAAGATCTGGCTCCTATGGGGTTCAACTAGACGGACAAATCCCCCTTCGATTTCACTGCTCTGTACAAATAAGCTGCTGTGCGAATGAGACGAAGAAGCTCCAGGCATATAATGGAGAGAGAAGAAGATAATGTCTGCAATTTTACACGAGGGAAGAAATTACTTAAATTGCAGTCATCACAGGCTGCAGCTATTGTCTGCTCCATTAAAAGAAGCCAAGATCTGACAGTCAGATCAGTGTGAGGATGGCTTACGCCATTCTGGAAAATGTTAAAGTTTTGTCTAAAACAATAAAGACAGGATGTTTACATAACTGTTTTCCCTCAGAATCCCTTCTTTTTTTTTAATCTTACAACATTGGGATTTTTGTTCATTACAGCTGATTATGAGCTGATGACTAAAATGTTTGGAGGTCAACCTTTTCTATTAGTCAGTGCATGCACTCACAGGGTGTGGTCAATGGCTGGACGGTGGTTCTCCTCTCCATTATGGATGCTTTTCCCTTGGTTAGCTGCCCAGTGAAAGGCGTGGTTTAAGATTAAAGCATAGGTGATCATTTTCCAACCACATGTGTTTCCATCTTCAAAATCACACCTTTCATTCACTGAGGAAACAAGACACAGAATAAATACAAAAGACGACATGATAGTAAGAAAAAAAACCTTTAACAGACACTCTAAATCACATGTGTCAAACTCAAGGCCCGGGGGCCAAATGTGGCCCTCCATGTCATTTTATGTGGCCCGCAAGAGCATAAAAGTTTTTAATTTCTTAGAATTGAAAATAAAAATTGGTGTATTTATTCATATCTTGGGGGAATCAGACTTGAAATATGGGATTGGCCAACTATACATTAGGACTTAAACACTGTCAATATAGCCTAACCTGACAGAATCAAAAGTAAAAGGATTTATGTTAGAGTAACAAGCAAACATATGTTTTCTATGCTACAGTAATTATAACTTTAAAAAGTTATAGTAAATAAATAATGAGTTATTTAACATTAAGGAGTAGTTACATTTGTTTTTCATTACATTTAGTTACAGGTATAAGTTATATCTGTCTGAGGACAGCCGCTATGCTGATGTGGCCCCCGGTGCAAATCAGTTTGACACCCCTGCTCTAAATGTTTTACCACAGTTGGTTTCATCTGACCCATCGGAGCAATCGTGTTTGAAGTCACAAACTTGACTCAGAGGAACACACTCCCTATAGATGCCACACACAAACTCCCCTTCGGAGCAGCTGTGGGGCAGAACAGTCGGGGCAGGAGTAGTCACAGCTGGGATGATCTCGGAGGGCAGTTTTCCTAACAGGAAAGTGGGAGAATGCTGTAAATTAATTGAATTAGGGCGGTTAAAACTAAATATTCAAGTATGTTGATTAAATTGTTTACCATCATAGGGTTCACAGTCGAGGAAGGAAAGGTCATCAATGGCAATGTCTCCATTAAAATCATCTCCAACTGTTCCTACTATCAAAATCTGAAAATAGGAAAATAATTATAATTAATTTTTGTGGCTATTTACATGCGCAGTACTTATTTTCTGCCTGTCTTGTTCGTCCACTGCTAAAAGAGATCATGTTTTCTTAAAATAATGAATTCTTAAAGTCACTGTTGTTTTTTATAGCATTTTTTGGAAAAATGCTAAATAGTTTAAACATTTTTACAACATTATAGATATCAATATATATACAAGCGGCTGAAATGAGCTTCCTCCGTAGGGTGGCTGGGCGCTCCCTTAGAGATAGGGTGAGAAGCTCGGTCACCCGCGGAGAGCTCGGAGTAGAACCGCTTCTCCTCCACATCGAAAGGAGCCAGCTGAGGTGGCTCGGGCATCTAGCCCGGATGCCCCCTGGACGCCTCCCTGGAGAGGTGTTCCGGGCATGTCCCACTGGGCGGAGGCCCGGGGAAGACCCAGGACACGCTGGAGAGACTACGTCTCTCGGCTGGCCTGGGAACGCCTCGGGGTCCCCGCAGAGGAGCTGGAGAAAGTGGCTGGGGCGAGGGAAGTCTGGGCATCTCTGCTCAGTCTGCTGCCCCCGCGACCCAGTCCTCCGGATAAGCGGAGGAAGATGGATGGATGGATGGATGGATATAGATATCAATCATTATTGACAATGGTCAAAATGATAGTGTGCTGTGATGATGACACTGATTTCAAATGGAATTCTACCTGTGTATTCAAATGACAATACAACACTATGAAGAATAATGCACTAAAAAGCTATTTATAATATGGAATTAAATAAAACTTTGCAAAACTTTGCATTTATTTCTGAAATTATTGTTGAATTTGACTGTATTCATATTAGACTCAATATTCAAAGGGTTCTTTTATATTCTTTTTTATTCTTTTTATTAATATTATTCTTTTGTACTTTAATCATAACGTATTACTGATCTTTAAAAAGTTGTATTACTATATAAAGTTTTTATATCAAATCAAAAATCAAATTTCCATTGAAATTTTTTTTTTATTTTGGTATTAAAAATCAGTAACAAAATCATCAATTCCTACACATAAACGAAAAAATAGCAGATTTTTGCCTGATAAAAGTTTTCTTTTATTAAAAATTGATTACTGCCTTTGATCAATCAATTATAGTTTTAAAGCCTTGCTCTGACTAACTTGCCATATGTTGACTTAATTAATACTAATGTGGTGTTTAAATTAAGCTAGGATAAGACAACATCAAAGCTGAAAAATCCCTCATACTGAAGTCGAAAAGCTAAAGAATATTTGTGATTTTGTTCAATTACCTGGAAAGGTTTAGCGCTCTGGAGGTACAATGTCTCCCTGTACCACAGGTTTCCTTGATGTCCACATTTTTCCCAGATCATCTCACCGAGGCCTGTAGCCGTGGTCCTTAGATGCACAGCCAGGCTGAACACTTGCAAGCCAAACATGTGGTAATGGAAGCGGAAAACACATTTCTTCTGAGGTGAAGACGGGTCTTTGTCAGGCTGGTAGGTGGGCTGAAACACCTGACTCAGCAGCACAGCTGTGTCCTTGAACTCCTGGGGTAAAGAGGACTCTATGTAGAGGTAGTGGCCATTGCTGGTGCCCAGTGTGTGGTCCCTGAGGGGGCCCGTGTTTAAGGTTGGAGTAGGGCCGCTGATAAGAGCCCAGTCAAAGACATCTTCTCCACTCTGCTCCTGTTCCCAATTGCACAGCCCTTTTTCAAAGTCACACTGCAGCTCTGGAGCTGTCAGACGATGAGAATCAAACAGAAACAGACAATTATAAGACATTCATTATAATTGACCAATATTGCTTTATTGGTGTTAAAAATGCTGGAGACACTCACAGCACCCCTCTTCGTCTGATCCATCCCCACAATCATCTAAAAGGTCACAAAGCTGCAGACGCTGCACGCATGCCCTCGTGTGCACACAATGAAAATGTGTGTCAGAAGGGCACTCTGTTGCAGCAGGGGGCAGAGAGCAGTTGTCGAAGCTGATGTCGTCTAAAGCAGAGATCCCATCGAATACTCCGAGACTGATTTTAGCCAGACCGATCTGGAAAGGTTGAGTGATGCGTCCCAGCTGCACAGTGACCTGGTTCCAGCGTCTGCCTTGGTCATACAGCGTTGTCCAGATGACGGGTTGGTTTTGATCTCCCTCAAATCGAAGGTACATGCTAGCTGCTCCAACAGAAATACCTGAGTTATAATGCCTGAAAGGACATAAAAATATATATATATATATCTATAAGACTTCATTTAATATGATTTTTTTCTGGAGGAAATAAAAACAGGTGCAACTTTCTAAAAATAGATTTTTTCTTAATTATTGTATATTTGTCTGTTTGGGCCATAGTAGATTAATTCAGGTATGGACATGAAATAAATTTGTGTGTAAATGTACGTGAATTTTTCTATTGGTTTTAGGTTTACAGTTAGCATTCTTTTGTTGTTGGCCATGAACCAGTACCCCACATTCTGCTCAAAAAATGAAAGCACACCTGAAAGTACAGCATGGTGCAGTTTCTCAAGTGGCCACTAGAGGCTGGTTTCAAAAGGGAGCAATTTGTGATTGAACCTTGCTATAAAAAGTTTGATTTTACATGAAAAACACAGTAATGTAAGGCCTGGGTTTGAAACCTTTTTGCTTTGTTTTACAACAATACAGTTTAAATATGTTCACTAAAAGAAATACTTGAATGAATGACATGAAATGATCATTTTGGAAAAATAGCTGTGCATCAGATTTGAGATTTACATAGAACAGCATTATTTTTTATTTTGAAGCACTGAACTGCCACACTGTTTACTGTGATAAATAAATTAAATGTAAAAGGAAAATCTTGATCTATCTGTCCTTGGAAAACAAGATTGATCAGCATTTTACACTTGTAAATTTATGTTAAAAATAGTTTGTCATCCCTAAACCTGAGTTGCTGTGCTAAGTGACTAGCATTGGCAATCTGTACCTACTTTCACTTTTAAAATTAAGATTTTTCTGTATTTTCAAATCACAGCCCTTTGTTCTGGAGGAGACTGGAGTTGTGGATGAAACAGAAGAACCTAAAAGGGTCTTAGCATTTTTTTTTTCTTTTTGTATTTGTGTTAAGGCGATGGAAAAATGTGTTTAATTTTACCCTCCAGGACAAGACCCACTGTCATCAGTTAACCAACAGTGAGCAGCAATCATGATTCGAAACTCAACTGTGTGTGAAGAAATAAGGGGAAAAAAGCTAAATGGGACTATTAAAACTGAATAAAAATCAAAATCCAAAAGGCAAAGGTGAGGAACCAATCTGCACACAGAGATAAATTTGACCTTTAATGTAAAGACATTTTTCGAGAAATAGGTTGGACTCACCAGAATGTCAAAGTGCAGCCAGAAGCTGTTTGCTGGAACCAGGGCCCCATGAGAAGAGCTTTTGGGTGAAGACTGCTGCTGTTTTTCAGTATAACCATAAAATGGCCTGTTGTTCAACAGATGAAAACAAACAGTCAAACCATTCTGACTGTCAACAACTTTCCTGCAAATTCTTTCTGTGACCGGCCAGCGAAACCCAAGTAATTATTTTAGTATTCATTGTATAAAAACGGTATTAATGTAAAAATAAAACAAAAAGACACAGAAAAATATAAATACAGTTCATCCAAATTGTAATAGTGACAAGATACTTTAAAGATTAGGGTAAATGAAGTTGTTAGTTTGTTTAATTGGGACCAGAATAATATTTTTTGTGATCAAACCTAATGATTATTCAAATTTTCTTCATGATTTAATCAAAGCAGATTTACTACGTATTGACTTAAATTTACAGACAGGTTCTTTTATACCATGTTTAAAAATAAAGAACTTTTTTCTCCAATACATTTTCATAAGGAAGGCAGGTTTTGTCCTTGGCTGCAAGCAGGAAACGTTTGAAGCAGTGATGTAGAGGAGGTCACGGAACAAGATCTTATCCATTATGGACAACACTGAGCATCCTCTCCACCCTGTTCTGGACAAACAGCGGAGCTCCTTCTCTAGGAGGCTCAGACAGCTCCGCTCCAAAACTGCCCGGTACCGGAAATCCTTCTTACTCAATACAATAACCCTGTACAATAACTCACAATGCAATAAATAACCTTTGCACATTATTTTTCTTTTTTGCACATTTTTTTACCTGCACTGTCTGTAAATAGCTTTTTAAAATATGTAAACCTTATTGTTTTCATTTATATTGCATTTTTTTGTTTTTTTACATTATTCTTATTCTTTTTTTCTCTCATGTTTACAATGCTGTCATTTGCTGCGGTAAAAAAAAAATTCCCACGTGTGGGATCAACAAAGTTCTCGACAGAATTTAAAGGATTTAAACAATAAAACTTAAATACACAATAAAAAATGTATAGAATCACAAAAATGTTAGTTAGTTAGGGATCCAGACAGTTAAAAATCTGGGGGGGGATTTTAAAAATTTTTTATTGGTTTTTATGGGTGTGTAGTAAACACAATCATTGTTTTACAAATAGACTTTTTCTTTTTCAAAAAGGGATAATTTGTTTTTTTTGCACTATGATCACAAAACGAAGATAAAAAAAGCAACAGATGGAGCTTGAAAAGAGTCACCCAGGAACAAGATTATGTGTTAAATCCCTGCCTTGAGGAGAAAATAGAATTCTAAAATAGATAGTGTGAGGCTGTGAGAAAATGGCTCCAGTTGCTATTCTTTTTTTTCTTTTTTTTCTTTTGTTATTCATATGCTGTAGTGCTTATCTCTTAAAAGCACACGTTTGAGATTTTTCTCAACGAGATGCTGATATAAGCTGCAGATATGTGGATTGTATATCTCTTTTCAGTTTTTTTATTTATTTGCTAGATTCTAGATACAAATATATATGTCTCATAGCAGCGTTGACCCACCTTCGGTTGTGTTGGTTGTGTGGTCAGCCAGAAGTGGGTGGCTGTAGTAGTCTGCAGGCACATCTGCAGAGAAGCCTCTGACCCAGTCAAAGCCATCTCCTAGGGTAACCTCATACCAGCCACATGGACCGGTCTCGAAGTCACACCTTGAAGCTGAGAAAAAAAAACAGTTTGTAAATTTAAGTCGATTGAACTTTATTGATGAAGGAAATTGTGCGTTTGTACCATAAATAAATTACTAGCCCAACTTCTACACTTATTCGACTAATTTACTGAACTTTTTGATAATTTTGGAATTTTCTACTGCTAACTAAGAAGGCTGAGACGTTCTTTGGAAAATGAATGAAGTCCAACAGTTTTCTTTGAGAAAATATTCAAAAGAAAAATCAAAGAAATACCTGTAAATTGGCTTTTTCCCAAATGTAACTCAAATCAAAACCGTAAGATTAAAATTTTCATCAGGCTGCCAGATAAATCAATCAACTATTCAGCCAAAATAACAAGTGAAGCACAGGAAAGAATGAGTTTGGTATCAAAGCCCTTACGGCAACTGGCCTCATCCTCTCCGTGGGTACAGTGTGGGGTGAAGTCACACACTTTTTTTGCCTCAATACACTTTCCATCATCACAGGTAAACCATGAGGGTGGGCAGGCCGGTGGGGGTTGCACGACTCCCTTTACTACACAAAAAAAGTTAAAATAACACATAAGTGAAATAGCTGGGGCTGTAGTAACAGATGAAAGAAGTTTTTTGTCCATATCTAACTCATTCTAAATCCACTAAAAAAAATGTGTAAAAAGCACAAACAAGGATAGACATTTTTTTTTTACTATTTCTCATATAATTTTCTCCAACTGCATTTCATGGATAGATCCATGCAATCGCAGAATCACATCTACATGCATAAAACAACATATGTGGATTTCTGAATCATGTCAAACAGTCTTTGGGCCTCGAGAGGAAGCCAAGGGAAAACATACATGCACATTTAGAACCAACAAACTTTAACTTTGAAGCTGTGACATTAAATTTAGCCATTTCTTTTGCTGTTTTACAGTCATTTGAAAGAAAGAAAAGTTAAACAAAACAAACAAAGCAACAATTGGGAGAATGCTTAATCTTACAGTGAGACTCATGTAGGCCTAATAGATGGAGAAAATTCAGTCTGTGTTTTGTGTCTCATTTTGGTGTCATAAAGTTGAGAGAGCTGGGAACAATTGCTCAAATAGGGACACCAGGCGGTGTGCAGGAAAACTTCTCTACACTGGGTCCTTTAGATGCTCTTAGAGCAGACCGAAAAACAAGCCTTTTCTTTAGCAAAAACAACTACGTTCGATTAATCTGTGTGTATTATTCTGCTTGATAACGATCTATGCAAAAGCGCATGTAGAGCGAGGTGTTTGGAGGCTGACGACCTCTGGCTTTGGAATAAACAAGAGAATCTATTACACAGTCTGCACTGCCATTTATTTTATGGACTGAGAGCGGGAACATTATCGGATAAATTATTCAAGTTGTAAAAGTGCCTTAAATTGTTCTGGCAACTTTGCTGCTTGTTTGAACTTTGATATATTTGAGCGAGAACTCAATCATATTCCTATCACCGGCATACTTAGAAATTTACAGGTCTGACAGCTCTGTATTTAGAGCAAGAAAGTGTGTAAATTTAATAATTCAGATATTCTGTTATCAGTCATCCTGAAAGCTTTAATGCTTGAGCTCCCATTTATCAGCATTTGAGGAGGTTCCTCCAGCTCTGTTTATGTGTGCTGACATTTCAAGATGTCAACATCTGAACTCTTCTGCACAGTGAGATGTTATTAAGAAAGCAGTACCGAGAGTCACACATCCAGGACTGAAAAATAGATCATCAATGGCCAAGAACTCAGAGGATTCACTGTCAGTAGATAGTTCCCCTCGAATTGCCACCTGGTAGGAGAATAGAACAAGTCAAAAGCCATAACAGAGAGTACAATTCTTTGATTTTATAAGCTCAGCTGAAAGACGTTGGAGAACACCTACTCCTGGGCTCAGGACTCTGTAGACCTTAGATGAGCAGGATAAGAGGAAGCAAACTGTCAGAGATAACCTAAAATTACAGCTGTGAGCGTTGTTGTATGTCCCACCCCTTTGTATTAAGGTAAATATGTTCCAAAAAGGACGAGCTTATAGATTGGATGCGAGAACTTGTAAAATAGAATGTGAGAACTTACACCCCAAAAATCTGCATCTGTGTGTAAAAATCTTCTGCTGTAAAGTTTGACAAACATAATTACAACTGACAAATTCCCATTTGCATGTGTTCCTTTAGAGTTACAACCTCAAATCTGGGATTACAACTGCTCAAATGTGCTGCTGCGTGTGCTCCAATCTGCTGGTGCAAATCACAAGTGCGCCACAACTGCGCTCAGACTTCCTTGCAAGAAACCAAGAAACTTGTGTCAAAACTGATCTGTGTCCGAAAATGGAACGGGGGGGGGGGGGGGGGGGGTAGAGGAGGGGGGAGTCAACCAATCAGAGTGCAGCACTCAGAGGACTTGGTAAGTGAACTACAAATGCATTTCTAAAGAAAAATGATCGTTTCTTCCTTCATTTTACTGATAAATGATCTTTTCGCGCTTTAAATGCAGACATGCTGCGAGACAGCTGCCAACGGACTGTCAACAGGAAAATCATCTTTGTTGTAGCAGGACAATAGGGTCATGATAAGGCGGTACAGAAAATTTGGTGACAATAGCATCACTGTCCTCAGAGCAATTGAGCACCTTTATTATGAATCATATGCATTAACATTTGAAAAAAAGATGAAGTCTTTTACTATGCCCAAAATTTATTTTCACCTGGTACTATAGGTGCGTTCAAATTCAATTCTGTTGAGTTTTTGAGTATGTGGCTAAATGTTCTCTCTAACCAGAAAGAAAAATTGTGAAAACAATATGGTCCCTGCTGCAAGACAGAATGAAAATAATAAACTTCATAATCAACACCTTGTGAGGATTGTGAACTTAGGTTCGGTTTTTATCAGTTATGATATGGTTTTTGTCAAAATTCAGAGGTCTGTCTTCCCTTCGGAACCATCTTCAGAGTACTAAATGCACTTTCTCCCAGCAACCCCAGCGAACACTTCCTGGATGACTCTCCTTCATTCATCAACCACAGCATACTTAAGCACTGCACTGAGTGAAGCTCAGTGTGAAGTTTTGGTTGTGCCTTCATTACTGAGTGTCATATTGGGACCTGGGACTTAGCTTTGTGGACTTTTAGCTGAGCTAATAAACCGGCTGCAACTGGATCCAGCTGTCTGCCTGTTCTTGTGACAGTTTTGGTCATGTTCTGTTTTGAATTGTCCCTCAGTTTGCACCAGTTTCAGGTCTTCATTGCAGTCAATTAACCCCTTAATGTCTGGTTTCAGTTCTTGTCAGGTCATCTGCTCTGTTCTGCTCTTCTGTTTGTCACACCTTTGTTGCTTCCAGGGTTTCTTGTCATGTTTCTGTTCATTCATTAAATTTCTGCCACTAGTCTGGTCTTCCCGTATTTTGGGTCTTACACCACCAGTTTCCTGACACAATTTACTTGGACAAATACTGTAATTTTGTTGCACCAAAAACCACAATCTCTCATATCCAAGATGACATAAGAATAATGCTGCTGCCACACTGCTCAAAGTCTCACAGTGTAACGCACTTGATGTTTATTTCACAACTAACCACAGATAATCTGGATATAGATTAGATAAGGAGTTTTATGAAGTTGGCTGAGGACATCTTTTGAGGGATTAATTTTAATCTCAAATATAAAGTAAGAAGCTTCACTGTCATGTTTTCTCTGCATATGTGTTATTTGAACAAAAAGTCTTTGCATACTCAATTGGACATCACCAATAAGCTGCTGCTCCTGTTGTTTCAGTGTATAGGCACAGCTGTCAAAGCGTTTTGGGTTATGTCCTTAAAACAGGAAGTATAGTAGTTTACACAAAAGTAAGCTGAATGACCAGAGAGACAACCTCTCATCACCCCCATGTAACCACATCGCAAAACCTAAAAATAGATTCACATCAAGCAGAGAAGCGGAGGAAGAAAATACCCTGAAATTTGGGGGGCTCCTCCTTTCACAGTACTCCATATGGTCTTAAAAGTCTCAAAGGTCTACTTGTGTCAGGCACTTCTGCAAATAAATTGCTTCTGCAGTTAAGCTTAAGCTTCTGCGGTGATTGCCTTAATTTCCAGGAAATACTTAATAGGTTTCTCATACTGCATTCCCCATTATCGTTTCTTTTTTTTAAATTGTATTTCTTAACCAGTCAGGAGTATATTTCTAACACTTCCTCGTGAATGTTGCCAAAAACTGGAGCTTCATCTAAAAGTAATCTGCTCTAAAAATAAATAAGGCATCAGTTATAATGGTCTCACATCATCATAGTAATGGTCCCAAAATGCAGAAGGAACACACATCACAGTGCAAACCTTTTAAATTGCTTGACCTTTTTTTTCTTTTCTTTTTTTCTGGAACAAATTAAAGGGGTGAAAAATAATCTAATCTATTCATAAACATGAGTTTGGACAATTAACATATTATTGCTTTGCTTCATAACCAATAGAATTTTTTAAACCTTCAATCTATTTACACAAGTCAGCGGTGCTGTTTTCCTGCTTTGGTCACATCACTACTTTCACAGCAGATTCTGCTAAATCATCACAAACCTGAAAACTGTTGTCGCTGGTTAATTCAAATCCTATCTGCAGCCATGTTTCTGTCTGCTGATGTGCAGAGAGTTTCCATATTTCTGTCATCTGAGCCCCATGTTGAATCAGGACCTGAAGATTTCCGTGTGCTCCCCGAAAATAATAGTAGAAATAAATCTGAGGGGAAAAAAATCATTGCAAATTTGTTGAATTTAAACAAACAGCTGCGATATCAGTTTGGTGAGTTACCTGGCAGCTTTTACTAGGGAGGAAGACAAGACTGCTAAGAGTCGCAGAGGTTGTGGCTCCTTTAACGGGTAAAAGGGTCAGAAAATACCCTATAAGGGAGAAAATGAACACATAAGAATCAGTTTTCTTGCATTGTCCCGTTCCAAAAGAGCGAGCTGCACTAACCGGACTCGTTTGTGCGGTCCCTGTTAAGTCCTGCGGCTTCATTTGTTCTGGTCCATTCAGAGACTGTGTTTAAGTTTTGTATGAAGTTACAAAACCCCTCCTCAAAGTCACACGTTGTATAAGCGGAGCCTGTTAAAACAAACAAAAAAAAAACATGTGTGTTCTTCTTTTTATTGCTGTCAATTGATCTCGACATAAATTTTAAACAGCTAACTATTTGGTTCTCTTGGCACATATCTTTACATTTCTTTATTTTTTTACACTATATATTTAAAATTCTATTTATGAATTTTATATATATTTTAAACACCTTGGGAGCACCATAATTTTTGTTGTGCAATCTATGACAAGAAAGGAAATTCTGATTTTTGCACATCATTTGTCTCTAATAATAGGAAAAATACTAGTTGTAAAATGTATCAACGCTACTTTTTTTCTTCCAGCAAAAGTATTTTTGACTAGAATTGACAGACATCTACTAAAACATAAAAAGATCATGAGCAACAGGTATTGTTGTAGAAAGTTATACTTCTGTTTAAATGCATACAAAATATGGCATGTCCAGGATGATTCAAACCCTTTCCAAAGTATTATATTCTTAACTCAAAGTACTAGATAGTCCGGGCTAATCCAAAGTATCCATGTTTTAGAAAAAAAATAAATGTTTTAATCATTTCAGCAGGTAAAAAATAGCATCTGCAGCTGGTTTGTGGACAGGTAAAACACATTTTTAAGGACTTTCAGCTGCACATTATGGCTTTTCTTCTGTGATTCTTAACTTTCTCATTCACCAACCGTTTTCATAAAAGAAGTACTCAGTTAAATTCAGATTAACTGGCCGCCCTTTTTTAGTTTTCAATGCAATACTGGTCTATATTGCTGTATATGCAGGTGCATAACCTAAACAGCTTCATGTCACATGACTGTTGTGAAAGAAAAGCTGTCAAAAATAGCATTTTTATGACATGGTTTATGATCAGTTATAGTGGCACAAAGAATAATTTAGTGTTGGCAACCTGGAACAATCCTATTTTAACACAAAAAGATGAAAAAAAGTTTCTCTTTGACTCTCTCTTAAAATAAACTTTCTTTGTTTAATAGCAGTTTTTATAAACTAAAACAGTTTAAATCATTTTTTTACCCAAATTAGTGTTTTAAACTTACAGTTTCTTTTGTCGTTGCTGTCCTTACAGTCATCTACCAGATCAGACACTTGAGCGACACACAATCCCTCACTGCAGGTGAACTCCCCATCTGAACGGGAGGCGACGGTCACCTGCTTCAACTCCAAGGCGAGGGCCAACGTCAGCCACAGAGAGAAGCCAAAAAACCCCATCAGGAAATCGTTCTTGATGCTCTGCCCATGTTTAAAATTCTGATTTTCAGACGCTCAGTTGAGGTCTGTATTTCTCTTACTAGCTCGAGCTTACATAAGTATGACTGATCCAGTGTCTGCTTGAGTTGGGGGAGGAGGTTAAAGTGCAATAAATGTTTTTTTTTTATGGCTGTTGCTCAATAAAGTACCTTTGCCAGGTTATGTTTCTGTGTTTGAATGGGATCATGTGATCATTCCAGGTGAGCTCCAGGTAGTGGCTCTTTCTAGAGGCACAAAAAAGCACTTTTTTTTTCAAATCAATTGTGTATTATTTACATTATTAATTAGCTAATCAATAGATTCAATCTTCAGTGTTTATTGACTATTTTATCCACTAATATACCTCAAGAAACAGAGAAGAGCAGAGCAGATGACCTGACAAGGAAGAACTGAAATCTTAATCTAAAATTTAAAAAAGGCTCAGGACTCAACTAAAACAACAAAAGAAATAACCAATGCAAAGAAATATTCAAATGTACATAGCCTACAACTTTGGTAATAAGTAAAATGCTTAATAAAAAAATCTAAAACAAATTTTTGGAAACATTGAAAACACTGTTGAGTGTTACTTTACTCATTAATGACTGCAGAAACTAACTATGTTTATACCTTTTGCACAAATATGTGATTGTTTGTCATTTCCAAACTATTTATTTACTGTGCTTCCTTTTTTGTACACACAATTGTGCAGAAAATCACCAAAATCCTGTTCATTAGAAGTCACAAAAGACTCAGGGTTACCTTCACAGTCAGGAGTAATTTTATTTAATGATGACCAATAAAGACAGACCTTGAAATGATGAGCAGCAGGCTTAAATTAAAGTAACCTTGAGAGAAAGGTGCATTGAATGGTTGTCAAAGGAGAATTCTGTTAAAAATAGACATAAAAGCAAACTTTTTATTCCAAGCTTTGTGATATTTAAGTGTGAACATAAACAAAGGTTTTACTTTCTAGCTGAAGAAAACAAAAGAATAAGATTGTTGATTAAACATTTAAATGCAAGAGGGATCTGTTTTGTTCCATAAAAAAATCTTAAAGACTTGTCAACAACAAAACGTAACTTTTAAAAACATAGTTACACTTTTGCACAGAATTTGCATTTTTATGACATGATTTATTTTTGGATTTACAAGACTGTGTAAAATATTTTTAGTTGACATTTTGCATTTTGCCATAAAACATAATAAAAATGTTCCACAACATGGAAATTAGTGTTATCCATTTTTTAAAATGTGCAGGTGTGACATGTTTTGCCCCCCCCCCAAAAAAAGAAAACCATAAAATCTATTTGAATTTCAGCTTCTCCCTTCTTAGACCAGTTGAAACCAGAGCAAACAGGGGAAAAAATAGTTAAAATGGTCAATAAATATTGAGTAGATTCAAAAAATTTTTAAAAAAAAAAAGGTTAACAAATGACAATAATAACTAAGTGTTCTTAAAAAAAATGAATTCCTGAACATGTTGGGTAAAATGGTTGTCACTACAGAACACTACAGATAAGATTAACATAAAAGCCTTTTTTTTAAAGGATCCTTATTGCTCCCAATATATTCTCCTTGTCATTCTGTCAGATGATCTGCTGTTTCACAGCATTTCAAACGCCTTCTGACTGATTGCTCTTAGAAGAACTGTGAAAGTAAAAAACTGAGCAGACAGAAAAAAAAATCCCTCTCCATTTGTCTTCACCGTGACTTTTCTCTGACCTTGTCACTTTCAACACTTTCTTAATTAAGACATATTGAGAGGCTCCTTGTGTTGCAGCTTTAAAGCAACCAACCTGTTTTCACAATCTCATTCAAGCGATGGCGCTTGCGCAGCACACAACTGCTAATCCTCCTCCAGCTGAATCAAGTGATTCACTGCTGAGTGAACTGATCGGAGCAGCCAGGGTTTTAACCTGAACGTTTTAACAGCAGGAGATGCTTCAGTGTCCATTTCTAGTCAGGGCAGCATGAAAAATAAGATCATGTGGAGTTATGTGACAGGGGGATGTGAACAGCAGTCAGAAATGAGTAGAAATCAGAGCTTAGTAAGAGAGGACAAGAGGACATTTAACACGACTGTCTTTTTTATCAGAGTTTCAACACATTTACCCCCCCATTTTAATGTTTTAAAGCAGCTTACTTTTTGTTAATCCTCAGCCACTTTGATTTTTTTTAGTGACTGACCTATATGTCTGACTACATTTCATGGCCCCAAGTGATTTTCTTTCTTTATTTTTTTAACAAGATCTAAAATCCAACCACCAGCTCACTATTATGTTTGGCCTAAGTGATATCATTTCAAAACAACTCTATCTGATAATTGTTGTTTTTAGAACCTTAAAGACCTCCGGTTTCATATTGGAACATTGTTTTCTATTTATTTTCTGGGTATTTTCCAATTGACTGAAATTATTTAAATTTGACTGCTGCTCCAACACTGTCTGTAAAAGTATCTTCTTTCACTTTTGGCTTCTCCCATCAGGGGTCGCCACAGCGAAACAACCCTCCCACGAGGATGAGTCGCATGGTTAACTTAGAAATGTTTTTACGCCGGATGCCCTTCCTGACGCAACCCTCTCAATCCAACCGGGCTTGGGACCAGCACAGCAGCAGAGAATGGAATAGGGAGCAGCCCGGATTCAAAACCTGGTTTCATGGACGGAAGGCGCTGCAAACCAGCACGAGCTAAACCGGCCCCACCCTTTTTTCCGGCCTCACCCTTTTACTGTCTGTAAAAGTATCATTTCCATTATAACTTAGAATGTACTTAATGTGGTGTCTAATATGAATAGATCCAAATTTACAGCTACTGCCAAACAAATAATTTTACCTCAATAGAAAATTATAACTGCTCCGCTGACCCATCCATTTCCTCTGCATGATATGCTTTCCTTTGATTTTCCTATTATTGGCTCCGCCTGGGGTCTCCAACTAAAGAAAACTCACCAATCCTGAGATGATTCTGTTCCAACATACCCGCACAGTTGGACAAATTTACATTTACTGTTTACTCTTCCTAATTATCTACATTGTTTGGGTTTCAGGTTTGTCGGATTAGATGTTTATTTTATATTATTTTATTTTTTTTTCGGACTTTAGAGAAATAACAGTTGTAAGTTTATCATCATCATTTCTCAGTTCTTCTATGATCAAGTCATGGTCCTTTAGTGCCATCTACTGTTTTGTAGGTTAATTATTTTTGAAGAGGAATAAATTCGTAATTTGAATCTTATTAATGTTTTTTTTTTTTTTTACTTTTCATTTTAAAGGAAAAACAAACAAAAAAAAACTTTAAAAGATCTTTCCTGCTTCTGAAATAATAATTCTGAAAGAAAAAAATATTATATTACATTGAAAATGTCAAAGGTTTTCTATAGAAATGACGCTAAACTATAAAATTTTCATGTTTTAAATAGTGATCCTTTTTGACCATTTTATTTTCCCCCAAAAAAGAATGTGGGTTTTTTTTGTTTGTTTTTTTGCATTTTTTTTAGATGTTTCTCTTCATCTATGGAGGTCAGCAAAGTTATTAACGTCTGTAACTTTTTCTACTTGAATGTATCCCTTTACCCTTTATTTCAATGTTGAAGCCTCTTTCTTGGGTTGGGGTGTAAGATTTTGCTTTGCAGGTCCACTCACTGGTAATAACTTTTACTTTGCTACTTTTAAAACTACTTTGTTGACATTTGTTGGCGTAAATTTGTACATTTAAATAAATTATAGTTCTCAAACCAAAGGTTGCTCTTCAACTTTAAGTTTGTGTGAAACTCCATTTGCTTTAAAAGTTTCGTCGCTTTTTTATTTCGCATCTGTTGACGTCATCAGCTTGCGTCGAAGTATTTTGTAAACACTCCTCTGGATTCAAGATCGCTAACTGGAGCGGTAACGAAGAGCTTCTACGGCCCAAGCTGTTTCTATTTTTAAGCCAACGGACGATATCAGATAATGTTATAAAGGCTCATCGGTACTTTTCAGGTTTGCACCAGACTTCCTATAAAAAGCAGATTTAGAGGCGGGGCGGCTTCAGACGAGCTAGCTCGCTCAGATCATCATCATGTTTTGATCCAGCGCGCAAGACTTTTTTGGTTTTTAAAGTTCCTGCAGGTCCGGAGGTGACCATGGTGCATTGTTTGGTGAGCCTTTGTGCCAGAGAGGTGGTCAGAAGCCACAGCTCCTCTCCCAGTTGGCTCGTATGGGTTCCCAGAGAGCTGTACCGACCACTGTTAGAGGCCGCCTTCGCCAGCGGCAGACCGCTGGCTGTCGGTGAGCTGGCGCAGTGGTGGCCCGAACGCACGCTGCGTGTTGGAGGACCAAAGACAAAGGGGAGCTTTTCACCTAATCGCCTCTGCGTTCAGGCCCTGCTGCTTGCAGTGGTCAGAGGTCTGAGTGACCAAAGGTCAGACAGATTTGTTTTTGTTGTTGATGTTTTGATCATTTATAAACAATACGTTTAATTGTACTTTAAGAAGCATCGTTTTTACACTTATCCTGTTTGTATTGTGATCCTGATCAGGTGTGCTCTGCAAGTCCTGGACCTGTGCGGACTTCATGGGGATGAGGGAACAGGGGACTCGATGGGAGGCTGGTCTCTGACTGTAGCTGCCTGCACCATGGTCGTTCAGGCCAAAGCTGGAGTTAAGAGGACACAGAAGAAGGACGGAGACCGAGAAAGAAAACGAATCTCCGCTCTCGAAAGAGAAATGGACTTAAAAAGAGAGCGGGCACAAAAGAACGGTACTACGAAACCAAACAGCGATGATGCAAGTAACAGAGGGGTGACTGGATTTTCAGGTTTTACGAGTGAACAGGATTTAACGAAAGGAGTCAGGAGAAGAATGGAGATGGAGAGGAAAAAAGGGACTACTGAGACAGGTTTAGATAGTAAAGTTGACAAAAAAGAGGACAATTGTGATGTGTTGGCGCATGTGCGAGCAGACCTTTTTGTCAACGCCCGATCTTGGGAACGTGTTCGTGTGGCCCTGACCACATCGGGGCCCCTAAAGCTCCAGTGCAGATACCTCCGTGTGGAGGAGATTTCAGTGTCGAGCATCAGGACCCTCTTGAGCCTCCTGCCCCGCATTGGTCTTCTGGGTGTCGACATTCGCTACACCAGCCTTGGAGTGGCGGGGTTGGCTGAACTTCTTCCGCTTCTCTCTTCCTTTCCTTCGCTGAACTCCCTGCGTCTACATTACTGTAACCTAGACTTTAGAAGAGATCAGTTTGAGCAAGAAGATACTTTGAGGGACCTTTCACAGGGGCTGGCGTGCTTGCAGGAGCTGCGAAGGCTCAGTCTGACTGCTTTGCGGCTGCCTGGACAGCTGCGTGTTTTACTCAGGTATGTCCTGTTTTTTGTTTTTTTTTACATCATTAATTAATGTTTTTTTCCTGTAACCATGTTCAAGTAATAAGTGTTCAAAGTATAAGATAGTTTAAAAGTAAAAATGTTTTTGTTACCCCTGGTAACAAACATTTTCTGTTGTTTCTTCTCTATGAATCTATCAAACAGCCAAACACATGTTTATTTTGTTTTATGTTAATTTTGGCTTACGAAGCTACAGATTTAACAACTTTAAAAAAAATGTAGGCAACATTTCTGTTAATTTATCAAAAAACAAAAACAAAACATTTCTCCTTCTCTTTCAGCTCTTTGCCTCAACCTCTTGAGATTCTGGAGTTGCCTTATTTGAGCCTCAGTCCATCTGACTTGGCCTACCTGTCCTGCAGCCATCATGCCTCTGCGCTGCAGCAGCTGGATTTGAGTGAGAACCGTCTGGAAGACAGCACCCTGCCCTCGATTCGAAGGCTCCTCTCCCAGGCCTCCAGCAGCCTGCAGCATCTGTCTCTAAGTGGTTGTGGTCTGACCGACAGTCTGCTTGGACTCTTGCTGCCTTCCTTCGGGTGCTGTCGAGCTCTCAAGAGCTTGGCTTTGGCCCTAAACCCACTGTCCATGGCAGGCCTTCTAGACCTGGTGCAGATGGCAGTGAGACTCCCTAACTTACGCCAGTTACTCTACCCAAACCCCCTGGAGGACTACCAACCAGGGCTCCCTGATCTGCCGTCTAGCGCTCAGTTACTGGACTGGCCTCTGGATGAAAGCACAGACATCAACATGACCAGCAGCCAGCTGAACAGGGTGCTATTGGACAGCGGGCGCACCGACCTGCTTCTCACCTGCGACCTCCTTAATTACGATAAAGACTTGGTAGTCTAAAGCTAAGCACAGGTGTGCTCATAAACACGGCTTTTCTTTAACTACATTTTTGTGCCTTTTTTAAACTATTCGTAGAAATAGTACATTTTTCTTATTTTTTCTTGATTTATTTTTTTCTTTTCTTATGATAGTGAATGTTGCAAAACATGAATACCCTGTTCTGTGCTTGCAATTACGCTTCCTCCTCATCCGTGTTTTGACCTTCTTCCCTCCTCTGCTTATCAGCTGTTCATTGACCTCAGTGGAGGCCTGACAGTAGCTGGAGTTGGGTGTAATGGAGCACGTGCATCTGTAACATCCAGGGCAGTGGAACAGGAAGATCAGTAATGTTAGCTGCTGCATTAACCATGCCTCCACCTCCTTTCTTAACTGAGTTAACCAAACACGGTTCAGAGGTGGTGGAGATGAAATCCACACGTGCGTTTCTGTTTCCAAAATGAAAGTGATGCTCGTCAAGGTGACTTAAAAGAAGACCGGGTACAGCTGCCTAGACTTAATTTCATTTATTTTTTATTTTTTTGTGGGTGTAGTATTCTGACACAGAAGAATAGTTTTTTGTAAAAAAAAAAATATATATATATATATGTGCCATCGGATTCAAATACAAAGCATTTTGCTCAGTCCAGTCAGTGTATGAATTTTACCAAAAACTTAAACCACCAGTTTAAGAACAAATGATGAATTGATAAATCTAATGATTTGCCTTTTTTTTCAAAGAATTTTATTGCTTTTCTTTTAACATATAACTTGTGTTTTTGCCCCATTCCCTGTTTCTTTGAAATTATTTTTGAAACTTTGTTGACCTGGAAACAAAGAATCAGAAAAATCCCAGAAGTACATTATTACATGGATTGTATTGGAATGTCAAATGTTCTAATCAAAGGAAATATTTACTGCCTATTTTGTAGTATTGTATACAAAATTAATGCTAAATAAAAAAAATTAAAAAAGGATGATTGAGTCAAAATCCCGTCTGTTCTGGTTGGAGATTTGAAACTTGATCGAAGGATCAGTTCAATATTAATTTGAATATAATCAAATAATCCCTGGAATTCTATAAATAAGTCAAGAAATTCAGTTAATTACATTTAACTGAAATGAAGTAATTCCATTACATTAAGTACATTTGTCTAATAATTAGTTTAACACATCATCAGATATTAAATTCAAATGTTAAAAGGAGTACAGTATCACAGTGTTGTCGCAGTGAAACTTGTTCAAACTGTTCAGTCATTTTGGTCTACAAACGTACATTCATATAGGCGTAGCTGCTCTTCTAAAGAGCACAGTGTTACAACAAAGCTGTAGTAACTGTAACACACACGTTGAACTCTGTCAGGACCCTTCTGCTCGAAAGCGTGTGCAGCTTCTCTGTATTGATTAGTTTTCTAGCTTCACCTCACATCTGAACAAAACAGATCAATCACATGTTTCACTCTATAGAACATCACAGTTCAGAAATATGAAGTCCAGCTGGCTGATCCAGTCGATCGGACAACCTGAGAGCTTTAAAAGTCTACTACAGGAAAAAGTTCAATGTGTGGGTGAAAATAAGAATTTTGTGTAAAAGAATCATTCTTAGAAGCTGTTTCTTAGAAACGGAGGCGAGTTTTTTGAGGATGTCGTTACAGCCATTAGAATAAAATGAATGTTTTTTGTTTTTTAGTTGTGCAGGTTTTTGAGCACCTCCTTTTCCTTCTAAATAACTCAAAACGATATATATACATACGGTACATGTATATTTTTTTCTTTTCTGAAGGATTCAAGGAGTGTTTATGTCATTTTCAGTGAACAGAGCAGTTTCACAGAATTGGAATTTGCTGCAGTGCTAATGTGCAACATAAAACACTTAAGGATAGAAAAAATGAACAAGGATAAGCAAAATTAAAAAATCACCCAATGACGACTTGTCGTATTTTCAGGCGGGCACTCGCAGCAGTGTTTTACAGGTAAGTACCCTAGGGCGGTTCAGTCAATTAACTCACCTGCTCAGCGTCCTATTTAAGCCCAGGTGCGCAGTTGTTCATTCTTTCTTACCTTCAGCGCTCATTCTTCGCCCCTCTCTCCTACCCGGCTTCCGCCTGTAGGCTCCGTAAAGGGGGGTTTTGTTACCCGAAAGTTTTATGGAAATTTCTCATGGAATTGAACGGAGCCTTATGCCAAACGAAAAGATGTGAATGCCAACTTAAAGAATGTGGAAAATTAAGTATGTCAAATATTTCTTACTGCAAAAGTTGTCTGACTTAAATGATCAGAACAATAAATAGATTAAGTAGTGCAAAAGTGAAGTTTAAGGGGGGAGGAGTTAAAAGGTGTTCATGAGTCTGACTGCAGAGGGAAAGAAACTGTTCTTGTGTCTTGAGGTTCTGGTTAACCTCCTGCCTGAAGGGAGTGGCTCAAGTAGACCATGTCCAGGGTGAGAAGGGTCGGCTGCTATCCGACCTGCACGTCCCCCGGTTCTGGAGACGTATAGGTCCTGGAGAGATGGAAGGCTGCAGCCAATCACCTTCTCAGCTGAACGCACAATACACTGAAGTCTGTTAATGTCGCTGGTTGTGGCTCCAGCGCACCACACGGTGATGATAGACTCAATGATGGTCGTGTAGAACTGCACCATCCTCTGGGCCGGCAGCTTGGCTCTATTCAACTGCCGCAGGAAGTACATCCTCTGCTGGGCCTTTTTGAGCAGAGAGCTGATGGACGGCTCCCACTTGAGGTCTTGGGTGATGGTGGTGCCGAGGAAACGCACAGAGTCCACTATGGTGATGGGAGAGTCTGTCAGGATGAGAGGGGGCTGTGACTTTCCTGAAGTCCACTATCATCTCCACTGTCTTCTGGTTGCTCAGCTCCAGGTTGTTGATGCTGCACCGCAACACCAGCCGGTCTACCTCCCTCCTGTAGGCAGTCTCATCATCGTCAGAGATGAGCCTGATGAGGGTGGTGTCATCTGCAAACTTGATCAATTTGACAGAGTCATGGCTGGAGGTGCAGCAGTTGGTGTGCAGGGAGAAGAGCAGAGGTGAAAGTACACAGCCCTGTGGAGATCCTGTGCTGATAGTTTGGGTGGTGGAGACATTCTTCCCCAGCCGCACACACTGCCTCCGGTCCGTTAGGACAGCTTGAAGCAGGCCGGGACGTGGCAGAACTCCAGGGAGGAGTTAAAAATGTCTGTGAAGACCACTGCCAGTTGGCCTGCACAGTGTTTCAGGGTGGCAGAGGAGATGCCATCCAGGCCCGGAGCCTTCCGTTGGTTTTGCTTACAGAAAAGCTTGAGCACCTCCTCTTCTGTCACCAAGAAGACAGTGGTGGGGGAGAGGTGGTCTGGAGGGGTTGTGCTGTCCTCAGTGAGAGTGATGGGGGAGGAATGTGGCTCCAAAGTTGCTGAGGAAACCTGTTCAGTGAGGGGGGTCGAGGAGGGGGGGTGGGACTTCAAACCTGGCATAAAAGTTGTTAAGCCTCTCAGGCAGTTGAAGGTCGTCAGCAGCTTTTTAGACTCTCGGCTTGTAGTTGGTGATTTGCCTAAGCCCTCTCCAAACAGAGGTGACGTCGTTGACAGAGAATTGCTCTTCCAGGCGTTTATTATACCGAGCTCTCGCCTGTTCCACCTCTTTTGAGAACTGGTACTTAGTGCCCCCTTATAGCTCTCTTTGTCTTTAGCTCTGTAGGCTGGGTTAAGAAAAACAAAATCTATATCCATCTTTATACCCAGGTGAGTGACAAAAGTGGGGTAGCCTAGACAGGGCTCACATTCTTAACTCCCTCCTTCTCTTCCCCAAACCCTCCTCCTTCAGTGTGTGTGTGTATGTGACTGGTCTAAGGCCTGTTCTAAGCCACACCGAACTGCACCAGGGTCAGCTGCACAGCCCAGTGTGGGCACCTCCACAGCAGGGCCTCAGCCAAGGCTGGTTTCCCCTTGCCGCTTTATACCAAGGCCAGACCTCTACCATACCCATCCATTCATTCATACACAAACTCTCTCCACCCATCCCTGTCCTGAGCAGTCTCTCTCCCCTGCACCACAGTCATCCCTCTGGCATTCAACGCTCTTTTTACACCCTCTGTCCATCCCATTCGCGGTCTTCCTCTCATTCTCACTCCACTCACATCAGATTTGTATACCTTTTTCACCAATCGCTCCCTTTCCATTCTTTCAACATGTCCAAACCATCCCAGTGCCTTTTGCTCTGCTCTATAAGCCAACTCTCGCATCACACCAGTTCTCTCTCGGCTTACTTCATTTCTCATATGATCCATACGCGTCACACCACACATACTCCTCAAACATCTCATCTCAACTACATTCAGCTTCCTCTTTTCCACCACTTTAAGACTCCATGTTCCAGCCCCATATAACGCTGCAGGCACCACCACACCCTCATACAATCTTCTTTTCGCATCCTTTCCCAGTGACCTACATTCAAACACTCTCTTCACACCCCCCCCCCCCCCCATATCTTTCGTACTTCGTTCATTCTAAATTCTACCTCCCCCCTATTCCTCCATCCACACAGACATACTGCCCCAAATACTGAAAACACTCCAACAACTCCCCATTTAATGCCACATTCAGTCTACGTTCACCCTTTAACCTCATACACCTCATCACCATACTCTTTTCCACATTCACTCTCAACTTCCTTCTGTCGCACACCCTTCCAAAAGAAAAAGAAAATACTCAATGTAAAGTTTATTCTGAACAAGACAATAAAAAATATACTTTTTTTTTCTTTTTAAGTGTTTCAAAAGGATCCAAACTGTATTTGTCACATTTATATTTGTATGTTTTATTACTAAAGGACCGCAGAACAAACTGGTACACAAATATGTTACCATAAAAGTGAAAATGCCTGCCACAACATTTGTGCATGCGGTTATTTTTAAACTTTATACTGCAAATGCTTTGAAGCTATATACAGGAGAGAAAAAAAGTAGCATTTGGTTTATTACTGATACATTTTCTTCATGTGCGTTATTAAGTATAGAAATAAATACATGTCTGTTATAAATGCAGATAAATTGAACTTTATGCTCATGTAGAGTGAAATTGCTGCAGACAAGCAGCTTTAGAAGATGTTGGTTTTTAAATGGCATTATTGATCAAACAATCCAGCTTTTCCGCCTCTCCAGAGCACGGCTCGGTTAAACCTTTTGTAAAATACAGCAGCTCTATTTTTCCTGACTCGTGTGCTAAAGCTATTCCGGAATATATGTTCTGTTGACCCGAGTCCCCAAACACGGACACAGCTGTCAGCCTAAACGCCAACAAACCAGAGAAGAAAACACAGGTAATCAGGGCTTTAAACAGAGGCGTGAAGAGGAATATGCTGTCATGGACTCACCTATCATCACTCATTCTCTCTGTGATCACAGGCTGTGCCTCATTTTTCATTAGATCCCAAATTTGAAGGTTTGAAGCAGCATCCAGAACGCAGAATACTGTGGGTCTGGTCTGAGCCCACTCCACTGACAGCACTGGTTCTCCAGCTGTGCTGCCGCTCCACTCTGCCACAGGACGCTCCCGGCTAACTGTGTGCATCCTAATGCTGCCATCCATACAACCCACCTGGGCAACAGAGACATCACAACTTTTAGATCAGATGATGTTCAACAATTCTTTTCAAAACATGTTCTAGTGGCATTTTTCTCATGATGGAGGACATATATTGAGAAAATTAGTCTGAAAATAGCTTTTCTGAGTATTTTGTTATTCAAAATTGTCAATCAGGTGGAGATGAATATAAAAAGATTGTATTTGTTGCGCAGAAAATTCACTGGGCAGGCCACAACCTCCTTGCTAAAATCCATTCTGATACATCCATTTTTAGATCCACGTAAGTCTCCTTTTCCTCGTCCGAGCTGGCACTGGTTAATGTTAGGTTGGGTGTGTGTGAGGGGCTGTACACTAGCGGGAGAGCGTGTAAACAGAGAGCTTTCAATTATGGGTAACGGAAAAGGGTTGTGGGATTGATCTGTGGCAAATTTATGTCACAGCGTTTCCATCCTTTTTGTCTATTTTTTATTCCTGTTGCTTTTAATCCAATGTGTCTTATTAGTTTTCTTTATTGTATTTAACTGATGTTTATATGAGTATTTTGTGTTAAGCACCTTGTGATTGACAGCATGTTGATGAAAAGTGTTATATAAATAAAGTGGTTGATAGATTGATTGAACAGTCCCAAACACAACAAAGTTTCTGATGAACTACTGTCGCTTTTGCTGAACATATATCCTAGTTCATTTTTGGCTGAAAACGGCATAATCATAATTAAAAGATCACTGGGAACTCTTAAAATAAAGTGAAACTTTAAGAAAAATCTAATAACAGTTGATGTCTAGCAAAGCTAACAGACTTCTGGGTCCAGGCTGAAAAAGTGGGATTGATTGTTTAATTTTTAATGTCTTTTTCTACTAAATGCAGCAAATTTACTTTGAACCCATCCTACCAAGAAGCAGTCGGGTCTGAAGGGAGAGAAGTGGATTGAGCAGACATCAACAGGTCGCTCTTCAACCTCCTGAAACCTGTAAAACCTCGGTGAAGCTTTCAAACCAAAAGTTGTTCCATGCCTGACCAGACCCTGGGAAGAAATTGAGATGAGAAGTATTTCATAGAAATGGAAATCTCATTTAAAACGTCGTGAGTGATTCTCACCCGATTAGTGCCAAGAAAGAAGTGATTGGAGTCTGTCGGCAGGAATTTTAAAAGAAGTGCCTCTAAGGGCTCCGTTTTTACGGCGTTGTGCTGCGATGACCTAAAAAGTGCAAGTAAAAGAAGGCAAAAGAGCAAGTCAGTGGTTGGACCATTCACAGCCAAAAATAAACCTCAATAGTGGAACATGGTACGGCATTCTATTCCTGCTGCAGCATCAAGCCACAGTCATGTTATGACACGTTGAGGCGCACAAGAAGGGGGCCAGATGTGTGCAAAGGGAGACATATATTTATATATAAGTAAATATATAAAAGTCCAGTAGCTGGTGGATTTATACATTTCACCTCTCAGACGTCAGAATGGCTGAGCTGTGAAGCAGCTTTACTTTTCCCCCAGGCCAGAGACCTGCAAACAGGACAAATGATACCAGGTAACGGCTGAGGCACGAGGATGAGAAAGACGAGAACGTGAGGAAAGAGGGGGAGGCTTAAAAATGTGACCTAGATCTGTTGGAGAGCCTGCTTCACTGCCTTTTGGGAGCTCCACCACCACCTAAAGGACACAAGCGGGAAAAAAAAACAAAAACTTGAAACATCTACATGCTTGAAGATTGCAGAAAAAAGCCACCAAGTCCAACAGTGACTGATTATAATGAGGATTTGGAAGCACAACTTACAGAGATTTATCAAATCTTTTAATATTATTTGTTGGCCCTATCTTTCTTCTTGATTAAACGTAGATTAAAAAAAAGTTCAAATGTTAATTGAAATACAAATTACTGATCTACAATCTAATCAGTAAATTGAAAAAGTCCACTATCCATTTCTCTGATGACATCCTGCCTTCCCTCCATGTTTCCCTTCATCTGCACAATCTTTATTCCTCACTCACCACTGGATTTATTCCCATGTGCCTTAAAACTAAAGGGTACAAAAAAAAACTGTACTGCTAAATTCCAATCATTTCAATAATCAATACCAATATTCTTAAAAAAAACAATTGTGCTGAAACTGCTCTTAAAAAAACACAGAACTCCTCATGGCAGCTGACTCGAATTTATTCACCATCCTCACCCTCCTCAGTCAGACTGACACAATCTCCTAATTTATCCTTTATTCTCTAAAACCCCTCCAATTTGGTTTTAAATCTTACATTTGTCGCTGAAACCAGTTCTTTTAACTACGTGTTGTCACATCTTAACCATCAAGTTACTTTTGGTGAGCCCCAAGCTTCTGTCCTGGGGCCATATCTCTTTATTAGTGAACTCCTCCCCTGTTGGCAATATTTTTTTTTCATGAACACAACATCTATTTTCATTGCTTTGTTTTTCTAACCCTCCCATCTTTGTTTAAGAGTGTCCTGACAGCTTTGGAAAAACGTCATTTTAGATATGACATAAGTTTTTCTAATATATTTGGAGTTTATACATAAATAAAGTTACATTTTGTTCACCAGAACCAGATTGAAGTAGAAGTCATTGAATTGAAGGATTACTTTATTATTTATATAGAGTCACTGTACCAAATCTGCAGCGGGTCAGACTTGCTGTCAGACTTTGTCTGGCAGAGCAAATTGTTACTGAAAAGCAGCATGGTGATCATTCCTCTAGCTCGTTCTGCTGCTGTCAGACTGAGGGGCAGTAAAACGTGTCTGAGAGGGGCTTGAATGATTGACAGTGACATGCCTGTAAGGGGATACTGTGCCTAAAAATATTTCAACCGTGAATCCATGTGCAGAACAGGCAAGAAAACATAAGATGCGTGTTTCCTGTGACCTTTACTTAAAATATTTGTTTGTTTTTATTTATTTTTTTAGCTTATCTTACCCAGAAATTTAACACCCCGCTTTCATCCAAAGAAGCCAGTTGGAATGTCAATCCTGAAGACTCTGGGTCATAAAAAAAAAAGTCAAGAAATATAACCATGTTTTCATAATGATACAGTTTTCATACCATCGTCTGGTGATAAAAAAGACGTTGCTCCAGCCCCAACGGAGGGAACGACCTCAACAGAGGTCACAGGTGAAAGGTGACCTGTCCCTGCCATGACGGCATCTGTGATGACAAGATGATAAAGTTCATTTCAGCAATTGATCAACTTCTGAAGCTGAAGCGCTTTTTCAGGTTGAGAAGCAAGTTTAGCACTTGTCAGGGGAACTGGCTCAAGCTCATTCGGCTCACCGGTGGAGAAGGTGGGCTGCCTGACGGTCCACTCGTTCTCTCCGATCTTTAAGCTGTAATGATTACTGGCAGGCTCCCTCAGGTCCCATAAGACCACAGAGCCAACTGACGTCCCTGCAAACACCAGGATGGCCTTTCCAGGACTGAAGCAGCAACATTGCACCTGAAAACAGAAAAACAGAACCTTTCCTCCTGATTTCTTGTTTTTTTCTGATGGAAACTTTTGCTTCAAAACGTTGCTGGTATTATTGGGCAGCTTCTCTTGCACTTTAAATTCATTTTAAAAAAAAAGTTTAAATTTAAAATACTAGAAATGTCATAATCATCTGCAAGCAGCATAAAAAAGAAATCTGGACAATAATTATACTTTTTTTAAAAATAAATTCATGCTCAGTTTCCCTGGATTATTGAGTTTATTACATTTTTAGATATAAAATTCAATAAATTACAGAAGTGTTCAATAAAAACTGTTTAATGCAGAAAAAAAGGCTTCATAAGTACCAATTACTTTTACTTTGTTTATGATAACTGGAGATAAGTCACCTCAGATTCATAGAGCAGAATCTTCTGAGGTCTGGATGGCTCCCAGATGTTCCAGATGCAGATGATGGCATTGCTGTCAAGACGCACAGCGCTTGGCTTTGAAATAGGCATGTGGACTGACAGCATGGTGTGTCTTTGAACTTGAGAAAAGTGCACCAAGCTGACTTGTCGGCCTGCAAATATAAAAAAGGGACTATCAAATGACGACCCAGGACACCAAACTGCTTCTATAAAGCTCAGCTCAGATCGAAACGCTTTAAGAAGGTCTACCAAAAAGAAAAGGCAACTTGGTGTTGATCTGCAAGCTTCCTTCACTGAACGACAATGAGTCTGGTTGAGTCTTTAGCTTTATTTGGGACTTCCTCTCAGCTTGATCCTCTTCCAGCAGGACGAGCATGACCTTGATTTGGTCACAAAAGAGAGTAAAAGTCACCGTAGATGGTTGAAACAAATCTTAACCTGAATTGTCAAAGGTTGACGACCCAATTGAAAACCTGTGAGGCTGATTGCAGAAAGGATGTCAGACGCTGAGAATCAAAGTTCAAATCCTGCCTAGTTCTTTCTCGAGCTCCTTGAGCGAGGTTTGAATCTGTCGAAGAAAGATGATGACTAAAGCTGAGCATCCATGCGCATCAAAGATCAGGGATTATTCTTCACCTCCACAGGCTCCACTGTGCTGCGATGGATGCTGGGTCCACTTCTCACACATCTCTATGCCCTCCGTCTGGATGTCTCGCTCTGTGTTATCCTCGTTGCATTGAGCGTACGCCTAACAGAAAGCATATTCTGAAAAAAAGTGCAAAGGACTAAAGAGTTCTTGTAGAAAAAAAGGAAAAACTAACCTGTTTGGTGTTTGCACTTCCAAAGTTCCGGATGTAAAGCTCGTATTCACTGACGGGTGGAAGGTCCAAGAGGGAGAACGTCACAGAGAAATCCAGATCTATTAAACGGCGCAAATCTGTGCAGCGTCTCCTGCAGACAGAAATATATGATTTCTTTATTCAGTCTCATCAATCTTTTTGTCAATTTTGCATGATGTTTTGAATTCCAGTGAACTTACATCTGTTTGACAGCATCTTTCTTGCTCACTTCCCGCCGCTTTGCAGCCACAAAGTCGATGAATTTTCCACGTTGGGAGGCTTTAATCTGGCTCTCTTCAGAGTCTGGAAAGGCATCCCGTTTACTGTAACACCGAACTAAACACTGGAACAAACTGGATGACTTTTAGGAAGAGTTAAACCTTTGTTCCACTTTAGCCTGTCTTCAGTCTCTTGTCTCACAGTTTGTCTAGACTGAGCTGTTCCAGCTCTCTTGTTCTCTTCAGCCATGGCTCTCTGAATCGCTTCGATTTCTTTTTGTTCTTGAAGCGTTAGCTCCTCTTTTTCCGCTGGTTTCAGTGGTTCTTTCTCCTCCTCGCGTTCATCTGCACTCTCCTCCTCAAAATCCTCTTCATAGTCCTGAGAGTAGAAAAACTAAAATGATTAATTAGCAAATAAAAATCCATTCAACAACAGCAAAAAGGGGAGCTAACTTCCAAACGTCAGCTCTGAATACTCACCGGCTTCTTAGAATGTAAAGTGATTAAGGCATGCAAAGAATAAGCAAATACGTTTTTTTATGTGTGAAAAACAAAACAAAATGTGGTTTTCCTTTATGCTTTCACAGCATTACCTCAAAATCTTCCTCATAGTATTCTGCTAAAACCTCCTCATCAACCTGAAAATATAAACAACATTAACAACCAAAAACCTTAAAAATTACAAAGAAGAAGAACATCAAAACTAAAACATCTTACAGGCTCTTTTCCATCTTCTTCATCTTTAACTTCAGCAGCCCACTGGTCAGACAGCACGTTGGATTCCTAGATTTATAGCAGGAGAGAAAAAAAAAGGACATAAACTGTTGAACAAAATCTGCAAATAACGGATCACTGATTTGCAGAGAAATTAAAAATCCTGACAAACCTCTGCCTCTGTTGTTTTCCTTACATGTTTGTCAGATGATGATTTCTTGGAGATACTTCTGTCTGAGTGAACATGTTCTTCATCCCTGCGTCTTCTTTCTTTGTATTTTCTCCCATCCTCCTCTTCGTTTTTCCCTTTTTTCTCTTTGTGTTTCTCCCTTTCTTCTCGCCCTCTGTCACTTTGGGAAAACTTGACCTTTTCACCAGATCCTTTGGAGTCCCGGCGTTCCTTAGATTCACTTTCATCCTTTTGTTTCTCGTCCTGCATAGCAGAAAATCCCCACAAGAGGGCGAATGTACCCATACTGACACATAAGCTTATATGTTATATGCTTACCCAGACAGAAGAAATAATGTGTCTTATAAAACAAGCTAGTTAAATGTTAGTATTATTGCAAAAACGTACATAATACTCTGCCCCTCTGTGCTTCTTTTCTCTCTCCTCTTTACGTTTTTGGTGTTCCTCTTTATACGCTGAAATCAAATAGATGTATAGGTGTCACTTGAGCAACAAAACATGAAAACTGTTACCTTCTGTGGACACACCTCTTTCCTCTCTGTGTTTTCTGCGTTCCTCTTTATACTCTGAAATCAGACAGATATGTAAGCATCACACGAGCAACCCTATATATATATATATATATATATATATATATATATATATATATATATATATATATATATATATATATATATATATATATATATATATATATATATATATATATATATATATATATATATATATATATATATGTACAAAAAAAAGAAATACCATATTTTCCGGACTATAAGTCGCTGCGGACTATAAGTCGCACCAGCCCAAAAATGCATTATAAAGTAAAAAAAAACTCAGATAAGTCGCACTGGACTATAAGTCGCATTTTGACGGGAAATTTATTTGACAAAATCTGAGATCAAGAACTAATAACTTGCACAACCTCATATGACACAATCATAGCGGACTGTTTATCTCATAACTTCACAGTAATTCTTTGTCAAACCTATTTATTTATTGTTTTCATGAAGCATCATTGGCCAACTAATACTCTGTTTTCATCCTGTATTTGTAGAAACAGTTGTCATTTTTATTGCATTTCTGAATCTATGAAATCATTGGAAAATACAATATTATGTTGTTAGCCTTCAAGATCTTACTGTAAAAAAAGGTTTGCTGATTCTCTGAGTCACTAAATATACTCTTAACACTTAACATACCTCATACATTAAATTGACCCAGGAACATCATCTCTGTTCCTCATAAATGAACATAACAGGAGGGTTAACAATGTATTTATTTCAATTTATTTCTAATATAAGTCGCTGCGGAGTATAAGTCGCACCCCTTGCCAAACTATGAAAAAAAGGGCGATTTATAGTCCGGAAAATACGGTAATAATTGATGTGCACACACCCCTTTCCTCTCTGTGTTTTCTGTGTTTCTCTTTGGACTCTGAAATCAGAAAATACAAAAGCTTGCTCCCCATAAACACCCCTTTAAATAAACGTGTTACGGTAATTGAGTCATACACACCTCTTTCTTCTTTTCTTTCTGAATGTTTTAGGCCTTCGATGTCTCTGCGTTTCACCTTGCCTTCATGGTCAATTCTGTAGTGACCATCCCTCTCCTCTCTGCGCTGGTTATCAGATGGTTCCCTTTTCCTCTCCCTACTTTCCTCATATCGTCTTCTCTCTTTCCTTTTCTCTCTCTCTCGTTCCTCCTGTGTTCTGTCTTTGTCTCTGTCTTGCCTTATTTTCTCCCTGTCCTCTTCAGTGTGCTTTTCTCTGTCCCTAACTTTCTCCTTCTCAAAATGCAAGTCTTCCCTATTTCCTCTTCTGCTGCTTCTTTCCCTGTCGCTGTCTGTCGTTCTCCTCTTCTCTCTGTCTTTTTCATCTCCGTCCCTGTGTCGCGAGCTCGCTCTTCTTCTTCGTTCAGCATCCACCTCCCTTTCCCTGGTCAGATGTCTCTCCTGCCTGGACTCCTCTGAGTCTCTTTGACGTCTCTCTGTGGACTCTCCACCGCGTCCTTTCCTTTCACTGTCCTCTTTCCTTTTGACATAGTGATCACCTTGGTTTCTGTGGTCACCTGTTTCCTAAAAATAAAATCAAGCAACCGGGTTGAGTCTTCTCCACACATCAGCACTAATGATATTTTCCTCAACTCTCAGCAACGTACCCTGATGTGTCTCCTTAAATCTGCAGGCCTCCACGTGTCGTCTTTGGTTATTTTCTAAACAACAATATTTTTTAACGTCCATTCATTATTCAGTTAACACAAAAACCACTTTAGTTTAGAAACAAAACATAAGCTTGGTCGCCCTGATTAAAACGCAACAAGAATGAAAATAAAACACAGGAACCGTACCGAGTCAGTAAAACCAAACATTATTCACTTACCTTCTCGCTATGCATTTTTTAAAAAAATAGTTGCTTCTTTAGTTTTTGAGGTTTTTGACGTCCGAAAATTAGCCGCTACTTCTGTGGAGACGCCATGTTGGAAAACATTTACTGCGCCTGCGCAGTTTGTGGAAACCATGGAAAACGCGTCAGGTTCGCTTGACAACAGACAGTTTTAATCGAAAGAAGATACATCGCTGAAATCAACGGGGGTTGCCATGGCAGCGTAGGAGACATTTCCACATCATTTGGTCTGTATTTTTACACTAACAGCCACCCCTATCGTATGTTTCCATGTACTATTCTAATAGTACTGTTATTTATTTGTTTATTTTGACTCTTGGGTGTGTTTAGGTAAACTTTGGTTTATATGTGGCCCCAATACTTAAATTCCATGTTATGTTTCAGAAAGTGCCACAGATGATAAACGTATAAAGGGGAAATACTTACACGCAGTTTCAAACTAAAAGCTGATTAGATCAATATTTGGATTTAAAATACACAGATCCAACCAGATGTTGTCAGATGCTTGCGCTCAAACGGACAATTAGACCAATTTTTTTAAACCAAACTTTCTTCAGGACATGTTGCTAAAATTACAAGACAAGCATGTGCAATGTTATGTTCAATTTTGGTTTTATTTTAGTTCAACTGTGCAGTAGTGGATGCATGTTGCAGCGCATGGATTACACATTTTGACCACTTTGCATTCATTAAGGTTTATAAATGTGTCAGACACTGACTTCATGTAGTTAAAAAACCTGAAATCTGTGACCTGGGTATGTAGGAGTGAATTCAATTTAATAAAAATACTCATGTTTAGCTTAAATGTTGAGGGCAAAATACACAATTGCACGGGTTTAGCCTTATAAAATGCACGCTTTTATCACTTCTCATCTGTCTCAGCTGATTTGTTTTGTTTGTCAGTGATAATTTTGTATCTCCTGGCTGTTTTGCATCCCTCATTATATTTGCATAAAAGCCTTTGCATATCTCTGAGCAGAGGCTTGTCTTTATTAGGTTGTGTTAAAATCTCAAAAAGAGGAAGAGCTAATGCCTTTATTAACATATTTCTGACGTTTTTTGTGTGTGCAAAATATTGCACAAAAAATGATAACATGTGTTGCAAAACCTTTGAACAACAATGATATCATTTAACAAATGCTTTATTTTTACGTGTCGAAATGATTTAAATAAAACATTTAATTGTGTGTAACTGTAGTTGCAGCCAATGACCACCAGATGACAACGTAAGTTAGCTGCTGGTTCCTGGTGAGTTCTTGGAAGCGATCATTCCCACCCTGTGCAGGCAGGGCGGCTGTTTCTGCGCACCGCTCCTCCTCACAGACCCGTTTTCTCAATGAATTGCAGCCCGGAGCGGCTGTCCGTATCAGAAACTCGAGCAGCAGATGACGGTGGACCCTCGGAATGCGATGGGCAGGTGCGCGTGTGAGCCGCCGTGACAGCAGGCACCCCGTGGAAAGGCGCTCCGCACACGGGAACTGTGTAGCTCGACACCACCACCACAGCGTTTTGACAGTTTGAGGATCCACTGCGGGACGCACCGAGACATGTCGAGAGACAGCATGACAGCTGTGAGAGGAGCCCAGTCACAGAGCGCGAGCCCCGCTGCGCCCAAGGAGAACGGACACACCGCGGCGAGCGCCGCGCAACCCAACTTTCCCCCACCATCACCGGCGAGCGCACCCGACGATGCGCCCCTGTCCTCGACGGGGGAGTTGACTCAGACCTGGGTTCACTTCGCCAAAACCTTCGTGTTCATTTTTCCCGTTTATGCCTTGGGCTACTTTGAATTCAGTTTCAGCTGGCTGCTGATTGGACTTATGATCTTTTTCTTGTGGAGGAGAAACACAGGAGGGAAGCACAGCCGGCTGAGCAGAGCTTTGGCTTTCTTTGACCAAGAGGAACTGACTGCGAAGCCGGGGCTTACGACCTCTGATCTGCCACCCTGGGTAAGACAAAACCTGCATATTTGGCGTGTGTTGTTGAAAATGATTCTTGTGGGTTATAAACTATCATCAGCTGACCACATCAGGTGATGCATGCAGCATATAAGCTGTGAAGCCAGCTGTCCCCCACAAGCCCCAGTCTAAATACAGAAGGGTACAATGGTAAACCAGACACCACGCTGGGAGGGAAACATCATGCCTGCAGAGTCTGTTATTTTGGGATGCAGATTCTCCCTTGAAGAAACTCTATATATGCACGCTTTATTGCAGGAAAGTGTTGAGCTGATGCGCTTGTCTACAGTGTTTACATGCGTCAATCTAATCCAACATTTAACCAAACATACACATAATAGATTATAACACAATAATATGTACTTTCTCTGCATTTTTAAAAATGTTTTGTGCTTATTTACTTTGTCACTTACTTTATTTATAGTGTTTATATGCTTCAGTATCATCAGACATAGATTATAGCGCAGTAATATGTACTTTTTCTAATTTTTATTTTATTTTCAATTTTTCTTTTTACTTTGTAATTAACATCTGCTGACTATTTTGTTCTACTGGATGTTTTTCACAAAGCGCCTATTGAGGTTTATGTAAATTAAACAAAATAAATTCGTGGTGCTCAGCATCCTTTAGGTCCAGTAAGCTTTCTGTCTCCTTAGAGACAATAGTTTCACAGCCCAGAAGTGTGACTGATGGCTGACTCATCACTTTTCCACTGAAGAGTTTTACTGTGAAAATTAAACAGTAAGTTGTGCAAGTCAAACTATTAGTTGTCTCTAATTTGACTTTTTTACTATATAAACACAGATATACTGGAATTAAAAAAACAAATATACAATATAAACTCCAGTAATATAACAACTTTCATATTTTTATGAAAACATGTTTACAAAAATCTAAAAATTGAAGTTGCTCTAGAAACAGTGGACATTTGACAACGAAAATCATGGTTTTGGTGTTTTTAAAATGTTCTTGTGGCATTTTCTTTTTCTCTGCTCATGGCGGACATTTATTAAAGAAATAAGCTTAAAATTACATTTCTGAGGATTTCTTTATTGAAATCATTGTGAATCAGGAGGAGACGAAAAAATGCAGTTTGAAAAAGATTGTATTTTTAATGTTGAAAAGCATGCCCTGGCCTGGCTGCAAGCTCCTTGCTCTGCTCCGTTCTGATGTATCCACTCGTAGACAACTACATCCAAATACGTCTGCATAGTTCCAATACGACTTGCCATTTTTGTTGCACGGGTAATGTTAGGTTGGGGGTTTAAAAGGGCATATTCAAAGTAAAAATAAAATCACTGGGAATGCTTTGAAAATAGATATAAATATGATTGGAGTGGGGCTTTAAGTTAATATAACAATTAAATGCTTACTTTTATGAACGTTCTATTTTTATCTTTCTGGTCACTATTTGAAGTTTTTATCAACTTTTTGGCAGTTTCATAAAGTGGAATAAGTAAAGTAAGCAGATCATGTGAAGAAAATCGTTCTTTTTTGCCAAACAAATTTATAATATAACAGCTTTTTTGTACTGTATTTGAGGTTGTCTGCATGAGAAAATAAGAAAACTGTCTCCTGACTTTATGCATAAAATACATTTTTTTCAATAAAAAACATATATAGCAACAAACATATTTATACAGACTTCTTGATCAGTTTGGTTTTCTTTCAGGATGATTAGAGTAAAATCTTTTGATTCACTGTTTTGACGCTGTGGGTTGTCTCCACATTTTCTGTTTCTTTGATGTGTGGCTTTTCTTTAGCCTGATGTCTTTGAAAGGGACTCATGAGACTTAGCTGACTGCACCAGAGGGAGGAGAGATGTAAAAGTGAATTGCTTTGCCAATGACAGAACTCTTTCCCTAATGAAGGTTGAGCTAGACATCAATTTATAATAGAAGAGGCAGTACATGTTTTTTTATTTAAGAAATTGGTACAAAATTGAGAGTTTTTCCCTCATTAAAGTCTTTTTAAGGCACCATAGTGTCCTCCGGGTCCAGCTTAACTCACTCCGTTGATTACTAAGCCTGAAAATACATCCTAAATGAGCTGAAAATTAAGGTCAGCCTCACAGCTTGGCTCCACACAAATCAAAGTTTTATATGGAGTCCCTGACTCTGCCCATTTTCACTGCGGGATGCATCGCTGCAGCCTCATGTTGAAAAACAGCTAAGAGCGTATTCTGCTGACTGGTACCTCACAGAGACTATTACATGTGGGTGGTGGACCTGATGGGAATAGAGCAGCCCACTTAAAGGGGAGGGACACTGTTAAACATTAAAACTACTTTGGCTTTCAGCAACATAAAGGTCGTACCTGCAACAATTAAAATTGGCCATCTGATCACACCTGCCAGTGTTTCCCAGCATGCACCAGCCTGACGGACAGATATCAGCATATGGAGATAGAGCTCCATGGCTTCAAATTTGGACTCATTTCAGTTTGTCCATGTACCACAGATGGAGCTGCTTTTATAATATGCTGAAGCGCCCTTCTTTGTATTTTTCATTTATATCCCTGGCTCAATTTGTTGAGTGAGCTGGTGGCCCTTGGGTGCAGAAGCCCTTTATTAAAACATAAAAGTCTCTGGCATTTCTTCATAGAGCTTTTATTTGCAGTGTCCCTCGAAGTCCCACACATCTATAAATAAAGATAAGAAAAACTAAGAGTGACCAAAAGTTCCATCAGTAGTTTTCCAGTTCTATCATAGGCCAATTTTGACAGAAAGTCCCTTTTTTGTTATACGCAAACCAAATGCCAAAATAAACACCTGACGTTTAGAGGCAGCAGAACAGGAAGTTGTAACTCCACACCTGTTTTTCAACCTGCCTCATGTAAACTCCATTAAAAATGGTGTTTTCAACATGGTCTTGTATCATTTTCCCATGATGGAGGACATATATTGAGAACATTAAAATAAAAAATGCATTTGTGAGTTGTTGTTTTTTTTACTCAAATTGTGATAAATAAGGAGCAGACAGAAAAGAATGAAAAAGCGTATAGTTGTTTCATACAAACTACAAGGCCACAAGCTCCCTTCTCCACTCCATTCTGATGCATCCACTTGCAGACAAATTTATCCATGTACGTCTTTGTTTCCTCGTCTGAGCTGGAATCAAAACTGTACGGCGGGATAGCTCCGCCATTGCTCACGATTTTTGTTGCACCAGTAATGTTAAGTTGGGGTTGTGAGGGGCTGTAAGCCAGTGGGGGAGAATGTAAACAAAGGGAAGATGGGAATTTACTCTGCTCCACAAGACAGAGGTAAATTTCTGATGTACTGCCGCTCTGCATCTTTTTTTTATTTTGCTTAAAAACAACATAATCATAATGAAAATATGACTGGGAACACCTTTAAAGTAGCTCAAAAGAGGATTGGAGTGGGACTGTAACTGTTAGCAAACACTTTTCTAGTCACAGTTTCTCTTATTGTAAAAACAACAATTTGCAGGGGAATAATGACAGAAACAGTGTCCCATTTGCCTTTGTATGTTAGCCCTGATCTGTGCTAATTTATCATGTTAGCCCCCATGGTTGTGAATCGTCACAAAGGAATGTGTCTCATTTGTGAATCCCAGCAGGTACTGCAGACTCGAACCTCCATCCATCCGATTGGCAGATAGCCGCTCAACCCACTGAGCGACCCCCATTGACCACCTTTGGATCAACTTTTGTTCATTGTGCAACTGATTTTCTCTCCCCTCTCTTCGTTTCTCACATTGATTGAATCATTTCTTTTAGAATTTGTATTTTCAGTTGTCAGACTCCACTTTAGTTGTGGTTTTGATGCACTTTTTTATAAAACGATTAGAAGCTCAACAGTGTGCATTGAATGTCAAACAGCACTCAGGCTTGTTTATGTCGCTTGACTCACCTGTCACACTTCAGTTATGCTGTGCTTGCTGTGTTTTGGAAGCCGCCGTGGTTAAAGAAAGAGGCGAAGGCAGAAAGCTGCATAAGCATTGAAGCCTGAGAGTTGAGTGAAGAACAGCAGCACTTCAATTTCAGCCCATTGTTTTCACCTCTGGAAGATTTATGTCATTCTTCAGGTAATATAACGGATCAGTTTGTTTAAATTCTAGAGGATAAACTTAAATAGAAAAATAATTCTCTCAGTTAATCTATCACTTTGGTTTGATCCGACCATTTGCCGTCATTCAGCTCTTGTCATTGCTTCATCCGACGCTCTGACATAAATGCTGCAGAGGCACTTTAGCTGGCTGATGAAAAGGAGTGCAGGCTCTTGATGATTTTGTGTCTTGTGTCATGTCTCACCAAGCACCGGGAGTTGGATTGCCTCATCTTTCTTCTGGGATTACAACATGCAGTTTAGTTATTTACTAGGGCAGTTCATCACAGAACTCTTAGTTTTCTTTAACTTCATGCTATAGTGCCTGATTTACAGTAATTCAGATATGTTGTATCCAAAGTGTAAAAAATAGATCAAATTCAAACGATTACTGACTGATTTAAAAGAAAAAATTGTATGAATTAGTAAAGTGTGTGTTATATTTTAGATTATTTAGAGAAAAAATATTTGAACTTGAAAAGGAATATGTATTTTTGTAATTAATTGTTAGCCATCTGAATCCTTGCAAAGCACCATTGAAAAAATATTCACAGAAACAGTGACAACACAAAGATGGACTTTGAGAGTCGCCTGTCCATGAAGCAACCACACCCCATGTAAAAAACGATGTTAATTTATCAAATAAAACAAGTATATTCTATAAAAAATCCCTCAGTGCAGCTGTCATTAAAAAATATAACCCTAGGACTTGTCAAATCTTAAACATGTTTATTCAAGTTTTACAGGTAAGCCACTTGACATTGGAGTGAATAGAGGTTGTTTTTCTTGTGTAATCAGTTGTCACCTGATGATCTAACATAACTAATTTTGTAATGAAACCTGTCTCAAGGCTGCTTCTTCGGTGGAAGCAGAAACAGGATTCTGAATTCCAAACATTGTTATCAAGCTTTAGAGCTGTTCTGAAGAAATGCAACAGAAAAGATGGTGCAGGCTGTCAGATTTGGATGATTTTTCTTCTCGACAACAGGTTTTTCCCCCCCCGGAATTAATTGCAATCAAAAATAATTCCAAAAAACAGGACACTAAAAACCTTTATGTAAAGAAAGTCAGTTGAAAGATTTTTCCAGACGCCCTATTTATACTCTGGTTGTTTCACATTCAGCTGTACAGTGCATCCTTAGATCCATCTAAAGCCACTGAACTGCTCCTCTGGAGTGTTTTGGGGTCAAGGACACCACAGCGAGGCATCAAGGGTGAAACAAACACTGCCTGAATCCACAACTCTTCATCCTCTGGTCTATGTCATTAACCACTCAGCCACCCTTCCATAAAACCACAGTTTGCTTCTCTGTGTTACAGCTCTTAGACCATATGAAAGTTTGCCTTGTCAAACAGATTTTGTTCACGACAGCAGAATGGGTTTGAAACACGGAACGCTCTTTAGACTTTTACTTCCTTAACTTACTGGCCTCTTTATGATCAGTTCCCTTCCCTTGACAATGGCTATACATAAAGATGAATTTGTGGTTTTGTTACTTGTTGGTAGAACTTATTAAAGTATTTCCAATGTATGACCCTGAAACGCAGAATAATAAAAAGAAAAACTTACTAAACTTGCTAAAACATTCCTTATGCCTTATGGTCACATGCCTCATGGTCAGAGCTGCAACACACCCACATTCCAATTACGTTCACACGTTCACCAGTTTAAAAAATTATTGTCATCGAGAGCTAGGTTCGTGCAAATTTTGGTGAGTTTTTAAGTATGTGGCGGGGGATAATTCTCTGCTCAATTAGGAAGAAAAATTGCAAAAAAGGATCTAATCCTTGCAGTGCAGGACTGCTGTATCCCATAATAATCTTGACCTGATCCAGAGGACCCCTTAAATGTAAAAGCATTGTTCTTCTTGCTTTTTAATGGTGTTTCTATCTAATCATAGGTCCATTTTCCTGATGTTGAACGGGTGGAGTGGTTAAACAAGGTAAAAACATTTTTTTTTAATTCCCTTCCTTTTTATGTTTTATTTTAAAGACCTCCTCTAATGTGATGCCTATTTCCCAGCTGCTTACTCTCCTCCTTCCACTGGGATCACCACACTGCAGCACATTTGTCTTTAGCATGCAGCCTTGTGTCTGCAGCAGTGTGAAACGCAGTAACCCTTGTAAGTCCCCATAGCAACAACCAAGATGTGCATTCAGAGTCACTCGTGCGTATATGTTGAAACGGTTGAAAAAAAGGGAGATAAAATAAAAAATGCATGGGTTTCTGTCTATGTTGGATTAGAATCGGTCTGACTGAATGTTCTTTAAATAGAACCACGTTCTGAATATTTTAGACACGCCATTCATGGTTCAGAAGGGAAACCAAATTGCAAAGATTTTTTAAAAAAGGGCTTGATGTAGGGATTTTCAGCGTGCATAAATGCATTAATTTCCAAACTTTAAATTTTTCCCATAGACGGTGAAGCAAATGTGGCCGTACATCTGCCAGTTTGTGGAAAAACTGTTCCGTGAGACCATTGAGCCGGCGGTGAAAGAGACCCACGCCCACCTCAGCACCTTTTGCTTCACCAAAATTGACATGGGCGACAAGGTGAGCAGGTTGCTGCTGGGTTTTCTGCTAAAATGTGATCATGCGTTATTCCAGGAGGGACAAAACAGACCACCAGCAGCAGGTGGCATGGGACAGCTGGAAAGGGGCGGAGCTTGAACACATACAGTATACAGAGGTCACTGACACACATTCTTGCTGCACAAATAGTTTCCACGCATGGTCGGGACAGAGATTTACCCTGGTGGGGTTGGGAGGGGGTGTTTGGGGTGGTCTGGGGTGTAGAAGTGACCATGGTGTTTCTGTCTGTTTTCTGTAGCCCCTCAGGATCAATGGGGTCAAAGTTTACACGGAAAATGTGGATAAGCGACAAATCATCATGGACCTGCAGATCAGGTGAGCTTTGGTGCTTTGTCGCTGTGTTTTCTTGATCCTGGAAGATTTTGACCCCAGCTACTCAATTGTAGTCCCCGAGGAGCCAAACTAATGTATGCATGAGTTTTACTCCAAAAACTCTAAGTCTCACCATGTATATTTGTCTAATTTCTCGCCAAAATCCCTTGTTTTACTTGACATAAAGCAAAAAGACTGAAATGGTAAGGTTTCACTCAGATAGATTTAACTGTTTTTAGCAAAATTCTAAATATTAGAAATTAAAATCTGCAAAAAAAATGAAAAAAACAAAACGTTTTTTAATAAGCAAATACATCTACTTACATCTTTTTTGTTGCCAATTGTTTTTTCTTTAAGTTGAAGTTGAATTTTTGTACATATTTTGGATGTTTTTCTTCCACAGTAAAGAAAAAAATTTAAATAAATTAATGTAACTAGAAATAAGACAAATTATGGAATAATATTCATCCAGAGCTGTGCATGATATCATCTATACAGCTTTAAATGCCAGTTGAGGACTTCTTCTTAATTAGCTTATATTTAAAGTTTTTATTTGTTATTTTAAAACACTTTGCCACCGTAATAGCATTGTAAAGTGCTAGCTATATAAATACTTATTCATTCATGCATTCCTTCATTCATTATTGGTGAGATTTAAAGTTTTGTGTCTGACATTTTTCAATTTGAGGTTAAAAAATGATATTTTTGATTTCTGCTGTTTTACATTTTGCTAACTAGATTTCCTGGGCAAAGCAGATGCCAACATTTGCAAAAACAATGTCCTCTGATACAATTCCTGTTTTTTTACACTCTTTTCATCCCCTCTAAGACTAGTTTCTTAAAATATATTGACAAAAATGATAGTCTGTCTTCTCATATATCAAACAGAAATAGATTTTCATTAATTAGAATTCATTTTATTTTTTTAACGAGGTATAAAATATTAAATGCTTGGAAAACTTCAGACCACATTTTGTTGTTTTCGTCTCTCAGCTTTGTTGGCAACACAGAGATTGATGTGGATGTCAAGCGATACTACTGCAAAGCTGGCATAAAAAGCATCCAGGTGAGTCCAATCCATACTGTTTGATTTATTTCACATCTTTGTGGAGTAACTTCCTCTTGGCCCAGGGAAGCTTTGGACTCTGAGGTCATAGATACTAAAATGAAAGTGGGACTTGAGGTAAAAATGTCCTGTTAGCTGTAAGTTGTGAGTGTTCATTTCCGGGCGAACGGCCAAATTCTCTTTTGTACAGATTACAGTTAGAACATAAAATTAATGATGTAGGAACAAGAAAGAGTCTTATACCTTTTTTTAAATAAGACATAACTGTGGAAGAAGTTACACTAATCGTTCTTTTGATAATTTAAAATCGGAAAAATCCCACAATATTTTCATTGATTTGGTCATTGATTTTGTTTTTGTGACTCCCTTTCGTGGGTCTAAAATATGAAATTAGAAAAAGGGGAAAAATAAACCACCGAAGGTTCATTTCAGCCTGTTTGGTGGCTGCACAATCGAGATCGCTCTTTCTCTGATCACTTCAGAAAAAAAAAATCCTTGTAAATCACAAGCGGCACTAAGCTAAAGTCACTTTCCTTTAACGAATGGATTCATTACCAAAAATCAATTTGTTTGTTTCTCGTTTAGTGACATGTAGCTTCCCCTGCTTTTAAGCCATTGATGCTTGGCAAGGCAGTTTTGTCAATGCTTTGATAAAAGCATCTCAGCAGATAAATGAGGCGTGAAATGTAGCACAGACTTGAGAAACTGAATGTTTTTTTGTGATTTTTTTTTTAATAAATAAAGCAGATTTCTGAGCATCTGAACCATTATAGTCCCTGACTTTCAGTCTTTAAAATCTAAATTCATATATTTGCTCGCAGCACCTGGGATGTCCATGTGACTAAAACAAAGGGCTTCCAGCACTATAATCCTAGTGATTGTTCAATCATGTTGTGGAGAAAGTTCCAGGATGACACCAGCGGGTGTGAACTCTGGCAGTTATTGAGTTTCCAACCTGCCACATGTTTCAGCTTAAACAGCTTCACTGCTGAATGTCAAGGGCTGCAAACCCTCCATTGCTGTCAGTTTGTGACTCCCTGTGTGATTGTGTTAATCTTGTGTTTCCATAGATCCACGGCGTATTGAGAGTGGTGATGGAACCGTTGCTAGGAGAGATGCCTCTCATTGGAGCTCTGTCTCTGTTTTTCCTCAAGAAGCCAGTAAGTGCAGATTCATTGATTAGGGCCTTAAATAATTCATATTCAACACGTTGAACAGATTAAGATCTTGATTTGATTTGATTTATTTTTATTTCAAGCATTTATTGTAGCCAATACAATAAAAAAATCCCACAGGTTTATCAAACTCATTACAGAAAAGCTGAAATGCGTAGATTTATTAAAAAAAACAGGCAAACAAAACAAAAACACACTTAATCAAATCAAATCAACCTTTATTTATATAGCACTTTTACAACAACACATGTCACTCAAAGCGCTGTGCATAAAATACATTAAATTTAAAAACAAGATGACAAGACAAACAGTGCCGACAACCCCCCCACCCTAAACACAAACACACAGACATGTATACGCACACCATGATAAAAAAGTGTTAAAATGATGGAATGTAGAGACCTTAAGTCACATTTGCTTTATTAAATATAGTGATCTTTAACTAAAGTCAAGTAGAGCTTGATTTATTGCTTAAAAAGGAGTTGGAAGAAGTGATCTTATATAATCCCACTCTGACTGAGTTAATTTATTTTATAGTTTTGCATAGTTTGCATAATCCGGTTCTGACAGTCTGCCCCAGGGCAGCTGTGGCTACATCAGTAGTACCATAACCAAGTATGAATGAATAATGGACACATTGTAGGCGCTTTGAGCATCTGGAAAAGCGCAGATAAAACCAATCCATTATTATTATTATTATTGTTTTTAATCGGATAGATTCGTAAAATTATAGTGGGGCTGCAGTCTGGATGAAAAGTGTGATCCTGTAAAGCCAGGAGGAAGCATAAAAAGAGTATAAACTTTCTTGACATTTGTTTTAAAGCATTGTCACTATTTGTCCTTGCTTTAAATATGTTGCTATATTTTCTTAAGTTATTGCACCTCAGAAACAATACTCCATGCTGATAGTAGAAATGGATCCATCCTGGATGACTGGGAATCTTCACAAATGTATTCCATGCTGATCTTTTTCCTGTTGAAAACTCTAACCAGGTGACTTATGCTTTATGACTTTATGATGTGTCCAACAATTTGCAGCTGCTATTTTCAGCGTCATTTCACTTCATTTCCTTTAATTATGAATGCAGACTGTCTTTGCTCTTACAACAATAGCCTCGCTTTACAGGAACTGCACCCGGACATATTTTCCAGAGCACGTTCCAGTGACTCTGATGAGCCACTGCTGCAATGTTTTACATTGTTTGACTGATTTAACGGAAGGACTCAGTGCAAACACAGCAGGGCTTCCACTAGCTGCAGATCAACTCAGACCTAGTTAGGCAGACTTTGCCACCAGAGGCATTTAAGCAAAGCTAAAGGAGAAAAATGGACCAAGCTGTAGAAAATGAAAACAGCTTTGAGTAGTAATTCTTTTCAATCTTCTATAGCTGCAGAACAAGACCTTGGTTTTTTGTTAACAAAGGAAATTAGTTGCAATTGCAATTTTTTTCTGAATAAAAAAGCATTAAGGCATAACTCTGTCAATCCTGCACCTGAAAAAACTCATATTGTCCGTGTGCCGCTTAAAGCTAAACACTAAGCATCAAATGAACAAAGACAGAGGGGCTTGGGCACATTTGGACCAATAAGACACATAGCACTAAAAGTAAAATGATGCAATGCTTTCTGCAGGTAGTTTTCTTAAGAGATTTTATTGCTGCGGCTAGATGATATAACAGTTTATGCAATGGAATGAAGCTGCTGATCTATCTTAAGTAGCTATAATACTAAAAATATAATCACATTTCAACAAAAATATGCAAAAATTATAATTTTAACAAGCCTGTAATTGTAGATCTGGCTGTGGTGATATTATTAGGCGTCCACACTGCAGTGGTTTCCAACGTTTTTATGGATTTAAATTATCGGATGTAAAGGATATTTTCTTTAATAGAGACAAACAATAACAGAAAGTCAGAAATTAATCCCTGAGAGGGTTAGCAAGTGGATTAGAAGTAGCGCAACATCTAAAATGCACAATCTTGAAAGCACACTTCTATTCTGTGAGAACAGAACTTTAAAAAAAATAACTAACCAGTTTGTGCCTCTAGCTCCAGCTCAAAAGTTGTGCATGTGTAGTATCTCAGTGGAAAAACGTTTTTTTCTTTTTGTTTTTATTTAAAGTTTGCCCTCACTTTAGAAATAACCACTTTGAGGAAAGGACTTTTTCCCTTGTTATCTGGGATAACGATTATCTCCACCAGAGCCCAGAAACTGTTGACCTAAGACACACAGTCACTAGAATACAGCTGAGGGGTTTCAGGGTTGACTGCACAGAGAGCTATTGTGCTATTGATTTCACTCTCTGTTTGAGAAGAAATAAACAAATGTTGCTTAAATCTGACTGTTTTAAAAAGCTGATTTATTAGATCAGCAACAATATTAAGAAGGAGCGGGGGAAAAGCGCAACACCCTGCTTAATAAAGAAAACCTTGAAATAATAATTGAGCGTTTGTTTGCAGTGGACTCTTGAACCTTAAAACAACGTCTCCCAAGCATGATTGCCAGTCCTGCAGTGCCCCCCTCCTCCCTGCAGAGCTTCGTCCTTGTGCTGCAGTGTAAGCAGGCCAGGCTGATATAAAGGCTGAGAAAGGCTCATTAAAAAAACACATCTCCTTGAGCATGCAGGCAGAAACAGATCAAAGCCTCCTGAGACGCTGGATCTTCCTGCATGTCTCCTCTTCCACTCACGCTATTCACACCTCTCCCTTATTGTTCTCCACTCCTGTCCCCTTTTCAGATTGGTTACTAGCTGATTTCTGGACATGAACACACTAAAAAAGCAGAGGACTTCTGCTGACTGTATAATCCTGAACTCTAATGAGAGTTGCTGCTTTAATGAATACATCAACAGTCAGGTGCTTTTGTCTTTGTGTCCGTTGATCCATATTGAGTCATAAACTGCAGCTAAATTCAAACCAGATTTAGTTCAAGCGGAAGCTAAAGGGAATACATTTTATCTAGTTTGTTATTGACAGCTCAAAAAGTTTCAAGAATCCATGGGAATGATTTCTCAAGTCTTAATTAAAGTCCCACTCCAATCATCTTTCCCAGTAGTCTTTTAATTAGAATTATGCCTTTTTTAGCCCAAAAAAAAATTTGTGTTGTTTTTCCAGGACATAGTTTCTGCAAAGCGATAGTAGTTCATTAGAAATTCACCTCTGAGTTGTGAGTGGAACTGAGAGAGTAAACCTGCCTCACTTCCCATCATCTCTTTTTTTGCACTCATTCCCACTAGCATGCAGTGCCTCACAACCCCAACCTAGCACTACCGGTGGAACAAAAATGGCGAGCAATATCAGAGCTATATAGCTCAGACGAGGAAAACAAAGATATCTAGTCGTCTACAAGTGAAAGCATCGGAATGGAGCAGATCAAGGAGCTTGTGGCCTGTTGATTGTAGCCCCTATCACTGCTACAAGGTTTTTCCAATGCTCCTGATTCACAATAATTCAAATAAATAAATACTCAGAGATGCATTTTTCTTTTTTCTTTTTCCTTTATATATGCCCTCCATTGTGAGAAAAATGCCCCAAGAACATGTTAAAAACATTATTTTCGCCAAAGTGGGCCTTTAGGTTTTCCTGGAATAACTGAAACTTGAAAGTGGGTTGACTTTGGCTGTCTTCACTCTGCTGGATCTAGGGTTTGACCCTTTCCCCTCAAACCAGAGTTGTTTCCTTGAAAGTGCTGTTTGGTTTGTGGTGGTGTTAACTTTCTCCACAGCTTGACTTCCTTATAAAGTTGACCAAAAGTTTGGACTGAAGATTAATACATGTTTTCCTGCTCCTAGCGCTAATACTGCTTTTTAATCAACCATGTAGATAATTGGAGTGTTCTATGTAGGCTCTCCAATCATTGCAGTATATCAACTCTAACTCTAAACTTATACTTATTGTTGATGTTTCACTATTTGTAGCCTGGGCTGATGTCATAATCCACCATAGAGATCTAAGGTTACTAATCTTACTCTTTAGCAAAAGAGCCACAGTGAGCTGCAGGCTTCTGCGTTAGGAAGCAGGGACGCGCCAGTCTTTTTACTTAAGCAAATGAACAAATGAACACCTTGTCTATTGGGTATTGTGCCGCCTGCTGAGTTATTTTATTCTGATACACAGAAACAAATTTAGGATATTGGAGTTTATGAACTATTTGAACTTCAATAAAACTTTATGGATGAATTAGAAAAAGCATTTTTGGTCTACCGGCAGCAACTAATCAATAAATCCATTGATGTAGTGTATACACTGTAATTGGTTTGCGGCTATGTGGGAGGCAGACTGCTGCCATTAATCAGTCGGATATGTTTGGCAAAGGTTTCGGTTGTAACTGAGAGTAAGAAGCAGCGATGTTTTCATTCAATTACGGTCATTTTACTTCAATACCTTTGATCACATTTTTCCAATTTTTCAGCTGCTGGACATAAACTGGACCGGCCTCACCAACATACTGGACATTCCTGGACTCCAGTAAGTCACCAAATCCCTTTTTTTATCATTTCATTTAAAAAAAATTCATAAAAGGTTTGCATATGTATTAGATTTCCTTCACTTTTCTGTTGGCTTTAAAGAAGAAGTAGCTGTAGTTTTACCCAGGATTTTGTCTCTTGCTGTTTTTTGCCCTTTCTTTTTTCGCTTAACTTGCCCTTTTTAACGTATGTATTTGGAAAAAATTGTGTAAGCGAAGCATAATAGGTCAGACTGGGGCTTTTTGTTTGCCAACACTTTCTACATTCCTGTTTGCTTTGGTCAGTAAACATTCTGCAACATTGTCCCTCATTTGTTAACTGGACAAGGATTTTTCACATTCCTGCAAATTTCCCTTTCGTCATTTGGAAAGTGTTTTTTTGTGAGACTGCAGCTTCACGTTTAACATCAGGGTCATGTATACAGACAATTACTGCCATGTAGATATTTTTTTAGTCTTTTTGTTCACCGCTCAGCAGGGATTTCCTTAGCTTATGGATGCTGCATTCACTGATATGTTTGACTGATACCATAAAAGCAGAGGTCCTGGTGGGGAAATTGCAGCTGCAGGGAGTAAAAATAAACCTTTTATGTTTTGTTGTCAGATTATATGCTTCTCGACTCATTAGCAAATCTTATAAAAAAGGTTGTCATTCATAATTTTCTTGGCCTGTTGTTTTCTCCATTTTGGTTCTATGCTTGTCCTGATAAATCCATCTATTTTCCAAACCTGCTTAATCACTTTCAGTGATTAATAGTTGGACAAAGGCAAGGTACACTCTGGACAGGTCGAGAGTTAACACACACCCTGATGTCAAAATTATGTAATGAATCCTGTAGACCCTGTTTTTCTAGGAAAACTCCAAGGTAACTGTAGAATGCACATCAGCAGCAAAGCGACATCTATTCTTGTCAAACTGTGGAATTTTATCTGATAACCTAAAGTAAAGACTGTAGGTTCATTTAAATCGGAAATTCACTGAGGTGCTGCAAATGACTGCCAGCAGAAAGTGTTTGGAAAGCTATCAAAATGAAACTAAACTGATTTAAATCCTGCACCTTAAAAAAACAGTGCAACATTTAGGTATGAATTGGATTCTTTTGGAATATTAATTTTAATAACTTGGCATAAAAAAAAGAAAAGAAGGTTGATTACCAACCAACATGCAGTAACATAATAGTACTAAAAACTGTTTTGCCTAAAGCTGTCTTTGCTTGGAATTAATGGATGTTTTGAAAACATTTCACAATAAGTAACAGGGCTCCAGACTGCGACCATTTGGTCGCATTTTGCGACCAAAATTTGAGAGTGTGCGACTGAATTTTACATCCAGTCGCACATGTGCGACCAGTACATTTGCCTCCCCCACCCTACGTATTTTTTTATACATCAAACGTGGAAGGGGCACGTCACTGATCAATGAAATGATTATTGAGACGCGAGCGCACACGCACGCAGGCAGACACACACACTCGGGCACACACACACTCGCACATTCATGAAACGCGAGCACACACTCGCCTGATACCTGTCTGTGAGGTGGCCACTGCGTGTGAGAAGAATAGGGAAAGCCACTGTGAGTGGCTAAAATGCGTGGAGGGGGAGTTTTAATGAATGACACTTTTTCATTGTCATGCGCGGAGCTGACCAACCAATCAAAGTGGAGTATATGACTCTTGGGGGCGTGACAATGACAGGGCCTGAAAGCAGGAAACCTGACAGCCCTCCCCAGACCACATTAGTTCCTTACTTTCTTTTTTAGAACGTATCTATTCGCTCGTAATTTTCTACATACATGACGTCTGTGCTGAACTTTTCTCTGGGTTACACAGACCCGGAGGAAGGTTTAGGTTTTGGTTACGGCGGCGCATCAAACGGTTTATGCACGGCTGTTACGGCAGCACACCGCTCCCGCGGTAGTCGGGGCAGCTGAGGAGAATAAATGTCTCACACCTACATGCGTGACAGCTAACGGGGCTTGAACTTTAAACACGCTCGAGCAAAAACAACGTTAGTTTTAGACACACTGAAAATACGTGTGGAAAATGCAACGATCTCGCCTGGATCGTTGGCGAGACCAGAAAGGGGGGGGGGGGGGGGGGGGCTGTGAGATGAAGGCGAATCTACAGCAAGACTAAAGGGGAACAGGAAATTGGAGTTGTCCTTAACATTCAATTTAGTTTTAATATTCTTCTCCCCCTTAGTGTGATCTGTGTTATTACATATTTTATGATTATTTTAATGTTTTGTAATGTATGTAGCCTTTTTTTTAATGAATTGGTATTTCAAATTATTTTAATTAATCACTCAACTACAAAAACCACCAGGACACATGTCCCATAATGCATTGTTTTGAAGTCTGTAGGGCAGCTTTCAGTCAGTTCAGTACTAAATTTTCAGCTGTGTCCGGGTAGGTTTGCCCCTTGCTCCCACCCCTTTCTCCTGATATTTTTGTGATGATTGACAGGTGATGTTGGAGCAAAAACAAAAATATATTTCACACACCAGGTGATCTGTGCAGCGTTGAGTTCACCTGGGTGATCTCAAACACACTTATTGTGCATCTTGGCTGCACCTATTTGGTGTCACCAACATACATTTCTATCCGTTTTCTTTACTATTTGTACTGTCATGACAGCGATGCTTTTGTCAGTTTACCTTGTTGTTGCATCTTCAAAAGTGCAGATTAAAATGTGACACTGAATTTGAAACAGCACATTGTAATTTCTGCATCTATTATTAAAGTATTTATTAGTAATACAGTGGAAATTAATAGATTTGGTTAGCATGTTGATTTACGGTATGCGCCCCTAAATTTCTGGTTGTGCCCCTAAAATTTTCAGTTAGGGGCCACTGTGCTCTTAGTGAAAAAAGTTAGTCTGGAGCCCTGAGTAATATCATATTTTACATCTTATCTACATGCTGTTTCTACCCATTTTTCTCATTTTTAAGTAAAATATCTAAATTAATGCAATTTAAGTGAAATGTGTTTGTTTGCAAACAGACATTAGTTGTAGTCCTTTTTATAATAATGTTAATTTGTTTGATTTCAAAAAGAAAAATACTAAATATTTGTCCTCTGACAATAAATGTCAATTCTAAAAGAAACACTTTTATTGTTAAAAATAAATTATCCTGAATTAAATACGATCTCACTACCCTATAGCCTTTTCTGACATTTTCTCCAATAAGTCACCAATTCCAAATTGGCCTTTCTTTCAAAGGGAAATAGATTGAATGGTTTTCCAGTTGGGATCAGGAATATTTGTGGGGACCTAATGCATGTGTCGATTGATTAGGCAATATACAGGTTTTACAGCTGAGGAGACAATGTTCTCCTGCCAATTGTTAAGGTTGAGAGAATAACAAGGTACTGAGGGGCAACATTTCTTGGAAAAAGAAAAAGAAAAACATATTTTTCTGAATGAATGAAGCATTATTTATAGAGCACTTTACGACTCCTTCAGGGTAGCAAAGTGCTTTACAGTAAAAGAAAAACAAAATAACGTTTTTAAATTGGGCAAAAAACCTCATAGAATTACAAAAAGCAATTAGCAATAAAATGCATAAAAAACAAATAAGAATGTAATACAACGAATATAAGAAGATGAAAAATATTAAAACCCATTCTTAAAAGGTTTTTAGTTGACATTTAAAACTGTCATGCGCAGTTCTGCAGGAATGTTGTTCCATAACTGAGAAAAAGGCTTGTCTGCCAGGCAAAACATCAATAGAACAAGAATCTATACATACAAATATCTTTGGCACCCATCTCATCACTGGAAGTCACAATAAAAAGCTCATATAGAGCTCATCCGTGTGTGCAAATTTTGGCGTGACCTGTTTAGTTGTTGCTTATGCTTAATTGGTAATTTTATGCAAGTGCAAACTTCCTCTAAAGATGAAACAGCATCTCTGACATGTCATGATTAATGGCTTCTTGTGCTGCAATAACACCCATCTGTCTTCAATAGGAAGATGGAGATAAAGCACACAGTGATTCATTTCCATTATAATTTAATTTTCTAAACACCAATTGCAATTTTACAGTGAAGCCTTTCAGCAGCTTCATGTATTTAGCGGTAGTCACATTACTTTTTCTCACTGTTGCAGTCTTATTGCTGAATAATTAGTGGATCAGACAATACGATTTATGCCAGCATAAAGCAACAGCCTATTCACTGAAACAGTTTTTCTGCCCCTCTGTTTAGAAATTGGGAGATGTTATTTATTAAAAATAGGTTAACTTTTAACTGTATTTTCAATAATTAATTGCTTCTATTCATCCTTTGCCTTCTGTTCTCCTAACGCTCTCCTTTGTTTTTGCAGCGGCTTCTCTGATAGCCTAATTCAAGACATAATCTGCAGCTATCTGGTTTTACCCAACCGCGTCACAGTCCCCCTGGTCAGCGAAATGGAACTGGCCAAGCTTCGCTTTCCGGTGCCAAAGGTGCAAATGGAGTTTTACATATTTTCAGTGGAAAATCTGTGCCTCTGCTTTCTTCAGAAGCAGCACATGGTTGCAACATCAAAGCCCTTTATAGTGTTCAAATCTCCTGGGGTGGCAAGTTGAAGTGTACTTTCTTTTATCCTTTCCTTGAAAAAAAATCTCCTAGAGGTTGGTCTCTGTGCTAAAACTTTATAACAGAAGGCAGTACAGCAAAAAGAGAATACTAAAACAACCTGGGTCAAGGACATATCACTTAAACTCATATCCATGGCAACAAGAAAGTAAATAATGTGCAGTTTATACTGCAGCATACTAATTCCTCGGCATGTTTGCCAATTAAAAAGGCTGTTGTAATAGATTTATATACATTAAAGGGAGAATTTTCATCAGTACCTATTTATATTCCTATTTTATTTCACGTTTACTGCCACTTACATAGATTGTTTACAATTATGTAAATTATTGTTTACAATTATGTAAATGATGTAAACAATCTAGGGCTGCACGGTGGCGCAGTGGTTAGCGCTCTTGCCTCACAGCAAGAAGGCCCCTGGTTCAAGTCCCGGCTGGGGGACATGAAAAACAGAGCATCAATGGGGGACCTTTCTGTGTGTAGTTTGCATGTTTTCCCCGTGTATGCGTGGGTTTTCTCCGGGATCTCTGGCTTCCTCCCACCGTCCAAAAACATGCTACATAGGTTGATTGGCATCTCTAAATTGTCCATAGGTGTGAGTGTGAGAGTGAATGGATGTGTGATTGAGGATATTCTAGCCTGCGACAGACTGGCGACCAGTCCAGGGCATCCCTTGCCTACGCCCAAGTGGCCGGGATAGGCTCCGGCAACCCCGTGACCCCGAAAGGGAATAAAACGGTTAAGAAGATGAATGAATTTAAACAATCTGCCATTAAAAGATCAATTTAAATGTTTTTAAAAGGTTATGAACTTTGAATTTTAGGTTTAAAACAAGCATAACAAGAGTGATACATAAATGTGATTTCCACTTGGAATAAATCCTTGGAACATTTTATATACCATAGTTTAGTAGAGGTTCGCCTAGTTTTTTAAAAATGTTTTGTTTTGAAAGGGTTTTTGCTTTGTTTTTGGAAAATCTTTGTTATTAAAAATTAAAACAGTTTGACATAAATAGAAATGTAACTACTGCAGTTAAAAAAAAGATACTTACTACTCATTCTACAATGGGAAGATGAAGATAAAGCATGCAGTGATTAATTTCCATTATAATTCAATTATCTATAAAGTTTTTCTATAAAGTTTCAGGCTTATAGATAAATGATTGTGTAATATACTGAAAACATGGTTAAAAATAGAAGCTTGGGCTGTAGAGAAAAAAATGTGTATAAAATATTGCTACAAAAAACTCTTCCAGGTAAATTACTTGAGCAAATTGTAAAGTAGTAAAATATGTTCAAAAAGACCTCAAGCAACCAGGGGTTAAAACTAAAAAAGTCTAAATTATTGACTGTATTCATACATATCAGAGAACTTTCAATGTATATCTGTTAGTAATACCAAGCTAAGATTTTATTTATAAAAAGGTTTTATGCACAAAAAGATGGAGCATTAATTACAATTTTATGTACCACTGACATTAACCAATGATAATGGTGTTTTTGGTGTTTTTAACATGATCTTGTGGTATTTTTCTCATGATGGAAGGCATATATTAAGAACATTAAGCTTAAAATGGCATTTCTAGGTATCCCTTCATTTAAATCACGGTGAATCTAGAGTAGATGAAAAAAGCTTACAACACGCCGAGTTCCAGCTCAGAAACGAATTTCTAATGAACTATGCTGCTCTGCTCTATTCTGCAGAAACAAGTTCCCAGAAAATTCTGGCTTAAATTTCATAATCATATGCATATAAATAGATTATTGAAGTAGGACTTTGAGAAAAAACAGGTTGGATCTTACCATCTGATTGCATTATACTGTAGGTGTGATGAGGTGCTATGTCAAAGTTCATCCTCTGTTCTGTTCTCCCTGTTCTTTCACAGGGAGTCCTGAGGATTCACTTCCTTGAGGCTCAGGATCTGGAAGGGAAAGATAAATTTCTGGGCGGACTGATTATGGGCAAATCTGACCCCTATGGCGTCCTGCAGATCGGCAACCAGGTGTTTCAGAGCAAGACTGTTAAGCAGACTCTCAATCCCAAGTGGAACGAAGTCTACGAGGTGATGAGTTTGGGTTTTCTAGCACTGCTCAATTAACTTTAGACAGGAACAAAAGGGGTATCCGTTTGTTTCATAATATTTCTTTCTTTAACTTTTTTTCATAAATTTCTTTTTTACTTCTTTGTCTAATCTGAATGTGTAGTAGAGCTCTTAAGCATTTGGATAATTCCAAATATGCCCATGCTTATCCAAACATTTATTTATCATGGCGTTCTTGTGTGCATTAGGCTCTGGTGTACGAGCACTCAGGCGAACACCTTGAAATCGAGCTGTTTGACGAAGATCCGGACAAAGATGATTTCCTGGGGAGGTGAGTTTCTGTTATTTCCTGGCCTGCAGGGATCTTATCGCCTCTACCAGGAAAAATGTGCTTTGTGATTGACAGACAGGAATCAGAAATCAGTTAAGAGTTACATGTGGAGCAGTACAACAGTGCTGGAAGGCTATTAACCCTGTTAATGTTAGTAAGTTTTTAGCCTAAGGCAATAACACAATGCAACAGGCAGCAGCAAATCAGTGTCAAGAACAAGTCCCTCGCCTGTGGCTTAAAAGTCTGAATGTTCCACTTACAGCTCGTTCACTTCATTCCACTAATTATTTGCCTTTTGGTTTTTTTTGCAGCCTCATGATTGATTTGGCCGAGCTGCACAAACATCAGAGAGTTGATGAGGTAACTCATTCTTTTTCTGCGTTTATTTGACATTTTTTTAAGTATGGGTTTAGTGTTTGACGGAAATGTGTGGTTTTAGGGGGTAATGAGATGTGTGAGACTGTTTAGAATAGCACAGGATGGAGGCTGTTAGATCTGACCAATGTCCAGCAGCTGAATGCAGTAAGGCTCACAGCTGAGCGCGCTGGTCTTGCAATTTGCAGTCACTGCATCGATTTTTCCCTTGACACTAAGTTGAGCTGAGCTGCAGGAAAAAGAATAAAATATATTTTTGGTCCTGTATCTCTGACTGTATCTCTGAGAAAAATGTAAAAAAAAAAAAAACAAGGAAGAAAAAAGTTTTAGCATAGCAGGAAGAATACATTCTCTCAAAAGATGGTTAATTTGTGTCTAGATTTTGGTGATGGTTCAAAACACACAACAGTTCCTCATACAAGTGTCTTCCCCCCCTATCATTGCAGTGGTTTGAATTAGAAGAAGCCCCTACAGGGAAACTCCACTTAAAACTGGAGTGGCTGTCACTGTTCTCCTCTCCTGAAAAGCTGGACCAGGTACAAAAAAAGTACTTTATGTAGCACAGTAATCATTGTTCCAGTGTTAATGCGTCTACTGCTGCTAATCAGGTGCTGCGAAGCGTGCGTGCGGACCGAAGTCTGGCCAACGAGGGACTGTCGTCGGCTCTGCTGGTGGTGTATCTGGACTCAGCCAAGAACCTGCCAGTACGTTCAGATGCTTTTTCATTTCCTAAAATATGACACTGCACAACACATAAACAATACATTAACAGAACCAATTAAACAGCAAATTTGTCTGAGCAAGAAAGAAATATCGCCGTTATTGCATAATTATCCTGCGGGAATAACTACTGGGTCAGACCGCTTTTAGCTGTGACCTGCTGTTTAAGTAGAGTATGACAGTCTGTGATTTGAAGCAGGCCTTAACTGTTTTGGAAATATGTCAACGTTTCTCAACATTGCTGTCTAATAGAGGCCAGAAACTGCGCTTGGGTTTAAAGAATCAAAGAAAAAATGTATAAAATGCAAGATTCTCCTTAAGGGTTCTTGTATTTTTTTATAACAGTAGCTTTTTTTGTTGTTGTTCTGAACAAAATTGTATATTAAAAATTTGGTTTGGTATTTTGGAATTGAGACCCAGACCTATTATGAAGATTATGATTTTTTTTTTAATTTCTACATTAAAAATCTGCTAGCAGATCTTTCTTGTGTCATCTTAAAGTTTTACGTGCACATTTGTTTAACTTGAAATGTTCTAAAACGTAGACGGCCTACATACTTATCATACACCATAAATGCCATTTTTCCCCAGAAACCTCAGAATTTTCTCTCAGGATAAGATCTGTTATTCTTGTCTAGATTTATTAAAGGTTTAGCATTAATAAACATCACCCCCCTCCCCTTTCCCCCTTTTTTTATCTTCAATGAAGTTCGTCTTCTCAGGCAGCTTTGGCTGCGGAAACTTGAGTGAGAGGAGAGCATCTGGCCTCGTCTTTTATGAGGACAATACGTCTGAGTGTAGAACTGTACTCGTGAGTCTACAAGTGTCTCTGCGTCTGTTAGCATCAGCTGTGTGCAGTGATGTGAGCTGAAGATTAACCGCGGCATTCAAAGGTCTCATTAATGAGCTAACACGATGCTTTAAAACCGCAGAATGCAGCAATATTTTTGTAGATTAAATTCTTAATACATCAATTGATTTTATACCTTCTGTATAAGACAATTGCACAGCTTTCTTAGCTGTTAGAGCCAGCATGTAGTTCTACTGAAACGTATGATGTCTCAAGGGAGTAACAACAATCATCCTTGCGGGGTAATAGTGGCTCCTTATTCACTTATACGTTCAGATTTTTGCTTTTTTTCTGGGTTTTTCTCTGTAACCATGCTAACATACCCCAACTAACTATGGATGTGCTTCTTTTCCCCACTTCTCTTGTGGATTAAAGAGCAACTTGTCAGATTTCAGCTATGATGGGCTGAAGCAAGTCTCAGTCTTTAAGGTTTTGAAGGTAATGTGGGAAATTGGTCTGCATGCACAGATCATAGCCCTGTGTCTCACCTGTGCTGGCTCTCCAGTGCACCATCCAGTGTCAAGTCATTGTGCTGATTATTGGACATGTGAAATGTGCATGAGGGTGTGTTATGCCTTGGTTGTGCTGTGCCCTCCTTTTCTCTTAAGCGATATGTTGTTTTCACAGCCCATGCCCCTTGCATGCAGAAGTTTGATATTGCTCTCGGAAATGTTTTTATGAGGCAAAACTGTCTCCTTAGACTTTACACTTATTGCTGTTTGCTCAAGCTCTACACAGATCCATTTGCTTCTTAGTTTCAAAGGTTTGTAGGCAGGTTTGTCGGAGAGAACTTTTCATTTGCAGCTGGACAGCTGCTTCTCTTCCATGTGGAGTTCCACAGGACTCAATTCTAAGGCTTCTACTTTTGTATTTATAATTTACAGGAAGCTTTGCTGTGCCTAAGTCTCTTACAAGAGCCTTTAAGGAAATTAGAGCCTGAATGGTTCCTAATGTCCTCAGTTTTAGCATTGCTCCTCTCCACCTTTCTTTTAGCTCCCACATATCCACTCCTTCCCAAATGCATATTGACCTAGCAGCATCACACCAGTCAAACCTGCATTTCTACCTCTAAGAAAGTGATGCAACCTTACTGTGAAACTTTGTTCTGTGCAAACCGAAAGAAAAAACATGCATTTTGCAGCACGCATACATGTAGATACAGGCTTGTTGACAATCCCCTACTGCAGTTATAATTAACTTGTTCAGCAATCACTGCAGAAAATGACATAGTTTGTTAGTGACACAATTCTTTTCCTTATTTTATTTCTCTGGAAAGAGGCTCTTCTCCACTTCCAGCTAACACATTTTCACGAAATATCTTCCATTGTTGTGATGATTCATAGAATGAAGGAGTGGCACTCGATAGAGTGTGTGCACCTTGTTTTTGTGAGAAGAAAAGATATACATTGCGTCATCAGTCTTACGTCTTTATCTGATTTTAATCTTTATCTCTATGGTGCAGCAGATGTTCAGATTCTTTCTCTACACAGCTTCGTTTCTGATACTCAGCAGTTTAATTGTGCATCTGTTGTTATTCATTTTTAAAAAACACAGTCTGTTTTCTTCCGTTTGTCTTTGTTATCATTAACAGATATCTTAAATGACATATATGTGTATTTTATGTATCTTTAGACATCAGAATACCTCAGTCTTTTTCTGGCCTAATTAACTTTTAATTAACAAATTTCTCCAAATATTGACTTTAAAAAAAAAATTGATTAATAATTCCCGTCACTCCTCACAACAACCTTCATCTTTCCATGTTGTATGTGGAAAAGACCAGTTTCTCAAGAGTGTAATCCTGCCACAGCACATTTTTGAGGTTTTGTGTATTTATTTCCACCCTAAAAGTCTAACAGGACTCCCTGCAGACGCTTGAATACCTTTTTTATGCACCAGCAGCATCAAGCTAGTTCTGATTTTAAAACCTGAATATTTAACTAAGCCATCATGTATTATAACCTAGTACTGAAATATAGATTAAATTTTATTTAATGTTGCTATATTTAGCCTAAATTCTGTTATGTGGTACCCAAACATTGTATGAATTCAAAGTCCATAATCTTCTTGTAGGTAAACTATAAAACTGTCCCTTCTTTTATGGATAGTTTCAATTGTTAATTTAAAAAAAACCTAGATATTGAATAAGTATATAACAAGTCTTTTATTTATGTGTTTGATTGTAATTTAGGAGACCCTCCGCTGAAGGAATTTGAAACACAAGTGCATAATCTAAAAAATAAAAGATACCAAAAAAAATTCTCTGCTTTCCTTTTCGGTTTTGAAGGAAACAACATGTCTGCATAAAACAGGAACAGAGACAACTGCGGTTTAAAGAATGTGACATAGTCAGCTGAGCTGTTAACTGTGACACAGTGAAGATTTATGATCAGCCTTGACATTTTTAGAAAATTGAAAAACGCAAATTTGACAAGGACCAAGTCAGTGTGATAACCTTTAAATGCTAGTGATTTCAGTTATTTACCTTAATTTTAATAATTGTTTTTTTTTATTCAAAGCTTTTTTCCAGATATCATATTGACATTACATCATATTTTACATAAAGTCAGAAAATAGCAAGTTGAAGCATATGTTTTTTTAATGAAAATGCAGGAATATATTTTTAATAGTCAGAAAAACAACCCCCAAACAAGGCGTGGCACTTTTTATTCATTAAAAAAAATAGAAATAATTTGGTATGACAAACATTTTGCCTTGAAAAAACTAAAACAACAAATTCTGTTTGTAAATCAGTTCTTCTTGATAAAAAAAAAAGATATTTAAAGCAAAAGTAAGAGTTTTCTGTTATTATTCCTAACCATCAGAATTCAAGCATGCTAAATGTAGCCATCAGAGGAGACAGTGGCATCCTCTCTGCCTGCAGCCCTGCTCGTCTGTACAATGATCTTCCCTCGTGTTTGATCGACAGACTCTTTCAGCGATTTGTGCTTAACAGAGTCGACAAAAGTGTGTTGAGTGACTGTTATTGAACTGTGTGTCACAGCGAGTACGATCTCTATTTCTGAATGTCTCGCAGTCGGCCAAGAAGAACATCAGTGAACCCAGTCCTTATGTCCAGTTCACAGTCGGGCACAAAACAATTGAGAGTAAGGTGAGTGTTTGTTTGGCTTTTACTTTTTTCTCTTTTATTTTAATACTGTTTGGACAAAAAAAAAACGATTTATTAAAAGATTGAAAGCATCTGTCCAATTAATCCTGTAACCCATTTGTTTTCTAACACCCATCACAGTAACACAAATGATCATAGAATACAAATGATGGGTTGTATGAGACACAATAACCGCTAACTGACTTTTTAAGTTATGAAGTTTGTCCACCAGATATGCCTCATGGGAAATTTACTTTTAGAATTCATAACAACAGAAGTCAATAAATGGAAGCAGCTTCATTAGACGACTCATTGTTGATGAAATGTGGTCCGCATGAAATATTTCACCTGTCAAGATGAGTGCAAAGTAATTGGTATCAAACTGGGAAGAGATGAAGAGTCTTTAGTCATTAATTAAAAAGGTTGTGATTCTGCATTAAAGGAAAAAACAAAAGTATGGAAGGTCAATTAGGAAAAAAATCTGAAGTAAACAAAGATCTGAAATAGATGAAAGGACAGAGTCTCTAAGAGAAACAAGTATTATAAATATGATAGAGAGGTCAGCTGAAATATTTTGTACATAAACAAAAATAAATGAGAGAAAGGAAGGCTCAATTGAAATTAAAAAAAAAGTTGTGGTGGCAAAATTGCTTGTAATTGTATTTCACATTTATTAAAAAAAAAAAGACTGTGAAATGAATTACGTAAAAATTTGTTGAAAACAGTGATGGTTTCCTTAAAAAATATTTTTTTTTGTTTAACATTTAAAGTAAAAACTGGTGGTTTAGGGAAAGTGGGCAGGAAGAAACAACAAGAAAATACAAATTTAAGTTCAAAAGATTTTAATTTTAAGTTAAAAATATTATAAATAATAAAAAGGTTTATTGTTAAAAAATAATGGCAATCCAGAGGTTAAAAAACGAAAGACTTCATTTTATTGAAATTGTGAATATTTCAGAGTTTTTCTGTTACGTATTAGATAAATATTGTACTTTAAAATGTAGACGTGCAGCACAAATGAGATATAAGTATTTGTTTTAATTTACAGTTGATGCTTTCACACAGACAAAATCCAACTGCTGAAAGACCCACTCCGATGAACATTATGTTTTGGGTGTTTTGAAAATGTATTGGTGGATTTTTTCTGATAATGGAGGACATATACAAAGAAAATTAAGATGAAACTTGCATTTCTGAGTTGTTCTGTATTCAAATTGATGTGAATCGGGAGCATTCAAAAAAAACAGCAGAAAAAGATTGTATTTTTAAAAAAAGAGAACATACTGGGCGGGCCACAGACTCCCTGCTCTGCTCCATTCTGATGCATCCACTTGTAGACAACTAGATCCATGTACATCTTTGTTTTCCTCGTCTGAGCTGAAATCCGGATCAAACGTGTACATCTGGATAGCTCCAGTAGTGCTCGCCATTTTTGTTGCGCCGCTGACGTTAGGTTTGGGTGTGTAAGGGGGTGAAAACCAAAGCAGTAAAGCACGTGAACAGAGAGCTCCAACAGTCCCACTCACAACTCAGAGGCAAGTTTCTAATGAACTCCTGCCGCTCTGCAGAAATTATGTCCTAGAAAATGAAACAGGTTTTTAGTTTTTAAATTATTTTGGCTAAAAATGGCAGAATCATGATTTAAATACGACTGAATGCGTTTAAAATGAATCCAAAGATAATGGAAGTTGGTATTTTTATGTGAAATTGAACTAAACTTTTTTTTTAACATTTATTTACCTGTGCAGCAGCTTTTAGACTTCAAATATACCTTCTTTGCAGTATCATCACTGTTTGTGCACATAGAAAAACAAAGGCCTGTCGTTAATATTTATGTTTTGGAGTCATCTGAGAGAGATTGTCTGACTGTTTACCAAAATGCCGCAGAGCTTTAAGACAGCGGAAAGCGCAGATCCAATCCCTGACATATTAAAAACTAAATCTCACTGCAGACAGGAGCAAAACATGACAACATCACCACCAGAGTCATAAAAGTCTGCTGTAAAAGGTCAGACGTGTCCTCAGTTACATTTTCTGCAGGAGTCACAAAACAGTCAATTTTTTGTGAAAAGAACAGGTTTTTTTTTAAACTTTTTTAATCAAAGCTGCAGAATGGCTGCTCTCCTGAGAAACCTTCAAAATTTCTCGTCGTCTTTTGTCCTTGATTTGATTAAAATGTTGGTTGTTTGGCACATCAAACTCTCCAACTACTGAGAGATGGGACTGAAAAACATAAAAAATTAGAACAATTTTGTTCATAAAGGTTCGCTACAAGACCAAGGAGCCCCTGTGGGAAGATTGTTTCTCGTTCCTCGTCCACAATCCCAACAGGCAGGAGTTGGAAGTGGAGGTAAGAACAGGTTTTTACACAGTTCCAGCACAGCTTGATTAAAGTTAATGTAATCAAAAGCTTCCAACTTGTATGAAAGCGGATTTTCTATCGTTTCCAAACAGGTAAAAGATGGGAAGCATAAATCCACTCTTGGAAACTTGACCGTGCCTTTGAGCTCGCTGCTGTCGGAGGAAGACATGACGCTGACTCAGTGCTTTCCTCTAAAGAACTCTGGGCCCAGCTCCACTGTCAAACTCAAGATGGCTCTAAGGGTAAAAATGGACTTTATAGCTTCCTGTTTACGTGCATCATCGATGCACAAGCTTGTGCTTTCAGCCATAAACCTGCAGATTTATACTGGCAGACTTTACAATCAACTTTGAGGGTGAGCTGTTGCAGAAATTGGCTCGAATACTTGCATATTTCAAGTGCAGCTCCACAAGTACTTTTACACTGAATAAATTAATTCTTTATTCTTGTATGAAGACCAGATATCATTTCTAACATAACTCACTAATGATTGTTGCTGCACTTAGGGTTGCTTAAGCTGGGAGTGGTACTTGAGAGCTGTTCAAGGCCCTTGCAAGCATTTCTTTTTAATTGTTTCATTGCTTGTAGCACTTAACCCAAACATTTGACTTAGATTGACAACTTCTTATACATCTCTAAACTCAAAACTCAATAAAAAAAAGCATTTGAGGATGCAAAGATGCTTGTTTTGAAAAAAAAAAAGAGGCAGAGTTAGCGTCTAAAAGCTTCTAAGTCTCCTATAGTACCCTGAGAAAATAAACCTTTTTTCAAATATTGAAGAATATATTAGATCTGTTAATTCCTAAAGAAAACTGAACTGTAAATTGCATTGGCCTTCATAGCACAGAGATGAACTGTATTTCCTAAAACTGATTCCCTGCTGATCACATAAAGCAGTGAATGCAGTGATAAAACACTGACCGACCCTAAAATTTTATTCTTGATATGGAAGATATTCTTTTTTGAACTTTTTGTTTTTCTTTTCTCATCACAACACATAATAAACAACAATTCACTGAGACACATTCGACCATAAGTCCACATCCAATATAGTGCACAGTAATTGTTCTAGTTAAAACAAAAAATTGCATTGAGGCAAGATGAGACATGTAGTTCAGTTAAACAGAAACTTCTAGAACCATGAATAAAAGTACAAAAAAACAACCCCAAAAAAAGTTTAACCGTGTGCCATCTACTGTTCGTTTAAAGACATTTGTATTTAGTTGTGGAGATGTTATCATTTGTGTATTTGATTCTTTGTTTCCATTCAGTTGATGCTACATTTTCCAATTGAATCGGTTAGTTCATAAGGGGCCCAAGTCCAAGAGGTTTGTTTTTCCAGGAAACGATTTTAATTGCATAGCTTAAAGGGAGGCTACACCAAATGATTAATACTTTACCCAGATTTAGCACCAGTTCACAGCTTACAAATGCTATAATATGAAGCACCTCACTTTTATAATTTCAGAGGACTGACAAACTAAAGTCTCTGGACTTGGGCCCTTCTTGAATTAAACAGGGGCAGCTTTTTCCTTAAAGACCATAGAACATATAATATCTCTATTTTGAAAAAAATGGGGACTTGGGCCCCTTTTAAAGTAACTGATTCAATTTCCTGTTATTGTTTATTTTTATACGCAGTATATATATATTTGATTGTCATCAAAGTCTTCTGGGAATACACCAAGCAAATATAATAGGGTACTCAAAGGAATATTATGTTTTACAATTGTTTTAATCTCCCTCTTAATACGTTTCAAAAATTCACTAATAACTGGGCTTTATGGGACAAATTCAACAGCAATTTCGAATAGATGTTGTAAATCAAAATTTGCTTTTCAGGTTCAAAATTATTCAATATTATGGACCTTTAAAGTCCCGCTACGATCATGTGACCATTTAAGGTAAATCTGCTTTATATAAGTCCATCATCTTCAGAGGAAATGCCACAAGAACACAAAAAAACCCACCAAAAACACAATTTTCTTTTAAAAAAGTCTTTCCAAACTTGGTATTAGAACATAAAAAACATGAAAGCCCCTAACATTATAAAACCTCATACCTCCTCATCTATCAAAATCACACCTTTAATTCTAATGCTGTCATCCTTAGATTCTATCTCTGGAGAAAAACGTGTTCTCAGACCTCCCCTCGGCAGTCCAAGTCAGGAAATCGAGTCTCCCTCAGCCCGCCACAGCCTCCTCCCTGCGACCGTCAGTCTCTGACTCCCTGCTCCCGACAACGCCTCAGCACCCCACAAAGAGCTCCACTTTCACACTCCACCATGAGGACGGCGAGCCTTACTCAGCCAGCCCTTGCTGCAGCACCTCAAACCTGAGCACTTGTATTTCTGGTTCCCAAAAACACCTGCGTCACAAGGAGTCCACCCCCAGCCTGGCCTCTGACATCTCGCTGCCTATTGCCACCCTGGAGCTTCAGCAAAGACTTCGGCAACTCCAGAAGTAAAAGCCAGAAAAAATGATGTATAGCTGTCTGTGTGGCTGTATTTTGATTGTAAAATGTTTACCTCCTTTTTGCTTTGTAACATCCCCCAGCAGAGTGGAATTGACACTGACTTTCTGTGGGGTCTTTACAGTGGCTCAGGTCTTGGCCAGTTCCCCCTGGGTGAGGTCCAGCTGACCGTTCGGCACAGCTCACAGAGGAACAAGCTGATAGTGGTGGTGCACGCCTGCCGGTGTGTTCCAAACTGGAAAAAACTCGGATTCTGTTTTCCTATTTCAACTTTTTTATTTTTCTGTTAGATACTAAATAAGAGAATAAATAGGACACAGTTTAACTTTATATAAAATCACTTTATTTTCATCCAAACAGTATGATTTTAAATGTTGGATATTAGCCAATAACTGTAAAAACTTTTCAGAAAACCTGAAGTTATACTCTTTAGGAACTATTCTCCGTGTAACATGGTGCTTGTGTTTCCGTAGTAACTTGATAGCCTTCACCAAAGACAGCTCCGATCCCTTCATACGTCTGTATCTGCTGCCTGACAAGAGCCGGACGGGGAGGAGAAGGACGAGCACCATGAAGAAGACTCTGAACCCTGTTTATGATCAAACGTGGGTTTTCACAGCTTGAAACATCTCCTGTTGTTATTGAGCCATAAATATGTCTGCATTCATTCTTTAGTAAAATAATGTTCTTGTTGTGGTCAAATTTTGTTTTCTTAGGTTTGAATTCAGCGTTTCTATGGTGGAGCTCCACAGAAGAACTCTGGATGTAGCAGTTAAGAACGGAGGGAGCATACTGTTCAAACACAAAGGCCTTTTGGGAAAGGTGAACTTTTTTTCCTCTTTTTTCCTAGTTTAATACATAAAACATTAAAAAAACTTCAAAAAAAGAGCTTAAATAGAGGGACACAATGTTGTATTTGGGATCAATAAATAAATGTAGGATTTATTTAAAAAAAAGAGAAAATAGGAAACAAAAACTTTTATATAAGAGAAACATTCTCAAAAATATTGTATTTGTGAATAGATTTCTAAAAATGAAAGGTGGTTTATAAACAGTCCACGTATCTAAACTAAAAAAAATGCAGGTATAAGATGAAAAGAAAAAGATAAAGTACAAATTAGCAATGCAGCAAATCAGCGGGAAAAGGGAAAAACAAACTGGAGACTGACAAATAACAGACAAATTGCTCATAAAGTTGTATGCATTTATGGTATTTTAGAACATAAAAACCATATTGTGACTTAATGGAAGGGAAATTGAACTGAAGAAAAGAAAATAAGACAAAAAATAACGAGATTGAAAATGCAAATTCCAATGTTGGAATCTTATAAAATTCAAAAACAAAGGAGGAAACAAGGTTCAAAAATCTATCTTATCCATCTTGTAAAATATTTTGTTGTGTTGCTCTTGTTGTTTCTGTCATGGTGTTGCCAACTCCGTTTTAATCATCAAACAGTATTTGTCCTCTTTTTTGCCCTAAATTGTAGGTGTTGGTCGATCTAAGTGGGGACGATATATTAAAAGGATGCACACAGTGGTAAGATGCTCTCTTGTCACTCTTGTGAAAGTCAATTTTGTTGCTTTGAGCATTAATTTTGTTTGTTATTACAGGTATAACCTCAGTGAAGACGGTTTAGCGTCTGAACTCAGAAGAAGCAGTCAAGAGGCCGTCCCTTCATAAGGAAAACTCCCGTCTGCTGTAAAATACCATGAAATGACAGGAAATAGGTTCTGCTGTTGTGTTTATGTATGTTTATATGTAGTTTACTGGAATAATTTCAGCATGAAAAATGATTTTTAAGACATTTCCAGTTTTTTTTTCTTTTTTGTAATGATTAATTGACCTGTCTTCTATTTCTGTTTTCAGTGTTTTATTTAATGAGACTTATTAGATACACAATAACAAGAATTTTACAGGGGTTTTAGTGGCATTATATTTTTAAAATGGGATTTTTTTAGTAAAATCTGCTGAAATTCTTATTTATTTCTGCCCTGTTTAGCAAAATGTGAAAAATTAAATTATAATTTTATTATGAAGTCTAACCAAAGGAACAGAAAGGGAGGCTGAAGTAGCAGTCTTTGTTTGTTGTTGTCAGTCAATGTTGTTTTGTTTAAAAAAAATTGTTCTTTATGCTAGATTTAAAACATTGGATGCACAAACTGTATGCAAATGATAAAATGTTTGTTTTGTATATTTTAGGAGATTTGTGCAATATTGATGGGGGGAAAATTATGTTTTAGGGCTATGAACAAATGTTGTACATTACAAACACTGCAAAAAGGGTTTGCTTGTGCAAAAACATGTCAGTTGAAGAAACTAAGTGAAGACAAAAATGATTGATTTTTCAAAAAGCCGAGAATGCATCTATATCTTTGCTTGTACATGTTTTGTTATGTTGTTATAATTGTTTGAAACTTTGAATACATTTCTTGTTATCTATCCCGTGCCTTAAAAATCCAGTTTTTGTTTTTTTGCCTTCTTTACTATTATTATTTTGAATGATATGATGCCCTGTGACTTTTGAATAAATCCTTTACTCTTGTGAAGCCTGCTTTTATTTTTTTTAACTTTTATTTCTAAAAAGATTAAAAATAATAATAATAATAAAACAATGGAGTAAAAGATAAAACAAAATAAAGCAATGGAGTATTCTGCATTAGATTGAAGTGAAATAACACTTCTGTAGTAGTTTGTCGCCACCGTGTGGGGTATAGGTGGAACTGCAGTTTCCCCTGAAGATGAATGGCGTCAGAGGGCGGGGCTCGTGGATCAGGAACGTATGATGTCATCACGCAAAAACGAATCAAAATTTGCGCGGGGATTGCTGCCGTAATGGTCGGCTGTCACTTCACGGCTGTCGAGACTCAAAACGGATTATAAAAGGGTAAAAAAACGAAATAAAACTAATAATATGAATTTTTGACTTTGGACAATAATGTAAACATTTTGCAGACGTGGATAGATTTTTGTTTACAACTTCTAACAAATGCTAAAGAGAAGAAGACGGCCATGTTTGTTTTCCTTTTCGTAGCTTGTGTTTACTGTAGCCGCTAAAATACTGCTAACAGTGTTTCTGTTGTATTAGAAATCTTCAATTTGGGGAGCAATCATGTCTAAACGAGAGGCGTTTTTAGAAGCCGCTGGTAAAGAAAATGTGGACGAATTTCTTCACTTCATTGAGCTCCACGTAAGTAAAGAGCAGTTGTTTTAAAGGCTTAAGTTTAGGATGTTGTGGGGTGTTTTTAATTTCAACTGAGCCCCTAAAAAAATGAAGTTTCTAAGAAGCAAAAAAGGTACTGGTTTTAGTTTATTCGTAGTTTTATTCCATGTGTTTATTTATTTTCTGGAATTCTAGTTAGACTTGTAATTATTGGATTTTTAAGCCTTGAATGTCAAATTAAAACAAATAAGCAAGCGTGGACGCCAAAAAGTTTTATTTTATATATGATGCATTGCTCAGCTTTAGGTTTTTATTTTTATTTTATGTTTTCAGTTTTAATATCAATGTTTTAGCTACTGTTTTTGTGTGCAAATTTAAAATTTAGATTAAAAAAAATAGCTCATTAAATTCAAACATCTTTTATTTGTCTTTATAATAATAATGATGATGATAATAATAATGATGATAATAATAATAATTATAGATTTTGCCTGTTTTTTATTTAAATGCATAGCATGTAGTTTGCTTTGTGTGACAAGAATTTGTTTTATGATTATTAATATTGTTTGAGACTATTTTTGGTTCTTAATAAACACATATCCAAAATATTAATTTATCCTTTCAGTTTAATAAACAAGTTGTTTCTTTTTCTTATCTTTTTCGCCTAATCTGATTCCATTCCATAACCTGGGGTTTTCTTTTTACTTCTGAGCAGAGAGACACAGCTGAGCCCTTCGACGTTGAGGAGGTGGTGCAGGAGATGCCCAGTAACCAGAGAGAGGTTTTGTGGGGGAGACTGGAGTCTCTGCTTCAAAACACCCTGAAGGATTTGCCTCCACAGCACTCAGAGGAGCAGGACATGGAGCCAGACTCGGCTGCAGTGCTGGTGACAATTTACTCATCAGAAAGATTTTTCTTCTTAAGCTTAAACTTAACTAAATAAACTTGTTTGTAACATTGCATTTCTTTTATACAGAATCACATTTAGCTATAGGAATTTTCCATCTGTTGAGATCTTCTCATGCATCCATCCCACAACTTCTCTTTCAGAAACATGCCACTTCTGTCGTGGATGCAGTGACGCTGGTGGCTGCAGCATCTGTAAAGACTTTACAGGAAGGAGACACCTATAATGAACTGCTAAAGATTGCTCACAGTCTTCATGGTAAGGTTTTTAAATATAAATCTACTAGTTTCTTGTTTTTTACAGCCATTTTCTTTGAACATTTTTTTGTTAATCCCTTTGACAGATTATTGCAGAGACGTTGGGGATTTAAAAGCAACACTATATACAAAAATGAGCCCAAATATTGTGTTACATCCACCAAGCATGAAGAGTTCCTCTTTCTGCCTGATTGTTGAACAAAATTTTCCATTTTCTGGTCATAAAAGTAATCAATTTTGTAGACCTTGCACATATCATGTTGATGTACTTCACGCCTTGTTTCATTGTTCACATTTCCACCTAATTTAAAGCTAAATGGGTGGCCTTCTTCTCTTCTCTCTGAAATATCAATCCAACTTTCATTGGATTTTTTTTCAGAAGCATAACATTCTGTTTAAAAAAAAACATTTTAGTTTGTGATAAAGACGTCCAGTTTGCTAGTTTTAAGGCACACAGCTAGATGGCATAGTTGTCTTATCTTAGGCTAAATGCATCATTGGCTGTTTAGTTTCTTTACAGGTTTCACAGCAGGGTAGGTTTTTGATCACATGACACTCATCCATGTAAGCTTGACCTTGAACTCACACTTAACTAAACTGCAAAGAAAATGTTTAAAAAATTACCCTTCAGCATGTTTTAAAACAATTATTTGCAAAACTTAATTTGAGCCATTAAAAAATATCCTGGACATCTGAATTTCAGACTTACACCAGTTGCATTTGAGTGAATCTCAGTGAAAACGTTCTGCTTGGGTTCTTTCCTCAGAATTCCTGGAGCTGCTTCCTGTGTTAGGGGTTCCTCTGCAGGTCCACATACAGACTCTGTATGAGGCCTGGTGGAAGAAGGGCCTGCAGGACATGGAAAAGTTTGGTCGGGCTGCTTTCCTCATCTCTCTGCAGAAGAGCTTCACTGCAAAAAAGCCAGTCAGTAACATCTCTCATGAAGTTCATGAGATCCAAGGCAAAAAAGAGGCGCGGCTTCAGAAATAGAAGTATTGGGACCAGGTGGCTTTATCGTTTTTGTCTTTTTATTTTGTCAGGGGGCTGAAATTCAGAGAGTGTGGAGCCTCCATGATGTGCTCCTGACTCTGGATTACATGTCAGAGGACAACAAGCAGATCAAAGACCTGTTGCTTCAGTGCTTTCAGCGTCCTGCTTACATTCGAAGCGATGATGTGAGTCCATTGATGTTTAGTGGCTTTGTTTCTGTGATTCACGGCCGGTCATCACTGTGGCTGCAGCTTCCTCACTGAGCCGTCAGACTGATGACGAGTGCTTTGTTACAGGGAAAGCGATTCCTGGTGTTTCTTTTCAGCTGGAGTCTGGACTTCATCTGGGCTATTCATGGCACCTTTAAAAACGAGCTGGAGTTTTGTAACAAGTAAGACGAACGCTTGATCCTCATGAATGCTGGTCTGATTTAAGATCAGGTAATTTACTTGGTAAGCGTTGTGTTCAGGGGCTTGACCACTCATATCGCAGAGATCTACTTCAGAGCATGGAAGAAGGCTGATGGGGATTTCCTGGAGAAGATTGAGAGCGTGTGCATACAGGATTTTATGCAGAACGCCATCTTTCTTCATAGAATGTCACCTGTTTATGCCAAAGTTCGGGAGGTATTCTACAGAAAACGGCGTTTTGTTTTTTTGGTAAATCTTTGCAGAGTCTGTGAGCCAACTGTGGTGTTTGTTTCTCATTCAGATTGTGAGCTATTTCCACACAAAGAAGCGCTCTCCCAATGTGGACAAGATGCTCCATGACCTCTACAAGCCAATACTCTGGAAAGCTCTCAGCGTACGCATGCGTTGATGTTGCATTCATGCTGGCGTTCTTGTATTTTGCATTGTTTAAATGTTTTGTTTTTTCAGGCTGCCAATTTTGAGGTGCGAGCGAACTCCACGTTTCTTTTCACGGAAGCTTTTCCGGTCCATGACCCCGAGCAAAGCAAAGAGAACATAGACATGAACATTCAGAGGCAGCTGGACACTGCAATGGTGAGGCATTAAAATTACAATATTCAACATTTTTACTATTTCAGGAAAGTTAAAAATAGATTGTTGAATTCGTATCCTTTCTCAGGGCCTGCTTGATGACCCTCACCCCACTGTGCGCTCCGGCGCCATCTTGGGCGTCTGTAAAATCCTGGCAAAGTACTGGGAGCTCCTCCCTCCAGCGATCATCACGGACTTCCTGAAGAAGCTGGTGATGGATCTCGCCGCTGACAGCAGCTCACCGGATGTCCGCTGCTCAGTATTCAAGGTGGGGAACATCCCTTGACTAGTTCTGCTCGCAGATCGTCTTGAAAATAATAATTAAGGAAGCTGAAGTCATGTCAAAATGCACATCTCTTTGCCCGAATCCCAAATATTAGCGCAAGCTGCTACCACTTTAACAGAGGTATCTGCTTCTGCAAATAAAGCTTTAAAGCTTGAATATGTGCACAAAAATCTACAATATTCAACATTTCTATGGAGATGTAAGTCAAATGCATACATTCTAATTATGCAATTCAAAGCCAACAGTTAAGATGGGAATGTTTCTCAAAACATTGTTCATTTCAAATTGTAGAGCAAACCTGAAATACACGACAGGCCTTTTAAATATAAAAAAAAATCAATTAAAATTACAAGATAAAAGCCAAAGTCCTTCAAAAACGATGTTAATATGTTGCTTAAACTGTCTAGCCAATCTGTCTTTGGTCAATTAAATAAAGTCAATGCCAAAATATTAATACTCAGCAAAAATGCCCTTATTGATAAGAGGACAAAGAGATACAACAGTGGATTTATTGCTGTCAATCACTATAAATTGATGCTTTTTTTGTCTTTTTTATATTCAGAATAAATGTAAAAAAAAATCAGGAAAGCCTAATATATTTTTATTATGATATATGTTTGTTTACTATGTTTGTACTGCGCACCAACATCTACTTATATGTCTGTTTATCCCCATCAACACTAAAATCTAAAGACGTTTTAAATGTGGTTAAAAATGCTGTAAAATAAAGATGTTATAATTACATCTTTGTTTCTCAGTGTCTGCCTTTAGTGCTGGACAACCCTCTGAGTCACCCCCTTCTGGAAAAACTCCTGCCCACTTCAAAGTACAGCATCCACGACAACTCGGAAAAAGTCCGCATAGCTTTCCTCGACATGCTCATCAAGGTTAAAGCTGTTCGTGCCGCCAAGGTACTGTTTACATTTGTTTTCTGTCTTTTGCCCAATAATTACCAAAATAAGATGACATGATGGAAAACGTCACAGTGAACAAATAAAACAATCCTGTAACTAGAGGGTTTGTCACACAAAACATAAAAATAACCTCTTTCCACGTATCCAGTTCTGGGACGTGTGCAGCATGGACCACCTGATGGCCCGCCTGGCTATAGATTCTCAGTCTGTGTCCAAACGGATTGTGGACTTGCTCTTTAAGTCCTTCTTCCCCGTCAACGAATCGGAGAAAGAGTGGTGCAGCAGGTGCATCACCCTCATCCAGATGAACCCCATGGCGGCCAGGAAGTTCTACCAGTTTGCACACAAGCACACAGCCCCCACTAACATAAGTAAGGACTTCCGGAATAGACGGAGTTTTCCATTTAAAGTCTGTTCTCCACCTGGTGCTTCTTTCTTTCAGTAAAGCTGATGCTGGTTATTCGGCGGTCTCTGAACAGCTGCGTTCAGGTCAACTGTGACATGATGGACATCACTGACAACAACAAGGAGAACAGCATAGTAAGAGACAGCAATCTGGAGACAGTTAAATGAAAAACTTACTTTTTACTGTTTCATAATTTGTATCATTGTAAAAACTTAAAGACCTACTCCAATCATCTTTTGAGCGCTCCCAGTGGTCTTTTAATTACAATTATGCCGTTTTTAGCCTCATTCTCCAAACAAAAAACTGTCGTTTCTAGGACATAGTTTCTGCAAAGCAGCTATAGTTCATTCAAAATTCAAAACTGTTGGCGTACGGTAAGCCTGCCCCATTCCCATCATGCATCTGTTTACACTCTCTCCTCTAACCCCAACCTAACATTACCGCTGCAGCAAAACGGCGAGCAATATCAGAGCTATTTAGCCACACCGTTTTGAACCAGATGCCAGCTCAGTCGAGGAAAATGAAGACGTACGTGGATCTAGTCCTCTTCAGGTGGATGGATCGGGTTGGAGCGGAGCAGGGAGCTTGAGGCCCGCCCAGCGAATTATCAACGTAAAAATCTGCTCTGCTTTTTCCCCCATCTGTTTCAGATTCACAACAATTCCAATAAAGAAGTGAAAATTTAAGCTTGACTTTCTTAAGTTATGTCCTCCATCAGAAAAATGACACAAGAACACGTTCAAAAAGTCCATAAACTCTATTTTCTTTGGAATGAGTCTTTAATCATTTAAAAAAGTAATAAGAAACCTGACACCAATGAATTTATATAGATTCCACATATTTAAACCCTTTTATGAAGTATTGTAGCATTAAGTTTTAAATGGAACAATTGTTACGTGGAGAAAGATGAATCCAGATCTAAAATAGGAGGCATGCAATGACCAAAAAACACCTGCTGTAAATTTAATTTTACATTTAATTTTTTGACTGCAAAGCCATTTCAACAAGTGATTTTAAAGACTGCGCTACTGTTAGCCAAACACAGCTCATGTACCGGTACGTCTTTGGAGCCGACTTTCCTGCTTAAGCCTTACCAAGGAGCCGATGGGTTCAGTTTTGTGTTTGATGCACTCTATCCCATAAATACGCTGCATTCCATTCTGCTCATTTGCGTGTTTATTTCTTGTTATAAAAACTGTGGAACAAAAAAAAAAAAAGTAAGATTACTTTGAAAATAGTTGTGACAAAGTGGTGTCAAAATAGCATAACAAAAAAAAAACATTGTCGCAATAAACAAATAAAAAGTAGCCTAAGCTTTCCTCTCCTCTCTTCAGTACCAAGTGCAGGTGAGCGGTTAGTTTTCAAACCTGTCACACTGTCGCTAATTCACAAATTTAAAAGGTGAAATGTGCAAAACGAGGAAAAAATTAGGAAATGTGCAAAGAAACTCCCTATAATCTCATTTAGAGTTGGCATAAATGCCTTCTTTTTTACAGCTAAATGAATGTTCAGGGATGCAACGGGAAAAAAAAGCTTCTTTCATTGCTGAATCTTATTGTGAAATAGCTGCAGTTAATCTTGATTTAACGGAAATAATAAACAAATGTAATGAAACACATTTGTTTGTTATATTTGGAATTGAAAGGGTTGTTCTATGTGTGTCTGTAATAATTGAAGTCCAAAGTAAGCTTTTATTTTGCAGGCCCCCCCTGTTCATTTAGGTCAGGACATGGCTCTTGTGGCGGGGCTGCTGGAAGTTGTGGTCATCCTCTGGAGAAGTGTTGAAAAAGCACTGAAACACAACGAAGAGGCGTACAAGTACACATCAGCCAAGTTTGGAAATGTTATGTCCAAGTATTTCCAGGCTTTTGAGGTATTTCTTCTGCAGTGTTTTGTTTTGTATACTTTTTAATGAGATGAGTGTTGATCACACTTGACTGTTTTTCAGGATGAGCGAGCCACAGCTCCTCTGATCAAACTGGCATCATTTCTGCCTCCAGCTGCAGTTCCAACATTTAGGTGAGCCTCAGAAGAATTCTATATGGTACTTTTTTGGGTTTTTTTTGGCTTCACTTGTCTTTTTTTTTCTCTGTCTAGCTGTGGAGTCCTGTCAAGACTCAGGAAGATGGAGTCTGGAGTGGCTCCGGAACAGTACAGCCAGCTGCTGGACTGTATCTGCAGCTGGGGACAGGCTGCTGATGTCCTTGAACTGATCACTGACTGGCTCAGCGCATCTCTTCCCAAGCAAGCGGTCAGTCACTAAAGTCATCCTGCAGGTTTGGTTTTGACTCGAGAGCTTTTTTGGTAAAACAATAAAACAACTTATCAACATCAGGGAAAGGAGGGTTCTCGCAGAAAGGTTCGTATTCAAGAAAGTGTGGAGGCCAAACCAGACCTGGCTCTAGCATACCTGGAGGACCTTTTCAGCCACACGCCAACCCGAGATAAAGTCCTTGCTCTTGGTGAAAAACCTCTGAAGCAGCTCCACACAGTGCTGGGCAGTTGGAAGGTATCATCGATAGATTTTCTATCCATTTAGCTTTGTCTTTGCTCTTGTGTCGTCAGCTTAATCTGTGTTTTCTCAATGCAGTCAGTGTTGTACAGTCACCTCAGCTCCACCACAGAAATCCCAGAGTGTCCCAGCACGGAGACGGCACTGAAAGCGTTTATGTTCCACGGTCGCCTTGGTGCTCATTTACAACATAACGTATGTTTGATTTTTTTAAATATTTTTTATAACTTGAATTTTTTCAATCTGAACCAACTTGATCATGGATATGCAATCTTTTAGCACCTTCCTTCTACTTTATGAACAAGTTTAGCTTTTTAGTTTACTGAAAAGGTAATTACAGGTGGGAACTGATCTCAGTAAAAATAAGAATATTGGCAAAAAGAATAATTTTCATGAAGACAAAGCCGCACTCAAAGCTCCAGACTGTAAATATTTCAACAATTCTTTGAATCTGCGTGACTAAATTTACCAGCATGACTTGGAGATCTGACCCGTGCTTTTATTTTTATCTCGTATCTCATAAAACGCAGCAGGAGAGGGAGAATTTGGTGTTTCCAGCGAGTCAGAAAGAAACGATAGCGAGTGCTGTCAACCTTCATCTCAACAGCAGGGGAGAAGAACAACAGCATGCAGACTGTCATCTCATGTCTGCTCATGGAAAAAAAAAATCCTTTTTCTCTCTCTGTGTTTCAGAAGAAAACAATCCTTTTGCGACAAAACTGCTTAAAATTTGTTATGCTTATAATAAACGATCAGATTTCAGATTGTGAGGAAGATTTAGTTCTTTAATGGGGAAAGCAATCAAATAGTTATCATTAGGGGGAAATAAATGACATCCAGTCAATATTACTGGGTAATGAAACAACATTTTTAAAAGATAAGTTGCAGCTTACTATGAATTATAAATAAAATAGTTTTGAAATCATTTAAAATAACTAGTATTTTCAAAACAGGTAACACATAGGGGTGCAATGATTCATTTTAACGATTCAATTCCTATAATTTGGGGTTGCTGATATGATTTATAGTCGATAATGGTTCATTTTCAACAATCCAATTCATGAACCTAATCCTGTTTCGAAACTTCAACCGGTGTGACTCAGAGATAAATACCTGCAGCTGAACACTGCAGCTGACGTTTTCCACATTCCTGGCATTTCTTGCAAGATAGTCAAGTGTACGGTAAATTGAATATGTGTACAAACAAGCAAGTAAACAAGACTTAATGGCAAATCCGTTCACATTTTGCCTTTCTAAAGTTCAGCCCACTGTTCTTTTCCACACCAAAATAATACGAACTATTGGAACATTCAAAGTGTTTCCACACACTGAACTGGATTGATGGACTGATATGTTTTTTTGCTGTCATCACGTATGTTGTCCGCTGTGATGTCACTTTGTAGTTTTTGCATTATAGTGAAATAAAACTACAGTGTTTCAATCCGGATTGTATTTTCCAATATCAATTATAATGTATAATTTTTAATTTTGAAGTAATTGTATAGTTCTCTTCAATTAATAATTTATCCCAGACAGATCGACCTGTTTGGATCGTAAGAGTATAAATCAATGAAGTCGATTAATTGTTACACCTCTAGTTAGGCAAACAAATGTGTCCAAAAATCGACATAACAATTAACTAAATGAAAGTGTAGACCTTGTTGCTTTAAAGCAAATACTTTATTAGAACTAATTTTCTTTTATTTTGGTAAATAAAGTGAAAAACGTTTCTTTTTAGTGGTGAGTAAAAGGAATAAAAGCTTTTGCTGCTTTGACATGTTCTGTTTGTACGTCTAAATGTTGACGTCGTAAACATTTATACTCCTGTTAAAAACGTATCTTTATCTCTTGTGCGTGCTGAAGATAATGTGCAGATTTATAAATAACAAAAACAATATTAGTAAAAGAATAATTCTTCTCTCGTTTCCTTTCTTCAACACCTTCTGGAGCAGTTTCGACTTCACACATTTCACCAGCTGACTGCTTTAACAGCCAGTTTCTTCCTGGCCAGGAGCCTGTTCCTTCTGCTTAGCTGTAAAAAAAGTTACTGTCGAAAATAAACCGAAGGCTTTTGCTTTATTTCCTAGCTGACAGAAGGCCGGGAGTACCTGCTCTCCCTGGAGCATGTGGCAGTCTGGGTAGCAGACAGGGTGCTGCCCTTTCTGACTAAACAAACCGGCAGCAACCAGGAGGAATCAGACAAGTCACAGTTGCTGGCTGCTCAAATAATTGAGGTAACATCTGCTTTTCCTTAATTTTATACACAGCTGGACAATATTTAGAAGGGATTTTAGTGTTGATCTTTTCCAGATTAATGCAGAAAATGTAGCCTGTTTGCCAAGAATCAAGTGTTTTTATCTGTCAAGCGGAGAAAATGTCTCACAACGAGATATGAGGCTGTGTTTGTGTCACTCAGGGGTGTGGTCTTAGCTCGCATAAGCAAATGTGTCATGTGTGCGTACGAGCAGCCATGTCTTTCCCCTCAGAATCACACCAGCGGGAGGCCTATCGCTTTAATAAACGCCTGTTCGCTTTCCGTCTACGACAGTCGGAGGCTTTTGCAATCCGTGCAGCTCCAGTTTTTTTTTTCTCCTTTTCATAAAGAAAGAGTGAAATGCGGATAAACGCCGGCGCATTTTAGCAAGGTTATTTATGCAGATTATTGTCAAACCCTGTGATGTGATTTCCCAGCAGGCAGATTCAATCAAATGCTTTTGTTCCTACAACTTCTGGCTTCTTCCTTTCAGAGCAGCACATTTCCCCTGCAGATAAAAACAGTTTTTAGTACAGAATTTTGTCTTTTTAACCTCCTCCTTCCACATCTTGCAGTTCTGCTGAGTGAATTTTGTCTCGTTCTGCTTCTGTCCCCACTCACCATGTACAAAACTCTCCGTTTTATTTCTTATTCTTTGCCATTTCTTAGTTCACTGTTTCTCCAGTCTGACTGATATCAAAAGTGTTTCTAACGTCTAACATTTGTACATTTTTTCCAGAGCTTCTTAACCGTGTGTTGTGATGTTATTCTTGTGGATTTGGGCGATGAGAAGTTCTACAGTGAAATCCTCCACCTGTGCTCAGTCCTCCTCCTCTCAGGTGAGGGTTTTAAAAGTGCCTGTTCGGGGTCAGAACTCTTCCATATAATCTGGTGAACCGTTGTGCTTTGATGAAAATGGGAAAAAAGAAAAACCTCTTTCCACGCGTGCAGAGGGAGGCTATCGATGCATCCCTGCTGTGCTGCTGATTCTAAAGGAGGTGGCAAACAGTAAAGTACCCGAGGACAACAACCAGAATCAGGAGAGCAAGGAGGATCCAACTGCTGTCATTCTGGGGGTGGTGGCCAATATTTTCCAGAAGATAATCGAGGTTTTGGCAAAGAGGCTTCGAAAGGATCCAGAGGGGGGAAAACAGGCATGTTGTCCTCTTTACTCTCTTTTGTGAAGGCGTTACATTTCTTTGAGGTTGCTGTTCTTCGTGTCTCCTGGTTCAGCTGTGTCTGTCAGTCGTCGCGGGTATGAGAGACTTCCTCCAAGTGGCACAAACCTGGGACAGAGAACCTCTCAGTGGAGTCCTCTCTACCATTTTTGCCATCATCATTGTGGAGAAGAGACGTGTTCTCCAAAAGGTTTGAGATGACTCGGCTAAAATAAAAAAGTGTAATTGAAGTTAATGAGAGAAATGCCTCTTCTAAGCTTTTAGTATTTGGATTTTTATCAGATTGCTCATCCAGAGGAAGTGATCGCCCCACAGTCAGTAGATGAGATGCCTCCTTTGTCCAGCACATTGCTGTCGGTCATTCTGAAGTCACCACAGATTACAAAGTATGGCCTTAAAAGTATTTTAAAACATTCATGAAAAACATGTCATAGATGCTGAAATGCTTTCTTTCTTCTCTTAGGTCATTTCTGACAGAGGTGGGCTCATCTTTGGACTCTGAAGCCATAAGCAGCCTCTCTGAGCTGGCTGCCGTTCTGCGTGTTTTAGCAGTTATCAAGGGGGGTGGGTTGAGTCACCAGAATATTTATTTTAAAATCAAGCTCATGTTAAAGAAAATCTATATAAATATATGTATAAATGTTGTGTTTGTCCATCTTTAGCCAAAGGTTCTGAAGCTGGGCTGAAGAGTGCAGCGGTATCCATCCAGCAGCAGATCCACAAATACGCCATCTCTGATGAAGACGATGGAGAAATCCAGAGGTGAGAAACAGGAAAAAAGCATCTTTTTCGTACTGGTAATTCTTCATTTGACTAATTTCACTCCCTTTGTTGCTTCAGGGCCATCTATGAATCTTCAGTGAAGACTTTGAATGAGATCCTGCATTTATAACATCAATTTGTTGCCATGGTGAACAGGAAGCTATTTCCTCATTTTTCATATTTGTGTCGTAATTAGAAGCAAAGAAATCACAATATTGGATGAACTTGACGGAAAACAAGCATATAATGTTCCAGTTTCTCTAAATGGATTTTTAAATATATACTAAAGCTTTTGTATTTCCTTCTTTTCTCTGTTTACTTCCCTCCTCACAGTGCGCATGTCTTATTTTGTCAAAGCAAAAAGCTTTGACAATGTTTAAAAACATGGTGACTTAAATGAACAGAATTGTTGTCTGTTTTTTTCCACGATCCTAATTTACATGTTTTCTTGTAAATCAAAACATCACTGCATGTTTTTATATCTAGTTTTTAATCATTACAAACTATAAATCAATATAAGTAAGATGTGTCTGTTGGGTAACTATCACAGCTTTCACCCCTATAGAGGAATATTTTTTATCTCATTATGCAAAAATGCTTATATGAACTACATGATTCAAATTTTATAGATTATTTAGGTTTGTTTGAGTGTTTTGGAGGTCAAAGCTTAGAAATATGTTCTAAATTATATTTTATTTTCCATAAATGGTGTATTCAATTTTCAGGTGCTGATAGTGCACATCTCTGTTCAGTAAATAAAGCAAACTCACAACACCATTGTCATGCCTGTAACAAGTATAGTAATCAGGTGTTTTTTTTTAGGTTTCTTTTGGCGTGGTGCGTTCACGCCTCCCGGTAAAAACCATTCAGAGCGCTCTCCTCATCTCATGTGTCTGTTTGACGTCAGTAACCTGGGCGGGGCTCCTCTGTGAGGCTGGTTGCTGTTTGTGGTGCTGAAACAACGTCGGTGTTGTTACCCCTCAACATACCTTTAAAAAAATGCCAATTTAAGACCCCCCAGACCGAGCAGCAGACCCCCGCGTGCGTCCAAACATGCCGTTTTAGCGAGCCATGGATTCGGGTTCGGCTTCTTGAGCAGGAGCGGCATGGATTCGCGGTGGTGTCCCATCTTCTTCACTGCATTGGCTGTAAGCCTCTGCCCCTCATCTGCCCTCGCCGATAGAAAATTCGGTAAGTAAATATTACATCTATTTTTTTCTATTATTTGTTGTTTTTTGATCCAAATAGTGTTGCGGGTTCGTTTCAGCCTCTGTCCATGGTGCTGAATCCTTCAAACAGTCTCTTATAATGCATGACTGGATTAAAACATGTAGTCTCTGGACAAAAGTTCAGATGAGTCCCACGTGAATTGAAACATTTAGTTTTAAGCCGATGAAAGTTGAGAACTCGAGGTTTCCTGTAGTGATAAAAAAAAGATCTATCAGACAAAGTTACGTAATCTTTCAGGCTCTTACGCACAAAGTGTTTCTTCCAATACTTTTTTTTAAACGTGCTATACAACAAATATGACTTTATTTAACAATAACCAGTGAATGAAATGCGCACAAATTACTTTTAACTGCTTTGTAACAAAATTACAGTGTCATGTAAAGAAAGTGTGACATTTCAGGAACCTTTGTTGGTTCCACCTGTAATGTTTTAAATGCAGGAAAAACATGAATGACCACTTTGGTACATAGAGGGATGGAAATCCACCTCACAGCTTTGGTCTGCCAGTTGAAATCCGGTTTCCCACCGTTTCACTGTGAATGTAGCACTTCTTTAGCACCTTCTGGTCTACAGTCAGCAGCCAGAACACTACAGCACAAACTTTATTATGAGCCAGAGGCAAATATAGATTTCCGGCTGACTGATGATTCATACAGCTACTGAGCTCCATACCGTCCTGTATATTTAGAACAGGAGAATATTTAATTCCTTTCTTTCAATCTTTATTGTTTTTTGATCACAGATTTAGACATTAGTCATCAGTAAGAGATTGGTCTTCTTCCCTGAATTTTTTTTCTCCTTAAACCATCACATTTTGTTTCTCTAATTGTCTTAAATATTAAGGTTTCAATTGTCAATGCACTTCTAAAGAAGAGACGATTTTATTTTTATTTTTTTTATTTATTTTTGGTAATGAGTCCCACTAAGAATTATCACAACCCATTTGAAAATTTTAAATCTCATTGTTCTGGTTCAATAAAGGTATGTATCCGAGGAAACACTGCTGTAGACATTTATACTGGCTGTGAGTTTAATGTTAGACAAGGTTAAAATTTCTGCAGTTGCAGCGTCTCCTGCAATAATGTTTGGAAAAAAAAGTAGCTTCAACAAATTTGTTTTAGGCAACATCCAGTCAGTCATTCATCCATTCAAACATGGTTGCAGTTCAAATCGACCCACTTAAACTGATTTAACAAGCCTTTACAAGGTCTTTGGATGCCAACATGGCCGCCGCTGGCCAAGTATATGCGTTTTTGGACCGTTTTCTGAAAACACTACAGATCAGGGGTGACAGACTTCAGAGCTCACAAGCCATTGACCCGTTTCATTTCCAACTGCTCCATCCCTTTCAGCATCTTACCGGCAGAACACCTGATCCATATAATTTGAATTACTCAGGATGGGGGTAACTGGATAAAACCAGCAGGACATAGTCCCTCATAGCAACCTTTGATATTTGTAGTGTCTAAATTTAAAGAGTATTTTTCAGTTTTGTACAAAGGCTATAAAAACATACATTTTGGTGCCCTAACTTTCCTATCCAACGATATTGAGCGAAGAGAGAAGAAAAAATAAAAATAGTATGTGGCGGCTTTGTTGGTGGCCTATTGGATGTTTGGCTTTAAGGCATAAACACGTGTCACAATAATTAAACTGCTAGATTTTGAAACTGGAGTGTGAGTCTTCCTGTAGAGACTATTTAAAATTGGCTGAAACAGAAGAAATGAAAAGAAATTGTATTATTTTGTTGTATTCAACTGCAGTTAATATAATTTGGCAAATGTGGAAAATATTTTGAAAACATTTCTTCACAACCATAAATAGGCCAATTTTGATTTTATTTGAAGATATTAAATCCAAAATGCCTTTACTCCTTTCAAAGCATTTAAAGAGCCAGGTGCTTCCAATCCCCCCTTGATTTCTGATTCATTAACAGGTGGGATCACCTGCCTAAAAGCAAGTGTTTGATTATCTGGAGCTTGAAGTCAACTTTAAGAATTGGATGCTGATGTGAGCTTTTCCCAAAAGATTTGACTTCTTGTGAGAAGGTAAAAATGCTGTGAATAAGGAACCCCTTAAGTTACTCATTGTTTTTTTAGAAAGTTGAAAAATATAAATATTTCCTTACTTGAGAAAAATTCAATTTAATGTGGAACTGGAATGTCTTCAAAATAATGCCTGGATAAGGATGGGCTGTTGGTTCACCCTTTTCTAACTTAACACTGAGTTGGTAGTGTCATACAATACCTCTCCACCTAGAAAAAAAAGCAAGAAATTAATATTTTCTTAGATTCTAATTTCTTTCAAGAGACATTTTGTTCAGTTATTTGTTTAGGATCAAATGGACATTGTGCGTTGGGGTTTTATCTTTCCTGCAGCTGGAGGCTGTCAGTTTTCCATTAGTGCAAAGAGTGAGTCATTTTAATAAAGGATCAAGGCTAGCAGAAACCAGAAAAACCAGCCTATTCACATTTCAATTTGCCAGCCCTTGAAAAGATGCTGCGTCACTTTTGATGACGACATTCTGTTCTCCTGACGCACCAGTCATCTCTCTCCCTGAGAGGCGCTGTAGGTAAATCACAAATCAGTGATAAATAATTGAGAGAATCCCAATGCAACCAACCAGCATCTGGGCTCCTTTGATCCCCTGAGCTAACTTTAAAAAAAAAAAATTGAGCAAACATCATTTGATTTTAATCATGTGACCTGTTATAGCATTTTTTTTTTCAAGGAAATGCAGTTTGTTAAGGATTGGCAGCCATCCCTGTAAGCCTTTATTTAAAGGTTACTGTGAAGCTAAGACCTTGTTTGAACTAAGGCTGGAAAAACGTCATTTGAATAATGATTGTATTGAATAGCAAGTAGTGTCTAGCCAATGGAAAATTTGCTGAAATGGATTTTGTTGTGCATCAACACTCCAGTGCTTTTCCCTCAGTGTTGTGGAGGAGATTGTTAAAATTCTGTTCAGCATCTCTTTTCTGTTTGCTGAGGTTTAGCAGTGCTCAGAATCCCAATACCAACTCCTGAAAACCCCACTGCTTGTTAGAGCCAATCTCCAGCTGCAAGGTCATGTTTTGTTCTGTAACTTTAACAAGAAGTATTGTGGAAATATTTCATCTATTAAAAACCCAAGTTATGAGTGGAATTTTAGATTTGAAAAAAAAAAGACGTATCGGTCTAGCTATAAGCAAGACAATCATTCTTACTCAAGTCTGAACACAGAGATCAGGCTGAGCCTGGAGTACTACAGAAATGTAAACTTTTACTGCTAAATATTGATGAGTTTGATCGCCCTAAGCTTTAAAGGATTCTGCCTCAGCTTATTGAAGCTCAGCTGATAAAAACAGGTCTCTTTGACTCACAAATATGGAAGCATAACTGAACGTTTTGATGGCCGAGATAAAATATGACAAGGCTGCTTATCTCTAGTAACCAGTCCAAGAAGAGATTGCGCTTCTGGATCTTTTCATTACAGCTGGCTAAGAGTCATTTCCTAGAATAGCCAGACAAGTTGGAAGTGGTTGATGTACCTCTTAACTCCATCCATTTTGCCTCAGGCCTCTGTCACAGACCAGATACCAGAATTGACAGTTTATTATTTTTTTCTCAAATAAATAGTTCTCTAAACCAGCAGAACAGGCCAAAACCTGCTGCAGTGTGACGAAATATATTTTACTGCAGTGCAGTTGAATCTTTTTTCTTTCAGCAAAGCAAAGCATATTAAATAATAAAATTATGTCTTGTGCACACTCATCTTAAATTCAAATTTCACTAAAGTGATTTCAAACACAACTTTAATTTTAAAAGCTATTCAAAGATCTGCTTTCTGACATAAACACATCAGTTTTATATTGCACATTTTAACTTAAAGGTAGTTCTTTTTGTTGCCCAACTCTCATCAAAACTGAAACCGGGAAAGTGAGTAATATTGGTTGTAGTCTTCACTTAGAGCTGGTTTATTTTTCCACATTCGAAACAAATTTTGGTTTCGTGTCAAAAGGTTTTCCTTTTTTTTTAACACTAGAGGTAAAAGAAAACATGAGATTGACAGAATGGGGCTGTAAACACCTGTGGTGACACTTTCCAAACTTTACTTAAGACAGAAAGCAAAAAAGAAATGATGCAATCAGATGATACACTGGAAAAACAGCCCCTAAAGAAATAAGTTTAAAGGAAAGTCTTTAAGTCAAAAATGTGGAACTGGTGTAAGAAAAATTGTCTTTTTATTTTAGGAAAAAATTGTAGTTAACACATTTTTTAACGCTTTAACTGCCTGCTCAACCAAATCAAATAGTGCATTTTAAAAAAGATTTTAAGCTTTCTTAATGACAGACAAGAACAAATAATATATTAAAACGTTAATGATGTGTTTTATTTGGTAAAGTTGTTAAAGCATTAAATTAAGAGTATGTTTGTATTGAAAAACTTCTTCTAACTTATACTTTTTTGTGCATTCAGTTGCTGCACAGCTTATCTTGTTAAGGTTTTGCTTTCAGGTCATACAATCCCAAATGTCTCCTTTCAAATCACTATTTGGAATTTTTTTTTTTCTTTAGTCTTTGTCATCATACTATAATGTGTACCAAACTAACTCAACCCCTCTCAGTAAAGGTCACAGTGTGTTTTTTCACTTCTCTGGGGATGTCCGACTCATCCCGACTGATCTAATGAGGAGGCCAGCTTCAGACGGCTTGCATTGAGTTCAGGATTTAGGAAATTTTAAAGGTGCTCCTTATCCAAAGTGTCAATAACAGCTTTTACTCTGCCATGACCTATTGACAGATTTCTGACAGCAGCTCACCCCATCTGGGTGCACGGCGTTGTGAGACAGCTGAACAAGCATTTGGTGTCTTATTTGCAGAAGCCTGTTTGTGTCAACAGCTGCTGTGTCAACAGCAGATAAATTGATCAGCATTGGTTTTGTGCTCTAATCTGGTGTGGGATGTTAGATGATACCTCTGATTTCTATTATGAGCAGCAAATACTTTTAAAACAAGCTTTTAGTCAACGAAACTGTCAAGCAGCTGCGATAAACAGATTCTCAGTGGGTAGAGGGAAGTCTCCTTTGGAGTCATGTTGTTGGATGCTGTCAAGGCTGTTGTGACAGGAGGCCATTTCCTTTAACAGATGCTCAGAAGTGCGTTGGAAGCAGAGGAAATAGCCAAAAAATGGTGTCAAACTGCTGTTTAAATAATCCATCTCACAGGGCTCTTTCCTGCTTTGGTTCAAGGAGATTCCAAGAGATCTAGGTCAAGGAGGAGTTGTTCAAAACACATTTTTAGGGAGAGAATGTTTTTTTCCACCCCTTCAGTGGTTTTTTTCACTCATGAACAACATTACGTTTTTAAGAGGAGTGAGTGAATCGATGATCTGATAAATATTCCATGCTGGGGTACGTTGGGTTTAGATCAATAACTGTAAAAGAGATGGACAGTAGACGGTGTCCTGTGACTTGGTGTTTGGAGTTGATGGCTGCATGTTAAGCAACAGGCTTATACTTATTTGTGTGCATTTTTGAGAAAAACATAAAAGAAAATGATCATTTTCATGAATGTTTATCCTCGCCATCATCCTCATGAATACAACCTCTAGCCAAAAAGATTTTGAAGCCAGACTTTGAGTCTCTTTATTTGTTTTATGAAGGCAGACAAATCCCGAAATTGTGTTGCAAAAAATGCCTTTAGTGGTTATTGAGAAAATTGATTAATTGACGGGTTTATTTCAAGCAATTTAAGCTATTTAAACAAAGGGGGAAAAAAGACAAAAATGAGATCTTTTTAATCTAGTAATTCATAAAATTGATTAACAGGGGTGAAATTATACAAGTTTGCTTCCTCCCACTCCCTTTCAACCAATTAATCAAACTCCTATTGACTAAATATTTAATAGTTTCATGTCCTATCCTGTTTGCATAAGAGTTAATGTGTCTCCTTATGATTAAGAATAAGAATTGAATTATTTACAAGTGTATGTAGATGTAAGTGGATGTATTTACCAATCAATGTCACGGCTAATTATCCTACGTTTGCCATACCTGTGTACTTTTGCTGTTTGCATATTTCTGCTGTTTGTTTTTGCGTTGCCTTCGTTTTGAAGCAAGCTTCAACCTGGAAGTTAATTGACAGAAACTAGTCGGTGCATCTGCTGTTTGCATTTTAGCACCAGCTTGTCCAAGTCTGACCTACATGTTGTTACAGTTATGCTTGAGTTGTTTTTGGCTCCAATGCAATCTAATGGTTCCTTAGCTGAAATAAATTTGATATGGTGTTAAAATGAACATTTTGTTCAAATTGGAACGTTTGGGATTATAATTGAGAGTAAATTAATTTAATTAATTTTAGGCTATTTTTAATGTCTGGGTTATTTTTGCTGTGAATTGTTGGTTAAATGATAGAATGTAATTTGGCTAAGGTTTTTTTTTTTCTAAATTCTGGTAAATCCTGTTTAAAAGCATGACATGGCATTGCTGGAACAGTGCTTGTCGTTTCTTTCATACAGCTGTGACAAAATGCGTTTTATTTGTCCCCCTCTGCATCGACCTGATATTCATCACCTTTTGACACGTGTGAAATCATCTTTGAAGAAGAAGGCAGGGCAGCTCGTTTTCACCTTTTTTTCCTGCCGCTTCAGAGTTCAAAATAAATGGTGTTTGGAAACGGGTCAGTCTGAAGGTCACCTCCATCTTGGCAGAGCCAAGTTTTGTAATGAGGACAACAACACAGTAATGAGGATTCAGAAAGCTGCAGGTTGAGCACAAGACTTAATCAATACTATTTCGGCTGTGATTAAAGAAATAATGTGCCTGTTTTGTCGTTTGGAGCTGCTGATTTATACTCCATACCGGTTTTAGTGCAGCAAGAGGGGAACTGGCTGTGAGAAGGAGCCAAAGGGAAGAAAGAGTCGGTGAAAGTTTACATATTTTTTAGAACACAATTTTTTGTATGACTTTATTTGGCCAGGAATTCAAATAAGGGTGGCTAAGGAGTAGCTTCAACTGCAAAGATGTGTAAATGGCACAATTAAGATGGAACATAGTGGTTTCTTTAATTCCTTTTCCGTTTTGTGAGAAATGCACTTTTTCTGAGGCTGAGCTGGAGCTCTACATAGATAAACTTTTATACTCATGTTGGTCGAGGTCATATTAGTTTGAGCTCCTCAAAGCACCAGAGAGTGAACGCTCAGACTCCTAACTCCCTCTGATTCTGTACTTCAACACTCACTCCCACCTCAGATAAAGGGAGAAAATCCAATGTCTAAATTACTCAGCGCAAGTCAAAGAAAAGGTCAAGATAGTCTATTTCTGAGTCCTGCATTGCCCATGGTGTTGCTGCCATCTTTAATTCATGGCCATCGTCTGGGCTGTCACCTGGAGCTGGCAGAACTTTGAAAGAATTGTTTGATTATAGTCCTCCAGGTTTCAAGTGGTCTCATATCAGGTCCGTTCTGCTCTCTTCTGTGCTTCAGCAACTATAATCCTACGTTGTTAATTACAAGTGTTGTTTTTGCCCAAAAAGGATATGTTGTTAAATTCCTGTTGTTCTGCTAAAGTTTATTTCGTAAAATAAAAGTGGTGATCAAGGTAAAATGTAATTGTGAATAGTCAAAGATTTTTGTTTTATTTGTTTGTTCAGCAGCTGAGCAAACAGATAAGAGCTGAGGACATCTTGTGTTGAACCGATTTAACTGTTTCAAAAGCAGGGATAGTTAGCTTTAGACACATAAGGGGTCTATTTGTATGAACCCCTTCTGTATTTGAGGCAAAACATTTTTTATAATTTTTTTTATTTTGTGTTTGGTTTGTCCAAACGAAAAAATAATTTATTTATTTTTGGTTAGCAGTTGTAATATTTCATTTCTATAAGTAAGTCAGTCAAAACTTTTAATATTAGTCTTCTTTAATATGTTCCTTTATCGCCATATTAAGCTGTGGGACTGTGGAATTATTTATTAGTTATTATTTATTATTAGTGGTCATCGAAATATTTATAATACCTGTAAAAATAATGAAGCATTGTCATTTTAATTTTTCATATAGCGGGTTTATAGGGACCAATTTAAAAATTGAATCTGAAATCACCTACAGGCTGTAGCCATTTGATTTTAGCTTTTGTGCTCTTGAATCCAAAAACAATTTTTTGGGGGGGGAAATTGCACATTGTCATTTTACCAATTTGGGCTACTTCTGACGTAATTTTAATACGAATATTTAAAGTACTAGAGTCAGTAAAAGAAAATGCTACCTTTGAATAAAAATGAAAAATTATTGGGAATTTTTGCATTTTTGAAAAAAATAAAAAAAACTGTTATTCTTATTCTGTTCCAAAATATCTCTTCGATTTTTAATCTCAGCTTTTTGTTTTGACATTTTTTATTATTTTGCCTTGGTTTTTAGCTGTTCTTTTTAAAAAATGTACCGTTTTCTTACTTTAACAATAGTTAGTTGGATGCAATCTCATATTAACACACAAGACAAAAACAAAACCAACAGATTATCATCTGTTCTATTTAATTTTTTTTTTTGCATAAACAGCTGTGCTAACACTAAATTCTTTTTCAATAAACATGGGGGATAACAAGTAGATGATAATTTTGAATTGAGCTCAGCTGCAAACTCGTGACATTCAGCTTTTAACGTCAACAACCCTGCTGGAGCAAAAGAGCTCGAAGGCTTTTTTTTATTTTAACAAAAGAAAGAGGGCCTTAATGACGCAAGCTGTTTAAATTTGCAGACAGGGTGTTAAGCTAATGCTAATTTGCTTGAAGGTGATGTTATCCGCTGTTTCTGCTCCAGCTGCAGATTCCCTTGTAGTTTTATTAGTGTTGTCAACTGATGCAATGTTTTAAAATGACTTTTTTGGCTAGTGGTAGAGGTGTGCACCATTAGAAATTAGAAATGACTCAGGCGTCCTTGGAAGTGGATTGTATTTATGGTAAAAGATACACTGTTGGTCCCAGAGGGTGAATGAAATGTCTTTCTCTGCAGCGAGCTTTGGGAGGGGCCGACCACCTTGCCAGGCTTCCAGCACGCTCCTTGGCCTCTCAGACATTGCAGATGGTGCAATGGCACTGACCAGCTACATGTGACACAGAAAGTGGCACAGACCTCTTGCTCAGCCTTGGCTTTCGAATCATTGGGACATATTTAATGTTTCAGGCAAGGTCAGCCAATCACAGTCAGGTTGCTCAGACCTAAATCCATGCTGAGAACCATTATTAAAATATTGCAGTGGTGACTGTGAGATCAATATGCTGCTATTATTATTCAGTTAAAAGATCCGAGTCGCTCAAGTGTATCTGTTTTATTTTTGTCCAAAATGGCCTTTAAGAGTTTTCCCCTCCTTCATGATTAAACGTCCCTGAGGAAAGATCTTGACGCCGTTTTATCCCTGACACGCTGTGAGATTTTAGCTGAAGGTTAAGAGTGCTTCAGTGTCTGTGCACTCGCCTCCTTGTAGAGCCTTGCTGCCCTCAGTTACAGTTTAAAGTGCAGGGGCGCGCTATGAGGAGGAGTCATGTGCTGCGTTGGAGAAAGATGCGAGCCACTGGGAAGTAATCAAAATTCTGTGTGCATTCATTGAAGAGTTTCTTCTCATTTCCTGTTGAGTGGAGCTGTATGCGTTTTTGTCTTTACCTCGCACACCACCGCAGTCACAGCGCTGATGAAAAACTGTCAAGTGACTCACAGCATCCACCCAACTGATCCATCTGGATTTTCCCTGTATTTATAAAGTGGGTCAAACGGCATCTATTTTGGGAAGTGGACCTTCTGCCCATTTGGAACACCTGCAGATCTCTCCCACTCAGTGAGGCTGCTAACATTTATTTTTGAAATTAATTTATCCCATTATTACTGACCTGACAATCCCTTTTATGCCAAAAGATGGCCTACAAGTGTGACTACGTTAAATTTAAATTGCTAAGGGTCCTCACTCCTATATCTTTATTAGGAAGAAAATGCATCCGTGTCATATGGAAATTCTAAATAATGTCATTAATAAAAATTAATTTCAAATATGAAGTTCCCTACAGTTTCTTAAAGGTTTCTAGAGACAATTTCTGAAATGCTGCAGTTCAGTATTTTATGAATTGCTTTATAACTTGTGATAAACAGCATTTTTTTTAGAGTGGCAGAAATAGTTTTACCTACATCCTACCTACCTCACATCAGAGGATTGCAAACTTTGTATCAACATAACTTTATTTATAATGCACTTCACACATTTTAGACAAAGTGCTGTAAATCTAGTATGTGCCAGTAAAAATAAGAATTTAAGGCTAAAAACAAAAGAACACGTTTATAAATGTGCAAATATAACAACTATTCAATTTTTGAAAAAATAACTCTAATTGAACCCGCACTAACCGGTATCTTATGTTGTGAGATTCATTTGTGTTCTCAATGTGGTTGACATGGCAACATGACCTCAGGTCTCCACGGGATTTAGCAGGAATATTATATTAGCGAAATGTGTTTGCTGAAAGTCGAATGTTGCAACGCAGCTGCTCCTTTTGTAAAAATCTCTTCTCAAATACACAGTCCCTTCTTTGCTGCAGCAGCTTTCTTCATCGTCTCCCTTCACACTTTTCTGCGTTTCACAGTTCCTACTGTGATTGCATTTAAATTAAAAGGTGCCATTTTAATAATCCAAAGAAAGGACGTATTATCAGTGCTATCTGGCATGCCTGTGCCGGACTCACGCGCACGCACGTGCATGCACACTCAATTCCAGACCAACTATGCTTGAACAGGTCATTTGTTGCAAGTCATAATTAATATTGAGAGCTGACAAGGCTTTCCAGAGAACCATTGAATTAAGCAGGAAGTGATGAGAAGGTAACATTGAAAGGGTTGACACTAATTGCAGAGGGCAGAGATGCACAGTCAAGAGGGGCCGTGTGAATCCCAGACCTCCGCTTCAAATGAGATCTTCACAAAAGTTTGGTCTCCTCATTGTACTCAACTTCCAGCTAAATTTAAATGTTCTGATCATTTAATAGCTGTTGAATAAAGATTAGTGCTTCTGCTGGCAATTAATGTTGACTGAGAGCTTAAAGTGGGACAAACTTATTTGCTCTGAAAAATGATGTAGGACTTTTCAAAAAAGCCTTTAGAATTGACTGTTTTTAGCAAGTGTTATGGATCATAGTTGAATATGACACTTCTGTACTTTATATTTTAATCATTGAAATACTTTAATACCTTAAAACTGGATCAAAACAAAGAACAAGCTTTAATTACAATATGGTCCTTGCACTCTGAGTGCTGCGGGCCATAAATATATCACAGTTGTAAAATTAATCTTTCTCTGTTTTGAAATATTTGCTGATTTTAAATCTTTAGTCATAACCAGAAATAAAAAAACTGTTGAAAAATATGTTTCGTCAAATATTAATTAGCTAAGTAAGCAATTATAATTTTAGCTGACATTTGTCTTTGGATACATTACTATAAAAATGATCTAATCATTAATTTTAGGCCCAATTTAAATTAGATGTAATTTCAAATAAACCTTTACCAGAGATTCCAGTGAAAACTTTTGGGATGACTACTTCAGTCAGTTTTGCACAATATGTTTGTGTAGCTTTAGAATTTCAAACTGAACTGTCTATAATTAAAATTTCAGCAATAAATGTGAGGAGACTATAGAAAAGCAGTGCAATTTAAAAAAAATGCAGCAGGTCATTGATAACCGCATTCAAACAGATTTTCTATTAGGTTAGAAAGTTTCCTGAAGGTTTCTTTTAACTTCAATGTCTTTATTTCTTTACAATAACAATTTAAAAAGGATTAAGGATTCAAGGCTTCCCACATGGCTATCCTCCTTCTCTTTATGCTTTTGACACAAAGCTGCTCCTTTTCTCGGCATTTTACGCTTGAATCAATTTGTTGGGCAATTTTAAGTGGCTCAACTAAAAGCAAAAAATAATCAGTAAAAAAAGAAAAATCCTGTTTATGAAATGTTTAAAAATGTTTAAACGAGGAATAAATCACACAGGACAAATGACAAAAGACATTTAGATCAAGCTGCATGGCTATTGCTGTAAAAATGTTGAAAGCAAAATGCTGCTTGTAAACCCCAAATACAGTGAAATGAAGCAATAATGATGCATTTATGTTCAATGTTTTGTAGTGAAGTTCAGGTTCAATTTGTTGCTAGCAAAAAAAACCGAAAGTCTTAAAATCAAAGTTGTCATTTAAAATTCCAATTTTTGTGAAATGGATTCAATAAATTTGATATTTCAGAGAAACAAACTTTTAACAATTTGTTTTCTAGATGCTAAAAGAAACGTCCCTAAGAGGTTTTTGGACAACAAAATAAATTTAACTTCAGGAAAATGTTCCTAATATAAATATTGCAGGACACATGGTGAATTAGTCTGAATTTATTTGTAACCTACATGCTGAATGAGAACTGGACCGGGCGAGTGTGACATCACCCTTAGACTCCTTTACTTCCAGTCCCAACGTAATGAAGGCTTCGCCCGAATTCGCTTCTAACTCCCTAACTACTAAAAAACTCTGATGCTGGACTGTCTAGTGCCCTGGATTTTAAAAGCAATTCAAAATAAGTTCTCACTACTTTTGTTTTATTTCTTTTTTAAAACATCAAATATAAAGTTAGTGATTTAAAACATAATAAATATGAACAATTTTACAAAGACTATATATGAATGCACTGTGTTTTGATGTTGAAAACCTAGGTTTACAAAAATAAATCCAAATACATTATTTTCACATGAAAAAGTGGTCAAACACAATGCATTGTGGTCTACATTCGCCAATCTAGTGAGCATCGATGCACACTGGCTTTCCATAGAGACGTCTGGGAAATTTCTAGGGCACTCAATTTATGAATTGTAGATTCGGACAGAACTACAAAATGGCAAACGCCATATAGTGAGTAGTGAAGGAATTTGGATACAATCAAAGTCAATTTCGTCTGCATTTTTTTCGTGACATGGTCGTCGCCATGTTGGAACCAGGCAGTCTCAGTCAACATTTCTATGGCAATCACTCTCACCAATTAGGATTGAGCTTGTTGGATCACTTGACACAAAAACTGTCAAACATTTTGAACATGGTGACCTTTTTTTGGGGCAACTGATTGGCCAGTTGAATAATTTGCACTACAGAAACAATATTATGAAAAAAAAAAATAGGATTAGTAAGAACATATAAAAAAAAATGTGATTTTGGCTTCTTGGGACCAGCGACTACTTCCTGTTTGGAATGTGAGGGGGCAGGGGTCACTCAGTCCTGTTCTTATGTACAGTCCAACACTTTGTGTACATCTCATGGGGAAAAAGTGTTCTCCTTTTTTTTCCCCAGCTGTTTTTGATAGATCTTTTATTGATGAACACAAATAACACAATTACTTGTTCATGAACTAGCAATTGAGGTTGTTTGTTTAGGAAGATCCAGTTGACTCGCCTCCAGTTCAGGACATTCTGCTTTTGCTCCACAGCGTCGAATGACCTTGCATTTATGCGATGATGCTTCACTCTGCATCATTAAATAACCATTTTGCTGACATATTGAAGCCATTACCTCCAAAAAGAATAATGCCCTGAAATGTCCCCTCAGCTCCACAACAAAATTACTTTTCATTGTGTCTGTATAATTAGGTTCCTGCAGTCTGTAGATCCGTCCTTGAAAGGAAAACAGAACAGAGTCGTCATGCAGAAAGTGTCACGAAAGAAAAGTTGGACCAGCATCGATGCTTAAAACTTTCCGTCTTAGCCACACCTGTCCTGATTGTGTTATTTCTGTGTCGATCGATTAAGAGACTCGCCTCTCCAATCTCTCCTCATTATAAAGGAGGTCTGACGGCGCTCCCCTCCTGCTCGTTATTGACCGTCACGAGCGGCTCATTTCTGTCCATCAAGGCCACTGAGCCAACAGCGCCACTACTCATGAGGAGAGGGACAGAAATGATGAAGACAAAAAGCCTTTGCTGTTTGTAGGAGACCAACATAAAATGTTTAAATGTGCAGAATCACCTGTGCTGATCTTCCAGCAGAACAAAGAGTCCTCTGTGGTTTGCTGCTAATCCCCCAAGTGAGATATGAAGGCAGCGAACAGTCGGTTATAATGTTCCTGCCATCTGTTCATTTATTAGTCTGGAACAGCCTTTCTTAGTCCAAGCGTAAAAGTTCATTAATATTCATGCAACATTCATATATGGAAACATTGCCCATGGACTGGAGCTATTAGTGACTGAGACTGCGTAAGAAGAAGTTTCACTAATTGATGATTGATGGCTGAGCCATTAGCAGCGAGGCCCACAGCCAGAGTTAATGTACTACTGAGCTGTACTCTCATGGACTGATGACGTCTTGAAGAAATTGCGACATTTAGCTAATTTTGTGCAGCATTTTCTTACTTTTTTTTTCAACTGGGCTGACATTACCGTGACAAGTGCAGCTGTAATTGGTTTTCCTCTCTTTTTTTTCTGACCTCCAGGGTGTCTGTTTCAAGTTGAGCTCTGCGCCCCCTACGAGTTCTGCGTCAATGGTAAGTCCTACTGAGAAAATCCATGTCCGCCCGTTTCTCCTCATGACACATTGTAAATGTTCATTTACAGCCTTGGTTATTAAGCAAATGATGGCTAAGCTCTTAGGGATACTTTTAACACACAAGTTGGAAATGTATAGATCTGTTTCTTGAACGCTGCTCTGTTAGTGCTTCGGGTTGTTCCTAGAAGTGTTAGATGTTTAACACCAAACTGGAAGGCGTTGGCCTTTTGCGTCTCAAATAGTAATAATAATTACATCCTATGTTGTGAATTAATTTCTTTAAACACAGAAACTGCAGTGGCCATCTTATACTATCCTAATCTTTACTATCAAAACTGAATTTAACTAAACTCTTAAAATCAAAAAATATGTTGTAATTTAAAGATTTAAAGCAGATGGTTGACCTGTAGATCTGCTTTTCAGCTTTCTGCATGTTTCATCCAAACTATGACTGATGTCAGAATAAATAAACCAAATGGTGACAATCAATTAAGTGGAACATGTTCTCATTCATATGTCGTGGTTTCCACCAGCCACAAATGATCACAACCCATCTTGTCATGAAAGATGGATTGGTCTGGCTGACAGGTTGCCATGACAACCTGTTTACCGATGAATCCGAGGGAAATGTCAGACTCGTTCACCGCCATGGCATTCAGTATTGATAATTCATTGATATTGAGGATCTTCTTTATCACAGAGCCATTGAGAAAAGGTTAATGGATTCTCCCGCTGTAGAACGTTTTAGCAAGTGATGATACAGTTACACCTGTATATGGAGAAGCACTGCAGGCTAAGATAAAGGAATAACATATGTTTGTTCTTTTTAGACCACTTCAAAGTTTAAAGTGAACTCCAAATGCATATAAGAGCTAAAAGGATTTTGTTTAAGTTGAGTTTGAAATAGCATAATAGATATATACTGTATATATATAAAAAATAAAAAAAGGGATGTCACAATCCATAAAAATTAATTCCTAAATCATTGGGACATATTTGACAGATCAAAGGATAATTTTAAAAATTTATAACATAATAATAAAAAGTATTTACGCTGTACAAACATGGAGAAGATTGTGCCAGCCAAAGAGACAGCTTGGCTTATTTGGTAGTTTTTTTTCTTCTTAAAACTATGATAAAAGTTAAATGACTTTTAAGCCTTTGGCACAATTTGAACTTATTAGTTGTTGAACGGATTTGGTTCTGAAAAACACAACATCCATTTCAGAGCTTGAGGCATAAATGTGAAAACTAATATGAGCCTCACCTTCTAAAATGAATGTAAAATACTAATTCAATGTTCAAAAAATAAGCTCTATTTTCACTAAATGAGCTTTTAATTTGAAGGGTTTAAATTGTGGTTTGTTTTATTTTAAGAGGAAAAACTGGTAATTTAACTAGGACATATCTCTTAACATATAAAGTTTTTAGTTAGTTACACACAGAATACCTCCCTGCAATAATGAAGTTGATTCTGCTATACATTAAAAAGAAAAAGGGAAAAAAATCAAATTCATTACCAAGATAAAGATTGTCAAACTGTCCCAACAGTGATCATCATAAACCAGATTCTAGAGACAGATCAGACAAATGCTCAACCAGATGCTTTCACATCTGTTTGATTTCATTCTTAATAATAAAGGATCATATAATAAATGGTATCAACGCAAATCTTTTTTTAGTCCAAAGAAGACGCATGTTATGCCACAATAAAAGTTACAAAAAAAAATGCAAAAAAGTTTGTTTTACAGACATTTTAAGGATGGTAAAGAGCCTAAAGAGTTAGTAGGAAGGGTTTGGGTCTGTTGTGTACTAGAGAAATAAATACAGAGCCCTTATTTCCATATTAACCCTGTTTCAGTGGAGCAAGGGAATGAGAAAGCAGCTCGTAAAAGAGTTACAGAGAAACTACTTTACTAAATCTGGAAGCGTAGAAGGAAATTGCTGACAACTCTTCAGATAAATATCTAAAAGGAGGAAAATCTTACTTAATCTGATCACATAAGGCCAACATGAAAGGTAATAAAATAGGTCAATTGTGATTTTCCTCTTCCTTTATTCCCTTATTTGAAAACATTACACTTCTTTAGAACATGAACATGTTTGGTTTAGACCTTTATTTATTGTCAGAAAATTGCAACTGCATTGCCTGAAACGTCTAAGTGTTACAATCTGTTTTTCTCTGGACTCCTGATAAGTGGCAGCTACACCACAGACAGAGGATGGGTGGGAGCAAGTGGGTCTGCCACTTTCTCTCTCCACCACGTCCCTGAAGGAGTAACCTGGTTTATTCTGGGCTTGGCCTGCCGTTTTCTTCTGTTGCCATGCAGGATGGCGAGGGGCAGGAAGGGGCTTGAAGGAGGAGCTTCTTTGGCCAGCCTGACTGAAATTTGCTAGTGAACAGTATTGAAATGAGGCTGAAAGCTAGCTGATGCTTTAAACTCTAAAAATGAAATGTGATGCATTCATTACAAAGAAAAACCTACAGGATAATGCTTGAAAAAATCTGGCAGCAGCTATTAAAAAACAAACTTTTCCCACATGGAACCAAAAGAGGAATCTTTTTTTATAACTTTATAACTCTAAGATAACTTTATAACCCATCTCTGTCCCTCCATAAGCCACATATTTGATACATCTTCTATAGATTTTCAGGGGAATTCTACAGTTTTTTTCTCTAAAAGAACACGTAATTATCTGAAAAAGCATTTATAATTTTAAGCGGCTCTCGAGAGTCTATACCTTACTAGTTTAATAAGCAAAAGCCTTAAGTACACTGGATAAGTGCTGCTCGTCTCCCTGGGGGCACTGGTTTTTTCCTATTAAAAGTCTTAACTAAGAGTGTTGTATTGATCGCTGGATATATTGCCTGCTCTTGGATTTATTGTCATCTTAATACGGTCCACATTGTCCCTAAAAACAAAACAAAAAATAATAAAAATGAAAGATTTAGATGCCCCTGCTATTGATTGGAAGAACATTTTAGTCAACACTTTGCAGAAGCAGAGCTGAAAAGGCAAAATCCACAATTAATCAAAAAGGAAATGCTCAGTAAATAAAGATATCTAATGGAAATGAGAGTAATTGTTATAGAAAGAGGTAAAATTCTACTCATTTACAGTTAAAACTATTAGGCAGCCTGTTTTGATCTATCTGTGTTTTATCTTTATTAATTTCACCATTTACATATGCATGCATAAATATAATTACCATTTCAAAGGCCCAGCTGACATGTTCTAAAGGCCAGAATAATCCGTAAACACTTCATTAATCATATCCTGATCACTTGTGTACCTTTCTTCATTAGCAGATTGCATCTGGCCGGTCTCGCTGTGTTGATTTGAGCCTATCCATTTTCATAAGTTGCTCAGCTAATACACCTGTTCCAATGCAACATAATTTGTCTCCAGGGTCCGTCTGCATCTCTTTCAATGTACAGTCTTTTAGAAACGCTTTGCTGACTGGCTTTATTCTTGGCTCCTGTTATCCCAGAGCATTAGCTTTCACAGTTTAAACAGCTTTAGCGCGGCCAGGTGTCGCTCTATCCGTCACAGTGGGAGGAGAGACGGCGTCTGGATCTGGAGCTCTGCACCTTTTAAAGCTGAAAATCTTCTTTATTCCTGTCTACATGATGCTTATCCAGACACAGCTTTTTTAGGCAACAATGTCATGGAATTGTAGAAATGTGTCCTTAAGGTTTTATAAACTTAGTGATTTGGGAATTTTATAGTTTAGACTTACATTTATTTAAGTTTTAGGAAGGTATTTAATCAGCAGAACATCATTTTGCATTTCGTATGCATTTTACTTCATCTCTAAAACAAATTCTTGGGGGAAACGGTTTTTCTCCGACCTCTCAGCCTCACCATTTGTTGTTTTTATTGCCTCAGTATTGCAAGTACGCATGAAGCTATATTAAAGTGCTTTGTGATCCATCACTCTTCTTTCTCTGGATGGCTCAGCACCTCATCTTGATAAATCAATCAACTGTTACGTGTCTCGGTCTGTCTCGTTGCTAAGGGGAAAGTCCCTAGCAACAGAGAGGGAATTGTCATGGGCCATCTCCATGGAAACCACAGTGGGAGGAAGAGCGTCAAACATTTAGCAATTTTTCCGTCACATTATGTCACCAGGTTTTTCCTCGTTTCTTACATCATTTGACCCTTGAAAACTATGCGCTACCCTAAATCTGTCTTAGACTAGTCAAACCTTTTTTTTTTTCATTAAATTACCAGCAGGAATTTCATGTATTAAAACGTTGGTTAAAATCAACAATCACAAGACCGTTGACATCATTCCATGTGCACACCTCTGTGATGAAGAGTGTCTGTGGGCAGGAAGTGTTCTCCAGCTCTTTTTGAGATCCAAAAATAACTGCTGTGCATTGTTCCCTGTTGTCAGAGTTAATTCTTCACCTGCCGCAAGCTTTTTCTTGTGTTGAGCTGTCATTTATCAGGTCACAGGAGGATAGGGGAGTTGAAATATCATCCTGTTTTGAAATAAGACGCAATGTAGTACCTTTTATTCAGATAAATTATAGAAGAATACATTTTGGACTGATTCTTTTGCAGATGAAAAACATTTTGTAGAGATGTTTTATTTGGTGTAAAGGTGGGATTTTACTCCATATTGCAGAGTGTTACATCACTGAATTCATTTTTTTCAAAGCATATAAATCCTTGGATCTATAATCATTTATTTCACTCTGAAGCATTTTGACAGAAAAATGTGGCATGTAATGCACATTAGTATTTGTGTACATTGTGGTTTCAGACATGTAAGTGAGCATCGCTTGCATTGATGTCTGCTGTCACCGTCTGATATCTTGAGGCTAATTAATGGGAGGCTTCGGTGCATGACCAAGTGTTGATTCACATCATTACATCCCATCTAATCACTCTGGCGTCCCCTACGCTTACTCTCACGCGGCTGCATGCACGATAGCTCACATGGAGGAGGCAGCTCAGATTGAATCTGCAGGATTCATCTCCCGAGATCATCCTTAAAGCGTAATTTCATTTAGTGAGTTTAACCAACAAGACGCAAGAGGAACTGATAGAAACTGACAACTCGGTTCGTTTATATTCAAGGCCTTACGTTTGCACGCCGCTTTCTGACCTCCCGAGTCTCGGCATCCTACAGAGGTCCAGCCCAGCCATTGAATTACTGGGCTACTAGGGAGTCTGCGGTGTGGGTTGCCAAGCAACTCAGACAGGAGCCTTGCTAATAGGGGAGGTCTCTGATAAAGTCATTTGTGCTATGAATGTCTGCTTATCTCAGCACTGTCAAAGGAAAAATGTCAGCTTTTAGCCCCCTGAGGAAAAAAAAAATGCACAAAACACTGCAGGTGGTTTACACTATTACCGGCTTTAATCTAAGTAAGAAGTTATTTCACACCAGAAGAGCGACAATATCAGGTTTGAGTCTTAGTTTGTGTGAGATTCTCTATTTAACCTGCTGTTGTCTTTTTTTTCTATTCCTTTTAGATGGAGTATTTGGAAGATGCCAGCAGCTGGCAGGTGCAGACCTGCACACGTACGATATTTCTTCCTCTGCTCTGCAGCGCCTCAGGATCCTCCTACAAAAACTGGCTCAAAGAGGTGCAAACTGCCTGTCTGTCTCTGCCTGGGTTTCTTTCTGTTCTGATCAGCATCAGCTGTGCGCAGGGCTTCCAGCAAATGCCATTGTGTGAAGCAAGCCAAATAAGCCAAGCTGTCTCTTTGGCTGGCACAGCCCACCAGCGCAGAGCTAGAACAGGTCATTTGACTCAGATTGGGCTATTGTTTTGCCATCATCGCCTCACTCCAGCAGTCAGTCTTATTGGCTTAGGCACTAGTTGGGCTTTTAGAGCTAATTTCTTGTTGGAGTAACTGTAATGTGTGCTCTGCGGTCACATTAGACAGTCTCTTTTGCTCAGTGGATGATGATAATATTCCTCTATAACAGAAAGTGACAATTTCAGGGTACTACAATGCATTTACAATAGGAAATAATTATGGGGTTTCATATAAAAGGATTTTATGCCACTACATATTTGTGGTGGTCTCAGATCAGCAGTGAAATTCAGTTTGGTCATTTTTTATACAAGAAATTATTAAACCTTGCACCAAAACATTAAAAAGTTTCTTTTTAGATAGTTTTGGAATTGCCAACAGCAAATAAAGATCACCTCCAGAAAAAGTCATGCACACGGGAGATATGATATATCGGCAAGGCATCGTTATTATTAAATACATTTTTTGCGTAAGAGATTTAAAATACAATAATGTGTCTGATTTAAGGTCGGAAGAAATGTATATTTTGGGCGTTTTTAATGTATAACTGAGCAAAGTAAAAATCTTTCCTCAAATCAAGCAGCTGTAATCCTAATCATCTACCACCAGGGGGCGCAAGACACCTTCAACTTATACTGTGACCACACACATTAAACCTCCAAAAATAATTGACTTAGCAGGCCACTCTGAGTTTAATATCTTTAAACAGGCGTGAACCAGAGCTGAAAATCATTGTGATGTATATATATTTATTTATTTTTTTTATAATCTCACATCACTCGTGAATATTAAAGCAAGCAGGACCACACATTTATCTTGTCCCTTGTGCTATCCTAGGCACTTTAACATTGGGAGTTGGGTCATCTAGACCCACTAGACAGTGCGCTGAACCTTTTTTCTTCAATGATTTGTGATCTTCACTGGTGTCCATGGATTACATGAAATCTTTCCACCTTTGTCATGGTAGGAATAACACGTCAATGTAAGGGTGGTGTCATCTAAGATAGCACAAGGGTTAATGGGCGTTTGGAAGTAAACAAATTAGAATGAAAAGAACAGTCTGTTATGGGAGTTCTCTATAGTTTTTGTCTTTTCACTTTGTTTTATGGGGATGTCACGTGTCTCTGGTTTAGGTCATCTCTATGGACCTGACATCATCACTCTGAACCTTTTCATCCTCTTCCGTCTTGCAGTTTCACATCTGCAGACAGCCTGTAATCTGTGGACAAATCCACAGTGTTCTGTGGAATCTTATTTTTATCAGACTAACAGCTATGAAAGTGTCGTCTAACATGAGGAGCCGTGACTATTTTTTTTCTTTTTCTTTAGCAGAGACCAGATTACAGATTGCATTGTGCTGTAACCTAAATTCAAGAGCGGAATAAAATAGAAGGAGCGACATAAATGAAATCGATTTACAATCTTCTTTATCTTGCATCAGAGCAGGTGGAAATCACACAGACTCTGCTCACCGCACAACACCGCTGTCACTCAGATCGATACAAACTGACTCTTGTACAAAAGGGCTCGACTTGTCTGAATGTGTTCTGCTTAGAGAGAAGCTTATTTGCCGATGCATTTTTAGGATGATACTGTTAAAGAACGAAATGTTTATCCGTGAGAAAAAAAAAAGTTTGATCTCCACCCCATCATGCAAAAGATCAACAATGATAGTTAGGGTTAGTTAGGGTTGGAATCATGTAAATTTATTTAAAAAAATGCAATTTATAAGATATTAAACAAAAAAAAAATCAGTGATGAAAAGAGTATGAGCAGAAATTGGACAGAAAACCTTGATTATTTTCTGCCTTTGTTAGAAAACAGTTAAAATAAAAAAACAAGTTCTTAAACTGTAAATGTGCTGCAACAATAATTAACTTATGAACAGCGATAATGAATTGGTTCCATCAGAGATGGCACTCACTAAGTGGTGATTTGCATGGCATTTCTGGTTTACAAAGAAACTGAAAGAGAACATATTTAAACAAACCATTGGTTTGACTTTTTTTAATTAAAATTTCTGTGGTAAAAATGTGAAAGAAGAATCAAATCTGATGCAATAACTGACCTGTAAAATCAGGTCTTTTGCGTAATATTACACCTTGTGATGACCTTGACGTATTTACTTGATTAAACTCAAAGACTGAGAAACAAGAACACTGAGTCTGTTTTTTAGACTTTTACAGTTGTGCTTTGATGTTAAAGCACCCAATTCCACTCCAAGTGTTAAACTATACACAAAAATTCTCCCTTTCAGGTTTTATAGTGAAATGTTTGTCCTTTAGGGAGTTAAATTACTTTTTTAAAGAAACACCTCAGCTCAGAATACCAGAGTCATTAGCTTGTTTCGACATGAAGCGTTTTCATGTAAACTCTTTCATCAAACTCTTGATTATCTATATGTATTTTGTTGTTGAACCATGTTGCTGTTTTATGTACTCATGAATTAAATTGTGTCACAATGTCTTAATCAAACAATATTTTACAATTGTTTCTTGGTAGAAAATTGTAATTTTAATTATATTTCCTCTTGCATTTAATGATAATTCCCTCCATCTGACAACAAAACCAGTGTTTTTCAATAGGCAGTTTATTTTTATTTTTATTTTGCTAAAGGTTAACTCACTTGGTTTTACTAATTACCAGTTGTCATGATTGTTTTTATGTGCCCAAGGCTTTTTGGTTAGTTTATTTTCATGGCAACAGTTGCTAGGAAGTGGGTGGGGCTAAGCAGAGAGAATTTTGCCTGAAAGTTGCAGAGATGTGGTTAATGAACCGTGTTCACCTACAGTAAACTGCAGTCGATTGTCCGCCTGTCCCTGCCCATGTGGGCCAACAGATGATGGAGAACATCTAAGTATGATGATGCATTGTGACATTTGCATTAGCTCCATTGACAGGAGTTGTCAGTCAGGGAGAATCATTGACCATAAAGTGACTTGATGTTCCACTGGAGTTACTTTATTTATGGTCCTACATTTGCTCGTGCACAAAAGTGCTCACTGTGAAAGACGAACTGACAAACTGTTCCACCCTGTTCTGATTTATCCGTTTATTAGTGAGCAGCGAATTCGCAATAACAAGCATGCATAGAAAAGTGAAGCAGCTGTAACTGGAAGAAAACTTGTTGTTTTTTAAAAATATATATATAATTAGAGAGAAGCTTCTGTTATTTTTTAGGAAGAAAATACTAAAGAACAATATGGAGCTATGATAAATGCAGGAAAATCAACATATTAGGTTTTTATTGATTGTACAATACAGTTGTAAAGCTGCCCTTGTCTCATTTATAGCATTTAAATTAAACTAATGTTAAAATATAATAAAATAACCCTTTTTGAATGGTTAAATAACTTACTGTGTACATTTTGAAATATTTTCTCAGGTAAAATAAATTTAATAAAATTAAATGTTGAGATGTAAGTAAATCTAACAAGCACCAATACACATTTGCGTTTAATCTCTATTCATATTTTGGCCATATCCTGCTTTACAAGTGTACGATTAGTTTAATTTGTGTGTCAAACTCAGAGTGACACATTTCATTTTAACTAATTAGATAGAAGTTGCCGCTGAATTATTCAGGGTTTTTTCCATTAGTGCTTTTAAAACCAGTTGGTGGACAGAAGTAAAGGAAAAGGGGAAAATCTGCATTTCAAAACAACCAGATGAAACAAGAAGACATGTAGACAGGATCTCATCTAATAGGCTTTGAATATTTAGGAGACCCCCCTCCCCGCCTCTCTCTTTCCCACATAAAATATTGGAGGCCTGGAGAAATATCTCGTCTGTTTGAAAGCTATCAGACTAATGGCGAAGGCTTTAATTAACTGAGGCACTTGCTTGAGACAGGATGTTACTTTAAGAGGCAGAAAGTGGCAGGGTTTGATGATGATGCCTGCAGTTTCTCTGGACTTCCAGATGAATCTGCATGATGTTTAACTCCTTAGTGCCAGAATAATCAGTTGAGATGTTGATTGAGAGGAATCCAGCCACAAAGGCCCTGCCTCCTTGACTTTTTGATTTACAGAATGGATCATTTTAACCCTGTAATTTGCGTCGACACACCTTCTCCCTCAAGTGCGCCCATACTCGCAAACCATGGTATGTATGAAAATGAGTGCCTCCCCCAAGAGACGGAGGGGAAAGAGGTGTCACAGTTGATGTAGGCAGCCTCATGCGGTTTATGGTGCCGTCGCACGTTCATTCTGAAACCGTTTAAGCAGCTGCAGTAAACTGCAGGTAGCATATGGATCGTTCAGGGATGACAACAGACCTTCGTTCCTCATCGCCAGTGATGATAGCACAAATGATCATCACCACGGTAACATATAGCCAGTAGCACCCCACACTGGATAAGCCAGGGGTAGTTAACAGTTATTGTTGCATGGATGGATGACTGAGCTGCGTTCCAGAACAGTGAGAGCATACGCTGTCTTTGTGCTCCATTCAGCGCTGCCAAGAATGAATGGAGGCATCTGTAGCTGCTCTGCATTGTTCAGATCCTCATCTGGTGCTTATGAATATCGAGGAGAGATTCTGGTGTCTGTGGAAGGGAAACCGGGCTAATGAAGATATTCTGCTATGTTAATGCCTTTCATGTTTTCTATAATTCCCTCCAAGTCTGCTAGTTTGTTGACATAAACACTCCCATATCATTACAAGTGGCACTTTCAGATGAATCCTGAAAATGTTAAGGGGTGAACATAGTTATTGGCTCTTTCTTTTCTTTTTTAAATACTCCAACCCTTTCGATATGTCTATTATCTGTGGAATGCTTTCTGAACTTCAAATGCCTTTTGAGTCGGTGGGAGTAGGCAAAAATCTTTATCTTTTGTTTCCTTTGCTTGGATGGTTCCATCTGGTCCTGGCATAACTGTACTTTGCCCCCGCCCAGGAGTTATGCACCTCAACTATGTGTTGGCAATTAGCAGAGTTGTTGGCACAGCGTCAGGCCATACTGTGACAGCCTCCCCAGGCGTGTTTACTGACTGCTGTTTGTGTGTGTCTGGGCCTGTCCCTGCTCAATAGGTCTACTGAGTAATTTTAGACCTTCTCTTTCTCAGATAAAGCTTTGTTTGCTACTGCGATGTGTGCTTCTGTCCTCCTGGGTACTAAATAGATTGTTTTGCCATAAAAACATAAATTGTCAACATGGAGTCATCATGGTCTGGGCTTTTTCATTTGTTTTTTTTGTTTTGTTTTGTTTTTTTGCAACCTGTTCCACTGTAGTTGAGGAACTGAATGTAATGCTATGTGCTCAGTATTTTCAGAGTAGCTAAAATTAGGAAGGGTAACATGTTAATGACTCCCTCAAAAAAAAAGTTTACTTTCTACGAAAATATTCTAAAAACTTTGAACTAAATGACAATAGATGGTTTTGAAACATCAGTAAAGGTTGACATTTCCTTTTTCAAAAAATAGCCTTGTTTTTTATTGATTTAAGATACTGGATGCCAATCTAAGTTATTGAAATAAGACCAGAATACACCAAACTTCTTAGAGATGCATTCGTAAAAACAGTATTTAGTTTTTTTAGAAAACCATATATTACAATTCTGCAACTTAAATTTTCCTTGTGCTTGCAGCTCATGCCAGACAATGTGGGGTTAACTTAAGTCAAATTACAAAGGATAATGAGTTGTAAAGAGTGGCTTCTGGATGCCACAGGCGAACTGAACCCATTTGTGAAATTACATCCCTGCTGGATATCTCATGGTTTGTGGTAAAAGATATTTTAGAAAAGCGAAACCATCCACAGGGCAGTCCAAGGCCACAGAGCATGGTCAGCATGATTGCACTGCAGTACCAAAAGCAAGGTTTATTAAGAAATGGCTAGAAAAGTTGATTGTGGAAGACCTTGACAGACATGTGGTGTCTCTGGTGTTTGACCTCCACCTCTGGGGTAAAACAGATTCCAAGATAGTCCTTGTCATCCAACATCGGTGCTCTGCAGAAAAACCCTGAAACTGTTCAAGAAAAGTCTCACCGTCTATAAAGAAACGGTAGAATCTGCTTTAGGATCTGTTCTAAAAAACAATTTTTACTGTTGTAAGCAGTTGCTAAATTTCAAATAGAAACTTTGTTAATTTCTTTTTTATTTTGCTTCCTTTTTCTTTTCATTTTTTAGGTTTGAAATGGGAGGACGATATCACTCAAAAGGTCATCTCTAGGGAGCTTTCCAAATTGAGGAATGTCCCCTTTCACCACCAGAGCAATTCTCCAAGTCTCCTGGACCTTTACAGCAACGGGAAACCGAAGCCCGATCAAACCGAACTTAACAGAAACCTGCAAAAGTACCTCACAGGGTTGGGCTTTCTGCTGCCATTGGACCATCAAATGGTCCAACAGGAGGGATCCAAGGTTCAGGTGAGCTTCGGATGGAGCACAAGCATGGTATGATGTCAAATCAATGTTGCAAAGTAGACCCAAAGAAAAAAAACAGAATAGAGAAGAATGTTCTACAGCAGGCGTGCCGTAACATTTTGCATATAGGGCTAGTATTGGGGAGGTGAAAATATGTCAAGGGCAATGATCTGGCCTGCTTCCTTTGAACCCTTAGACTAACATTAACTGCACTGTTTTCTAAAAAGAAGGAAGAATTTTTTTTTTTTTTTTTTTTTATGGGATACTTTTCTTTTTCCACCAAGAACCGAAATACATCAAAAACATTACTATGAATTTTATATTTGAAGACTAGAAATAATGGAATTTAGCCCATCGCTATCAAGAAATCCTACATACAATGTTTAGAAATACACATATTATTGATTTTATGACAGGAACCTGTAGGCCACATTTAGCCAATGTGCCAGACTTTGGACATGCCGGATGTACAGCATAAATAAAATGAATGAGCAGAATTTGGCATTAAAAGGCTCAAATCAAATCTGTTTTCTGTTTGGCTTGTTCCATTTCTATTTGCCTTGTAGGCAAAAGGGAGAAAAGCATATGATTTTGCTAATTAGTGAAAGGAGCTCTTCCTATTGCTTTTGTGGAAAAAAGTCATTATCTGTCTCTTTGCTTTTATACCCGCTTTGCTTTTGTCTCTTTCTTTCTTTCTGTCTCACTCTCTCCCACAGAGCCGGGACCCTTTTTACACAAAGGTCCTCCATCACCTCTTTACATTATTCAAGGCTCATATTTAGGGGTGGACCCCCCGTTTTTGTGCAAGATGCGCCTTCACCCCTCATAGCCGGGCAGCTTCCTGCTGCCGTGTCATTGCAGTCATAATGCAAAGTTGAAGAGTTCAGGACCTTCCTTATTGATGAAATGGGGTCCTTTGTTGGGTTGGGTGATGGAAGGAGGCAAACATGGTTAGAATGAATAGCGGAGCACCTCTGTCTTGCTGTGCTAATGCCATTATGGCCTCTCAGTGTGCCAGGGACGGAGAGACTGACATTTTCTCTATATACGTTTGAAGGGCAGAAATGGCACCCAGGGAGAGAGTCGGTATTAGTGCTGCAGTGACAAGGATAAAAACTCTATTCAGTGGGTATACTGTACGCTGTGAGCGTGGGCTTTTATTACTCAGATGAGAAGAATGATTCCTCGTCTTCATAGAGAGACGAAAGGGAAAAATCCCACTGTTTCCCGCCTGTATCAACCCCCAAATGAACGGCTGAAAAGCTCCTAAATGCCTTTATGCAGCAGTGCATTTTAATACAAATGTGTTATTCAATGTGTGTGAAACATAGACTACCATCGCAAACTTTGAAATTAGGTGACTCATATACTTTTTTTTCCAGATAAAGACTTGCTGCTCTGATGGGGGGGTTGCTTTTAAAGTTTGTTGTGTTGTGGAAATGCATGAAATTACTCTTTGAGTGACACTATCTCATCTAGGATTTCCATAATGCAATTTCCAAGGGCAGTTGTCTTTGATCTAGAATTCCTATTCATATCCTGTCCTGTCTCATGGAGAGAAGGTTGCCTCTCTCTTCATTCAAAAGCCTGTCACAACAATGGTGACCTGATATGGCCCATTTGATGTTCACATGGAGCAAAAGGCCATTTCATAGCCCGGGCAATTTATCGTGTGAGTGCTGCCACTTCAGCTCTCTAAAACTGTACAACACCAGGCTGATGCGGATGTTCCTGGGATTTTGTTTTTGTAACAAAAACTTTCATAAATGCAGAAAGCAGATTAAACTTAGAAATTGTAACCAAGAGTTTAATTTATCTTATTGGTTATTCTTATCTTACTACTTATAAAAGGATAAATATATATTGGAAATGGTTTAACTGACAGTGATTGACCCGTGTGGAGTTTGTAATTGGTGCAAATTTGGCATTTTGTATGTTACAGGATGAAGACATGATGTCGGATGCTCTGTCTGCTCCCAGTCAGCCAAAACCTAAGCAAGGCTGGAAAGAAACAACCATCTACAGCCTTCAAAAAGGAGCTGGCCAGCCTCCAGTCTCCAAAGTCATAACTAAGAGTGGAGAGGGCAGGCACCCAAAGCTCAGCGCATCCATCCAGGACCCGCACAGGGGCAAGCACCTCTCTAACCATCTGGAGCAGCTTTTTGCTGGGACAGCCGGCACACAGCAGGGCGTCCCTGGAGGTGAGGCTGTGTGGCCCAAAGGGAAGCTCCAGTACCTCAGCTATCTGCGGCCAGCTCAAAGCACAGCGAAGCCACAAACTCAGGCTTTTGACTCCAAAACATCAAAACTTGATCTCGATGGACTGCTTTTCAAGGCTGGTTCTGACCGACTCGCAGTAAAGAAGCCTCTTGATGCCATGGATGGTGAGACTTTCTGTATAGCTTTATAAAAACAAATACAATCCAAACATTTCTATGAATTTAATTTTCTGTTGTTTTTTTTTTTTTTTGTTTAGACCACCTCGTCTCGAATGCAGTTAACCAGCTGGGGAGGCACAGCTTCAACATGGAGGATTTGATAGGAAAAGACCTTCACCGGCTGGCTGAAGTCATCACTGGAGCACTGCAGGAGGTGGATGAGGAGCGGCCGGAGCTTGGGGCTCGGCCAGCACCAGGAGCCAGTACCTCCAGGGGGGAGATGGAGGCTAACCATGAGCCACTGATGTCAAAGCTTCTGAATCAGGACCAGACCCTGAAATCAGAGACGGGGAAGGATCCAAACCAGAAAAACACACTCGGAATAAAACAAGGTTGGTTTTGACATTGGTAGGAATGGGAATAACAGTTGGCGGCCTTCAGAACACTTCTATGCATTTTGTACAAAAAGATGTTGGAGTGATTATAAATTTATAAAGGCTCTGAAGCATGCTTGGCTAACAAATGATCAGACAAAAAGTTGCCAAGAGCATTTTTGTTTCAGACTCAAAAGTGTTTTTTTTTCTTAAACACAAAAGAGGATCTTGTTTTGCATAATCTGCTCACAAACTTGTGTTTGTTTACAGGTCAACAAACAGACGGTTCAGACACTGACAAGTCCACTGACAAGGTGAAAAATATTTCTGCACAAACAGCCAATTGGTTACTGAGGGAGCAAGACACGACAAAACATGCATTTAATTGCAGTTGTGTGGCACTTAAATTATTATTTAAAGCTGTTCTAGTTGATAATTTAAGGTTAAATTACTTAAACTTTGAAATCAATCACAAAAAGATCCATTTTGTTTGAAGAATCATGGATTATCATTAAAGACTTGTATTACGTCTTAAACCAGATTTTTAAATAGTTTCACACAATTTTTTGTGTTCAAACTGAGGAAAAATGGTCTCAACTCTTCTAAGGTATGTTTGTTTTCTTTTTGTTTTCTTGATTCTAAGCAGCACGGACTCTTCTTTTCTAAGCTGCTGGACTACCTGAACATGGAGCCCTTTGGTGATGCTCCAGGGTTCAACAGTGGTCCCTCAGGCCTCGTCCACAAAATGGCTGGACAAGAGAATGTCCAGAGTCGGACGACGCAGGGCCAAGCTCCTGTCCCCAGCCGCTCAGAAGAAAAGACCCTGACTGTCCCTGCCAAAGAAGGGTCCATCCTGCGGTTGATGGGGGGAGCAGAGTTGCCTGATGCACAGGTGGACTCTGAGATGGAGAGTTGGATGCAGGCCGATCAGGCGCCGGTGGAGAGGAAGAAGCCCGTCGAACCACAGAAAGCAGACATGAAGATTAAAACCCAGCTGGTTCATGTGGGGGTGAAGGAGTTTTCCAGCAGAGGGAAGGACAGACACTTTGGCTACATAATTACCGGCTCAGAGTGAGTAATGCACAACCAAATAATGATGATACAGTGAACTGTATAATGTTTTCTGTATCAAATACAGTAACATTCAAAGCATAAAAAAGGATTGAAACAAGATTCTCAAATGATGCGCAACCTTAAAAAAGTTATGAACAATCATTTGTCATTTTCTTTGTTATAAATGACTTTTATTTATTTATTGTTTTAACATCAGAAAAGTAACATTGTTAGTTTTTCAGAATCACTAAAAACTAAAATAAAATTGTCAATATAACAAATTTAATTATTAAAAGTAAAAATTTGAATCAGTTTATAATGTTTTAACTTAAAGAAAGCTTTTATGATGGTAAAACCTTGTTGGCTATCACAGCAAAATAACACTCTTTGAACTACTGTAACTCTAAAAGCGTTGATGCAATTAACATAATTCAAACAGATTCTGCTGTGGAAAAAAAGTGGCTTTGTACTGATATGCAACATTTTATGTTAGGAGAGTGTTGCGCAACAACGCAAAGCCGCTTTTCTCTGCGTCTAGATACATATTCTAAGGCACTGGATACGTTTTAGCTCACCTAAGTGGTTCTAACATGGCGTAAAAAGAAGCTCACTGACAATTTTACAGATCACACATTAAATTTAGGTAAGGGGGCACTAACGGCTGCGGTTTTGGAGTCTGATTAATATAAAAACTAGAGGAAAGTGATTACATTTCCACTGCAGGATCCAACAGCAGTGTGCAGTGTGAACAAACAAGCTTGACTTCTTCAATTAGTAAAACATAAAAAAAACAATAACACCAGCACCATTTTAAAAACAAAGATTAAATATTTTAAAAAATACTGAAAAGGATCTGGCAGGGAACATAGAAAAGCAAGTTTTGTACTTCACAAGGATTAATAATAACAAAGAAATTGCATCTCTGGTGATTTTAAAACAAAAGTCAAGGTAAAAACCAAACACAAGGCATATGAGCGGTACAAATTTTAAATTGTAAATGCAGGATTATTTTGTTTATCTGAATTTCATTTTCAGCAAATTCAAATCTAAGTCTAACATTTTTTGAAGATAATTTGAAAATGTTGATCTTTCTTTTTGCAAAAAAGTGAAATATAACTTAAATGTGTAAGTTCCTAAGAAAAAAGGAAAAAAAAATATATATATATATATATATAAATATGTGTGTGTGTGTGTGTGTGTGTGTGTGTGTGTGTATTGATTTTAAATTGAACAAAAGAAAAAAGCAAAATAATTAGACTAAGCACACCAGAATACTTAACTAAATAAAAGGAATGAAATCAAATTCATAATCAATTTAATAGAGCAGTTAAAAGTGATTGTTAATTAAGTTTTTGCTGAAATAAAGTAAAATAAACAAAACTTTGTTTTCTTCAATGTGGGCAGGAATAAGTGTGAGCTTGATGTAAGATTTATTTTTTACTCAGTTTATTCAGTTTACTTTGTTTTTTGTCTTTATAACTATTTAAAAAATAGGTCCCTCTCCCATTATTAATGTTTTTTTTAAGTATAGTGTGGTGTAGTTAATGGCAGCGTTATGTAACTGTTCAGGCCAGACGTCTGTATGGCCTGTTTCCATATTCATTGCATACCTTGAAACTAAGCACATGCCAGCTTTGCTCATTTACTTGAAATTGCCTTTAAAAGGCTTGCTTTCTGTCAAAGCCACCTACATGTTCCGGTCTTTATGGATAGGACGCTGGTGCGGGTTGAGGCCTTGCGTGCGTGTGCTGCGCACCTCATTATAATAGCAGCATTGTAATAGCAGATGATAAATTCTTCAGTGTGTGGGTATTACAGCTTTAATGATGATACTTTGTGAGAAAGCGTTGAGTCCTCTGCCTCCCCTCTCTTACCTCCTGCTCGCCTGAGCAAAGATAAATTCCTATCAACTGCATGTTCGCCCCTGGCTCTTTCTTAAATCCCTTTATGGCCTTATCAGGTCTAGTGTCGGTGGGTTGTCCTTCACCTGTACAAAACACGTAACCTCATAAAGGTCTGATACGGGTACAGGTGTCACCCGAATATTAGATTATCGCTCCTTATAGAGCGGTATGCACAGGCAGAAAGAAATGGGTCACTTTTCCAACTGAAATGTCTTCACCTCATCTTCCCCGTCTGTCCTAGTGGACACCTTCAGCCGGCCTGCAGCTTGTCTCTGCATTTGCAGCAGACCTCATGATTGCACAGTTGTTATCCCCAGCTGCTTCACCCCCTGCAGTGAAGCTACACAAACCTGCTTATCTGACAGCTCCTGACATTGTGGTGGTGGTATTGTGGGGGAGGCTGAGAAGTGGGGTGGGGGGTGGAGTGTGCATGGTGAAAAGGGGGGTGGAGGGGTATGGATCGAGGAGAAGGAGACAGAGAGAAACCCAAGGGAAAAGGGTTAGCATCAACAAGCAAGTCACTCCTGGAGCTCTCGAGTTGCTAGAATTACCGCAGAGGGATGCAGTCGTGTCTGGAATTGCTTCGGTGAAGCTTTAACTTTCAAAACCTCTCTAAAAGTAGCGAGAGAGAAAAAGAAACCTCCCACTCTCAAAGGTGGAGTGAATCAGCCACTCACGCACAGTACACTTTTTCTCATGGAAAACCGCTTTAATGTGGTGTTGCATTCAGGCTCAACAAAATATTTCCTCACGGTTCTGACTGGTGCACTTGTAAAGAAACCAGCTTTTTTTTTTTTTAAATGTAAGAGTGCTGAGCGCGACAAGATGAAACACAGTTGTTTTTACTTATTTGTTTTACATTTTTCAAAGTAAAACCCAAACTTGGTGATGTCACGTCGATGTGATTTCCAGGTTAAGCTGTCAGCAAAAACGCGGCTTTTCGAGTGCGCTGGCGTGGATTGCTTTCTCATTTCTTACGTTCAATCTGCTGGCCGGCAGATTGCCTTTGTTTGGTCTATTTCCTTGGCGATTTACTCTCTGAGTGAGAAAGCAGCCGCAGACTGAGCTGAGATGAGGCATGGCTTTATCAGACCACCATTACACTTCACCCCCATTCCATTTGCACCTTATTATGCTCATCGCACGGTGAGGGCGCGTGCGTGTCTGTGTGTTTGTGTACTTGGCGGTATCATGTTTTGCTTTGAGGCTTTGTGCGCGTGAAAAAGAGACGGTCGAAGCAGAAGAAGAAAAAGAAAGATGAGAGAATGAAAGGGAAAGAAAGGAGCGTCCATATGATGCAGCCATTACACCTCATGCAGGTTCCATTTGCACCTTATTGTTTGTCTCATTGCTGGAAAAAAAGCAGGTGATTTACCAAGCCTGGAGAGGCAGCTGATCCCTTTTCCCTTGGCACAGTGGCTTTGTGTGTTTGTTTGGGTTTGAGTGGCTGTGTTCAATGTGCAAATTCGTCCGGTACATCTACTCAGACAACCGTAGCTTTTGCTTGTGTGCAATGACCCATTTGCAGCAATTTACTGTGGCAGCACTTCCCTTAAAAAAAGTTGCATTTTCCTTATTTTGCGTGTACAGAACACAGCCAGAGGCCTCAAAATCTCACTCCTACCTCTGCTATGTTTGTTTTCCCCAGTTCCCTCACCAACGACCAGGGTTTGGACCTGATGGAGCAGCTAACCCAGAGACTGAGCCTCCATGCTTCAGATCTCACACAGCTCTCGTACGTGAAGACAAAAACATCCCACCTACTTTGCAGATATGAGTAAATAAAAGTATAAATGACTGCATTTTTAAAGACCAATTCTTTGGATTTTTGGTGTTCCTGTGGCATACTTCTGATGTTGGAACAGGGGGCGGAGCTCAGAGTGGCTAAAGGGGGATGCTGTCCCCCAAGTAAAAAGCTTCACTCTCCCACTTCCTCCCCGAATCTTTGAGTCAATATTTGAACAATTATTGACAGAGATCATCAATACAAACTTCTTTAAGCATGGGTAATGGTATCTCAGCAAAAAAAAAACCTCAGTTTTAATATTATTCACAATTACAATTAAGTAACTGTTTGAAGGACGTTTTTTTGACAACTTCATTTGCAATGGCCGTCCACTCAACTGTCCTCATTTCTCACCCTTCCAAAGTCTTCTGTCCCCCTCCCGTCCCCCACCACCATAAAAAAGGTCAGAGCTGCGACACAGTGATGAGGACATAAATTAAGAAAAGTCATCTCATTTCTGAGAACTTCTTTATTTACATCATTGTTAATCAGGAGTAGACAAAAGAATGCCATTTGAAAAAGAGCGTATTTGTGTCGTAGAAAATATGCTGGGTGGGTCGGGGGGGGGGTTGCTCCTCACCATTTGTAGCGCCCACAGCTCAGAGGTGATTTTCTAATGAATACTGCGGCGCTGCAGAAACTATGTCCAAGAAAATTACACTTTTTTTTTTTTTTTTTTGAGAAAAACAGCATAATTTTAATTAAAAGACCTCTGGGAGCGCTTTGAAAATAGATCAAAAGATGAATGGCGTGGGTCTTTGAAGTATCTGAAACTGTGAAATGCTTTTGCCCCTGCAAGGATTACCCCTGCAAAAACTCTACAGGAGCCAGTTGTTGTTTTTCTGACCTTTTAACGTGTTTGCCTTCATGCAGTGAGAATAATCAGACTTAATTACACCCAGACACATACTGAGGCCTGTTCTGTATTCAGATCTGTTTCTTAACGCTGTTGTTGCAAGAGTTCTTGTCAAAAGATGGAGCACTTCATCTATGAAAAGGATTCTTGGAAGCAAAAACAGAGAAGTGGATGCGGAGCTAGAATCAGAGCAAATGTCCAGCAGGAGGTGGTTAATATATTAATAAGCAGGCGAACTGTCCTTGAACTCAGGCTGTTTGGTGCTTGTACCGTGTTCCTGCTGTACATTTGGTGTCAGACCATGTATGAGGCGGAGGAGATGTGTTCGTCTAAGATCTGACAAGCCTTTTGAAACGCTCCTTAAGGAGAAGGGAAGTCAGGGTGGTTTCATAACACCCCCAGCATACGAATACCAAAAGCACACACTGCAGTGTGTCGCTGTACTCGGCTCATTTCACAGGTGGTGTAGTAGTTTACTACACGGTGACCTCCACATTCATGTTCCCACCCAGGCATCCTGATGTGCACATTTAATTATGATGAGCACTAATTGAGTAAATTTGGTTGTTACACCCGTCACTCACTCTCAGCTCCTGATGCATGTTAATGCCAACCATCATTCATACAGAAAGTGGTGAAAGGTCACTTTTATCTGCATAGTTTCCACATTTAAGCTTTTATTTTGGTCACAACATGGTGCTGAATATCAAATTTGAAAGGACTCGCGTAAATCATGGAATACTACTTTAATTTGCATTTGGAAAGATTGAATTTACTGTCAAATAATAAGTAATTTTGCTTGGATCTGAAATAAGATCTAGTGAAGAGTAGACCTTGTGCTTTTATGTTTATTTTGTTTGAGCAAATGTCAAAATCGCACACAGATGCCTTAAAGACCCACTCCGATCATCTTTTGATCTATTTTCAAAGCCTTCCCAGTGGGCTTTAAACCGTTACTATGCCTTTTTTTTTTACCCTAAATTCAAAAACTTGTGTTGTTTTCTAGGTCATAGTTTCTGCAGAGCGGCAGTAGTTCATCAGAAATTCGCCTCTGAGTTGTGGGCAGAACTGTTGGTGTGGAGCAACCCCGCCCCCCTTCCCCTCCCCCTTCCGGAGAGCTCTCTATCTACACACTGTCCCCCTAGCTCACAGCAGCTCACACCCCTACGTAACAACTAGAATCTTTTTCTAATAGGATTTTTTTCGTCTGCTCTTGATTCGTGAAAAATTGAACAAATTAATACTGGGAAAGGCAGCTTAAGCTTAAATTGTCTTTATATATGTCCTCCATCATGCTAAAAGAACATGTTAAAAACCTCAGAAATACAAGTGGGTCCTTAATTGGGTCTCCTTCAAGGATTTCATAATGTCCTTGTACCTTGCTTTTACGCTATCCTAATTAGAAAATTTGGAAAAAACTGTAGTCTTTGTCTGGTTTGGTTACCTCCATTATTTTTATATAATCAAGATAATGGAAACACCTTTATGTAGGAGTAAAAATATGGCCGGGCTCTTTGTGAGCCTCGACAGGTGAGTGCTTGAAAGCCTTTTTCTGAATATGAGTTGGTTGGAGAATGAGAGCTGGGTCAGAGCACGCCGCTCTACTATGGGAGGCTTGCTTTTTCCGCCGCTCCAATGAGCCCAGATAGAAACCGGGGAGAAGAGGCCTCAAATGTGAGCAGGCGGAGAGGACTTGAGAGGAAGACGTTGCAGGGTTTGTTTCTTAATGCTGTTAAGATTATCCAGACCCCAAACACTATTGCGATCGAGCTTGCTGGTGTGGTAATCAGCACAAAAACAGTCCCTTTGAAATTCTGGTCCAAGACAATGATGAGTGGAGGAATATGTATACATGTTTTAGATGACGTAAGTGTTTTACTCATCAACAACACTAGGGGGAGTGGGAAACACACTTACAAGTACATCTTGACACACTGTGTGCAACAGGACACACACACTACCCAGCTAAAACCCCGCCAAATAGTCTGCACACACATTCTCCTTATGACCCGAAAATGAGGTCTGAGCTCACACGTCCGGTAACTCAGAAGACAGTGTGGAGTCCTCCTGATAACTTATCTATCTCAACTTCATCATCCCACTGTGGCGGTGTTCCTCCTTCAGTGTATTTGAATTGCATTTGGGTGGCTTGTGAAAAAAGAAAAAAAAAATCACGTCAGTTCAATTTGAGATGCATTGAGATATCAGGCTGTGCCCCGTCGGCCAGATAAAGAGAAGGTGGGGGTAAAGATTGTGGAAACATTGACATTTTCAAGAGCAAACAGAGCCCAGGCGAAGCAACTAGAGAAGGGCACATTTCTGTCTGAACTGTGTGTGCTTGCATGCACATCAGCATGTGTATGATCATGCTCACAAATGCATGGGTGCATGGCTGCGTCCGTCCGTCGAGGGCTATTGGCTCTTGTATTGCTTCTGGCTCGGCAGCTGCTGCCGTGTCTAAAGCAGGGTAGCGGATGGTGACCAGACTGGGTGACCACACAGCATAAGACCCCAACAATACATCATGATCTCATTCTCACAACACTGTCATGTTCTTAATTTTAAAAGTCCCACTTTTGATCATCTGTTGATCTATTTTGTAAGTGTTTCCAGTGATTTTTTTTTTTAATCATCAGTATGCCATTATGCCAAAATAAAAAAAAACTGTTTCGTTTTCTAGGACGTAGATTCTGGAGAACGGTTCATTAAAAATTTGTCTCCGAGTAGTGGGCGGGGCTCCTGGCACGGAGCAACCCTGTCCCCCCTTTCTGTCATCCATAACTGAGAGCTGTTTACACACCCTCCCACTAACCTAACATTACCGGGTCAACAAAAATGGCGAGCAACACTGGAGCGATCTACGGTGGTCCTGAAGAGCAGATCACACCAACGAATCACTCAACATATTAGAGAACACAATGACAATTTAACAAGCAAAATTAGCTATACTGTAAAAAAAAATAAAAAATTGCATTTTAGAAATCAAAAGAAATTACAGAAAACAAAATGTAATAAATGAAACAAGGGAAACAAAAACTCAAAACAAAAATCAAACAAACAAAATCAAATGGTAAAAAATGAAACAATGGAAGAAACTGGAAAAGGTAGGTTCTATGGGGCATCAGTGATTGGTTGATGACATTTAATTTTCTGACGTTTGACTTTTTTAAATGCGTCTTCAATGTCCACATTATAAAAATTTTGGGATTAGTACAGAGAATTTTCAGTGTAGCTTCATGCAAAATAACTTTCGGTTGATGGACAAACGTCATCATCCAGTCTGTGATATCCCATAATGCCAACCTTTTCCAGTTACTTTTTTTAACATATCTTTTTGATTTCTGGAAATAACTTTTGTTTTCTGAAAAATAACTTGTTCTATCTTATTTGTTTTTTAATGCTGTTTTTTCATAATTTGTTTTCATTTTTTTATTTGTCGATCTTTGAGATCTGTTTTTGCGCTGAGTGATTTGTTGGTGTGATTTGCACTTCAGGGCCTCCATAGCTCTCCAGCAATACAGTTTGGAGGCAGATACAAGCTTGGCTGAGTAAAACTAAGAAGTACATGGATCCAGTCGTCTACAAGTGGATGCATTACGTTGGGTCGGAGCTGGGAGTTTTGGTCCACCCGGCGGGTTTTCCACGTCACAATGATTTGATGAAAGAAATATTCAAAAATGACATTTTTAGCTTAATTTTCTTTATATATGTCCTCCATCATCAGCAAATACCACAATAACATGTTAAAAACATAATTTTCATCACAGTGGCTCTTTAAAAGGTCCGTATTTGTAAAGCAACATTTTCATTTTTATTTTTTGGTCCATCCCACAACTTTTGCTGATATTTAGTAAAAGAATTTACATTTCAGTCAAACTGAAAACTCCAACATCATCTGTTGCCAAAATGATGACTGATAACTCTTTTAGACACTTAAAAATGGTTCTATGTACCTATACACGTTTCTATTCTTATGTTTTTAATATGATATAAAAACAGTGAAACATTGTTCTTGACATGAATTGGGGTACTTTTTTTTCCTTCATTTTTTTACTCATGGCTACACAGTTATGTTTCCCCCTCGGCCATGGAGAGGTTTTCTAACTACGTCTGCCTGGGTTGTTAGATTTTATTTCACCACCAGCCTCATGGACCTTCAATATTTATTCTCCTCTAGGGAGATGAATCCGTTACCGACTCCTGACCAGACAGAGGAGAGTGAATTGAGGATGTGCAGACAGGTTACTGTCTGTAAAAAAAATAAAAAAAAGAAGACAGAAAATCTGCAGCTCAAACAGACAGTGACTGAATTGTAGGCAAATTCAAAATGAAAACAGAAGATAAGGACAGAAATAAAACCCATTGATGCAGTTTTTCGTATTGGGTTTTATTTACAGATTCCTACTTTTTTAATTTGGTATTAAGAATAAAGTGAAGCAAGGATCTTTGAGCTGCCAAGTAACATGTTTATTAAAGGTTCATATTTTTGCAGGGGTTGATATTGGTTGCTTTTTACTGCATCTTTTTATTGAGTCATTGAATAAATAATGAAGCCTACATCAGCAGAAGCTTTAATTTGAATTTACTCATAGCATTGAGGAAATGGAAAAAAAAAAAAACATTCTGATTTGGTGCCTGATATTTTTTCAAGTAGTTTTATAAACCCTTTGCTCTGTGTCGTTCCTGCTGCTTTGTTTTTTATGCTAAATTAATCTGAATTAATTTCTACATTTCAAAGATGCAGATTATCAAGTATGGTGCCCTTTAAAGATTGGATTACTAATTTAAAAGTAAAAAACATTTTTTTGATTATGTTTATGATGTAAGCCTGTTTATAGCTTTTAAATACATGGCCACATAAATAGGGTATTTTTTTTACCTCATATTTTGGATTTAGAGAACATAAAAAGGCATTTTCTTATGAGTGTGGATGTTCAGGTGTGTATTACATTACCTTGATCTGTCAGACTTTCTAAATCTTTCTAGCTTGTTTACTTCTAATCTGTCATTCTCTTAATGTTTAAGGAAATAAATACCTTTCTTCCTTCCTTTATCTCTTTAATCAACACCTCCTGGGTTTCAATTCTGGGTCTTACTTGTGTTTTAAGAAAGTTTATCCGGTTTCTCACACATATAAACAATTCTCCTCCTTTTTTATAATAAGTTAACTGGAGAAATCTGGACAGCACCGGATATTAGCCTTGGATTATAATGCAGGAAATTCTGCAACACCTGGTACATTGCAAAAAGAAGTAGCTTAAGAACAGGCGAAGAACACTAATCTTGAAATAAAAATAATTTGTCTTAATAAATCCTCATAAAATCTAAAACTAGCACTTGTTCTTAGAATATAAATCTTAATTGTTGTTACCAAATTACAATAAACACTAAAATACAATCCTTAAATTTTAGCTTTTTTTTTAGTTCTTTTTTTCGAGTATGGAGCAGAAGGATTTTGACTCATTTTAATAATGTTTTCATTATTTCTAGATCTTAGCTCTTAATCAGACAAAAAACTCTGGATTGATTTGAGAAAACTTTGGAAAGGCGCAGAGCAAAGAAAAGTTAAAACAACTTAAAACCTGGTAAAATACCTTGATTTTCTAAAAATAAGGCTTTAGATCCTTGCAAGTACCAAATCGTTTGTAGTGCACAAATGTGTGTAGTGAAGCGGTCTTACATCCATACTGTTCATGGCAACTATTATACCATGTTTCTCCCCAAAAAATGAGGAAAAAATTGATCTTTTTGGCAATTTTAGGGATTATTGCTTACAACTGTGTTTTGACCCCAGACTAAAACTTTCATTTGCTGTTTTTCTGCAGTGTTCTGGGTCCTGCGCTGACGTTCAGGGTTGGCCCAAACCCCAGGAATGTGACCACTGCAGACCTGGTTCAACTTGCAGGTAAAAGCAGCCGACATCTCGACACAATGACCTCACTGACATCTTTTACAATGCTTTTTCTCATCATCACACGGCGGGCCGTTCTTTCACTTTCCAGGCTTCAGTAAATGAGAACACAGATTAGCCTCAGAAGATACAGTAGACATGCTGGTGTTCATCATGTTCTGACAAACCCCGGTGTCTAAGAAGATTATTGGCACAGTCAGATGATGGATGACCATCAGTTACAGGAATGATGAGCCTAACCTGCACACAGTTTGTTCCCACACAAGAACACTTGCAGATACTTTCATGCAGTCTGTGTTTTAGGGCGTCCATTGGCCAAGCTGCCTTTTCTACTGTGTATGCATACACTGCTTTAATGCAGTCATCCTCAGTATTGCATTGGCTCTGTGGTTCATTGTCTGCACCTGCAGTTCATGTGTTTGAGAGACGTGCGTGTGTGTGTGTGCACGAGTGTGTGTTGGACACGTATCTGTGTCCTTCATTTGGTCAGAAATGACTTTGAGAAGAACAGCAATACTCCCGACAGTCAATATCATCCAATATCACCCCAGTGGAATCAACATGGTGGTGTTGTTATTGGCAGAAATGTGTTTCTGCTCGAGGTTTTTTTTGAGTGGCGACAATTTTTGGCACCGGCTTGTTTTCCGTTCGGGAGGGGCTGGACGATGGCGGATGGTGCAGGTTTACTGGGAGGAATGGGGTCTGCTTTGAATCTCCGGTGTTGAGCGTTTGTTTCGACAATTAAGGCAGATATTGTATTATATGAACTACCAATGTTGCTCTTTTCCATTCTTTTTGAATCTCTGCTTTTAGTGTGCCTGACATTGAGGTTGTGTGGTGAGAGCTAATGACGGGCATGAGCGGGGCTGAAATGTCAGACCAAATGTTATGTCAACATGATCATGAGTCTGACCAATGCTGATGAATCATGAATTCAGATCACCACAATGGCAATTAATGAGAAAAGAGGAAAGGCATTTTTTTACAAGGACATAATCTTTCCTCCTGTAGTAATATGTGAATAAACATTGTAATTTTCTCTGTGTAGTGAAAGTATTCATACATACAAGGGGCATATTTCAAATATTCACAGATTTTATCCAAAGCAAGTCAAGCCACCTTCTTGAGTCTTTAAAAGGCTTACAATTAAAGATAAATTGTAAGAAGTATTTTACATTTTAGAAAAAAAACAAAAACAAATTTAAACCTGACCTTCACATTAGGGATGGGCCGATATAATTTTTACAGCCGACACCGATACCCGATATTTCCCCTGCAACTGTGGCTGATAGCCGATATTTGGTGATATTGATACTTAAATGTCTACAGTAACACAAAGTTTAGATTTCCTTTTTGTTTCTTTATTAGAAATGTACAACTTTCCTTTACCTGGACAATCACACAGTACTTGACCTTTTTAGCATACAGTAAAGGAAACTTTTATATAAATATATCTGATGGCATTCAGACCATTTGTTGACTATTGGACATAACTGTAAACCATAAGCTCCCCATTGCCAGAGATCCATTAGGAACATGTATTCCTATCAAAAAAGTCAATTACTGACAATGACTGTAAACATGAGCTCCCCATTCTTACAGAAACAAGTATTTGTAGTTTTGTAGTTTTAGTAACATTTAAAAAATAAAGTGTTTCTGAAAACAGAAGAATATGGAAAGCTTTTTTAATATCAGACCACTACCGATAAACTTAAATTATGCTAACATCGGCCGATACCGATACTGGCACCAATATATCGGCCATGCGTAATTCGCAACCTAGTTATTTTTGATTAAATTAATATTTAATCATTCATTTTACTACTTTAATTGATCTACCCTTAAAAGATGCAATATTGATTTGTAAAAATCTGTTGATCCATTTTCCTTAAATGCCATTTCTGCTTCACTGTGAGTTTTTAGCAGTTTGAATCATGCTTGACTTAATTTTCATCAGTTTAACTGATGAAAATTTTGTTACTGTAACAACCAGTAATTACTGAAGCACTGATTTGAAACAGGTCCTTTTATCTATCAATTTATATATCCATTAATTCTTAGCTGTAGTTAAAACTTCTGTGAAACTTCATGGGAGCCAAAGTCTGACTAGTGTTTTTGGGCGATATTCTGAACCAATCTTGAGTTTGGAAGGAGATCTCAAATACTGATGGCTCAAATTAGCTTCCTTTGAAAGGAGACGGGTTCCCTCTCAGAGGTGTTGTCCAGGGGAAGCCAAGTTAGGTGGTCTGATAGTCATGTCAGAATGTCTTCCAAATGTCTTCCAGGGGGTGTATTGGACATGTTCTTTATTGGAAGAGCCTTGCTGGAAAGATTACATCTCCTGGTCACATTGGGAAAGCCACAGTGTTCCTCTGAATGGGATAAAAGAGGAAGCCTGGATGTATGTTCTTCCTGTGATATGGTCCCAAATAAGCATTGGAAAATAGATGTATGACAATTATAAACCTTGATGCTTCTTTGACATCAGATGACTCCTGGCACTAGAACATAAAGTGGACTGAAAAACAATTCTGGCTTCTTATGAAAAAAAGAGAAAACATTTAACTGGCTGCAAAATGTCAAAGTTGAGGCAATATTAAATATGTAGCATTGTATAAACAGTTTGGTTCAAGTGTAGTCTGAAAACTAAACTAACACCCACATGCAGCGGCCACCTGGGTAATCCAGGCTGACCTTTGTCTAATGTGTGACTGTGCATAAAAATGGTGCCTTTCTAATGAACTCATCAAAACCCCTGCTGCATTCGGCTCTCACCCGCTGTAGAGAGCCTGCATGAACCCGTATGGCCGTTATAGTCTGACAAACAAAAACATTAAAGTATCAAAATAGAAGAAAATAACATAAAAGGAGATGTTTTTAATAATATTTTTCCTTTATTCCCTGATAAATTATGGTCCACTTGAAATCTAATTAGGTTGCCTGAATTTGTTAAAGGTGATATTATTGATTTTTGTCTGTAAAAGGAGACATTTTCATAACAATGAGTGCCTAATGCTTTAGAAAGAGGAGAATAAAAAGACCTATTTTTATCCCGAGTTCTTTCTAAACTGCAGTTTGTCTTCTTGCTTTTGTTTGTTTTATATGCTACTAAGTGTAAAATATAAAACTTTCATTAAAAAAACTCTTAAGAACTGGCTAATGACTCATCAGACATGGAGAAGCCTATGACCTTCTCCAATCGAGCTATGCCATACCCACTCTGATCATCTTTTGCCGTCATTTTTAAAATCATTCCCGGTGCTTTTTTATTTAAGATCATGCCGTTTTTAGCCGGAAAAAAAAAATAGTCGTTTTCATACAGAGGTTTCTGCAGAGCAGCAGGAGTTTGTTAGGAATTTGCCTCTGAGTTGTGGGCGGGACTGTTGGCATGGCAACCCCCAACCCCAGCATAGCTGAGCTTTCTGTGTACACACTCTCCTGCTACCTTACAGCCCCTCACACCCCCAGCCTAACATTAACAGTGCAGCATAAATGGCAAGCTGACATTTTTAACCCAGATGTCAGCGTAGACGAGGAAAACAAAGACGTACATGGCTCTACTTGTCTATAGGCGGATGCATCAGATTAAGCGGAGCAGGGAGCATGTAGCCCGCCCAATGTATTTTCTATGTAATAAATCAATCATTTTATAAGTGTTGCGATTGTTTTCTACAAAATTGAAAGCCATCTTTATTGCATTTAGGTTAAATTTCTACATTGCTACACTATTTACATTAGGTTTTTACCCATTAATAACGTTATATCTTTCTATTGCTCATTTATTTATATTTACTTATGGTTGCTGATATATAATTCTAATTTTCAGTCATGTTTATGATGTATTTTTGTTGTTAATTTTTATTTTGTTTTAATGGAGACAAACATGCCACCTCTCCAGGGACTAAAGATGAAAAATGGCCTCATGCCTAACTCTGGTGTATGTCCCTGTCAGGTAAACTATTAATTTTTTTTAAATAAGCGAAAAAGATCTAATGTTGGGAGCTTGTTACGCCCCTTTTTAGGTCTAGGGGTAACATTAAACATTAAAGGTAAATGTTTTTGCCCGTTTTAAATTGACACCAAACACCAGATGAATGCCTCCATAAAAATATAACACACTTATTTATAAAGAAATTAATAAAAACCAACAAGAACTTAAAGTAAAGCAAAAAGGTTTCAGGGTGAACCAAGGCCAATATAACAAACAAAACTCCAACCTATGTATGCCCAGAAAACAATCTTACCTGAACCAAAAGAAAGGGGAAAACAAAGACAAACACTAACCTCCCTGGACCAACATAAACAGGAGAAAAGGAGTGCTAAAGAAAATGGCAGTTCACTCCTACAGCTTAAATTAAATTTGAATCAGCAGTTTGGAAACTGATACAACGGAGACATTTACCTTTTCCACAAAAACAACTTTCTGTATTATGCATGTTCTTCTGTAACTTGAAAGAATGCACCTTATTTTCCAGTATACTGTAATTCTTTGAAATTGATAGGAAGCCCATCTTCAGCAGCTTCTATTGACCTTTTATTTTATTTTTTAACCATGGTTTTTATTATTTTCAGGTGTCAGGGGCTAATGGTCATGAAATGTAGGGCTGTCTCAAGTTCTCAAGTTCAGAGGTGTTTTAGGTGTTAACCATCGGTCGCTGCCACCTTAACTGTACTCTGCAGGGTTTGAAAGACATTTAGATTGCTCTGCTACATTGGGCTGTCTATATAACTGCCCATCAGTTCTATTTGATGTGTTCAATGCTCCATTAAAAGGGATAGACAAAGAGACTCTGTTGAATGGCATGGACAGTATAGAGGAGATTTGATAACTCATTGAAAAGCATCTTTTGGGCAGCAGGTTCTTAGCGGCTGTGTGGTGAAAGGCCTGCTGGGAGGTCTGACTGTATTAGTGGAGGTAGAGACTCTTGTGTTCTGCTCAACTGGAAAACCTCAGGACAAAGACGGGCACTGCCTAATCCCTGATTGGCTGCAAAACAAAAGAGAAAGCTGCTGCTTTATCAAAACTACAAGGCTTTCTGTGTGTGTCTGTGTTTGTGCGTGCACTGGTGTTTAGGCACTTTTTGCTTTTGCTTTTTTTTTGCTTTTTTTTTTACAGCTGTGTTCATAGTGTGCCAGGAAAATGATTTATTCAATATTTGATGAAGTGGCAGCCAAACTGTTAAAATCAATGTTGGAATGTGTTGTTTAGAACTCTCCTTTTTCCGCCATCTGGCTTCTTCTCAGTGATTTCTAAACATGTAAATCACCTTCAGTCAGAGAAAAATAGATCTGCCAGAACTGCTTTTGCTCACTGTGAAGTGACGTTTTGTAGCTGATGATGGATTTGATCCACTTACACGTCTGGGCTCCTTACAGTGAGTAGGTGGATTTATGAGTGGGAAGCGTCTTCTTGCTTGAAGAAAAAGTATTATGAAATTGTGTCTTAGCATATACAAATGTATTTATATTTATGTGCACACATTGCCACACAAGTGTGCATGCATGTTAAGAGTGGCTGCAGGTGGGCGGAGCTGGTCGGGGACACTCCTATTGTCTTGGCTGTCACGGGTGGGCGACCTCAAAGCCCCTCCGAGGCCTCAAAGGCCCCAGAGGTTAGGCAGCAGCAATGAGTCCGCAGGCTCCCAGGCCGTGAGAACCCTGGCCTTGGTCAATGAGCACTGGGATCCTTGAGACCCTGGGAGCAACTCACCGGGCCATCTGGAGCAGAAAGCGAAGACCCTGACACACGGCTGTCAGCAAAAGGAGACCAGCAGAAACGTAAACATAGTTCCGCCTCCGTCTTTCTGTCTCACATGCTCGGTGATGTGACAGGAAATAAAAAACAAAAGCAGCAAAAACACATTTTTGTTCTTTTTACAATATTTGCTTTATTGGTTCTATAATACTTTTAGTTTGTTTTTATTTATTTCCTGTGTCTTTTAATGTTTTTCACAAACTATCAGATTTTTTGGACTATAAGTCACTCCAGCGTAAAGTTGCAGCCGCAAAAAATGCATAATATAGAATAAAGAAGAAAAAACAATAAATAAGTCAGAATAGACTATGAGTCTGACTTTTGAGAGAAACTTATTTAAAAAAATACAGAAACAAGAACGGACATTTCATCTTGAAAGGCAAACCATAATAACAGAACAGCGAACAATAATAAGCTGAATATATATGCTTCACTACACTAACACATTGATGCCTATTAAGCTTCACGAAATATAGGAGAAATCTAATAATTTATTAAAATAGCCATAGGTTAAAAGGCATGCTAACAAGTCAACTAAAGCCTTTATATTGTATCAAAACCCAAATTCCGATGAATTCTTTATCGTCTGTGCTGCTTTGGATCAATTCCGCCAAGCCAGGAGTAAGACTGAGCGCAATTTTTCTTCAGTGTTGCTGTCAGTTGAAAATGCAAATGCGCCCTCTAGCGGCTCTCACTATTTATTTAATAAAAATGACATTTAAATCCGGCAAGGGCTTGCAACCAAAACACAACTTATACTCCCAAAAGTACGATGCCTTCATTCTTTGGTAATGCGACCGCTCTGGCTCCCTAATGGTTGGGTGAATTTTAGGACCTGTCGTGTCTCTTAATTGGCATCTATTAGGATTTGGAAGCACGGCAGCACAGTTCATGTCTTGCTTACGACATATTTAGTTTGTCTTTAGACCTTTGAGTGATATTTTGTGAATACATTTTTTCAATATTAATTTAAAAAATATTTTTCATAAAAGGAAGAACAAAGACCGTATTTTTTGTCCCAAAGACGAGACAGTTCCTGCTCCCCAAGATGCCAGAATGTAACAGCAACAGCAGTTACATACGATACGACCTTTCATTTGGTTTAACTGGTCATTCCCACATCAGCCTTTTAGTTTGTGTTTAACATAAAACTGAGATTTAACCCTTTAATTCTGGAGATGTCGGCTATGACACCTAAACACATTCTCTTTGATATACCGTAACTCTCCAACCGTTTACGCAATCAACATGAATCGGGTGATTTTCTTATCTTATCTTTGCATTGATATGCAACCCGTTACTAAAGTGTTGCAAAACGACGCACAGCTGCTTTTCTTCACTTCAGAATCCGCTGGAGTTACGCCGAATGCGAAACCGTCTGAAAGAATGTCAACGTTGGAGGTAAAGCTAAAGGCCTTTAAAGGCTTACAATAAAAGTTGGCTGGTAAAGCTGGGGAGATATTACTGTTTCTGCAAAATAAATCCATGTCTGAGAAGTGCCTAAAGGACGTTACTGCACACAGTCCAATTACCTGATGACATAAACCTGTGGGCCCCTATTGTGGTTTAAACATGAAGAGGCAGGCCAGGTTCTTCCCCCACATCATGTTAAATAACTCTAGAATCGCCCAAATGCTGTATGTTTGAAAACTTTAAAAACAAACCACTTAAACACTTTGTGGGCAGACAGGAAACTCGTTAAATTGTTTTGCTTTGCAGACGCAAGTGAACCAGCCCATGTATAACTGCTTCCTCTTTCATGTCACTCAGTTTTGCTGTCTCCCTGTGATGCACGCACAGGCACACTCCATCACTCACATGCACCTTCCAAACACTCACCCCTGCAGGCAGCTGAAAAGTGGAAACACAGAGCCGGGACTGCACATTGGTGCTAGCTACCATTTGAGTGGTGAGTGGTAGTCTTTTCCAGCTGAGCAGATTAGCATAGATCTCCCACGCAGACAGAGTTGACCTTCACTCTGGCAAACACTTGTCAAAATGCCAACAATAATTACCTGCTCTCTTCGCAAACAGTGCTGTGTTTTATCCACCTGCATCTCAGGCATGGAGGATGGATCTGTGGTGCTAAAACTGCCTGCTTTTGGACTTGTACTTCTTTTGTAGTTTGAAACGAAAGCGATTCCTTTAAAAAAAAAAAAAAAAGTTTGATAGTGTGATATTTACCCATCAGGAGTAAAAACACTGCCGGATAGTCGATAAAGGATGTAGTATAATGCTATGTACACGTAGCATGTTTGGCACGTTCAAGAATGCACTAAGTGCATTGCAGATGCAGAGTTTTGGAAAGTGGAAGCCCGAAACGCTCATATGTGCACGTTTACATACTTGTAATTGAAACGTAGCAGCCTATATTTATTTGTTATACCTTTATTTATTTATTATTATTATTTTTTTTAGCTATGCTTCCATCCAGACATATAAGATTGGCACCACAGGGAAACCAAACACATAAATTGTTTAAAATTATCCCTTTTTTTTTCTCCACTGATCATAAAGGCATCTGCGATTGTCTGTGCTTAAACCTTGACATCTGCATCCGTCTGCAGAATATATATTAAAAGAAAATTCAAGATTCCCTCCTCACCATGTTCCTGCTTTCCCATCACTTCCTTTCTCCTCTCTCCTCCTCATCACTGGCTGCCCTCTACGGTTGAGTGCTTGAATGTGCTCAGTTCGGTGATCAAAGTCTTCCTCAGTCTCTTCTCCTCCATTGCCCCTAGCTCTGTGAGTGAGTGTGTGAAAAAAAAAAACCTGCATGTGTGTGAGTGCAAGCAGCTCTATGTGTTGGCCATTCAGCCACAAGCAAATCTCTCAGTCTTCCAAGCCTTGTTTCACAATCTTCTTTCAGCTTCAGTGGTACCTATGCAGAAAGCATGTGCTAGGGTCTAAATAGATTTACGTACCGGTATATAGATGTATACATACTGACTGGTTGTTCTAATTGATGCAGCTCCAAACTTTGAGGCAGTGCAGCATTGGGTGAATGAATATATATATATATATATATATATATATATATATATATATATATATATATATATATATATATATATATATATATATATATATATATATATATATATATATATATATATTCCAATCCAGGCTTAAAATATCAATTAGGAAAGATGCCATATTGAATTATTGCAATGTGCACTGGGTTATCTTTTCCCTTCACGTTTGTGCATGTATGTTTGCTGCAGGCAGAAGCAGAGCTGTGACTCACAGTACACTGCATAACATTGAGCTTTTGTTTAAGCAAAAACTCTGCTTTTACTAGCGTGGTAAACTTCTTTTTAATTACAAGGTCACAATGTTTTGTTTTCCTTCTCTCCCGCATCCTCTTCTGCCTCCAGAAAGAAAAATATCTCACATTTTCAAAGACAGCTTTTTTTCTATGAAAGTGCTCTAGCAGGGCATCATTGTATATGTAAATCATTTTTAATATTTAGTTTTTTATCCTTGATCTATGACCAGGAAGAGCTTTTTGTCCCTGCTGACAATTGTTGTTCATTTTAGTGAAAAGAAGGTGTCGTTTACAAGTGTTTTCCATTATTCTGACACTGGAGAAGCTTTCCAATAGATTTATTTTGACTCTATATTTCTTTACTTTGAATATCCTCGCAGTTGCTTGTGATCTTCCTCCTCTTTCTTTCTCCTTTGCTTTAGATTAGCCCTTCACTAAAGGTGCGAGGTCAGGGCTGCACTGCTCCTGTAAACATATTTACTGTGTCAACACTGCTGTTGCGAGGCAGCTGAAGACAGTAACAGGTGCCTGTCAACAGCCGGTCTGATCTCCAGTGCATTAAAGGATCTTTGCAGTAGACGAGGATTAGTGTCGCCTGGCATTGTTTATTTGCTAATTCCATCTCCAAGGTGTTTGTGGAAAATAGGCATGAATAATTGAAAGCGTTTTCTGGTGGACGAAACGAAGCGATCAGCGTACGGAGGGAGATTAATGAGAAGGGGGTGAAACGCAGCGCAAATTGTAACAACGGTGCAACCTTTCGCAGACACCCGCAGAGACCCAGAGTTCGTAAACCAAAATTGAATATGCATTGTTTCAGAGGTGGATAAAAGCTTTGAAACTGGGAAGCGGACATGGATCTGGAGGGAAACAGAGAAATATGTTTAATAGTAAAATGTGTCAAAGCATAATGCATAGGCTTAAAGCTGCTTTTTCTACCCGCGAGTTTCTAATATTTTTAAAGCTAATCGATATGTTGTCTATCCTTAAATCCCTATTTGAAAGAAGAAAAACAATTTTAAATTAATTCTGTCTGAACAATGTCTTATTGCATTTCACCTCATGTTATTGAACGGATTGAGCAGACAAGTAACTTTTGATGTTTTTTTTTCTGTCTGTGGAAACAAAGTTGGAGAATTATCTCATGACAACATTTAAACAAAGCTTAAAAGAAACACAACACTCCAAATAGAAATAATAACACCAGTACAAGGATTCTCTGCTTAATGCTTTGGATCACGGTCATTTAATCTTTAAAAAAGCCACTAATTTTTCACAATCATTTGTTATTAGATTTTTTTCTTTAATAACAGCTGATATGTATCATGAAATGGTTATGGCATAAAATACCAAATATAGTAGAATCATGCACTTTTCTTGCAAAAAAGTGGGAGTGGCTAAGAGGCAGCAGATATTTCTGCACCAAGCTATTATAAAATGTAACAATGGTGGTTTCTTGATTTCATTATTTTTTTCTTTTTGGCTTCTAGCTTAGTACCTGCAAACTAATTATGACATTCATATCAGCCTCATGTCCCTCAGCTCTTTTATCAGATTGGATAAATGCTGCCTGTTGTGGAGATGGAGTAAACAAAAAGTGTTGTGAATTAAAAATGAAACCAGGTCTGAGTCTGGTTTCACTCTCTAATTTGAAAAATGCAAAAATCTGGACAAGTGGCTTCAACATTTTGCAAGAAGGCAAGGAAGTGGGAACGATGTGTAAAGCAGAATCTGCTCCGTGCAGCTCGAGAATCCCCTGCAGCTGACATTTGTGTAGCTGAGGACCACAGTGGTCCCAAGTTGTTTCTGTTTGAGCCATTGGCTCGATCCACACTCATGCCTGAAGCTGGAGTTCTTGGAGCTGAGGCAAAAATGGAGTCTCCGTGACTGTGATGGGACTTTAATTAGGAAGAAATTATGTTGTGTTTGGAGCTCCTAGTGCCTTCACAAGCATAAATACAAGCTGTTAAGCAGGCTAACTAAAATGGATGTTTGTGGGGGGGAGAACAGTGTCATGGTCAGCTGAAACTGTGTTGATGCACATAAAGGTGGGGTTCATAATTGACTCACAGGATCCTTAGGTTATGAAATGGCAACATATTTTTGTGGAGTTTGAGATGGTGGTGCTGACGTTTTCCGTGGAGAGACTTCCTGACTGGAGTACAGCTGCAGAGGTTTACTATTTTCTATTTTCCAGGAGCAAAATTGTTGAGCAGAAAACTGCATTTTTGTCTGGCCACAAACAGCAGTCTCTCTTTGCTTCATCTGATCCCTCCAACCTCCATCTCTATATTCCTTTGTCTCTTCATCTTCAATGCCTGCACCCGCAGTGAAACCCACTCAGAGTGAGAATCTGTGTGCTGCTGCCCCTCATACCTCGAACAGCAGGTACTCGTACATCCTGTTTGTGCAGTGGCTTGTACACTCGATAGGTGTGACCTCATGAAGCAGCAGTTACAAACAGTTACAATAATGCACCTCCTTCCTTCTTCTGCTATGATAAACTCCAGTGACAGAAATATTCAGAATTTTCATTCATTATTTAAAGTTTAAGTGTAGTGTTCACCGTGTCTTTTTTCTAGTATATTATAGCAAGGGTATAAAACATTCATCCTTAAGGTTTTCATGTTTTAACTTGGTTAGGGACAATTTACATTTTTTTATCCAATTTTGAAAACCTTCTACAAAAGTAGATTTAAATCCTAAATGAAAATATCAAAAATCTGCACAAAACAGCAACTTCAATCTTCCTTTAACAACCTCTGACTTCTTCTAGACTAACAGGTCAGTAGAAAGACATGATTTACACCACAAGCTTGCTAGATTTCTACTCTTTTTAAATTCCAAATGCCAAAATTCCTCATGTAATGACAGGATATCAGGATTTCTACTTTTTCCTTTTTTGTGGATCTTACAGGCTTAAACTATTGGTAATTATCCTCAATGATGCAGGTTTACGTTGCTTTTAAGACGTTTTTATGAAATTGCTATTATGTAAAATTCAGAAGTGGGAACTGGGTGTGTGATCACATAAACCAGTTTAAAAAGGATGAGATACTGTAGTGTTTTTCTGCAGGATTGCATCACCTGGCTGATATCCCATTTTAAAAATGTGTAGCATGACTCTAACAAAGATGGATGATGGCTAAAGTCCTGTGACCTTTTGGTAAGTGTTGAGTTGATTTTAGGCCAGTTTTTCCAGCTTTATTTCTAGTCAGAAAGCCTACCTAGCATTTAAAACATGGTCTATGAAGCAACTAAAGAGGGGAGGATGTCAATCAAAATTCCACACTCTCATTTTGGTTTGCAATTTTTAGGAATAATCCAAATTGAAATATTTATCAAAAGGTATAGATGTATTGGATAACTCATATTTTTAGACATGTAGGCAGTTATATATTATGTAAAATTGAGGCATTTGATATTAGAATGACTTTGTCCCAGTTACTACAAATCTGACTTTTGTTTACATTTTTTTCTTTCCTTTATTTCTTTAGAAAATCTTTGCACGACAGTAAATGTTTCCTTCCACATGTTGATGTATGGTTACAAAACAAAATGACATGGTTTCTTATTGTTACTTTATTCTAAAACGAAAAAACTCGTAAACGATGCTGCTTTTTTTTATGGTGCTGAAAGGACTTTAGCAGGTAAGCAAAAGGTAAATCAGGAAAGAAATGAAGTCCTAACCCACTAAAAAAAGTTAGAGGTCACAGTTTCCTTCTGTTTAGAGGTACTGTATGTCTCTGTCCTCCACAGTATAAGCTTAGTCACAACACCCCTTTCGGTTGATCCGGGCTGTCTTCCAGGCAAAAAATGGGCAAACCTGTATGGGGCACGCAGGTGTCCCCGCACGAAATAGCAAAGTCGTAGACAGCTTATTGATCCTGTAGTAGGAAAATATTCATGCACATTTTTCTACAGGCATGCTGCAAGCGACAGGTCATAGTGAACAACTATGCAACACATGGGGTAAAGTAGGTGATTTACAGAGGTGCCAAACTGATTTTTATTTTTTTTCGACCCCCAATAAATACTGGTGATTGCTTTGTGCTGCTCAGTCCCAAAAAATATTGTTTTTTCAATATTTTCAAAACTGGATTGAGATGGAAATGTGCCAGAATTGATGGTATTCTTCAACACACATGCAAGAAAGATCAAGGCTGATTCATCTGCAGAGGTAGAAAACACTCCCTGTACAGGGCGGAGATATAAGGCAGAAGAAATGCATTGTTTTTGTTGGGTGCATCTGTTAATGGACTAACAAAAATACATGAGTGTATCAAAGAGCCATCTGATGACACTTAAAGTGCTCCAAACCACAAAGGCCTGAAATCAAAGAAACGTCCATACATCTGAACAACGTGGCCTTTCCAGGTGTGTTTGTATTTGCGTGTGGATTTGTATTTCTTGAGCTTATTCCTGTCTAATCTCAGTTGTCTTTGTTTTTAGGCTTTGCCTGTTTTTTTGTTGTTGTTTTTTTGTCTCCTAATGGTACATTAATGCCGAATTGGCCACTGAATCCAGTGTACTCTGCCTGTGGTTCTGTTAACTACAAGTGCAGAGAAACAAAGCGAACCAAGGAGCTTCAAAGCGGGTGGGTGACATTATAGGCTTTCAATCTTCAAAGCATTATTTGCTGTTGTAGCATATATATCTATATAGTCTGGAAAACAGCCTCATGTATGAACCATTTCCGTGATCTCTTTACTAAAGTCACTAAATGAGCTTCTCAGGCATTTTGAAGTATATTTACCAAGATTTTTTCTATCTATTCTTGCACAGAATATAACAAAAAAAATCATAACACTCCCCCCCCCCCCCCCCCCCCCCTGTCCTTTTTTTTTTGTATTGGAGCTGAATTGATCACTGACCCAGGGAGTCCCCTCTCCCAATGAGAGTCTCTCGATGCGGGTAGATATGAAATCCATCCTGTCCTCTCATTTTCGTCCATCTTGTCTCCTCGGCTTCCTCTTTTCTCATCCAAGTTCCTCTCTATAATTCATGCCCAGGTGCAGCACCAGCGGTTGAAAGAGAACGAAGGCAGATGTCCAATTTACACTTTCTTTGTGGTTCTCTCCATACATGTTTGTGCATGCGCAGACATCTTTCACCATAACTGCTGTGTCCCTGTTCTTTGGAATGAAAAGCAATTAAAGCAAGTCACGGCCATGGCCAACTGCTGGCTGCCACTTCAGAGATACGGATGTTGCGGTTGGGGTTAGGGCTGAGTGAAGGATCTCAATCAGGAAATGAGACATTTCTTGTAAAAGCATTGAATAGTGAAACGTTCTGCTGTTTGTATGAAAATATGCTTGAAATGTTTTCATAAAAACAAGTCAAGAGCAAACGGTGAAGCTGGGCCTTCTATATAGTTTCAGTGAAGCTTGTCATAAGGGATACATAAACCCCTCATTAAAAAACAAAGTAAAACCAGAGCTCTGCAGGTGGACATCAGCACTTTAGACTAACCAATGTATTGTAAAGCAGAATGGAGCAAGTTAGTACACTGCAAATTTTGTGAGCTCTTTTGGGGTTTTTTTGTTTTTGTTTGTTTTTTTGCAGCTGTTGATGGGAATTATCAGAGCCCGATGTACCTGAAAGCATTACAAAAAAAATCCTTTCCATTATGCTTTTTCTTTTTTTAAAAAAAAAGCATCCTACCAATCTGAATAAGACATAAATGTAAATGTATAAATATAAACACACTGCATTTTTCAGACTATAGGTTGCAGATGCCAAAAAAAACAAAAATAAATAGATAAAAAAAATCATATACAAGTCACACTGGAGTATAAGTTGCACTTTTTAGAGATTCATTTATCAAAATATAGGACAGAGAGTGGACATTTTATCCAAAAAGGCAAATTGTAGAGTATATTAAGTTGTTTGAATTGAAATTCGTTGAATTGAACTGAATTGAAATACTTATATACACACCTATAACGCCCCGCAGCGGTTGTTTGTGGAAAAGTAACGGACACATGAGCCTATTCAGTATTTTTTTTAAATCAGATAAGTCACACCTGAGTATAAGTTGCACCCCCATACTCCAAAAAGGTCAATAACTATTCAGTTTAGGTGGTGTTATCCAAGTAGTAATCTTTATTCAGCAAAGTTATAAGGCAGATAGAATTAGAAAGATAATAATAATACTTTAAAAAAGAAGGAATCACAAAAATACGTCTGAAATTCTAATTAATCAACACAGAAAATTCAATTTTGTCAGAAATGGTGGATAACATATTATGTAGACTATAGATTTTAGTGGGAATCATACACAATATACTGCAGGTATTGATGTGAGATAGTGATGGGGACTTTAGACTTGAACTTAAGTCGCACTCAAGACTTGAGGTCTGGGATTTTTCAACCGTATTTGTTTGTGTATTTTGTTTTATTTCATTTTTTAGCTGCAGGACATTTCTCTCAACTCTGAAACTAAACCGTGTCTTTACCATGATTTTACATTGTGAAAAAACATAAATATTTTAAATGTAAATTTTAGAATTTAAGGTTTGACTGGAACTTTAACCCCAAGACTGGCAAACGAGGATTAGTCATCACATCTGCTGAGACACAGGTAAAGTTGATATAAGGTGCCGAAGCCAAAAGTAGTATTCCTATATTGTTTTTTTTTTTAGCTCCACTGGGTAGAATTGAAACTCTCATTTAATATAACTTAAATATTTATCAACAGAACACAAACATAAATGAGATATAAACAATATTTAGTAAAACACTGATTTTTTCCTAAAATACTAAATTCTAGTTTACCTTACAACTCAAAGCCCTGTAATACTTTTGTTTTTAGTAACATTTATTTCTTCTTGTTTCCTTTTTTTTTTTTTTTTTTTTTTTTTGAAAGCTCACATAAAAAAAATGACATGAAATGAAAAAATGACATAAAAAACAAATGGAGGTTATTTTCTCCTGTTACGCTTGTTTTTAAAATAAATCTGTAAAGTACAGCAAAATAAACAAAATGGATTAGATGTGTGTGAGAATAAATACATGTGGATTGTGCTCCGGGTTAAATAAGGTGAAAAAAACACAATAAAGTGAGTCCTTTCAGCAAATTTACTGAGGAGAAGAGCACATTTAGCTCACCTAGGAAAGATGATGTGTTTTGCTGCAGAGACACAGAAGTTAAAGAGAAAACTGTTTTCATTTTTTTTTAGACATTCCAGTGTAAAATCATATTTGCTTTTATAACAAACCTAAATCATTTTGTATTCAGTATATATTGGTTGTCTGTTCTTATTATTGCGTCTTTTTTTTCTATATTGAAAGGTGGAATCTTTTTGTTGAGTATTATTCATTTTATCAAAATATAATACAAATAAAATGCAACATATGTATATACATATTAAAAAACAATATCACATGATGTAATATTTTTTTCCACAAAATTAGCAAACCATTTCACTTTTAAAAGACACGTAGAAGAAACCAGTTTTTTACTATTTTTTTCACCAAAACATTTTTGCAAACCCTAGTTTCATTCATGAACACATTAAGGTTAGCTTCCATCATTAAAATTCATGTTTTTATACCATTTATTTTATTAGCAGCATTAAAGCATGCATTAATGGATCATTGATGCACACAACATGCACTTCGCAACAGCAATATCCAAAAGGTTTTTTCGTTGGCAGCTGTATCTCCTCTGTGTGAAATTGGTTGTTCGATCCTGCCTGTCTCTGTATCGCTGTGTGAGGGAGGGAGCCATTCGAAACAGGTTGTTGCTAATCTTTCTTTAAGTTTAACGCCAGTCTGTCGCACATTCAGTGAGAAAAAAAAGAAATAAATAGGTTGCATGAAAGGAAAAGACAATGAATTATGGATAAGTTTTAAAAGGGATATTGCTCTCTGCCCTCCTCAATGTTTTTCATTTCTTCACTCCCGCCCTTCCCCATTTTCTTCTCTCTCTGTGTCCTCTGCCTCCCATTAAATCGATATGGGCTGCCTGTCATGGGTCACTGGCCTGTATGCGTGAGGCAGGGTTGCTACAGAGGAGTGCTGTGTTCCCCAGGGCTCTCTGTGGAGGTGATAACTTGGACCTTAAACCACTCCTTAACAGTGTTTCTGTTTAACTCCATCTGTTACCTTAAAAAGACATATAAATACATACATGTACATGCATTGTGTGTGTGTGCAACAAACGTCTTATTGTGTCTTATAAAACTGCATCTATGCATTAGAATGGAAAAGTCGATTTCAGAAAAATTGCAGCAGACATCCTGTTGAATGAAACAAACATGTCTGCAGCTTCCATTTTTCTTTCTCTGGTCTACCTCTCATCTGGGGTTAGGGTCGAAGGGGGAAGTCTCAGTGCGGAATCTTATACCTCCCTCTCTCAAGCCACAATTGCACAACAATTTACAGGTAGCACTTCATCTTGTTCTCCTTTTTTGTGTTCATCAATGAAAAATTGTTCCATATGCATGTAGAATAAATAAGTACGTCTTTTCTACAGAATGGCAGGATTAGTGAAGGAACTGGGTGATGTGTTATCAGTGTTAAGAATTTTGTATTTTGTCACAAAATATTTATTTCCAATTAATTATGTTGCATTTTTTGTAGAGTTCACACTTGAGGGGTTCTGCACAACATGCAAAATCTGGTCTGCTGATTTGTGTGTTCGAATGTTTTATAGTTTTATAGTATTTTTAATTACCGGTAATATCTTTTTAAATGTTATTGTTTTATTGTTTTTTTTTTGGAGGTACTATTAATGTTATATATGCAAGCAATGGGCCACTTTCCTGGGGCATTAATAAAGATACTGTTCTATTTAATTCTTTTCTATTTTGTTGTATTCTATTCTAAATATCATCTTTGTAAAGTCCCACTCCAATACTTTTTAAAGATGTTTCAAAGTATTTCTTGAATAAAGAAATACTCAGAAATGTAGGTTTACCAAAAACACAATAGTTGTGCGGGTGGGTCTTCAAGTTATAACTGAAATCAAGTTTTTTTTCTAAATAAATATTGCCAGTGCATGTAATCTGTAAGAACATAAGTTATTCTGGCTTTAGATTCTACTAGTTTGGTTTTAAAAGCAAAAAATGTTTGAGAGAAAAAACAGTTTTTCCTACATTTTATTTTTCTGTCGATGCTTTTTCATTCAGAAATTTGTTTTTTTATTCCTGTCACAAACAAAGGCAAAGACAAACACATAAATGAATGAATATATAAAAGTGTTTGAAGCAACATTTATCTTAGATGACAAACTGAATTAAGAAAAAATCGGACATTTAGCAAATGTTACCTAAACACCAGGAACCATATCATTTATATCTGTTTTGCTGGCTATTTACGGCATAAAGTCTTCTCATTGCCAGAGATCAAGCTTCCAAAAAGTTGATTTTCTGTCAGGTTTGGAGTCAGACTGCAGTGTTTCTCAGTGGTGTTTGTATCTAGCCACAGGCTTCCTCACACTCCAAGTCCAATTACCTGTGCTAAAGCCACATCTGAAATGGGGGATTACAACATATTATTCTAGCACAAACAAAAGCCTTGCTGCAATACAACCTGCAGGCAGCCAAACACAAGCAGCTGAGGAAGGTGTGAGAGGTGTTGCATTAGCACCTGTGCGCCCAAACAGCAGATTTTTGACCTTTTGTCAGCAACAGATACTCTGCTTAGAAAACTCTTTCGCCCCCTGTTGATTCTTCTATTGTCCTCAAGGCTTCTGTCTTCCTATCCCTAACATTGTTTAACAGCAGCATCTTTTGCTAAAACTCTAGCTGTCATCGCTTTTTTTTTTTTGTGCTGTGATGCAAAGCATGCTATTTAAGTTCCTCAAGGGGGCCCCTGTTTCCCCAGATGATGTTTTCCACACTAAAAACACCTTCACAAAGAATTACAACTCCCAAGCAACAATTTCATCTACTCTTCTTTTTCATGATTTTACTTTGAAATGCTCTGCAGCTAGCATGCCTGTTCAAATTGCAGTGCCTCAACATCTTCAGCACATTTTTCTTAAAGTCACCTGCCAGGGGCTCTAATTAGACTGATAAGCAGTGCAACTGGAATCAGCTCTTCCTGGTAATCAGCCCCACGGAGTCAAGGCAGACTGCTAAATGAGGGGGAGATGAGCCATGCAGCCCAACAGGTGTCCTTAAAAAGACAGGGAGGCGTGCTTACACAGGCTTGTCTTTCTCCTACTGACTACTTAGAGTTCAGCCACAGGAGGAGCAGAGAGAGACTCGAAAAATATTTAGGAAATTAATCTTCCAAGGAGAAAAAGAAGAAAAAAAAAAAGCTGTAAGTCAATGTTTCTGTGGTGCATAGATTTAATCATCACGCTGTGAATCTAAACTGCTGCCTCGATTTTAAAAGCAATTGTTAAAGGAGCCCCGCAGTAATATGATCAATTCAGAATGGACAAATCAAAGTTTGTGTTTTTGATTTTCCAATTGCACCGTATCCTGAGCCCAATTCGAGGTGTTTCTCTGGAGACACAGCTGTTCTTGCTTTCAGCTTATAATAATGATTATCTCACTTTGTCTTGAAGCAAAATAATCATAAAAGAGTCCAATGACACACCAGACAGGCTGAATGCAAAATGATATCGGTGCTAATAAAATCTCAAAAGAGAAATGTCATATTTCTCATTTTGACACCTGCAGGAGACTGTTGCGTTACACTTTCATTTCTGCACCCACTGTTTCCAGCTGCACACTGGTATACAACGCAGCCAGATTAACACTGCGACCCGAGGAGCTGCCAGGAGGATTTACAGAGGCGGAGAGAGGACGCAACTCTCTTTATCCACCCTCTGAGGGAAGATGTCCACTAACATCTGTAGGCTGGGTAGGAGGGATTTACTTGAAGGCCACTCGCGACAAACTTGTCAGCTTTGGCATTCGCCTCTGCTAGCTGGAAACACCTTCGATTCCCTCATTTAAAGCAAATATGTAAGCAGTGCTCCAACATAACAAGTTGATATTCTATTGTTAATCAATGTTTGGTACATTTTTCAGTGTTTCACATGTTTCAGTCAATATTTCCACCTTTAATTTGACAAATTCACTGATTTTGCAAAGTTACACAGAAAAACCCATACATTTTAAACGTAAGCAAAAGTTTTCTTCACTAACTTTATACCTATCTCTTAAAGCACTCATGAAACCAGGGTCTTACCACAATAATGGCATATTTCATAAGTTTGTGATAGAAACGATTCTCATAAAATGTTGACTTTTTTTTATTTAAAGACTTTATTTTGGCGAAGTCCTGACTTTTTCTCCGTTTTTTTTTTTTTTACTTTTATCTTTTATCCGTGATTATAGGATGGCATATAAATGAACGCCCTTTAGAGCATTATTTCTCCTTTGTGGACCTGATGTTTGCAGATATTACTGTAATTGGACACATTACGGTGTTATCATGCAGAGCCAGATGGGCTGTTTGTCTGCACTGTTCACACATCACTCATTTAAACATGTAGTTTTCAGACCCTATGAACAAGAGAACATCATTTTATAATTCCGTCTTGAATATATTCATCATAATGATCTCCTGTGGTGTTGTAAAATGTTAGCTAAGTTAACATATGGTCCAAAAAGATCACGTGTGCTAAATTAGCAATAAGAGCAGGTTGTGAATTTGTATATTGTAGGATTTGATCATGGTTAAAATAGTAAAACTTGCAACTTTTCCTCAAAAAAGAAACTTCCTTACTGTGGTTATTGCTGATAGCTCCAACATACTAAGAAATAAACTTCCTTTTAAAGTAAAAGAACCAATATTGTACAGTACGTTCATACATAGTTCATTGAAACAGCCCATAAATCCAAACCTAGATCTGCACAATGTAAGTTTCCTGCCCGTTTAGAGATTGTTCTGCTGTAAAGGTGAGCTTGAAAGAGAGAAAAATAGGGCATGAAATGTGCAATAGCCTACCAACATTTGGCATTAAAACAGTGCATTTTGTCACTTGCAGTGATCTTTATCACTTGCTCACATTAGACCAGCTCGCTGGAGCAAAGATCTATGGCACCAGAAGGTGCTGTTTCTTGGTGCACTTTAAAAAAAAAAAACTGCTCATTCTCTTTAATGCAGAAGCAGTGACATGGATGAAGTGTTTCTATTAAGTGTTTCTAATAACAAATAAATAAATAAATAAATCTACCTTACTGTGGCATTTTCTTTTATTTTGAAATTATTTTTTTTCTCCTTCAGAGCTCAGCGTGAAGTTGTTTAACCATGTTAAGTATTTAATGTGTCACAGTTGTGGTGGTAATTAACCTACTTTGCAAACATAAAATTATTTCCTTGGGCCAAAACTGAATGTGTACGTAAACTCCATGTGTATTTACAGATTTGTTGAAGATAGATCTTGTTTTTCAGATCAAATGCACTTGATTATCATCAGGCAAGCACCCCCATCTGGCCCTGCTAACTCTAACCCATCCGCTCCTCTTATTCCTGACTTGATTGATGGCGTTTATGATTCCTAATGACAGTCGGAACAAATCTACGGTAATGAGGTCACATTGGTTTTTTTTTTTTCCTTTCTCTGAAATCACCCTTCACAGTCAAACTGCCACAGAAACTGGATCTCTGGTCAACCAGCATCAAACTGATCCAACCTTCCTGCAGCATCACAGTTTCCTCCTTACCTCTTGAGTCGCTGGAGCTCATATCCTGCTCTCATAGTCATGGCTCGTCACATCTCCGAAGATGCTTTGCATATTGATTCCTTTTTTTTCCAGGTTTTTATCTTGTATATTTATAGAAATGTTAGCCCTCTTTTATGACAACACGTGAGTTGCAGAAAGCTGAAATTTATACACGCTTGCGTGAACACCCAAATATGTGTTTTTCTCCAGGCTTGAGCAGGATGTGTGCACCAACACATAATTTTGATTTGCTCAAGCCATTAGCTTGTGGAGAGTGAATCGGGGATGAAAAGTGCGCTTCTGGTTGCGGATATGTGTAGTAGTTGTACTCACGGGTGTGCTGTCCTGTGTGTCAGCTCACACCCAGTGTGTGAGTATGTGTGTGTTTGGGCTCAGTGATGTGGTTAGTAATGTGGAGACCTGCAGGAGACGGTCCATGGAGAAAGGCTGCAGGATAATTGCTACAACAGTGACAGGTAGGGCTTCCTCTGTCAGAGTCCCCTCGGTGGGGAAGCAGAGACGGAATGTGTTCATGTATGCAACCGAGTTTGTGTCAGCTTCACCATCCCTTTCTTCCATGAGCATTTTTCTAGTAGGCTTGCTTTATGGTGGGAAACACTTACAAATGATTATATCTGTAAGTGTTAAGCAAAAATAAATCATTTTAATGTAAATTTTACCCCAAGAAACCTCTTAGTGATGCATTTCGTTTGAATTTACAGCATCATACAGGCACACCAAATAGATGTCAGTAGCCAAGTAAAGATTTCTGCATCTATTATAGATTTATGTGGCGTTTCATTAGCAAGAATTTTTCAAGTTTATGTACTTTGGATGTTTGTTCCATTTCTTCTGATGTTTGTCGTCTACTTCTCGGCTTGCTGTAATCCATAAATCTATCCGTTCTTTTTGAGTGACTGTCAGATACGATTTGGTCTGCATATGTCACACATCTGCAGATTGTCATCTCTGAAAGGGAGCGTAAACGATGGGAGCGCGTCCCTGGCGGGAACGCGTGGTGACATCCGTGGGTTTTTTTCTCCCCACATCTGGAGGTGTCTGCCATCGAGTCCCTTGCAAAGCGCCGCTTCTGTTCCCTGGTCTCCTGCAGTCCGTGAAGAATTGGTGTCAGCACCTATCAGAGGCAAAATGCCTTTTCCACACAGTGTCAGAGCAGCCACAATCTATTAATCAACAATCCAGCAAAGAAACAGATATTATTTATGTGTGTGCGGGTAGTGTTTGTGTGCTGTGTGGGCTCAAGAACAGCAGGTGAGGACTAGCGTAGGTGGATTATTCATCCAGCATTGAAAGGGTTTCTAATAAGGGAGGAAGCAATTATAACTGTCATGTGTGTTCCAACTGAAAAGCGAAGGTGCATAGAAGGCATTTGAAAGCATCTGCATCTAAAGCCCATGCTTATTGAGGTCAGTCACAGATGCGGGAATCACACTTTTACCTGGTTTTTGGATCATGTTTCTTTCTTTGCATTTCCTGTAAACCAAAAAGAAAATATGTTTTGTAACAGAGTTAATTTGCTGTTTTGGTAACAGTTCCTGGTGTGTGGATTCAGGCTGTATGGCAGCATTTGGTGTGTTGGGGAGCTCTGTTTTATCCACAGGAACTGATCGATAAGGATGAATAAACAGCAAGTCAGCCAGAAACCCTGATGTGAGCAGCATGGTTCTACCATGTGACGTTTGAGTGGCTTTTATGGTTGGCACTGCTGATTGGAAATTTGTGCCTAATGTCCCTGGCATGTGTTTATGTTAGTTTATGAACATTTGGCCCGTTAAAAATGTAGACTTTCTCCTCAGGTGTTAAGTCACATTTAAATGTGTCTGTGTTTCAATGAAAATTGTGTTTTTGGGGTTTTTCGCATGTTTTTGTGGCAGTTTTCTGATGATGAAGGACATATAATAAAAAATGAAGCTTAAACTAGCATTTCTGAGTATTTCTTTATTTAAATCATTGTGAATCAGGAGCAGACTAAAACATGCAGTTTTAAAACATTTGTAGGTGTGATGTCGTAGCTATAATGAGTAGGCTCCCTGTTCTGCTTCATTACGATAGATCCACTTGTAAGCGATTAGACCCATGTACATCTTCGTTTTCCTCGACCGAGCTGGTATCTGGCTCAAAACTGTACGGCTGGATAGCTCAGATACTGCTTGCCACATGTGCTGGACCGGTCATGTGCACACATACAATGTTTAAATTGTATTTGCTTTTCAATTACTTTAACATTTTTATTTACTTTATTTATGATTTATTGGTGTATGTTATTAATTTTTACTATTTTAGCTTCCTTTTTCTATTTTTAGGTTCATGTTTTTTTATCATTTCTTTTTTTTTTCTTACGTTTGCTGTGCGGATAGTAATTTCATCTGTCCCATATGGTAAAACCTATTGCACATCTGCCAACAATTAAAATCTTGAATCAACTTAATGTTGCACAAATCATATTACAGTTTAAGCTGGACATCACAGACATCAGTTCCGGTTCTGAAAAATGTAAAAGTTGTTGAGTTGTTTGTGTCTAGGTTTTAAAGGAACATATTGGTTATCATTAGAAAAAAGACCCAGATAACTTTTATAATCTTTATCTTTCTCTATACCAATTTCTGCAATATGACATAAACTTTAAGACATTTCATTTAGATAAAAAATATCCTTTAAAAATCACCTTTATGTGCTAATTTCTTTGCTACAACTCTGAAAGATAATGTCGCTTTATGAAAGCATTTTATCTTTAATTTCCTCTGTATATTAAACCTCCAAAGCTCATCTGATTTTCCTTCAACTGTAAAGTTGATGAGAAAAGTGTGTTCATGACTTAAAATAGCTTAGATTTGACTTTGCTTCACTCTGTAGAAAACACATGTTGCAGATCAATCAGCTCCCAATACTGGGAATCATTCGGTTTTAAAGACTTTAAAGTGATTAGAGCAGCTTAAGACACTCAGCACCTCCAATTTCAGTCAAGTTGTTTTATCAGAAGTCTGATATTATCCATTAAAACATAATGTGTCTAACAAATGGCAGCTTAGCATGAAGCAAAACAGTTGGAAAAACTATTGGGAAAAAAGGAGGTATTAGTAAGTATGTAATTTAGGTGGATTTATTAATTTATGTATTGCAGCACTAATCTGCAGACAAATGCACAGAATAAATAGAGCTGGACACATTTGATGTTGTGCCACAGTTAAGTATTTCAGGGCCTCCAGTTAAGATTTCAAAATGCCAACTTTTGTTGATTTTAAAAACGTTTTTAATGGTCTGGGAGATTTAATGACCTCATGTTAAATTTACTAAATGGTAAAGTTAAATGCCCCTGGTTGGCAAAGAGCTTATGCTTCAATTTTGTTTCTATTAATCCTCCAAATAATTGGTTTGTGATCTTCATCCAATAGAACATTGACTTCCCCTGGAATTTTCTCTTTTTTTTTTTACTCGTAGCACATATGCATTCAAAGTGCCACAAGTAAGAAATATGATTTCAAATGGTTTCTTCTCATTTTTTATCTCATGCATGAGTTGGAGATATTAATTTTTGCAAAAGCGATGGCTATATCTCTGCACCGAATTCCATTTTGATAAAAATCAGCAGGCATATGTCACGTCTGAAGGGCTTACCCTATGTGTTTACATTATACCTGTAATAAATATGCTCCTGCTCCAAAGTCTAGGTAACATCTCTTCATACTCTGAGCTATAAAAGAATATTACTGTTTTGTTCCTCGCCATAGATTTTGACTGAAAAATTGGTTCCCGTGCATCATATCTGTCAGTGAGATCAGCTCCTTCTCTTTGCCTTCACCTTCCTCCATTCCACCCCGCAATCGCTGCCTCCGATAGGTCGAGACAGCCGTCATATGTGCAAGAGGAAAGTGATGAGCAAAATGGCAACTTTAATATCGGTGTGATTGCCCGCTGATAGGGCTAACGGCAGTAGAGCGGCGTCAGACCTCCTCCGCAATAAACGCCTTCATTTTGTTTGGTTGGAGTGAAGGATGGAGTGATGGACGTTTTGAACGTAGAGGGCCTGAGGAACAGAAGGGAAAGGAAGCAGATAGGTGAAATGGATTGGGATGTTATTGAATATTAAAAGATCAATCAGAGGATAATATGCGGGTTTTTTTTCAACAACTGTATATAGTTTGGTAGGAGAGAAAACTATATCCGATGCTGAGCGATGTTCAAAAATTAAAACAGGTGATGCTGAATTTACGCAATAGTAAGTTTTAATCAAATTTCAGTTTCCTTTTGCTGTAAGTGCAACACAGCTACTTAAATGTCACATAAAAACTAAACCTAAATGGCATTTTTTTTCTTTTTATTCTATATTGCTCTTCATTAACACGCACATCAAGGAATACTCTCAATCATCCTTTACTTCGTTGATTGAAATGGCCTTTTCCTTTTCTTCAACAAATCCCTGAAGAGTTTCTGAAGTATTCTTCTGCTCCTCAGCCTAACGGCAACATTGATTAGGCTTTAAATTAAAGCTTCGCTCTGCACTTCCAGCACTCTGTGGAACAGTTGTGTGTTTCTCAAAGTTTGTAAATTACTTCACTGGCAATTCAAATAAATTAGACGAAGGCTACTGGCTTATTTTATTTTATTCTTTATTTTTGTCAAACTTAAAAAAAAACACTTTAGTCATATATGTTCAAGAATAAACATGCAATTTCTGTGTCTGATTTGTGTGGTGAAAGTGAGTTTCTACAGCAAAAAGCAGATTTACATTGTGAAACGTTTATTTATTATTTTATTTTGTCCTTTTGTATCTCCTTCTAAATTCTATATGGAGGAAGAAACAAATGTTATTCACTCAGAAGGAATATCCAAAAACCTTTTTTGAGCCTCAGGTATAAAGAAAGTAAGTTTGAATGTGCAGCAGAGGCAAAACAGAAAAAGAAATAATAATAAAAGGTTCACAGAGTTGATGTCTGAAATTTTAAAAACCTCGAAAGTTGAGAATTAGTTCTCAGTTTGAAACTCCTATTGTTAAAAAAAAAAAACATATTGATTGAGAGTAAACCTCCTTCAAGTCAAGTTTTTATTCTTTCAGATAAAACATGTTCCTTTTTCATTTCAGTTCACCCTAAAAACCTTCTGTGTCTCTTTTCTCCGCCTTTTTTTAAATCCGATTTATCAACCAAAAGGATCAAACTGGCACAGGGGATCAGATCTCACCAGTAAAAATTAGACTAGATAGCCTCAGACAGTGCCTATTAAAACAGATGGAGGAGCTGCTCTGAAATGAGACCTGACATCTCTTTTCCACAGCCTGTCAGGAGTATTTGGTCTCTAATTTGAAACCTATAAAAACCGAATGTGTAGGTCTTTGAAAAGAAAAAGAGAGACAGAGTCAAGCTCCTGTGGGAGGTTAATTGAAGAGGTGACCGAGAAGAAATGCTGTAGGCTGTTATCTGTACAACCAGTGAGAGGATAAGCAATCTATTGCAACTGCACCCAAAACCATCTCGTCACCAGCTAATGAGCTTGGAAAGTACAATGTATTTACATTTAAAGAGGTTGTTGTGGGACTGTCTTTTCCTTTGGGCTGATTTGACGTTTTACCTTTGTTTCCCAGCTGACCTTTAAGCATCTTTAGCTTCTTCATGAAATGGTTCCTGTCAGGCTGTCAATCAAACCTGAGCTCCTGATGATGTGTTTTGATTTCTTGGCTAAGCTAGTTTGACTCATGATGCACTGTGACCCAAGAAGGGTCCTTGTTAGGACCAAAGGTGTTGTATGACCTTTTAGCAGCTTCTTCCACTACCTATGCCCCTCACCCAGATGGGCCCAATTACCTCGCTCATTACCCCCTCCTGAACAGCACCAGACCTGGGCAGGTACTGGTAGCGAGCGACTAAATGCAGGGGTGTGAGCGTACACTCAAATTTTCCCCTCACTGACAGTGGAATGTCTTCGTTGTCTTCCTTTCTTCACCACTGTGGAGATTTTAAATGCACACTTGCCTTCTCCAACTTCCTGTTTTCATTTTGCTCCCTTTAGACAGACACCCCTTGGTGACTACCCAAAATAGAAGTTGTCCCTTTTGCTGCCGTGTTGATGGGATGATAGGATGATCAATGTTTGCAGGATCCTTAATAACCAGGAAGAGAAAAGGCGACAGAGGAAGAGCCAGGGAGATGGATGATTATACTAAAAGTAGCGTAGTTAATTAGATAGAATTTTGCATGCATTGTGGACTGAGTGGAATCATCGGGGTAGATTAAAATACTAATTAAACAGGCCCACCGCCGAATTTGGAGTGTGAGGTGGGGTTCAGCTCTTCAGGGTCATTTGCATAGCCTTCATCTGGGGAGATGGGATTTAAAGGACCTGCTCTCCCTTCAACTCTTTTTTTTTTTCCTTTTCTACATTACCAATCACATTCAGATGCAAACAGACTTAATTAAAATGATTTTTTTTTCCTTTTCAGTCTATAAATTGGTGTAATCTATTAAGGCCGCTTTGATTTTGTTTGGCAAAATGAATGTTTCCATTAAAGTGCGGAAGGCAGGATAAGCACAGTGAGGAGGGAAAAGTCGGCAGCACTGTGATCTTGAGCGATGGATATTCAGCATCGGCCCAATTTTAGTTTGATTTGCATGACAATATCCTTTGTGAACAAAGCGTTGGAAATAGGATGCCATATTTGATTAGATCAGAAGATTTGAGGATCTGATGTGGGTGTTGTATTAATTACTAGAAGAACAAAGGCTGGAGCTTAAGTATTGTGTGCCATAAATGTACAGGAACTGTATCTGCTAATCTTGCGCAAGTCAGGGCCCTTGTGCTCAATAAGTGCATTCAAAGTGATATATTTTGGATTTTTCATTGATTTTTAAGCAGGTTTTGTTGTGACAGTCTGTCATCTGCTTTAGTGCTAACTCTCAAACTCTCTATTCAGACACTTGTGGTTAGATTTGAATTTTTTTCAACAGGCTCAATATAAGGTTATCTAACACAACAGGAATTAGCATGTGGAGGTTCTAAAACTTTATTCTTAGTTTGACATAAATTAATCCTCCGGAGCTTTATTCCACAAATTATTGCAAAATAACTGATTCATACTTACATATTGTGCTAAGCTGACCTACCAACCACTCGCAGTAGTAAATATTTTGTAATAATTACTGTAATAAATTGGATGCAATATTTATAATTGTTGCAGGAACATAAAGCTTTTGATCAAATCTAATTCAATACTTTGACATTCCAGTAAGGAAAAATTGAACTAAGTGTCCCTTTTACAATTTTTCTTTCAGGACAATCTTTGTTGTCAGCTGGTGCTTCAAAAATGATTTGATTTAAAATGAATTAAGTTTCTACAAAATTGAGGTTTTATAGTAAAATTGGATTTAACCCCTAATCACCTATTGATGCAAATATGCAACAAATCATTTCCGCTCCAAACTTAACCTTCATTTAGCATCTATATTAAAGTAAAAACTAAAGAAGTTTATTGTATAAAAAAATTGTTGTAATTTTATTACTTATCAATATGAGTTACTGATGTGATTATTTTGAACTTAAAACATCTTAATACTCAAGTCCAAAATAGCTGTTCTGGAATCCTGTTATCTACTGAAGGGCTGCCTACTTTATTTCTACAATAAGATAGGAAAGTCCATGATCATTCACTGGAAAATGTCTTTAGAAGTATCAATCTGCTTGGGATGAAGAGTTTTTGTATTGTGTTAGACTTAAATCTCAGCCAGGGCTTTTGTGGCTTAGCAGCTTCTGAGATTCTTAGGTTCCTGCAGCTCATTCACAGTTCTCTAATATCCATACTAGGTCTCTTACAGACCTAAAATGAACCTGAAGTGCAAAAATTAGCATTCAAAGTTGCCTTTATTATCTGAAGAGAATAAAGTGATGACAGATATTTGAAAAGATGAATATACGTGGGATGCACACTTTCCATGAGCAGCCTGAGATCTGACTCAGATCCGCTGCATCCGTCTCAGTTTCACTGACCTCTTGTTCTGCCTCAGGAGCACATGAATCTGCTGCCCTGTCATCCATTGTTCATCCTTCTCTCATACCTCCTCTGCTTTTGTCTCCCATTGCAGTCCAGCAGAAGCTGCAGCTGGAAAAGGAGACAGGCCTGAAGATTGTGGAGGCTGGAGTTAGCGATGTAAGTATAAGTCACCCTCAAACATCCTCTACTCTGCTCTGAAAGGTAAAAAAAAAAAGAGCGGGTATGACCATGCTCATTTTCTGTATATGGGCAGATAAAACAGGAGAAGCTGTGTGATTTCAGTTTGTCTTAACACCTGCGTCACATCTGCAGCTTCAACTGTGCAGCCAAACAGTAATCTTTTACAGCAAACACATTTTTCAGTGTGCCAAGGTGATTGCTGTCCCTTCGATTCATTTCCTTGAGGTGTCTCAGAGCTGTTATCACCATTCCGAATGAAAAACAAGACAAAAGCACGATGAGCTTTATGAAACTTAAAGTAAGTGTTGTTCGCTGCCTTTCAGCAACAATAAAGGGATTATCTTGAGTGCTTGTCACTTGTCAGGAGCCTGAAGACTACTGTGACATATTCATAGGAAAAAATTAAGAGAAGAGGAGGAGAAGAAGAGCTCTCCGTATGATCCAGATGAAAGGAGAGTAATGTGTATTTATTCAACAGTGATAAATATTCATATGTATCAAAGGTGAGGATCTAATCAAGCACCCATTCATGCGTTATAGCCCTCCGTGCTTGCCTGGTAACTGAGTTCCCCTATGGAAATGAGACAGACAGCCACAGACCCTTGAGCTGCCCTGATCCTGAGGCATGCTGGGAGCTAAGTGGATATGGCCTGTGCACTGCAGGACAGTTGCCAGTGGCAACAACCATCACACAAGGCACAGACAAGATCATTTCCCTGTGTTAGTGCCATCTATGCTGTCTCTCTCCTTTTTGACGTCAGAGCCTTTCTTCACCCACCTGCTTCCTACTACTCTGTACCTTTTTTGTTTTGCTTCACAGCATCTCTCATATTATTCCACTTTGGGTTTTATCACATATCTTTTTTTGAAAAAATATTGCTTTTCTTTGTAATATTTTCTAAATGTCTTTCCCTCCCTGGCTTCCTTTCATTTGTTTATCCATGCTCAGAGTGATTCCTGTGCTTAGCTAGCTCTGGAACAAGGCTGTGTTTGTCATATTGGGCCTATTTGTAGATAATTAGCTGCAATAATAGCCTCACTGCAGGAGATAGGTTGAGGGAGGCTATGGTTAGAAAGAGGGAGGGAGAAGAGGAAGAATCCTTCTTCCACCTCATGGGGAGAAAATCTGCACCAGACTGTGTTTGCAGAGATGCATGTAGAGGAAGTGCAGCATTTACTGTTCTGCAAATATCAAGCTGGCAGAGGACAAATTGTGAAAGTCGCTCGTAAAGTGTTTTATGAACAACAGCTCTAATGCGAATGTGTTGATCTCACCAGTTTGTATCGCAGAAGCTGAGAGTTTAAGGGTAAGTTGGGGAAAATAGTAGCTTTTGACAGAAGAGCTTGTAAAGTGGGCTCTTCAAATGCATTAGTTTAAAAGGTGTTAAACCAGGAGCTTGCTTTCAGTAAATTTGCACTAAATTGACCGCATTTATGAGTGAATTCATGATGGAGGATGCAAGAAAGATGTTTTTTTTTTTTCCTAGTCGCAGAAATAGAAATGTGCTTGCTCTTTCAATTTATTACACATACAAAGCGGGAAATTAATCAGCTGAAAGTTCTGAATTTTTCCTCTTACATTTGTAGGAAAAAAGATTGGCTTGTACCGTTACGTTCTATCACTAACAGCCTCGCTCTCCTTGGTTTTATTTAAGGGGTGACAAATGACAGAACAGCTTAGGAAGATGTCCAGATAGCGCAAACGTCAATACTGGTGGATACAGCGAGGATAAGCAAATGTCAAAGTGGGGAGGAGGAGACTTTAGTCAATAAGCTGAGAAGTAGCTACCGTGTTATTTATTGCCTGGAAGATGGTTTACAAAGAAGAGGAGATAGAGATGACTTTTTACATTTTAAAACATAAGTTGGACGTAAAAGCTGTGTGTTTTATTTGAAATTTCCAAATAAAGAGCGGCTGCACTGTTTACATTCACACTGGGCTGAAAATATGTCTTCAATATGTTATTATCAGCCTGCTCTCAGTGTGGGATGTAGACCCAGGAAGTTGATGGCGCACGCTGACTTCCATAACTTAATTGTTCCTCAAAAGCTGTGTGACTGTTCCTCTCTGCCCTCCTTCTCTGAGTCACTGCGAAAGCTGTGGATTTACAGCCAGCCTGTGGTTTGTGTGGGCTACGTCAATCACTTTCTTTTTTAAGATTTTCAGCGGCCATACTGTAGATTAGATCATTAATATTAGCATCCTGCTTGGGTTTAATAAATAAAAAAATAATAAATAAAAAATTTTACTTAATGTTTGTGGGATATTTAAGCTCAAAAAATCTCTTCTGAACATTAGCATTTCTCTTAATTAAATTCCTAATGATCTCCAACTTACTCTGTAAATGCCACAGACAGTCGCATGGTTTTGGAGAGGCTTTCCTCCAGAATTATAAATGTAATTATAAGAAAACGGCAATAATAATCACCCTGACAGCTGCAAAGCTGCGTGTTTGTAGCATTTTGTGTTGTCTGTGTGCCAATATGTCCTAATAAAACAGAAAGATTTCATTTAAGCATCCATTCTCTCTGCATGGGATGTTTCCCTTGTGATTAAGTTGGTAGTTAAATTGAAATCCAATGACATTTTGACAGTGGTCTTGTGCTCAGGATAACTCTGGCAAAATGCATGTGTGAAGTACCACTCATTAAGCACTGAAATCCCAGAGCTACATGTCAACTGATTGTTCAACCACTAAATGTAAATCATATATGGCAGACGTGGAGTCTCATCACTGTAGATGTGTGAGTTGCTTTTGCATTTTGCATTCACAATTGTGAAATAAATACAAAGTTTGGTATCAATGTTTGTCCTTGACTGTGAGAAATACTCACAGACTAGCACACTATTCATTTGCACTAAGATTTTTATCTTTCTCTTGCCTGTGTTTAAAATTACATTTCAGGAGAAATAAAACTCGAAAACCTCTCTGATGTGAAGAACACACGCTGAAGGCCACAGTGTTATGAATGCTGAAAGCTCGTGTTATCTCCCTAATCAAATGACAAAATGCAGAGCCACGGACGCTGAACTCATTTCAGAAATAAGGTCACATGTAATGATGACCCCTTTACCATGAATCTGGGAGGTTTCTGTGCAATATTTTTTTCTTTACTATTATTGCAACTCCAGCAACTTAATTAAAATCTTTTTAAAAAACGTCCTTTTTTAATCTGAATAATTGTACAATGTAAATGATTTTTGCTATATTAAAAAAACGATTCAAGAGCAAGAATGTTTCTTTAATTAACCTTTTACTTGTTATCTTTTCTGTTCTAGTAAAGGAAGGACGAAGAAAAGCAAACTGGATAACTGAAGCAAGTTATCCAAATGAAGGCAAAAAGCATGAAAAAGTTTAGGCAAAAAGCAGCTAGAAAAATTAAGTAAAGGAGAGAGAAATTATTGAAAGGAAACAGCTGATGCAATTAACCACAACAATTAATCACACCTAAGTGGAAAATAAAAAGGTTAGAGGAGAGAAGGAAACAAAAATATCATGAATATTATACAAGAAATCAATTAAGAAAGAAAAATGAACTTAGGTGTTAGATTTGACAACAAATAGCTAAAAGAGTAATTCAACCTGTATGTCATAGATTTTGCTGCTTGAACGGAGCAGGGAGATTGTGTATTTTCTAGACGTCACGAATACGGTCTTTTTAAAACAGCAATTTTCTGTCTGATTCTGATTTATGATTTGAAACAAATGTAATTTTAAGCTTAATTATATTCATAAGTGTCTTCCATCATCGGAACAATGCCACAAAATGTGATAAAAACACCCAAAACACAATTTTAATCAGAGTGGATGTTTGAAGAAGACATTTAAACGTATGTTCCTATATTTTTCTTTTAAAAGCTTCTTCCTAAGATAAACATTTTTGCAAAACTCAAAAGTAACAGTCATTTACTAAAATCTAAATTTGTGTCTTTATTTTGATATTTAAAACTTCAAAATGTCACATAAAGTATGGTAGTACCAAAATAAACTTCACTTATTTTGGTTATTTTGTATCTTTAATATGCAACTTTTGCTCATGAAAGACTTCTATTTTTTTTTTTTTTACTATAACTTTAGTGTATTTTTGCTTTTTACCTGCTTTGTCCCTCAAACTGTTCATGGTGTTCCTTTTATGTCAAAATTACAATAGAATCAAAAGTAAAGAACAAAAACTACATTTGTACCACCATCCATAATGCACTCAGTGGGATCCAGCATCTTCAGCCCCAGAGATGATCACGCTCAATTTACATTTTCTTTTGACAGAAGACACTGTCACATGAATATTTATTTCCATTTTATTTTTATTTTTTTACCAGGGCCTTTTTGCTGTCTTTAATCTAACAAAGCCTGAACATTGTAGTATATTGCGCTTGTGCAACCATCAGTGACTGCAATCTAACCAAGCAAATGGGACAAATCATTTCAGCTGAGACTTCAAAGGAAAACTAAACTGCCCGTTTCCTAGCGGAGAAAAAATGTGCTCCGGCTGGAATACATGTGAAAGCAAGTTTATCCGGTATTAGCTTTGCTTCCGTACATGTGTTCCCAACTTTTTAAAACCATAAGAAGTGGAAGATAAGAAACAATCATGATCATTTTTAAGTTTTGTATTTTTCTTCTGGCATTCAGTGCCTTAGAGGAATTTTGGCTGGCTTGCTTGCATACAAATCATGAGCTCTGCTGGGTTTTGAGTTGTTTAGTTACTGTGTGCATTTATACCCTGTTTATTTCTATGAGCCAATCAATGGCACATTGGTCCTCAGCTGTCCCTTTCATATTGATAACCTATACAATCCTCCTCAAACACAGCACTAAATGTAAACAATAAATGAGAGCCATCTATAAAATTTTTAGCAGTGCAGGAGGCCATTCTGGCTGTTTTAAAAGTGGCTGAAATGCCATTGCTGTGGCAGATCTGGATGTGAAATGTCATAGTGGAGCAGCCCCACTGAGAATGCAGCCTGGAGAAACGCTTCCTCTTTGGAGACTCCAGCTGCCTCCCACTGATGAAAGCCCGTCCAGCAGCTCCGTTTCTCAGCAACCTTTTTACCATCACCTGACCTTTGGACTGAAGAAATGCCTTTGATAACATGCCATGCAGCTTGGTATTTGCCTTTCTCTATATATCATGACGTGCACTCCCCCTCTCCGGAGCGGCCAGACTTGTCTGTTTTTTAATGAGAGTCAGAATGTAAAGTGTTTACACTCTTGCTTCTTTTATGTTTGCTTTGTTAAAGGGAGATGCGGCTGCTGTGTTTGCTTGATGCTGGTCTTTTTTTTACTTTGTTCTTTGAAGGGCCGTTTCTCTTTTCCAGTGTCCACCTCTAACTTTTGGGAGAAGCTCAAGGCCGAGATGGCCTCGGAGGTATTATGTAGGTTTAGATCAAATTAAATCCAAAAAGGTGCAGCAATTAAGGCTTGTAAACTGTCATAAATAGTCTAATCGATCCACTGCTTCTCCAGACAGCTGTATCTTGTTCAATAAAACTGCAGATTACAGCTCCATAATTGGCATATGTAGCAACCAGAATGCTCTGAACTTTTTATTGTTGCTTGTCCCTTGGAAAATGCAAGCAGATATGCAGCAGTCTAATTTTTAAATTAAAATAGTACTTTGTGTTCCTGAGTTGCTTTTTTTTTTTAGTTTTTCTTCTTTTGCCTGACCCATCTCCTGACAAACATACTTAGACCATGATAACTAGGGATATAAAAGATACAGATACGTATCAAAAGGTCAATCAAGCACTGAGACTAATGGCAGTTATAAGTTTACAACTACAGATTATGTTGGTAAAAATGTATAAAATCGATCAGGAAGTAATTAATCAGTTTCTGGCTATCTTTGTCAGTTGCTCTTCCTGTTGTGCTCTCTACTGTGTCTTTATGTACATTTTATGGAAACCAAAGATGTCCAATCACAAGCTTGCTTCTGCCAAGTTGGGTCAACTGGCTGGAGATGATCCACAGTGAGGGATGGGGTGTTCTGTGCTCAAAACTCTCAAGTTCAACCATGGTTCCACAAGCCTCAGGCTCTACATACAGATTGGATGGTCATTTGTGATTATGAGTACGTAATAACTGAAATATTTATTAGTGTATGTGAGCGTATGCATATTTTCCAATCAATTTTATGACAAATTATTCTATGTTTGATGTATGCCTCTATGGGTATATGTTTCTGCTTTGATTGCTTGAAATAAAACATTTAAAATCCAAATCCAATTTCACGGAAGTGCCAACTGTTTGAAATTTGATCGCGAAGGAGAAATTAATAATTATGGTTTGTGCCCAAGCAAAATTCTATGACACCAAGTCTTTCATATATCGGAATAGAGCTGTGAAAGAAAAAGCCAGGAGCAAGATTCACGAGACTTGCACCGCGTCAACATTTCGCGCCAGGCCTCTTCCAACACTATATGACAGACATGCAATTGTAAATAAAAAGAAAAAATAAAAGAATCCCCTCCCTGCTTGTCCATTGTGAACACCATGGAGTGAACGAGTGTTCAACAACACGTTTAGTGCTGTCTTGAGCGTGTGTCATCTACCTGGTGTGAACGTAGCTTAAAAGACCTAAAATACCAGGCGTTAATGTTAGAAGCTGTTATATCCTTTAGTCATTCTTTTTTGTTGCTTTACGTAAAAAGTGCAATCAGAAAAAAAAGAAGAGTTTCTCTGTTCAAAAACATTTTAGTTTGTAGTTTTTAATGCCAAATGAATGATACATATCTAGATTGTATCCATTTAGGTAAAAAATCTGGACTGTATCATATCGCCACAAAGTTAGTTGAATCTTTTATGTATCCATTCATGAACCATGTATTGAGATGCGTATTGGATCATGTGAGAGGGAAAGATACACACCCCTAATAATAACCCCATTAGGGGTATGGTCCTTGTTGGGCTTAACGTCTGAATTTTAGAAATACAATTTAACAATATCTCTAATTAAAAACCATCCAATACTTTTTGAAACAAATGCCCTGGCAGTTTATGGAAATGTGTCGAGTGGCGTCTGGCAGTGGCAGCAGTGGGGTAGAGGTCTGGGTGCCTGAAATAGGCTGAGGTTACTGTGCCGAGGGACCCTGCAGTGTCCACAGCTGGATAGCATGGCAAAGGTTTTAAATGTCAGAGTTAAAGAGGGGATGTGTTTGCCATTTGGCCTGACAAGCTGCATGCCAAGGGACCGGCAGCAGGATGTTGGAGCAGGGTGCTCCCGGTCCGCGCTGCACAGCCCTCACCTTCTGCCATTTATCATGTGGCTTTTTGCCTAGCACATCTGGCACCTTAGTACTGACAGCAGCAGGGAAAACCCAGTGCTGCAGGCTAAGCAGCAGCCCTTGCTAATCTTTTTAATATCAAAACAAAAACCAAGCAGAAGTATTCCTTTGACAACTTGTAGTTTAAATGCCAAAAAAGCAGTTGTATTTAGAAAACAGTGATCAGAAGAAAGCATCCACTCTGCCTTATAGTTGTGTGTTTATCTTGATTTGTGATCGAGTCCTAACTGACTTTTTAGCATACACCCCAGTCTGAATGTATAGTAGCTGTAGAGCAGCATATTAATTATAGTTCAGAGGGTGCACAACACGGAAGCAGCTCTGCTCTCTGCAAATTAAACGCAATCAACTGTCGTATCATCTTTTATTGACTTTAATTGACTGTAATTGTGAGTCCTGCTGTAAATCTTGATGTTTTCTGCATGGCAAGGTCAAATGAATTGCTTGATGAGCTGTTCTGGTTTCTTTATACTGCGACCTTGAGTAAAGAGGAGTTGAGAGGATCTTGTATTTATTGAGGTAAAGCATTAGATGAAGAACTACTCTGATGACTTGTTTGACAGTATTTATAAGGTTTGGATCACTGAATTAATGCCGTCTATGTTCTAAAGAAATAATGCTATGTCAAAAAAATTCTGCAACATGAAGAGTTAATTGATAAAAATGAGAACAAATATTGATTTTCAAGAAAAATGCTGTTCAACGCGATTTCTAAGAAAAATAAATTAAAGGTAGGTCATTTTTTTATAGTTCAGTACGGAGAGATATTAGGACTGTGAATAAAGATTTATTTATATTATAGAAAAATGTACATGAAATGATTCCATGATAGTTGGCGGTTATAGGCTGTGGGGGGATGACGTCTTCCATACTTGGGATGAACTCGGACCATAGATGTATAAACCCAGAGTATAGATGATGATAGAGGCCAAACCATTCAAAATCATTTCTAAAAGTGGAGAACAGGGTGGAGGAGGGATGGCAAACTGTCTAAATTTTAGAAAGAGTAAATTATTTATGAGTTTAAAGACAAAAATAGGATTGTGATGGGCTGAGAAGAAGCTGGGCTATTTAGCTATTGGTTTCATGTAAAGTCCTAGTTGATAATAGTGTGTAGAGCGATGGAAAACCCCAACGTAGATCTTCTTTATTGAAGTTGCTCCAAAGCTTGTGTGCATTAAATTCTATAAGTGTATTTTTGCTTTTCTTACATGCCAGATTCTGTTTTCCATAAACGTTTCTTGTGGCTGAAAAGTTCTAGAACATCTCAGAGCAACTATCTCTACCAGTTTGTTCAATTATTTTGAGGTCTTACACAGTTGCTCCGACAGATGTTTGTTTCTTTTTCTCTGTAGGCTGCATGGATGCAACATCTTGTGTCTGTTCAGAAAACATTTTTAAGTCAGTCTCTTTAATTAAATAAGATATAACACTGCAAAAACACAAAATCCCAACATTTTTTCAGTTTACTTTCTTGTTTAAATATCTTTTTACACTTGATATAAGACAAAACTAACTTACTAGTAACTTTTCAGTGAGATGTAAGTAATATCTTTAATGAAAGTGTTTTTTTACTCAGAATTTACATACATTTTTGACAAGTTGATCTCAAAATGTTAAATTCTTGTCCTATATTAATTACTCTGCATGAAAATAAGGATAGCTGGACAGTTGTAGAGCTTAAAATAGGAGATCTTTTGAGGAAAAAGTAAAAGATACATGCTTATTGTTTTAAGGCATTCAGAGCAAAATACCTAAATATGAGTGCTTATAGCTATAGTTGCAAGATTAGGATTTGTCCTGAAAGAGCAGGGCATCACATCTTATTTTAGGAAATGTTACTAATATAAACTCTACTAGTTCCATTGACAGATTTTTTCACTTAAACTAGAAAAAAACACATTGTTTTCTAAATGCTTTAACTTATTTTGAGAAAAAACTGTTTTTACTAGTGAACACCACTAGATATCATGACTTATCTGTTACAAATATGATGTAATGACGACACAGTCGAGCCTCAAAAATATAAAGGTGAGGACTAAAACCAGAAGTGGATCTTAAAGCGCTCTGTGACTACGTGCTTCACACATCACAGTCCTCTGGATTTAGATGTGGTTGCCTGGAGACCTTTTTAAATTAACATGCAGTTATGTCAGGTGCTTGCTGCAAATGCTCAGATGCAGCCACCACAGGTGCATAACTGAAAGAGAGGAGAAACATTGGATTAGTTAGTTGGCAAGACCTGCATCCTGAATAGTTTGAAGGGAAACAAATGTACATATATATAATTTATAAGTGAGAAGTTGTGACTTAAAAGATGCTATTTCTGCTTTGCTTTTGATCTTATCTGTCATCTGCAGCATGATCAGCTTTGAAAGACAAGTCCTCTCTTTACAATTTTGGGATCAATCTCTGTAATTCTGTGTCATTTTCAAAGCCTTGTCTATAAGATGAACTAGTAGCAGGATTAATTTTCATTGTAGGAAACAACAAAAGGCGATTGAATCTTAGGAAGCCAAGTCCTCAAATACATGCAATCACATCTGTCACTATTCATTATATACATGAAAAAGACGACATCACAGTTTCACTAAAAGCCATTCAGTGTAATTATGTTTGCGGGTGAAAATAGGCCAGATTGATTATATGCATTCACAATAATGAGCTGCTGATATATTATTATATTACAAAGCCATCAAAATCCTGACATAAATCATAATTAATTCTGCCTTCAGAAATTCTGATCAGCCGTACTTTGTGTTGTTGTAAGAGGCTGTGGTGCGAAGCAGCGGGAGATGTGAGCTGCAAACTGGCAGCTGAAACGGCCGTGGCTGCAGCCTCATTAAGGATTCACAGGGGTTTCTCTCCACAAGCCGTGCTGCTTGGTTTGGCTCGAGGGCAGACTACTCTTATAAGGCCGCTGGAGCTGTGAGACAAACAGACATGCAAGTAAGGCTGCAGTGCTGGCCAGGAAATGTCAGCTCAGTTCATGCAAAGAAGCTGCTGTGCAGCACAAGGCCCCCTGACACGCACACACACACACAGACACACATATACACACCCCAGCTGATTGGTGTGGCTTCATTAGCATGGGCTGCGGCGCCTCCGATTAGCAGTAATTATAGAAAGAAATCAGGGTGCTTGCTTCCAGTCCAGACACAGCCAGTGCTTGTCAAGTGTGATCGTCATGGAGCAGATCTACTCGCCCTGGCTGCATGCCACCCCTCCACCCGTTCAAATCTGCAGTGGAGGTATGGGTCGGTGTTGTCTGTGCCAAGTTACCCCCCAAAAAAAATCTCCAGGCGCACACGCCTCTCCCTAAGGGCACACGCTGGGCCAGCGTTGTCATGGCGACAGCAGAGGAAAATGTTTAATGAAGACACTGATGAGAATTTATGAGGCCGTGGCGATGTGCATTTACAGGGAGATGACCCTTAGCCCATCACGCTCCGCCTCCTGTCATTCTACATCTAAATCTTCACTTACACAACTTGTAACTGATGAAGGACGCGTATGTCCGGGCAGGTGGCTTCAATATGCTCCGAGTTCTTTGTCACCAAGGTGCAGCTGGAGACATGCTGGGTGCTGGCTGTCCAATCAACTCAATCCAGTGTGATCACAAATGTTTATTGTTTTCATTTCATTTAAACTAGAAGGAGTAATGACCCACTATTGTCCTGAGAGACATCCCTATAGTGATAATTTACTCACAAATTTAATTTGAGGTGCTGCATGCTATAAAAAAGAATCAGATTTAATATTTTTAGACAGGCTAATATGGGGGACATTTGAGCTTAAGAGGCAAAAGTTTGCCATTAGGTGGATATGTCTAGTGACCAAATCTGAGGTTGCTCCCTCAGGATGCCTATTCTTACTTCTTAGTCTTATTGGCTCGTCTGTGCTCTGTCAGGTAGGGAGTCTCCTAAGCTAACAAGCACAAGGTCCAATTCACTGTAGCTGCAGTTGACACCATATTCAACAATAGTGTCGGACAGGACAGATTTGAAACGGCATGAATGCTACACAATTTCTGTCAATGTTTTTTTTTTCCATCAACACTCAACAGATCAGCAAAGCAGTGGAGAACCCACTGCAAGTTTAAAAGTATAAGGCTTCCTTAAATGAAATTCTTCCAGGGACGTAATATTTCAAAATGCTCTTAAGTAAGAAAAAAACTTTTAAGTGAAAAATATTTTGTCCTGGTAAAGAAAAGCTGTGTTTGATTGATAAAATATCACATGTTCTTGTGACATTTTTCTAGTGATGGAGTATAAAGAAAAAAAAGCTCAAAGTTAGCTTTTGGAGTATTTATTTATTCAAATTGTTGTGCATCAGGAGCAGACGACAAAATAAAGTTTGACAAATATTGCATTTGTGACGTAGAAAATACGTTAGGCAGGTCACAAGCTCCCTTTAAGCTTGTAGGCGAGCATGAAAACAGAGAGCTCTCGGTAATAGGGTTGGAAGGGTGGCTGGGTTTCTAATTAGACACGTATCAGCATTAACTATGTCCTAGAAAACAACAGCTTTTTATTTTTATTTTTAATGCCATAACTAAAATTAAAAGACCACTGAGACCACTCCTTGAAAATCACAAGGTCCACCCCCACCCAAAATGTAAAAAAAAGAAACTCTGTAGTCAAACACACAAATCTTTACCTACTAGGATCACAATGTGCTATAAAAGTGTGTACAGTCATTGTAGACATCTAAACCTTGTCCTTCCTTACTTTTGTTAGGAGCATTGTTTCAGATCTCTGAATAAAAATGTGAGATGTGAAATAAGCGATACAATCAGTCCGGTTTAGAAAGAACTGATTTGAAATGCATTCCACTTTACTGTTCTGAAATAAATCATTCTGCAGCAAAGTGAACACCAGATGCTTAAATGTGAGAGATTTAAATGAAACAGATTTCACCTGTCACTCAAACAAGAGGTCTCTTATCAATGGTATCTCCTCTGCAAGCCTTTATTTCAATTTTTTGAAGTCAAAATGGGATGAATGTCCTTTTTCCATTTTATCTGGGATGGTGACATTTTAAAAAGTGGTGGTATTTTTTTTTTTTTAATTCATGCAGAATTTTAAAGCATTTATCTAATGTAACAATAAGACGCACGCTATTCTGTGGATCCCACTAAATAGCTTTCAAATTATAATAATCCATCCATCCATTTTCTGAACCCGCTGAATCCCTTTATTGGGTCACGGGGTTAAAAATTTTAACAACATAATAGAATTTTACTCTTTAAATTAAGCATATTGACTGTGTTTTTTTCCATCATCCATGGAACAGCCATGCAAGTTTTAAAATACTTTTTTTTTTTCCATAAAAATTCACCAAAACTGTGTCACGGTTCAATGAAAATTCAATGCAGTGTGTCCAGCACTTTCAAGTATACGCTGACACGCCCCCTGAACTCATGTCGGCCTCAACACCTCTCTAAACGTCTCTATTTGTCTCTCTAGTGTAAATTTTTAGTATCAGAGTTTCCCAGCACCATTTCCCCAAGTCTCTGGTGGCAGTAGTTTCATATTTTCTATTGCTGCCTTTGACTATCTGTGTTATTCCACAGCAGACCACGTATCCCTGCCTTTCACCATTCATGTGTGACTTGATGTATTGTGTCAGTGTTTCCCCCTGCTTCTCGAAATTAATTGCAGTCTTATCTCTCTCTGAGATTAAACAAAAACGTTTGCTGAAAGCACAATAGTCTAAAAGTAGTGTGTCTGTTCAAAGAAAACAATTAAAACCGTTTGTATTTCCTACTGTTTTTAACTGTTGACAAGATGGAAAAGATGTTTTAGGTTTTTTTTTATTTCACATTATAAAATGAATTACTAATAATTAATTCTTCTGATTTAGTTCTGTTGCAATAAGCTTAGTTTCTAAGAAAATAATTTATCTTAGAATTAACATTCCAAAATTTATAGCAAAAATAAATGCAAGTACTACATACAAAACAAAGTAAAAAAGTTTGTTCTGGTTTAATGTTTTCGCAAACTTGATATTTATAATGGTGTTTTGAGCACCATTTTGCTAAGAGTAAAGTAAACTTTAGAGATCTGTAAAAAAGAAAAATTAATAAGTTTAGGTAACTCACTTAAACTTAGTAATAGATTTTCCCACCTTAGAAAAACTGAAACAAATTCATCCATTTTTGAAGGGGAATATTATATTTTAAATTTAAAGCCACACATTATCTTCAGAGAGAATTCTCAGATTAGAGATAAATTTTGGTGTCTTTAAACAGACATGTCTGTTAAATACTGATATGAACTAAGAGCAGAACTTTTATTTTGGTGGGCCGACTTTTCTCAAACTTTTCAAATTGATTTTTTGATTGATGCACAACATACAAAAATAACGAATAATGTAATATCAACAAGTTAATAGCTGTGTTTATGTTTTAGAAAAGCAAATTAAGGAAATAAACGTTTAGTTTTAATAACAGCAATAAGTCTTTAATTCAATAAATTGGTTTGCTTGTTTTGTATCTGGCTACTTCAGGGATTTCATTGGCAATTCAAGTTCCGATAAATTGCTTTATTATTCAGCAGTTTACTGCAGTCTACTGTCACACAAAACCTACAAACCGTCAGCAACGAATGCCAAAACATCTCCAGACATACACCTTTTATAATAAAAAAGGACACTACAATAGACTTTATTGTTAAGAAGGTGGTATTAAAACATTTGTTGTTGGACTCAAAGTAAAAACCTTAGAGGTGCATACACTGAGGAAGTCATTAGCTGAAAGAGAAACAGCTGTGGAGATTGACAACCTGAACCAGGTGAGATCAACTACAGCACACAGCAGTAAAAAAAAAACAGTAGTGAAACAAGATCATTTACACACAAAAAAATCCAAATTTGAATCTAAATGAAAACTGATGATGATTAAAGGAATTTTTTACAAATGTCATTACAACTAGTTGCATGAACCAACACAATCGCCCATTAAACGCATACCTATAAAGACACACTCCAATGAAAATGGTGCTTATAACATGTTTTTGTAGCATTTTTATTATTATGGAGTGCATATATTAAGCTTAAAATGCATTTATGAGTATTTCTTTATTCAAATCATGATGAATCAGGAGCAGATGAAAAAATTCCATCTGGAAAAACTTCCTGCTGTGGCATAGAAACTGCGGTGGACGTGCCAAAGTCTCTCTGCTCTGCTCAATTCCAATGCATCCACTTGCAGACAAAAAGATCCATTAACGTCTTTGTTTTCTTCATTTGAGCAGGATTCTGGCTTAAAACTGGACAGCTGGACGGCTCCGATATCACTTGCCCTTTTTGTTGCACCACTAATGTTAGGTTGGGGTTGAGAGGGGCTGTAATCTAGCAGGAGAAAGTGTTGACAAAGGGATAATGGGAAATAAGCAGAGGCTTACTTTCACTCCAACAGTCATGCCCACAATTCAGAGGTGTGTTTCTGATAAAACCACTGCTGCTCTGCAGAAACTAGAAAACAACACAGATTTTTTTTTAATGTTGGCAAAAATGACATAACATTTAAAAGACCACTGGTAACACTTTAAAAATAGATCAAAAGATGACCATAGTGGGACTTTGAAAATTGGTCTGACACAAGAATCCCACATTGTAACGCTAAATTTGCTGACATTACTCATTTCTAAATATTCAACGCTTCTTTTCTTAATTTTATGCCTATAGACCTGGTCTCTTTTTCAAGACCTGGTCCTGTTATAAACATAAAGCTGTGACGTCACAGAGTAGTTTCATTTGAAGTGCACATGTGCACGGTTCTCTGCACTTTAAACATAATCTAGGTGACAGGCATTGAGTTCATGTTGATGTTTGCTTTGAACTAGTTGGCATTGCAAAGAAAAAGATCTATTTGAGCAAGTTCATCTGGGGAAACCATACCAGAATGACATGGCTGACACACATCTGTATACACAAATGACACATACATGCTTGAAAGGGTTCCATGAGACCTGGCAACTAAAATGAGTCAATGAAAACCAAAAATGGGCCTTTTCTTTTTTGTACCTCTAAATATATATATTTTTTTATTTAAATTTTTTATTTATTTTTTACCTCCTACATATGCATTCAATTGAAAACAAGACCTTTAAAAAAATCGACTTTGCTGTGTGCCCCTTAATCAAGACTTTACACCAAAGCGAAATATTGTATCTTTCTCTGTACAACATAACTTACTCCTGTCAGGTGACATCAAGCCGTAGAGCCACAAATAATTATACAGAAATCACAGCGTTGCATTGTGAATCCCAAAAGACGTTTTCTCTCTGACCGAACTGCATCTTAACTGCATATGTGCATGTGAGGTTTTTTTTTGTTTTGTTTTGTTTTATTATAAATATTATAAACTGAACATATAAATCAATCACTTACAGAAGTGAAATCCCAGACGAAGCGCAACATTTATGCTCCTTACTTACTCCTTGTGAATCATTTCAATAACAACACAAACAGCTGGAGGATCTGGGGGAGAAAATAACAGGGCACCCAAATGTATTTTGTTTTGTGTGAATTTCGCTCCTCACAACAGTTCGAAGCTGATCCTCCAACGCCTTCCTAAATTGAGCCGCAGCAACCGCCTGGCTCACGTATTATTATGAATAATTTATTGCTCCCCATTTCAAAGAGCCAAGCAAAAACCCAACTATTTTTGGTGTATCTTACATTGCTTAAGTCACAGGTGCAAAGCGCAGCTGTTGGTTCATTGCGAAGAACTGCAAACAACATTAGCCTCTCGCTGATCTAATTATCGTGGGGTTCGTATATACTTTGTTTGCTCCACCGGGATGGTGGGTCCGTGTCGCCAGCCTTTTTTTCTACTGTTTGCTGAAACTCGCATAAAACAGTGTGGATCACCAGGTGAAAGCGCAAATGGGAACTCTCTGGTAAATGCAGTATGGCAGGAAAAGTAGCTATTGTTTAAACCCTGTGCTAATTTGAAACTCAAACAAAAGTTTACATTTTTCCACTTTTTTTGCAAGACTGTTTATATGCATAGTTATAGATTAAAACAAGGGTAAAACTCAGAGGATTTGAGATATATATTTATTTTTTAAATGCCAGATTAACCAAGAGGACGGACAAGTGAGGCCCCTGGACACCACAAACAAACTTCATAATGCGTTCAGTCACTGCAGCAGCAGTCGCACCCTTTTCTTTATTAGACACTCAGAGCATCGCGTCTGCCACTGTAAGCAGAATATTTTATCCATTGACTGCATATGAGAACTGTACTGAGTGAATGTGACGCCACCCATAAAAAAGGCTTACCTCGGCTCCAATTAAAGGAAGTCAATTCAGTCACCATTTTTTTTTTGCAACCTGCCGCCATGTTGTAAGCAATGATTGGTCCCATTCGGTCTGAGTCAATGTTCCTATGACACCTACTCTTGTCAATCAGGAGCAACCTTGTTGGAAGTCCAAACCCCGACCCTTTTAAAGCATGCACAGGAGAATCTCTCAATCAAATGTTTCAAACGTTCAACATGAGACCACATGTTTTTATTAAGGGATCTGAATGGGTCGTTTATAGCCTGAATGACTTGCACTGCACAAAAACTACCATGAAAAAAAAAATAGAAACCGCAAGAGCGAGTTAAATAAGGTAGCGCAGTAAGAATTGTTATTCTGACAGACAGAATGAATGAGTAATAGCTGTTTATTTCTCTACAGAAGACGATGGGATTTTGACTTCTTGTTTGGAATGCCAGGGGGAGGGGCCACCAAGTCAAGTTCTTATATACAGTTGATAGTTTTAACACACCACTATAGTAAACAGTCATACTTGAAGCCTGGTTTCTTTTTGAGGGTTTTTTGTGGTTGTTTGTAGTTTGTGTATGAATACAGAAAAAGACTTTTGCAGATAATGGTCTAAATAATACATGCGGATTTGTTGCACTGATTCTACAATGAACTCTTCCAGAAATTAGATGAATTCGATTAAATATTTAGTTAAAACATTTAGTCTAAAAAAAAAAGAAATAAAAGTAACACGTTATTTCCAAAATAAATAATACTTCAATGGAGTAAGTAAACGTGCTCTGTTTTCAATTTCCAAAAAGTGTATATTTTGTGATTTAATCAGTCATTTCCTACTTTTCAGGTGATGTTGATTGCAGTTTTAGATAAAGAATTGGTGGGAATCTGTTTTGAGGATGGTTCTCTTTCAGAACATTATTTTAAAGCCCTTGAATTTCCATTGATAAAATTATCTTTTAAGGATAAAGGCTCATTCGCCATCCTCCATGGCAAATAGAATGGCCATGAGAATGCTTGCCCAGGGTACAGAAAGGTTTCCATCCACCCCTGCTCCATTGTTCTGTCACTGGAACTCCTCAAACCTCCAACAGTCAACAGTCATTTTTTGCTCTAAGCCTCAATTTTAGCTCTCTAAAGACTAAATTACATAAAAAGCTACACTTTAAACATGGCAAATACAGTACAAATAAATTAATGTAACTGCCAAAAATGACAAAGTTTTACAGACTTAATGAAATGTGCTTCCACAAAATAAATCAAGAAAATCCTGAATAGAGTGGCTGTTCCCCTCTTTCATCATCCCACCAACCAAGCAGGAGGTCCTGACAGAAATACAAGAAACTTGCACAGCATCTTAGCACCCTAAAATCACATGATGACTAACTTGTCCCACTCTTTGGTGCCAGCATGTAATTTGAACACTTGACTTGGCAAAACTCTCTCATGCCGTGCAGAAGAAAAAAATTTTCATATATATTTCTGTGATACCAGCCAGCAAAGACATCACACGGTGGGTTTTTACATTGTAAACCAAAATAGTCAAAATAGTTTTGACGGTAAAAAATTGCCCTTTTTCTCCTTCTGCAAAAATTGTCATCAAATTAAACTTTATTTATGAAGCCTTTTCATACAACAGCATCCCAAAGTGTTTTATAGATTTAAAGCAAATAAAAATGAAATTATTAAACACTCATAATGATCCCAACCCTTCCGAACCATGATAAAACATAAAATTTATGAATAAATTCTACATATAACCAGAAATGGAAGATAGAAAATTGGCTTGATGCTGATGTAAGGAAATGATCCTGTGAGGAAATAATCTTAAAAATCAATATATATATATATTCTATATTTATTTTATATTTATTTATTTATTTAAGTAAATCAAATAAAGCATTAACAAAATAAATGGAAGAAAACCATTAATTGCCAGTAAAAAGCTTCTTCAGTCCCGCAATAATTCCAAGACTATATTAAAAAAACTGATTTTTTTTGTCATTCTTCACCGTAAAGGTGACTTAAAAAAAGAAAAGAAAACTCCTCCTCACTTCATCAGTGGTTGTCACAGCACTGCCATCCCAGCCAAAGCACTTGATCCTGACATTTTTTCCAACCTCCTGCATCCCTCACTTCACCCAGCAGCAGAGAGATGTGCTGCATGCCTCCTTCCTGCAGGGCTTTAACGCACACGCCACTTTTCTATCTTTCTCTTACTAGAAATCAGAAATGTGTCACGGAGGCGAACTCCTGTGCACGGGGAGGACAGATAAGGCTCGCAGAAGTCACTGCAACTGCTGGAGCATGTGTTGCCCTGAGGAAGTACCAACTGGAGGAACACAAAGGCATGACAGAGACGATTGCACGTGACCATCAGAGGGACTTCAAAGTGACTCCTGGGTGGTTTTCGTGTGAACCGATCGATCACACCAAACATCCCCAGTGTGATAACCATTAGCGCTATAAGGCATTAGTTGTGAAATTGAACTCTGCAGATGACGTGTGAAGCTACATGCATTTATGCAGAGCTTGAATAAGCAGTAGGGCAAAGTCCAGCTTTGCTGCAAACATCCACCAAAAAAAAGTCTATTCTGCCTTTTCTTTGCTGGTCTTCATTATCTGATGCTTCAGTTTTTCTGACTGAATTCTCACAGGTGTGGGACCGGGCAATCTCCAAGGGAAAGAATAAAGCAGACTCTCTTTCTGTTAAAAAAAAAAAAAGCCAGGCAGATATAATCACATGGTTGACTTCATGTCAGGACTGATTTTCTGAGGATTAAGCTCATGGGCTGCTATTTATTTCTCACTTGTAACAAAGCCCACTAACTGGCAGTCACGATAAAAGTCTCCTGCCATGCATTACTTCTGCATCCACCCAGTATTTGCACAGCAACAAGCCCTGAAAAAAAAGAATTTGTTCTTGTGCACAAGCTGAATGAAAATTCCTCAGGATTCTCTTCGGCCTGACAGGATAGGTGTGCTCTCTGGCAGCCAGACACAGAACAGAACCAGCATCCTGAATCATTTTTTCTCATATTTCAGGACACGAGTGTGCAAAACGGCTCGACATGACAAATGCCACTCTTGGTGCAATCCAACTAAGATTCATCTGTGTTCGGTTCTATTTCATGGTGGTGTTTCAGAACATGGTATAGAATTTTTGGTTGGTCGGTGGGCCGCCCTGTCAGCTCTGCTTTTCAGAGAGCAGGGTGGTGTCCACGGACCCAGGCTGGACAGCAAACTCGTTTTTTGTTCTCCCCTTCACATCGCCAACTCCAGCTGTCACACCAAGGGACAAAAGGCAGGGGGAGAAGAGGGGGGTGCTCGCTGAATGGAAAAAATAAACTGGAGAGCTCCCGTCACACAACCCCCCCCCCTCCCTAAGCCTCGTCATCTGCATTTGACAGGACCCCTGTTCTCCTCTCTTCACCGCCCCTTTTCTTTTGCTTTCTCCTTTTCTATCCCTGTGCTCCTCATAATCCCCCTTTCTCGCTCTTTCCCTGCTAAGTGCAGCTGTTGCTCTCCATTGGATCTGGGTTTTTTTCAGACTGATTGCTAATTAGGATTACATTTTAGAGAGTTTTATCTTGAAAACTTGTAAAACTTGCAATTTTCCACCCCCTCTTTTCGTTATCTAGCAGATCTGAGAGGGGAGCAGAGAAAAGACTTACCCAATTACACATAATTTACATTATAAGCTAAACTTTTTTTTTCTGCTAATCTTCAATGTGTTCAATGTTTTCCAGTACTGTACTGTGTAGCCTCTCATTGTGGCGCTCATTTCTGCTTTGAATGCGCCTCCTTTGAAGAATAGGTTGCCCCATCTCCCTCATTCTGCCCACAGAAGTGAATCACTGGGAGTGGGAGCTCATGGGGGAGAAGGAGAGCCTGAGAAAACCACAATTCACACACCAAATACAGAGACCCCTAGTAGCTCAACAAATGAGTGACTAGCCCTATGTCCATTTATATTGCCACTCGGCCGCAAGCCTATTAGCCAGGCATTGCTCCTTGAACATTCACTGTCGACAACATGTGGAGGCATCGCTATAGCAACCAGTGGATATGACATGTGCAATGGACGGGGACTTCTGAGCTGCTGAATATAAGGAGGGGCTCAGCCTTAACTAAATGATCGGGGGAGGAAAAAAAAAGCCAACCCCACCACCTCCCCTTCTCTTTTCATTGGCACAGAGGAGCTGAAAGGACTCAGTAGTGGGGCTTCTGCACATTCTTCCAAGGCTCGGAAAATCAGGCGGGCATATCCCACATTCTTCTCCTTTTTTCTTATTCTCTCCGACTCCGACCCTTTTTTTTTCCATCTACAAACTGAAGCGGCGCTCTTTTGTTAGCGCGGAGGGACGCATGGGACCCTCCAAAGGAGAACTTTTCGGTGAGGCGAGTGTGAGTGGGCGGCCGGGACGCAAACGCCTGTCGGAGCTGCGGCGAGCGCCAGTGCGCATCCGCGCTCATCCACACTCATCCACGCTCATCCACGCTCTCTGGAATAGCTCCTCGCGAAATGGATTTAGGTAATTATCTTCTGCTTTAAAATATATGACTTTTGCGGATCGATGTTAATGGAAAAAAATGGTGGTTGGCTGATTATTTATCCTCGTGGTTGCGCTTTATTCCGTTCTCTCCATGCGCGATGCGTTACTGGAGATAATTTTTTCAAAAGCTTGGGGGGCATCTAAATCAAACGAACATGTGAGCCTAACCTGAGAGGGTCGGATGCTTTGCTGTGAGCACATCTGGAGACAAAGTTTGCGCAGGTTCATACTGCGTGGCGCGGGAAGCATCTGACTCCAATGTCCAAATAAGAAAGTTGGATTTTCATTCAGTGCCGTGGGAAAATAAATAAATAAAAACACATAAAAAGGGGAGGGGGGGCTCATATTTTTACCTTTTTTATTTATTTATGCTTAATAATCTCTTATAAATGGAAACAATATTAATATAATTATATTTATGTTTTAAAATGATGAATATGAAGTATTTTTTTTATTTTGTTTGCAAATAGATTAAATCATTCCAACCATTCAATTTTTACATTAAACTTTATTGTTCAAAAAAAAAAATTTTTTTGCTTGAGTAAATCTATATGGTCCTACTCAGCACATAAAACCTTAGAATTGGTGCTAACATGTTTACTTAACAAAACCTCAACTGTAAAAGTGTACTAAAATTTAAAGTCACAGTAGTAACTTTAAACTGATTTATGGTTTTTCAGTTGTGTGAGGTTAAAGCTTTTCTTAAAGGTTATTGTGATGTGTATGAATGGACATCCATTTGCGGGACTGCACCTCTTTTACTGACCCTGCCTCTCATAATTTGAATAATCCAGAGCACCGACATCCATCTGGCCCGTCTCCCCTCAGATTGGATTATTCACCAAACAAGGGGGATGAATAGAGAGAACCAGAGATAGAAAATCTATAAAACATAGAGTAGCAGCACATTACATATGATGTAATATTTTAAATTAATGTTACTCCTTTTTATAAAAAAAAAGAGTCAAATATTTTCTCCATATGCTCTATTGCTCCACATGCAATAACTTACTAAGCAAATTTAAAGATAAAATGAACATATTTAAACTAAAAGTTACAGAGAAAAATATTTAATTTTAATAATTTAAACATTTAGTATTAGTTCAATTATTTTCTATTATTATGGTTAAATAAAATAAGTTTCCTTAAAAAAACAAAAACAGAAACCATTGGCTTTGAAGCCTTGAATCATCTTTCTTCATTTCTTTTCCTCTGAAGTCCCTCCTGTTTCTTTCAATGTGATTACTGCCTTCAAACGCTCTTTTATGCTAGCAGTGAATTCCAAGCCTGTTTGTTCCCCCAGTGGAACAGCTTTTTTATCCATTTTAAGGTGAAAATCTTTCAATAGCTGCCTCAGATAAAAGGCCATGTCTCTGATGAACTTGATTACATCCTTTTTGTGTGAGAGCCTTGGTGTGTTTTGGGCTCTCGTGCTAGATTTGTGTCTGTGGAGCTTTTTTTATTTTTTTCAAAAAGTATTTGAAAATAGATTTTAACTTTTGGAATTGTTATTTCATTGTCTGGTTTTGTCCAAATCTGCCTTAAAATGCCCCGTAAATGAAAACAGAGGCGATTGTAGTGTTACTCTGTCTGACAGACAGAGACAGACACGTCTCTGGTTGAAGAGCTTTCCCCTGTGCATCAGGCCTCTTCAGACCTCTCACATGCATTCTAACCTCTTATTGCTTGATTGGAGCTTCATGCTGGAGGCACTGCACTCGCAATCACCAGCAGCTATCTTCTGGCCCGACTCAGTAGTGGAACAAACCAACACGAAGGCCTTAGCGGTCAAAAGCCACAAGGTCATTGCTTTTGGTGTGACGTGAGGAGTCGTGCGAAAACACCACAAAATGCTGCCGCTCTTTATTTGGCTCCTTAGGCTGACTGTTGGAGCTTTTTATTTGTTTATTTTTTTTCCAAGGGTGTAGGTTTGATTCCCCACGCCCATCCATCATTCAATATTGCATGCAGACAATTAGGAGCCTGCTGATGAATGTGTGCATGGTTATTGATACTGCCCTTTTGCAGATGTATAGCTATTAGAGCGCGTGCTTCTGGTAAAATTAGATCAGAATCTGAGAAGAACTGGCTTGCACCACAAACCCAATGTTTTCATGTCAATCCCAGAGACAGTAAGGATGATTTATGTGAAGAAAATAATTCAGGGCAAATTGCATCTCTCTGCTTTTGCAACCATTTGACAGGATGCGAGTGGATTTGGAAAAATAAAATTACAATCGTGGCAGCAATTTGGGGATTTGTGAGAAATCCATCTCAATTCTGATTGTTACTGTTTTAAAATATTCAACATCAATGGAGCAGAGATAATTTGTCCCCAAAGTAAACTTTTTTTTCTCTTATCAATCAACAATTTTACCTTTCCTAAAATAAACGTGGCTCTGATAAATTAATGCACCCAAACTGTTTTCATGAAAGGAGTTTTATAACTGCTTGGTGATCCGCTCTGGCCTGTTTGTGTCCCCCAGCCCCTGGTAGCCATTAGCTGTGCAGCTTTAGGACAGGGTCTAATCCAGCCAAACTCTGGACCAGAGGAGCTAATTAAGCACAAGCTTTTAGTATCCCAGACTCCTGCAGCTTCACAGTGCCAGCCTGCTTCATGGCAGCAGTAAATGGGGTCGTAAATATCTGTAGTGGTGGTACGTAAATGGAAGGAAGCAGATGACAGATGCTAGAAATAAGGTTGAGAGAGACTAAACGCATGTTTTAAGGCAAGTGTTAGAGGTGTTTATTAAGTGGGGCAGTTCACATAGCCCTGTGGGTCGATGTAAGGAGGTGTAGGTAAGAGAAGAAGCTTTTGCCCCCCCCATTGCATTCCATTTTTGTCAACACAAGCCTCTCAGGTGAAAAATGAGGTGCTGCAGGCTTGATGTGGCGCCTGCTGTAAATCAAAAATGATGGTGTCAATCTAAGAGGCGACAGAGTAGCATCCTTTACAGCTCTGACAGTGTGTTTTCTCTCTACTTGTGTTCATTCTCCAGAGAGGCAGCCTGACCCAGATCCCCGTGGTGAAGGAGACCAGGGTGGAGTCTGGCCAGTTCCTGCTGCTCTCCATCCTCTGTGTGTTCTTCATCCTGGTGGCGGTGGCAGTGTCCGCCACCTTCTTCTGCGTGCGCCAGCGCTCACACCTCCACATGAAGGAGAAGCTGGCCAGCCTGGGGACTGACACCAGCACTGACGCCACTGCAACCTATCAGGTTAGACCAACCCCCTCACCAGGAGCCAATCAGAGGCCAGGACACAGAGCCTGTGCTCTGCTATTGGAGAAGCTCCTCTTGTGATCATTCAGTTGGCAGATGAGTGTCTGAGCAATTTTTTTCTCCTCTGTGCTTTAGATGGATTTTATTTGCAGTGACCATAAAGTTTAAAGAATGAATTGAGTTAATTTTAATCCTTTAATTTGATTACATGTTGTTGTTTTATCGTTCATTTCCTGCTTAGATTTCAATCTTTTCAAAGTGTGATTTTTGCATCTGCATGTGAGGCGGGGAAGGAGTCAGCACCATGACCTATTCCCTCAGTTCCTCCTGGGCAGGGGGTAGCTGGGGCTTATTGATTTTCCAGGGTTGGGGCTCAGCTGTGCCCAGCATGGCATTCTCAACACATTTATCTGCGTGTCGCCTTAACATTTTCAATATTTAATCAGGTTTTCACAGGGCTGATGCAAAAGCCAAAGGGGTCATAGTTATGGGCCGCATATTGTAAAAAAAAAAAAAAGAACAAAAGTTGTCCAAAAAATGAAATGCTCAATTTTTTTCCTTATAGTTTGCTTTGTTCTGCACCTACACATCAAAACGTCAAACCTTTAGCTTGATGTTTTCCAGACAGAGTTCCTGAGACATAGAAAAATGGATGTACAGATTGTATAGACTGTCCAGCTTGTTTTTACTGTTTTAAAACAGCTTTAAAAAAAAAGGTGGGGGGGCAATAGGGAGCTAGTAATCCTACGACCTGTTCCCCCCTACAGGCTCCTCTTCATTTCTACTCTGGCTCTAACTGCATCCCTCTGCCTTCTTCGGGGACAATTTCTCGGCCCTGGCAGGCAGCGGCGCTTTGCAGAGATGCTGAGAAGTGGGATGAATTATGAGGTGGACCTGGATGGTGCCCTGAGGCCAAGGCCCTGGGCACCGCTTCATGGCTCTAATCATTAAAGTCTGATGGTGAAAAAAAGCTGATCCAAGACTAGGGCTTAGAAGAGGAGGGAGGACTGTGCTCTAGAGGGAAATATCACTATGATTCATCATGAGATAGTGTGTGCTTTCACAAGACATTTTCTCTGGGCTGCCCTGTCCTCGCTCAGATTAATTGAGTATGGAAATGAATTCAGTGAAGAAGACAGCTTTGCCTCCCAAAATTAAACATGGTGAGGTTAAAAGATTGGAGGTTTAACACACAAATAAGGAGGAGACCGCAGCCTACTGTGCAGAAAAAAATTCTCTGAAGAAAAAAAAAAGGTGTAGTAAGGACCCTTTTTTCCTCGTTTTCTGGCACGTTCTGCAGATGATCACTGTGGGAGAGAAACTGAGTCATAAGCAGTGATTTCATCTAAGTAAAGGGTGTTTGAGCATGATATCCAAGGGGCTTGATCAAACCAAAGAATTAACATTCTTGATGAAGCATTTTTATCTCTTTGGCTTCTCTGCGGATTCAGTCTTTTTGACTGATTGCTCCGTTATACTGTCATGTGTCTACTTTTGCTAAAAAAATAATAAAGCTCCTCTTTTAATAAATAATAGCAAGTAACAGGGTCTGACTTTAAAAAACAGGCTGATTTTTGTGATATATATTTCTTCCATAAATAAATCCCTGGAAAGAGTCATTGAGTAGGAGGAAAGTGTAGCTTTTTTTTTTTCCCAAAGTCATCTTTGCTTTCTTAACCATGTATTTTTGACATAATTAATATAATCTCCATAATCCAAGAGGATAAGCCACTAATCTACAGTGAAAAAGACAGGATTTTACAATAAGAACTCAACTCTTTACAGCTGAGGCTCAGCACTTAAAATACATCGACTATTGTTGTGAGCATGAGAAAAAGATAAACACATGACAGTTTGCAAGGAATGTGAGGAAAAGCAGCATTCAGGATTATCCGGTCCTTCACCGTCTCCATGCTCTGTCATACCCAGGAGCTGTGTCGCCAGCGCATGGCAATCAGAACCTCTGAGCGAGTTGAGCGACCGGAGACCCTGCGGCACTCCCGCCTCAACAGCGTCTCGTCTCAGTTCAGCGATGGCCCCGCAGCCAGCCCGTCAACTCGCAGCAGCACCTCATCGTGGTGTGAGGAGCCAGTCCCATCCAACATGGACATCTCCACTGGTCACATGATCCTGGTAAGGACTCCAAAAAAACATACAGGCAGTGATTCAGTGGTAAGAAATGGGCAATAAAAAGTCTATTAAAAAAGCCTGTAGGCATGATTATATCCAAGTGTAGGTCCATGCAGTGACAATGGCATTGATAATGTCATTTATGAGGTTCACATAGCAATGTTTCAGATCTGCAAAACTGAATTTAGCAGTTTTGAATTGAAACAAAAACAAGAGTTCTGGTTAAATACAAAGTCCTGCTAAAGGGGATGTACTTTAAAAAATAACAGTAAGATAAGTGGGATTGAGCTGCTACTAGTAGTTAAAAGAGATTTAAAAAATGTTTAGAAAATCTAGATTTCCATACTCAGGTACATCCACAAGAACCTTTTTTTTAAATTAAATAATAGATTTATATATTTGACATGTTAGTAACTTAAAATTACAATATATTCCGTTTTGAATTTGCCTCATGTTTCTTTATTTATCTGTTTGGCTGTGTCTCTTTTTTTCTGCTCACTCGTACCTTGTGTTTTCAAAAGCCTCTTATCTTTGTTTGTTTCTTTCATCACTCTTCCTGCTGTTTTTCTCTTCCTGTCTTATCTTGACTCAGCTGCCTTCATTTTTTTCCTCCCTTTACTTTTTTTCCCCTTCTACTTTGTCATTTTCTTTCCTTATCACTCCTTCCCTCTGTTTCCTCTCTGACACTTTTGTCTCTCACCCATTTAGCTAAATAATCCAGACATTGTTTTTGGGTTTTTTTGCGTGATGAGAGCAGCACCAAAGTGAAATATCATTAGCCGGATAAATGTAATCTGAGCATTTTTGAGATGCTGCTCTTTTTTCTGTCCATGTGTGTGTTTTTAATGAAAAATATTTAGGTTGCCAGCATTCCCACAAACACACAATGGATTGTTTTAATTTTGCACAACTTTCATTTGAAACAAGCTTGATAAAAGGAATGGATAGATGCCTCGCGGTGTTTCCATTAATGGAGAGAGCATTCATCACACCGCATGTCTGGCTTTTATACTGGGAGTCTATAATGAATGAGAGAGAATCTGAGTAATGCCTTGCATTGGTGGTAATAGATGGGTTTTGTTGCACTCGTCAAGGCTTGTTTGTGAAGCTCCTTTTGAAAACATTGACAATAGAAAAGCATTTAGCCGCACAAATAACAAAAGAGCCACGGTGAATCATTTCTAGGGGCCGTTGTTATTATTAGCCCTTGTTTCTTTGCAGCTACAATGCAGGAATTAGAATGTAGAAAGGTAAAACGCACCAGGACTTCACTTCTGATTCAAGGCATGATTGACACAAAAATGTCCTATAGGGGCTCTTCTTTAAGATTCTACAACCATCCCACGTGAAACCATGTGTGAGATTGCCTTGTTATCACTGATATCAGGCCTATATTTCCCTCCATCTCAGCTCCTCTCTTCCACTCATATTCTCTTTCTGGCTCTTTTGAGCTCACACGCTATAAAGAGGATGATGAATACCCAGTTTTCCAAAAGGACCGTTGCTGGGGGTCCTGTTTTTCTGAGGCCAAATCACCTTACACACATTTTTTCACACACACACACACACACACGCAGAGAGATTTCGGTGGTGTCAGGATAAATGAACTCAGATGCTGTGTCCTGCTGTGCAGGCCGTTTTAAGACTGAAGAAGTCTTGCATAATGACTTCTAACTTCAGAACTGAAACTGAATGCCTCTGTGCTGAGTCATCTGTTGTGACTTTGTTCCCCCTGCTTTCTTTATCCTTTTTATATCTTTGGCAAAACCTCTGATGTTTTGCTAAGTTTTTATTCTTTTTTTATGTTGCACTGGGATGCTCTAACTAGCCCTTTTATCTGCATTGAGAGGTTAAATGATCAGCTGCGGCATGGGAGCAGCATGTGGCTGCAACAGTGCATTTCAGAACCATGGACAGCACACTCATTAAGTAGAGAAAAAGGGAGAAAACATTAAATCAGTGGCTGAAGTACTTTTTAAGAAAAAAATTATATCCCATAAGTAGCTCGAGGCTCCTGATCATTAAGAGTTTTTAATCTTTTTTATGATTTATTTGCTCAGTAGTAAAATGGATGTTCTCGCCTCAATATTTTTTTCTCTGTAGTTTTAAATTGGTTGTTCTATTAAAAGTAGCTTTTATTTAGCTATTATTTGTCACAAAAAAAGACATTTTACATTATAATTCCTTTTCCAGACTCACGGCTGCTTATTGTAGCATAAAGCACTCCGCAAAAACTGCCACCAGCGTTAGAATTTTACAGCCGAGTCGGACGTGTTACCTGTTGTGTCTGGTTCTTCTGCTTGTGCCTTCATCCTGATTTCATCCTGCGCCCTTTTGCTGCTGCCGAGACTGCTTATGAAGGATTAGACATTGTTTCCCTGACAGTCAGGCCTCCCATCCCAGCCCTGTGATTGGCAGACATAATCCTCCCCATTCACCAAGCCTTCGTTACTCTGTCTCTGGAATACACCATGGTCCGCTGCCTTCCCCCTTGGAAACGGGAGGGCTTGATAAGGGCCTGCTGGCTGCATTGCATTAAGCTATGAAAAATATGAATTTGGAATGCAATCGATTCAGGGCATCGCTTGAATAGAACGGGATGCAATTCAGAGTGGATATATCGAGTACATGGAGATGTAATATTGGTGGAGGAGGTGGGATGCTGTCAGGCTGGCATGCAGAGAGTACTTGTGCAGGGTGACAAGAGCATGGTGCTGACAGGCTCTGTCAAGTGGCCATAATGGCATTCTGTCATTTTCCTGGGAAGACAGCACTGTGTGTTCCTGTAGACAACACACAACTTGAGTTCGGAAAAACACATGCATACCCACTATTAGGACTGACATTACCTTTTTTTTCTAAACATTTGCATATGTCCCGTGCATTACATTAATGTCCCAAATATAGATACTAAAGACCCACTCACGATCATCTTATGATCTATTTTTAAAGCGTTCCCAGTGGTCTTTCAATTATGAGTATGCTGTTTATAGCCAAAAAAAGTTTTCTAGGACATAGTTTCTGCAGAGCGGCAGAGGTTCATTAGAAATTCACCTCTTAGATTTGGGCCGGACCATTGGTGTGGAGCAACCCTGCCCCCATCCCCTCTCCACTGCTTTTTTCCTACGCCACAAAAAAGATCTTTTTTTTTTTCTCAAACTGAATTTTTTCATCTGCTCCTGATTCACAACGATTTGAATAAAGAATTACTCAGAAATGACATTTTGAGTTTATTTTTCCCAATAAATGTCCTCCAATAATAGAAAAATGGCACAAGAACATAAAAAAAACAGGATTTTGTGTGGGTCTGAAATCAATAGTATCCGAATTTCCCTCAAGTGGTTCTTTGCTCTTACTTTCACTTTTAAACCTGAAATAAACCTCTATGTCGACTTTTAACAATAAACAATTATTCCATTGTATGTAGTGTTTTTAATATTTCATAAGCCTCTCTGTGCCCTTTGCATTCATGCAAGGAAATTCTGGATTCCTGATCCATCAGAGGTTAATTGCCCATTATCTGTTGGACAAGCTTCATTGTGATTATCATCTTGGTTGTAATTGTATGTGTTCTGTAAAGACTTTAGAGAGCTCTGAATGTAAGAATGGAGCATCACCTCTCTGCTCTGCCTACCTGTATACTTCCTTTAATATGGGATGAAAACGCAGCACATCCGGGTATCGTTGTCATTATATTAGCCAGCTGATCCCTGACATCAGTTTATGAGTCTGTAATCTTCTGTTTCGCACAATAGTGGACTGAACCATTAAATCCCATCGGGAGGGAAGCCATGATACAGGAGAGGAAAGGAAACAACTAAAGGGGTCTCGTCTTGGCAGCTCCAGACTCTAAGCTCCCTCCGACTTTAACTGCTTGAGGAGAAGGCCGTTACTCCTCCCCTTTTCTTCTTCCATCTTTGTCTCTCTGGCGAATTCAATTTTGTCTTCTCCAAACGTCGGCTTAAATGCAGACAATCTTATCAGGGCCTGTGCAAGCAGTGAGGGACGGGATTGAAGCACCCTGAAGTATTTCCAATGCAGACAAGTCTTCCAGGAGTCTTAACTGTGTGGTTTTTTTTTTTCTTCCTTTCTGTCTGACTCACAAATGCACCAACATTAGAACACCTTCCCACCTCAATCCTCTGCAGCCTCACCCAGTCATTCTGCTTCACTGGAGCTCGAGTTAATAATGCACTGTGACAGCTGATCATAGCTATAAACAAGAGGAGTTTTTGTCTTCTCATTTCAAGTGTTTTAAGATGCAATTAAAAATAATAAAACCTATTACTTGAAAATATAGCAAAGATTAAAAAAAAATTGTTTTCTCGGATAAAATGTGTCCAGTTTTTTTCTTATTTTTACATCTATATTTTCGGATAAAACTGTTTGGCGTTCAAAGTAGTGGCTGAGGTTATGTGTGGTTTTTTTTGTTCTAGTCGTACATGGAGGACCACTTAAAGAACAAGAACCGTCTGGAGCGTGAGTGGGAGGCGCTATGCTCCTACCAAGCAGAGCCCAGCGCCTGCAGCGTGGGTCAAGGCGAGCAGAACTCCAAGAGGAACCGCTCTGATGGCGTGGTTGCATGTGAGTCCATTAGGAAGCCTGTGCTTTTTTTTTTTTATATTCCTACGGGAACGTTCCCACCATTTTATGAAACTCATCCGAAGTTGGTCATGGAGCTCCAACAGTTTCAGAAATGTATTTGTGAACACATGCTCCAAAAATGAACATAAAGCGAGTCGAATAAACATGCCAAGGGGAAACAGTGGAAAATATGTTCTCAAAATGAACAAATAATGATTGTTAGTATTCCAGCCAAGGAGCATCTCTTAAATCCATGCTGTAGAAACTCTATGATGTAAGAAGAATCCTGTCTTGCAATGAGTTTACATCATTGGAATGGTGCTGCTGACAGACGAAAAGAAGTCTTTATAACAGTTGTTTCAGTTAAGAAACCTCTGTTAATAAATGTAATAATAATAAATTTAATAATAATTTAATAATAATTTAAAGTTAGTAATTTTCACCCCCTGAGCTTTAAACGTCTCTAAAAAATTTCAAACAATGCAAGAATTTCTTTTTTGTTAAATGTTACAATTATAACCCACTTATGCAATTACATCACTTTCTGTTTTTTCAGTTGGAGCTAAAAGATATTTTACATCTTCTTTGTAGTAAAAGGATTTGACTTTTCCAAGTCCATTTAAATTAAGGATGCAATGATTCACTTTCCCCAAGATTTTTTACATTTCCATTTCTTGATTTTGGATTTGTTTTAACAAAACATAAACCTAAAAAAATCAGAAAAATCTTGTTTTTAATTTGTTAATTACCAAGTAACTGTGGGAAAAAAAAGCTTTCAGTGGACTCATACTAAGCCCGATGGAATGTAATATAACAATATTAAATACAACACATTTAGCACAACACACATTATTGACGCTTTCAACGTAAATATATGCAAACAGAAGGGATGAAACATGTGGTTCATTTTTTAACTGAGACCTGTGGTATTATTATTCAAATCCTTTTACTTAACTTATGAAAAGTCTGTAATAGAAACAGGATGTGGTTAAATATGTCTATTTATTTAATCTCATAAACAACTGAAACAATTTGTGACATTTTTGTGAAATTTTTCATATATGCATTTAAAATGTATTTTTACTGAAAATTGAAAAAGAAATTAATCACAGACAAAAACTAAAGATTGTCATCCAATATAAAAAAAGTAATTTAAATGCATAATTCAAAGAATGGTAAACACTGATTATTTTCACTTGATTAGAATGATAAACTATAAGTTATGTTGTGATTTTCTGTTTAAGAGGCAAATTCCATGGTCTCAATGGGCATTTATCATGGAGAAAAGGAAATCCAGTCAAGTAGGCATCCTGCAATCCCTGTAACGGCCAATAGGGGGAAACTTTTCAAGATGCATGATAAACAGAAAAAAAAACTGATATGCCTAGTATTTTACAGTCATGTACACATCATCTTTTTTTTAAATTGTTCAAGTTGTGCTAGACAGCATAAGTACTAATCTGAATTGATTTGTTATTAAATTATGATATTTTTAACAGCTGATGGACCTCCTGTCTGTTGGCTTTGGCACTCTCAAAACTCCCCGTCTATGATACACAAAGAGATTTGTTTCTTTTGTTTTTTACCTACTTAAACATAACGGCAAAGCAAGATTTTAGGTTTTCATAGTAAATACATGAAAAAAAAGAAAACATACAAAGCAAAAAAGCTAAAGTGGTTTCAGATCCTCTGAAAACGATAAACCTGTCGATTTATTTTTTTGTTTTTGAGCTTTTCGGTTGTTTGTTTGTGAGATTATGATTGTGAAATTGTGTCTGTTTGAGTTTAGATTAAAACTATTAAGTGATAACCTTTTCCTCTCTGTTTACAGATGATCATTCCAGGATCACCCTGAAAGCAGAGAATAATCATGGCAACTCAGATTACATTAATGCAAGCCCCATTGTAAGTACTGTTTACTATGTTGTAGTTGTTGTTGGATCATTTGTGTGTTTTTTTATCTAAACTAAGACAGCAAATACTTTTTTCTCATGGACACCAAAGGAGTCGCTCACATTTTGTCTAGTCAAATCTTTTCATCTGCAGAAAATGTTAGGTTTATATGTGTGTGAGTGTGTGAGGGGAGTAGCAGCAGATGCAGTGGTGTGTGGATAAAAGGACAGCAATTACACCACAAATGGGACCCCTGTCTGAGTCCAACAAAACTGTGATAATTATGTCTGTCAGTGTGGCCTCTTCCCCCCTCATTAGCTGCAGGGGCAGTGCCCTACGAGTAAATACCCCGGTACTTTTTTTTTCTGAGAATGTGAGGTCAGAGAGGCAGAGGGAAGGGCTGATGTTGCCCCCCCGTGAAGCGCAGGAGGACGTCCACACAGGAAAAAGCACGGATAATGGCAAATGCTTGACCACGGATGATGTCCAAGATGTACAGCATCATTAGTGTGAGGAATGCTCGAAGGAATGCGCAGACCCAGAATGCGCAGTCCAACCCTTGTGGTTTCTTTGTCCCCTTTCATTTTGAGGCTCCTCCATTCCCCACCTGTTCTTCATGCTTCTGTCTCTGACTGTTTGTGATGAACTTGAGCCGCCAAGCTCTATCCGAGAAGGAGCAGATCAAAGCCCCACAGACAGACGCTGGAGATGTTTCTCCAGGAACTGATATGACCTATTTTGGTATAAGCTGTGTAAGAGCACTTTTTTTTCTTTACATTTAAATCATTTTTGGAGTCTTTCTTCTTCCAGCAATGGCAAAGGGAAGGACAGCCGAAGCACAGGAGTACTCTTTCATGTCTGTGCTTTAGTATTCATGCAGGGATGTCAGCAAACAGCTACAGCATGTCTGCGTCCTTGAGATTGGCGCATTTGGCGTTTCCCTGTTATTTCAGTGGGGGAGATTTCTTTTCTTTTCTTTTGCTCAGGTGTGAAATTTCAACCAGGCAGGATGAATGGAAAACTGAACGACTCAGTAATAACTAATCAAAGTGTTACAGGTTATTTTTTTCCCAGGTGTGTGTGAATTTTTTCAAAGGGAAAATTGGGGCTGAATTTTTTTTTTGTTTTTTTTTTTTTTGTTTGTTGTTGTTTTTTGGTTTTGTCACACTCATTATATTCCAATATGCCCAACCTGTCTAGCATTCATTCTTCATTATTTATAAATCTATTTTCAAATGAAAAAGGAGCAATTTAGAACTACTGCAGATCTTCAACAAAAAAGAGACACTGTGAGATTGAAATGGAAAACATTTCGAACACATTCCAGCCACTAAAATGAAAATAACTTAAAAAAACAGATTTCAGGTTTTTTTTTTCATTTTTAAACAAAAATCAAAGTTTAACAAACTTTTAGCTTGTATCTGTCTCTTTTTTTTTTTAAAGTCGAAGGACCTAATCCTGTTGTTCAGAATATTAAATGTGAAGATAGGAAATAATTATGGTAATATTAAAGCCATGAAGAAATGCTCCATAATTATTTTTCCGTTAAGGTCGAGCCTCTGCGTCTCTGAATGAAGCAGCAGCTTTAAAGAAAAACACCAAGAGGGAAAAAAATGAAGCAATTTCAGGTGTTTTTGTGTTGTTTCTCCATATAGAAAGGTCAGTAAATATAGCAAAAGCTATTAAATGTGACCATGCAGGTCACTATCACATTTACTGGCTATTATGAAACAAATAAAAGCTATATTTAAGGTTTTAAATGTTTCTTTATTATTCCTGAATTCATTTTCTTCAGAAAACATTGCCATAGGTATAATAATGCATCTTTAGAATGTGATAAAAAACCTTTCAACAACTGATCAATCAACTCTAAATTAGGTCTCACAGGCACCTATGTCCCACCCCGACATTCAGTTGATTCTGTTGTGGTGTCGTTTGATCTGGAGGGCAATTAAGAATTGCTAAGATTAAAAAAATATATATTTTTTATTTGGGGGAGTAACAAAAGTGTTTTGGCACGATCTTTGGCAATTCCAACATGTGATTGCATGGCATGGTTATAAGCTTGATAAGATGATTTCATTTACTTTATTTAAATTTACATTTATTTTCTCTTTGTATGACATCTGCTGCAAAGTGTTGCAGAATTGTGGTTTGCAAATGTGCCTTAGATAGATAAGATGTTAGTCACCAAGTTATGTATGATTTGCTAACTATTTGTTAATGAATAATAGCTACACCCTCATTAACTAGTCAGATCATGAACAAGCCCTTTGTAAATTACTTACTAATGATATGTTAAGTATCGGTTAATGGTGTATACATGTTACTAGGATCTTATTTTAAAGTTGCAACTATTCCAACTTTAGAATAATGTCCAAATAACATATAAGCTAATAACTAATACTTAATTAATACATTACCTCAATATATTACATCACACTTTACAGATCAGGTGTTAATAGTTCTAGTATTTAAATAATACTAGTGACACTTTGTTGAACAGCAAATGGGTGGAACAAGTTCAAACCTGTTGTGTTTTTCAAAAGAAACACTTTCCCAAAAAATAAATTAATATTATTAATTGACTCTGCAAGTGCTTTGTTTTCTTGAAAATGCTAGATAGAAGACATGCAAGAGAATTGCAGCTTTTCCTGTTTTACATACAATATCTTTAAAAAAAAAAAAGAGTTAACATTAACACAGATTAACGTTTTGTTGTATTGTATTAAGCCTTTATTGATGCTTTGGTATGGTCTTCCTAAAGATTTGTTCTATCCAGAAATTCTTTTCTTTTTTTTTCAAGATCTTTTCTTTTAGAGAGGGTTTTCTCAAATCTTGACTTGATGAAATGATAGAAAAGTCTCCTGAATTGCTAAAGAATTATTTTTTTACTTTTTTCTTGCTCTATAATGAAAGAAAAAAAACCCAAAAAAGAGAAACTTCTTTCTGCTCAACTTGTCAGTTTTTCTAGAAGGGGAATATGTATCTTGGACTGATCTAAGTTCCCTACCCCTTTTCAGTTTGCTATTTTGTTTGCCCAGTTGGCAATATTTCATCAAAGTCCTGTGTACCACTATTCAGTGTGTTACCAGACAGTGTGATGTTTCAGCCTTTACACTAATCAGAGCCACAGAGATGACCACATCCTGAGCAACAAAGGGTTTGGAGCACGAATAAGAGTGAATAAGTAAATCAAAGAGTTTCTTTTTCAATAGATCTCCTCTCTCTGGAGTCCAGATGGAGGCTTTGATGGAAGCAGGCAGAATGTTTATATCCTCCTCGTCTTCGTCCATTCACTGTGTCACTCTCTGTTTCCTCTCTCGCAGATGGACCACGACCCTCGTAACCCAACTTACATCGCCGCTCAGGGCCCACTTGCTTCGACTGTGGCAGACTTCTGGCAGGTACGACTCATCCGCTGCCCATCTTTCATCTTTCGACATTTTTTGTTGTGAGGAGAGCTTTGAAGAATCGAGAACAAAGCTACTGTCTTGGTGACTCAGAGGTGGGCATGTTTGGCTCTCAGTGCCGGAAAGGATTGTCCAGATTTAGGAGGATCAATAAAGTAATGAAGCAGATGAATGTGTGGCTCAGCTCGCAGGTGTTTTTCATTCCGTCCGACTTTCCATTCATCATCAGTGGTTCCTGCAGACATGTACTTACAATCTACTAGTTCTCCACAGTTTCAAAAGGAACCATTATCAACTCCGCGTACAAATATGGATGCTCTGAATTGCACTAGAGTTTAGTTGTGACAAAAAGAAGTAATACTTCAGTCACACCTGTTCTTACTGGTGGATACGATCAAAAAAAAAAAAAAAACGTTATGATCATGAACAACTTGGTGAGCGAAAATGGTCATGCACATTTTTGACAACGTGTAGTAGCGAACACTTAAACAGCACGTAAGGGTTAATGGCAGACGAAGTGTGCATTATCAGAAATTAACGCACGACGTGGAAGCATTTACCGTCTGAAGCGCAAAGTACTGAAGCAACCCATTTTCCCACCTTTACCATGGTGACTTATTAAAGAAATAAATATTCCATCAGTTTTTAGTACTTTATTCTTATTGTTTTTTTGGTTAAGATGACTTTTTCATAAATAAGAGACTATTTGTTACGTTGTGCGGCACACTAGTGCCGACCTCGAGTGTAGCAGCGAAGGAAAGTGATAAATATGCTGGTCGTGATGGGGAAAATAAAGCAAATAGAGCATCAGAGAGAAAGTTCACCTTTGTTTTATTCCAGATGATGAAGCTAAAATGTTTTAAAGAAGCCAGTCCAGTGATATAGAACATTTAAGATATGTGACTGAAACTTCTTTTTAGGGGTGCTTCATCCTTGCAGATGTTCACTTTTTAGTTCACACCCAGCAGCCAATCAGAATCGAGTATTCACCCTTACTTATACCATGGAATAAGTAAAGGTGAAGAAGGTGAGGCGCCGTCGTGTCATATAGATTTTTTTCTTTTTTTCCCCAACTTCTCAAAACCTGCATTTTGCGCAAGGAGCACGTTTGTGCTGTTTAAGTGATCGGTGTCTGGTCTTTGTGTGCAGCCTGACTGTTAGGAAATTAGACAATAAGAGCAAATGTGAGGACATCCTCTGGGCACTTACGTATCACCTGCACACCCCCTCCATGCAGCGTTTGCATGTGGTCAATAGGGAGATAGTTCTCGCACCTTACCAATGACAAGAGTGCAGCATTCGGCCATCACACATACGTCATAAGTGCATGTGCATTAGCCTTGCAAATACTTCATGATAAATTTACCACACGCACAACAATGGTATGTACCATTTTCATGCCGTCCCTTGAGGTGGCCATACAAGCCTCAAGGAAACTGCCAGTCACGCCCCTACCCTTAAGATGCGGCCGCACATCTCTATGTCTCTCCAAACCACAGCACCTGTATTGTTCAACCCCCATGTGACTACAACATAGGATAAAAAACGATTGGACCTCTTGTCCTGTTGTAAACAATGACTGTATGAGAGATGAACGGCAGGTGAGGTATCATGACACAGAATATTACTATTTTTACTATTATTAATATCAAATTTTAAGAACAAAATATAAGACATTAAACCAATATTTTGTATAAACCCCCCCCCCCCCCCCAACACACACGCACACACACACACACTCACCATGGTAAAGCATAAAATGATTGACTGAAATGATGCATTGTAGCAATCTGCCTTTTTACTGTGGGAGACGATATTTTGGGGACATGTCCACATCAGTGACCCCCCACTGAAGTCCACAGAATACACTACCACAGAACCCCTCCCAGATCTGGATCTAAGAGCCAGACCTGGGAGATCCCATTGCAGCAACCCCGTTCACTGAGAAGTGTCAGTCACCGATGTGGAGGATCCCTCTGAGGAAAACACCGGAGTCACAAATAAAGTGTAATAGGAATACAATAAATAAAAGTTAAATAACAGATAAATAAGCAAATAAGTAAATTAATGATCCTTAATAGACAGACATAAGTAAATGTGAATAAAAAAATATATCAAATTAGTAAAGAGAACATAAAATAATTAAAATATCCAAAAAAATTCCTACATTTCAACTAAAAGCTAGATTAAAAAGGTAGGTCTTGAGCCTTCCTTTAAAAACGTGAACAGTCTCTGTGGCTCTGAGGCTCTCTGGGAGGCTGTTTCAACAGGCGAGGTCCATAGAAAACTGAATGAGGCCTTACCATGTGCCTGTGAATTGTTTAAAAATTTCCGATAGAAATTCCCGATTAACTCCAATCTCTCATCATCTGATCACACACATACACACACCCTCAGGAAGTCTGATGATATTGATTTCTTCACGTTTGCTCCCAGGAGTATTCATTCCCATCTCCATGCTTGTCATATAAAGCTCCCATCAATTATTGTGTTTTGTAAAACGTGCCGGTTTATGCTGAAACTTGACTTCAATGATGCATGGTTGCCAAATGGCATTTCGCTGTGCTAACAGGACATCCCCACAGTAATTAGTAGACCCATCACCTCAATGTATCTCAAAGCAGGCGTGACCTGAGTGTAGAAATGTGAGGCGTAAAATTCTGCAGACCCGGTGCCCTCGCACTTCAAGCTCAGTTGGAGTGGTTCTGATGGAATGGATGTTGAGTTTGTGGCCCTTTTGTTTTATGTGTCCCCTGAATTTGTAAATCACGATCATTTTTTTCTTCTTTTCCATATTTAAGGTAAACTAAAGCATTTTTCACTTATTGAACTGTCATGACTGTAGCTCTTAAATGAAGTGCATAACAAAAGAGCATAAAATTCAGCTTGACTGACAGGCTGAACATGGGTTTGTGGTTTAGTCCTTCATTATCAACGTGGTCAGCCTTGGATTGTGGCAGAAGAAGAAGAAAAAAAACACACCCTTACCCCATTAAAAGTAAACAAACAAGGGGAAACACTGGCACTCACATGCAAATGGACTGTGCAGGGAGAAAATCTTTTTACTCTCCTATCTAATCCACGCCGGCCCCAGGCAGTGCTCTGAAAGGCGGCTCGACTCTAATCCTCCACTCCTCATTCCTCCATCCCCTCATCCTCTGCTCCTCCACCCATCTCCCTTCTATTACCTCAGCTGTGCTGGGCCTTTGTGAGCATCCCCTCTTCCAATTCTCAGTCAATCTGCATGAGCTCAGACAGGAAAAACTTTGGACATTCTTAAAAACTATTTAATCACATTTTTTCAGAAAGAAAACCGCAATTGGAAATGGAATGTGTGAGTACACTTTTAGCCTGCTAACTGCAAATATTTGCTAAATTATTCCAGACTAATTGGGTAATGTTACCTCACGTTATCACCTTGCCTAATCTCATCACATATTGGCACAGTTGGCACAGTTGGCGTGTAATGTGTCCACTGGGCTGGATCACAGAAGCTTGTGATTAGTGTATCGTCAAGGCCATTGTGTTTTTATAGCAATCATAAAACCTGCGTTTCCTCCTCATTTTCCTAATGGCTGCCGTGGGCCTGTACTTCTTCCCAAGGACACATTAGATTGCGATAAGATGAAATGGAGCAGCAGCGCAGTAGACGCTGTGATGTCGCCCAGACGACTGCGAGAGGGCAAAAACACGGGGTGCCCCCCTGCTGCTTCACCCAACATTTATCATTTGTCACACACAGAGAGGTGACATTTATTCATACTTCCTGTGCCAAGATCAAGAAATCAATTTCACTCTAATGCAATTCCTCAGTGTAATATGCTGCACTGGTAGCTCAGTTCAGCTACACATTAGCGCTTTTTGATTGTCAAGCAGATGTATGCGAGCACGTTTGTTGTCTCCAGATGTGTTAGGTGGGTTTTTTCGCCGTCTCTGTGTGCAGATGGTGTGGGAGAGCGGCTGCGTCGTGATCGTCATGTTGACGCCGCTCTCTGAAAATGGAGTTAAGCAGTGTCACCATTACTGGCCTGATGAGGGATCAGATGTCTACCACATATATGAGGTACGTTCAAGAAAATGACGGCTGAAGAAATGAAAAAAAAAATGAGTTTGTGCTGTTTCTTTTTGATCAATTTGGAGGAAAACCTTTCCATTATTAATAAGTCTGTTAAAGGTCCCCATTTTTCATGGTTTCTTTTAACCCTTAAGCAGTTTTTAGTCCTGATTATTTTTTGTTAGCCAACCAATCTTTCTACCAGTTAGAACATTTATTCATCAATGTCAAAAACATATAACTATTTCAACTATTTTTATTATTTTATTGTTTTCCAAAAGTTTTTCTCAAAAATAAAAAACTGTCAAACAAAGTTTTTTTTTAAACTCCTCAAACTTGCTAGAGTGTCAAACAGACACTTTATTTTTTATGCTGTTTTCAAAAAATAAATGTTTGTGTAACTCAAAATTTTATAGCTGTAAATCTATTTTAGCACAGCTGCAAGCTGGAATAAAAGCTCAGAAAGCAGGTGCTTAAAATGAATAATTTTTCATCTTCAGCACTGAACAACACCCCATGTGAAATAAATTTGCTCATAGTCCTTCAAGGGTGTGTCTTTATTTTCAATTTCAAACAATAATTTTAACAAAATGTCCCAAAACATTTTTCTGAACCTTTAATTGTGCACTTAATATTACCAAAAAGTGCCATTAGGCAAAATCAAAACACCTGTGTAGTTTTCTAGGACATAGTTTCTGCAGCGCAGCAGTAGTTTATTAGAAATTTGCCTCTGAGTTGTGGGCAGAACTGTTGGCACGAGAGGTAAGCCTCTGCTGATATCCCATCATCCCTTTGTTTATGGATCTAATTGTGGATCCATTCGAATTGTGCGCAGCAGTAAGACTGTGGCCCGCCCACTTTAATTGCTACGTCACAAAAAAGAGTTTTTTTAAACTGTCTTTTTTTTAGCTGCTTCTGATTCATCCCAATTTGAATGTAAATGTGCTCAAAAATGCAGTTTTAATCTTAAATTCATTTGTAAATCTTGAGAAAAATGCTACAAGAGCATGTTAAAAACACCATTTGAGTGGGACTTTAAGTTATCTATGTGAGTACTGTGTAAAGTTATGCATGCAGAGTGTAAAAAACATTGGCATGTTTTGTGTGTTTTAGGTCAATTTAGTGTCCGAGCACATTTGGTGTGAGGATTTCCTGGTGAGGAGTTTTTACCTGAAAAACTTGCAGACCAATGAGACGCGCACCGTCACCCAGTTCCACTTCCTGTCCTGGATGGACCGTGGGATCCCCACCTCAGCTAGGACTTTGTTGGATTTCCGCAGGTAGACAGGAGATCCTTTGGAAGAACATGAATCCTTTTTTATGACTTGTCTTTTAATCTGTGCTTGTTCTTGATCACCTGCCCCAATATTCTGTTAGCAGCTTTCTGGTCCTTCTCCCCTTTTTTTTGCCCGTCCTTCTTTTGGTATCCTTGATTTTGGTCGTTCTAATAAGGATTGCATTTCTGTACTATCCCTTTCATCCTGGGCCGATCTCCCTCACTTCCCTCTAGCACATGTGATGCAGCAAATTAGCCCCGCACTGCCTGGCTTGGCTTTGGAAGAAAAGAAAATAACAGAAAAAAAAAGAAATAGAAAAACCACCTAATTCAAATAACCAATTAAATGAGAGCTGTTTCTGTAAAGACACGGGTGGGGGAGCAGGGGGGAGTGACTAAAAAACCTCGCTCTGTTTTCCATAAAATGTGTTCTGGCAGAAGAGCAGCAGAAGCTCCTGTGGGAAAAGCCAGGAGGGATAGGAAAAGCCTTCCAAATGAGAATAGATGCATCTGATTTGTGGATAGAAGTCTGTCCCTCTGGTTTGTAACGCAGATGAAAGATTGCGTTATCCGACCCGGTTCCTTTCCTCTGAACTAAATTGGACGTAGCTTGCAGTCAGGTCTTTATTCATCACACTGGTACGTACCCAACACTGTTCACCGTGCTGTTGAGACCTCACATGAGGTTATTGGGCATCTCAAGCTCATCTGGTGAAGTCGGTACTTTGCGGTTGCCAGTGTCATTTTTGTGATGTTGCAGCTAGTAATATGAGCCCAGTTGCATAGTCACAAAAGTGATCATTGGAAACTGTGTCTCCTCAGCCAGGCCTGTGCACAAACTGTCTTTTTCTCACCCCCCTGACTCTCTGTCTGCCCCTCCCCTCCTCTCACACCTCCTTCCTCTGGCTTGCATGGAAACTCCAGCAATCTGTACGATGGTTAAAGAGGTGCTGTGCAAAATAAAGCATGAATGTAAATATATTTTTTATGCACAAATATGTAAAAGACTAACAAATAATTCCATAAAATCTGCTGCAACGTCTTAAAAATCCATTGTTGAATGTTTAGTTAGTAAACAAATAACTAAAAGATTAAAAAACTTTAGAAAAAAAAGTATTATGCAAAAAAATGTGTTTCTTTCATAAAAATGTGAAATATTATCATTATTACATTTTTTAACAACAGATACCATGAGATAACTAGCCATTTTATTATTTTTGAAAAAGGAAATCTGAAAAAAAAGGCGGAAATTGGAAGAAAAGAGCTCTGAGTGTAGTCAGTTGCCATGGTAACAGCGAGGTGTGAAAAGGCTTGTTGGCCTTCACCGCGCCTGTGGTGTAAAACATTCATAATTGGCCCGGGTTAATGCGTCGGCGGTCGGTAATCACAACATCACACCATCACGTCCATCACCCACACGTCAAAAATGATTTACTGTCCCTGAGATGATGCTCCATTTATTTACGGCTTTCTCGCTCGGCTCGATTTGAAAAGAGCGATTGACAGGTGGGAGCATCCTTCTCAGATTTATGTTTGTTCCTCTGATTATCTCAGTACCTCGATTTCAACCTCAACGTGGTGCAGAAGTCCTTCTAGAGTTTGCTCTGATTAGCATTGTGATTAATAATCTCACATTTCCTTTGAATCTGATTTTTGCACAAGCAAAGGACGGCTCGCCACCAAGCTTACAATAACATCAAGTTTTCTTTTTTCTTTTTTTTTTCCCAGAAAGGTTAACAAGTGCTACCGGGGTCGATCTTGCCCAATAATTGTTCACTGCAGGCAAGTACAACCGTTTGATCCCTTTGACAGTGGCTGACCCTACTGAATTGGGACAGTGTTTGACATTACTCTGTTTTAAGAGAGGAGAACTGTTTATTTAAACCCGCTCAGTTCATTTACTCTATCTGGGTCCACTGGAGCTGCTGTTTATTCCACCGACTGTTTCGTATGTAAATAACGTGGAACACAGCTCCTCTGCCAAAGACCCTTCCATTTCCCATTTGGTTGAGTTAGTTAACCAGCCCTGATTGTTTTGCATTAAACTCCAGGTATCTGTCTGACCACTTTTAATAGTCACATCCTGTTAAGTCATGCATGGGGCCAGTAAGCCCGTGCTCCCCCTCTGAGGAACAGAGTTTCTCGCAGTGGATTAATGAAGCTGTGCTGCACAGGCAACTCTCCCGTTTTATTGGCCTCGCCTTTATTAGAGAGATGTCCACGCCTTGTTTGCAATTAACATGCAGAGCCGTTGAATGGCCGGCAGTCACAAAGGGAGGCTTTTCATAAGGCTATCTCTGGAGTAATAGAAAAGCAAGGCTCTCAAAAAGCTGTTCTTGAACTGCCCCGGGCCTCTCAACCTCTCCTTTGCTCCTGAGGTGCATGCATTTAAAAGCTTTTGTCCCCAGCGTGGCTTAGAAACTAGTCCCTTTCCTCCAATAGCCAAACAACTCTCCAGACCACACACTTCTGTGTGACACAGCAAACCTGCAGATCTATTCCAATATTTTCACTGGAATGTTGGGAAATGTTTGTGATTTCTGCTTTTCTGGTGTGTTTTTTTTTTCCTGTATGTGACATGTACATTTGTATGCAAAGACTAATTTGTTTTTAAAGATACTTGACAGACTCACAGCAGATGCAAATGTAAATGAGCAATTTGTCTCCTTATAAGAGAAACACTCTACTGTGATTAAAGCAGCTCACGTCGCCACCTTAATGATCTCTGCCTCTCGGTCTCTGACTCTCTGCAGTGATGGAGCTGGCAGGAGTGGGACTTACATTCTGATTGACATGGTCCTCAATAGGATGGCTAAAGGTAACAATCAATGGTTTCCCTTTCACTCTTTCTGCTTGAAGTGTTGCCCTGGCAACACGAAAGCCTTCAATTTTCCACAGAGGGTCTTGGGGAGGCATTAGAGGGTGACTTCTCCGACGCCTGGAGAGGCAGCAAAGACGGAGGCGGACATGGAGGAAGCTGGTAGAAGTGGGGAGAGCAGAACAAAGAGAGACGGGAAATTAAAAAGAAACCTTTCCCCACATTAGTTGTTATCTATTTAACCAACCTTCACGCCATATTGCCCGGCTGTAGCAGCTGCTGCATGAATTTAGATAGCACATGCATGGAAATTAAATGTTTAAAGGGAAAATACATTAAAAACTGTCTGTTTGCTACACTGCCGTAAATCAATACGTAATATTTAGTGTGAACATTGTGCTTATTTGATTTGATCATTGATTTTTTTTTTTCTCAACGGGGATCATGTTGTCGTTTTTTTCCCCCCTATTTTACACAATTACATTTAAACTGTAAACATTGTCGTTGAAGGTTAATTTTATTTCTGCAACTTTTGAGTTTAACCTGCAAGTGCAGATTGACTCAGGGAATCAATGCAATGCATACTATTTTGTTCACAAATTAAAAAAAAAAACCCTGTTAAAATAAAAAATATATATTTTTGCTGATGTTAGTGATGCTAATCTCATCAGCAGTACTGCTACATACTTGATGCAGAAAGTGCACGGCACAAAATTTTGCAAAATGAATGACATGAAGAGAAAAGGAAACTGAAACAAAATCATTACGCACTACACAGTGCACTATACAGTGCATTCACCATTTCGTACTGCTGAGTGCCCTAGACCCCTCCCAGAAGTCTCTGCAAAAAACCAGTGTGTATCGACGCTCACTAAATTGGTGAATATAGACCACAATGCTTTGCGTTTGAACTTTTTTTTTCTGGAGAAAATATATTTCAATTAATTATTTAAAAAAACATCCAAGCTTTCATCATTAGGATACAGTTGATTCATAAAAAGTCTTCGTAAAATGATCATACTTATTAGGTTTCTATTCTGGGAAATCGGTGATGTCACATTTGCCATTTTTTAGTTGTTAGATAGCAGGGAGGGAATTCATGCATAGCCTACAATTTTAAAATCCACTGCACTGGACATTTCCCAGAAGTTTCTTTGAAAAACCTGTGTGCATTGATGCTCACTGGGTTGGCGAATATAAACCACAATGCATTGCGTTTGAGCAATAAGTCATCTAAAAAAGGATCCCCTTTTTCAGAAAAGCACGAAAGCCATGAGAAAAATCCAAAACGGCGGCCATTCACAAAGAAGGTGGCCATACACTAGGGCTATGTCTGAATTCCTTCACTACTCACTATATAGTGCAACTACATAGTGCGTTCGCCATTTTGTAGTGCTGTCCGATTCTACAATTCCAAAATCGAGTGTCCCAGAAATTTCCCAGAAGTCTCTGCAAAAAAAACAGTGTGCATTGATGCACACTACATAATATATACCACAATGTATTGATGGTACTACATAGCCCGGACTATTTATATTTTTAGTAGATTGGGATTAAGGTAGGAATTTGGACATAGCCTAATTTGTTACAAAAACATTCAATGTCTATTTACTCCGGTCTGAACAATATCAGCTGTTAATAAACAAAATGCAGTATTTAAACTTGAAGGGTACCTACAGAATACTATTACATATGTTGGCCTATATTTTAAAATCTTGCAATATTTTCTGGCTAATGTGCTTTTCTAAAAGAGACTATCCTAAAATATATCCATGCCAAATTTGGTGTTTGTACCACAAAATGCACGGTAATTAAAATAACCAGCTCCACTAATAGTCTTTCAGGGGTTATTTAGGGAGTAGGTAGGGAATTCTGACATAGCCAGAGACTTTTCCTTTGAGATACGCATAAAATAATAAAAGGTTCGAGGCTTTTTAGCACATAGCAGAGACACACTGTGGCCAAATAAAGGCATAACAGCCTTGTTACAATCTCATGTCAATCTTTAATAGCATAATCATTCAGGAGAATTTTAAATGCTTTTAAGGAGATTATTCATTTGAACTGAAACAGCTTTCCCTCTCAATACGATTATACGTTTAGAAATGCTACTTTGGAAATTACCTGTGATTTTTGCTAAGCTTAGCTAAATAATATAGAAAAAATATCAATTAGAGTAGTTTTGATTTTTTTTTAAATTGTGGCCTAGTATATTATAATTGCAATCGAACACATAGATACCTTGCCTTTTGAATAGCATTTAAACAGGAGCTGAAATGTATTAACCATCTTATAAATCAGTTGGTCAACAACCAATTCATTGTTGTAGCCTTGGTTTAAAATAAAAACCAAGCAAGACTGAGGAGTTGGCGACGCGTTCAACTTTACAGGTTTATCCCTGCATCATCAAAGCAGGAGTTGTGGCTTGAGAAAAACACTCAGTCAGCACGGATAACCAGTTAACTCTCTTTACCGAACTCTTTTGAGTCATCCAAGTCATAGACGTCCATTGTTGCACTCTTCTCCATGGCTTAGCCTGCTCTTTGCCCTCTGACCTTTGGCCTTTACCCCGGCTCTCAGCACGCCCTCCTCCTGCGATAGCCCCCCCATCAGAACGGTTAAAGGGGGCGGCCTCTTCCAACGCCGACTTCCCCAGCAATCTCTGTAAAACAGTAATAAGGCTGACCCTTCCTGTTGGAGTTCAGCCGTCTCAGTGATGAATGTTCTGTTGTCCGCGGTGATGAAAGCTTCTTTTCGGTTTCTTTTTAACCTTTTGTTTCCTGCAGCTGGAACCAAATGCACAAAATGTACATAAGCTTACTCCCCAAAGCTTCTTTTCTCCCTCCTTTGGTCAGAGAGCCTCTTCTCTGCTTAACTTTGGATTCAAGCACATCTAAGACATGAAAGTCTTGTCGGGGAGCTGAAGTACCTATGAGTGCTAAGTCCAGCTGCGTTAAATCACGCTTTTTTAGTCTTTCACCCACACTGCTCCATCTCCTTCACATCCTTTCTCTGCCTGGCTTTTAAAAGCAACTTAAGTGTTCAGGGGCTTCTCTCTTCATCTCCCTTCCTCTGTGTCTTTTTCTGAATAGAAGCCCGACGCAGGGCTGATCCATAAATCTTAAAGCAGAATGGGATTTTTTCAGATAAACATGGCAGGCGTGCAGGCTGCTCATTATAACAACTGTTGCATGGGTTAATCATCAAAATAGCTGCAGCAAATCAAATTAATAGTTGATTCTCAGATTCATGCATGCATGAAGGCACTCTCTTTTGTTGGACGTCATCTAAACCAATTTTAGAAAGCGACACTCACAGGCGCCAGAGTGCAGTGCTTTTGAATACATTATTGCAACCCCACACACACACACATACATATACCACACCCCAAAATGTTTTTTTGCATATTTTATCAAGAAACAGGCCGTGGCTCCCATCCCAGCCTTTCCAGGGATGAATGTAATAATTTTCAATCGCTGCGCTGTTCCAAAGGGAACCCAGTATAAAGAGAGATTGACAGATGTGAGCCGGATTACTCCTCCGCTTTGAACTCAGTCCAATTTTCGGTCTGTTGCAGGTGCTAAAGAGATTGATATTGCCGCTACCCTGGAGCACTTGAGAGACCAGAGAGCTGGCATGGTCCAGATAAAGGTAAGGTCCCCAGCTTTGAGCAAGAAGTGGGGGTGGAGAAGTATTGGGGAAGGGGCTGCAGTCATTCAGAGAGGCCATTGTCTACTCCGTGCACTTGGGATTTGGGGAAATTATGGTATTATTGATAACTGCATCAAGATAAGAGAAACACTTTTAACAGATAAGTGGACCTGAAATCTATGGTTTTTTATGTTTTTATTGCCTAAAAATCTTTAAAAGACGCAATTAGTGATAACGTTTCTTGTTCTGTAGATAAGAGATTTGACAAGAAATATTTAAAAAATATGTTTTCAAATGTGGATTTTGTTGTAATCAATACCAAAATTTACACTTGGCTAACTCCACCAATAAGACAATATATTTCTGTCATTTAGATGCTAAGTTAAGGTAATTTTGGAACCACGGTGATTCATATTTGCATCAATAGGTGTCAAGGGGTTGATTAGAAGGGAAAATACCTTTCTATGCTATTATATTCTTATCTCAAATACCCCAAAAATCAGGTTTAAAAGTACATTTTCCCAGATCTTTTACACTATTCATTATATCTAAATTCAATTGAGCAATACTACTGATGTAGGTTCACCCTTAATATGAGCAGGACCTTCACCTCACATCCTTCCATAGCAGAGTGTGGGATGTGCTCTGTTCATTTCTTTTCATGCAATTAAGGAGAGTAATAATAATAATAAAGCCAGCAAGCCTAATGCAGCGGTGGTTGATAATAATGATGTGAGCCGCTTGCTAACAGACTCCACTGTTCTTAGATGGTTCATTAAAGTTGCTTTCATAGCCGCACTCCGCTCAGCTGAAAAAGCCTTTCAAGCACTCTCTGTTTCTTTCCTGGCAAGTCTAAGTGAAATTACATTGAAATATTGTTGATTTCACTTTGCTGTTTCGTGCAGAAATTAGATTGTAACGAGGTATGAAATTTAGAGTCAAGATTCACAGAATGGGCAACCAATTATCTTTTTTTTTCCACTTTATGTTTGGATCTGAAAGAACATTAAATCCCTCTTTGACTGACATCAACATGTAGTAATTACAGCACAACATCTTTTTTCTGATTGTGGTGCAGAGATTGGTCTCCCCCCAGTGGTTTAACTGTGAACAAATAAGAATCTGGAAGCATTAAAGTCATATTTGAAAGTATGGCAGGGATACAGATACGCTTACATATTTTCTGGCTTCAGAAGATGCATAAAAATAGAAGCTTCAGATAATCTCCACTGCAAAGAAAAAGGCCCAGCCACCAGTGACTCCTCTGTATTGATTTAGCCTTTCCTCAGGCCAGACTATGGCAGGCTGTGTTGACACATCTGAGGACTGTTCCCTCCAAACTCCTACGTAGCCTCTCTCTGTGAGAGGACCCTGTGGCCTGCAGCCTGGAAAGAGGAGAGGAATATAAAAAAAAAAAATCTCGAAGTCCAGGGGGGGCAAACATCAATCAACCCCTCTGGGGGAAAAGTATGAGTTGGTTTCACAATCAAACACAAGGAGAAAGAGCTGAGACAGTTTGACTCTTAAGCTCCATTTTAAGACACACCTGGCTGGATCAATGCCGGCGCCGGCTGCTCCCGCTCGTCAGGCTGAAACCTCAGAGGGAGGTTCGGCCGGGTCCAGGCAGGGTCAGGAGATATGTAGCGGGAGGAGGAGGAGGCAGCCGCCAGTCATTCTCACTCCTTGACCTGAAGGCTTGGACAGGGCCTAAAACTTTCTTTCCTTCCTTGTTTTCCTCACATCCTTTCCTCCCCCACTCCTTTCTCCTCCTCAGGAGCAGTTTGAGTTTGCGCTGACAGCCGTGGCTGAGGAGGTGAACGCCATCCTAAAAGCTCTTCCCCAGTGATGACAGCACACCTTCCTCTCCTTCAACTTCCTCAGACGGATCCCACCCCTCTCTCCATCTTCACTTTCTCTTCTAAAACTGTTGACTGAATGTTGTGCTGGGTATCTGCCTTGGATCCATATTCGCTGATGTCAGAGCGACACACGTTGCCTCTGACTTCTCCGAGCATGAACCCACGGCGCTCCGATGTTGTTCCTGAACTTACTGTTGCAGTACCGCTGACTTTCCGTGACGTCAGGTGATGATTTTTGCTCCAAAATGATTTAATAGATGTGGAAAACAAATATTTACAACAAACTACGGTGAAGATGCAGCTGTCAAACACAGCCTGCTCTATTTTGTGTTTCATTAAAAAAAGAGAGAAAAATCCTGTGAGTTCCAATCAAGCAATCATTGGTGAAATCACAGAAGCGTTTGTTTGCACTATAGAAAAAGAATATTGCTGATTATCAAACCGACCAATCAACATGCACCATGTAGACAGGGTGAGTAGGTCCTGATCTTGTACAGATTCTGTCCTGTAGATCAGCGTTTTTCAACCTTTTCTGAGCCACGGCACACTTTAACCTTAAAAAAAATCCCGCGGCACACCAGCATCCAAAAATTTAAAAAAAGGAGAAACTCATAGTCTGTTTTGATCTACAGCCCCTCCCTCCAAAGTCTCACATCCATTTTTGAGATAATTGTTGCAGAAAAAGCTGGAAACTGCAGCTGTTTTTTTCTAAAAGATGCAATAAAAGTTAAGTTAGAAGATTTAAAAACAGTTTGATGGGTGTTCGTTGGTTTCAAGACGTTTAACAACAGATCTCCTTATGCGCTGTCACTCTCACAACCCAATGCATCATGGGAGATGTAGTGCATGAAACGGCAAAAGATCGCTTTTCGGAGCTTCATTGTTTTGTTCACTTGTTCCACGGTCTGACACCGGATTCTGTGGAAAGCTACACCGCTAAAGACGAGCTTTAGCTGGTATTTTTGTTAGAACTGAGCGACTTTACGAGCTAAATCGGGACAAGGAAGGGAAGACTTTAAGCACTTCTGATTGGTCAGACCGATGACATGTGATTAAGCCCCTCAAGAATGATTGGTGGAGACAGTCAAAGGGACGGGACTTTTCCCAAATACAGCCGAAGGTGCAGCTGAATCGCGTCATTCTTATTAAAATGTCTTTAATAAAATAAAATAAACGCAAAGAAAAAGTATTTTACGATCTTTTATATTCCTAACTCCTCAGTGTTTTATCAGGGCCTGTTTGGATGAACACAGAGCTCAATCCTGGAGATGGGAAATTTTTTTGATCAGTTAATGAGGGCAATTTCCCACGGCACACTTGACCATCTCCCACGGCACACTAGTGTGCCGCGGCACACTGGTTGAAAAACACTGCTGTAGATGAAGTGATGTGCTGGGTTCCTCCTCTGTGATCTGAATCCACTGTGTCCAAGCTGCACATGTACAGATGTGTGTCCTTGTACTCGTGTTGAGTCGCAGAAGAAGAATCTCAGAAAAAAAGTCTCACCATCCATGAGTATCACAACATATCTTCCTCACTTATCAATTTCACATGGTTTGGTATTTTTTTGAGAATATAAATGTAAAATATATAAACTGAGATAGTTATATCCTACATTATGAAATGCTGTTCTCCTGTACTAATAGTAATAATATATTGATGAAGAACTCACAATAGAATCATTGCTAAAATTGTCTGTCCCTCTGATATATCGTGATATTTTGTGCAAGATGACAGATTATTGGATCCATGTATAGAAAAATGAATGACTTTATGAATCTTACTATAGAGCTATCTAAAATACTATTTACACTGAGAGCCTCGGTGAGAACTATATATTTTGTGTGAGAAGTAACATTCAGATTGATAATAAATCCAAACAGACTACAGTGCTCTGCCGTCTGGTGTGAAATGTTATTTCTAATGCTCCCGCAAACAGCAGAGAGATGAAATGTTTGGTTCAACAGCTCTGCCTGCTGCAGAGAAAGTGACTGGGATGTGAAATGAAATCACTCTTGTATTTCACCCCCTGAGGTCGTCTCACAGTCCAGCCCCGAGTCCGCTTAAGCCAGTGACAGCTAAACGATACATACTAATATATATATCATTTTTTTGGTATAATTTTAGTTTCTCATACCAGGTTTTCTTCAACAGTTGCTAATGGTTAGAAATAAATATTCAAGCATGAAAGGTGTTTTGCTTTATTGCTACTATATAACTCTTGACTTGTAGCCGTAATTCAGTGTGAATATTAAATGGTGTTATCTGATGTTTCCCTCTGACATAGAAAATAACTACTTACATTACTGATCAAGTAATTGATTAACAATTAGATATTTCCATATTATTATACAGTCAGGACCGTAAATATTTGGACAGAGACACATTCTTTCTAAAAAAAATTCTGTACATTACCACAGTGAATTTTAAATAAAACAACTCAGATGCCATTGAAGTGCAGACTTTCAGCTTTTATTCCAGGGGTTGAACAAAAAGATTGCATAAAAATGTGAGAAACTAAAGCATTTTTTTAAAACACAATCCCTTTATTTCATTGGCTCGTAAGTAATTGGACAAATGAAATAACTTAAAACAAAATGGTCATCACTAATATTTGGTCGAAAAGCCTTTGTTGGCAATGACAGCCTGAAGTCTTGAACTCATGGACATCACCAGATGCTGGGTTTTCTCCTTCTTAATGCTCTGCCAGGCCTTTACTGCAGCAGCTTTCAGTTACTGTTTGTTTGTGGGCCTTTCTGTCTGAAGTTTGGTCTTCAACAAGTGAAATGCATGCTCAATTGGTTTAAGATCAGGTGACTGACTTGGCCATTCAAGAATATTCCACTTCTTTGCTTTAATAAACTCCTGAGTTGCTTTGCTTGTATGTTTTGGGTCGTTGTCCATCTGTGTTATGAAACGCCGCCCAATCAGTTTGGCTGCATTCACCTGGATCTGCGCAGACAGTCTGTCTCTGTACACCTCAGAATTCATTGGGCTGCTTCTGTCCTGTGTCACGTCATCAATAAACACTAGTGTCCCAGTGCCACTAGCAGCCGTGCACGCCCAGACCATCACACTGCCTCCACAGTATTTTACTGATGATGGAGTGTGTTTTGGATCATGAGCTTCTCCACGCCTTCTCCATACTTTTCTCTTGCCATCATCCAGGTAGAGGTTGATTTTGGTTTCATCTGTCCAAAGAATGTTTTTCCAGAACTGTGCTGGCTTTTTTAGATGCTTTTTAGCAAAGTCCAATCTAGCCTTCCTATTTTTGAGGCTTATGAGTGGCTTGCATCTTGCAGTGTACCCTCTGGATCTACTTTCTTGCAGTCTTCTTTTTATGGTAGACTTGGATAATGATACGCCAACCTCCTGGAGAGTGTTGTTCACGTGGTTGGCTGTTGTGAACGGGTTTCTCTTCACCATGGAAATGATTCTGCCATCATCCACCACTGTTGTCTTCCGTGGACGTCCAGGTCTTTTGGGTTGCTGAGTTCACCAGTGCTTTCTTTCTTTCTCAGGATGTACCACACTGTTGATTTTGCCACTCCTAATACTGTAGCAATTTCTTGCATGTTTTTTTTCTGTTTTCTCAACTTAATGATGGCTCCTTTCACCTGCATGGAGAGCTTCTTTGACCGCATGTTGTCTGTTCACAGCAAAATCTTCAAAATGCAAGCACGAGTCCTTTAATCAACTCCAGGCCTTTTATCTGCTTCACTCATAATGACATAACAAGGGAATTGCCCACACCTGTCCATGCTATAGCATGGAAGTCAATTGTCCAATTACTTAGGAGCCCATGAAATGAAGGGATTGCGTTTAAAAATGCTTTCGTTTTTAACATTTTTATGATATCTTTTTGTTGACCCATGGAATAAAAGCTGAAAGTCTGCACTTCAATGACTTCTGATTTGTATTATTTAAAATTTACTGTGGTAATGTACAGAAACAAAGTTAGAAAGAATGTGTCTCTGTCCAAGTATTTATGGTCCTGACTGTCGGTGCCGCTATCTCTTAATTGCATATTAATAATTATTAAAACATTCTTCCACACTGTATGGTCACAATCCTTTGCTAAATTCAGTGTTTCCACACATTGGACTTTAATGATGGCTTCATCATTTTTTGCAGCCATCACATGTGTGTTGTCCTTTGTGATGGCACTGGGTTGTTTTTATATAATAGTTGAATAAACCTAACGTGCCTCAATCCAATTTGTATTGTCCCGTATTGATATATTTCATTTATTTCACAGAAGCGATTTTATAATGGTATAGATCAATTCGATTAACAACTTACCTAGGACAGATCGATCTGGTTTGATCGTAGGAATAAAAATCAATACATCGATTAAGTCGATTGTTACACCCCTAGCAGTGACTGATTGGGTTTGTCACAACTGAGTGCTTTACTCTAACTGTGGTTAAATGTTGTTTGAGCAGGAATAATTGATGAAACTTGATTTGGGGGAATCTTTTGCTGCAAAGGAAAATGAAGTTCAGAGCTGTGTTTATGATTTTTTGTTTTATCCCAAATCACTGTTTTTTTTTTCACTTTAGGTCCCACTCCAATCATCTTTTGATCTATTTTGGAAGCATTCTCAGTTGTATTTTAATCAGGATAATCCGTTTTTTGAAGAAAAAAAACTATATTGTTTTCTAGGACATAGTTTCTGCAGAGCTGCAGTAGTTTCTTAGAAATTCGCCGCTGAGTTGTGGGCGGGACTGTTGACATGGAGTGACACCACCCCCCCCCACCCCCCCCCGCTCAGAGCTTAGAGTAGGGAAACCTGCATCCTTCTACATTATTTTTTAATCTGCTCCTGATTCACAACGATTTGAGCAAAGAAATACTCAGAAATGCCATTTTGAGCTTAATTTTCTTCATAGATGTCCCCCATCATCAGAAAATTTCCACAAAAACGTGTTTAAAGCACCAAAAACATCATAATCATTGGAGTGAGACTATAATTTATAATAACTGCTCTTTAATATGGTCAGTAAAGAGGGACGCCCGGAAGCATTTTTCAAAATTAAACATCCTAAACTCACATTTACTGCAATCATTCGTTGAAATAGCGTTATAGCGTTTAAAACTGCTTCAAAGATGAAATCCCTGATAAAACAAAACCGATTTTAACGTCTAGACTTTGTCATTGCAATGATTGGTTATTAATTAAACCTGGTTATGAGGCATCCTTCACTAAGAAGACAATTAACCATAAAACTGGATGAATGAAAGTTGTTGCACAAAAAATATTTTTAACCTGCATTTGCTTATGGCTCAAACATGTGATTGGGTTTCTCATGAGAATGCATATTCATGCATGTGCAGAGCATTGACATCCCCCCCCCAGACACTTCTAGTAGCCCGCACTGGAGCTTCATGCACTTCCTGAAGCCTCATTTACATATGATTCACTGATGAGCTGCCACCACTAACCAGCAGCACCAATGCAAAGCTCTATTAATATTCTCCCATTCAGGTTGTAAAGCACACAAACCTAATCAGCTTAGAAATTATTGTATGGAAGCTATAATTACGCATGTTTAATTGCTTATCATCTGATGGGTACAAGTTTATTAGAAAATATATTCATGGTAATTGCTTCCTGAGGTATCTGGTGTGCCACAATAGCATATGATATCCTGTCAGCTCTCATTTAGGAGGATTAATGCGTTTTGGAAAAGTCACAAAATTAGATGTTGCGTATTGCCATTTTGAATGCTTGGTTTAACTCAAAGGTCGTTTTAATCCAGAGGTTTATAAATTACTGCTTAAGCTTGGATAGAACTGTGGAGGGAGATCTGTCAAAATTAAAAACACAATGTTTTAAGAGGTCCTGGCATTTGACCGGGAAGTAGCCAAACAGCAGTTTTATCGCCGTCCGGTCTAGAAATAGTCACAAACCTGTCAAAAATCCTACCAGAAAGCTGGAAAATTTAGGCATGAAAATGTGGGATCGACTCCAAACGGCACAATCACGAACATGAAATGAAGAAGGAGGGTTTTGAAGAACTCAAAGAGGATGAATCATTCGGTCCTGAAACAAGCAGATTAAAACACAGGGCAGGGCCCTTGGAGGGGCTTCACATCGCCAAGAACGTCGAGTGGGCCTTTTCAGCCATGGGCCTCAGTGAGTCTTACAGCTCCTTCCCACTCTTTGATGATCTCTCCATGGTTCATTGCAAAGGCAGTTGGCTCTCAGTCCTTCTAGCACTCTGCAAGAAATGTGAGTCAAGCACGAAGTCCTCTTTGAATTTCTTCTTTCATCAAGTATTTTATATTTTTATGAAATATTTGTTTACAATAAATGCATCAAAATAACTATTTATCTAATATTTAATCACAACTTATCTTGTCTCAACAATATTAGAAATTTTAAAAACTTTTAGTGGTCATCTTAAGAAAAATCCAAACAATCCTAATGAAGGCGTTCTGCTGTCAGGAGCAGATGCTTAACTTTTTAGTTCTTGCGTTGCTTTAGCTGACAGAACTTGAAAAACCACCTGCAGATCATTAATCCTTGAATAACAACACCCAACATGATGACAAACATGTCATTTCCCTGTGGAGAGGAGATGGGAAATCCTGGAGTGTTTGCTTGATGGGAAGCTTTCCAGGTTTTTTCCAAAGAGGAATCGTTTTTCTTAGCCAGTGTTGTTTGGAATGAATGGCGAGCAGATTGCAGAGGCTGTGCCTCTCATGTCTGTCCAAGGCCTTGATACCTTTGATCTTCTTAAGAAACAAACAAGCTTTTAAACTTGGCACTCCCGGCTAGTGTCTCTCCTCTTCGTCTTCTCTCTGGTCGTCAAAACGCTGATCCTGAGAAAATTGATCTCGCATGAATAGTTCCTGGTGTTCATCAGTGCCTTGTGGCTTAAACGTGGACTCCCACCATGCCGTCAAAAGAAACTTTGATGCATATTTTTGAATCTGAGTCTAAAAAATACATGAGCAAATATGCTGTTAGGCAGTTTTGTAGTAAAATTACGAATTTTATGTTAAATGAAAATGAAATATTCAAAATTAGGTAGGCTATTTTTAAGAAAACAGTTCAGCTCCAAGACTTTTTCCATGCTTTAACATTGAACTCAGGGCTTTTCCAGTCTTCTAAACTGACTCTTCAGGAAAGATTTTGGATTTTTTAATTGATAATTCTATTTTTCAACTGTAAATAAAATAGAGGGAAATTGGGACACTTTCATTTCCACAAGTCAACAAAAACAAAAGATCTTTCTTAATTTCTGATACCGGGGGTTAATGAAAGGGACAGAAAGGAGAAAACGTGTTTATTTATCCCTTATACTTTTTGTATAAACAATTTTTTGAAAAGAAATAGCTGTGTATATTCACATATATACAAAAAAATATACACACACATATATATATATATATATATATATATATATATATATATATATATATATATATATACTATGCAAGAAGATATATATATATTTCTTTATCCAAATCCAGAATGACAGGATGTTAATGGCGAACCAGACAACCAGCCATGTATAACTGGATAGAGAACAGAGGAAAGCCATTGTGGTGGATGTGGCAGTGCCAAGTGATGGAAACATCAGGAAGAAGGAACATGAAGGAACATGAGACACTGGAGAAATACCAGGGACTCAGAGAAGAACTGCAGAAAGCATGGAAAGTGCAGGTGACAGTGGTGCCCGTGGTAATTGGAGCAAATTAATTGGCCAAAGCAGATTTCTGAAAGACCTCAGACCTCTCAGTCCAGAAGAGCGCAGTGCTAGGAACAGCTAAGATACTGCGCAGAACCCTCAAGCTCCCAGGCCTCTGGTAAAATTATTTTCATTGAAACACCTTATAACTTTATTTCATATAATATCTAAAGACTCAGTGTACTGGCAGGCTGCATGGTGGGACAGAGGTTAGCGCTCTTGCCTCACATCGATAGGGTCCTGGTTTGAGTCCCAGACCTTTCTTTGTGGAGTTTGCATGTTCTCCACATGCATGCGTGGGTCTTCTCTAGGCACTCTGGCTTCCTCCCACAGTCCCAAAAACATGCTTCATTGGTTAATTGCTATGTCCAAAGTGTCTCTAGGTGTGAATGTGCTTGTCTGTGGTGTGCCCCGTCTTCGCTCAACAGTAGCCGGGACAGGCTCCAGCATGTATGGATGGATATACTGGCTTGAAATAATCAGGTATTATTTTAAAAACAGAACTTGTTGGTTGTCTTCAACAGTGTTTCGTTACAAAAAAAAGAATCTACATTTTAAATTTTGGATATAAACAATTTTGCTTTGTGTTTTAATCATAAAATACAACAAATGTCTTCTACTTGAAATGCATTATGACGTGTGTAATAGGATTACAACATTTCTTTTAAATCAAACATTTTGAAAAATGTGTCTTTACTAAAGTAATTCTTTAATTTATTAGGTTTAACCACAAATTCATACAACTCATCACATTACATTTTACAAATTATGAGTGCTGCTTTACTTTTTTATAATTTCCTGCAATTAAAAGAATCTCTGTTCTTTACAATACTTTTTTTTGTAACAAAAGCCCATTCTTTAATGCTTTTTATTCATTACACATTATGTATATACATCATGGTGAGCTAACTTACCCCTGTGGCAGTTAGACAACCAGGCCCAGGAAACTTTTTAGTTAACAGTAAGAGTCAGCAAAACATGAAGTTTAGTTAAATGTTGAATAATGAAGTCAAGTCACAGCGCCCTCTGGAGAGATTGTAATTATGAATGAGTCATCCAACTCCTGGGACAACCTGCACCCGTCTCAGGAAGCAGGACTTGATTTCTAAGATGCTGTTAGGATTACTTCAAAAGTTGATTTTTTTTTTTTTCCCCAAGCAATAAATTTAAAAAAAAAATTCAACTTATTTGTGCAGAAAACTTGGAGGAACCATTGAAACTAGGACTTAAAAACATTTTTTTATGAAAAGTCTAAGTAGCTTGAAGTTTAGTGACCAATAAAGGAAACCGGTTTATAAGACAAAAAATACAATTTATTAGTATTTTTCTAAATTTATTGTCATTTTGTTCAAACCAGTATTTTAGTTCAAAATATTTAGATTGAACAATATTTTTTCCACCCAAGTAGATTCTGATTTAGTTTAACTAAAGTCATATCAACTATCAAGATCAGCTCAGATTTTTTAAACCTAAATATTAAGTTCAACATAAAATTTAAATGTCTTTAACCTCAACTACCCCAAAGGCAATTTTTCTTGTGTTTTTTTCAGGTGATTTCACATCATTTTGGTTGCAGGAATTAACTAAATAAAGACTGAAAGTCAAATAATATATTTTTTTTAAATTAAAAACACACAAATAATAAACAGTGGGCAAATTTCTCTACACTTGTTGTCTAGGGTTCAAATCGGTTCATTCTCATAGCGAATTTATAATTTTGCTCCACAATGACATGTAAAAAGGTAAGGATTGGAAAAAAAAGATCAAATGAAAGATCAAACATTTTCTTTAAAATATAAAATAAATAGTAAAAAGCGCCTTTCCATTAACTTTCCCCTTATTCTTTCATTTAGAACGGATCTCCAGCAAAAAATGAAAATCCAAACATAAACATCATCAATGCAAAATTGCCTAAAACTGCTGGTCGGTTTCATTTTTCTCCCACCTGTGCTGCAGTGAACATGTGGAAGACCACACGTTTCACCAGCACATAATGCAGAGGTTGTTGATTGTGTTAAGCAGGTGTAACCATCTTCTTGCATAGTAATCTGCCTATTTTGGCCTTTTCCAACACAGAGGCAACCCTATTTACCAGTTTGTTCCCATGTTTTGAATTAGTGTTTGAAATGCTGCAAACCAAAGCAGTAATTCCATCAATTTGAGTTTTTTTTTTTTTTTCAAATGTCTGTGTGCAAAAAAAAAACCCAGAGATTTCACAACACAGCAATTATAGGACACAGAACAGATGTCAAACTAAAATAGATTATTAATTGGGGGCAAACAGATGTAATGTGATAACACAGACACAATGCAATCGTTAAAAGATGCTAAATTAACACAACACGACACATAATTTAAAATATTAGGCAGAATAGACAACAAGGGGCTGAAAATGGCCAGTAGTATACAATAGAACCGTAAAAAATAAAAATGCTTTCAAAATTGTAATTTTGACAAGTTTGTCACTATCTTTTCTTTCTATAGGTCAACTTTATTAAAGAGATGAATGTTTGTCTCTAAAATGACATAAAAGGATATGAAGAAAGACAACAAGGAAAATAACACAAAAGACAAATAAAGGACAAGTTAATTTTAATTAAATAGAATAGAATAGAATGCCTTTATTGTCACTGTACACATGTACAATTCACATCACACACACATGCAGTGAAATTAAAGCCGCTCACTATTCAGTGCAAACATACAAGAGAGAAAAAACTCGCAGAATAATATAATAATAAAATAAAATAATTTCTCAAAATGAAGGGCACAGTTTACAAATTACAAACTACAAAAGAACAAAATCTACAATAGAAATTTCTGCAGAGAGGTAGTTATGACAGACACAGAAGAAACCTGCTGTGTCCATGAGTGCAGAGATATATTGCACTTAATGTATTGCACATATTGGGATGGTTTTTACATGATGGGAAGCGCATAGTGAGAGAGAGAGACATGGAGGTGGAGCTGTCAGTGACCGTGCATGTGGGAGTTCAGGATGGTTATGGCTTTTGGGAAAAAACTGTTTTTAAGGCGGTTTGTCCTTGATCTGATGCACCTGTAGCGCCTTCCTGAGGGCAACAGGTCAAACAGTCCAGAGCCAGGGTGGGAACTGTCTTTTATGATCTTCCCCGCTCTGCCTAGACAACGGGAGGAATAGATGTCCGACAGGGAGGGGAGAGGGGAGCCGATGATCCTCTGAGCTGCTTTGACTACCCTCTGCAGTCTCTCCCTGTCCGCCATGGTGCAGCTGCCGTACCACACTGTAATGCAGTACGTCAGAAGGCTTTCTATGGACGTGCGGTAGAAGGTTGTCAGCAGGCTGGGGTCCAGATTGTGCTTCCTGAGGACCCGCAGAAAGTGGAGTCTCTGCTGAGCCTTCTTGATGACCTCTGTGATGTTCTCTGTCCAGGAGATGTTGTTGGACAATACAACACCCAGAAACCGGAAGGTGTGAACCCTCTCCACACGCTCTCCATTGATGTAGAGGGGAGCTGGGTCGGTGCTGTGCCTCCTGAAGTCCACGATGATCTATTTGGTTTTCTTGGTGTTCAGAGCTAGGTTGTTGTTTGAGCACCAAGCTGCCAGCTTCAGGACCTCCTCCCTGTAGGCTGCCTCGTCTCCCTTTGAGATGAGTCCGACAACTGTGGTGTCATCAGCAAACTTCACGATGAGGTTGCGACTGAAGCGATGATCCAGGCAACTGAGAAAATATAAGAAAGAAAAACATAGGTAGTCTATTTAAACCTGATTTCAAAGTAGGCTAAAATAATAATAATAAAAAGGTATACAGAAATAATTGAAAAATGACAATAAAAAAATTTGTTGACATTGGAAAAATAATTGCTCATTGAAGTAAATAATTCACAATATTGAAATTACTAATATTAAAATACTGAAATTAAACTTTTGTAAATTTTGTAAATATTTGTATATAAACATATATAAATATTCCAAAACATTATGAGGTTTTAATGCGTAACTTTCTGACGTTAAACCTGTGTTGCAGGCTGCTGCCTTCCTCTGACCTGATATTTTCCGTACCATATTTGAACATGACTAAAACCTTCACAGACATTTAAGTTGTGATTAAAATGTGAGTAAAGATTTCAGTCGGTGCACCACAGTCCAGCTATAACAAGGTCACTCTGGTGGTTTAAAGGATTAATGGTCTGACCGTGATATTTAAAGAGATTCAGCAAAAGGTCCTGAGTTAAAGGTGAGGAGTCATTATCAACATCTGTCTGAGCAGAAAAGCAAAAGACGACCTGTGAGAAAATCTTCACTCATTATCCTTCTTACTTCCTTTCTGTGTTTATTAATGGGAGCCGAACAGCCCTGGTGACATTTTACACAGTTTCATGGCCGTCCCATCATGCGTCTTGGGGATACCTTGGCATTTGGCTGCAATGTTTTTAATCAGTGTCTGCAGCGCTGACCAGCACGACTTCAACCCTGCTCACTGTCACTCATCATAAGCGAGTTTATCAGAACGCATCTAACCGCCAAACTCCGCAGGGACCTTAACCATTTGCATACTAAGATTGCTTTCTTTTGCTCGGCTGAGAACGCTCCTCTTTTGCATAATTATTAATGATAAAGAGACGGTGAACAAACGTGTCAGAAGGTATTAGCATTGAGTATACAACTAGATGCGAAAGGATCCGTTCAGTGACGCGCTGGGAGAAGAGATGAGGGCAGAGGAGAGCAAAACGAGAGAGCAGGACTGTCAGGAGAAACACTTTTGTATGAAGAGAAGGGGTTAATTAAAGGTCCAAAGATGGAAACAATAGACAAGAGTGACACTGTTTGGAGGAGAAACCCCATAGAGATGAAGAGTCTGCATCAAACAGGAAAAAAAAAAAATTAAATGTTGCCCAAAAATAACTAAAAGAATGAGAAAGCGAGAGACATTCTCAAAGGGTTTCCATTGAAAGCAGCAGGAGGCAGTAAAAGCAGCAGATATATAACATGCAATTACATCAAAGGAAGTAGCGCCTGGCAGAAGGCGAATCCACAGTGGTGAACAGCATAAGATGTTTACATACAGCAGAGTAACTGTAGCTGCTCATTTCATTTCTGCTGTGTACCATTAAAGCAGCGGGGCCCATATTGTCTGTCATCTGTTGTCGGTAATTACCACTTTTTACATAGTCTTACCTTCAGTGGATAATGTTCAGTGTCTATATGAGAAGTGTTTCATCTGAACAGTTTAACTGTTTGCCACTTTATGTGAAACATCTGCACCCTTTTTTTTTTTACAGGACAGGAACAAATAAGTCCTGCAGACTATGACACCCCCCCCCCCCCTGTGTTTTCTCCTAAACACAGACCTGTGCACCCTCTGCGCCATCTAATAGCATGATATTATAAATGCTTCAAGCGCTTGTTAAGTCACGTCTGCGCATTTGTGGCACAATAGATGACCTTTTCTGGCTTAACGAGGCTTTTTCACAAGTTTTCAAATCAAAACATGCAGTAGAGCTTGGATTAAAGCTTCTGTGGGGTTTTTATTTTATTTTTATTTTGGTACTGGATAGTCCATATTTACTTCTCAAATGTTTGACTGGAAAGAAAAAAATGATGTTCAGAAATCCTCTGCTTGCACCTGTCCTCCTTTTTAGTGGGTGTGAGACTTTCCAAACTTGGCAGGTCACATCAGTGAGAATAACCTCAGGGGTCGCCGCCGGTCTCAACTTTTGTATCCTTCAACAAATAACTGATAATAACCTTTAACCTCACCGCTTTGCATTTGAATGGACATCAGTATGCCACAACCCCCATTCTCTACAGCAACCTCAGGACCAAATGAAAGGTCAGCCCTCAAAATCTAAACTTGATCTTTCTTTTTTTTTTTTAATGAACCCATCCAGATGTGGGGATGAGGGTGGGGCTGGGATGCAAGCTTCAGACTCATCTGCATCACAGATCAGGGTTCTTAGAGAAAAATCAACCATCCATGATTCATTACATGTTTCCTGCTGAGCTTTTGGAGATGGCAACCGTCCTAGCAACAGGATCCTAGCAACAGCAACAACTCTCTGCCGCAGCAGCGGCCTATCAGCAACACCGATGTCTGATCAAAATTTAACCAATGACGAGGGGGGAAGCATGTGGGGAGCGTGATGATGTGTTTCCTTCCACATGCAGCCTTTCAGGCTGGGAAATGTTTCAGGGTGTGAACTCCAGAGGTACAGAGCTGTGTCTTTTTGGGTTACATGTGTGAAGACTGACCTTTACTTTTGGATTTAGGGCCATTTTGAGACTCGTGTCCACTAAATTATTTTGTTCAAGTGTGAGCTTTTCTTGTGGTGCTGAGGTTTTGAGACACTTTGATAAAAACTGTGTTTTTGGTGTTTTTAACATGTTTTTGTGGCATTTTTCTGATCATTAAGGGCATATATTAAGAAAATTATTATATAGCATTTCTGGGTATTCCCTTTATGCAGATAAAAAAAGAAAGTTTGAATAAGATTTGATTTGCACAAAATATTCTGCATGGGGGACAAGCTCCCTGCTCTGCTCCATTCCTATGGATCCACATGTAGACGACTAGATCCATGTCTGTCTTCGGTTTTCTCCTCCGAGCTGACATCTGGCTCAAGATTGTATGGGTGTTGTACCAGTTGTGTTAGGTTAGGGGTTGGGAGGGGCTGCAAGCTAGTTAGAGAGCCTGTGAACAGAAAGCTCTCAGTTATGGGTGACGGAAAGGAGGGACAGGGTTGCTTCACGCCAGCAGTCCCCCCCACAACTATAAAGGTAAATTTTGAATGAACTCGCGCCGCTGTGCAGAAACTATGTTCTAGAAAACGATACAAGTTTTGATTTTGCCTAAAAACGACATCATCATACTTAAAAGACCACTGGGAACGCTTTCAAAATGCCTTTTAAAGCAGACTATCAGTTAGACTTTTGGGAGAAATATATTTAACAAAATGCGGGAAAATGAACAAACATCTAATCTTTAAAAGAAAATCATTATAGCAGAATAGAACACAATAATAGACTAAATATATGCACTTTTCACTACCGTAACACGATGATTTAGCTTCAGGAACTATAAAAGAAATCCAGCACATTAGCGCAGCATCTGAACAATTATTGAGACAACCACAACAATCATGCTAACAAGTTCACTAAAGTCTTTATATTAAATGACTAAATCCAAGGAATTCTGAGTCATCTGTGTCACTTCTGAGCAATTCCACCAAGTCTGGCGTTAGACGTGAGAGCGTGAGCGGCGCTTCTTCTGCTTTTTGCTGCGTTGCTGTCAGTAATAAATAGTGATACACACACCTACAGCGCCTTCCAGTAGTTGTTAGTGGGAAAATAATAAACATGTAAGTCACACCCTCGGCCCAACTATCCAAAAAACTGTGACCTATATTCCGTAAAATTCGGTAGCTTAAAACATGATTGAAGTTGGTCTTAAAGAACTTGGCAGTTGTCTAAATGAGTATAGACTGACATTACGAAGAGGAAATGTTGGTGGTTTTATGTGATCTGGAACCCTGTCATCATACAAGCTGATAAATGTATCACAATATAAACTAAATATTTGGTCATTTCTGTTCAGTTCGCATCATGTTTTGTGGTTTTTGTCTGAGCACAGAAAGGATTTGTGCTCTGTTCGACTTTTCCAACAATGCACTAGCTTGAATGATGCTTTGCCGAGGCCTTAAAAGGTTTAGTTAAACTTTTTTGTGCTTTATTTGATTAAAAAAGTTCATTTCCAAGGTTTCTGGTGTAAACATGACTCAAAGACAGAAGATTTCAACCTATGATTAAAGCATGAAAATAATATATTTAAAGCTCAAATTGAATTGATTAGTTTATTTTAAACAATTTTCAAAACAAAGAAAAGACAACAAAAATGAAATTACCTAGATATATTCAATTCATTTAGGAATTCATTCATGGATCGATTAAAAAATAAATTAAAGAAAATAATCTTTTTGAAATCATAATTCCTCCTAATCCATTAAGTATAATGATTGTTTAATTGCTTGGATGGGAGGGGGATGAAGCAAATTTATATAATCCCGCCCTTATTATGTATTACATAATTTTTTTTACATTATTACCATGATCCTGTTTGTAACACATTGATAAAGTTTTAAAATCTTTTAAATCCACGTCGAAATTAATTTTAAGTTTCAAAGATGGACTCACTATTGATTTCCACAAAAAAATGTTTTAAATAATTAAAAAAAAAACATTTTAATGTTCAAAAAGAAAAATGTCCAGGGGTGTACACAGGGGTGTAGATAAAAACAGAAGCTCACCTTAAAAAGGAGTGTAGTGTTCCTCCACATCAGGTAGGGGGGGCGATGATATTATCTTGATGAAGTTAGGTCACAGGGAGCCTTGAGATTCTACTTTGTAGAAGTGCACTGTTAATAGCCTTTTGTTATAAAGGCAGGTATGGTAATTTGTAGGAATAACATCACCTATACATCTGCTTGGACCACAGTGATCTATCCAATATTAACCGAAAGGCTAAATGCTTTGTTTTTGTTTTAAATGCCCTCTTAGCAGCATAGATTTACCACAATACCAGAAACTTCTATATTAGACTCCTCCTACATGCAAATTATTTGAAAGCATTGGATTATTATTTTTTTGTTGTTGTTCTGCTTCGCTGTAATGACATGCCATTTTTCAAAAAAAACACCTTGACCGTCATCTTATGTCAGATAAGCCTGATGTTCCCTTCAAAGGAGCATGGTCTGTGCAGCCCCCAAATGGCCTGACAGCATTTTCTGTGATGATGCATTACACTGATGCCTTCCTCTCCATTTCGGAGCAATCTCTCTTTTTCCTGCCTACTTGCACAGCCAGAGAATGAAGAGAAACCACAGATGGAGAGGTCAAAAACACCCATGCATCATTGACATTCTGACTTAGATGGGTCCGCTTCGACATTTACACATAGATAACACAAGAAAACATTTAAATTGACACTTTACCCTCTCAGGGATGATACAACTCCAAAAAAAATGCATGTAATAAACCTACAGAGCTGTTTTTTTTATAAGCTTCGCCACAAACCGCAAATTATAGATCAAATCAGTCTAATCTTTCTGATATTCAATTTGTTTCCAATCTAGAAGCAGAAAGCACCAGTGAAAGTATTTAAACAGCACAATAAGGATAGCAAAAGCCCTCTCACTCTGCACATAAAATGTTATTTTAGAGTCAAAACTGATTTACATATTGTTTCTTTGAACCACTGCATGCATGTTTTACTGCAATCGGGTCCTGATTGCTCCCAGCGGGAAAGAGGCGTTTTTGTCATTTAAATAGCCCCGCGGATTGTTCCCTTTATATTTTTGTCAGAAAGTTTGAATCTTGGATTCAGAAAAGGCGGTCTAATCAGCACACTAAAATTACTTGTAGATTCTCTGAAAAACATCCCAGATTATTTCAGATTGACTCTAGCATCCAGCATTTTAGAGAAGCAGCTTCCTTTCAGCTCCTGGAATGAAAGACAAGCATGTGCTTTCATTTGAGGAACATTGTTCCTGTGTTGGTCTCTCAGCTTCAGGATTTCAGTGGGGGCTGTTGGACTTGTCGTCATACCTTTGGGTGACGCATTTCTGAGAAACCATGAAAAAAAATGATGAACGAAGTAAAAAGTAAAATCGATTTTTTTTCTTTTTGCATGATGTAGTCAATGAGGAAATAGCCGCTCAGCCCATGTCAAAGTGGACGCTAAAAAATCAGTCTCATCTGAATTTTAGGGAGGGATGGATAAACACAAAAAAATGGGTCACTATGTGATATCTTTTCATCATAATGACAAACACAGATACACCGTTTGAGCAACTTTATCAGCAGCATCCTTGTAACATTAGACATCATTATGGTCTGTTGGAACAACTGTCACAAAAAAATCCATGTTTGGAGTAAAGGTTCCTGGTTTTTCTCTGTTAAATGCAGCTTTTTTTATTTTGAAGTTGAATGCTCTTCTTCTGTTTCATTACTGGCTCTTTTCTGCAAAATGAAACCTTCCAAATGCGTTCATTTTTTTGTGCCCTTTGCGAGCTTTAAGGGTCTCAATTTAGCGATTGGCGCAGCAGCTTTAGGGAATTATCGGATGTATTTTTGACATTTGACTGAACGGCTTGACACGCCTTGAGAATAAGTCGGATGTGGTAAAGAGAATCCAGCAGTTTTCCAAAATAAAACTTCCTTCAGAATCAGATTTTCATTAAGGACATGGAAAAAGTGTAGGTTGCGTTTTCTTTTACTGCTGCCAACTGTCCAACCAACTGTCCCATAATCCAGTACCAGTCTGCTGCCTGGAGGTTGGGGACCACGGGTCTAAAGAATAATGCGTTTGCATTCACACCAAACGTCATCCGAGTTTACGTTTGAGTGCAGTTCAGAGTTAGCTTGTCAGAGCTCAGGAGAGCATTCACATCTGGGAAATGAAGCAGAGCATCAAAGGAAACAAACCGGTGCGGACCAAACAGCTGGTCTAATTTTATACATATGATTTTTATGGGTGGCGTAGTGATAGGACACTACAGTAGTGAGTTTTGCTGTGCATGCGTGGGTTTTCTCCAGGCATCCTCCAACAGTCCAAAAACACGTTTCATAGATTAATTGGTATTCCATTAGATGTGAATGTGAGTGTGTGTGGTTGTTTGTCTCTGTGTGACCCTGCAATGGACTTGCAAACTGTTGAGGGTGTACCTCACCGTCACCCAACATTGGCTGGGATAGGCTCCAGCAGCCCTCTCAGATTGTAGGTTTGGGGTTAAGCTGATGGATAGATTTTTTTTTATCTTTCTATCTGCTTGTCCCATCTATCTGCCATAGAAAATTGGGATCAGTATCATTGAATATGAAAATAAAACTGCCTGAAAATCAGCTCAGTCAAAACCAAGGGGACCATATCTGTAACTGTAAAACACAAACTGCCATGTAACTAGACTGTAGGATGATAGTTTCTGTCACTTTCCTCATAACCAATATGAAATTGTTTATTTTCAGAGGATACTTTTTTATTCCAGGTATTTGCTTGGTACCGTTTAAACTCTGAAATATTTTTCTGTAGAGTTTGAGGAGCATATCTAAAGTTTATTACAGGCTCACTTTCAAGCTGTGGTTCACTAAAACTGCATTATGCACTCCTGTTCCCCGCTGAGCTGCTGTATCCAGGGATTAAGGCACATTCAGAGTCTATATGAGAAAACAGTTTCCTGAATCAGAGGAAAACTTTAGGCACCCTGCAGTGAAAGCTCCTGCAAGCTATCTCTTATATAAAAAATGCTCAGCAGTTGGGCTCATACACTCACAATTCAAAGCTTTTGATTAAACTCACATTTATGCTTTCTTTTTTATTAGACAAGGGACAGTAAGTTAAATAATTAGAATAAAATTAACAATCATTCAAGAATCTAAAAATTGCAGTTAAATGTGTGAAGAACAAAGCCCTTGAAAAGAAAGGACTCAGAGTGTACGCGTTTTTTACAGATCTGGTATTTCAATGAATTGCTAGTAAAGGCATTTTTTTTTGCAGGCGAAGGTGTGAATCTTTATGCATGTTAACTAGTTTTACTAAAAATGATCTTTTTGGTTATTCTGCTTTCTGTCTTCTATTCTGCTGAGTGCACTACAGAAAAAGCACAAAAAAACTGTCTCACTCCAGTTTAACTGCTCCTAAATCCCTGTCTGACAGCTGTTCCAGAATGAAGCCCATACAGGTGGCTTTTTGTTCCCTTCCACGTGTTCTATATTTTTGTGTCATCTAAGTGGCATAAGGACACCACATCATTCTGGGGTTTTCTTCTTCTAATACATATGTGTCAAACTCAAGGCCCCTGGGCCAAATGTGGCCCTCGAGAGCATAAAAGTTTTTAATTTCGTAAAATAAAAATTGGTGTGCTTTTATTCATATCTAGGGGGAATCTGACTTGAAATATTGGACTGGGCAACTATACATTAGGGCGTAAACACTGTCCATTTAACCTAACCTCTCAGAATCAAATGTAAAAGGATTTATGCTAAAGTAACAAGCAAACATATGTTTTCTATGTAACTGTAATTTTCACTTTAAAAAGTTATAGTAAATAAATAATGAGTTATTTAACATTAAGGAGTAGGTACGTTTATTTTTCATTACATTTAGTTACATGTATAAGTTATTTCTGGCCCTTTGAGGACAGCCACTATGCTGATGTGGCCCTCAGTGAAAATGAGTTTGACACCCCTCTAATGTGCATCAAGCTTTAATTATTGGATGTGTGTATGCAATTATTTAGGTTTTAGGTGCATGAGGGGAAGCAATCTGTTCAGATCTTAAGGAATTTAGCACCAGTTTGCACAACTCCCCCATCAGATGGAAAGATGACAATAATGTTTGATGATCTTCCTGGAAAAAAAGCATCATTCCACGTCTCTTGCTTGTTATAAATCAAACGGGGATGCTGCCGGTTTTGATGCCTCGTGAGCTTACATTCTCTTCGCACTTGTTGTTATTTTGTGTGAACATGTATGCATTCTTGCTTCTGTTGCTCTTGAACGCCAACCGCTTTTAATCCTATCTGAATGGTTTCTCGTTGTTCCAAAAACATGTATTTCAATGCAAAACTGCAGCTTAAATACATGGAAAGCGTTCCTCTTCCTTTGATGTATTTTCACTTGGTTGTTTGTGGTAAAGTGCAACAGAACATCAACAAAGCAACAACAAAAAACACACATTTGGATGCCATATTTAAAGGTTAATAGTTGCTGTTGTAAAAAAAATCATGCAGCGACTTATACATCTTCCTTCATGAAAATAAAATAAATAAAATATATTTATTTATATATTTATTCATCATATTTAGCTATTAGGGATGAGGTATTATAACTTTTTTGTGTCAGACTCCCCCTTTCCTTTAACTTTTGTCTAAAAATGTCTGGTTGATATAATTTTGGTAACAATAGTGTAAATTGATCTTTTTTTCTTTCTTGTACATTTATAAGTTGATAAAATGCAGAAACATTTCGTTTTTAAATATTTCTTGAGATATTTTATTTATTTACCCTGTCAAAGCAAAGCATGTAAACAAGATCATATTTTTAACTAGATCTTTTCTTTTTACGTTTAGATTCCTGGGATGCTGAAATGTCTCTGGAAATTAACATAGGAAGTTTGTGTATGTTTAAAAAAGAGAAAAAAAAGGAAAAGTGCGTACTAATTTTGTTATGTCTTGCACCCAATTATTATAATAAAATCCGTAAAATATTAGACTTTTTTTTCAACCATGATGACTGAATATTTAGACATTTATTCCAGCATCTGGGTTTGACTCCACAGTATAGCACCTCTTAAGAATGTTTAATTTTTATTTCAAAATTCATAATTTCATAACATGTATGCATTTATTAGAAATGCATTTAAATTGCATTTATTAATCTAATATATATATAATTGTATTTCATGTGTAGCTATAAGTTACTCCACTACGTTTCTGTTTTTTTTTCGGTAAAACATTTTATCAAAATATTAAACCTTTGGTCAAAATTGACTAAAATGTCTGGCTACTAAACAACCGGTTACTGTTATCTTTCTAATATTGATCACCTCCCGTTTACGCACTTGGCAGAACAAACTGTCCTCTACGAACTTGGCATGCGTTAATTTTATAATAATGCAACCTTGGCCGACCATTATCCCTGACGTATTTATGCGTTTAAGAATGCTGAAATATTCACTTTTAAAATGATTTCCTCAAATTGTGTTGTCCATTATTTCTACTCTTGTTAAAAATAACCAAAATTGGGTTGTTTTCAACCCAACAATGAGCGATCAACTTTTTTCTGGGTAATTTTAACTCAGATAGCTAAAGGGAAAAAAAAACACAATTTGTGTTAAAATGAAATCACTATAACTCAGAAGATTTGCATTGCTCTGAAAAGTAACCCAAAAATATATTCCAGCTTGATTAACCCAAAAAGAAGTGTTTAAGAGTGTAACATAAAAAAGCAGATTTTTCTTTTCTTTTACCTGTCTAATGTGTATATAATTACATTTGATTGATATAAGTGCTCCTCTTCATTTGTTCTTTTTTTCCACCCCTACAGATGCAACAGCGTCTGCGTGGCACTTAGACGGATGAAGTGCCTCCAACCTTTTGGAGGTGAAAACCCTCAAAGTAAAAGTCACTCTGAAGATTTCACAGATGTTGTGGGGGGTTTTTTGTGTTTTTTTTCTTGCAGGAGGACGGATGTGGAGTTTAAGTCATTGAAGGAAGATGGGCCACTGGCTTTGCACAGTTTAATTAAATCCTCAGAGACTGCTGGCTGCATGGGAATAAGGGCCAAATGAGTTGCTGGGTCATGTGTTTGCGTTCTGCTGCATGAATAATACAAAACACTGCAGACTCATTCAAGTAATCTCACAGTATTGCTCCTTCCAGAGCTCTGCTGGCGTGACAGAAAAGTCCAGAACATTTTGTCTCTGGTCCCCCTCAATTACTGTGTTCAGAACAACAGTAGGTGAAAATTCATAGCATGCAAGATGGGAGGACAAGTGACTCAGCGTATAAAGAGAGTGCACCTTGCATTTTGCAGCATGAGTTTTATGACACTGGAGCCGTGGCAATCTGCTCAAATGAAAGTCATGATAACCCTTTAAATTGCATTAAACTCAGACTCAGTGGAAGAGCAGAAAAAGGAAGTATTTAGCTCATCTGAATAAATCACTTGCCAGATGTGTAATAGTATTTTCAGGTGCAGCCATTCACTGTAGAATGACCAGCTGTTCTATCCCCTCCCAGCAGATTCTCCTCTGTCATCAAAAATTCATCTGCTTGAAACTCTTAGACAGGTTTTTGTTTCCAACAATAAGTTTCACAATTTGGTAATGATCTTTTACCCTTGTGCTATCCTAGGCACTTTACCATTGGGAGTGGGGTCATCTAGACCCACTAGACAGTGCGCTGAACCTTTTTTCTTCAATGATTTGTGATCTTCACTGGTGTCCATGGATTACATGAAATCCTTCCACCTTTATCCACCTTTGTCATGGTAGGGAGAACACGTCAATGTAAGGGTGGGGTCATCTAAGATAGCATAAGGGTTAAAGGACATAGTTTCTGCAGAGCGGCTATACTTCATTAGAAACTCACCTCTGAGTTGTGGGCGGGAGCTTGAGCGTGGAACAGCCCCCTTCTTTCTCTACCATTGCTGAGAGTTTGGAGCAGGGAGCTTGTGGCCCACCTTGTGTATTTTCTGAGTCACAAATAAACTGCTTTTTTTTTTCATCTGTTCCTGCTCACAACATTTTGAAATACTCAGAAATACAGTGTTAAGGTTAATTTTCTTCATATATGTCCACCATCAACAGGAAAATGCAACAAAAAACATGTGAAAAACACCAAAAGCATGACTGTGACATGAGCAGCCATCACAGCCACAAATAAAAGACGATGTTTTGATTTATTCTTTGATGTGTTGAAGCCTTTTTTGAAGCATATTGATGGATATCAGTGTTTAAACGAACAAACCTGTATAGGGCTGCTGCATCAGGAAGAATGATGGAGCCAAGGATGACACAGCCACTGCAATCTTTTTTTTTTTTATTCCACTCACTTTCTCAACATCAAATCTATTTTTTATTGCTTTGTAAACATCCCTGACCTGAAACTAAAGTGTTTTTGAAAAAATAATTTTAACATCTTCACTTGTCAATGTAATAAATACCATTTTTTTTGTCATCTGTTTTTTTATTCTACTTGTTTTTCTGTCCATTTTTAAGATAACTGTCCCTGAATCTCACTGTACCATATAATAAATAACAATAAAGGCTTTTCTTTAATTCTTTCATACTTTCTTATTCTATTCTATTCTATTCTTCATTTTAACCCCAACAGCAGCTCATAGACACATGACAGTAAATATTGTTTTTATTTATTTTTAAAGTGTTTTATTTTTTAATGTTATTTATGATCGATTTGCTAGAACTACAGTAACAAGGTCATTTCCCCTTTGTGGGAACAATGGAGTTTTGTTCTATTTTATTCTGTTCTATTCTATTCATACCATATGTCGCTCATTCACCACGTACCATTTAATACAGGACTCTTATTAATTTAACATCACTATGAATTAAAAAACATTGAAGAATATCTGTTTATATTATTGAAAATTAATTAATTCAGAAGGGGTTGAGCTAGGCACAGTTCCAGACATGACCACTAGGGGGTTTAAACACGTCAAATCAAATTACCCAACCCTTTACATTTACTGGATTTATTTATTTTTAGCATCACACAAAAAGAAAAAGCTAAAATTGGGAAAGATTTCCTAAAAATAAGACCCGCTTTTGTTTCATGAGGCAAATTTTTGGTTGCAGTACCATAAACAACATTTTCTCTGACCAAAAGAAGATGATTCCTATTAGCGACATTTTTTTTCCCAATCATTTATTAAGTGTCCGTGAAAAGTGAACACCTTTTTAACCAAATATTTGCATTTACACAATTTTCACAATTTATTTAGAAAAAAAACAGTCAAACACTGATGACATGAGGGGATTTTTCAACCAAATGAAATATAGAAGGAACTAAAAACAGTCCAAACAGGATAAAAGGAACATGATATTCTTGAACATTTTCAACCTGTTTCAGTTCATTATCCTCCCTTTCATTGTCTCCTACAAAAGAAGTATCCACTGAATAGCCTGACCTTCACATACCCTCACCTGCTTCACAGAATTAGCACAGGAACTTTGTATCAAACAAGGCTGTTCCTGCCATTCTCCTTCCACCTGGGCCCTTTTCAAAAACTTCCCAAAAACACAGTAAAACTTAGGAAAGTCCAATCATGAGAGATGAATTGAAACTCAAGGTTCCATTAATAACAAACACAGCCACAGCTGAATCGTTAAAGCGCGTCTCGGACAAAATAAACCATTAAAACGGAGGTCTCTGCAGGCGAGCATCTAATGTAGAAGTTAAGCTTTGCGTTGCAGCTGATTAACAGGTGGAGAAATGAAGCAGCAGTAAGGCTGTCGGCTCGCCAATAATTAGCACAAAAAAAAAAACTAATGCCACAAAGAACTCATGGCTCTTCTGCAATCAGACATCATGTTCTGTACAAGTCAGAAGAGTTCAAAAAAAGGCACCAAGTCCACTGAATCTGGGGAAAAGGCGTCCAGCTCGCTTCCTTTTGGATTCTGCCTCCTTCAACCACAGCTTCTTCCTTTTGGTATCCACATGTCCTTCAAAAATGAAAGTATAAAAGCAACGTTATTTCTCAATGAAATGACAAAAAAAAATATTTAGCCCCAAACTTAAAAATGCATAACTTTATAACTTTCCATTAATGTCATTATTTTTGCATCTCAACGTAACATTGTTGTGAGTAAAAACTTACCAAATCACCCAATGTATCAATATTGACGCTATCTAATAAAAAGATGTTACTGCAATGTTTAATGGATTTCATCAAAGGGTAAAAATTTGATTTTTCTTTTTTTTTTGGCAATTCCTTGATGTCTTGAGCTTTACAAGGTTAAATACGAGTTCATTGAGTGAAGAATTATGAAGACAACAGTTTTGGATTTTGAAATGGGAACATTTTTAATTCCCTAAATGTGAAATCAAATGTTGTAAAATTGCCTCATTTTCAAGACTCATAATTTTAATTTCTAAATTTTCAGGGGGGGGGGGATTCACACAACTGTCACATAGCATCTGAGAGTTTTAGAACTGGAAGGTCCACTACTGTCAGACCAGCAGCTCTAAAAATGATCAGTGTGTTCTAACCTATAATAAGCATGAACAGGTTTATGTTTATAAGCACATTTCTCCATCCATAAGTGTGGTAAGTGTGCTTTGAGCAGCTATTTAGAGTTTTATTTTCAAAGTACTTTTTTCTTGGGTAAAAATGCAAATAATTGACCCCTTAAATGCCACAAACTACATCACACGCATGTTAATTGATGCTGTCTTTGCTCTGATATCGAAGTTGAAGCCACAGAAAGCAGGTTTTGTTAAAAACTTTCTGAGGGACTTGGAGGACTGTGTCATTCTCTCAGACAAAGAATCAAGGCCTTTGTTTGTGTCTCAGCAGGAACTACACACGCTGAAATTAAAGCTTCCATGCTAACGAAGCCGCCGCCATGTGACGCTCGGCGAATGTGTGCTGCTGATAATTGCTCCGCTTTTGTGGCTGACTTCCTGACCCCGTGGAGGAAAACAGGGGGTGGACTCCGACCTCTGATGGTTACAGCGATGTAGAACAGAGCTGCTTAATGAACATATCTGCCCTCTGTGTTTACATCTGCCAATCAAATGAGCCCCTCTTCTTGGTCCTGCTTTGTGTGGCCATCACGCCTTAAAGTACACAGTTAGTTGCGCTCATTAAGGCTCTTTAAAATCTTTGCTGGTGATTAATCAGCATGCAGTGGCGGGTGGGCGGACCTCTTGTTAGGCCCAGACTCAGTGGGCCGTGCTCCTCCTCTTCCTCAAAGGGGTTTTGAGCAGAGTTCCTCAGGTAGCGCTGGTGCAGGCCCAGGCCAGGAAGTGTGTTCTGTCTGCGGCGATGAAACTCCTCCTCCAGGGGGTCTTGGGCTGTGATGTCTGCGGGTGTGAGCAGAACAGGGTGGGAATGAATCACACCTAAGCTTTTTCACTGTCTGGATGAATTGCCAGAGGTGTTCGACATTAAATCTGTTTTGTTTTTTTTCTCCTCCCCCCCCATGCAGCTCTTGTGAATTTCATCCTTCTGACAGGAGATGTGTGTTGCAATAAAAAAAAAAAAAACCTCACATATTGGCTTCTGATGCCCTTGGCAGTGTGAATACAATCAGACAGGAGAAAGTAGATGCACACATCTATTACAGCAGGTTGAGCACGAGTCTAAAAGGTATATTGATGTAACCAACAAGAAACAACAAGAATGATATAAAACAAGTCCCTGAGGATACGCAGATGCCCCATTTTTTCCCAAACACTATATTTTTTATTCATATTTCATCTGCCCAACTTTATTGTGATTAGTCATGTAAATAAAATGAGATTTGGTTATTCTTTTCTCTAGGTAATTTACATTTATATTGAATTAGTGGCAGGCAGGGGCTAGGGTGAGGGGGGGTGTTATTATGCTGGGAGATTACAGGCAGATCTCATTGCCATTGTGTTGTGTAATTAAGGCAGCGGAGAGGAGGAGAAAGGAGGCCAGATGCTCGTTGTGTTGAAACTGGACGCATTGTAGGGAAGGATCTGCACCAGAATTTTTTTTTTTTTTAAATCCCCTGCAAGGTGTCCGATAGCTCTGCTTTGAACGCAGCCCAAATCACCAGAGGCTTTAACTGACGTCAGGGTAAACTGTGTGAGCATCTCAGCTCCAATACAACAGTCGATCCATGCATCCCCCGCATTTCCTTTCTTTTTTGATGTGAATTAGATGGAAAGTGTTGGTAGAAATCTCTGCCAGCTCCAAAAGTGTGCCAGAATTTTTGAATAGTTTCAGAGATGAAGCATTTTTAACCCTTGTGCTATCTTAGATGACCCCACCCGTACATTGACGTGTTCTCCCTACCATGAGAAAGGTGGATAAAGGTGGAAAGATTTCATGTAATCCATGGACACCAGTGAAGATCACAAATCATTAAAGAAAAAAGGTTCAGCGCACTGTCTAGTGGGTCTAGATGACCCAACTCCCGATGTTAAAGTCCCTAGGATAGCACAAGGGTTACAGTTAAAGTCAAAGTTAAAGTCCCACTATCTGTCACACACCTAGGTGTGTGAACTTTATTCTCCGCATTTGACCCATCCCCTGGGGGAGCGGTGAGCTGCAGACACAGCCGCGCTCGGGAACCGCAATACACACAACAAATAACAACTTCAATATTGAATGAATTTTAAAAAGTAAATCGTTCCCAGTGGTTTTTAATTAAAACTGTGCAACCTGTGCTATTTTCTACAAACATAGTTTATGCAGAGCGGCAGTATTTGATCAGGAGTACGCATCGAAATTGTGGGCGGGACTGCTGGTGCAGAGTTATCCTTCCCATGATCTTTCTGTTTACATGCCTACATCCCTAACTTCAGCCCCTCCCAACCCCAGGCCAACATTAGCAGTGGGACAAAAAATGGTGAGCAAGATTGGAGCTATCCAGCCGTACAGTTTTGAGCCAGATGTCAGACAAGGAAGACGTACATGGATCCAGCCGTCTACAAGTGGATGCATCAGAATGGAGCGGAGCAGGGATCTTGTGGTCCACTGATTATAGTTTGGAAGTAAGATTTTTTTTTAACCTTTGTGCTTTCATAGGCACATTAACGTTGGGAGTTGGTTCATCTAGACCCACTAGACATTGCTATGAACCTTATTTCTTCAATGATTTGTGATCTTCACTGGTGTCCATGGATTACATGAAATCTTTCCACCTTTATTCACCTTTGTCATGGTAGGGAGAACACGTTAATGCAAGGGTGGGGTCATCTAAGATAGCACAAGGGTTAAACAAAATCTTAAGGTCTGTTCCTCCATTTGAATAAAGAAATACTCAGAAATATAATTTTAATCTCCTTTTTTTTTTAGATGTATCCTCCATCATGAGAAAAATGCTACAAGAACACGTTAAAATCTCCAAAACACTTATTTTCATAAGGTGTGAAGTCTTTAAATCGTTTGAAATCAGTTTTTAAAACATAAAGACACAAATGTGGAGAAATTTGACTAGAATTAACAAACGCATGAACATGGGCCTCAGGTGGATCAGGGGCAACATATCTGTAAAGATTTGGAGTAATCCAGGTCAAGTTATCGCAGAATCCTGTTCATTTTAGCGATTCATTGTTGGTGTGTGCTGGATGTGAATGAATGGGGCCCAGTCTCCTGGGCTCAAACGTCAAAACAGAATTGTAAATCAGAGACAAAAAAATGCCTCTTCTCTCTGTTGAGGGAAGATTTCTCCAGACATTCGATGCGTTCTTAATTTATTTATTCAACCATCTGCCCTTTTTGTCCAGAATAATGTCCGCTTTCCTCCAGGTGAACTGCTGAGTCCTGGTTTGGTGCTGTGGCTCTTCTGTCCTATGTCTACTTTTTGTGGAAGGAATGTTTAGTTTCTGTAATGTTGGGATCAGAGCAAAGATCTCAAAGCTCTGTTTCTCCCTCTGTGTTGGTCCTTGGGGTGGACTAGTTTTTGTCTCTGCGTGTTGCTGTGTTTCCAGTAACAGGGAAGGAGGGTTTAACCCTTGTGCTATCCTAGGCACTTTAACATTGGGAGTTGGGTCATCTAGACCCACTAGACAGTGCGCTGAACCTTTTTTCTTCAATGATTTGTGATCTTCACTGGTGTCCATGGATTACATGAAATCTTTCCACCTTTATCATGGTAGGGAGAACACGTCAATGCAAGGGTGGGGTCATCTAAGATAGCACAAGGGTTACAAGCAGGGATGCCCAGTTTAGATACACCTGGATAGTTGTAATTTGACATGACATCTAATGATGTGTCACACCTCTGAAGTCAGCACATAAAAAAAACCTGAATTCCCAGAAAGCTAGAGAAACTACTCAAACGAGCAGCTAAGTGTTTTCTAGTTAACTTTTAAAGTCCAATTGCACTCAAAATTGATCAGAGTCATTGTTTCAACAATTGACTATATATGAAAACTGGACTGGGAGCCCCCTCCCCCTGGCATTACAAACAGGAAGTACCCACGGGTCCAAAGAGCCAAAATACCATAGACTTCCATTGAGAAATAAACAGCTTTACTCAGTCATTCTTTTTGTCAGAATAAGCATTCTCACTCTGCTACCTTTTTTAACACGTTCTTGTACATTTTTTTAGTAGTGCAAGTTATTCAAGTTTTTAACTGAGCAATCAAAGGCCTTAATGAAAGTCAATGGTGCCCACAGGAATGTTTGATTGACAGATTCTCAAAGGGTTGGGGTGTGGGCTTTCAACAAGCCCAGTCCTGACTGGTGAGAGTGGTTGCCATGGAAATATTGATTTGGACCAATCAATGCTTACTGACAATGTCTGGCTCCAACATGGCAGCACCCATATCCCGAAAAAGAAATTGGCCACATTTAGTTGGAGCCAGATATAAGCCTTTCTTTTTCTATGGGTGACAGCACAATCACTTGGTTCAATTCTCTTATAGGTCAATGGTTTCAATTGATACCCCACCCCCCAAGGAAGTTGGGGAGTGGGGTTCTGGTAGTTTTTTTTTTTTTCTTATTAAAGTTAGTCGTTCCACATTTCAGCCTTTTAAATGCATACTCCGTCTGTAGAAAATCTTTCAATCTTTGTCGGTGAGTCATTTAAACCATTATTACAATAATTTGGCCTCATTTAGGATCAAACTGAATGGCAGCCATCTTGAAAATGTGTACTTTCTCCCATCAGTTTGATGTTTTTCTTCCTTTCGTACATCAGCCTGACATAACCTTGGTTGTGAATTGGCGCTTCACAAATAAACCGAATTGACTTCGACTGTATGCATCCCTGAAAATCTGCTAAATAGATTTGAGGGAAAGGTCTCCGGTCTTTCAGATCTGATAAATCTGATAAAACGGAATATTCAATGGAGGAAACTTTTGATTTAAACACTCAAAAACTCAGGGACACCAGGAGTTCAAAGGCTGGATGTTTGGTAGTACCAACATTCACTTACCGCCATTTTATTCCTTTGATACTCCTAATAGGTAGTTTTAGTATTATTTTTTACTTGGATAACATTTTTCTCAAAACGATTTATTCTACACATTAATTAGATCCATTATTATTGCTCAAATAAAATATTTTCTCTATTTTCATTTTAAACAATAAATCAATGTTATAATTTTTTTTTTGCAACGAAAAGATAGATTTTTGGCTTCTCTATCCACTTGTGATCAAACTGGCCCCTATACTTTCCGAGATTGTTTGAGGATGGATGTGCTCCAGCCTTAAGAGAAACACAGATATTGTCAGATTTCCATTCTCTTTGAACAGGTGTGTTATTGCCACAGGCCTTCCTTCTATTCTGATTCTAGTCCAATTTCTGTGTCACAAGTGCTTTACCACTGTGTTCAGACTAAAAATGGGTACTTTAAACCTAATCTAGTTATTTTCTTTCCTGTTAGGAGCTCTCAAAGTTTACAAGGATTGGTTGGGTTTTAACTCCAAACTTGAGCAATACTTTAGAGTTTATAAACCACCCTGTTTGGCTGAACACTTTTAGAACACAGAGATGACCTCAGCAAGGAGAAACCAGTTCCCAGGGGATCTTTTACCAAAAAAAAAATATAGGGGGCTTTACTGTCAGAGATAAAGCACACAGAATTTGTCTGATTAAGGCTAAAATGTTCAGGCTTTTTTTTCCCCTTGAGAATTATTATTTACCTCAATTAGCAGCCTGGAAAGCCTGTACAATTTCAAAATTCCACTATCGAAATGTATAATCCATCAACTGTTAATTAATTCTAACAAAGACGGTATCAAAGAGCGGAGATGATAGCATTTTTTTATTATTTTTTTTCGTGTTCAATGAAGCAGCCTTTATTTTCAGGATGAAGGTCTTCATTAAAAAAAAAAAAAAACAAAGCAAGGAGAGTTCCTGGATGCTTTCATTTGCAGCTATTGTCTTGAGAATGCCTGTCATTTATCTTCAGGCAAAAACAATGCAGCCTGGTTGTGTTTGAAACACAGCGTCTAGACTGGAATACAGGCACCACTTCACACCTAAACACACAGGGACACCAAATCGATGTGTGACAGACGTGTGTAGCCTTACACGTAGCAGGCTGGAGCTTAGGTGTTGGCTGAGGAAGCCTAAAATAAATCTCTGCTCTGAAGGGGGCTAACACCACATGACAACTACAACCAGATTATTATTTTTTTTAAGAGTTCCTGGGTTAAAGATGTCCAGCTTCGTACTGATGTGACGTTATTTTTGTTCAGGAATCCCCTAAAGGCAACAGCAGGCTTATCTTTGTGATCTTTTTAGTAACCAGTGATGAAGCACACTTTGGGTTTGACGGGCAAATTCACGGGGGGGGGGGGGGGGGGGGACAATAAGATTAATTTATTCCTTCACGTTCAAATGGTTTACTAAAAATTTGACGGACATTGTTTCCATGGCTATGATGTGTTACTCCATTTAACCAGGTTTTAGTTTGTCCCCCCAGATTTTCTTTAATAAAGCAACAGCGCCATCTAGTGTACAGATTGTCAAATTTACTTTCATCTTGAAAGTGTGCGGAACAAATTCTTCATATGGAGGATTTGTTACATTTTTAAGATTTTATTTTAACCCTGTGCTATCCTATGGGGTTCAGATGACCCGATCCTCACATTAAAGTGTTCTCCCTACCATGACAAAGGTGGATAAAGGTGGACAGATTTCATGTAATCCATGGACACCAGTGAAGATCATAAATCATTGAAGAAAAAAAGGTTCAGAGCATTGTTTAGTGGGTCTAGATGACCCAACTCCCAATGTTAACCCTCGTGCTATCTTAGATGACCCCACCCTTACATTGTCGTGTTCTCCCTACCCTGACAAAGGTGGATAAAGGTGGAAAGATTTCATGTAAGTTGGGTCATCTAGACCAGTGGTCCCCAACCTTTTTTGTCACTGCGGACCGGTACAACGCAAGACACGTCCACCTCGGACAGGGGGGTGATGTGATGTTTGGTGTTCGCGACTTTGACGTGCGTTAAGTGTGACGGATGTGACAGAGAGAATCCGGTCACTTTTCAAAATAAAACGTTTATTTTCGAAAAAAACAATAAAATGGAAATTTTTTCTTTCTATGCGGCCCGGGCCCGGTGCCAAGTGTCCCGCGGCCCGGTACCGGTCCGCGACCCGGTGGTTGGGGACCACTGATCTAAACCCCACAATACAGTGCGCTAAACCTTTTTTGTTCAATGATTTGTGATCTTCACTGGTGTCTATAGATTACATGAAATCTTCCCACCTTTATCCACCTTTGTCATGGTAGGGAGAACACGTCAAAAAAAAAGGTGGGTCATCTAAGATAGCACAAGGGTTAAGCGAACGTTTCATTTTTTTGTTAAGATTGCGACTGGAAAATGTTACTGATCGTTTAGAAATTTACTGTGACATTTGAAAGACAACGTCCGACATAGGGCGCTGTAACACCGTTTAATGTCCGACAGAGGGCGCTGTAATACCACGACTAGACATTGCTGCTGCTGCAACACTTGTCTTCCATCTCCGTCTTCAACAGTTCTGCACGCGGAGAAACAATTTGTTTTACTGAATCACTTTGAAAGAAACGCATGTTTAATGAGAACGGTCTTAATGCCACGTGGAAACGAAAGTACGCACGCGCATCAAAACCTCTGTGACTTTTTTTAAGTAAATAAAACCTCCTGATTCAAAACATCTGAATTCCACCTTTTTGCTCCTCTTGACTTGACATGTCAAATCACGCGGCGGGCCGGTTGTGTAATCAAACTTCAGCACATTCTCCATCCACCAAGCCAAAAACCATAACCCTGGAGGCCTAACCAGACCCCCCCATGGTAAATATAAACAAACTATTTTAATGTCTTTAAACATAACCCTGCATGTGTGTGAGATGCTTTCCCTCAGCTGAACTCTGTTGAAGGATCTTGCTGACATTTCCACAGAAAGACACCTTTTACAGTAAAACTAGGAGGAGCTTGAACAGAACTAGTTCCTTGGCCTCTTTCTTCCACGAGGGGTTATTTTGAACAACACAGCGTTTTGTTTTTAAGTGTGCATGCTGAATGAATGATGAGTCGCATTAGTTGTTTTAATGATGCACAGCTGGAGCTGCATGAGTGAAAAACAGGCATGATTCTAGTTTGCAGCAACCGTGTGAAGCAGGCACAAGCATCCGCCTTTACACTACAGGTGAGAGATCATTCAAAGCCACTCAAGCCGAAGAAACACAAGACACTGTGATGGTCGCAGGGTTTCCATCGTGTTTCCACAAACTTTATTGACTAAAAACAGTCCCCTGCGTCTGTTTACCAGCTGTGTGGATTGTTGAGATGAAGATTCACAGTCTGAGTTCAAGTGAAACCATCAAATCAGGCACCATGCAGAAACAAAGTGAACACTGGGGTTGTTGTTTTTTTCCAAATGCTTAAACAAAGGCAAAAGTAAGAAAATGCATGTTAAGATATTAAATGTTTTAATAATGCATATCATTTCTGTTATACACACAAACAAACAAAAGCACTCAGGTTAGCTGGGTGAAGTTCTTGTTAAAGACATTAAGAGTGGGGTGTTAGATCATTCTGTGGTTAAACCGGTCAAACGGAAAGAGCAAAAGTGACCAAAATACACCAGGCTGTGCTCCTGTTAGGACAACGAGGACATTGAACCGCCTAGATGGAAAAGAAATGAGCGGCATATACTCAACTCTGCATTTGGCAGCTAGGAACAATTCAAAAAATGGTAGAAAACAAACCGAAAAAGAAAAAGAAAACCCAGCAAATTGGTCCCTTCAAATAATAGAATAAATACAAATACACAAATTCTGAAACTCAGTAACTAAAATGAGGAGACAGCTTTTTGGGAAGAGCGTCCACCCATGAAACGCAGGATTACAGAAGACATCGGTGGTTTTCCAGAGGAGAAAAGGGTTTTGTTGGAGCGATTGTTACTTGTTATCCAGTCTGAGTTGCTGCTCCTTACCATTGATTGTTAGAGATTTTAACTGACCATCCTCCGTGACTTCTACCCGCTCCACCCCGTTCTCCACAACCCTGTCAGAAAACAGAGGTTTCAAGATTAGAACCTGAAGATTGCAATGAAAATGAGCCTGCTTTGATGTCATTCATTACTTTTTTGTGGTAATTTTTTTGCCGTTGATGATTTTGGTGGACGTCGACACTGATCTGAAGTTCCCGCCTCCCCCACCACTACCAAACGAAGAAGACGAGAAGGAGGCAAATCCACCTCCACCCATGTCTGAAAACGAGCCAAAACCTGAGTAAGAAAAACAAAAAAAAAGGAAGTTAAACTGCAAATCCTGCTGGGTCGGATAATTGTCGGGTAATTGGAGGTGATGAACACACCTGTATCAAACCCGTGGAAGCCAGGAAAGCCACCAAAACCAAAGAGAGACCCGTTCATGCCTCGGTGTGTGCTACTGTAATGACCGTGGCGGACCCCAAAGGAGTCATCACCTATGGAGAGAAAAGCCAAACAAGTTTGATTTAGTCAGAGTTTTACAGAAAGTCCACGTTTCAATTTATTCAATTACATAAAGAGACTTTGGCAAAAAAAAAAAGGTCTGATTGTTACCATTTGTGGGGTTATTTAAGCTGCTGTTCCTTCTAAAATATAAATGTCAAACTAGAAAATCATCCTGAGTGGGTTTCTCTTTTCTAGAACAGCCTATGCCTCAGAAAACTATTAAACCAAAGTAAAAATAAACTGCTAAAGAGCCAAGAACCAGATCTCCTCCTAAAGCCTGGTGGAGCGCGCTCTAATTGCTCTGCCAAACTGGGTCACGCGGTAGGAGAGGGCCGGATCGCCGACTGTTACAGAAACAAAAGATTCGTCCTTTTGCCTCACATGTTCCCAGCGAACAGGTTTGACTCAAACGCTGACATCTTACAAGAAAACTCCTCCCAGACCACATTTTCAAAGCTGAAGCATGAGGATTACCTTCAAGAACTTCCTACAACTTCCCCATACCTTAAAGAAGAGCTGACACCGCCCCATCATTCCCACAGAGACCTGCGTCACTAGGCCCGTGGGGGGGCTTTGCTGTGGACGAGTGACAGATCCACAGGACCAGCTGCTCTCAGCAGGTCCTGTGGACTTGAGGACATTTCTTAACAGCTTTCCCTGGCTGCCATCTTAAGAGCAGTTAAGAAACCAAAATGGCTCATGAAGTGCTAAAGTGAACCTGATCTCTATGCGTCTTTATAAACGCTCCAGTCAAACTTTGTGCCCAACTTTGACCTTAAGTGGGACAGAAAAGGAGCTTAATGACCCAAGTGAGCAAACGGCAGCGAGAGCATTTCAATAAGCAAAGCAGCAAGGCGTGTAAACAACAACAACAAAACATCCCAGAGCTGAAGTTTGTAAAGCACCGCCGCATGTTAAGTCCAGATTTCCACCAGGTTGTACCTGCTCCAGGACACGGCACACGCACTCCTGCCGTTATTTCATCTGCTTTTGTTTTAATACAGAAGCTATTTCTGAAAGCATTCCAGCTGAGTGATGTCGGCGAGCAAATCCATCCACTGGCTGCCTCCGAACTCCTTATTTAGAGTTTCTGGAGGTGAGGTGCACATGCCTTCCAATCGGCCCTCTGCTGAACTCCGACACCTCGGGACATTTGTTTTTTAGAGGAAGGAGAATTGGTTTTGATTGTTTTCTTTCGCTTTTCTATATCTTTAGATTATGCTTCATATACATATATATGGCAAATACTAACAGTATTCACCTTAACATATTTTAACCTAGTTTTTCTACATATGAAAATGATAAAACAGTCCAACTGTAGTGGTCAAGTTGGGTCATTTGGATGCCAGGATTTAGTCATCCTTTTATATTATAAAGCAGGGGTCTGTCATCAGATGTGGCTCTTTGGTTAAAGAATTATCAAATGTTTCTAAAGTTGCTTTTTTTTTTTTTAGACTACAAAATGCATAAAACAAAACCAAATAGTCGAATGAGTAGAAATGTATCTGACTCCTTCACAAACGGTTGAAGAACAGGACATGTCACTTTGTGAGACTCCAGACTACAATAGCTGATAATCCATCAAGCGGTCCGGCTTCACGGTTTACCAGAGTCCCACCAAAACATTTAGACAGAGCACTAGAAAAATCAATAGATGAGTGAACAAATCAGAATTTACACATATGCTACACAGAATTACAAATCATCCATTTTAGACAAAGTTTCAAAGGTTTTTAGGGTGCCACACCGTCTGTAAAACACGGTCACTTAATATCAGTGAAGTTTATGAATTTCTGGCTGAGATGCAACACAAACGGTAAAATGAACTGTATAGGTTTTTGGTTTTAATCACTGCTGACTTTACACTACCGGTTAACAACATTTGCTGCATCGTATGTGGCAAACGCAGTCTTTTATTTTGAAAAGAAGGGATTTGAACCTCTCTCAACAGTTAAAAACTATTTCAAATTAAGAAAAAGAAATTAGTTATTTTCTGTTTAATTTACATTTTAATTTACAATTGTCATTTCAACATAAATACAAAGAAATGTCTTGTGTTTCTAATAGGACTTTGTGATTCCTATGATATTGCAGTCAATGGGAAATGAACCCGAATGGCTCTTTTAAGTTGAAAGGTGGAAACCCCTGTAATTCAAAAGTATGAAGATGCTGCTGAAGTGTTTCTCACATGATGACCTTTGTATCAACACACACACACACACACACACACACACACACACACACACAACAACAACAAAATGGACTTACCAAACAAATCTGCAAATGGATCTCTACCTCCAAAGAATTCCCTAAAAACGTCCTCGGGATTACGGAATGTGAAACCACCCCCACGGAAGTGATCCTGGTGGCCCCCTCCTATAAAGGTAGGAAGAGAAGCAGCCACGATCAGCAACAGAAAAAGCAGCCATCTGTTTAATTTGTGAGAATGTGGAATAAAAAGCCATTTCCATGGATATTTCCCACCAACAACCCAGACTAAAGAAGAGACAGAAAGGAAATAGCGGTAAAGAAAAGATTCCTTTATTTCAGTTTTTCCTTACCTCCTCCTGATAGGCCTTCTTTGCCGTAGCGGTCATACATGTTTCTCTTACTTTCTAAAACAAAAAATTAAAGGAATTTTCAAAACTACATTTTTATTAACTTATGAGAATTGACATAAAATAAATACATAAAAACAAATGAAGCCTTTACTCACAAACACATTCATTGAGGTGTCCATGACTTGCAGATGATGAAGACGAGCATGTTTGTGATTTTAAAGCTTGTGTGTGATTAAACTCAACCTTTAATGTTAAATCTGATTCCTTTATTTATCAGTGGGACATTTTAGCATAAAGTGGATTGTATTCAGTTAAAAAAAACAGTTTTTGTTCTAATTGTTTGCATTTTTCGAGCTAACTTGTCTCCATGTTTTTGTTAATATTTTGGGCTCATGAAATCTATAAGCTGAGCTGCAACGAGAAGTTGAAAGTGTCCGTGTCACAGACTTGATCCTTTTTGTTTAGGTCTGCTTACTTTATCCACAAACATTACACATCATACGGGCTGTTTTACCTTTTTTTTTGTTTTCAAAATATTTTTTTCCAACCTTTCAATATAACTTTTTAAACTATTTTTTAGGACTACAACAGTTGTAGTCCCACGTCTTTCTGTAGAGTTTATTTTAACAATATCGACTTCTTGTGATGATTTTGGGATTATTATTCATGAGTTACTGAGAAACTGATGTTTGTCTGGAATGAATGTGATGTTTGGTTTATTGTTTTTATGAAAGATGTATTCAATACTCGACATAAAAACACCATATTTAAACATCTCACATTAGAGTAGCAACAATTTATTCTGACATTCTACTTAACAGCATAATAGCTTTATTTATTCTGACATTCTACTTAACAGCATAATAGCTTTTCTCCCACCACCGATAAGAAGTTACATAACATGATTGAGTTTTTAAAAAAGTGTTTTCTATTTAGAGAACCGTGTCTCCTTACCATCTGAGAGCACCTCATACGCCTCTGACAGCTCTTTGAACCTCCTCTCCGCCTCCTCCTTGTTGTCGGGGTTTTTGTCCGGATGCCATTTTAATGCCAGTTTTCTGTAACTGTGGACACAGCAGGTTGTGAATAATGTGGACGGAGGAAAACAAAACGTTTTCTTACACAGCTCAATCACACAGATACGCCCCTCCCATCTCCACAGATAATAAAAAAAAAAAATACTGACGAGCTGTGCGGGCGTCACGTAGCATTGTGCTGCATCAGCTGTTTTCTTCTAAACTCAGCAGCAGAAACAAAAACTGAGGACAAGACAGGACACCACCACCCCCCAGAGAAAAAAGGCTTCACACAATCCTGGGATCCACTCCCTGATGGTGCCACTGAACACTCTTTGTGTCTTGTTGTCAGGCTACTGCTAATTGTGTCACAGTGGTCTTTGTTGAGCCTGACAAAAGATTTTGTCTGAGCAATCTCCATTTAGCATAAAGCTCATTTAAGCTCAGAGATGTCATAGGAAAGCTGCGTTTTATCATCATTCCAGCACCTTGGTACTGGATAAAATACAACCTTCAGCTCATAAAGATTTGATCACATCTTGTGTGGCGACTGTTGAAAATAAACTGAATTGCAATCAAAGCATAAACAGATGGGGTTATAGTTTCATTATACGGTGTTTGACCTGAAACATCCCTACAGAGAGAGAGCTAAAGTCTGAGGCTTTTATTTATCGGAGCGAAACTGCCAACAGGTTCAGTATTCTTTTAGAAAAAAGCTAAATCTTTTTTTAATTCCTTATCTTGTAAAAATCCCATGTATTTATTGCTTTACTGTGAAGGATGACTTCAGCACATTCCTTCTTTCAATTGGTTCATTCTCAGCCTTCAAATCACAGGAAATGCCTACTTTACAAAAATAAGAATCTGGTGAGATAATTGACCTAAACTCTTGAGCAGACTAAGACTCGGAGAATTTAAAAAACGAATACTGGACAACGGACAAAAACAACTTACGCTTTCTTGATTTCCTCTGGTGTTGCATTCTTTGGAATTCCTAATATCTGGTAGTATTCTCCCATAGTTCTGTTGGTGGACGTATTTCTGCAGTTCTATGAAAGCTTTTCTGTATGGAAAAAAAGGCCAGTTTGTGAGTAGGTATGACATAAAGAGGTTTTTAAAATTGATCATGTTTCAGCGTCGAGTTTAAAAGGAAAAAGTCACATCAAACATTTCATCCACATTTTTCTAGATTTCCAAACTTCCTCATGAATTTAATGTCTTTTCTCTCATTTCAATAGTGTAAAAACATCTTCATTGTTGGGTTTTTCAGTTAAGGATATTAATGTTGCACCTGATCAGAAAGTACAACTTGAGAAAACTCTTGCAGTTATGAAACTAAAATGTTAAAAACCCACTCCAATGAAAATTGTGTCAACATGTTTTTGTGGCATTTTTCTGATGATGGATGACAGATGAGTATATATGTATATATAGAAAATTTAGCTTAAAACTGCATTTCAGAGTACTTTATTGCAGTTGGAGAAAGAGAGATATTTGTGGTTGAAAATACATCAGACGAGCTCGCTGCTCTGCTCTGCGTTCACCAATAGACGACTAGATCCGTGTGCGTCTGTTTTCCTCGTCTGAGCTAGCATCTGGCTGCATAGCTCCAATATTACTCGGTATTTTTGTTACACCAGTAATGTTAGGTTGGGGGTGTGAGGGGCTGTAAGCTAGCAGGAGAGAGTGTAAACAGAGAAATCTCAGTTATGGGTGACGGGTCGAGAGGCGGGGCTGCTCTGTGTCAACAGTCCCGCCCTAAATTCAGAGGCAAATTTCCAATAAACTACTGCCGCTCTGCAGAAACTTAAAAAAACACTGAGAATACTTTGAAAATTCATCAAAAAACAATCGTAGCGGCTCTATAAATTAGACAAACTGATTCATCCGCACATCGATGAGACTTCCAGAACACTTGAATTAAGTAAAAATGATCCAGAACTGCCGTTTCCATCTGCCATAAGAACATTTTAATATTTTCTTTTATGCAAGTTCTACTAAACGCACCAAAACTGGGCGGTCATCTTTCATCCGGAAAAGAATCTAAACATGTGAAATAGCTTTTTCTTTTCATTTTTGAAGTTACCGTAGTTAGAGACTGAGATGTCTTCTTTTTTTTTCTACAAAGTTATGAAACTTCTTAAAACAAGACACTACAAGCCTGAAATGAAGCGCCTGAAGCTGTGAATTTTTGTTGCTGCTTTTAGTCTGAAGTCAAGCTGAAAAACGCACAACCAAACCAGATGAAGACACACAACTCCAGACATGAAAATGGTTATAGAAACCAGAGGGGCAAAATACACTGATTATTACAAATAAAAGTGTCATAAGAAAATGTTTTTAATGTTATTTATTATGACCAACCTTTACTGCAGAAGAAAAAACAAATGAGTTATCTAGTATTTTTCTAAAAGTCAGCATAAGAATGAGAGAACTTTCATAGATTTTGGAAAAATCTGGAAGACAAGAATTATCTCCAGACTAATGTCAGGGTTTGTTTTTTTATCCTCAACATAAATATTCTCTTTTCATTGAAAATTGTTAAGCTTTTGGAGCGTAAAGTGTTTTAAATAACATCGTAGAGTACAAGGTTGTCTTGGTTTCCACTGACAAGGACAACATTAGAGGTAAAATAATGAAATTAGCTAAATATTTGCTTTTTTTTTTTTTTTTTAGACAGTTGAAAAATGAATAGTTGGAGGAAAAAGATGTTAAAGAAAAAGACGATTTTAAATCGACATGGAATTGTTTTCGTTATTATTAGAAGGCAGTTTGCTAAACACGACTCCACTGTTTCCTATTTTTAACCTGTGGCCTTTAACGTTAGATTGTATTTGTGTTATGTGGCAGAGTGGGGGGGGGGTGACAGAGGTTTTTGAGCCCTGGTGGAAGCATGGTACAGACATTTAAAAGGGAGAGATCAGGGATGTTTAGGTTTTACTTAAAAAAGACAAGACAGCTCTTTACAGGCTGTGAGGCTCCCAAACTTTAGTAATTACATTAAAAAAAATTAGCTTTTTTTTTATTTTGGCATCACTTTTTCAGGGTTAAGGCTTTTCTTAAAAGCAATTCATTCTGCCAGAGTTGATTAAGAATAAAGTTTGACTGTTTTTCCATCAAAAACAGACTTCTTTGTGTGTTCACTTCCTCAAAGTTTCACTGAAACTTTAAACTGGAAAGCAGATGTGTACCATTTTAACACGCTACACAAACAAGACACAAAAGTTATTTAAAACTAAAATGACATTTAAACTATTCCAAAACATCTCAGTTGGCTGCAGACTCATTCTTCATCCACCCTGTTAAAAGTTGATCATCCACCCTGTTAAAAGTTGATCATCCACTGGCAGTTCAGTGCACTAAATTCCCCTTTTCCCATGATCTGTTTACCTAAACAAAAGCGAGCTCTGTTCTACATCCTGAAATAAACCACAAGCGGAACATATCATGTCTAGAGTTAGATCTGCTGCGCCGACGCGCACATGCGGGCAGGCATGCGCACAAATAAAAATAAAACCTCCTCAAAGCTTTTGTCAGCCCGTCAATATGAAGGTGAGATCAGGAAGGGCCAAATGAGAAGTTGTGAAGGATTTTGACACAATCGGGCCATTCTGAGGTAAAAAAATATTAGGACATCATAAAAATGAGGACTTTAAGAACAGTCATAACAAAATAACATTAATACGGAGGTAATGCTTAAGTTTTTGATGTTACACAGAATAAAAAACATGAAACCAACAGATATTTCCTTTAAATTGAGCAGTAAAAGATTAAAAGAAACTGATGCAGTGGTGTGCCAAATAAGCTTTCCCTTGGAGCTGTGCTGTTACGTAAATGGGGATGAGTGAGATTAAAAGTCAAATTCCTTCACTGGTAAATCACAGAATTGAGTCCAGCGATGAATACTAAAATATTAAGCCATTTAAGGTTCCAGCAGGTGAATTGTTTCCAAGTTGTGTGTAATCTTCCAACATTACCCCAGAATTGCACTGATCAGTTGTTAGTCATGCTCTTGCAGTGTGGAAAACTTTGGGGTAAATTCCATGAAGTGCATTAATACTTATCCCGATTTTTCAATCCCATCATCTACTTTTAATTCAAATCTAACATCTTTTCTAATAGTACAAAAAAATAAATCCCCCCAAAAATTATACATGCTGCCCTTTCTGTGTATTTTTATAGATATTTTTGTCTATCAGGAAGCTGAAGTTTATATATTAAGACTATCAACATTGGTGAAACCAACCAGGAAACTAAAGAACAGTAACTTGAATGATCCATTCTGCAATGTAAAGAAGCAACACTCTCAGATAGTGGCACTGATCACAGTGCAGTTGTGTCATATTACAGGTTAAAGTATTCAGACCCAACATATCAGCTTTCTTTCATGCTGCTTTTTAAGCCTGATTGCATAACTCACATCTATATACAGTTGGAGATAACCAACCTACACAATGAGCTGGAACTTTACTTTTAAAACGTTGATGTTCTGCACAACTTCAAGTTAAGTAAATGTGTTGTCCAACAGCGTTTTGTCAACAAAGCATTTGCTTTTTTATTTTGTAGAATTTAGCACTGGAAGTAACAATAACTGTATAGTTTGTTTTAAATAAGAATAAAGACTCAAATCTATACTCTATTTAATATCACTATTAACATTTAGTTTGATTTAAATCTTAATTTTTCTTTATTTTAACCTACTCAGGAACTATCAAGTTAATAGACGTTACCCTATAAGGCTGAAAAACAAAAATCTCTATTTAGTTGTGGATTTTTGCAAATTAGTATGTAGCAAATTATTAAAATAAACAACGCTCCACATAAAAACCATTAGAATATGGACCAGTACCATGTTTATATTCAGGGAATTTTTTTTTATAGATCTTTTTTTTTCTAAAAGAACCCCATCAACAACTAAAAATTATTTTAGATTTCGAAAAAAGTATAATAATCAGCAAGAAGCATCAAAAACTCAATTAAGACTTTTTTCCATTACAAAATACTAAAAATGTATTGTTTAAAATAGGATTTAATTGATAAATCTATGGACAGCTTAATTAATTCAGAGTTAAAAGCTACTATTTCAAATAATACTGAAAACATCACATTTTTTCAAGTATTAATTATTAAAAAGGAGGTTATGGTTTAGTAAAATAAGTCCAAATGACATAAAAAAATGTATAAATACCATCTTTATCTTATTTTATTTTTTATTTTTTAAAGTTGGACATAAAAGTGTGTAAGTCCAAACTCATGCCAATTTATGAGATGGGGAAAAAAACGTAATTGTTTCATAAAGTGTTTAAACAAACTAGTGTTGATAAAAATTCCCAGGTGTGAAAAGAAACTGAAAAAAAAAGAACAGGGGTTGTTATGTGCATTTTCTAAACGCTAGCATCAACTGACCAATCAGAGGCAGGAGCTGGAAAAATAACTTGTGAAAACAACCAATCAAATGCGGAGAAACTTCCAGAAAAGCTTAAAGCTAAATATGCTTTATTTATTTTTATGAAATAATCTTAAAAATAAATAACTTTATACAACAAAACTATATTCGGGAACAAAAAAAGGAGGGGAAAGTTAAAAGTTTAGTGTCATCTTTACGTTAAGTGCGCATGTTTTAGTAGCTAGTAACTCACGAGCGCTTACATAAGGATTTTAATATGAGCATATTGATTAATAATTCGCCTAGGCTAATATCTAAAGTTGCAAAAGTACAGACTCTGCATTTGAACTGATTACATTTGTAGTTCGTCAGGAACTAATATATTTGTTTTTAAAGCCATATTACGACCGGTTAAAAACTCGATTAGCTTAAATATCATCAGTTACTTAATACAGCTGTGCCGACGTAAGGAAATAACTTCGCTAAGTTAACGTATGATAGTTAATTTTAACCAACCGCTATCGGAGCATCACTGTAACTTAGAGTCCTTCAATTTCAAAGGGTCGTTTTTTACCGTTAATGTCGGCGAACTGAAACTAGTATTTCCCGCCGAGAGGCGTTTGAGTTTTCCCGGTGCCCTGGAACGCTGCTTACCCCGGAGGGGAAAGTGTCCTCTGCGTTGCCCTGACGTCCTCTCGCTGTCGCCGCGTCCTTCTTCTCCTCTCGCAGGGTTCGTTTCTAAAAAACCCGGCTGGTTTCCGATGCTGCTGTAGCTTCTCTCTGGCCTTGCCCCCTACTGTGGCTGATGCATTCAATGCCAACGGAAATCGGAAACTCTAACTAGCTCAAAGGGCTGCGACTAATCTTCCAGGTATTTTCCACCCACATGTGTTTTGTGCTGATTCATTAAGCACTTGATTAACAGTGATGAACATCTGCACAGGAGGAATAAGGGGTATTTTATGTCGGTCATCAAGGAAGCAAAAGAACTGATGATTTATTAAAAAAAAATTAAAAGTAGGCCATAATTGTTCCATTGAGAAATCCTAAGGAGAGGGTTAGGGTTATCTTTTATAGGCAATGGTTGTCCCTAACTTATTCTCAATTAAAAAGAAAAAGACCACTGGTGGTTTTAATAAATCATTGTGGTGTTTTTGTGTGAAAAACAAACCAGTTATCACACTAACTGGTTTAAACACAGCAAAAATTCAGATTACAGGGAAGAAATCTGAATTCTAATCAATTTCTGTAAAACATTTGAGATAAAAATTCAGATTAGTATTCATTGAATACAAAAAAGCTCTAGTACAACAGATAAAAACAATATATATGTTTAAATATGTATACATTTAATCCCCAAGCGTAATTGGCGAAATAAAATAAAATTTTTGTAAGAAAGTTTTGGGAAAACATTAGGGGAAAAAACTTTTATAAAAACTATATAATCATTTTTTAAACGTATTAATTGCTCCTAGTTTAGTTACATGTTTAAATGCCAATATTTCCTTCTTTTATATTCCCTCACATCTTAAAATATTAATTTATAAAAAGAAAATTAAAATTTATCCTAGTTTTGACCGGATTCCGTTAAACAATAAATATCCGTGTATTTTAATTGCGTGTCCTTCAGAAAGTCGGTTTTTCAGGTAGTTTCCTAAATATATTTTACTACACATTCTTAATAACAGAAAAGCACCTGCTTGAAAATAGTTAAACTAAATATCAAATGTACTTTGTTTAGTGTTATTGCTTGATATAAACCCCCTTAAATAGGCTTTATTTGAGAAGTGCGGACCTGTGGACTTTTACGAGCGACATTTGAATGCGCCACATGACAGGGTTTCTGAGACGAACGTTTGTGAAAGGCTCGTGAGTCCCGTGACCCGCCGTCATGGTGACGTGCAGCACAAACAAAAATCCTCAAGCGGAAGGGTCTTCAGAGCAGCGTAGATCTGTCTGTCTGCAGTTCAGACAGACTTGATAAACCAGGTGGATTTTGATAATAACAGAAACTGTTGTCACGCGCCATTAATGTGCGCCCCCTATCGCACAACACGACCCACATCCACCGTGCAACCTGCAGAGCAGGAAAAACCTTGCAAAGGTAGTATTGTGTTGAAACTGGTCTTGTAACATTTCTTTTTGGCTGAACTCGTCCTAACCCAAAGAAGCCAATGCGGGTCACTGCCGTTTGGAGTTAAACAGAGAATGAAATGGCAGGCTGGAATCCATTTAAAAGAAAAATGAAGGTCGTTTTTGCAGTAAGATCCTGCCAGAGAGCTTGCCAACTATGAAGGGCCCAAGGAAACTTACAGCTATTAGTTATTGTAGACATTATGGGCAGTCAGTATGTAATTTAGACTCATTGACCAGAAGGCATCACAGAAATATAGACCATGGACAGGTCAATGCACACATCATAAAGTTAATGCCTATCTAAATGCATCCGTTTATCTGACTGGTGAGACTTCAGAATGCAGAAAATCTAATTGTGATTTTTTTTTTAAATAAACAATAAATTCAGTCAATTGTTTAATTTTGCCTAATCCAATAAAGTGTAAAAAAGTTGAATAAAAAAAGCCATGTCACATTATTTTATTAAAGTCTGTGTTTATTTTTTAGCAAAGTGCTTCCATGTCAGTCTATCCAAGTGGTGGACTTCATGTTTCTGTCCGTCAGGAAGTCATAATTTCAGGCGGTTTTCTCAAAATTAAAAAGCAAAAAGCACTCACACTTCTCACTATGAGTTAGGGTATTGTGGAAAAAATTCAATGGATGTTATCTACACTGTGTTTGTTTCACTTTATAGATGTTCAGGATAGGGAGGCAATTATATTGGGATGATAGACAAACCGCATTTAGTGGTTTCCACATAATGGTCTCCTTGTGTTCAGTGTGTCTTACTTTATTTATTTTTACTTTATTTGGGCCCAAACCAACAAAATTCTAATAGAAAAACCCTTTCAATGCAACATCAGTTTCAACGTTCTGTGGGCATTTAAAAGCGGATTTAGCCATTAAGTCATTCCTTGACCATCATTCTAACAGCCATGAACACACATCACTCACCGACGAGCAGCACCACCTGGGCAAGCGTCTTTGGGTTGGCAGTAGGCAGTCAGATGGTTGCAGGTGAGCCGGCGTTCCTGCGTTACCTGCTTCAAGACAGAACTACTGGCAGAGTTTGTGACAGACTGAGGGGTGGAGCCCCACCCGTGACAGACCGCAACCATGACCAGAACCTAAGGACGTCTGCACTCGGACGTGGTTTAGAAAATGCCACACAAACCATTTACAACCGACTCCACTGCTTTGGCTTGAATGCCAGGCGAATTTGCAGGTGACTCCACTAATGCCGAAACACTGCTGTGAACATTTGCAAGACGGTGTGACCTGGATAATGGTCTACCGTCCTGTTCATGTGCACAGAAATGATGGTCGTCTGCGTTACTGAAGATGGCGAGGTGAGCGATACGTTAACAAGGTCCCCAGGAGGTCTGAGCAGGGATCACCACGCAAGACAAAACCAATTTGGTTATTGTAGATGGTCCAGTCCCTGCATGGTCTTTCATCACAGAACCCATCATCATCCTCCAATTCCACCAGCACACCCCCAGCTCTCTGTTCATGGATGATCATGCTTCCCCACATGGCGCAAGAATTGTCACAGCTGGATTTCAGGAAGTGGGAGTGACTTCTATGGTGTGACCGGCAGTGTCCCCTGACCTGAACCCCTATAGAGCACGTCTGGGACCAGCTGTAGCAGAGACTGGATGATCAAACCCCAAGTGTCCTGGCAGAACTGCATGTAGCACTTGTGGAAGACTGGAACGCCTCAGAACAACATCAGGAGGCTAGAAAGACGCACAAGACGTCACTGTCCAGCTGTCATTGGATCATATGGTGGAAATACCCACTTTTGACTATTGCGAGGAGTGTACTGGTATGTTTTGTTCCTTGTGTGTCACTAGCTGCCACTAGATGGCGCTAACATACAGTAAAAGTTTTGGGTGTGCTGTTCTTTTATATTTTTTCCTCTATTCTGATTTGTCTAACAAAACCTGTTAATGACTTGATAAAATAATCAACATTGCAGGCACATGCTACAGTTCCCCATCAGACTCTAGTGCTTATTGATAGTTCTTTTCCTTGCAGCAAGATAAACAAGCCTAAAAGCCTCAATTAGCCCTTAAAAACCCAAAGAGCAAGCTAAAGCATACAATGCTCTGAAGATGATTCATAACGTCCTGCATTAACGTTGTCAGTTACAATCCATCACAGGGTAATAGTCTTTAATAAATCTCTGAGTAATTGAGATGAATCCCTCATTTCAATGACAAGTCTGGTTTTTAAGACCCAATTACTACTATGAGCTCTCCCTGGCCGAGCTGAGTGTGGGGTTCTTTGCTCCGGCACGAGAGTGAAGAGAAGAGGGTGGTGAGATGGACTCGGTCCAAAAAGCAGGAAAGATATCTTTCCCCCCCTCGACGGCACGGCATCCGAGGGCAGCGTGATTTACGATAAACGCACACAATCTTAATTTGTGCTCGGCCCGATAATGCATCTCAAGGCCAGAATAGTTCTGCTCAGTGTTTCTTAACTGGATGTTTCTTTAATTATATGTCAGAGGCCGTAAAACTGCAGCCGAGATTTCCCCGCAAAGCACCGTTTTATGCCTCGGTCATTACTGTAAATTACAAGCAACAGGAAGACTAATGGAGAGAAAAATGAAAACAGAAAAGTGGGATTTTTATTTATCTCCATAAAGTCTTTGATTTTCACCGTTGCAAGTCCGACAGGCCTCATCCGTATGACACATGTGCTGACCAGGAAAGAGACTGTTAGTGTGGACACGACCTCCATTCATTACACAAAGGAAAGAGAAACAAATCTGTACAAATAAAACAAATCTAACCACAAAAGAAAGGCGATCATGACATGTACATATTCACAAGACCATGTTTATAAAGTCTTCTCTGCTTGTTTAGTCCATCAGTCTTTAACACTTTAGAAGATGTGTGCACACTTGCGGTAAAATAACACATGATGGTTATTACTGATAGTATTTAAGAAATCTGTTAAACAGGAATTTAAACTACTCTATATGTCATTAGATGATAGCTGGACACAGAAGCTCCGTTGCCTACGCAGCCCTTGGCATACCACCAGGTGGTTTTAGAGTCTGACACCCTTTGTTGCTATATTGCTTTTTTTTGTTTTGTTTTTTTCGTTTTTTTGTCGTACAATGCCACTAAATCTTTGGTGAAAAACAACTATCAGTCCTTGTGAGAGAACACTAAAGTAAGAATCCACTGCAATTGAGTCCTGGAGGGATTCAGGGGAAACAGGATTAATCCTTTACTCAAATTCTGCTTCACGACTGTCTGCGGTTGGCGTGCGTCTCCTCACCCACACACTGCTTGGCACACGCTTCTTCTCACAAACTAATCATTTGGAGCCTCTTTTGTTTCCGTCGTCACACCTCAGTGGAGTGGAGTGTGTGCAGATGGAAGGCTCCTTCCCGCTCAGCTCAGCTCGAAGCCGGCAGAAGACTCGATGGCGTACAGAAGCTTGCTCCTCATCGACTGCTGGTCACAGAACTCTGGGAGCTTTAGCAGGTTCATGCAGGTGCTGGCGGTGGGCAGACGCTCAAGGTCGCTGCCGCCGTTGTGAATGCAGAAGGCCGGGTGTAGCTCCTGTTGGGAGGGGTTAAGGTGTTGATTAGCCATTTATAAACTACCACATGTTCAAGTGCTTAAAGGCAGGCAGGAGAGGGAGCAACAGGTGTCAGTGATGATCTCAATTTCACAACCAATCCCCATTAAGCAATAAATGTCAGATTCCACACTGGGATAAATGTTAAAAGACAGACATTAGGAGCGAAACTAATATGGCAGAGGGATAAATTTAGGAAATCAGTTTGAAAGGTACTGGGGGGCAGGCTGGCCAGCAGCTTGACCCTCGGATGAAATCCATGAAGGATTGTAATTTCATGTTGTCTATCTGGCATTTTTTAAATCAAGGCCCGCCGCTGATGAGAGCCCCTCATCTTCAGACTGTGACACCGACCATTTCCATCATAAAACAACGACTCCGCCCTGATTTCATCCCGCTATCCAACGCCGGCGCGTACGGCTCAGCAGCCATACTTATCCGATTAAATGGCTCTTCGAGGGCTTCGCTATAATGACCCCATTTTTCTGGCAATTACCGTATTAAACTATCGTTGCTTATTGAGAAAGTGTCATTACTTTGGCTATCATTCTGGAGGGGGGAAAAAAAAGACAGTTTCCATCATCTTTTTTAAATAGCTTCTCGTGACAGAGCTATTTCTCCTCTAATGAATCTTGGGCCGTCTCCTGACAGCTAATTAAAGCTAAGCTGGCTCGAACTGGAGACCGGGTCAGGGGCCATTCGCCCACAAATTACCGCCCTTACAGGCCCAGGGACGAGCCAAAGTGGGAGGGGCGTCGCATCCAGTCGCAAAAGTCAAATTGATAAAACCAAGAGAGACGCAGCCGAAGAACGTCCTTCCCTCGGCACTGCAGTTCAGCTATAGATTTTTAAGAACCACTTACAGTAACAAGGATATTTAAGCAATCAAGTGATAAAAAGAAACTTTAATCGGAACGCCGGCTCCTGTTTATCCCATCTCTAACTGCTTGAGTGTCCCACAAATCAAGGTGGTGAGGAAGGGAAATGGTTTCCAATTAGAAGATCATTTCAGAGAACAGTGAGCCTCAATAATTCACAAGCGTTTAAGGAGCAGTAGAAAGAAATTAGAAATAGCTGTTTTCTGCCACGTGACACAAAAGGAAGGAGGTGAAAAGTTCAACCTCCTACCAAGTTTTAAATGGCAATATTTGTCCAGACGAGGAGTTCAGTCAAGCCCACACAGAATTCAGCTGCTGACAGGCTTTTTTTTTTCTTTTTCCAGCAGAAGGGTTCATGAACTATGACACAATGGTGAATGTTCAGATAAGGCTGTCTCCTAATTGGGAAACGATCATTTTTGAGAGTTGCCATCAGTCTTCAGAGTATTTTCATTACTAAAGCATTAAGAAAGAACACTCTTTACTGTGAAAACCAACCGATACAGGAAGTATGTAAAGTCTGTGGACCAAGTAAACAGAGAGGAAAGTTCCTGAGAAAGACTCACCTTAAATCCAAGCAGGGGAGGTCGAGAGCAGCTGGTGACAAACCTCAAGAGTTTACGCTTTTCCTCTTCTGTGAATCCTTCCACTACTTCCCAGAAGATCTGGATGACCGGGTGATTGGCTGAGTAACCGCCTAAAAGATACAAAAAGTATATATTTTACAGTCTTGACTCAAACTTCAACTCCTTGACCTATATCTATTCTTCACATTGAATCTCTTTTTGTTAACCTGTCTGAAAAGTAAGCATCAGCAAAGAGATTCATATCTGTCATTTCTAGAAAGATGGCATGAAGCAGAAAAAGCCCTACATATTAAACACCAGTAGAATGTACTTTTAAAGACCCACTTTGATGAAAATCCTATTTTTAGTGTTCTTGAGGCATTTTTCTGATGACAAAGGACATATATAGAGAAAATTAGGCTTAAAATTGCATTTCTGTGTATTTCTTGATTTAAATCATTGTGAATCAAAAGCAGACAAAAAAAAGGTTGGAGAAAGATTGTATATGTGATGTAGAAAATATGATGGGTGAGCCACAAGCTCCCTGTTCCCCTGTGCCGCGGGGAGGGAAAGGGGGGCGGGGTTGCTCCACGCCAACGGTCCCACCAAAACTCAGAGGAGAATTTTTAATGAACCACTGCCACTCTGCAGATAGTTTGTTCTTGAAAATGACACTTAAAAAAAAAAGACTAAAAATTGCGTAATCATGATTAAAAGTCCACTGGGAACGCTTTTGAAATAAATCAAAGGATGATTGAAGTGAGTCTTTAAGGCAATAATGTGGAAAAAAAATCATAATACTCATTTCAGCCTTTCTAAGTAAATCTAAGAGAAAATAAAAATGCCAACACCCACCAGAACTTCATTATTAGAACCCACCTGAATAGTTTGTGAAGTTTTTCAGGTCTTCGAGACTAATTGGTACATAAGCTCCAGATATCAGCACCTGTAAATATGTTGTCCTTAGTTTCAGTGAGTAATAGAAATGTTTGAACTTGAAGTTTTTCCGTTTCGCCCCGTGATACCTGGATCTCCTGCTGATCAAACATCCGCAGCCACTCAAGGTTGACCACATTGGCCAGACCCTGTCTGAAAGCCAGGCAGTGAGGTCTCATGTGTTTGTTCAGCCTGTAGTCCGCCACCAAATGAATGTACGCTATCCGGTTTGCTGTGGTCACAGGAATGTCTTTGCCTCCTGGCTTCAGTTCAACCACCTGAAAAAGATTTACCGTTTAAAAAAAACTTTTTTTAAGGAAAAGATTTGATCTAGTTTACTATATTGTTATATTCAGAAGTTAACCCCACAATGAAGATGTTCCACTAGAGCAGATGGATTTATATCAATCACAAAAAGGGCAAAAAAAAATAAAAAATTCCCTGTTGATTGTGCCTGTATGAGGAAATCAGTTTGAATTAAAAAAAAGGAGATTATATGCCCCCAAAAGAATAGTTTCTACTGAAACTGCTGATGTGACTGCTTCAAATCCTGCCAACACCACACAGTGTGACATAAAAAACAATAAAGACCTCCCATCAATTTAACCAAACATGTTAAAATTGTTTTACCTAATCCGTCTGATATCACACCAGATTTTAGTGTATTTAAAAGTATACACAGATTTTGAAAACCAGACAGAAACTGAGTGGTTACAACAGATGACTGATAGCCTGTTTGTTTAACAACAAGACAAACTGAAGACTAAAAGCCTGGTAAGAATGACTCGGCACACCACTGACGCAGTCCTAAAAACTCATCGATAAGCTTCACAAAAGATTCTTAGTATCCCCATTCCAGGTTAATATGAGGTTTTGTTCTGGATTTTCCCTGAATGCTGTGTGCTTCACTCAGCGGCAGGTGACCACTTTCAGCCGCTTTCTGCCTCACCGTGAATTCTTATTATGTGCTAATGTAAGAGAATTACTGCTGTTATCTTGCTTGCCTTGGCTATCTCGGGAGGGCAAATGCAGGGCAGTCTGCTCCCGGGTGTGTGCCTAATCTTTCACAAATTGTTTTCCCTATCGTGTTTGCGATTGCCTATTTTGAACCAGAAGAGGCAGATTGTCGCTCAGGTGTTGTTTGAGAAGAGCTAATAAGACGCGTTAAGGCCCTGAGCAAACAGGGGATCAGTGGAGAGTGCAGGTGTCTTAAAGCCCTGGCGGCGTTTGTCGACATCACTGTGAGTTTGGAGAGGCAGTGCGCTTAAGAGCTGCCGGTTGCTTTTGTCAGGCGTGAGGTCAGAGCATTTCTGGGGGGAAAATCAGGAAAGAACGGTCAACAGAGCTTATGTGCTCTTCACACCGCAGTGCTTGCTTGAGAAAGACAGCGGCAACGTGCTTTATCACAGCTGAGCGGAGCATCAAGACGGAAATGAATCAGTCACGCCGCAGCGAAACACCAAACAGATTCACTGTGGTGCTGATGGCAGTAGAAATGGAGGTGAAAAATCAATACGCATTAGTTTATTCGGTCCAGTCCCACCGCCTCCCAACCAACAGTCACCTGAGCTTCTCCCAGGTCGTTGTTAACCACTGTGAAATTGAGGCCGAGCTCTTCCACATCATCCTCGTAGCTCTTCAGGAAGAGCAGGTTACGGTACATCTCTGGATCCAAGGAGGCCAGGTGGTGGATGTCCACATCTGCGCTGGTTCCAAGAAGCTTGGACAGGAAAAAACTGGCAAAGGGCAACTCTACCAGCATGTTCTCATACAGCGCCTGTGGAAAATGTGAGCATCATCAGAGGGCAGGTCCAGAAAACTGAACAGTCTATATCTAACTCTTTACCTTACAGAAGTCCCTAACAGGGGCATAGAAGTAAAAGAAAAGAAAAAATTAGAACTAGTTTCTTATGCGCCCGAGAAAGAAACTCATGCGCAGTTCACCAGTTGATCAAAGCTGGTGTAACCCCTGCACCAAAACAAACTACCGGTACACGACTCAGAGGGGAATTTCTAATAAACTACTGCCCCTCTGCAGAAACTATTTCTAAGAAAACAACACAGGTTTTTTGATTTTACTTAAAAACGTCATAATCATAAATTAAATAAAACAGTGGGAATGCTTTTAAAATAGCTCAAAAGATGATCAGAGTGGCTCTTTCAATGAAGGCTAGATGGAGAACAACCTGGAAAAGCAGCGGATGTAATGCTAATGAGCATACATGCTAAAAAAATCTGATCACAACGTAAATAACAAAACATTACATCAAAAGTGATGAGACGATAAATCTGACCACATCAGACTGGGATCAAAACACAAACCACAATCCATCTTAAACACACAGGCTTCTTCTCAACTCCACTCAAACTTTACAAATGCAGACTCTCACCTTGACCCTAAATACCATTAAGAACTGCAGCCGGGCAGGTGACTCATAAACCCAAAGCTAATGTACTGGTATAGTTGGAAAAAGAGCCCATTGAAGACGTTAAATTATGCGGGTCTTTATAAATGATAGCGCAAAAACCCTGACCGCATCAGCTAAATGGATTATAAATCCAGAGGATTTCCATAATGTATGCCTCTTAAACACACATGAATGCATAAATCACAGCTATTTTCTAAACACAGGTTAATTGCACAACTTCAAACATTGTCTATTTTATATGCAAAATAATCCACTTAGCATTACTCTAGTGGCCGGTGCTTGTTTCAGACCATATGTGCCGCATGGCCCCTTGAAACCTATCAATAACACTTGTGCCGGGAAGAGGCAGCAATAAGGATATGGAAAAACCTGTAGCCTTATTTTTTTCAACGCCACTCCCTTTATTTATGAGTGTTTATTGCCAGAAATTGTGCCAAAATGACTTGGGTTGGAAAGAATTAATTATCACAGCTCGGGCCTTTTAATATAAGTGAGTGCAGTGGCAAAGCAATTAAAGCAGATCGCGGCGCCATCAGGTGGAATAAATGCCAACGGCATAGCAGGTGCATTCTGTTAGCTGCCAAATAAATTTCTTAATTTACAACATTAAAAATCAATGAAATTATAACGCCTTTCAAACGTATCTCAATCGATCAGAAGTGCAACCTTCACACAACTCTTGAGGAGGACCGGTGAGAGGAGAAAGCTGATGATGAGGATGAAGTGGAGGGGGGGTGAGATCTTCCTCACCTTTTACTCTTAATAATGTGCCAGTCGATCGGCTAATGAAAGAAATGAAGCTCAGAGGGAATCACTCACGAGTCCGATCCCTTCTTGATGAAAATAACTTTTTAATTTATGCTGAAACCACAAAAGCAAAGCAACCTTATCTCATGTTTTCCAATTTGTGTCCTAAATCTTTCAGCTTGTCAGCGGCTTGGACCAGTGAGGAAGAAGGATGATGGCCGGCCTCTATTCTGATGTTCAATCCTATTTCAGTGAGTACCCTGGACAAGCCACTCCTGCCTGTAATACATCACCTCCACAACAATGGCACGCCTCGGACATTAATTAAGAATATTAATCTCCTGTGTCCTTTGAGCCGCAATGTGCACTATGCACACTGCAGCGGCGGTGATGCAATCTCAATCCATATAAACGGTTGCCTTTTATCCAGGCAATAATGGCACTAAACAAATATCAATACGCATCTCAAATGGACACTCAAACGTCCATTTTTATGGAGAAAGAGGAACTTGAGGAAGGGTTAATTGAAAGTCAAATTCAAATTAATTTCCCTCAGTCTAATTGCCCGTACCATTAGTACCATAGTACCGCAGGGACAGCAATGTGGGGCTGCTGATTGATCATTTCTCACCTGCAGAGGAAACATGCAAGAAGAGTTCAAATGCTCTGATAAATGGACTCAGCACTGTTTAGTGCTGAGTAAGAGAAGAGCCCGAGATGTTCCGGACTGTAAAACAGATCAAAATGCTATTACCACATGCTTTGAATGCTTATTTATGCCCTCTTCTTTGTAGGCCTGCTGATTTAATGCCGGCCAAATGCAATCACTACACAAACAAGAGGTAGGGAATCATCGACTAATGGAAGTCCTAATTGAGAGGCGTCCACTTGTCATGAGGTAATTCTTCTCTGGACCAAGATGATACACCCCAATAAGGAGGCCATCTTGATAAACAACCCCCACCACATGCATTAGGGATGATTTAGAAATGTAAGGCTCTAACAAATAGTCCCATCCAAGAAGGGGAAGGACAGACAAACAATGGTGAAAACACATCAAGGACGGAGCTAATTAACAAAAGAAGTCTGTGACCTTACTCTAAAATCTTTGAGAGAAATAAGGATGAAGGAATTTACTGTAATACAAAAAACATCTTTTAACCAGTGGCGTATGATCAAGCTGCCTTTTGCACGGAGGCTAACCTTTCCGAGGATCCTGCCCAGGAAATAGTAGTGTCTTGTGAAGGACTCTCCCACCAGCATCTCCGCTGCAGGATTGGGATACAACAGTCCCTCGTTTGTTGTCTTGAAGAAGCCCTGGTTGGGGTTGAAACCTGACTTGAGGAGCTCGTTGAGGAACTCCCGAAAGATGCCACCACCATCGATGCCCGCCTCATCCAGACCATGAGCGTTCAGCAGGTGGACACGAATCCTCTTCTTTAGGTCTGGTTCTAATAAAGAGGCAGAAATCAGGAGAGAATTAAAATAATGCATATTTGATGTCATTCAGGGCCCTTTCATTATTGTTCATTACGATGTATTAATATCAAAAATATGATTACACTACATAATTTTTGATTGTTGTATTTTAAGTCCGTTTATATACTCATTTAACATAAAACACGTGGACTTGATATAATGTTGATGCATCAATTGTTTAGAAAAATCATTTATAAAATCAATTCCACACTATTTAATCTGGCAAAAAGGTTTGTACATGATGGCTCATTTGTTGCATATTTGTTACACTCAAACGTTTTCAGCCATCAAAGATATGTTTTGCATGACAGAGTACCCAGACCAAAACTACTCTAACCAAAAAGAAGACGAAGATTCACCTCAGTTTTCTGCGAAACCTAACCTTGATTATCTCAAAGAGTTTGAAGAAATTTTCTATAAACTGGCAAGAAGGCTGTAAATCTCACTGCATAAGGAGTAAAAGTAACAACATTTAAAAAAACGAACATCCATACCTAGAATGCAGACTACAACTGTCACAATAAATCCATATTTATGGAAAAGACTTCTGGTTTTTGTCTGTTAAATGTAGATTTATTTATAAGTCGACACTTGTTCTGTTTCTCACTGGCTCTTTTCTGCAAAAACAAACCTTCCAAATACGTTTGTTTTTTGTTAATTTTGCTAGCTTTGGGGTTTCAATCTAGTTGTCTGTGAAGCGGCTTAAAGAAAATATCGCGAGTGATCGAGTGACTTGTGTGGTGTGAGGAGGAGAGAATCCAGTATTTTCCACAATAAGACTTCCTCCAGGTCAAAATATGAATAAAATGGTAAAAATGCAGGTTGAGTTTCTTCTTTTTTTCTCTCTGTGGCCCAGTACCAACTGCCCCACGGACGGGCACCAGCCTGCAGGGGTTGGTGGCCAGTGCCTTAAAGTAAAGACCCTTGGGATTTACAACAGGACAACAACCCAAACAACACCAGAAATACCACTTCTATATCTGACTGAGATGCTTTTAAAAAGTTGTTCATGATTCAAAACTCTCAAATGTAATGAAACTTTGGCCTAAACAATTAATGGATTTAGGGGGAAACAGTTTTTCACACCATGAACAGGTCCATGTTGGAATTCTTTCCCCCTTCTTATAAACATCTTTATTTAAAAACTCTATTTTGTGTTCAAATGTGCCCCATTTGCCTGAATTTACCTTAAATGCAAAAACTAAAAGATATCAGGCCAGAGGGCAAACCCTTCATATTCTGAATATCCACCAAAGCAAACACATATTTAATAACATCCAACAACAGATCGATTATTCCGGAGAAAATGAGCGGAATGTACGGTACTTTATTGTGTTTTTAAGGAAATGTTTTCCAAGAAAGGCCTTTCTCAAGTATTCAAATCAAACTCAATAAAAGCTCATTTTTCAAAACAGTTCATGTACAGTGATATATCAAGGCAGCTATAACTTATAGACACATATATGATATAGATCATGTCTTCAGCTCAGGTCTCCTACTACTCTTCTTAATCAGGTCGCTCCCAGTGAAGTACCCTTTCAAATTTGAACACAAAAGAGGTGCCTTAAAATAATTGATTCAGCTTTTATGTGGTCCATTACAATAATCAGAACCACAATTATGCTTTTCCTAAATTCAGTTCTGCATAAAAGAACCAGGTTTCTGGTTTTGTTACAAATACAACCTATAAACAAGATCCTCCGATGTGCAATTTTAATGGAGCCTAATAAGAGTATGAACGGCAGCATCATTCACTACAGTGAGTGTTCTCCTCTTCTCTGCAGCCATCGTAAAATAAAAGTAGGAAATAACGGCAGCAGCTGCTGCTTTTCCTATGACGAAGACACAGAAAGAGCAATTCACGCAAAAAACAGCGCAAAGGAAATCCTACCATTTTCTGGAGAGAGCTTATCGTAAGCATCTTCATAGATGTAGTTTCGTCTGATGGTGACATTGATGCCATCGGAGAAGGGCCCGTCGCCCTGCACGTCCCGTTTGTCAGCAAAGATTAGCCTCTGGAAGATCTAAAGGGCAGATGTGAGCGCGGTCACAGAGTCAGCAACAAATCCTGCCACCAATAAAACTGTGGTCTACATTTGAATTACTTCCCTTTTTAATAAATACGGTAACAGTTTGGAAAAAGGTACAATCTAACTTATAGATAATAAAATGAGGCTTCCAAAAAAGTGAAGTGATAAAAAATGTCTTAGTCTATTGCTTCTGATAAAAGCACGATTCAAATTTCAGCAACAGAGATTAAATCTGTACATGATCCTGTCACCAAGCAGATTACTCAAATCTGACAGATTACAGACGATGCCTTCTAATTTAGTGAACACATAGTAGATGGAATTCATCTGTCGCAGGCGTGTTTGTGACGGCAGGTTGTACCTTTACTCGCTCCTCAAAGGGAACAACAAAAGGGAGTTCTGTGAGGATGGCCAAGTTCCTCTCTTCAGACACAGACAGCTGTGGCGGCTCCAATCCAACTGCACAGAAGGAACAAAGTTGAATCGGTCGATTAAAGTGTTTGACACCCAATAGGAAAATTATTTCCAGTCTAAATACTTCTTTAAGGAAGAATTTACTATTCATTCTTACAAACTAAATTGTACAAATCAAGACCCTCAATATGTTAACTTTAAATTCAAAGCATTTTGATTTTTTACATCTTTTTAGAACAGATTAATTGAAATATTTCACATTAGTACAGCACCACATTACCCTCAGGGTAAGATGTCTTGGTACTTTGGTACATATGACTAAACAAATTCCTTAAAAGGTATTTAGTAGAGCTAAATTGTTTTTCCTTTTTAAAAAAGTAGAAAACAGTTTTTCAAGTCTATAAAAATTGGGGTAAAAAGAAATGTGTGTGTATATATTTATATATAAATAAAGTTTAGACACACCTTCTTATTCATTTGAATGAAAAATATAGATAGAGAGATAGAGATAGAGATAGAAATAGAAAGATATTATTTAAATTATAATAATAATTATATATATCAGTGATTTTTTGCTTTTGAAACTTAAGCGTAAATCTGCATTTATTTTACTTAAATAACAGTACGACAGAAATGCATAAAGCACTATAAACATACACTCCTTTTTTTCGAACAAAACTTCTGAGGGCGAGCTGTAATAACTACATTAAGGTGAATTAGTTTTATACTAGTAACAACTCCATACCACCAGCTTCAATAGATTTAAAAATTTGGTTTTTTCTTAATATTTTGTAGTAATTGTAGTTCTAATTGACATTTTTGTCCAAAGCATTTCACAAGTCTATAAAGTAAACAAAGATCTTATTTCCTAATCCCTCATTACATGCAATGAAAGGGAAGTTTCCCTCTAGCTGAATTTTATTCAACAAACAAAAGTACAAAACATAAAATCAAAACAGGTAATAGAAGCAGTGTCAACAGGGCTAAAGAACAGTCTTGAAATGAAGTCAAACTTTAATACATCAGGTGTTTCTCCCCAACACTCATAGTCATTCCTCACTGTTCAGCTGTGATAAAGAGTCTGTCCAGTGTTTACAGACCTGCCCTCCTAAAGCCTTTTAATAACACCCTTTTAATTAACTCATCTGTGAGCTGCCCATCCACCTGCTTGGACTTATCCATTAAATTGATGTTTATTTTGTACTAAACGCAGAATTTAGATCATTTAGCAGGTAAAAAAAAAATGCCAGAATGGCTAAACCGCTCTCCATCCTTCTCCATTCTACTGCAGCTCAATTATTCTGCTCAATTAGTCAACCTGATCTGCATTTTCCCATTAGGTTTCCATCTTTGAGGAGAAATATGGCCTCGGAGTGGTCAATACGCGTCTCATTCATCAGCCTCCGACCTGTCCATTTAAGGAAATGAGAAAAGGCCAGACAAACACGCACCAGATGTGGTTGAGTTCATCAGGTACATTCCTACTAATTGAAATTATCCTATACAGCCTCTGAACAGCATTAGCTAGATCATACACACACTCTTATCAGCTCGTTTTCACACCACACAGGAGCCAGCTCTAAGGAAAGACTGCCTTTTTCTTCAAGTCTTTAATTGGATCACAGGTCATTCATTTTGGTGAAATTAGAAATGATCCTTGCAGTTAGTCCTACATGTAACATTCCATAACTAAATGGTAAATGGCGCCTACCCGTATAGCGCTTTTCTACCTTCCTCGAAGGCCCAAAGCGCTTTACAGTCACAGTCCCATTTACCCATGCACACACACACACACACACACCCACACACACACACTGCCCTACACTGGCGCCAGCCGTTTCACCAGAAGCAAGGTAGGACTCAGTTTCTTGCCCAAGGACACTTCGACATATGAGTGGGCAAGGCGGGAACCTGCAAACAACCGATCAGAGATCGACCGCCCCACTATTGCACCACATGATATAAATCCTTTTATTCACAGTATTGTTTCAAAAGTATACAATCAATAGTCTAAGGAGAATCTACAACCTGTCAGTCGAAACATCTTCAAAGATTGTTTACGCTGCAATTAGATCCTCCCTATTAGAAAATAAGGAGATGACTTCAAGCTCTTAAGAAGAATATCAATATTGATAACAGCTCCATAAAATATATTTTAAAAACACAGAGAAGGTGACTTTGAACGGCTATTACTGTGATTTCCCAAGCTATGTGTCAAATTGACAAGCATTATACGATTCAGAATTTGTATCCATTGCCAAACGCCAACGGAGCATCCCTGTTCTGTCCATGAAATACAGCATCGTGGATTAGAGGTTTGGTACACAACAGTCTATTCTACCATGGAATTATGAGGGTCAATATTGTTGAGGGGGATGAATGCAAAGATCAATAGCTTTTAAGTGTTCCATTTTATCATAGGATTTAAATATGTGAATGCAAACAGTTTGGCGTTTATCACTTCCATGTTGCTCTAAATGGAAGCGCTCATAAATGATTTACACACAGAGTTTTGTGAGATCTGCAGTTAGTGCTTCAGAAGCTCAAGATTTATTTTTATTAGATAAATATTCATCTCCAGATTAGTCAGATGCCTCAATGGAAGACATTTAAGTCGTTGGCTAAAAGACAAACTTGACTCTCGACTTTCTGATTCCAATCCACAGTGCATAGTATCTGCACTGATAAAAATAGAGATAGTACAAATGATATGAAATATTCTCAAAATTTTGTCCAATTTATTTCCACCGTGATAAAGAGGGAAACCTGGTTGTTGGAAAACTCAAATGCGCCAAACAAACTGTTCACGCTTTAAAAAGAGGCAAATAGATTTACTCCTATTTATATTTACTCCTAAAGATAAAAAATATTGGGATTCTGCACTTTACCATCAAGCGTCGACTGAAGAGGCCCAATACGACCCATCCTTCGTGTCCTCCACACATGTCTTGCTGAAGGGACATACAGTTGTGTGACCTTAGGAGAAAAGATGCTGCTTATAAAACTGGAATCAGCTGAAACTGTTATGACCATTGACTGTATATTAGAACTGGGTCAAGTGAGTGTGACTTGACCCAAGAGGACTTGCTTCCGGTTCCAACGTAATGAATGAATTCAGTCTACTTTTTCGTGATACAGACGTTGGAACCAGACAATGTCAGTATGCAGTGATTGGTCCATGTCGGTCAGAAACAACATTTCTATGGCAACCACTCACACTAATCAGAAGTGAGCTTGTTAGAAGTCCACACCCCAACTACTTGAAAGGGGGCTTGGGAGAATCTCTCAATCAATTGCTTTGAACGTATGACATGAGAGCACATACTGAGACATCTGATTGGCCAGATGAAAAAGAGCAAGAATGGTTCAGTCATTCTTTTTGTCAGAATAACAGTTGTTTCTCTGATAATTTTGTTAACATATTCTTCCTAATCTTAGGTTTTTTATGATATTTCTTCTGTAGTCCAAGATAGTCAAGTTTTAAACTGGCCAAATGGATGCCTCAATAAAAATAGGTCGTCGGTTGTCATACAAACATTGCAAAAATTGGCAACTGAATTGACTTTTTTTGGTTGGAGCCGGAAATAAACCATTTTCTATGGTAAAACCCATAGACCTTATTTAAAATATATACACATATATTATCCATAGTTAAAAACATTCATAACAGGACAATGTACATAACTATTTGGTGTTTACTTTGTTAATACTTAATTGATACTTAATTAATTAACAGGCAGCTCAAGTCAAGACGTTCTAACTGTACCAAACATCATTATATAACTAAGCTGCAAATAACTAGACAAAGTTCTGGCTCATTTTTCTCAGTTCTGAGCTCCATTTATCAAATGTTACACTGAGGTCAATGCTGCCTGTAAGAGATATTGACCTAAACCACAATGAATATGCAGAGTTTTAAAATGATCAACACCTGACACGGTGGGGTACATATGGGCTAACAGTAGAGGTAAAATCCCCAAACAGATATGCACCTTATCCGCTCGGATGTTGACCTCATCAGAAAGCCAGTGACCTTCTGGGCAGAAGGGTCGTCTGATGTCCCGAGCTTTCACCATCTTCACCAAGTTAGTGATGACCTGTGTTGCAGACACACAAACACACACAGACACACATTACAACACTGTTGTTACCCTTAAGTCATAAACAAAAAGTACATTGAAATGTTATGTAATAGCAAAAATGTGGGACTAATGTAGTGTTTTGGGCTTTTGAAATGAAGTTCTTTTTCTTTAAGGAAAGCAATTTGAGAATTTAGCCATTAGTGCACCATTTATGGAGGGTATAAAAGAAAAACGACCTGCACTAGCCCTCAATTTCCAGCGCTCTTAATTACAACAGGGTTTGCTGACATCAGCTATAGGTCAGAGAAAGCTAAAGCTTCAAGGTTCTGCAGGCACTAGGTTTACAGGAGGCTCACAGCTACAAGAACATACCACCTAAATGTGAGGTTATCCATTTTTCCTGACATTGTAAAGTTCAGATTTCTTTTCCCACAAACTTGAAACTACTAGCAGGTTGATAAAGGTTGAATGTAAACCAATATAAGAAGTCTGAAGGAAAATTGGACTTTTATTTATGAAAAATTAGTTGTGATGTGCAGCATCTTTAACTCTGTAGAAAAATACTTCCCCTTCAAATGCTCTCAAATCTCATCCAATCACAATGGGCTGCTCTGTTGCTATGGAAAATTGGAATAAGACAACTTTGAATAATCGCTCGCATGTCAATGATGTGATACATCTGCCATAACAGTTACAGCCAGTCAATTTCCATAGAATGCATCAACTGGATTTTTTTTCCAGTTGAAATGCTTTTCTCTGAGGCGTGTCATTTTCATAAAGTGATAATCAATCCCGGCCAATCACCAGAGGCAACCATAGCTCGCAATAATGCCAAGTGCAAAATGCTGTAGAGGTGCATGGAGATGGGGTTGGAACAGACCTACCCCCTGACTCTGGGAATGAATAAGCATTCCTTAATTAGCCCATCGGGTTAAGTGCAAACCTTAATGGGCCTTTCCCAAACTCCAGCGTGACATCGTTCTCCAAACATGGCCAAGAAGAAAGTTCCATTAGCAATATTAATACAAGCTTAGTTGATCATTTTCATTCAATTAACTTCTTTCAATTAAATAGATAGCTGGACAATAGAGGTGATAAAAGATGGGGAGGGACGGCTGATGACACGAGGCAAACATTAGTGTGTTAGGGGTCACTAACGTTAAACCGACTGTAAATCCCAACGTTCAATTTGGAAAATGCATTTCCCTGCTCCCCACTTCTTTAATGGGTCGTTTGAGCTGACAAGGGGCCTTAGGGAAGATCTTTTATAAAAATTCCCAACGTCCTTTTCAAGCGTTTTCCACCGTTTCACATGTTCATTTTTAAACCACTCCTAAAGCTGAGAACCGAGCAGCTTAAATGTTTGCTCTTTGAAAGGGAAACAAAGAAGCAAACGAAAAGAGTGGAAAATGTCAAATGAGAATAGGATTAAACTAATGTTTTCTGCCTCATTTCCTCTGGGTAAATAACCAATGGGTGACCTCTGTGGTTCTCCATCTTGTCTTTGCCTGCTCATGCATGCATGCATGGCTCCCGCTAACACAGATAATCGGTGTACCGCTCTGCCTCAATGCACAGGGAGACAACAGCACAATTAGGTCCAATGATAATGTGTTA